>NC_136720.1:4359700-5632752 GCF_936440315.1 Barbus barbus | reverse complement strand
TGAGGCTCGAACTCACGACCTTCAGATTATGAGACTGACGCGCTGCCTAACTGCGCCAACGAGGCCGGTAGACCTAACGGGCAGAACAGCGAAGCACTAGGTTCCAGATCCTTGCCTGTAGGTGTAGCCCCAACAGGTCAGCGCACACCGTGCTGGAGGGGTCAGGATGGCCGAGCGGTCTAAGACGCTGCGTTCAGGTCGCAGTCTCCCCTGGAGGCGTGGGTTCGAATCCCACTTCTGACAGACCTAACCTTTGGCTGCCGACAGCAGCTACAGTCTTTATAAGAATCACGTGGTCTATTGTGTCAAAAGCTGCACTTAAGTCCAATAAAATCAGAGCTGCCGCGTTACCTGCATCTCTGATTATACGGAGGTCATTAACAACTCTTAAAAGTGCAGACTCAGTGCTGTGACCTACTCTAAAACCGGACTGAAATTTGTCTAAGATCTCATACCTACTGAAAAATGGCATTAACTGGGAACAAACCACCTTCTCTAAAATCTTTGCTAGGCGTGGTAGTTTTGAGACGGGCCGATAATTCTTCAGTTCTTGAGGGTCTAAATTAGGCTTTTTAAGAAGTGGCTGAATAACCGCCTGCTTAAGGCCTGTTGGAACAACTCCATTAGGTAGACTACTGTTGACAATAGAAGTAATGCTCGGCCCAACAGCATCAACCATCTCCTTAAGAAGAACGTTAAGGGTTCACGAAAGCTTGCCTTTCCATTGACAGAAAATTTCATTTCGAATGCCAGCATGATATTAACCTTAAGAAAACCTGACAAGGACACTGCCACATGTTGCATGAATATGAGAGGGATGCTATTACTGCATTCGTTCAGCGTTAGCCCAGCATGAATGCTGAATTTCGATTACATTGTATATCAAAGGACGGCATAGGACTGAATGCAATGTCGATGGATGGGGTTCGGGGAATTCACCTGCAACCTCACAGTTTCTCACAAAACGTCATGCCGTCCGCCCTCCAGAGGAGCTGTGCACACGGAAGGGAACAGAGAAAACCGCTCTTTCGTCTAAGCACTCTCAGCTATCAAAAAGCACCACGCTGCCCCGTGTGAGGCTCGAACTCACGACCTTCAGATTATGAGACTGACGCGCTGCCTAACTGCGCCAACGAGGCCGGTAGACCTAACGGGCAGAACAGCGAAGCACTAGGTTCCAGATCCTTGCCTGTAGGTGTAGCCCCAACAGGTCAGCGCACACCGTGCTGGGGGGGTCAGGATGGCCGAGCGGTCTAAGGCGCTGCGTTCAGGTCGCAGTCTCCCCTGGAGGCGTGGGTTTGAATCCCACTTCTGACAGACCTAACCTTTGGCTGCCGACAGCAGCTACAGTCTTTATAAGAATCACGTGGTCTATTGTGTCAAAAGCTGCACTTAAGTCCAATAAAATCAGAGCTGCCGCGTTACCTGCATCTCTGATTATACGGAGGTCATTAACAACTCTTAAAAGTGCAGACTCAGTGCTGTGACCTACTCTAAAACCGGACTGAAATTTGTCTAAGATCTCATACCTACTGAAAAATGGCATTAACTGGGAACAAACCACCTTCTCTAAAATCTTTGCTAGGCGTGGTAGTTTTGAGACGGGCCGATAATTCTTCAGTTCTTGAGGGTCTAAATTAGGCTTTTTAAGAAGTGACTGAATAACCGCCTGCTTAAGGCCTGTTGGAACAACTCCATTAGGTAGACTACTGTTGACAATAGAAGTAATGCTCGGCCCAACAGCATCAACCATCTCCTTAAGAAGAACGTTAAGGGTTCACGAAAGCTTGCCTTTCCATTGACAGAAAATTTCATTTCGAATGCCAGCATGATATTAACCTTAAGAAAACCTGACAAGGACACTGCCACATGTTGCATGAATATGAGAGGGATGCTATTACTGCATTCGTTCAGCGTTAGCCCAGCATGAATGCTGAATTTCGATTACATTGTATATCAAAGGACGGCATAGGACTGAATGCAATGTCGATGGATGGGGTTCGGGGAATTCACCTGCAACCTCACAGTTTCTCACAAAACGTCATGCCGTCCGCCCTCCAGAGGAGCTGTGCACACGGAAGGGAACAGAGAAAACCGCTCTTTCGTCTAAGCGCTCTCAGCTATCAAAAAGCACCACGCTGCCCCGTGTGAGGCTCGAACTCACGACCTTCAGATTATGAGACTGACGCGCTGCCTAACTGCGCCAACGAGGCCGGTAGACCTAACGGGCAGAACAGCGAAGCACTAGGTTCCAGATCCTTGCCTGTAGGTGTAGCCCCAACGGGTCAGCGCACACCGTGCTGGGGGGGTCAGGATGGCCGAGCGGTCTAAGGCGCTGCGTTCAGGTCGCAGTCTCCCCTGGAGGCGTGGGTTCGAATCCCACTTCTGACAGACCTAACCTTTGGCTGCCGACAGCAGCTACAGTCTTTATAAGAATCACGTGGTCTATTGTGTCAAAAGCTGCACTTAAGTCCAATAAAATCAGAGCTGCCGCGTTACCTGCATCTCTGATTATACGGAGGTCATTAACAACTCTTAAAAGTGCAGACTCAGTGCTGTGACCTACTCTAAAACCGGACTGAAATTTGTCTAAGATCTCATACCTACTGAAAAATGGCATTAACTGGGAACAAACCACCTTCTCTAAAATCTTTGCTAGGCGTGGTAGTTTTGAGACGGGCCGATAATTCTTCAGTTCTTGAGGGTCTAAATTAGGCTTTTTAAGAAGTGGCTGAATAACCGCCTGCTTAAGGCCTGTTGGAACAACTCCATTAGGTAGACTACTGTTGACAATAGAGGTAATGCTCGGCCCAACAGCATCAACCATCTCCTTAAGAAGAACGTTAAGGGTTCACGAAAGCTTGCCTTTCCATTGACAGAAAATTTCATTTCGAATGCCAGCATGATATTAACCTTAAGAAAACCTGACAAGGACACTGCCACATGTTGCATGAATATGAGAGGGATGCTATTACTGCATTCGTTCAGCGTTAGCCCAGCATGAATGCTGAATTTCGATTACATTGTATATCAAAGGACGGCATAGGACTGAATGCAATGTCGATGGATGGGGTTCGGGGAATTCACCTGCAACCTCACAGTTTCTCACAAAACGTCATGCCGTCCGCCCTCCAGAGGAGCTGTGCACACGGAAGGGAACAGAGAAAACCGCTCTTTCGTCTAAGCGCTCTCAGCTATCAAAAAGCACCACGCTGCCCCGTGTGAGGCTCGAACTCACGACCTTCAGATTATGAGACTGACGCGCTGCCTAACTGCGCCAACGAGGCCGGTAGACCTAACGGGCAGAACAGCGAAGCACTAGGTTCCAGATCCTTGCCTGTAGGTGTAGCCCCAACGGGTCAGCGCACACCGTGCTGGGGGGGTCAGGATGGCCGAGCGGTCTAAGGCGCTGCGTTCAGGTCGCAGTCTCCCCTGGAGGCGTGGGTTCGAATCCCACTTCTGACAGACCTAACCTTTGGCTGCCGACAGCAGCTACAGTCTTTATAAGAATCACGTGGTCTATTGTGTCAAAAGCTGCACTTAAGTCCAATAAAATCAGAGCTGCCGCGTTACCTGCATCTCTGATTATACGGAGGTCATTAACAACTCTTAAAAGTGCAGAATCAGTGCTGTGACCTACTCTAAAACCGGACTGAAATTTGTCTAAGATCTCATACCTACTGAAAAATGGCATTAACTGGGAACAAACCACCTTCTCTAAAATCTTTGCTAGGCGTGGTAGTTTTGAGACGGGCCGATAATTCTTCAGTTCTTGAGGGTCTAAATTAGGCTTTTTAAGAAGTGGCTGAATAACCGCCTGCTTAAGGCCTGTTGGAACAACTCCATTAGGTAGACTACTGTTGACAATAGAAGTAATGCTCGGCCCAACAGCATCAACCATCTCCTTAAGAAGAACGTTAAGGGTTCACGAAAGCTTGCCTTTCCATTGACAGAAAATTTCATTTCGAATGCCAGCATGATATTAACCTTAAGAAAACCTGACAAGGACACTGCCACATGTTGCATGAATATGAGAGGGATGCTATTACTGCATTCGTTCAGCGTTAGCCCAGCATGAATGCTGAATTTCGATTACATTGTATATCAAAGGACGGCATAGGACTGAATGCAATGTCGATGGATGGGGTTCGGGGAATTCACCTGCAACCTCACAGTTTCTCACAAAACGTCATGCCGTCCGCCCTCCAGAGGAGCTGTGCACACGGAAGGGAACAGAGAAAACCGCTCTTTCGTCTAAGCGCTCTCAGCTATCAAAAAGCACCACGCTGCCCCGTGTGAGGCTCGAACTCACGACCTTCAGATTATGAGACTGACGCACTGCCTAACTGCGCCAACGAGGCCGGTAGACCTAACGGGCAGAACAGCGAAGCACTAGGTTCCAGATCCTTGCCTGTAGGTGTAGCCCCAACGGGTCAGCGCACACCGTGCTGGGGGGGTCAGGATGGCCGAGCGGTCTAAGGCGCTGCGTTCAGGTCGCAGTCTCCCCTGGAGGCGTGGGTTCAAATCCCACTTCTGACAGACCTAACTTTTGGCTGCCGACAGCAGCTACAGTCTTTATAAGAATCACGTGGTCTATTGTGTCAAAAGCTGCACTTAAGTCCAATAAAATCAGAGCTGCCGCGTTACCTGCATCTCTGATTATACGGAGGTCATTAACAACTCTTAAAAGTGCAGACTCAGTGCTGTGACCTACTCTAAAACCGGACTGAAATTTGTCTAAGATCTCATACCTACTGAAAAATGGCATTAACTGGGAACAAACCACCTTCTCTAAAATCTTTGCTAGGCGTGGTAGTTTTGAGACGGGCCGATAATTCTTCAGTTCTTGAGGGTCTAAATTAGGCTTTTTAAGAAGTGGCTGAATAACCGCCTGCTTAAGGCCTGTTGGAACAACTCCATTAGGTAGACTACTGTTGACAATAGAGGTAATGCTCGGCCCAACAGCATCAACCATCTCCTTAAGAAGAACGTTAAGGGTTCACGAAAGCTTGCCTTTCCATTGACAGAAAATTTCATTTCGAATGCCAGCATGATATTAACCTTAAGAAAACCTGACAAGGACACTGCCACATGTTGCATGAATATGAGAGGGATGCTATTACTGCATTCGTTCAGCGTTAGCCCAGCATGAATGCTGAATTTCGATTACATTGTATATCAAAGGACGGCATAGGACTGAATGCAATGTCGATGGATGGGGTTCGGGGAATTCACCTGCAACCTCACAGTTTCTCACAAAACGTCATGCCGTCCACCCTCCAGAGGAGCTGTGCACACGGAAGGGAACAGAGAAAACCGCTCTTTCGTCTAAGCGCTCTCAGCTATCAAAAAAAGCACCACGCTGCCCCGTGTGAGGCTCGAACTCACGACCTTTAGATTATGAGACTGACGCGCTGCCTAACTGCGCCAACGAGGACGGTAGACCTAACGGGCAGAACAGCGAAGCACTAGGTTCCAGATCCTTGCCTGTAGGTGTAGCCCCAACGGGTCAGCGCACACCGTGCTGGGGGGGTCTGGATGGCCGAGCGGTCTAAGGCGCTGCGTTCAGGTCGCAGTCTCCCCTGGAGGCGTGGGTTCGAATCCCACTTCTGACAGACCTAACCTTTGGCTGCCGACAGCAGCTACAGTCTTTATAAGAATCACGTGGTCTATTGTGTCAAAAGCTGCACTTAAGTCCAATAAAATCAGAGCTGCCGCGTTACCTGCATCTCTGATTATACGGAGGTCATTAACAACTCTTAAAAGTGCAGACTCAGTGCTGTGACCTACTCTAAAACCGGACTGAAATTTGTCTAAGATCTCATACCTACTGAAAAATGGCATTAACTGGGAACAAACCACCTTCTCTAAAATCTTTGCTAGGCGTGGTAGTTTTGAGACGGGCCGATAATTCTTCAGTTCTTGAGGGTCTAAATTAGGCTTTTTAAGAAGTGGCTGAATAACCGCCTGCTTAAGGCCTGTTGGAACAACTCCATTAGGTAGACTACTGTTGACAATAGAAGTAATGCTCGGCCCAACAGCATCAACCATCTCCTTAAGAAGAACGTTAAGGGTTCACGAAAGCTTGCCTTTCCATTGACAGAAAATTTCATTTCGAATGCCAGCATGATATTAACCTTAAGAAAACCTGACAAGGACACTGCCACATGTTGCATGAATATGAGAGGGATGCTATTACTGCATTCGTTCAGCGTTAGCCCAGCATGAATGCTGAATTTCGATTACATTGTATATCAAAGGACGGCATAGGACTGAATGCAATGTCGATGGATGGGGTTCGGGGAATTCACCTGCAACCTCACAGTTTCTCACAAAACGTCATGCCGTCCGCCCTCCAGAGGAGCTGTGCACACGGAAGGGAACAGAGAAAACCGCTCTTTCGTCTAAGCGCTCTCAGCTATCAAAAAGCACCACGCTGCCCCGTGTGAGGCTCGAACTCACGACCTTCAGATTATGAGACTGACGCGCTGCCTAACTGCGCCAACGAGGCCGGTAGACCTAACGGGCAGAACAGCGACGCACTAGGTTCCAGATCTTTGCCTGTAGGTGTAGCCCCAACAGGTCAGCGCAAACCGTGCTGGGGCGGTCAGGATGGCCGAGCGGTCTAAGGCGCTGCGTTCAAGCTGGGGAACAATAGTCCGTCAAAGATGGGGAAGAAGGGAAGAAGAGGGGGAAGAAAGAAAAAGAGAAGGGGAAGAAGAGAAAAGAGAAATGAAGAAAAGAGAGGGTGAAATTTGACGTTCAAAGACAGTTCTTCCTTAGCATGCGTGCAGTGATACATTTTCCGGCTTCTTCATGCGGGAAAATCGCGCATTTTAATTACACTGTTTCCTATTGCAGGTGCTCACCAAGACCGGGGTTCGAATCCAGCTAAAGACACGTTTTTGTAATATTGTTAATTTCATTAAATAAAGGAAGTTTCAAGGTTAATAAAATGAACATATGTACTTTGTTGGATATTCTTTCATGAAAATTAAAGTATACCAATGTAAATGTGTTTTTGTTGTTATTATTAGTTATTGTATTGATATTTATTCTGATTAATCGTATTATTGTTATTTGTAGTTGTTGTGTTGATATTTATTCAATTTATTCAGACACAAATCTGTTATTTCTAATGAAAAAAAATGCAAAATAGTAATTAATATGCTGAAAAATGTCTGTGACAAGAATGACAAAATGTACAAATTATCTTTTTATAGACATGTTTTATTGTTGCAGTGTACTGATGAAATAGTGTTACGAAAGTAAAATTAAAAGAGCAATCATTTGCCAATTTGTTTTTATTTTACAATTATGCCAACAGAACAGTAACAAGTATTAAATGAATTAAATTAAATGTTAAATAAGTTTTCAAACAACAATAAATTAAAAGGGAGATAAAATGAAAATAAAAGTAGAAATCAAAAAGCAATAATTTGCTAATTTGTTTTTTATTTTACAATTATGCTAACAGAACAGTAATGAATATTAAATAAGTTTTCAAACAGTAAATTAAAAGGTAAATAAAACGGTAAATATCAAGTTTTCAAAAACACTAAATAAGTTAAATGAAAAGGGTTTAAAAACAGTAAATAAAAAGTTAAAAAAATATTAATGTTTAAAAAACAAAGTTAAATAATGTTCAACACAAACATTAACAATAGTGAACTATATTTAAACAACTATATACAACACTACAATAAATACAAATATATACATTATTTGGGAACGGTTCGCCGCATTTCCTCTAACCACTGTTCTTTTGTAACAGTCTCAGTCTGTGGGCAGTACACCCGGCCCCTGTACTGGCTATGTCCCGTTGCACTTGTTTTGAACTGCCCGCACTTCTTGCAAGTGTTTGCCTCTACAGTTCTCTTGTAGGGTCTCTTGGGCATGGCTTGGGGGCTGGCAGCTGGTGTAGCAGGTTGTAAACTGGTGCCATGCACAACTGTAGGCTGTAACTGTGGCTGTATCATTGACATCCCCTGAACCATTGGGATTCCCTGAAGCATCGGCATACCATGAACCACTGGCATTCCCTGGACCATCGGGAGTCTTTGAACCATTTGCAGACCCTGGAACACTGGCACACCCTGAAGCATCGGCACACCCTGAAAACATGGTGCTGCTGGTATAAGTATGTTGGGTACCATCTGCGCTGATGCTCCAGGTGCTGATGGCGTAACCAACATAGGACTCTGTGCTGGTGCCTTGGGTCTTAGAGGGGGTCGTCCAGTAGAAGTCTGCCTCTGCTTTGCCTGACCTGCTGTACTCTCTGGTAGCTTGTACTGGTGCTGCTCCGCTGGTTGTTCTGGCTCAATCCGTGGGCGTTTGGCAGCCTGGAGAGGTTCCTGAGCTTCAGGGAGGGTCTGAGGCAACTGAATGCCCTGAAGCAGCACAGACAGCTCCTGCTTTTTCTGTCTGTTGTTGTACCACTGAATCAGGGTGTTCTGGTTAACCTCCACCAGCTGCATTGAGGTTCCTCCCATCACCAAGCTGTTGCCCAGTACAAGCTGCCTTATCCTTCTGTAGTCTTGGAGGATCAGAGACCATCTCGACAGTGATCCCTTGCCTTTTCTTTTGGGGCTTGGGTGAATAGTGCAAAGCCTGATGAAGATGGTCTCCACCAGACGGCAACAGTCAGGCCACTGAGCAGGTGCGCTGCTTGCACCCAGCACACTTCTGGTAGTGCTCTCTACTCCAGGGGTTTTAGTGGGCGTCTTTGGTACTCTGAAGCGTCCACTCAGCAGTCTCTTCTGGTGTCGAGCTGCATACACCACCCGTTGCTTGTCTCGGTCATCCAGGTTCTGCCAAAGTGCAATTATGGTGTTGGCTTCCTGATTGGTCAGGCTGAGGGCTGTGTAACCCCGGAGCTCCACCAGATATTCTGACAGCCTGTCCACATGTTGATATCCCGGGACATTTTGGTAGTCAACAGCCTTTTCGAAAACACAAGCACAAAATATAATTTATATTTAATTTAATTTAAAATATAATCACATTTCTTTGATGCATAGTTCCATAATTAGTTCCATTGATTCTGTTATTTTCCTGTTTATCAATGTGAAGCTGTTAAACACATTCTGTATAGTACAAAGCACTAACAAAATAAAACTTGAGATTTGACTCAATGCATCTTTGTTGCCTACTAATGACTTTAGTTGAAAATCTGAGCAAAGTTTGGATTTAAAGCAGTAGATGTTGGTCCATCCTTGTTTGAATTATTCTAGTTTATTTGAAAGAAATACAGAGGAATGGCACTTACCGTCTCTTCATCATCATCCTGACCAGCATCCTCTGGCTCTGAGGGGAGTGGTGAAACAGACGTTTCAGAGGGAACAGGTGAGACAGCAGTCCCTGAGGGTCCAGGTGATGAAGGAGACAGTGTGGGGCCAGGGACCAGTGAAGGGGATGTGGAGCCCAGTACAGCCGTGTCACTGCTGGTGACCAGGGTGGAAGAAGCCAGTGTCAGTGTGGAGGAGGGTGGTGACAGAACAACCTCTGGATCAGCAATGGTGTGATCCTCGCTGATGTCACAGAAGCCCTCATCTTCATCTCGTTCCTCCACATTAAGGTCCTCGATGAGTTCTGCAGTCTCCTCAGAGTCTGGGTTCATGTCCTGCAGTGCCTGACCAGTCTGCTGGAACAGATACTGCACTCCAATGAGCTCACCTGGAATAAAAACAATAAACAAACGGATGAAATAAAATTGTTGTGTATCATATTTGATACATAAGGCATTTGTAGTAGCTCATATAGTGTAATAGTGTGAAAACATGTAGCTCATAGTCGAGGAGAAAAAAAAAATTATTCAGAGGCCAGAAACCTATAACTGTGGGGGCAAAACATATAATGCAATGCAATACAATGATGACTGAGAGACATACAAATAAATGTTCCTCAAAAACCTGATGAGCATATTTGATACTTACATGTAACTTGGTTTTTCTAATCAAGTAAACCTAAGTAAAGTTGCTTCAGTACAGTAAATGTCACCAAATGTTACTAATAATTACTTTCTAATAATAAAGATTTCACAGCAAAATGACACGTTAAGTATGAGCTAAAGGTAGACATTTGTACAATTATACTGAAAGGCCTTTTACTTGATAGAAAATATTAATCAGATGACAGAGGGCATGTTTCAAGAAAAAGTTGATCATGCTGACTTTATAGGCTTAAATATAAAATATCGACTGAGATTATTGAATTGCAAGTTAATTAACAATAATAAATTCTCTTACCGGTGTAACGTGCAGGGGGACAAAACATGGGGACCACTTTCCTCCCAAACAGCTTTTCATAATTGCTGTTAACACAGTGAACAAGTTCTCCTGTGTAGCTGCGTAAAGCTGATGGCTCCGATGACAGGGAAGCCGCCTCCCGATCCTGGTTCCACCTGTGTAGACCCTCCAGCAAATAAATCTGAAAGTTCAGACTGTTTGCACTGGTCCCTGTAAACAGACACAACAGTTTTAGGGAGTGTTAAATAAACACACAAAGACACTTAATGTTCTTTCTGTACATATGCGCAGTGTGTGTGACAAAGATGTACCTGGGATGAAACGGTTCAGGTGTAAATGAAAGGATTCGAGAGAAGTGGAGCCTCTGGCACATCTGTATGTCTTCAGAAGCACACCTCCCTTGGTTAAGCTCCCTGTCTCTGTATAGAGCGCAACACCAGGGGGGTCTTGGATACACTTAACGTGCTTCTTCTGGACACTCCAGATGTGCTCCATCCTTTCTCGGTCCAGAAGAGAAACACCCAGGGAGTCGTTGCCCTTGCTGCTCAGGAGCTCTGCAAGCAGTCTTTCAAGGAGAAGGATGGTAGTCTCCTCTCCACAGGTCCTCCTCCGGCAATGTAGAGCCAGCTCCTCCCTGGTCAGATGCTTGCTCACATCTTCATCTGTCAGTGCAGGCCAACCCTGGGACATCAACAGCTCTCTCTTTGCTTTGCGAAGCATAGAGACATCAGCCGCATCCCATTCAAAGATGCACGCTGATAGCCGTGACATGAAGATCGGGTACAGCTGATGGGCATCAGTTGTACACCCCAGGGCAATCCTGCGCATAAAATGCCAGATGTCCAAGCGTATCACGAGATCTGGCCAGCCTCTGAATCTGGTTTTCAGCTTGGTCTCGCCCACCTCGGTGCAGCACCCACAGTCCACGTACAACACAGCAGGTGGATCCACACCAGCCTGCTGGTATCTTTTCACCAGACCGTCTACCATCATGTCCAGTCCTGCTCCTTCCTGGGCTGTCAGCACACTTATGAGCACCTGACCAAACTCGTTGCCAACAGAGGTAAGCCAGTGTCCCGTTCCCCTCGCTGTCCCAGCCAGCTTCTTGGTGATCTGTAATAAGAGATGATATGAAGTTACGCTGTAAATGTAATCAAACATCACACCATGTAAAATACAGATACAGTGATGTATATAAACAACAGCATTAATAAACAAAAATCCACAACTAACCTTTTTAGTGGAATCCATCTTCAAGACAGAGCCATAAGTGGATGTTATCCTTGCATGGATTTCATCCAGCCTTGTCAGGATGTCTTGGCTGTAAACAGTGAGCAGCCACTTGCAGCTTGGGACCACTGTAGGCTCTGGGGGCTCCTGGAACTTTACCGGCATCACCCCGGGTTGATTGAGGAAGTCAACACATTGGGTGGTGTACCGGGCCAGACGATGAAGCCACTGCTCGCTGTGGTTTTCACGCAGCTGCTTGATCACCCGCGTGGGGCTGTTGCCTAAGCCACGCTCACGCAGGAGCCGGATGACCCGCATATCACAGGCATACCTTAGGAAAAGCGAAATCCACACATTCATATATTTTAGATATTTGATTTTTGATATTAGTATTTGCATATATATGTGATGATGGGCTAACAACTGGATGAGGAATGAAAGTGTACTTACTTCCTTGTGAGGATGACCTGAAACTCAGAACGATGGCCCAGATCTAGCTGTTGCAGGACGGCATGACTCCAGGACACATGCGAGGCTCTACACTTGGTACAGATGAGGGTTTCTGTGACCATGTTATATGTTCTGTCAATGTCTAGAACCTGCCGGGCTCTTTTGTGCAGACCGCCTCCTGTCAGCTGATGTTGTCCGCAGGCAGGATTGGGACAGAGAATCTTTACCCTCCACAGCTTGTATGGCATCCACAGCAGAAGAGAATGACAAAAGAATCTGTCTGGAGCTGGAGCCTGATTATAGATAAGTGCTGGCTGTGGTGGGTAATACCAGAGCTGGAGGTTATCACGAAGCTCTGGCTTTCCCTTGGATCCCATTTTGAAAAGCCTTTTGCCAATCCACTTGTGATCCTCTGGTGGCAAGGTCTCCGACCACAAACGAGGAAGTGGAACTACAGATGGAGCTTGCAATAATGACCCAGAAGGAGCTGTCTGTTAAGGAAAAAAAGACAAAACATTTAGTCAAGGAAGGCAATTTATTTAATAAGCATTTTATTTTAATCCATCACTTCTTTCACATAAAATTATCATTGTAATTATAGTTTTTACTTGAATACCTTCAATGGTATTACAGTGATTAGTATGACAATGAAACTGATAACTTTATATTATCCAATGCTGTCATCCAAAAAAGGAACAAAAAAAATTATATTCTGAAATCCTGTTTAATATATAAAATAATATTATTTTCTGTAATTTTTCAAACAATCTCTCTTTATTTTGACACATGAATATGTTAACTTCTACACATTGTTTATAATTAGTAAATTAGTATCAAGTCAACTCAATTTACATTATGATAATATTTTGACTGTAGATTTCTGGCGACAGCTGATTTACTAAATTTTTAGACCAACAGAATAAGAAATTACTTACTGAGACAATACTGCATGGCTGTGCAGGACTGGACACATCTGCAGTGGCTCTGGGGACAGGGGCTGGAACTTGAGGATCTAGTGTCTGTACAATCATGAAGTGAAATATAATAGATTTTGTAAATATAACATAATAACTTTAACTCATCCTAGATTAAATCATATACTACAGTTTAAAAGTTTGGGGTCCAAATGTTTATAAAAGAAACCTATTCTGCTCACCAAGGTTGCATTTGATCAAAAATACAGTAAAAACAGTAACAAATATAAAAAATTGTTAAATTGTGAAACATTACTACAATTTAAAATTGTGAAATGTAATTTATTTCTATGGTGGCAAGAACAAATTTTCAGCATCATTACTCCAGTCTTCAGTGTTATATGATCCTTCAGAAATCATTGTCTTGAACATAAACATTTTTTACTATTAGTTGAAAATGTGAAAATGGCTGATGCTTAATAAAACTGCATTACAGAGGTGTTTTCAGAATTAACAGCATTTTTTCAAAATAGAAATCCTTTGTAACATTATGTATTGAATAGAAATCTTATGTAACATTAAATGTCTTTACTGAGATTTTTGACCAATTTAATGCCTCCTTGTTCAATAAAACTATCAATTTCTTTAAAAAAAACTTTTGAATGGTAGTTTGTATGAAATCTATTTATTCTACATAATATTGCTTTTTCCTTTATTAAAATATGGTCTTCTGGTATTAAAGATATTTTTAAAAAGTTTAATCATTTAGATAGAATGGAACATGAAATGTGTCTTCATAAAATACAATGTTGATTATGTTAGTACTTACAGAGACGGTGGTGCTTGGTACTGAGGCACTAGACACTGCTGCGCTGGGCTGGACTTGAACCTGAGAAGGTCTCCTGGCCACACTAAGATTTGGCTTTGCTGCAGCAATGTGAGAGCCAGTAAATCTTGGTTTGGTAAACTAAAAAGGGGCAAAAAATTGACATTTCAGTGAGAAGACAGAATGTGTGATAATAGCATTTATTACTATTTATATAAATATTACTATTTTAAGTAAATGCAGCCTTCAGGTAAAAACACTTCTTTCAGAACGGAAATGTAGTCCATAAGCAGAATGATTTATTAGCAGCACTGACTTAGGTTACTCTTGAAATAGCTACAAAGTATTTGCATGATGGAATAATTAACGTGTACAATTAATAATAGCCAGTGTGTATGTGGAATGTTACCTGAGATAGAGAATGAAAAAGAGAAAATGTAGCTTTACCACATGAGAAGTACAGAGAGAGATGCCATGAGGGACATGAGTCTAGCTCAGCGACCTTCAACCCAGGCAGAGCTCAGTTAGAGAGGAAGAGGGCAATCCAAGAGTAGAGCCCAGAGATGAAAGAGAGAAAGCACACAGGTTACATTTCTCTTTTATCCTTGACCATGTGACTTAAACCAAATCTGAGACATTCAAACCGACCAATCAGCAGACAGCAACTGCCCCCATTGTACAAAAGGTGTGAAAATTAGCAGGTCTAAGCCACCCTCTCATAGTTTTCTTGCTTTTTCTTTTTTTTATTCTTACTTTCTGTACTTCCTCGAATTTGAACTGAACACATACTTCAATGCTTTAAAAAAATTAAATTGTAATTCTTACCATTGACAACTGTGGTGCAACTATTTTTGCCACGGGTGCAGTAGGCTGGGGCTGGGGCGGGGTGCCAGGCTGATTTGTCCCCATGGCCTTCTTTGCTGTTCCAGCAGCAGCAGTTTGTTCCACCGCCCTTTCTGCTGGTCCAGTAGAGACAGTGGGGTGCTTAAGACAACCAAAAAAAAAAAAATACATATAACAATTCTTAAAGAAAACTATTTCAGTAAATAATACTAACAAAAAATACTTGCTACAGTAATGTTACCTTTGGAGTGTGAAAACCACAGATGCATTTCAGCACACCTCCAAGCAAGGTTGTCTGGCCACGAGACTGCATCGGACATTTCTCAATCTGTAAGCATTATAACAAATGTAATGCATACAAGTGAGTCCCTTAAAAGAGCATTACATTCATAATTAATACATTCATTTCTAGGACATGAGTCACTATTTATTTTATATATAATGTTACAGCTGGCATCTTTCTTTAAAGGAGAGACAAACAAGAGAGGAACATTTCACACCTTCAAACCACCATCATTCATTCACCATCCCTTCCCCCACCTTCTCAAATCTCTGAATTTCCCAGTACACAAACATCTTTCCTGTAGCTTTTCATGAACATAAATCTCAAAATACCTGCAACATTATCTACATAAATGTCTATAAACAATTATGACACCTGGTTTACAGTGGTGTAAGCCATCACATTGCATTGCTCTAATGAATGGGATCAGGTACATGTTTGTACTGAAGCCTTGTGTGTTGTTCTGTTATGCAAATACATTAAACAAAGATACTAATAATGTTCGATTATGCAAGTCAACAAACAGTCTTTTTTTATTTCTCAGTCATGCAAAGGTAACAAACACTCACTCACCCTTTGATAAATCTGGAACCACTTCTTCTGTCGAGGAGCTGGCCTGTTACCCTCATTTGATGGCCAAATTCCTGTTCTGGCAAACTTTTTAAGACGCGAAATCCATTCAGCGTCCGACATCGCTTTATGCGATTTGTATTGTTTGCCAGACATTTTTCCTCGAGTTCGATGAAACAGTTTTGAAAGAATAATTAAAAACGACACGCTAATTAAAAAAAAAAAAAATGCAATTAGATGATAATCTCTTACCTGTCGTAATCCGCTGTATTTGATCAACAAAAGTGATGTCCTCCGTGAAATGATGCTGATCTCCGCGCGGCGATGATGCTCGCTGGTCATGAACTTCGGTACTGAACTTTTTTGACCTTTGACACGCCCCCTGAGGATTATGCCATTCTTTCGTACACCTTCGGCGCGGTTCGGCAATTTGATTGACACCTGACTAGAAGCGCTGACCCCTCCACCTAGCGGTGATGCGCGGCAACGCGCCGTCGACATCCCCGTGTACTCTGATTGGTCAAATGTCACGAATGTTAAGAAAATGTTAAGAATCGCGCTTTTTGATTGGCTGGAAATGTTATAGCGCTTCGATGCGATTGGCCCAAATGTTATAGCGCTTCGACGCGATTGGCTGTGCAGTTCAACATTGCTTGACATTTTCGAAATATTGTCGGACTATCCTTCGGCAGCTAGCGTTCAGGTCGCAGTCTCCCCTGGAGGCGTGGGTTCGAATCCCACTTCTGACAGACCTAACCTTTGGCTGCCGACAGCAGCTACAGTCTTTATAAGAATCACGTGGTCTATTGTGTCAAAAGCTGCACTTAAGTCCAATAAAATCAGAGCTGCCACGTTACCTGCATCTCTGATTATACGGAGGTCATTAACAACTCTTAAAAGTGCAGACTCAGTGCTGTGACCTACTCTAAAACCGGACTGAAATTTGTCTAAGATCTCATACCTACTGAAAAATGGCATTAACTGGGAACAAACCACCTTCTCTAAAATCTTTGCTAGGCGTGGTAGTTTTGAGACGGGCCGATAATTCTTCAGCTCTTGAGGGTCTAAATTAGGCTTTTTAAGAAGTGGCTGAATAACCGCCTGCTTAAGGCCTGTTGGAACAACTCCATTAGGTAGACTACTGTTGACAATAGAAGTAATGCTCGGCCCAACAGCATCAACCATCTCCTTAAGAAGAACGTTAAGGGTTCACGAAAGCTTGCCTTTCCATTGACAGAAAATTTCATTTCGAATGCCAGCATGATATTAACCTTAAGAAAACCTGACAAGGACACTGCCACATGTTGCATGAATATGAGAGGGATGCTATTACTGCATTCGTTCAGCGTTAGCCCAGCATGAATGCTGAATTTCGATTACATTGTATATCAAAGGACGGCATAGGACTGAATGCAATGTCGATGGATGGGGTTCGGGGAATTCACCTGCAACCTCACAGTTTCTCACAAAACGTCATGCCGTCCGCCCTCCAGAGGAGCTGTGCACACGGAAGGGAACAGAGAAAACCGCTCTTTCGTCTAAGCGCTCTCAGCTATCAAAAAGCACCACGCTGCCCCGTGTGAGGCTCGAACTCACGACCTTCAGATTATGAGACTGACGCGCTGCCTAACTGCGCCAACGAGGCCGGTAGACCTAACGGGCAGAACAGCGAAGCACTAGGTTCCAGATCCTTGCCTGTAGGTGTAGCCCCAACGGGTCAGCGCACACCGTGCTGAGGGGGTCAGGATGGCCGAGCGGTCTAAGGCGCTGCGTTCAGGTCGCAGTCTCCCCTGGAGGCGTGGGTTCGAATCCCACTTCTGACAGACCTAACCTTTGGCTGCCGACAGCAGCTACATTCTTTATAAGAATCACGTGGTCTATTGTGTCAAAAGCTGCACTTAAGTCCAATAAAATCAGAGCTGCCGCGTTACCTGCATCTCTGATTATACGGAGGTCATTAACAACTCTTAAAAGTGCAGACTCAGTGCTGTGACCTACTCTAAAACCGGACTGAAATTTGTCTAAGATCTCATACCTACTGAAAAATGGCATTAACTGGGAACAAACCACCTTCTCTAAAATCTTTGCTAGGCGTGGTAGTTTTGAGACGGGCCGATAATTCTTCAGTTCTTGAGGGTCTAAATTAGGCTTTTTAAGAAGTGGCTGAATAACCGCCTGCTTAAGGCCTGTTGGAACAACTCCATTAGGTAGACTACTGTTGACAATAGAAGTAATGCTCGGCCCAACAGCATCAACCATCTCCTTAAGAAGAACGTTAAGGGTTCACGAAAGCTTGCCTTTCCATTGACAGAAAATTTCATTTCGAATGCCAGCATGATATTAACCTTAAGAAAACCTGACAAGGACACTGCCACATGTTGCATGAATATGAGAGGGATGCTATTACTGCATTCGTTCAGCGTTAGCCCAGCATGAATGCTGAATTTCGATTACATTGTATATCAAAGGACGGCATAGGACTGAATGCAATGTCGATGGATGGGGTTCGGGGAATTCACCTGCAACCTCACAGTTTCTCACAAAACGTCATGCCGTCCGCCCTCCAGAGGAGCTGTGCACACGGAAGGGAACAGAGAAAACCGCTCTTTCGTCTAAGCGCTCTCAGCTATCAAAAAGCACCACGCTGCCCCGTGTGAGGCTCAAACTCACGACCTTCAGATTATGAGACTGACGCGCTGCCTAACTGCGCCAACGAGGCCGGTAGACCTAGCGGGCAGAACAGCGAAGCACTAGGTTCCAGATCCTTGCCTGTAGGTGTAGCCCCAACGGGTCAGCGCACACCGTGCTGGGGGGGTCAGGATGGCTGAGCGGTCTAAGGCGCTGCGTTCAGGTCGCAGTCTCCCCTGGAGGCGTGGGTTCGAATCCCACTTCTGACAGACCTAACCTTTGGCTGCCGACAGCAGCTACAGTCTTTATAAGAATCACGTGGTCTATTGTGTCAAAAGCTGCACTTAAGTCCAATAAAATCAGAGCTGCCGCGTTACCTGCATCTCTGATTATACGGAGGTCATTAACAACTCTTAAAAGTGCAGACTCAGTGCTGTGACCTACTCTAAAACCGGACTGAAATTTGTCTAAGATCTCATACCTACTGAAAAATGGCATTAACTGGGAACAAACCACCTTCTCTAAAATCTTTGCTAGGCGTGGTAGTTTTGAGACGGGCCGATAATTCTTCAGTTCTTGAGGGTCTAAATTAGGCTTTTTAAGAAGTGGCTGAATAACCGCCTGCTTAAGGCCTGTTGGAACAACTCCATTAGGTAGACTACTGTTGACAATAGAAGTAATGCTCGGCCCAACAGCATCAACCATCTCCTTAAGAAGAACGTTAAGGGTTCACGAAAGCTTGCCTTTCCATTGACAGAAAATTTCATTTCGAATGCCAGCATGATATTAACCTTAAGAAAACCTGACAAGGACACTGCCACATGTTGCATGAATATGAGAGGGATGCTATTACTGCATTCGTTCAGCGTTAGCCCAGCATGAATGCTGAATTTCGATTACATTGTATATCAAAGGACGGCATAGGACTGAATGCAATGTCGATGGATGGGGTTCGGGGAATTCACCTGCAACCTTACAGTTTCTCACAAAACGTCATGCCGTCCGCCCTCCAGAGGAGCTGTGCACACGGAAGGGAACAGAGAAAACCGCTCTTTCGTCTAAGCGCTCTCAGCTATCAAAAAGCACCACGCTGCCCCGTGTGAGGCTCGAACTCACGACCTTCAGATTATGAGACTGACGCGCTGCCTAACTGCGCCAACGAGGCCGGTAGACCTAACGGGCAGAACAGCGAAGCACTAGGTTCCAGATCCTTGCCTGTAGGTGTAGCCCCAACGGGTCAGCGCACACCATGCTGGGGGGGTCAGGATGGCCGAGCGGTCTAAGGCGCTGCGTTCAGGTCGCAGTCTCCCCTGGAGGCGTGGGTTCGAATCCCACTTCTGACAGACCTAACCTTTGGCTGCCGACAGCAGCTACAGTCTTTATAAGAATCACGTGGTCTATTGTGTCAAAAGCTGCACTTAAGTCCAATAAAATCAGAGGTGCCGCGTTACCTGCATCTCTGATTATACGGAGGTCATTAACAACTCTTAAAAGTGCAGACTCAGTGCTGTGACCTACTCTAAAACCGGACTGAAATTTGTCTAAGATCTCATACCTACTGAAAAATGGCTTTAACTGGGAACAAACCACCTTCTCTAAAAACTTTGCTAGGCGTGGTAGTTTTGAGACGGGCCGATAATTCTTCAGTTCTTGAGGGTCTAAATTAGGCTTTTTAAGAAGTGGCTGAATAACCGCCTGCTTAAGGCCTGTTGGAACAACTCCATTAGGTAGACTACTGTTGACAATAGAAGTAATGCTCGGCCCAACAGCATCAACCATCTCCTTAAGAAGAACGTTAAGGGTTCACGAAAGCTTGCCTTTCCATTGACAGAAAATTTCATTTCGAATGCCAGCATGATATTAACCTTAAGAAAACCTGACAAGGACACTGCCACATGTTGCATGAATATGAGAGGGATGCTATTACTGCATTCGTTCAGCGTTAGCCCAGCATGAATGCTGAATTTCGATTACATTGTATATCAAAGGACGGCATAGGACTGAATGCAATGTCGATGGATGGGGTTCGGGGAATTCACCTGCAACCTTACAGTTTCTCACAAAACGTCATGCCGTCCGCCCTCCAGAGGAGCTGTGCACACGGAAGGGAACAGAGAAAACCGCTCTTTCGTCTAAGCGCTCTCAGCTATCAAAAAGCACCACGCTGCCCCGTGTGAGGCTCGAACTCACGACCTTCAGATTATGAGACTGACGCGCTGCCTAACTGCGCCAACGAGGCCGGTAGACCTAACGGGCAGAACAGCGAAGCACTAGGTTCCAGATCCTTGCCTGTAGGTGTAGCCCCAACGGGTCAGCGCACACCATGCTGGGGGGGTCAGGATGGCCGAGCGGTCTAAGGCGCTGCGTTCAGGTCGCAGTCTCCCCTGGAGGCGTGGGTTCGAATCCCACTTCTGACAGACCTAACCTTTGGCTGCCGACAGCAGCTACAGTCTTTATAAGAATCACGTGGTCTATTGTGTCAAAAGCTGCACTTAAGTCCAATAAAATCAGAGCTGCCGCGTTACCTGCATCTCTGATTATACGGAGGTCATTAACAACTCTTAAAAGTGCAGACTCAGTGCTGTGACCTACTCTAAAACCGGACTGAAATTTGTCTAAGATCTCATACCTACTGAAAAATGGCATTAACTGGGAACAAACCACCTTCTCTAAAATCTTTGCTAGGCGTGGTAGTTTTGAGACGGGCCGATAATTCTTCAGTTCTTGAGGGTCTAAATTAGGCTTTTTAAGAAGTGGCTGAATAACCGCCTGCTTAAGGCCTGTTGGAACAACTCCATTAGGTAGACTACTGTTGACAATAGAAGTAATGCTCGGCCCAACAGCATCAACCATCTCCTTAAGAAGAACGTTAAGGGTTCACGAAAGCTTGCCTTTCCATTGACAGAAAATTTCATTTCGAATGCCAGCATGATATTAACCTTAAGAAAACCTGACAAGGACACTGCCACATGTTGCATGAATATGAGAGGGATGCTATTACTGCATTCGTTCAGCGTTAGCCCAGCATGAATGCTGAATTTCGATTACATTGTATATCAAAGGACGGCATAGGACTGAATGCAATGTCGATGGATGGGGTTCGGGGAATTCACCTGCAACCTCACAGTTTCTCACAAAACGTCATGCCGTCCGCCCTCCAGAGGAGCTGTGCACACGGAAGGGAACAGAGAAAACCGCTCTTTCGTCTAAGCGCTCTCAGCTATCAAAAAGCACCACGCTGCCCCGTGTGAGGCTCGAACTCACGACCTTCAGATTATGAGACTGACGCGCTGCCTAACTGCGCCAACGAGGCCGGTAGACCTAACGGGCAGAACAGCGAAGCACTAGGTTCCAGATCCTTGCCTGTAGGTGTAGCCCCAACGGGTCAGCGCACACCGTGCTGGGGGGGTCAGGATGGCCGAGCGGTCTAAGGCGCTGCGTTCAGGTCGCAGTCTCCCCTGGAGGCGTGGGTTCGAATCCCACTTCTGACAGACCTAACCTTTGGCTGCCGACAGCAGCTACAGTCTTTATAAGAATCACGTGGTCTATTGTGTCAAAAGCTGCACTTAAGTCCAATAAAATCAGAGCTGCCGCGTTACCTGCATCTCTGATTATACGGAGGTCATTAACAACTCTTAAAAGTGCAGACTCAGTGCTGTGACCTACTCTAAAACCGGACTGAAATTTGTCTAAGATCTCATACCTACTGAAAAATGGCATTAACTGGGAACAAACCACCTTCTCTAAAATCTTTGCTAGGCGTGGTAGTTTTGAGACGGGCCGATAATTCTTCAGTTCTTGAGGGTCTAAATTAGGCTTTTTAAGAAGTGGCTGAATAACCGCCTGCTTAAGGCCTGTTGGAACAACTCCATTAGGTAGACTACTGTTGACAATAGAAGTAATGCTCGGCCCAACAGCATCAACCATCTCCTTAAGAAGAACGTTAAGGGTTCACGAAAGCTTGCCTTTCCATTGACAGAAAATTTCATTTCGAATGCCAGCATGATATTAACCTTAAGAAAACCTGACAAGGACACTGCCACATGTTGCATGAATATGAGAGGGATGCTATTACTGCATTCGTTCAGCGTTAGCCCAGCATGAATGCTGAATTTCGATTACATTGTATATCAAAGGACGGCATAGGACTGAATGCAATGTCGATGGATGGGGTTCGGGGAATTCACCTGCAACCTCACAGTTTCTCACAAAACGTCATGCCGTCCGCCCTCCAGAGGAGCTGTGCACACGGAAGGGAACAGAGAAAACCGCTCTTTCGTCTAAGCGCTCTCAGCTATCAAAAAGCACCACGCTGCCCCGTGTGAGGCTCGAACTCACGACCTTCAGATTATGAGACTGACGCGCTGCCTAACTGCGCCAACGAGGCCGGTAGACCTAACGGGCAGAACAGCGAAGCACTAGGTTCCAGATCCTTGCCTGTAGGTGTAGCCCCAACGGGTCAGCGCACACCGTGCTGGGGGGGTCAGGATGGCCGAGCGGTCTAAGGCGCTGCGTTCAGGTCGCAGTCTCCCCTGGAGGCGTGGGTTCGAATCCCACTTCTGACAGACCTAACCTTTGGCTGCCGACAGCAGCTACAGTCTTTATAAGAATCACGTGGTCTATTGTGTCAAAAGCTGCACTTAAGTCCAATAAAATCAGAGCTGCCGCGTTACCTGCATCTCTGATTATACGGAGGTCATTAACAACTCTTAAAAGTGCAGACTCAGTGCTGTGACCTACTCTAAAACCGGACTGAAATTTGTCTAAGATCTCATACCTACTGAAAAATGGCATTAACTGGGAACAAACCACCTTCTCTAAAATCTTTGCTAGGCGTGGTAGTTTTGAGACGGGCCGATAATTCTTCAGTTCTTGAGGGTCTAAATTAGGCTTTTTAAGAAGTGGCTGAATAACCGCCTGCTTAAGGCCTGTTGGAACAACTCCATTAGGTAGACTACTGTTGACAATAGAAGTAATGCTCGGCCCAACAGCATCAACCATCTCCTTAAGAAGAACGTTAAGGGTTCACGAAAGCTTGCCTTTCCATTGACAGAAAATTTCATTTCGAATGCCAGCATGATATTAACCTTAAGAAAACCTGACAAGGACACTGCCACATGTTGCATGAATATGAGAGGGATGCTATTACTGCATTCGTTCAGCGTTAGCCCAGCATGAATGCTGAATTTCGATTACATTGTATATCAAAGGACGGCATAGGACTGAATGCAATGTCGATGGATGGGGTTCGGGGAATTCACCTGCAACCTCACAGTTTCTCACAAAACGTCATGCCGTCCGCCCTCCAGAGGAGCTGTGCACACGGAAGGGAACAGAGAAAACCGCTCTTTCGTCTAAGCGCTCTCAGCTATCAAAAAGCACCACGCTGCCCCGTGTGAGGCTCAAACTCTCGACCTTCAGATTATGAGACTGACGCGCTGCCTAACTGCGCCAACGAGGCCGGTAGACCTAACGGGCAGAACAGCGAAGCACTAGGTTCCAGATCCTTGCCTGTAGGTGTAGCCCCAACGGGTCAGCGCACACCGTGCTGGGGGGGTCAGGATGGCCGAGCGGTCTAAGGCGCTGCGTTCAGGTCGCAGTCTCCCCTGGAGGCGTGGGTTCGAATCCCACTTCTGACAGACCTAACCTTTGGCTGCCGACAGCAGCTACAGTCTTTATAAGAATCACGTGGTCTATTGTGTCAAAAGCTGCACTTAAGTCCAATAAAATCAGAGCTGCCGCGTTACCTGCATCTCTGATTATACGGAGGTCATTAACAACTCTTAAAAGTGCAGACTCAGTGCTGTGACCTACTCTAAAACCGGACTGAAATTTGTCTAAGATCTCATACCTACTGAAAAATGGCATTAACTGGGAACAAACCACCTTCTCTAAAATCTTTGCTAGGCGTGGTAGTTTTGAGACGGGCCGATAATTCTTCAGTTCTTGAGGGTCTAAATTAGGCTTTTTAAGAAGTGGCTGAATAACCGCCTGCTTAAGGCCTGTTGGAACAACTCCATTAGGTAGACTACTGTTGACAATAGAAGTAATGCTCGGCCCAACAGCATCAACCATCTCCTTAAGAAGAACGTTAAGGGTTCACGAAAGCTTGCCTTTCCATTGACAGAAAATTTCATTTCGAATGCCAGCATGATATTAACCTTAAGAAAACCTGACAAGGACACTGCCACATGTTGCATGAATATGAGAGGGATGCTATTACTGCATTCGTTCAGCGTTAGCCCAGCATGAATGCTGAATTTCGATTACATTGTATATCAAAGGACGGCATAGGACTGAATGCAATGTCGATGGATGGGGTTCGGGGAATTCACCTGCAACCTCACAGTTTCTCACAAAACGTCATGCCGTCCGCCCTCCAGAGGAGCTGTGCACACGGAAGGGAACAGAGAAAACCGCTCTTTCGTCTAAGCGCTCTCAGCTATCAAAAAGCACCACGCTGCCCCGTGTGAGGCTCGAACTCACGACCTTCAGATTATGAGACTGACGCACTGCCTAACTGCGCCAACGAGGCCGGTAGACCTAACGGGCAGAACAGCGAAGCACTAGGTTCCAGATCCTTGCCTGTAGGTGTAGCCCCAACGGGTCAGCGCACACCGTGTTGGGGGGGTCAGGATGGCCGAGCGGTCTAAGGCGCTGCGTTCAGGTCGCAGTCTCCCCTGGAGGCGTGGGTTCAAATCCCACTTCTGACAGACCTAACCTTTGGCTGCCGACAGCAGCTACAGTCTTTATAAGAATCACGTGGTCTATTGTGTCAAAAGCTGCACTTAAGTCCAATAAAATCAGAGCTGCCGCGTTACCTGCATCTCTGATTATACGGAGGTCATTAACAACTCTTAAAAGTGCAGACTCAGTGCTGTGACCTACTCTAAAACCGGACTGAAATTTGTCTAAGATCTCATACCTACTGAAAAATGGCATTAACTGGGAACAAACCACCTTCTCTAAAATCTTTGCTAGGCGTGGTAGTTTTGAGACGGGCCGATAATTCTTCAGTTCTTGAGGGTCTAAATTAGGCTTTTTAAGAAGTGGCTGAATAACCGCCTGCTTAAGGCCTGTTGGAACAACTCCATTAGGTAGACTACTGTTGACAATAGAGGTAATGCTCGGCCCAACAGCATCAACCATCTCCTTAAGAAGAACGTTAAGGGTTCACGAAAGCTTGCCTTTCCATTGACAGAAAATTTCATTTCGAATGCCAGCATGATATTAACCTTAAGAAAACCTGACAAGGACACTGCCACATGTTGCATGAATATGAGAGGGATGCTATTACTGCATTCGTTCAGCGTTAGCCCAGCATGAATGCTGAATTTCGATTACATTGTATATCAAAGGACGGCATAGGACTGAATGCAATGTCGATGGATGGGGTTCGGGGAATTCACCTGCAACCTCACAGTTTCTCACAAAACGTCATGCCGTCCGCCCTCCAGAGGAGCTGTGCACACGGAAGGGAACAGAGAAAACCGCTCTTTCGTCTAAGCGCTCTCAGCTATCAAAAAGCACCACGCTGCCCCGTGTGAGGCTCGAACTCACGACCTTCAGATTATGAGACTGACGCGCTGCCTAACTGCGCCAACGAGGCCGGTAGACCTAACGGGCAGAACAGCGAAGCACTAGGTTCCAGATCCTTGCCTGTAGGTGTAGCCCCAACGGGTCAGCGCACACCGTGCTGGGGGGGTCAGGATGGCCGAGCGGTCTAAGGCGCTGCGTTCAGGTCGCAGTCTCCCCTGGAGGCGTGGGTTCGAATCCCACTTCTGACAGACCTAACCTTTGGCTGCCGACAGCAGCTACAGTCTTTATAAGAATCACGTGGTCTATTGTGTCAAAAGCTGCACTTAAGTCCAATAAAATCAGAGGTGCCGCGTTACCTGCATCTCTGATTATACGGAGGTCATTAACAACTCTTAAAAGTGCAGACTCAGTGCTGTGACCTACTCTAAAACCGGACTGAAATTTGTCTAAGATCTCATACCTACTGAAAAATGGCTTTAACTGGGAACAAACCACCTTCTCTAAAAACTTTGCTAGGCGTGGTAGTTTTGAGACGGGCCGATAATTCTTCAGTTCTTGAGGGTCTAAATTAGGCTTTTTAAGAAGTGGCTGAATAACCGCCTGCTTAAGGCCTGTTGGAACAACTCCATTAGGTAGACTACTGTTGACAATAGAAGTAATGCTCGGCCCAACAGCATCAACCATCTCCTTAAGAAGAACGTTAAGGGTTCACGAAAGCTTGCCTTTCCATTGACAGAAAATTTCATTTCGAATGCCAGCATGATATTAACCTTAAGAAAACCTGACAAGGACACTGCCACATGTTGCATGAATATGAGAGGGATGCTATTACTGCATTCGTTCAGCGTTAGCCCAGCATGAATGCTGAATTTCGATTACATTGTATATCAAAGGACGGCATAGGACTGAATGCAATGTCGATGGATGGGGTTCGGGGAATTCACCTGCAACCTCACAGTTTCTCACAAAACGTCATGCCGTCCGCCCTCCAGAGGAGCTGTGCACACGGAAGGGAACAGAGAAAACCGCTCTTTCGTCTAAGCGCTCTCAGCTATCAAAAAGCACCACGCTGCCCCGTGTGAGGCTCGAACTCACGACCTTCAGATTATGAGACTGACGCACTGCCTAACTGCGCCAACGAGGCCGGTAGACCTAACGGGCAGAACAGCGAAGCACTAGGTTCCAGATCCTTGCCTGTAGGTGTAGCCCCAACGGGTCAGCGCACACCGTGCTGGGGGGGTCAGGATGGCCGAGCGGTCTAAGGCGCTGCGTTCAGGTCGCAGTCTCCCCTGGAGGCGTGGGTTCAAATCCCACTTCTGACAGACCTAACCTTTGGCTGCCGACAGCAGCTACAGTCTTTATAAGAATCACGTGGTCTATTGTGTCAAAAGCTGCACTTAAGTCCAATAAAATCAGAGCTGCCGCGTTACCTGCATCTCTGATTATACGGAGGTCATTAACAACTCTTAAAAGTGCAGACTCAGTGCTGTGACCTACTCTAAAACCGGACTGAAATTTGTCTAAGATCTCATACCTACTGAAAAATGGCTTTAACTGGGAACAAACCACCTTCTCTAAAAACTTTGCTAGGCGTGGTAGTTTTGAGACGGGCCGATAATTCTTCAGTTCTTGAGGGTCTAAATTAGGCTTTTTAAGAAGTGGCTGAATAACCGCCTGCTTAAGGCCTGTTGGAACAACTCCATTAGGTAGACTACTGTTGACAATAGAGGTAATGCTCGGCCCAACAGCATCAACCATCTCCTTAAGAAGAACGTTAAGGGTTCACGAAAGCTTGCCTTTCCATTGACAGAAAATTTCATTTCGAATGCCAGCATGATATTAACCTTAAGAAAACCTGACAAGGACACTGCCACATGTTGCATGAATATGAGAGGGATGCTATTACTGCATTCGTTCAGCGTTAGCCCAGCATGAATGCTGAATTTCGATTACATTGTATATCAAAGGACGGCATAGGACTGAATGCAATGTCGATGGATGGGGTTCGGGGAATTCACCTGCAACCTCACAGTTTCTCACAAAACGTCATGCCGTCCGCCCTCCAGAGGAGCTGTGCACACGGAAGGGAACAGAGAAAACCGCTCTTTCGTCTAAGCGCTCTCAGCTATCAAAAAGCACCACGCTGCCCCGTGTGAGGCTCAAACTCACGACCTTCAGATTATGAGACTGACGCGCTGCCTAACTGCGCCAACGAGGCCGGTAGACCTAGCGGGCAGAACAGCGAAGCACTAGGTTCCAGATCCTTGCCTGTAGGTGTAGCCCCAACGGGTCAGCGCACACCGTGCTGGGGGGGTCAGGATGGCTGAGCTGTCTAAGGCGCTGCGTTCAGGTCGCAGTCTCCCCTGGAGGCGTGGGTTCGAATCCCACTTCTGACAGACCTAACCTTTGGCTGCCGACAGCAGCTACAGTCTTTATAAGAATCACGTGGTCTATTGTGTCAAAAGCTGCACTTAAGTCCAATAAAATCAGAGCTGCCGCGTTACCTGCATCTCTGATTATACGGAGGTCATTAACAACTCTTAAAAGTGCAGACTCAGTGCTGTGACCTACTCTAAAACCGGACTGAAATTTGTCTAAGATCTCATACCTACTGAAAAATGGCATTAACTGGGAACAAACCACCTTCTCTAAAATCTTTGCTAGGCGTGGTAGTTTTGAGACGGGCCGATAATTCTTCAGTTCTTGAGGGTCTAAATTAGGCTTTTTAAGAAGTGGCTGAATAACCGCCTGCTTAAGGCCTGTTGGAACAACTCCATTAGGTAGACTACTGTTGACAATAGAAGTAATGCTCGGCCCAACAGCATCAACCATCTCCTTAAGAAGAACGTTAAGGGTTCACGAAAGCTTGCCTTTCCATTGACAGAAAATTTCATTTCGAATGCCAGCATGATATTAACCTTAAGAAAACCTGACAAGGACACTGCCACATGTTGCATGAATATGAGAGGGATGCTATTACTGCATTCGTTCAGCGTTAGCCCAGCATGAATGCTGAATTTCGATTACATTGTATATCAAAGGACGGCATAGGACTGAATGCAATGTCGATGGATGGGGTTCGGGGAATTCACCTGCAACCTCACAGTTTCTCACAAAACGTCATGCCGTCCGCCCTCCAGAGGAGCTGTGCACACGGAAGGGAACAGAGAAAACCGCTCTTTCGTCTAAGCGCTCTCAGCTATCAAAAAGCACCACGCTGCCCCGTGTGAGGCTCGAACTCACGACCTTCAGATTATGAGACTGACGCACTGCCTAACTGCGCCAACGAGGCCGGTAGACCTAACGGGCAGAACAGCGAAGCACTAGGTTCCAGATCCTTGCCTGTAGGTGTAGCCCCAACGGGTCAGCGCACACCGTGCTGGGGGGGTCAGGATGGCCGAGCGGTCTAAGGCGCTGCGTTCAGGTCGCAGTCTCCCCTGGAGGCGTGGGTTCAAATCCCACTTCTGACAGACCTAACCTTTGGCTGCCGACAGCAGCTACAGTCTTTATAAGAATCACGTGGTCTATTGTGTCAAAAGCTGCACTTAAGTCCAATAAAATCAGAGCTGCCGCGTTACCTGCATCTCTGATTATACGGAGGTCATTAACAACTCTTAAAAGTGCAGACTCAGTGCTGTGACCTACTCTAAAACCGGACTGAAATTTGTCTAAGATCTCATACCTACTGAAAAATGGCATTAACTGGGAACAAACCACCTTCTCTAAAATCTTTGCTAGGCGTGGTAGTTTTGAGACGGGCCGATAATTCTTCAGTTCTTGAGGGTCTAAATTAGGCTTTTTAAGAAGTGGCTGAATAACCGCCTGCTTAAGGCCTGTTGGAACAACTCCATTAGGTAGACTACTGTTGACAATAGAAGTAATGCTCGGCCCAACAGCATCAACCATCTCCTTAAGAAGAACGTTAAGGGTTCACGAAAGCTTGCCTTTCCATTGACAGAAAATTTCATTTCGAATGCCAGCATGATATTAACCTTAAGAAAACCTGACAAGGACACTGCCACATGTTGCATGAATATGAGAGGGATGCTATTACTGCATTCGTTCAGCGTTAGCCCAGCATGAATGCTGAATTTCGATTACATTGTATATCAAAGGACGGCATAGGACTGAATGCAATGTCGATGGATGGGGTTCGGGGAATTCACCTGCAACCTCACAGTTTCTCACAAAACGTCATGCCGTCCGCCCTCCAGAGGAGCTGTGCACACGGAAGGGAACAGAGAAAACCGCTCTTTCGTCTAAGCGCTCTCAGCTATCAAAAAGCACCACGCTGCCCCGTGTGAGGCTCGAACTCACGACCTTCAGATTATGAGACTGACGCGCTGCCTAACTGCGCCAACGAGGCCGGTAGACCTAACGGGCAGAACAGCGAAGCACTAGGTTCCAGATCCTTGCCTGTAGGTGTAGCCCCAACGGGTCAGCGCACACCGTGCTGAGGGGGTCAGGATGGCCGAGCGGTCTAAGGCGCTGCGTTCAAGCTGGGGAACAATAGTCCGTCAAAGATGGGGAAGAAGGGAAGAAGAGGGGGAAGAAGGGAAGAAGAGGGGGAAGAAAGAAAAAGAGAAGGGGAAGAAGAGAAAAGAGAAATGAAGAAAAGAGAGGGTGAAATTTGACGTTCAAAGACAGTTCTTCCTTAGCATGCGTGCAGTGATACATTTTCCGGCTTCTTCATGCGGGAAAATCGCGCATTTTAATTACACTGTTTCCTATTGCAGGTGCTCACCAAGACCGGGGTTCGAATCCAGCTAAAGACACGTTTTTGTAATATTGTTAATTTCATTAAATAAAGGAAGTTTCAAGGTTAATAAAATGAACATATGTACTTTGTTGGATATTCTTTCATGAAAATTAAAGTATACCAATGTAAATGTGTTTTTGTTGTTATTATTAGTTATTGTATTGATATTTATTCTGATTAATCGTATTATTGTTATTTGTAGTTGTTGTGTTGATATTTATTCAATTTATTCAGACACAAATCTGTTATTTCTAATGAAAAAAAATGCAAAATAGTAATTAATATGCTGAAAAATGTCTGTGACAAGAATGACAAAATGTACAAATTATCTTTTTATAGACATGTTTTATTGTTGCAGTGTACTGATGAAATAGTGTTACGAAAGTAAAATTAAAAGAGCAATCATTTGCCAATTTGTTTTTATTTTACAATTATGCCAACAGAACAGTAACAAGTATTAAATGAATTAAATTAAATGTTAAATAAGTTTTCAAACAACAATAAATTAAAAGGGAGATAAAATGAAAATAAAAGTAGAAATCAAAAAGCAATAATTTGCTAATTTGTTTTTTATTTTACAATTATGCTAACAGAACAGTAATGAATATTAAATAAGTTTTCAAACAGTAAATTAAAAGGTAAATAAAACGGTAAATATCAAGTTTTCAAAAACACTAAATAAGTTAAATGAAAAGGGTTTAAAAACAGTAAATAAAAAGTTAAAAAAATATTAATGTTTAAAAAACAAAAAGTTAAATAATGTTCAACACAAACATTAACAATAGTGAACTATATTTAAACAACTATATACAACACTACAATAAATACAAATATATACATTATTTGGGAACGGTTCGCCGCATTTCCTCTAACCACTGTTCTTTTGTAACAGTCTCAGTCTGTGGGCAGTACACCCGGCCCCTGTACTGGCTATGTCCCGTTGCACTTGTTTTGAACTGCCCGCACTTCTTGCAAGTGTTTGCCTCTACAGTTCTCTTGTAGGGTCTCTTGGGCATGGCTTGGGGGCTGGCAGCTGGTGTAGCAGGTTGTAAACTGGTGCCCTGCACAACTGTAGGCTGTAACTGTGGCTGTATCATTGACATCCCCTGAACCATTGGGATTCCCTGAAGCATCGGCATACCATGAACCACTGGCATTCCCTGGACCATCGGGAGTCTTTGAACCATTTGCAGACCCTGGAACACTGGCACACCCTGAAGCATCGGCACACCCTGAAAACATGGTGCTGCTGGTATAAGTATGTTGGGTACCATCTGCGCTGATGCTCCAGGTGCTGATGGCGTAACCAACATAGGACTCTGTGCTGGTGCCTTGGGTCTTAGAGGGGGTCGTCCAGTAGAAGTCTGCCTCTGCTTTGCCTGACCTGCTGTACTCTCTGGTAGCTTGTACTGGTGCTGCTCCGCTGGTTGTTCTGGCTCAATCCGTGGGCATTTGGCAGCCTGGAGAGGTTCCTGAGCTTCAGGGAGGGTCTGAGGCAACTGAATGCCCTGAAGCAGCACAGACAGCTCCTGCTTTTTCTGTCTGTTGTTGTACCACTGAATCAGGGTGTTCTGGTTAACCTCCACCAGCTGCATTGAGGTTCCTCCCATCACCAAGCTGTTGCCCAGTACAAGCTGCCTTATCCTTCTGTAGTCTTGGAGGATCAGAGACCATCTCGACAGTGATCCCTTGCCTTTTCTTTTGGGGCTTGGGTGAATAGTGCAAAGCCTGATGAAGATGGTCTCCACCAGACGGCAACAGTCAGGCCACTGAGCAGGTGCGCTGCTTGCACCCAGCACACTTCTGGTAGTGCTCTCTACTCCAGGGGTTTTAGTGGGCGTCTTTGGTACTCTGAAGCGTCCACTCAGCAGTCTCTTCTGGTGTCGAGCTGCATACACCACCCGTTGCTTGTCTCGGTCATCCAGGTTCTGCCAAAGTGCAATTATGGTGTTGGCTTCCTGATTGGTCAGGCTGAGGGCTGTGTAACCCCGGAGCTCCACCAGATATTCTGACAGCCTGTCCACATGTTGATATCCCGGGACATTTTGGTAGTCAACAGCCTTTTCGAAAACACAAGCACAAAATATAATTTATATTTAATTTAATTTAAAATATAATCACATTTCTTTGATGCATAGTTCCATAATTAGTTCCATTGATTCTGTTATTTTCCTGTTTATCAATGTGAAGCTGTTAAACACATTCTGTATAGTACAAAGCACTAACAAAATAAAACTTGAGATTTGACTCAATGCATCTTTGTTGCCTACTAATGACTTTAGTTGAAAATCTGAGCAAAGTTTGGATTTAAAGCAGTAGATGTTGGTCCATCCTTGTTTGAATTATTCTAGTTTATTTGAAAGAAATACAGAGGAATGGCACTTACCGTCTCTTCATCATCATCCTGACCAGCATCCTCTGGCTCTGAGGGGAGTGGTGAAACAGACGTTTCAGAGGGAACAGGTGAGACAGCAGTCCCTGAGGGTCCAGGTGATGAAGGAGACAGTGTGGGGCCAGGGACCAGTGAAGGGGATGTGGAGCCCAGTACAGCCGTGTCACTGCTGGTGACCAGGGTGGAAGAAGCCAGTGTCAGTGTGGAGGAGGGTGGTGACAGAACAACCTCTGGATCAGCAATGGTGTGATCCTCGCTGATGTCACAGAAGCCCTCATCTTCATCTCGTTCCTCCACATTAAGGTCCTCGATGAGTTCTGCAGTCTCCTCAGAGTCTGGGTTCATGTCCTGCAGTGCCTGACCAGTCTGCTGGAACAGATACTGCACTCCAATGAGCTCACCTGGAATAAAAACAATAAACAAACGGATGAAATAAAATTGTTGTGTATCATATTTGATACATAAGGCATTTGTAGTAGCTCATATAGTGTAATAGTGTGAAAACATGTAGCTCATAGTCGAGGAGAAAAAAAAAATTATTCAGAGGCCAGAAACCTATAACTGTGGGGGCAAAACATATAATGCAATGCAATACAATGATGACTGAGAGACATACAAATAAATGTTCCTCAAAAACCTGATGAGCATATTTGATACTTACATGTAACTTGGTTTTTCTAATCAAGTAAACCTAAGTAAAGTTGCTTCAGTACAGTAAATGTCACCAAATGTTACTAATAATTACTTTCTAATAATAAAGATTTCACAGCAAAATGACACGTTAAGTATGAGCTAAAGGTAGACATTTCTACAATTATACTGAAAGGCCTTTTACTTGATAGAAAATATTAATCAGATGACAGAGGGCATGTTTCAAGAAAAAGTTGATCATGCTGACTTTATAGGCTTAAATATAAAATATCGACTGAGATTATTGAATTGCAAGTTAATTAACAATAATAAATTCTCTTACCGGTGTAACGTGCAGGGGGACAAAACATGGGGACCACTTTCCTCCCAAACAGCTTTTCATAATTGCTGTTAACACAGTGAACAAGTTCTCCTGTGTAGCTGCGTAAAGCTGATGGCTCCGATGACAGGGAAGCCGCCTCCCGATCCTGGTTCCACCTGTGTAGACCCTCCAGCAAATAAATCTGAAAGTTCAGACTGTTTGCACTGGTCCCTGTAAACAGACACAACAGTTTTAGGGAGTGTTAAATAAACACACAAAGACACTTAATGTTCTTTCTGTACATATGCGCAGTGTGTGTGACAAAGATGTACCTGGGATGAAACGGTTCAGGTGTAAATGAAAGGATTCGAGAGAAGTGGAGCCTCTGGCACATCTGTATGTCTTCAGAAGCACACCTCCCTTGGTTAAGCTCCCTGTCTCTGTATAGAGCGCAACACCAGGGGGGTCTTGGATACACTTAACGTGCTTCTTCTGGACACTCCAGATGTGCTCCATCCTTTCTCGGTCCAGAAGAGAAACACCCAGGGAGTCGTTGCCCTTGCTGCTCAGGAGCTCTGCAAGCAGTCGTTCAAGGAGAAGGATGGTAGTCTCCTCTCCACAGGTCCTCCTCCGGCAATGTAGAGCCAGCTCCTCCCTGGTCAGATGCTTGCTCACATCTTCATCTGTCAGTGCAGGCCAACCCTGGGACATCAACAGCTCTCTCTTTGCTTTGCGAAGCATAGAGACATCAGCCGCATCCCATTCAAAGATGCACGCTGATAGCCGTGACATGAAGATCGGGTACAGCTGATGGGCATCAGTTGTACACCCCAGGGCAATCCTGCGCATAAAATGCCAGATGTCCAAGCGTATCACGAGATCTGGCCAGCCTCTGAATCTGGTTTTCAGCTTGGTCTCGCCCACCTCGGTGCAGCACCCACAGTCCACGTACAACACAGCAGGTGGATCCACACCAGCCTGCTGGTATCTTTTCACCAGACCGTCTACCATCATGTCCAGTCCTGCTCCTTCCTGGGCTGTCAGCACACTTATGAGCACCTGACCAAACTCGTTGCCAACAGAGGTAAGCCAGTGTCCCGTTCCCCTCGCTGTCCCAGCCAGCTTCTTGGTGATCTGTAATAAGAGATGATATGAAGTTACGCTGTAAATGTAATCAAACATCACACCATGTAAAATACAGATACAGTGATGTATATAAACAACAGCATTAATAAACAAAAATCCACAACTAACCTTTTTAGTGGAATCCATCTTCAAGACAGAGCCATAAGTGGATGTTATCCTTGCATGGATTTCATCCAGCCTTGTCAGGATGTCTTGGCTGTAAACAGTGAGCAGCCACTTGCAGCTTGGGACCACTGTAGGCTCTGGGGGCTCCTGGAACTTTACCGGCATCACCCCGGGTTGATTGAGGAAGTCAACACATTGGGTGGTGTACCGGGCCAGACGATGAAGCCACTGCTCGCTGTGGTTTTCACGCAGCTGCTTGATCACCCGCGTGGGGCTGTTGCCTAAGCCACGCTCACGCAGGAGCCGGATGACCCGCATATCACAGGCATACCTTAGGAAAAGCGAAATCCACACATTCATATATTTTAGATATTTGATTTTTGATATTAGTATTTGCATATATATGTGATGATGGGCTAACAACTGGATGAGGAATGAAAGTGTACTTACTTCCTTGTGAGGATGACCTGAAACTCAGAACGATGGCCCAGATCTAGCTGTTGCAGGACGGCATGACTCCAGGACACATGCGAGGCTCTACACTTGGTACAGATGAGGGTTTCTGTGACCATGTTATATGTTCTGTCAATGTCTAGAACCTGCCGGGCTCTTTTGTGCAGACCGCCTCCTGTCAGCTGATGTTGTCCGCAGGCAGGATTGGGACAGAGAATCTTTACCCTCCACAGCTTGTATGGCATCCACAGCAGAAGAGAATGACAAAAGAATCTGTCTGGAGCTGGAGCCTGATTATAGATAAGTGCTGGCTGTGGTGGGTAATACCAGAGCTGGAGGTTATCACGAAGCTCTGGCTTTCCCTTGGATCCCATTTTGAAAAGCCTTTTGCCAATCCACTTGTGATCCTCTGGTGGCAAGGTCTCCGACCACAAACGAGGAAGTGGAACTACAGATGGAGCTTGCAATAATGACCCAGAAGGAGCTGTCTGTTAAGGAAAAAAAGACAAAACATTTAGTCAAGGAAGGCAATTCATTTAATAAGCATTTTATTTTAATCCATCACTTCTTTCACATAAAATTATCATTGTAATTATAGTTTTTACTTGAATACCTTCAATGGTATTACAGTGATTAGTATGACAATGAAACTGATAACTTTATATTATCCAATGCTGTCATCCAAAAAAGGAACAAAAAAAATTATATTCTGAAATCCTGTTTAATATATAAAATAATATTATTTTCTGTAATTTTTCAAACAATCTCTCTTTATTTTGACACATGAATATGTTAACTTCTACACATTGTTTATAATTAGTAAATTAGTATCAAGTCAACTCAATTTACATTATGATAATATTTTGACTGTAGATTTCTGGCGACAGCTGATTTACTAAATTTTTAGACCAACAGAATAAGAAATTACTTACTGAGACAATACTGCATGGCTGTGCAGGACTGGACACATCTGCAGTGGCTCTGGGGACAGGGGCTGGAACTTGAGGATCTAGTGTCTGTACAATCATGAAGTGAAATATAATAGATTTTGTAAATATAACATAATAACTTTAACTCATCCTAGATTAAATCATATACTACAGTTTAAAAGTTTGGGGTCCAAATGTTTATAAAAGAAACCTATTCTGCTCACCAAGGTTGCATTTGATCAAAAATACAGTAAAAACAGTAACAAATATAAAAAATTGTTACATTGTGAAACATTACTACAATTTAAAATTGTGAAATGTAATTTATTTCTATGGTGGCAAGAACAAATTTTCAGCATCATTACTCCAGTCTTCAGTGTTATATGATCCTTCAGAAATCATTGTCTTGAACATAAACATTTTTTACTATTAGTTGAAAATGTGAAAATGGCTGATGCTTAATAAAACTGCATTACAGAGGTGTTTTCAGAATTAACAGCATTTTTTCAAAATAGAAATCCTTTGTAACATTATGTATTGAATAGAAATCTTATGTAACATTAAATGTCTTTACTGAGATTTTTGACCAATTTAATGCCTCCTTGTTCAATAAAACTATCAATTTCTTTAAAAAAAACTTTTGAATGGTAGTTTGTATGAAATCTATTTATTCTACATAATATTGCTTTTTCCTTTATTAAAATATGGTCTTCTGGTATTAAAGATATTTTTAAAAAGTTTAATCATTTAGATAGAATGGAACATGAAATGTGTCTTCATAAAATACAATGTTGATTATGTTAGTACTTACAGAGACGGTGGTGCTTGGTACTGAGGCACTAGACACTGCTGCGCTGGGCTGGACTTGAACCTGAGAAGGTCTCCTGGCCACACTAAGATTTGGCTTTGCTGCAGCAATGTGAGAGCCAGTAAATCTTGGTTTGGTAAACTAAAAAGGGGCAAAAAATTGACATTTCAGTGAGAAGACAGAATGTGTGATAATAGCATTTATTACTATTTATATAAATATTACTATTTTAAGTAAATGCAGCCTTCAGGTAAAAACACTTCTTTCAGAACGGAAATGTAGTCCATAAGCAGAATGATTTATTAGCAGCACTGACTTAGGTTACTCTTGAAATAGCTACAAAGTATTTGCATGATGGAATAATTAACGTGTACAATTAATAATAGCCAGTGTGTATGTGGAATGTTACCTGAGATAGAGAATGAAAAAGAGAAAATGTAGCTTTACCACATGAGAAGTACAGAGAGAGATGCCATGAGGGACATGAGTCTAGCTCAGCGACCTTCAACCCAGGCAGAGCTCAGTTAGAGAGGAAGAGGGCAATCCAAGAGTAGAGCCCAGAGATGAAAGAGAGAAAGCACACAGGTTACATTTCTCTTTTATCCTTGACCATGTGACTTAAACCAAATCTGAGACATTCAAACCGACCAATCAGCAGACAGCAACTGCCCCCATTGTACAAAAGGTGTGAAAATTAGCAGGTCTAAGCCACCCTCTCATAGTTTTCTTGCTTTTTCTTTTTTTTATTCTTACTTTCTGTACTTCCTCGAATTTGAACTGAACACATACTTCAATGCTTTAAAAAAATTAAATTGTAATTCTTACCATTGACAACTGTGGTGCAACTATTTTTGCCACGGGTGCAGTAGGCTGGGGCTGGGGCGGGGTGCCAGGCTGATTTGTCCCCATGGCCTTCTTTGCTGTTCCAGCAGCAGCAGTTTGTTCCACCGCCCTTTCTGCTGGTCCAGTAGAGACAGTGGGGTGCTTAAGACAACCAAAAAAAAAAAAATACATATAACAATTCTTAAAGAAAACTATTTCAGTAAATAATACTAACAAAAAATACTTGCTACAGTAATGTTACCTTTGGAGTGTGAAAACCACAGATGCATTTCAGCACACCTCCAAGCAAGGTTGTCTGGCCACGAGACTGCATCGGACATTTCTCAATCTGTAAGCATTATAACAAATGTAATGCATACAAGTGAGTCCCTTAAAAGAGCATTACATTCATAATTAATACATTCATTTCTAGGACATGAGTCACTATTTATTTTATATATAATGTTACAGCTGGCATCTTTCTTTAAAGGAGAGACAAACAAGAGAGGAACATTTCACACCTTCAAACCACCATCATTCATTCACCATCCCTTCCCCCACCTTCTCAAATCTCTGAATTTCCCAGTACACAAACATCTTTCCTGTAGCTTTTCATGAACATAAATCTCAAAATACCTGCAACATTATCTACATAAATGTCTATAAACAATTATGACACCTGGTTTACAGTGGTGTAAGCCATCACATTGCATTGCTCTAATGAATGGGATCAGGTACATGTTTGTACTGAAGCCTTGTGTGTTGTTCTGTTATGCAAATACATTAAACAAAGATACTAATAATGTTCGATTATGCAAGTCAACAAACAGTCTTTTTTTATTTCTCAGTCATGCAAAGGTAACAAACACTCACTCACCCTTTGATAAATCTGGAACCACTTCTTCTGTCGAGGAGCTGGCCTGTTACCCTCATTTGATGGCCAAATTCCTGTTCTGGCAAACTTTTTAAGACGCGAAATCCATTCAGCGTCCGACATCGCTTTATGCGATTTGTATTGTTTGCCAGACATTTTTCCTCGAGTTCGATGAAACAGTTTTGAAAGAATAATTAAAAACGACACGCTAATTAAAAAAAAAAAAAAATGCAATTAGATGATAATCTCTTACCTGTCGTAATCCGCTGTATTTGATCAACAAAAGTGATGTCCTCCGTGAAATGATGCTGATCTCCGCGCGGCGATGATGCTCGCTGGTCATGAACTTCGGTACTGAACTTTTTTGACCTTTGACACGCCCCCTGAGGATTATGCCATTCTTTCGTACACCTTCGGCGCGGTTCGGCAATTTGATTGACACCTGACTAGAAGCGCTGACCCCTCCACCTAGCGGTGATGCGCGGCAACGCGCCGTCGACATCCCCGTGTACTCTGATTGGTCAAATGTCACGAATGTTAAGAAAATGTTAAGAATCGCGCTTTTTGATTGGCTGGAAATGTTATAGCGCTTCGATGCGATTGGCCCAAATGTTATAGCGCTTCGACGCGATTGGCTGTGCAGTTCAACATTGCTTGACATTTTCGAAATATTGTCGGACTATCCTTCGGCAGCTAGCGTTCAGGTCGCAGTCTCCCCTGGAGGCGTGGGTTCGAATCCCACTTCTGACAGACCTAACCTTTGGCTGCCGACAGCAGCTACAGTCTTTATAAGAATCACGTGGTCTATTGTGTCAAAAGCTGCACTTAAGTCCAATAAAATCAGAGCTGCCGCGTTACCTGCATCTCTGATTATACGGAGGTCATTAACAACTCTTAAAAGTGCAGACTCAGTGCTGTGACCTACTCTAAAACCGGACTGAAATTTGTCTAAGATCTCATACCTACTGAAAAATGGCATTAACTGGGAACAAACCACCTTCTCTAAAATCTTTGCTAGGCGTGGTAGTTTTGAGACGGGCCGATAATTCTTCAGTTCTTGAGGGTCTAAATTAGGCTTTTTAAGAAGTGGCTGAATAACCGCCTGCTTAAGGCCTGTTGGAACAACTCCATTAGGTAGACTACTGTTGACAATAGAAGTAATGCTCGGCCCAACAGCATCAACCATCTCCTTAAGAAGAACGTTAAGGGTTCACGAAAGCTTGCCTTTCCATTGACAGAAAATTTCATTTCGAATGCCAGCATGATATTAACCTTAAGAAAACCTGACAAGGACACTGCCACATGTTGCATGAATATGAGAGGGATGCTATTACTGCATTCGTTCAGCGTTAGCCCAGCATGAATGCTGAATTTCGATTACATTGTATATCAAAGGACGGCATAGGACTGAATGCAATGTCGATGGATGGGGTTCGGGGAATTCACCTGCAACCTCACAGTTTCTCACAAAACGTCATGCCGTCCGCCCTCCAGAGGAGCTGTGCACACGGAAGGGAACAGAGAAAACCGCTCTTTCGTCTAAGCGCTCTCAGCTATCAAAAAGCACCACGCTGCCCCGTGTGAGGCTCAAACTCACGACCTTCAGATTATGAGACTGACGCGCTGCCTAACTGCGCCAACGAGGCCGGTAGACCTAGCGGGCAGAACAGCGAAGCACTAGGTTCCAGATCCTTGCCTGTAGGTGTAGCCCCAACGGGTCAGCGCACACCGTGCTGGGGGGGTCAGGATGGCTGAGCGGTCTAAGGCGCTGCGTTCAGGTCGCAGTCTCCCCTGGAGGCGTGGGTTCGAATCCCACTTCTGACAGACCTAACCTTTGGCTGCCGACAGCAGCTACAGTCTTTATAAGAATCACGTGGTCTATTGTGTCAAAAGCTGCACTTAAGTCCAATAAAATCAGAGCTGCCGCGTTACCTGCATCTCTGATTATACGGAGGTCATTAACAACTCTTAAAAGTGCAGACTCAGTGCTGTGACCTACTCTAAAACCGGACTGAAATTTGTCTAAGATCTCATACCTACTGAAAAATGGCATTAACTGGGAACAAACCACCTTCTCTAAAATCTTTGCTAGGCGTGGTAGTTTTGAGACGGGCCGATAATTCTTCAGTTCTTGAGGGTCTAAATTAGGCTTTTTAAGAAGTGGCTGAATAACCGCCTGCTTAAGGCCTGTTGGAACAACTCCATTAGGTAGACTACTGTTGACAATAGAAGTAATGCTCGGCCCAACAGCATCAACCATCTCCTTAAGAAGAACGTTAAGGGTTCACGAAAGCTTGCCTTTCCATTGACAGAAAATTTCATTTCGAATGCCAGCATGATATTAACCTTAAGAAAACCTGACAAGGACACTGCCACATGTTGCATGAATATGAGAGGGATGCTATTACTGCATTCGTTCAGCGTTAGCCCAGCATGAATGCTGAATTTCGATTACATTGTATATCAAAGGACGGCATAGGACTGAATGCAATGTCGATGGATGGGGTTCGGGGAATTCACCTGCAACCTCACAGTTTCTCACAAAACGTCATGCCGTCCGCCCTCCAGAGGAGCTGTGCACACGGAAGGGAACAGAGAAAACCGCTCTTTCGTCTAAGCGCTCTCAGCTATCAAAAAGCACCACGCTGCCCCGTGTGAGGCTCGAACTCACAACCTTCAGATTATGAGACTGACGCGCTGCCTAACTGCGCCAACGAGGCCGGTAGACCTAACGGGCAGAACAGCGAAGCACTAGGTTCCAGATCCTTGCCTGTAGGTGTAGCCCCAACGGGTCAGCGCACACCGTGCTGGGGGGGTCAGGATGGCTGAGCGGTCTAAGGCGCTGCGTTCAGGTCGCAGTCTCCCCTGGAGGCGTGGGTTCGAATCCCACTTCTGACAGACCTAACCTTTGGCTGCCGACAGCAGCTACAGTCTTTATAAGAATCACGTGGTCTATTGTGTCAAAAGCTGCACTTAAGTCCAATAAAATCAGAGCTGCCGCGTTACCTGCATCTCTGATTATACGGAGGTCATTAACAACTCTTAAAAGTGCAGACTCAGTGCTGTGACCTACTCTAAAACCGGACTGAAATTTGTCTAAGATCTCATACCTACTGAAAAATGGCATTAACTGGGAACAAACCACCTTCTCTAAAATCTTTGCTAGGCGTGGTAGTTTTGAGACGGGCCGATAATTCTTCAGTTCTTGAGGGTCTAAATTAGGCTTTTTAAGAAGTGGCTGAATAACCGCCTGCTTAAGGCCTGTTGGAACAACTCCATTAGGTAGACTACTGTTGACAATAGAGGTAATGCTCGGCCCAACAGCATCAACCATCTCCTTAAGAAGAACGTTAAGGGTTCACGAAAGCTTGCCTTTCCATTGACAGAAAATTTCATTTCGAATGCCAGCATGATATTAACCTTAAGAAAACCTGACAAGGACACTGCCACATGTTGCATGAATATGAGAGGGATGCTATTACTGCATTCGTTCAGCGTTAGCCCAGCATGAATGCTGAATTTCGATTACATTGTATATCAAAGGACGGCATAGGACTGAATGCAATGTCGATGGATGGGGTTCGGGGAATTCACCTGCAACCTCACAGTTTCTCACAAAACGTCATGCCGTCCGCCCTCCAGAGGAGCTGTGCACACGGAAGGGAACAGAGAAAACCGCTCTTTCGTCTAAGCGCTCTCAGCTATCAAAAAGCACCACGCTGCCCCGTGTGAGGCTCGAACTCACGACCTTCAGATTATGAGACTGACGCGCTGCCTAACTGCGCCAACGAGGCCGGTAGACCTAACTGGCAGAACAGCGAAGCACTAGGTTCCAGATCCTTGCCTGTAGGTGTAGCCCCAACGGGTCAGCGCACACCGTGTTGGGGGGGTCAGGATGGCCGAGCGGTCTAAGGCGCTGCGTTCAGGTCGCAGTCTCCCCTGGAGGCGTGGGTTCGAATCCCACTTCTGACAGACCTAACCTTTGGCTGCCGACAGCAGCTACAGTCTTTATAAGAATCACGTGGTCTATTGTGTCAAAAGCTGCACTTAAGTCCAATAAAATCAGAGCTGCCGCGTTACCTGCATCTCTGATTATACGGAGGTCATTAACAACTCTTAAAAGTGCAGACTCAGTGCTGTGACCTACTCTAAAACCGGACTGAAATTTGTCTAAGATCTCATACCTACTGAAAAATGGCATTAACTGGGAACAAACCACCTTCTCTAAAAACTTTGCTAGGCGTGGTAGTTTTGAGACGGGCCGATAATTCTTCAGTTCTTGAGGGTCTAAATTAGGCTTTTTAAGAAGTGGCTGAATAACCGCCTGCTTAAGGCCTGTTGGAACAACTCCATTAGGTAGACTACTGTTGACAATAGAAGTAATGCTCGGCCCAACAGCATCAACCATCTCCTTAAGAAGAACGTTAAGGGTTCACGAAAGCTTGCCTTTCCATTGACAGAAAATTTCATTTCGAATGCCAGCATGATATTAACCTTAAGAAAACCTGACAAGGACACTGCCACATGTTGCATGAATATGAGAGGGATGCTATTACTGCATTCGTTCAGCGTTAGCCCAGCATGAATGCTGAATTTCGATTACATTGTATATCAAAGGACGGCATAGGACTGAATGCAATGTCGATGGATGGGGTTCGGGGAATTCACCTGCAACCTCACAGTTTCTCACAAAACGTCATGCCGTCCGCCCTCCAGAGGAGCTGTGCACACGGAAGGGAACAGAGAAAACCGCTCTTTCGTCTAAGCGCTCTCAGCTATCAAAAAGCACCACGCTGCCCCGTGTGAGGCTCGAACTCACGACCTTCAGATTATGAGACTGACGCGCTGCCTAACTGCGCCAACGAGGCCGGTAGACCTAGCGGGCAGAACAGCGAAGCACTAGGTTCCAGATCCTTGCCTGTAGGTGTAGCCCCAACGGGTCAGCGCACACCGTGCTGGGGGGGTCAGGATGGCTGAGCGGTCTAAGGCGCTGCGTTCAGGTCGCAGTCTCCCCTGGAGGCGTGGGTTCGAATCCCACTTCTGACAGACCTAACCTTTGGCTGCCGACAGCAGCTACAGTCTTTATAAGAATCACGTGGTCTATTGTGTCAAAAGCTGCACTTAAGTCCAATAAAATCAGAGCTGCCGCGTTACCTGCATCTCTGATTATACGGAGGTCATTAACAACTCTTAAAAGTGCAGACTCAGTGCTGTGACCTACTCTAAAACCGGACTGAAATTTGTCTAAGATCTCATACCTACTGAAAAATGGCATTAACTGGGAACAAACCACCTTCTCTAAAATCTTTGCTAGGCGTGGTAGTTTTGAGACGGGCCGATAATTCTTCAGTTCTTGAGGGTCTAAATTAGGCTTTTTAAGAAGTGGCTGAATAACCGCCTGCTTAAGGCCTGTTGGAACAACTCCATTAGGTAGACTACTGTTGACAATAGAGGTAATGCTCGGCCCAACAGCATCAACCATCTCCTTAAGAAGAACGTTAAGGGTTCACGAAAGCTTGCCTTTCCATTGACAGAAAATTTCATTTCGAATGCCAGCATGATATTAACCTTAAGAAAACCTGACAAGGACACTGCCACATGTTGCATGAATATGAGAGGGATGCTATTACTGCATTCGTTCAGCGTTAGCCCAGCATGAATGCTGAATTTCGATTACATTGTATATCAAAGGATGGCATAGGACTGAATGCAATGTCGATGGATGGGGTTCGGGGAATTCACCTGCAACCTCACAGTTTCTCACAAAACGTCATGCCGTCCGCCCTCCAGAGGAGCTGTGCACACGGAAGGGAACAGAGAAAACCGCTCTTTCGTCTAAGCGCTCTCAGCTATCAAAAAGCACCACGCTGCCCCGTGTGAGGCTCGAACTCACGACCTTCAGATTATGAGACTGACGCGCTGCCTAACTGCGCCAACGAGGCCGGTAGACCTAACGGGCAGAACAGCGATGCACTAGGTTCCAGATCCTTGCCTGTAGGTGTAGCCCCAACGGGTCAGCGCACACCGTGCTGGGGGGGTCAAGATGGCCGAGCGGTCTAAGGTGCTGCGTTCAGGTAGCAGTCTCTCCTGGAGGCGTGGGTTCGAATCCCACTTCTGACAGACCTAACCTTTGGCTGCCGACAGCAGCTACAGTCTTTATAAGAATCACGTGGTCTATTGTGTCAAAAGCTGCACTTAAGTCCAATAAAATCAGAGCTGCCGCGTTACCTGCATCTCTGATTATACGGAGGTCATTAACAACTCTTAAAAGTGCAGACTCAGTGCTGTGACCTACTCTAAAACCGGACTGAAATTTGTCTAAGATCTCATACCTACTGAAAAATGGCATTAACTGGGAACAAACCACCTTCTCTAAAATCTTTTCTAGGCGTGGTAGTTTTGAGACGGGCCGATAATTCTTCAGTTCTTGAGGGTCTAAATTAGGCTTTTTAAGAAGTGGCTGAATAACCGCCTGCTTAAGGCCTGTTGGAACAACTCCATTAGGTAGACTACTGTTGACAATAGAAGTAATGCTCGGCCCAACAGCATCAACCATCTCCTTAAGAAGAACGTTAAGGGTTCACGAAAGCTTGCCTTTCCATTGACAGAAAATTTCATTTCGAATGCCAGCATGATATTAACCTTAAGAAAACCTGACAAGGACACTGCCACATGTTGCATGAATATGAGAGGGATGCTATTACTGCATTCGTTCAGCGTTAGCCCAGCATGAATGCTGAATTTCGATTACATTGTATATCAAAGGACGGCATAGGACTGAATGCAATGTCGATGGATGGGGTTCGGGGAATTCACCTGCAACCTCACAGTTTCTCACAAAACGTCATGCCGTCCGCCCTCCAGAGGAGCTGTGCACACGGAAGGGAACAGAGAAAACCGCTCTTTCGTCTAAGCGCTCTCAGCTATCAAAAAGCACCACGCTGCCCCGTGTGAGGCTCAAACTCACGACCTTCAGATTATGAGACTGACGCGCTGCCTAACTGCGCCAACGAGGCCGGTAGACCTAGCGGGCAGAACAGCGAAGCACTAGGTTCCAGATCCTTGCCTGTAGGTGTAGCCCCAACGGGTCAGCGCACACCGTGCTGGGGGGGTCAGGATGGCCGAGCGGTCTAAGGCGCTGCGTTCAGGTCGCAGTCTCCCCTGGAGGCGTGGGTTCGAATCCCACTTCTGACAGACCTAACCTTTGGCTGCCGACAGCAGCTACAGTCTTTATAAGAATCACGTGGTCTATTGTGTCAAAAGCTGCACTTAAGTCCAATAAAATCAGAGCTGCCGCGTTACCTGCATCTCTGATTATACGGAGGTCATTAACAACTCTTAAAAGTGCAGACTCAGTGCTGTGACCTACTCTAAAACCGGACTGAAATTTGTCTAAGATCTCATACCTACTGAAAAATGGCATTAACTGGGAACAAACCACCTTCTCTAAAATCTTTGCTAGGCGTGGTAGTTTTGAGACGGGCCGATAATTCTTCAGTTCTTGAGGGTCTAAATTAGGCTTTTTAAGAAGTGGCTGAATAACCGCCTGCTTAAGGCCTGTTGGAACAACTCCATTAGGTAGACTACTGTTGACAATAGAGGTAATGCTCGGCCCAACAGCATCAACCATCTCCTTAAGAAGAACGTTAAGGGTTCACGAAAGCTTGCCTTTCCATTGACAGAAAATTTCATTTCGAATGCCAGCATGATATTAACCTTAAGAAAACCTGACAAGGACACTGCCACATGTTGCATGAATATGAGAGGGATGCTATTACTGCATTCGTTCAGCGTTAGCCCAGCATGAATGCTGAATTTCGATTACATTGTATATCAAAGGATGGCATAGGACTGAATGCAATGTCGATGGATGGGGTTCGGGGAATTCACCTGCAACCTCACAGTTTCTCACAAAACGTCATGCCGTCCGCCCTCCAGAGGAGCTGTGCACACGGAAGGGAACAGAGAAAACCGCTCTTTCGTCTAAGCGCTCTCAGCTATCAAAAAGCACCACGCTGCCCCGTGTGAGGCTCGAACTCACGACCTTCAGATTATGAGACTGACGCGCTGCCTAACTGCGCCAACGAGGCCGGTAGACCTAACGGGCAGAACAGCGATGCACTAGGTTCCAGATCCTTGCCTGTAGGTGTAGCCCCAACGGGTCAGCGCACACCGTGCTGGGGGGGTCAAGATGGCCGAGCGGTCTAAGGTGCTGCGTTCAGGTAGCAGTCTCTCCTGGAGGCGTGGGTTCGAATCCCACTTCTGACAGACCTAACCTTTGGCTGCCGACAGCAGCTACAGTCTTTATAAGAATCACGTGGTCTATTGTGTCAAAAGCTGCACTTAAGTCCAATAAAATCAGAGCTGCCGCGTTACCTGCATCTCTGATTATACGGAGGTCATTAACAACTCTTAAAAGTGCAGACTCAGTGCTGTGACCTACTCTAAAACCGGACTGAAATTTGTCTAAGATCTCATACCTACTGAAAAATGGCATTAACTGGGAACAAACCACCTTCTCTAAAATCTTTTCTAGGCGTGGTAGTTTTGAGACGGGCCGATAATTCTTCAGTTCTTGAGGGTCTAAATTAGGCTTTTTAAGAAGTGGCTGAATAACCGCCTGCTTAAGGCCTGTTGGAACAACTCCATTAGGTAGACTACTGTTGACAATAGAAGTAATGCTCGGCCCAACAGCATCAACCATCTCCTTAAGAAGAACGTTAAGGGTTCACGAAAGCTTGCCTTTCCATTGACAGAAAATTTCATTTCGAATGCCAGCATGATATTAACCTTAAGAAAACCTGACAAGGACACTGCCACATGTTGCATGAATATGAGAGGGATGCTATTACTGCATTCGTTCAGCGTTAGCCCAGCATGAATGCTGAATTTCGATTACATTGTATATCAAAGGACGGCATAGGACTGAATGCAATGTCGATGGATGGGGTTCGGGGAATTCACCTGCAACCTCACAGTTTCTCACAAAACGTCATGCCGTCCGCCCTCCAGAGGAGCTGTGCACACGGAAGGGAACAGAGAAAACCGCTCTTTCGTCTAAGCGCTCTCAGCTATCAAAAAGCACCACGCTGCCCCGTGTGAGGCTCGAACTCACGACCTTCAGATTATGAGACTGACGCGCTGCCTAACTGCGCCAACGAGGCCGGTAGACCTAACTGGCAGAACAGCGAAGCACTAGGTTCCAGATCCTTGCCTGTAGGTGTAGCCCCAACGGGTCAGCGCACACCGTGCTGGGGGGGTCAGGATGGCCGAGCGGTCTAAGGCGCTGCGTTCAGGTCGCAGTCTCCCCTGGAGGCGTGGGTTCGAATCCCACTTCTGACAGACCTAACCTTTGGCTGCCGACAGCAGCTACAGTCTTTATAAGAATCACGTGGTCTATTGTGTCAAAAGCTGCACTTAAGTCCAATAAAATCAGAGCTGCCGCGTTACCTGCATCTCTGATTATACGGAGGTCATTAACAACTCTTAAAAGTGCAGACTCAGTGCTGTGACCTACTCTAAAACCGGACTGAAATTTGTCTAAGATCTCATACCTACTGAAAAATGGCATTAACTGGGAACAAACCACCTTCTCTAAAAACTTTGCTAGGCGTGGTAGTTTTGAGACGGGCCGATAATTCTTCAGTTCTTGAGGGTCTAAATTAGGCTTTTTAAGAAGTGGCTGAATAACCGCCTGCTTAAGGCCTGTTGGAACAACTCCATTAGGTAGACTACTGTTGACAATAGAAGTAATGCTCGGCCCAACAGCATCAACCATCTCCTTAAGAAGAACGTTAAGGGTTCACGAAAGCTTGCCTTTCCATTGACAGAAAATTTCATTTCGAATGCCAGCATGATATTAACCTTAAGAAAACCTGACAAGGACACTGCCACATGTTGCATGAATATGAGAGGGATGCTATTACTGCATTCGTTCAGCGTTAGCCCAGCATGAATGCTGAATTTCGATTACATTGTATATCAAAGGACGGCATAGGACTGAATGCAATGTCGATGGATGGGGTTCGGGGAATTCACCTGCAACCTCACAGTTTCTCACAAAACGTCATGCCGTCCGCCCTCCAGAGGAGCTGTGCACACGGAAGGGAACAGAGAAAACCGCTCTTTCGTCTAAGCGCTCTCAGCTATCAAAAAGCACCACGCTGCCCCGTGTGAGGCTCGAACTCACGACCTTCAGATTATGAGACTGACGCGCTGCCTAACTGCGCCAACGAGGCCGGTAGACCTAACGGGCAGAACAGCGAAGCACTAGGTTCCAGATCCTTGCCTGTAGGTGTAGCCCCAACAGGTCAGCGCACACCGTGCTGGGGGGGTCAGGATGGCCGAGCGGTCTAAGGTGCTGCGTTCAGGTCGCAGTCTCCCCTGGAGGCGTGGGTTCGAATCCCACTTCTGACAGACCTAACCTTTGGCTGCCGACAGCAGCTACAGTCTTTATAAGAATCACGTGGTCTATTGTGTCAAAAGCTGCACTTAAGTCCAATAAAATCAGAGCTGCCGCGTTACCTGCATCTCTGATTATACGGAGGTCATTAACAACTCTTAAAAGTGCAGACTCAGTGCTGTGACCTACTCTAAAACCGGACTGAAATTTGTCTAAGATCTCATACCTACTGAAAAATGGCTTTAACTGGGAACAAACCACCTTCTCTAAAAACTTTGCTAGGCGTGGTAGTTTTGAGACGGGCCGATAATTCTTCAGTTCTTGAGGGTCTAAATTAGGCTTTTTAAGAAGTGGCTGAATAACCGCCTGCTTAAGGCCTGTTGGAACAACTCCATTAGGTAGACTACTGTTGACAATAGAAGTAATGCTCGGCCCAACAGCATCAACCATCTCCTTAAGAAGAACGTTAAGGGTTCACGAAAGCTTGCCTTTCCATTGACAGAAAATTTCATTTCGAATGCCAGCATGATATTAACCTTAAGAAAACCTGACAAGGACACTGCCACATGTTGCATGAATATGAGAGGGATGCTATTACTGCATTCGTTCAGCGTTAGCCCAGCATGAATGCTGAATTTCGATTACATTGTATATCAAAGGACGGCATAGGACTGAATGCAATGTCGATGGATGGGGTTCGGGGAATTCACCTGCAACCTTACAGTTTCTCACAAAACGTCATGCCGTCCACCCTCCAGAGGAGCTGTGCACACGGAAGGGAACAGAGAAAACCGCTCTTTCGTCTAAGCGCTCTCAGCTATCAAAAAGCACCACGCTGCCCCGTGTGAGGCTCGAACTCACGACCTTCAGATTATGAGACTGACGCGCTGCCTAACTGCGCCAACGAGGCCGGTAGACCTAACGGGCAGAACAGCGAAGCACTAGGTTCCAGATCCTTGCCTGTAGGTGTAGCCCCAACGGGTCAGCGCACACCGTGTTGGGGGGGTCAGGATGGCCGAGCGGTCTAAGGCGCTGCGTTCAGGTCGCAGTCTCCCCTGGAGGCGTGGGTTCGAATCCCACTTCTGACAGACCTAACCTTTGGCTGCCGACAGCAGCTACAGTCTTTATAAGAATCACGTGGTCTATTGTGTCAAAAGCTGCACTTAAGTTCAATAAAATCAGAGCTGCCGCGTTACCTGCATCTCTGATTATACGGAGGTCATTAACAACTCTTAAAAGTGCAGACTCAGTGCTGTGACCTACTCTAAAACCGGACTGAAATTTGTCTAAGATCTCATACCTACTGAAAAATGGCATTAACTGGGAACAAACCACCTTCTCTAAAAACTTTGCTAGGCGTGGTAGTTTTGAGACGGGCCGATAATTCTTCAGTTCTTGAGGGTCTAAATTAGGCTTTTTAAGAAGTGGCTGAATAACCGCCTGCTTAAGGCCTGTTGGAACAACTCCATTAGGTAGACTACTGTTGACAATAGAAGTAATGCTCGGCCCAACAGCATCAACCATCTCCTTAAGAAGAACGTTAAGGGTTCACGAAAGCTTGCCTTTCCATTGACAGAAAATTTCATTTCGAATGCCAGCATGATATTAACCTTAAGAAAACCTGACAAGGACACTGCCACATGTTGCATGAATATGAGAGGGATGCTATTACTGCATTCGTTCAGCGTTAGCCCAGCATGAATGCTGAATTTCGATTACATTGTATATCAAAGGACGGCATAGGACTGAATGCAATGTCGATGGATGGGGTTCGGGGAATTCACCTGCAACCTCACAGTTTCTCACAAAACGTCATGCCGTCCGCCCTCCAGAGGAGCTGTGCACACGGAAGGGAACAGAGAAAACCGCTCTTTCGTCTAAGCGCTCTCAGCTATCAAAAAGCACCACGCTGCCCCGTGTGAGGCTCGAACTCACGACCTTCAGATTATGAGACTGACGCGCTGCCTAACTGCGCCAACGAGGCCGGTAGACCTAACGGGCAGAACAGCGAAGCACTAGGTTCCAGATCCTTGCCTGTAGGTGTAGCCCCAACGGGTCAGCGCACACCGTGCTGGGGGGGTCAGGATGGCCGAGCGGTCTAAGGCGCTGCGTTCAGGTAGCAGTCTCCCCTGGAGGCGTGGGTTCGAATCCCACTTCTGACAGACCTAACCTTTGGCTGCCGACAGCAGCTACAGTCTTTATAAGAATCACGTGGTCTATTGTGTCAAAAGCTGCACTTAAGTCCAATAAAATCAGAGCTGCCGCGTTACCTGCATCTCTGATTATACGGAGGTCATTAACAACTCTTAAAAGTGCAGACTCAGTGCTGTGACCTACTCTAAAACCGGACTGAAATTTGTCTAAGATCTCATACCTACTGAAAAATGGCTTTAACTGGGAACAAACCACCTTCTCTAAAAACTTTGCTAGGCGTGGTAGTTTTGAGACGGGCCGATAATTCTTCAGTTCTTGAGGGTCTAAATTAGGCTTTTTAAGAAGTGGCTGAATAACCGCCTGCTTAAGGCCTGTTGGAACAACTCCATTAGGTAGACTACTGTTGACAATAGAAGTAATGCTCGGCCCAACAGCATCAACCATCTCCTTAAGAAGAACGTTAAGGGTTCACGAAAGCTTGCCATTCCATTGACAGAAAATTTCATTTCGAATGCCAGCATGATATTAACCTTAAGAAAACCTGACAAGGACACTGCCACATGTTGCATGAATATGAGAGGGATGCTATTACTGCATTCGTTCAGCGTTAGCCCAGCATGAATGCTGAATTTCGATTACATTGTATATCAAAGGACGGCATAGGACTGAATGCAATGTCGATGGATGGGGTTCGGGGAATTCACCTGCAACCTTACAGTTTCTCACAAAACGTCATGCCGTCCACCCTCCAGAGGAGCTGTGCACACGGAAGGGAACAGAGAAAACCGCTCTTTCGTCTAAGCGCTCTCAGCTATCAAAAAGCACCACGCTGCCCCGTGTGAGGCTCGAACTCACGACCTTCAGATTATGAGACTGACGCGCTGCCTAACTGCGCCAACGAGGCCGGTAGACCTAACGGGCAGAACAGCGAAGCACTAGGTTCCAGATCCTTGCCTGTAGGTGTAGCCCCAACGGGTCAGCGCACACCGTGTTGGGGGGGTCAGGATGGCCGAGCGGTCTAAGGCGCTGCGTTCAGGTCGCAGTCTCCCCTGGAGGCGTGGGTTCGAATCCCACTTCTGACAGACCTAACCTTTGGCTGCCGACAGCAGCTACAGTCTTTATAAGAATCACGTGGTCTATTGTGTCAAAAGCTGCACTTAAGTTCAATAAAATCAGAGCTGCCGCGTTACCTGCATCTCTGATTATACGGAGGTCATTAACAACTCTTAAAAGTGCAGACTCAGTGCTGTGACCTACTCTAAAACCGGACTGAAATTTGTCTAAGATCTCATACCTACTGAAAAATGGCATTAACTGGGAACAAACCACCTTCTCTAAAAACTTTGCTAGGCGTGGTAGTTTTGAGACGGGCCGATAATTCTTCAGTTCTTGAGGGTCTAAATTAGGCTTTTTAAGAAGTGGCTGAATAACCGCCTGCTTAAGGCCTGTTGGAACAACTCCATTAGGTAGACTACTGTTGACAATAGAAGTAATGCTCGGCCCAACAGCATCAACCATCTCCTTAAGAAGAACGTTAAGGGTTCACGAAAGCTTGCCTTTCCATTGACAGAAAATTTCATTTCGAATGCCAGCATGATATTAACCTTAAGAAAACCTGACAAGGACACTGCCACATGTTGCATGAATATGAGAGGGATGCTATTACTGCATTCGTTCAGCGTTAGCCCAGCATGAATGCTGAATTTCGATTACATTGTATATCAAAGGACGGCATAGGACTGAATGCAATGTCGATGGATGGGGTTCGGGGAATTCACCTGCAACCTCACAGTTTCTCACAAAACGTCATGCCGTCCGCCCTCCAGAGGAGCTGTGCACACGGAAGGGAACAGAGAAAACCGCTCTTTCGTCTAAGCGCTCTCAGCTATCAAAAAGCACCACGCTGCCCCGTGTGAGGCTCGAACTCACGACCTTCAGATTATGAGACTGACGCGCTGCCTAACTGCGCCAACGAGGCCGGTAGACCTAACGGGCAGAACAGCGAAGCACTAGGTTCCAGATCCTTGCCTGTAGGTGTAGCCCCAACGGGTCAGCGCACACCGTGCTGGGGGGGTCAGGATGGCCGAGCGGTCTAAGGCGCTGCGTTCAGGTAGCAGTCTCCCCTGGAGGCGTGGGTTCGAATCCCACTTCTGACAGACCTAACCTTTGGCTGCCGACAGCAGCTACAGTCTTTATAAGAATCACGTGGTCTATTGTGCCAAAAGCTGCACTTAAGTCCAATAAAATCAGAGCTGCCGCGTTACCTGCATCTCTGATTATACGGAGGTCATTAACAACTCTTAAAAGTGCAGACTCAGTGCTGTGACCTACTCTAAAACCGGACTGAAATTTGTCTAAGATCTCATACCTACTGAAAAATGGCATTAACTGGGAACAAACCACCTTCTCTAAAATCTTTGCTAGGCGTGGTAGTTTTGAGACGGGCCGATAATTCTTCAGCTCTTGAGGGTCTAAATTAGGCTTTTTAAGAAGTGGCTGAATAACCGCCTGCTTAAGGCCTGTTGGAACAACTCCATTAGGTAGACTACTGTTGACAATAGAAGTAATGCTCGGCCCAACAGCATCAACCATCTCCTTAAGAAGAACGTTAAGGGTTCACGAAAGCTTGCCTTTCCATTGACAGAAAATTTCATTTCGAATGCCAGCATGATATTAACCTTAAGAAAACCTGACAAGGACACTGCCACATGTTGCATGAATATGAGAGGGATGCTATTACTGCATTCGTTCAGCGTTAGCCCAGCATGAATGCTGAATTTCGATTACATTGTATATCAAAGGACGGCATAGGACTGAATGCAATGTCGATGGATGGGGTTCGGGGAATTCACCTGCAACCTCACAGTTTCTCACAAAACGTCATGCCGTCCGCCCTCCAGAGGAGCTGTGCACACGGAAGGGAACAGAGAAAACCGCTCTTTCGTCTAAGCGCTCTCAGCTATCAAAAAGCACCACGCTGCCCCGTGTGAGGCTCGAACTCACGACCTTCAGATTATGAGACTGACGCGCTGCCTAACTGCGCCAACGAGGCCGGTAGACCTAACGGGCAGAACAGCGAAGCACTAGGTTCCAGATCCTTGCCTGTAGGTGTAGCCCCAACGGGTCAGCGCACACCGTGCTGGGGGGGTCAGGATGGCCGAGCGGTCTAAGGCGCTGCGTTCAGGTCGCAGTCTCCCCTGGAGGCGTGGGTTCGAATCCCACTTCTGACAGACCTAACCTTTGGCTGCCGACAGCAGCTACAGTCTTTATAAGAATCACGTGGTCTATTGTGTCAAAAGCTGCACTTAAGTCCAATAAAATCAGAGCTGCCGCGTTACCTGCATCTCTGATTATACGGAGGTCATTAACAACTCTTAAAAGTGCAGACTCAGTGCTGTGACCTACTCTAAAACCGGACTGAAATTTGTCTAAGATCTCATACCTACTGAAAAATGGCATTAACTGGGAACAAACCACCTTCTCTAAAAACTTTGCTAGGCGTGGTAGTTTTGAGACGGGCCGATAATTCTTCAGTTCTTGAGGGTCTAAATTAGGCTTTTTAAGAAGTGGCTGAATAACCGCCTGCTTAAGGCCTGTTGGAACAACTCCATTAGGTAGACTACTGTTGACAATAGAAGTAATGCTCGGCCCAACAGCATCAACCATCTCCTTAAGAAGAACGTTAAGGGTTCACGAAAGCTTGCCTTTCCATTGACAGAAAATTTCATTTCGAATGCCAGCATGATATTAACCTTAAGAAAACCTGACAAGGACACTGCCACATGTTGCATGAATATGAGAGGGATGCTATTACTGCATTCGTTCAGCGTTAGCCCAGCATGAATGCTGAATTTCGATTACATTGTATATCAAAGGACGGCATAGGACTGAATGCAATGTCGATGGATGGGGTTCGGGGAATTCACCTGCAACCTCACAGTTTCTCACAAAACGTCATGCCGTCCGCCCTCCAGAGGAGCTGTGCACACGGAAGGGAACAGAGAAAACCGCTCTTTCGTCTAAGCGCTCTCAGCTATCAAAAAGCACCACGCTGCCCCGTGTGAGGCTCGAACTCACGACCTTCAGATTATGAAACTGACGCGCTGCCTAACTGCGCCAACGAGGACGGTAGACCTAACGGGCAGAACAGCGAAGCACTAGGTTCCAGATCCTTGCCTGTAGGTGTAGCCCCAACGGGTCAGCGCACACCGTGCTGGGGGGGTCAGGATGGCCGAGTGGTCTAAGGCGCTGCGTTCAGGTCGCAGTCTCCCCTGGAGGCGTGGGTTCAAATCCCACTTCTGACAGACCTAACCTTTGGCTGCCGACAGCAGCTACAGTCTTTATAAGAATCACGTGGTCTATTGTGTCAAAAGCTGCACTTAAGTCCAATAAAATCAGAGCTGCCGCGTTACCTGCATCTCTGATTATACGGAGGTCATTAAAAACTCTTAAAAGTGCAGACTCAGTGCTGTGACCTACTCTAAAACCGGACTGAAATTTGTCTAAGATCTCATACCTACTGAAAAATGGCATTAACTGGGAACAAACCACCTTCTCTAAAATCTTTGCTAGGCGTGGTAGTTTTGAGACGGGCCGATAATTCTTCAGTTCTTGAGGGTCTAAATTAGGCTTTTTAAGAAGTGGCTGAATAACCGCCTGCTTAAGGCCTGTTGGAACAACTCCATTAGGTAGACTACTGTTGACAATAGAGGTAATGCTCGGCCCAACAGCATCAACCATCTCCTTAAGAAGAACGTTAAGGGTTCACGAAAGCTTGCCTTTCCATTGACAGAAAATTTCATTTCGAATGCCAGCATGATATTAACCTTAAGAAAACCTGACAAGGACACTGCCACATGTTGCATGAATATGAGAGGGATGCTATTACTGCATTCGTTCAGCGTTAGCCCAGCATGAATGCTGAATTTCGATTACATTGTATATCAAAGGACGGCATAGGACTGAATGCAATGTCGATGGATGGGGTTCGGGGAATTCACCTGCAACCTCACAGTTTCTCACAAAACGTCATGCCGTCCGCCCTCCAGAGGAGCTGTGCACACGGAAGGGAACAGAGAAAACCGCTCTTTCGTCTAAGCGCTCTCAGCTATCAAAAAAGCACCACGCTGCCCCGTGTGAGGCTCGAACTCACGACCTTCAGATTATGAGACTGACGCGCTGCCTAACTGCGCCAACGAGGCCGGTAGACCTATCGGGCAGAACAGCGAAGCACTAGGTTCCAGATCCTTGCCTGTAGGTGTAGCCCCAACGGGTCAGCGCACACCGTGCTGGGGGGGTCAGGATGGCCGAGCGGTCTAAGGCGCTGCGTTCAGGTCGCAGTCTCCCCTGGAGGCGTGGGTTCGAATCCCACTTCTGACAGACCTAACCTTTGGCTGCCGACAGCAGCTACAGTCTTTATAAGAATCACGTGGTCTATTGTGTCAAAAGCTGCACTTAAGTCCAATAAAATCAGAGCTGCCGCGTTACCTGCATCTCTGATTATACGGAGGTCATTAACAACTCTTAAAAGTGCAGACTCAGTGCTGTGACCTACTCTAAAACCGGACTGAAATTTGTCTAAGATCTCATACCTACTGAAAAATGGCATTAACTGGGAACAAACCACCTTCTCTAAAATCTTTGCTAGGCGTGGTAGTTTTGAGACGGGCCGATAATTCTTCAGTTCTTGAGGGTCTAAATTAGGCTTTTTAAGAAGTGGCTGAATAACCGCCTGCTTAAGGCCTGTTGGAACAACTCCATTAGGTAGACTACTGTTGACAATAGAAGTAATGCTCGGCCCAACAGCATCAACCATCTCCTTAAGAAGAACGTTAAGGGTTCACGAAAGCTTGCCTTTCCATTGACAGAAAATTTCATTTCGAATGCCAGCATGATATTAACCTTAAGAAAACCTGACAAGGACACTGCCACATGTTGCATGAATATGAGAGGGATGCTATTACTGCATTCGTTCAGCGTTAGCCCAGCATGAATGCTGAATTTCGATTACATTGTATATCAAAGGACGGCATAGGACTGAATGCAATGTCGATGGATGGGGTTCGGGGAATTCACCTGCAACCTCACAGTTTCTCACAAAACGTCATGCCGTCCGCCCTCCAGAGGAGCTGTGCACACGGAAGGGAACAGAGAAAACCGCTCTTTCGTCTAAGCGCTCTCAGCTATCAAAAAGCACCACGCTGCCCCGTGTGAGGCTCGAACTCACGACCTTCAGATTATGAGACTGACGCGCTGCCTAACTGCGCCAACGAGGCCGGTAGACCTAACAGGCAGAACAGCGAAGCACTAGGTTCCAGATCCTTGCCTGTAGGTGTAGCCCCAACGGGTCAGCGCACACCGTGCTGGGGCGGTCAGGATGGCCGAGCGGTCTAAGGCGCTGCGTTCAGGTCGCAGTCTCCCCTGGAGGCGTGGGTTCGAATCCCACTTCTGACAGACCTAACCTTTGGCTGCCGACAGCAGCTACAGTCTTTATAAGAATCACGTGGTCTATTGTGTCAAAAGCTGCACTTAAGTCCAATAAAATCAGAGCTGCCACGTTACCTGCATCTCTGATTATACGGAGGTCATTAACAACTCTTAAAAGTGCAGACTCAGTGCTGTGACCTACTCTAAAACCGGACTGAAATTTGTCTAAGATCTCATACCTACTGAAAAATGGCATTAACTGGGAACAAACCACCTTCTCTAAAATCTTTGCTAGGCGTGGTAGTTTTGAGACGGGCCGATAATTCTTCAGCTCTTGAGGGTCTAAATTAGGCTTTTTAAGAAGTGGCTGAATAACCGCCTGCTTAAGGCCTGTTGGAACAACTCCATTAGGTAGACTACTGTTGACAATAGAAGTAATGCTCGGCCCAACAGCATCAACCATCTCCTTAAGAAGAACGTTAAGGGTTCACGAAAGCTTGCCTTTCCATTGACAGAAAATTTCATTTCGAATGCCAGCATGATATTAACCTTAAGAAAACCTGACAAGGACACTGCCACATGTTGCATGAATATGAGAGGGATGCTATTACTGCATTCGTTCAGCGTTAGCCCAGCATGAATGCTGAATTTCGATTACATTGTATATCAAAGGACGGCATAGGACTGAATGCAATGTCGATGGATGGGGTTCGGGGAATTCACCTGCAACCTCACAGTTTCTCACAAAACGTCATGCCGTCCGCCCTCCAGAGGAGCTGTGCACACGGAAGGGAACAGAGAAAACCGCTCTTTCGTCTAAGCGCTCTCAGCTATCAAAAAGCACCACGCTGCCCCGTGTGAGGCTCGAACTCACGACCTTCAGATTATGAGACTGACGCGCTGCCTAACTGCGCCAACGAGGCCGGTAGACCTAACGGGCAGAACAGCGAAGCACTAGGTTCCAGATCCTTGCCTGTAGGTGTAGCCCCAACGGGTCAGCGCACACCGTGCTGGGGGGGTCAGGATGGCCGAGCGGTCTAAGGCGCTGCGTTCAGGTCGCAGTCTCCCCTGGAGGCGTGGGTTCGAATCCCACTTCTGACAGACCTAACCTTTGGCTGCCGACAGCAGCTACAGTCTTTATAAGAATCACGTGGTCTATTGTGTCAAAAGCTGCACTTAAGTCCAATAAAATCAGAGCTGCCGCGTTACCTGCATCTCTGATTATACGGAGGTCATTAACAACTCTTAAAAGTGCAGACTCAGTGCTGTGACCTACTCTAAAACCGGACTGAAATTTGTCTAAGATCTCATACCTACTGAAAAATGGCATTAACTGGGAACAAACCACCTTCTCTAAAAACTTTGCTAGGCGTGGTAGTTTTGAGACGGGCCGATAATTCTTCAGTTCTTGAGGGTCTAAATTAGGCTTTTTAAGAAGTGGCTGAATAACCGCCTGCTTAAGGCCTGTTGGAACAACTCTATTAGGTAGACTACTGTTGACAATAGAAGTAATGCTCGGCCCAACAGCATCAACCATCTCCTTAAGAAGAACGTTAAGGGTTCACGAAAGCTTGCCTTTCCATTGACAGAAAATTTCATTTCGAATGCCAGCATGATATTAACCTTAAGAAAACCTGACAAGGACACTGCCACATGTTGCATGAATATGAGAGGGATGCTATTACTGCATTCGTTCAGCGTTAGCCCAGCATGAATGCTGAATTTCGATTACATTGTATATCAAAGGACGGCATAGGACTGAATGCAATGTCGATGGATGGGGTTCGGGGAATTCACCTGCAACCTCACAGTTTCTCACAAAACGTCATGCCGTCCGCCCTCCAGAGGAGCTGTGCACACGGAAGGGAACAGAGAAAACCGCTCTTTCGTCTAAGCGCTCTCAGCTATCTAAAAGCACCACGCTGCCCCGTGTGAGGCTCGAACTCACGACCTTCAGATTATGAGACTGACGCGCTGCCTAACTGCGCCAACGAGGCCGGTAGACCTAACGGGCAGAACAGCGAAGCACTAGGTTCCAGATCCTTGCCTGTAGGTGTAGCCCCAACGGGTCAGCGCACACCGTGCTGGGGGGGTCAGGATGGCCGAGCGGTCTAAGGCGCTGCGTTCAGGTCGCAGTCTCCCCTGGAGGCGTGGGTTCAAATCCCACTTCTGACAGACCTAACCTTTGGCTGCCGACAGCAGCTACAGTCTTTATAAGAATCACGTGGTCTATTGTGTCAAAAGCTGCACTTAAGTCCAATAAAATCAGAGCTGCCACGTTACCTGCATCTCTGATTATACGGAGGTCATTAACAACTCTTAAAAGTGCAGACTCAGTGCTGTGACCTACTCTAAAACCGGACTGAAATTTGTCTAAGATCTCATACCTACTGAAAAATGGCATTAACTGGGAACAAACCACCTTCTCTAAAATCTTTGCTAGGCGTGGTAGTTTTGAGACGGGCCGATAATTCTTCAGCTCTTGAGGGTCTAAATTAGGCTTTTTAAGAAGTGGCTGAATAACCGCCTGCTTAAGGCCTGTTGGAACAACTCCATTAGGTAGACTACTGTTGACAATAGAAGTAATGCTCGGCCCAACAGCATCAACCATCTCCTTAAGAAGAACGTTAAGGGTTCACGAAAGCTTGCCTTTCCATTGACAGAAAATTTCATTTCGAATGCCAGCATGATATTAACCTTAAGAAAACCTGACAAGGACACTGCCACATGTTGCATGAATATGAGAGGGATGCTATTACTGCATTCGTTCAGCGTTAGCCCAGCATGAATGCTGAATTTCGATTACATTGTATATCAAAGGACGGCATAGGACTGAATGCAATGTCGATGGATGGGGTTCGGGGAATTCACCTGCAACCTCACAGTTTCTCACAAAACGTCATGCCGTCCGCCCTCCAGAGGAGCTGTGCACACGGAAGGGAACAGAGAAAACCGCTCTTTCGTCTAAGCGCTCTCAGCTATCAAAAAGCACCACGCTGCCCCGTGTGAGGCTCGAACTCACGACCTTCAGATTATGAGACTGACGCGCTGCCTAACTGCGCCAACGAGGCCGGTAGACCTAACGGGCAGAACAGCGAAGCACTAGGTTCCAGATCCTTGCCTGTAGGTGTAGCCCCAACGGGTCAGCGCACACCGTGCTGGGGGGGTCAGGATGGCCGAGCGGTCTAAGGCGCTGCGTTCAGGTCGCAGTCTCCCCTGGAGGCGTGGGTTCGAATCCCACTTCTGACAGACCTAACCTTTGGCTGCCGACAGCAGCTACAGTCTTTATAAGAATCACGTGGTCTATTGTGTCAAAAGCTGCACTTAAGTCCAATAAAATCAGAGCTGCCGCGTTACCTGCATCTCTGATTATACGGAGGTCATTAACAACTCTTAAAAGTGCAGACTCAGTGCTGTGACCTACTCTAAAACCGGACTGAAATTTGTCTAAGATCTCATACCTACTGAAAAATGGCATTAACTGGGAACAAACCACCTTCTCTAAAAACTTTGCTAGGCGTGGTAGTTTTGAGACGGGCCGATAATTCTTCAGTTCTTGAGGGTCTAAATTAGGCTTTTTAAGAAGTGGCTGAATAACCGCCTGCTTAAGGCCTGTTGGAACAACTCCATTAGGTAGACTACTGTTGACAATAGAAGTAATGCTCGGCCCAACAGCATCAACCATCTCCTTAAGAAGAACGTTAAGGGTTCACGAAAGCTTGCCTTTCCATTGACAGAAAATTTCATTTCGAATGCCAGCATGATATTAACCTTAAGAAAACCTGACAAGGACACTGCCACATGTTGCATGAATATGAGAGGGATGCTATTACTGCATTCGTTCAGCGTTAGCCCAGCATGAATGCTGAATTTCGATTACATTGTATATCAAAGGACGGCATAGGACTGAATGCAATGTCGATGGATGGGGTTCGGGGAATTCACCTGCAACCTCACAGTTTCTCACAAAACGTCATGCCGTCCGCCCTCCAGAGGAGCTGTGCACACGGAAGGGAACAGAGAAAACCGCTCTTTCGTCTAAGCGCTCTCAGCTATCAAAAAGCACCACGCTGCCCCGTGTGAGGCTCGAACTCACAACCTTCAGATTATGAGACTGACGCGCTGCCTAACTGCGCCAACGAGGCCGGTAGACCTAACGGGCAGAACAGCGAAGCACTAGGTTCCAGATCCTTGCCTGTAGGTGTAGCCCCAACGGGTCAGCGCACACCGTGCTGGGGGGGTCAGGATGGCCGAGCGGTCTAAGGCGCTGCGTTCAGGTCGCAGTCTCCCCTGGAGGCGTGGGTTCGAATCCCACTTCTGACAGACCTAACCTTTGGCTGCCGACAGCAGCTACAGTCTTTATAAGAATCACGTGGTCTATTGTGTCAAAAGCTGCACTTAAGTCCAATAAAATCAGAGCTGCCGCGTTACCTGCATCTCTGATTATACGGAGGTCATTAACAACTCTTAAAAGTGCAGACTCAGTGCTGTGACCTACTCTAAAACCGGACTGAAATTTGTCTAAGATCTCATACCTACTGAAAAATGGCATTAACTGGGAACAAACCACCTTCTCTAAAATCTTTGCTAGGCGTGGTAGTTTTGAGACGGGCCGATAATTCTTCAGTTCTTGAGGGTCTAAATTAGGCTTTTTAAGAAGTGGCTGAATAACCGCCTGCTTAAGGCCTGTTGGAACAACTCCATTAGGTAGACTACTGTTGACAATAGAGGTAATGCTCGGCCCAACAGCATCAACCATCTCCTTAAGAAGAACGTTAAGGGTTCACGAAAGCTTGCCTTTCCATTGACAGAAAATTTCATTTCGAATGCCAGCATGATATTAACCTTAAGAAAACCTGACAAGGACACTGCCACATGTTGCATGAATATGAGAGGGATGCTATTACTGCATTCGTTCAGCGTTAGCCCAGCATGAATGCTGAATTTCGATTACATTGTATATCAAAGGATGGCATAGGACTGAATGCAATGTCGATGGATGGGGTTCGGGGAATTCACCTGCAACCTCACAGTTTCTCACAAAACGTCATGCCGTCCGCCCTCCAGAGGAGCTGTGCACACGGAAGGGAACAGAGAAAACCGCTCTTTCGTCTAAGCGCTCTCAGCTATCAAAAAGCACCACGCTGCCCCGTGTGAGGCTCGAACTCACGACCTTCAGATTATGAGACTGACGCGCTGCCTAACTGCGCCAACGAGGCCGGTAGACCTAACGGGCAGAACAGCGAAGCACTAGGTTCCAGATCCTTGCCTGTAGGTGTAGCCCCAACGGGTCAGCTCACACCGTGCTGGGGGGGTCAAGATGGCCGAGCGGTCTAAGGTGCTGCGTTCAGGTAGCAGTCTCTCCTGGAGGCGTGGGTTCGAATCCCACTTCTGACAGACCTAACCTTTGGCTGCCGACAGCAGCTACAGTCTTTATAAGAATCACGTGGTCTATTGTGTCAAAAGCTGCACTTAAGTCCAATAAAATCAGAGCTGCCGCGTTACCTGCATCTCTGATTATACGGAGGTCATTAACAACTCTTAAAAGTGCAGACTCAGTGCTGTGACCTACTCTAAAACCGGACTGAAATTTGTCTAAGATCTCATACCTACTGAAAAATGGCATTAACTGGGAACAAACCACCTTCTCTAAAATCTTTGCTAGGCGTGGTAGTTTTGAGACGGGCCGATAATTCTTCAGTTCTTGAGGGTCTAAATTAGGCTTTTTAAGAAGTGGCTGAATAACCGCCTGCTTAAGGCCTGTTGGAACAACTCCATTAGGTAGACTACTGTTGACAATAGAAGTAATGCTCGGCCCAACAGCATCAACCATCTCCTTAAGAAGAACGTTAAGGGTTCACGAAAGCTTGCCTTTCCATTGACAGAAAATTTCATTTCGAATGCCAGCATGATATTAACCTTAAGAAAACCTGACAAGGACACTGCCACATGTTGCATGAATATGAGAGGGATGCTATTACTGCATTCGTTCAGCGTTAGCCCAGCATGAATGCTGAATTTCGATTACATTGTATATCAAAGGACGGCATAGGACTGAATGCAATGTCGATGGATGGGGTTCGGGGAATTCACCTGCAACCTCACAGTTTCTCACAAAACGTCATGCCGTCCGCCCTCCAGAGGAGCTGTGCACACGGAAGGGAACAGAGAAAACCGCTCTTTCGTCTAAGCGCTCTCAGCTATCAAAAAGCACCACGCTGCCCCGTGTGAGGCTCGAACTCACGACCTTCAGATTATGAGACTGACGCGCTGCCTAACTGCGCCAACGAGGCCGGTAGACCTAACGGGCAGAACAGCGAAGCACTAGGTTCCAGATCCTTGCCTGTAGGTGTAGCCCCAACGGGTCAGCGCACACCGTGCTGGGGGGGTCAGGATGGCCGAGCGGTCTAAGGCGCTGCGTTCAGGTCGCAGTCTCCCCTGGAGGCGTGGGTTCGAATCCCACTTCTGACAGACCTAACCTTTGGCTGCCGACAGCAGCTACAGTCTTTATAAGAATCACGTGGTCTATTGTGTCAAAAGCTGCACTTAAGTCCAATAAAATCAGAGCTGCCACGTTACCTGCATCTCTGATTATACGGAGGTCATTAACAACTCTTAAAAGTGCAGACTCAGTGCTGTGACCTACTCTAAAACCGGACTGAAATTTGTCTAAGATCTCATACCTACTGAAAAATGGCATTAACTGGGAACAAACCACCTTCTCTAAAATCTTTGCTAGGCGTGGTAGTTTTGAGACGGGCCGATAATTCTTCAGCTCTTGAGGGTCTAAATTAGGCTTTTTAAGAAGTGGCTGAATAACCGCCTGCTTAAGGCCTGTTGGAACAACTCCATTAGGTAGACTACTGTTGACAATAGAAGTAATGCTCGGCCCAACAGCATCAACCATCTCCTTAAGAAGAACGTTAAGGGTTCACGAAAGCTTGCCTTTCCATTGACAGAAAATTTCATTTCGAATGCCAGCATGATATTAACCTTAAGAAAACCTGACAAGGACACTGCCACATGTTGCATGAATATGAGAGGGATGCTATTACTGCATTCGTTCAGCGTTAGCCCAGCATGAATGCTGAATTTCGATTACATTGTATATCAAAGGACGGCATAGGACTGAATGCAATGTCGATGGATGGGGTTCGGGGAATTCACCTGCAACCTCACAGTTTCTCACAAAACGTCATGCCGTCCGCCCTCCAGAGGAGCTGTGCACACGGAAGGGAACAGAGAAAACCGCTCTTTCGTCTAAGCGCTCTCAGCTATCAAAAAGCACCACGCTGCCCCGTGTGAGGCTCGAACTCACGACCTTCAGATTATGAGACTGACGCGCTGCCTAACTGCGCCAACGAGGCCGGTAGACCTAACGGGCAGAACAGCGAAGCACTAGGTTCCAGATCCTTGCCTGTAGGTGTAGCCCCAACGGGTCAGCGCACACCGTGCTGGGGGGGTCAGGATGGCCGAGCGGTCTAAGGCGCTGCGTTCAGGTCGCAGTCTCCCCTGGAGGCGTGGGTTCGAATCCCACTTCTGACAGACCTAACCTTTGGCTGCCGACAGCAGCTACAGTCTTTATAAGAATCACGTGGTCTATTGTGTCAAAAGCTGCACTTAAGTCCAATAAAATCAGAGGTGCCGCGTTACCTGCATCTCTGATTATACGGAGGTCATTAACAACTCTTAAAAGTGCAGACTCAGTGCTGTGACCTACTCTAAAACCGGACTGAAATTTGTCTAAGATCTCATACCTACTGAAAAATGGCTTTAACTGGGAACAAACCACCTTCTCTAAAAACTTTGCTAGGCGTGGTAGTTTTGAGACGGGCCGATAATTCTTCAGTTCTTGAGGGTCTAAATTAGGCTTTTTAAGAAGTGGCTGAATAACCGCCTGCTTAAGGCCTGTTGGAACAACTCCATTAGGTAGACTACTGTTGACAATAGAAGTAATGCTCGGCCCAACAGCATCAACCATCTCCTTAAGAAGAACGTTAAGGGTTCACGAAAGCTTGCCTTTCCATTGACAGAAAATTTCATTTCGAATGCCAGCATGATATTAACCTTAAGAAAACCTGACAAGGACACTGCCACATGTTGCATGAATATGAGAGGGATGCTATTACTGCATTCGTTCAGCGTTAGCCCAGCATGAATGCTGAATTTCGATTACATTGTATATCAAAGGACGGCATAGGACTGAATGCAATGTCGATGGATGGGGTTCGGGGAATTCACCTGCAACCTCACAGTTTCTCACAAAACGTCATGCCGTCCGCCCTCCAGAGGAGCTGTGCACACGGAAGGGAACAGAGAAAACCGCTCTTTCGTCTAAGCGCTCTCAGCTATCAAAAAGCACCACGCTGCCCCGTGTGAGGCTCGAACTCACGACCTTCAGATTATGAGACTGACGCGCTGCCTAACTGCGCCAACGAGGCCGGTAGACCAAATGGGCAGAACAGCGAAGCACTAGGTTCCAGATCCTTGCCTGTAGGTGTAGCCCCAACGGGTCAGCGCACACCGTGCTGGGGGGGTCAGGATGGCCGAGCGGTCTAAGGCGCTGCGTTCAGGTCGCAGTCTCCCCTGGAGGCGTGGGTTCGAATCCCACTTCTGACAGACCTAACCTTTGGCTGCCGACAGCAGCTACAGTCTTTATAAGAATCACGTGGTCTATTGTGTCAAAAGCTGCACTTAAGTCCAATAAAATCAGAGGTGCCGCGTTACCTGCATCTCTGATTATACGGAGGTCATTAACAACTCTTAAAAGTGCAGACTCAGTGCTGTGACCTACTCTAAAACCGGACTGAAATTTGTCTAAGATCTCATACCTACTGAAAAATGGCTTTAACTGGGAACAAACCACCTTCTCTAAAAACTTTGCTAGGCGTGGTAGTTTTGAGACGGGCCGATAATTCTTCAGTTCTTGAGGGTCTAAATTAGGCTTTTTAAGAAGTGGCTGAATAACCGCCTGCTTAAGGCCTGTTGGAACAACTCCATTAGGTAGACTACTGTTGACAATAGAAGTAATGCTCGGCCCAACAGCATCAACCATCTCCTTAAGAAGAACGTTAAGGGTTCACGAAAGCTTGCCTTTCCATTGACAGAAAATTTCATTTCGAATGCCAGCATGATATTAACCTTAAGAAAACCTGACAAGGACACTGCCACATGTTGCATGAATATGAGAGGGATGCTATTACTGCATTCGTTCAGCGTTAGCCCAGCATGAATGCTGAATTTCGATTACATTGTATATCAAAGGACGGCATAGGACTGAATGCAATGTCGATGGATGGGGTTCGGGGAATTCACCTGCAACCTCACAGTTTCTCACAAAACGTCATGCCGTCCGCCCTCCAGAGGAGCTGTGCACACGGAAGGGAACAGAGAAAACCGCTCTTTCGTCTAAGCGCTCTCAGCTATCAAAAAGCACCACGCTGCCCCGTGTGAGGCTCGAACTCACGACCTTCAGATTATGAGACTGACGCGCTGCCTAACTGCGCCAACGAGGCCGGTAGACCTAACGGGCAGAACAGCGAAGCACTAGGTTCCAGATCCTTGCCTGTAGGTGTAGCCCCAACGGGTCAGCGCACACCGTGCTGGGGGGGTCAGGATGGCCGAGCGGTCTAAGGCGCTGCGTTCAGGTCGCAGTCTCCCCTGGAGGCGTGGGTTCGAATCCCACTTCTGACAGACCTAACCTTTGGCTGCCGACAGCAGCTACAGTCTTTATAAGAATCACGTGGTCTATTGTGTCAAAAGCTGCACTTAAGTCCAATAAAATCAGAGGTGCCGCGTTACCTGCATCTCTGATTATACGGAGGTCATTAACAACTCTTAAAAGTGCAGACTCAGTGCTGTGACCTACTCTAAAACCGGACTGAAATTTGTCTAAGATCTCATACCTACTGAAAAATGGCTTTAACTGGGAACAAACCACCTTCTCTAAAAACTTTGCTAGGCGTGGTAGTTTTGAGACGGGCCGATAATTCTTCAGTTCTTGAGGGTCTAAATTAGGCTTTTTAAGAAGTGGCTGAATAACCGCCTGCTTAAGGCCTGTTGGAACAACTCCATTAGGTAGACTACTGTTGACAATAGAAGTAATGCTCGGCCCAACAGCATCAACCATCTCCTTAAGAAGAACGTTAAGGGTTCACGAAAGCTTGCCTTTCCATTGACAGAAAATTTCATTTCGAATGCCAGCATGATATTAACCTTAAGAAAACCTGACAAGGACACTGCCACATGTTGCATGAATATGAGAGGGATGCTATTACTGCATTCGTTCAGCGTTAGCCCAGCATGAATGCTGAATTTCGATTACATTGTATATCAAAGGACGGCATAGGACTGAATGCAATGTCGATGGATGGGGTTCGGGGAATTCACCTGCAACCTTACAGTTTCTCACAAAACGTCATGCCGTCCGCCCTCCAGAGGAGCTGTGCACACGGAAGGGAACAGAGAAAACCGCTCTTTCGTCTAAGCGCTCTCAGCTATCAAAAAGCACCACGCTGCCCCGTGTGAGGCTCGAACTCACGACCTTCAGATTATGAGACTGACGCGCTGCCTAACTGCGCCAACGAGGCCGGTAGACCTAACGGGCAGAACAGCGAAGCACTAGGTTCCAGATCCTTGCCTGTAGGTGTAGCCCCAACGGGTCAGCGCACACCGTGTTGGGGGGGTCAGGATGGCCGAGCGGTCTAAGGCGCTGCGTTCAGGTCGCAGTCTCCCCTGGAGGCGTGGGTTCGAATCCCACTTCTGACAGACCTAACCTTTGGCTGCCGACAGCAGCTACAGTCTTTATAAGAATCACGTTGTCTATTGTGTCAAAAGCTGCACTTAAGTCCAATAAAATCAGAGCTGCCGCGTTACCTGCATCTCTGATTATACGGAGGTCATTAACAACTCTTAAAAGTGCAGACTCAGTGCTGTGACCTACTCTAAAACCGGACTGAAATTTGTCTAAGATCTCATACCTACTGAAAAATGGCATTAACTGGGAACAAACCACCTTCTCTAAAAACTTTGCTAGGCGTGGTAGTTTTGAGACGGGCCGATAATTCTTCAGTTCTTGAGGGTCTAAATTAGGCTTTTTAAGAAGTGGCTGAATAACCGCCTGCTTAAGGCCTGTTGGAACAACTCCATTAGGTAGACTACTGTTGACAATAGAAGTAATGCTCGGCCCAACAGCATCAACCATCTCCTTAAGAAGAACGTTAAGGGTTCACGAAAGCTTGCCTTTCCATTGACAGAAAATTTCATTTCGAATGCCAGCATGATATTAACCTTAAGAAAACCTGACAAGGACACTGCCACATGTTGCATGAATATGAGAGGGATGCTATTACTGCATTCGTTCAGCGTTAGCCCAGCATGAATGCTGAATTTCGATTACATTGTATATCAAAGGACGGCATAGGACTGAATGCAATGTCGATGGATGGGGTTCGGGGAATTCACCTGCAACCTCACAGTTTCTCACAAAACGTCATGCCGTCCGCCCTCCAGAGGAGCTGTGCACACGGAAGGGAACAGAGAAAACCGCTCTTTCGTCTAAGCGCTCTCAGCTATCAAAAAGCACCACGCTGCCCCGTGTGAGGCTCGAACTCACGACCTTCAGATTATGAGACTGACGCGCTGCCTAACTGCGCCAACGAGGCCGGTAGACCTAACGGGCAGAACAGCGAAGCACTAGGTTCCAGATCCTTGCCTGTAGGTGTAGCCCCAACGGGTCAGCGCACACCGTGCTGGGGGGGTCAGGATGGCCGAGCGGTCTAAGGCGCTGCGTTCAGGTCGCAGTCTCCCCTGGAGGCGTGGGTTCGAATCCCACTTCTGACAGACCTAACCTTTGGCTGCCGACAGCAGCTACAGTCTTTATAAGAATCACGTGATCTATTGTGTCAAAAGCTGCACTTAAGTCCAATAAAATCAGAGCTGCCGCGTTACCTGCATCTCTGATTATACGGAGGTCATTAACAACTCTTAAAAGTGCAGACTCAGTGCTGTGACCTACTCTAAAACCGGACTGAAATTTGTCTAAGATCTCATACCTACTGAAAAATGGCATTAACTGGGAACAAACCACCTTCTCTAAAATCTTTGCTAGGCGTGGTAGTTTTGAGACGGGCCGATAATTCTTCAGTTCTTGAGGGTCTAAATTAGGCTTTTTAAGAAGTGGCTGAATAACCGCCTGCTTAAGGCCTGTTGGAACAACTCCATTAGGTAGACTACTGTTGACAATAGAAGTAATGCTCGGCCCAACAGCATCAACCATCTCCTTAAGAAGAACGTTAAGGGTTCACGAAAGCTTGCCTTTCCATTGACAGAAAATTTCATTTCGAATGCCAGCATGATATTAACCTTAAGAAAACCTGACAAGGACACTGCCACATGTTGCATGAATATGAGAGGGATGCTATTACTGCATTCGTTCAGCGTTAGCCCAGCATGAATGCTGAATTTCGATTACATTGTATATCAAAGGACGGCATAGGACTGAATGCAATGTCGATGGATGGGGTTCGGGGAATTCACCTGCAACCTCACAGTTTCTCACAAAACGTCATGCCGTCCGCCCTCCAGAGGAGCTGTGCACACGGAAGGGAACAGAGAAAACCGCTCTTTCGTCTAAGCGCTCTCAGCTATCAAAAAGCACCACGCTGCCCCGTGTGAGGCTCGAACTCACGACCTTCAGATTATGAGACTGACGCGCTGCCTAACTGCGCCAACGAGGCCGGTAGACCTAACGGGCAGAACAGCGAAGCACTAGGTTCCAGATCCTTGCCTGTAGGTGTGGCCCCAACGGGTCAGCGCACACCGTGCTGGGGCGGTCAGGATGGCCGAGCGGTCTAAGGCGCTGCGTTCAGGTCGCAGTCTCCCCTGGAGGCGTGGGTTCGAATCCCACTTCTGACAGACCTAACCTTTGGCTGCCGACACGTGGTCTATTGTGTCAAAAGCTGCACTTAAGTCCAATAAAATCAGAGCTGCCGCGTTACCTGCATCTCTGATTATACGGAGGTCATTAACAACTCTTAAAAGTGCAGACTCAGTGCTGTGACCTACTCTAAAACCGGACTGAAATTTGTCTAAGATCTCATACCTACTGAAAAATGGCATTAACTGGGAACAAACCACCTTCTCTAAAATCTTTGCTAGGCGTGGTAGTTTTGAGACGGGCCGATAATTCTTCAGTTCTTGAGGGTCTAAATTAGGCTTTTTAAGAAGTGGCTGAATAACCGCCTGCTTAAGGCCTGTTGGAACAACTCCATTAGGTAGACTACTGTTGACAATAGAAGTAATGCTCGGCCCAACAGCATCAACCATCTCCTTAAGAAGAACGTTAAGGGTTCACGAAAGCTTGCCTTTCCATTGACAGAAAATTTCATTTCGAATGCCAGCATGATATTAACCTTAAGAAAACCTGACAAGGACACTGCCACATGTTGCATGAATATGAGAGGGATGCTATTACTGCATTCGTTCAGCGTTAGCCCAGCATGAATGCTGAATTTCGATTACATTGTATATCAAAGGACGGCATAGGACTGAATGCAATGTCGATGGATGGGGTTCGGGGAATTCACCTGCAACCTCACAGTTTCTCACAAAACGTCATGCCGTCCGCCCTCCAGAGGAGCTGTGCACACGGAAGGGAACAGAGAAAACCGCTCTTTCGTCTAAGCGCTCTCAGCTATCAAAAAGCACCACGCTGCCCCGTGTGAGGCTCGAACTCACGACCTTCAGATTATGAGACTGACGCGCTGCCTAACTGCGCCAACGAGGCCGGTAGACCTAACGGGCAGAACAGCGAAGCACTAGGTTCCAGATCCTTGCCTGTAGGTGTAGCCCCAACGGGTCAGCGCACACCGTGCTGGGGGGGTCAGGATGGCCGAGCGGTCTAAGGCGCTGCGTTCAGGTCGCAGTCTCCCCTGGAGGCGTGGGTTCGAATCCCACTTCTGACAGACCTAACCTTTGGCTGCCGACAGCAGCTACAGTCTTTATAAGAATCACGTGGTCTATTGTGTCAAAAGCTGCACTTAAGTCCAATAAAATCAGAGCTGCCGCGTTACCTGCATCTCTGATTATACGGAGGTCATTAACAACTCTTAAAAGTGCAGACTCAGTGCTGTGACCTACTCTAAAACCGGACTGAAATTTGTCTAAGATCTCATACCTACTGAAAAATGGCATTAACTGGGAACAAACCACCTTCTCTAAAATCTTTGCTAGGCGTGGTAGTTTTGAGACGGGCCGATAATTCTTCAGTTCTTGAGGGTCTAAATTAGGCTTTTTAAGAAGTGGCTGAATAACCGCCTGCTTAAGGCCTGTTGGAACAACTCCATTAGGTAGACTACTGTTGACAATAGAAGTAATGCTCGGCCCAACAGCATCAACCATCTCCTTAAGAAGAACGTTAAGGGTTCACGAAAGCTTGCTTTTCCATTGACAGAAAATTTCATTTCGAATGCCAGCATGATATTAACCTTAAGAAAACCTGACAAGGACACTGCCACATGTTGCATGAATATGAGAGGGATGCTATTACTGCATTCGTTCAGCGTTAGCCCAGCATGAATGCTGAATTTCGATTACATTGTATATCAAAGGACGGCATAGGACTGAATGCAATGTCGATGGATGGGGTTCGGGGAATTCACCTGCAACCTCACAGTTTCTCACAAAACGTCATGCCGTCCGCCCTCCAGAGGAGCTGTGCACACGGAAGGGAACAGAGAAAACCGCTCTTTCGTCTAAGCGCTCTCAGCTATCAAAAAGCACCACGCTGCCCCGTGTGAGGCTCGAACTCACGACCTTCAGATTATGAGACTGACGCGCTGCCTAACTGCGCCAACGAGGCCGGTAGACCTAACGGGCAGAACAGCGAAGCACTAGGTTCCAGATCCTTGCCTGTAGGTGTAGCCCCAACGGGTCAGCGCACACCGTGCTGGGGGGGTCAGGATGGCCGAGCGGTCTAAGGCGCTGCGTTCAGGTCGCAGTCTCCCCTGGAGGCGTGGGTTCGAATCCCACTTCTGACAGACCTAACCTTTGGCTGCCGACAGCAGCTACAGTCTTTATAAGAATCACGTGGTCTATTGTGTCAAAAGCTGCACTTAAGTCCAATAAAATCAGAGCTGCCGCGTTACCTGCATCTCTGATTATACGGAGGTCATTAACAACTCTTAAAAGTGCAGACTCAGTGCTGTGACCTACTCTAAAACCGGACTGAAATTTGTCTAAGATCTCATACCTACTGAAAAATGGCATTAACTGGGAACAAACCACCTTCTCTAAAATCTTTGCTAGGCGTGGTAGTTTTGAGACGGGCCGATAATTCTTCAGTTCTTGAGGGTCTAAATTAGGCTTTTTAAGAAGTGGCTGAATAACCGCCTGCTTAAGGCCTGTTGGAACAACTCCATTAGGTAGACTACTGTTGACAATAGAAGTAATGCTCGGCCCAACAGCATCAACCATCTCCTTAAGAAGAACGTTAAGGGTTCACGAAAGCTTGCCTTTCCATTGACAGAAAATTTCATTTCGAATGCCAGCATGATATTAACCTTAAGAAAACCTGACAAGGACACTGCCACATGTTGCATGAATATGAGAGGGATGCTATTACTGCATTCGTTCAGCGTTAGCCCAGCATGAATGCTGAATTTCGATTACATTGTATATCAAAGGACGGCATAGGACTGAATGCAATGTCGATGGATGGGGTTCGGGGAATTCACCTGCAACCTCACAGTTTCTCACAAAACGTCATGCCGTCCGCCCTCCAGAGGAGCTGTGCACACGGAAGGGAACAGAGAAAACCGCTCTTTCGTCTAAGCGCTCTCAGCTATCAAAAAGCACCACGCTGCCCCGTGTGAGGCTCGAACTCACGACCTTCAGATTATGAGACTGACGCGCTGCCTAACTGCGCCAACGAGGCCGGTAGACCTAACGGGCAGAACAGCGAATCACTAGGTTCCAGATCCTTGCCTGTAGGTGTAGCCCCAACGGGTCAGCGCACACCGTGCTGGGGGGGTCAGGGTGGCCGAGCGGTCTAAGGCGCTGCGTTCAGGTCGCAGTCTCCCCTGGAGGCGTGGGTTTGAATCCCACTTCTGACAGACCTAACCTTTGGCTGCCGACAGCAGCTACAGTCTTTATAAGAATCACGTGGTCTATTGTGTCAAAAGCTGCACTTAAGTCCAATAAAATCAGAGCTGCCGCGTTACCTGCATCTCTGATTATACGGAGGTCATTAACAACTCTTAAAAGTGCAGACTCAGTGCTGTGACCTACTCTAAAACCGGACTGAAATTTGTCTAAGATCTCATACCTACTGAAAAATGGCATTAACTGGGAACAAACCACCTTCTCTAAAATCTTTGCTAGGCGTGGTAGTTTTGAGACGGGCCGATAATTCTTCAGTTCTTGAGGGTCTAAATTAGGCTTTTTAAGAAGTGGCTGAATAACCGCCTGCTTAAGGCCTGTTGGAACAACTCCATTAGGTAGACTACTGTTGACAATAGAAGTAATGCTCGGCCCAACAGCATCAACCATCTCCTTAAGAAGAACGTTAAGGGTTCACGAAAGCTTGCCTTTCCATTGACAGAAAATTTCATTTCGAATGCCAGCATGATATTAACCTTAAGAAAACCTGACAAGGACACTGCCACATGTTGCATGAATATGAGAGGGATGCTATTACTGCATTCGTTCAGCGTTAGCCCAGCATGAATGCTGAATTTCGATTACATTGTATATCAAAGGACGGCATAGGACTGAATGCAATGTCGATGGATGGGGTTCGGGGAATTCACCTGCAACCTCACAGTTTCTCACAAAACGTCATGCCGTCCGCCCTCCAGAGGAGCTGTGCACACGGAAGGGAACAGAGAAAACCGCTCTTTCGTCTAAGCGCTCTCAGCTATCAAAAAGCACCACGCTGCCCCGTGTGAGGCTCGAACTCACGACCTTCAGATTATGAGACTGACGCGCTGCCTAACTGCGCCAACGAGGCCGGTAGACCTAACGGGCAGAACAGCGAAGCACTAGGTTCCAGATCCTTGCCTGTAGGTGTAGCCCCAACGGGTCAGCGCACACCGTGCTGGGGGGGTCAGGATGGCCGAGCGGTCTAAGGCGCTGCGTTCAGGTCGCAGTCTCCCCTGGAGGCGTGGGTTCGAATCCCACTTCTGACAGACCTAACCTTTGGCTGCCGACAGCAGCTACAGTCTTTATAAGAATCACGTGGTCTATTGTGTCAAAAGCTGCACTTAAGTCCAATAAAATCAGAGCTGCCGCGTTACCTGCATCTCTGATTATACGGAGGTCATTAACAACTCTTAAAAGTGCAGACTCAGTGCTGTGACCTACTCTAAAACCGGACTGAAATTTGTCTAAGATCTCATACCTACTGAAAAATGGCATTAACTGGGAACAAACCACCTTCTCTAAAATCTTTGCTAGGCGTGGTAGTTTTGAGACGGGCCGATAATTCTTCAGTTCTTGAGGGTCTAAATTAGGCTTTTTAAGAAGTGGCTGAATAACCGCCTGCTTAAGGCCTGTTGGAACAACTCCATTAGGTAGACTACTGTTGACAATAGAAGTAATGCTCGGCCCAACAGCATCAACCATCTCCTTAAGAAGAACGTTAAGGGTTCACGAAAGCTTGCCTTTCCATTGACAGAAAATTTCATTTCGAATGCCAGCATGATATTAACCTTAAGAAAACCTGACAAGGACACTGCCACATGTTGCATGAATATGAGAGGGATGCTATTACTGCATTCGTTCAGCGTTAGCCCAGCATGAATGCTGAATTTCGATTACATTGTATATCAAAGGACGGCATAGGACTGAATGCAATGTCGATGGATGGGGTTCGGGGAATTCACCTGCAACCTCACAGTTTCTCACAAAACGTCATGCCGTCCGCCCTCCAGAGGAGCTGTGCACACGGAAGGGAACAGAGAAAACCGCTCTTTCGTCTAAGCGCTCTCAGCTATCAAAAAGCACCACGCTGCCCCGTGTGAGGCTCGAACTCACGACCTTCAGATTATGAGACTGACGCACTGCCTAACTGCGCCAACGAGGCCGGTAGACCTAACGGGCAGAACAGCGAAGCACTAGGTTCCAGATCCTTGCCTGTAGGTGTAGCCCCAACGGGTCAGCGCACACCTTGCTGGGGGAGTCAGGATGGCCGAGCGGTCTAAGGCGCTGCGTTCAGGTCGCAGTCTCCCCTGGAGGCGTGGGTTCGAATCCCACTTCTGACAGACCTAACCTTTGGCTGCCGACACGTGGTCTATTGTGTCAAAAGCTGCACTTAAGTCCAATAAAATCAGAGCTGCCGCGTTACCTGCATCTCTGATTATACGGAGGTCATTAACAACTCTTAAAAGTGCAGACTCAGTGCTGTGACCTACTCTAAAACCGGACTGAAATTTGTCTAAGATCTCATACCTACTGAAAAATGGCATTAACTGGGAACAAACCACCTTCTCTAAAATCTTTGCTAGGCGTGGTAGTTTTGAGACGGGCCGATAATTCTTCAGTTCTTGAGGGTCTAAATTAGGCTTTTTAAGAAGTGGCTGAATAACCGCCTGCTTAAGGCCTGTTGGAACAACTCCATTAGGTAGACTACTGTTGACAATAGAAGTAATGCTCGGCCCAACAGCATCAACCATCTCCTTAAGAAGAACGTTAAGGGTTCACGAAAGCTTGCCTTTCCATTGACAGAAAATTTCATTTCGAATGCCAGCATGATATTAACCTTAAGAAAACCTGACAAGGACACTGCCACATGTTGCATGAATATGAGAGGGATGCTATTACTGCATTCGTTCAGCGTTAGCCCAGCATGAATGCTGAATTTCGATTACATTGTATATCAAAGGACGGCATAGGACTGAATGCAATGTCGATGGATGGGGTTCGGGGAATTCACCTGCAACCTCACAGTTTCTCACAAAACGTCATGCCGTCCGCCCTCCAGAGGAGCTGTGCACACGGAAGGGAACAGAGAAAACCGCTCTTTCGTCTAAGCGCTCTCAGCTATCAAAAAGCACCACGCTGCCCCGTGTGAGGCTCGAACTCACGACCTTCAGATTATGAGACTGACGCGCTGCCTAACTGCGCCAACGAGGCCGGTAGACCTAACGGGCAGAACAGCGAAGCACTAGGTTCCAGATCCTTGCCTGTAGGTGTAGCCCCAACGGGTCAGCGCACACCGTGCTGGGGGGGTCAGGATGGCCGAGCGGTCTAAGGCGCTGCGTTCAGGTCGCAGTCTCCCCTGGAGGCGTGGGTTCGAATCCCACTTCTGACAGACCTAACCTTTGGCTGGCGACAGCAGCTACAGTCTTTATAAGAATCACGTGGTCTATTGTGTCAAAAGCTGCACTTAAGTCCAATAAAATCAGAGCTGCCGCGTTACCTGCATCTCTGATTATACGGAGGTCATTAACAACTCTTAAAAGTGCAGACTCAGTGCTGTGACCTACTCTAAAACCGGACTGAAATTTGTCTAAGATCTCATACCTACTGAAAAATGGCATTAACTGGGAACAAACCACCTTCTCTAAAATCTTTGCTAGGCGTGGTAGTTTTGAGACGGGCCGATAATTCTTCAGTTCTTGAGGGTCTAAATTAGGCTTTTTAAGAAGTGGCTGAATAACCGCCTGCTTAAGGCCTGTTGGAACAACTCCATTAGGTAGACTACTGTTGACAATAGAAGTAATGCTCGGCCCAACAGCATCAACCATCTCCTTAAGAAGAACGTTAAGGGTTCACGAAAGCTTGCCTTTCCATTGACAGAAAATTTCATTTCGAATGCCAGCATGATATTAACCTTAAGAAAACCTGACAAGGACACTGCCACATGTTGCATGAATATGAGAGGGATGCTATTACTGCATTCGTTCAGCGTTAGCCCAGCATGAATGCTGAATTTCGATTACATTGTATATCAAAGGACGGCATAGGACTGAATGCAATGTCGATGGATGGGGTTCGGGGAATTCACCTGCAACCTCACAGTTTCTCACAAAACGTCATGCCGTCCGCCCTCCAGAGGAGCTGTGCACACGGAAGGGAACAGAGAAAACCGCTCTTTCGTCTAAGCGCTCTCAGCTATCAAAAAGCACCACGCTGCCCCGTGTGAGGCTCGAACTCACGACCTTCAGATTATGAGACTGACGCGCTGCCTAACTGCGCCAACGAGGCCGGTAGACCTAACGGGCAGAACAGCGAAGCACTAGGTTCCAGATCCTTGCCTGTAGGTGTAGCCCCAACGGGTCAGCGCACACCGTGCTGGGGGGGTCAGGATGGACGAGCGGTCTAAGGCGCTGCGTTCAGGTCGCAGTCTCCCCTGGAGGCGTGGGTTCGAATCCCACTTCTGACAGACCTAACCTTTGGCTGCCGACAGCAGCTACAGTCTTTATAAGAATCACGTGGTCTATTGTGTCAAAAGCTGCACTTAAGTCCAATAAAATCAGAGCTGCCGCGTTACCTGCATCTCTGATTATACGGAGGTCATTAACAACTCTTAAAAGTGCAGACTCAGTGCTGTGACCTACTCTAAAACCGGACTGAAATTTGTCTAAGATCTCATACCTACTGAAAAATGGCATTAACTGGGAACAAACCACCTTCTCTAAAATCTTTGCTAGGCGTGGTAGTTTTGAGACGGGCCGATAATTCTTCAGTTCTTGAGGGTCTAAATTAGGCTTTTTAAGAAGTGGCTGAATAACCGCCTGCTTAAGGCCTGTTGGAACAACTCCATTAGGTAGACTACTGTTGACAATAGAAGTAATGCTCGGCCCAACAGCATCAACCATCTCCTTAAGAAGAACGTTAAGGGTTCACGAAAGCTTGCCTTTCCATTGACAGAAAATTTCATTTCGAATGCCAGCATGATATTAACCTTAAGAAAACCTGACAAGGACACTGCCACATGTTGCATGAATATGAGAGGGATGCTATTACTGCATTCGTTCAGCGTTAGCCCAGCATGAATGCTGAATTTCGATTACATTGTATATCAAAGGACGGCATAGGACTGAATGCAATGTCGATGGATGGGGTTCGGGGAATTCACCTGCAACCTCACAGTTTCTCACAAAACGTCATGCCGTCCGCCCTCCAGAGGAGCTGTGCACACGGAAGGGAACAGAGAAAACCGCTCTTTCGTCTAAGCGCTCTCAGCTATCAAAAAGCACCACGCTGCCCCGTGTGAGGCTCGAACTCACGACCTTCAGATTATGAGACTGACGCGCTGCCTAACTGCGCCAACGAGGCCGGTAGACCTAACGGGCAGAACAGCGAATCACTAGGTTCCAGATCCTTGCCTGTAGGTGTAGCCCCAACGGGTCAGCGCACACCGTGCTGGGGGGGTCAGGGTGGCCGAGCGGTCTAAGGCGCTGCGTTCAGGTCGCAGTCTCCCCTGGAGGCGTGGGTTCGAATCCCACTTCTGACAGACCTAACCTTTGGCTGCCGACAGCAGCTACAGTCTTTATAAGAATCACGTGGTCTATTGTGTCAAAAGCTGCACTTAAGTCCAATAAAATCAGAGCTGCCGCGTTACCTGCATCTCTGATTATACGGAGGTCATTAACAACTCTTAAAAGTGCAGACTCAGTGCTGTGACCTACTCTAAAACCGGACTGAAATTTGTCTAAGATCTCATACCTACTGAAAAATGGCATTAACTGGGAACAAACCACCTTCTCTAAAATCTTTGCTAGGCGTGGTAGTTTTGAGACGGGCCGATAATTCTTCAGTTCTTGAGGGTCTAAATTAGGCTTTTTAAGAAGTGGCTGAATAACCGCCTGCTTAAGGCCTGTTGGAACAACTCCATTAGGTAGACTACTGTTGACAATAGAAGTAATGCTCGGCCCAACAGCATCAACCATCTCCTTAAGAAGAACGTTAAGGGTTCACGAAAGCTTGCCTTTCCATTGACAGAAAATTTCATTTCGAATGCCAGCATGATATTAACCTTAAGAAAACCTGACAAGGACACTGCCACATGTTGCATGAATATGAGAGGGATGCTATTACTGCATTCGTTCAGCGTTAGCCCAGCATGAATGCTGAATTTCGATTACATTGTATATCAAAGGACGGCATAGGACTGAATGCAATGTCGATGGATGGGGTTCGGGGAATTCACCTGCAACCTCACAGTTTCTCACAAAACGTCATGCCGTCCGCCCTCCAGAGGAGCTGTGCACACGGAAGGGAACAGAGAAAACCGCTCTTTCGTCTAAGCGCTCTCAGCTATCAAAAAGCACCACGCTGCCCCGTGTGAGGCTCGAACTCACGACCTTCAGATCATGAGACTGACGCGCTGCCTAACTGCGCCAACGAGGCCGGTAGACCTAACGGGCAGAACAGCGAATCACTAGGTTCCAGATCCTTGCCTGTAGGTGTAGCCCCAACGGGTCAGCGCACACCGCGCTGGGGGGGTCAGGGTGGCCGAGCGGTCTAAGGCGCTGCGTTCAGGTCGCAGTCTCCCCTGGAGGCGTGGGTTCGAATCCCACTTCTGACAGACCTAACCTTTGGCTGCTGACAGCAGCTACAGTCTTTATAAGAATCACGTGGTCTATTGTGTCAAAAGCTGCACTTAAGTCCAATAAAATCAGAGCTGCCGCGTTACCTGCATCTCTGATTATACGGAGGCCATTAACAACTCTTAAAAGTGCAGACTCAGTGCTGTGACCTACTCTAAAACCGGACTGAAATTTGTCTAAGATCTCATACCTACTGAAAAATGGCATTAACTGGGAACAAACCACCTTCTCTAAAATCTTTGCTAGGCGTGGTAGTTTTGAGACGGGCCGATAATTCTTCAGTTCTTGAGGGTCTAAATTAGGCTTTTTAAGAAGTGGCTGAATAACCGCCTGCTTAAGGCCTGTTGGAACAACTCCATTAGGTAGACTACTGTTGACAATAGAAGTAATGCTCGGCCCAACAGCATCAACCATCTCCTTAAGAAGAACGTTAAGGGTTCACGAAAGCTTGCCTTTCCATTGACAGAAAATTTCATTTCGAATGCCAGCATGATATTAACCTTAAGAAAACCTGACAAGGACACTGCCACATGTTGCATGAATATGAGAGGGATGCTATTACTGCATTCGTTCAGCGTTAGCCCAGCATGAATGCTGAATTTCGATTACATTGTATATCAAAGGACGGCATAGGACTGAATGCAATGTCGATGGATGGGGTTCGGGGAATTCACCTGCAACCTCACAGTTTCTCACAAAACGTCATGCCGTCCGCCCTCCAGAGGAGCTGTGCACACGGAAGGGAACAGAGAAAACCGCTCTTTCGTCTAAGCGCTCTCAGCTATCAAAAAGCACCACGCTGCCCCGTGTGAGGCTCGAACTCACGACCTTCAGATTATGAGACTGACGCGCTGCCTAACTGCGCCAACGAGGCCGGTAGACCTAACAGGCAGAACAGCGAAGCACTAGGTTCCAGATCCTTGCCTGTAGGTGTAGCCCCAACGGGTCAGCGCACACCGTGCTGGGGGGGTCAGGATGGCCGAGCGGTCTAAGGCGCTGCGTTCAGGTCGCAGTCTCCCCTGGAGGCGTGGGTTCGAATCCCACTTCTGACAGACCTAACCTTTGGCTGCCGACAGCAGCTACAGTCTTTATAAGAATCACGTGGTCTATTGTGTCAAAAGCTGCACTTAAGTCCAATAAAATCAGAGCTGCCGCGTTACCTGCATCTCTGATTATACGGAGGTCATTAACAACTCTTAAAAGTGCAGACTCAGTGCTGTGACCTACTCTAAAACCGGACTGAAATTTGTCTAAGATCTCATACCTACTGAAAAATGGCATTAACTGGGAACAAACCACCTTCTCTAAAATCTTTGCTAGGCGTGGTAGTTTTGAGACGGGCCGATAATTCTTCAGTTCTTGAGGGTCTAAATTAGGCTTTTTAAGAAGTGGCTGAATAACCGCCTGCTTAAGGCCTGTTGGAACAACTCCATTAGGTAGACTACTGTTGACAATAGAAGTAATGCTCGGCCCAACAGCATCAACCATCTCCTTAAGAAGAACGTTAAGGGTTCACGAAAGCTTGCCTTTCCATTGACAGAAAGTTTCATTTCGAATGCCAGCATGATATTAACCTTAAGAAAACCTGACAAGGACACTGCCACATGTTGCATGAATATGAGAGGGATGCTATTACTGCATTCGTTCAGCGTTAGCCCAGCATGAATGCTGAATTTCGATTACATTGTATATCAAAGGACGGCATAGGACTGAATGCAATGTCGATGGATGGGGTTCGGGGAATTCACCTGCAACCTCACAGTTTCTCACAAAACGTCATGCCGTCCGCCCTCCAGAGGAGCTGTGCACACGGAAGGGAACAGAGAAAACCGCTCTTTCGTCTAAGCGCTCTCAGCTATCAAAAAGCACCACGCTGCCCCGTGTGAGGCTCGAACTCACGACCTTCAGATTATGAGACTGACGCGCTGCCTAACTGCGCCAACGAGGCCGGTAGACCTAACGGGCAGAACAGCGAAGCACTAGGTTCCAGATCCTGCCTGTAGGTGTAGCCCCAACGGGTCAGCGCACACCGTGCTGGGGGGGTCAGGATGGCCGAGCGGTCTAAGGCGCTGCGTTCAGGTCGCAGTCTCCCCTGGAGGCGTGGGTTCGAATCCCACTTCTGACAGACCTAACCTTTGGCTGCCGACAGCAGCTACAGTCTTTATAAGAATCACGTGGTCTATTGTGTCAAAAGCTGCACTTAAGTCCAATAAAATCAGAGCTGCCGCGTTACCTGCATCTCTGATTATACGGAGGTCATTAACAACTCTTAAAAGTGCAGACTCAGTGCTGTGACCTACTCTAAAACCGGACTGAAATTTGTCTAAGATCTCATACCTACTGAAAAATGGCATTAACTGGGAACAAACCACCTTCTCTAAAATCTTTGCTAGGCGTGGTAGTTTTGAGACGGGCCGATAATTCTTCAGTTCTTGAGGGTCTAAATTAGGCTTTTTAAGAAGTGGCTGAATAACCGCCTGCTTAAGGCCTGTTGGAACAACTCCATTAGGTAGACTACTGTTGACAATAGAAGTAATGCTCGGCCCAACAGCATCAACCATCTCCTTAAGAAGAACGTTAAGGGTTCACGAAAGCTTGCCTTTCCATTGACAGAAAATTTCATTTCGAATGCCAGCATGATATTAACCTTAAGAAAACCTGACAAGGACACTGCCACATGTTGCATGAATATGAGAGGGATGCTATTACTGCATTCGTTCAGCGTTAGCCCAGCATGAATGCTGAATTTCGATTACATTGTATATCAAAGGACGGCATAGGACTGAATGCAATGTCGATGGATGGGGTTCGGGGAATTCACCTGCAACCTCACAGTTTCTCACAAAACGTCATGCCGTCCGCCCTCCAGAGGAGCTGTGCACACGGAAGGGAACAGAGAAAACCGCTCTTTCGTCTAAGCGCTCTCAGCTATCAAAAAGCACCACGCTGCCCCGTGTGAGGCTCGAACTCACGACCTTCAGATTATGAGACTGACGCGCTGCCTAACTGCGCCAACGAGGCCGGTAGACCTAACGGGCAGAACAGCGAAGCACTAGGTTCCAGATCCTTGCCTGTAGGTGTAGCCCCAACGGGTCAGCGCACACCGTGCTGGGGGGGTCAGGATGGCCGAGCGGTCTAAGGCGCTGCGTTCAGGTCGCAGTCTCCCCTGGAGGCGTGGGTTCGAATCCCACTTCTGACAGACCTAACCTTTGGCTGCCGACAGCAGCTACAGTCTTTATAAGAATCACGTGGTCTATTGTGTCAAAAACTGCACTTAAGTCCAATAAAATCAGAGCTGCCGCGTTACCTGCATCTCTGATTATACGGAGGTCATTAACAACTCTTAAAAGTGCAGACTCAGTGCTGTGACCTACTCTAAAACCGGACTGAAATTTGTCTAAGATCTCATACCTACTGAAAAATGGCATTAACTGGGAACAAACCACCTTCTCTAAAATCTTTGCTAGGCGTGGTAGTTTTGAGACGGGCCGATAATTCTTCAGTTCTTGAGGGTCTAAATTAGGCTTTTTAAGAAGTGGCTGAATAACCGCCTGCTTAAGGCCTGTTGGAACAACTCCATTAGGTAGACTACTGTTGACAATAGAAGTAATGCTCGGCCCAACAGCATCAACCATCTCCTTAAGAAGAACGTTAAGGGTTCACGAAAGCTTGCCTTTCCATTGACAGAAAATTTCATTTCGAATGCCAGCATGATATTAACCTTAAGAAAACCTGACAAGGACACTGCCACATGTTGCATGAATATGAGAGGGATGCTATTACTGCATTCGTTCAGCGTTAGCCCAGCATGAATGCTGAATTTCGATTACATTGTATATCAAAGGACGGCATAGGACTGAATGCAATGTCGATGGATGGGGTTCGGGGAATTCACCTGCAACCTCACAGTTTCTCACAAAACGTCATGCCGTCCGCCCTCCAGAGGAGCTGTGCACACGGAAGGGAACAGAGAAAACCGCTCTTTCGTCTAAGCGCTCTCAGCTATCAAAAAGCACCACGCTGCCCCGTGTGAGGCTCGAACTCACGACCTTCAGATTATGAGACTGACGCGCTGCCTAACTGCGCCAACGAGGCCGGTAGACCTAACGGGCAGAACAGCGAAGCACTAGGTTCCAGATCCTTGCCTGTAGGTGTAGCCCCAACGGGTCAGCGCACACCGTGCTGGGGGGGTCAGGATGGCCGAGCGGTCTAAGGCGCTGTGTTCAGGTCGCAGTCTCCCCTGGAGGCGTGGGTTCGAATCCCACTTCTGACAGACCTAACCTTTGGCTGCCGACAGCAGCTACAGTCTTTATAAGAATCACGTGGTCTATTGTGTCAAAAGCTGCACTTAAGTCCAATAAAATCAGAGCTGCCGCATTACCTGCATCTCTGATTATACGGAGGTCATTAACAACTCTTAAAAGTGCAGACTCAGTGCTGTGACCTACTCTAAAACCGGACTGAAATTTGTCTAAGATCTCATACCTACTGAAAAATGGCATTAACTGGGAACAAACCACCTTCTCTAAAATCTTTGCTAGGCGTGGTAGTTTTGAGACGGGCCGATAATTCTTCAGTTCTTGAGGGTCTAAATTAGGCTTTTTAAGAAGTGGCTGAATAACCGCCTGCTTAAGGCCTGTTGGAACAACTCCATTAGGTAGACTACTGTTGACAATAGAAGTAATGCTCGGCCCAACAGCATCAACCATCTCCTTAAGAAGAACGTTAAGGGTTCACGAAAGCTTGCCTTTCCATTGACAGAAAATTTCATTTCGAATGCCAGCATGATATTAACCTTAAGAAAACCTGACAAGGACACTGCCACATGTTGCATGAATATGAGAGGGATGCTATTACTGCATTCGTTCAGCGTTAGCCCAGCATGAATGCTGAATTTCGATTACATTGTATATCAAAGGACGGCATAGGACTGAATGCAATGTCGATGGATGGGGTTCGGGGAATTCACCTGCAACCTCACAGTTTCTCACAAAACGTCATGCCGTCCGCCCTCCAGAGGAGCTGTGCACACGGAAGGGAACAGAGAAAACCGCTCTTTCGTCTAAGCGCTCTCAGCTATCAAAAAGCACCACGCTGCCCCGTGTGAGGCTCGAACTCACGACCTTCAGATTATGAGACTGACGCGCTGCCTAACTGCGCCAACGAGGCCGGTAGACCTAACGGGCAGAACAGCGAAGCACTAGGTTCCAGATCCTTGCCTGTAGGTGTAGCCCCAACGGGTCAGCGCACACCGTGCTGGGGGGGTCAGGATGGCCGAGCGGTCTAAGGCGCTGCGTTCAGGTCGCAGTCTCCCCTGGAGGCGTGGGTTCGAATCCCACTTCTGACAGACCTAACCTTTGGCTGCCGACAGCAGCTACAGTCTTTATAAGAATCACGTGGTCTATTGTGTCAAAAACTGCACTTAAGTCCAATAAAATCAGAGCTGCCGCGTTACCTGCATCTCTGATTATACGGAGGTCATTAACAACTCTTAAAAGTGCAGACTCAGTGCTGTGACCTACTCTAAAACCGGACTGAAATTTGTCTAAGATCTCATACCTACTGAAAAATGGCATTAACTGGGAACAAACCACCTTCTCTAAAATCTTTGCTAGGCGTGGTAGTTTTGAGACGGGCCGATAATTCTTCAGTTCTTGAGGGTCTAAATTAGGCTTTTTAAGAAGTGGCTGAATAACCGCCTGCTTAAGGCCTGTTGGAACAACTCCATTAGGTAGACTACTGTTGACAATAGAAGTAATGCTCGGCCCAACAGCATCAACCATCTCCTTAAGAAGAACGTTAAGGGTTCACGAAAGCTTGCCTTTCCATTGACAGAAAATTTCATTTCGAATGCCAGCATGATATTAACCTTAAGAAAACCTGACAAGGACACTGCCACATGTTGCATGAATATGAGAGGGATGCTATTACTGCATTCGTTCAGCGTTAGCCCAGCATGAATGCTGAATTTCGATTACATTGTATATCAAAGGACGGCATAGGACTGAATGCAATGTCGATGGATGGGGTTCGGGGAATTCACCTGCAACCTCACAGTTTCTCACAAAACGTCATGCCGTCCGCCCTCCAGAGGAGCTGTGCACACGGAAGGGAACAGAGAAAACCGCTCTTTCGTCTAAGCGCTCTCAGCTATCAAAAAGCACCACGCTGCCCCGTGTGAGGCTCGAACTCACGACCTTCAGATTATGAGACTGACGCGCTGCCTAACTGCGCCAACGAGGCCGGTAGACCTAACGGGCAGAACAGCGAAGCACTAGGTTCCAGATCCTTGCCTGTAGGTGTAGCCCCAACGGGTCAGCGCACACCGTGCTGGGGGGGTCAGGATGGCCGAGCGGTCTAAGGCGCTGCGTTCAGGTCGCAGTCTCCCCTGGAGGCGTGGGTTCGAATCCCACTTCTGACAGACCTAACCTTTGGCTGCCGACAGCAGCTACAGTCTTTATAAGAATCACGTGGTCTATTGTGTCAAAAACTGCACTTAAGTCCAATAAAATCAGAGCTGCCGCGTTACCTGCATCTCTGATTATACGGAGGTCATTAACAACTCTTAAAAGTGCAGACTCAGTGCTGTGACCTACTCTAAAACCGGACTGAAATTTGTCTAAGATCTCATACCTACTGAAAAATGGCATTAACTGGGAACAAACCACCTTCTCTAAAATCTTTGCTAGGCGTGGTAGTTTTGAGACGGGCCGATAATTCTTCAGTTCTTGAGGGTCTAAATTAGGCTTTTTAAGAAGTGGCTGAATAACCGCCTGCTTAAGGCCTGTTGGAACAACTCCATTAGGTAGACTACTGTTGACAATAGAAGTAATGCTCGGCCCAACAGCATCAACCATCTCCTTAAGAAGAACGTTAAGGGTTCACGAAAGCTTGCCTTTCCATTGACAGAAAATTTCATTTCGAATGCCAGCATGATATTAACCTTAAGAAAACCTGACAAGGACACTGCCACATGTTGCATGAATATGAGAGGGATGCTATTACTGCATTCGTTCAGCGTTAGCCCAGCATGAATGCTGAATTTCGATTACATTGTATATCAAAGGACGGCATAGGACTGAATGCAATGTCGATGGATGGGGTTCGGGGAATTCACCTGCAACCTCACAGTTTCTCACAAAACGTCATGCCGTCCGCCCTCCAGAGGAGCTGTGCACACGGAAGGGAACAGAGAAAACCGCTCTTTCGTCTAAGCGCTCTCAGCTATCAAAAAGCACCACGCTGCCCCGTGTGAGGCTCGAACTCACGACCTTCAGATTATGAGACTGACGCGCTGCCTAACTGCGCCAACGAGGCCGGTAGACCTAACGGGCAGAACAGCGAAGCACTAGGTTCCAGATCCTTGCCTGTAGGTGTAGCCCCAACGGGTCAGCGCACACCGTGCTGGGGGGGTCAGGATGGCCGAGCGGTCTAAGGCGCTGCGTTCAGGTCGCAGTCTCCCCTGGAGGCGTGGGTTCGAATCCCACTTCTGACAGACCTAACCTTTGGCTGCCGACAGCAGCTACAGTCTTTATAAGAATCACGTGGTCTATTGTGTCAAAAACTGCACTTAAGTCCAATAAAATCAGAGCTGCCGCGTTACCTGCATCTCTGATTATACGGAGGTCATTAACAACTCTTAAAAGTGCAGACTCAGTGCTGTGACCTACTCTAAAACCGGACTGAAATTTGTCTAAGATCTCATACCTACTGAAAAATGGCATTAACTGGGAACAAACCACCTTCTCTAAAATCTTTGCTAGGCGTGGTAGTTTTGAGACGGGCCGATAATTCTTCAGTTCTTGAGGGTCTAAATTAGGCTTTTTAAGAAGTGGCTGAATAACCGCCTGCTTAAGGCCTGTTGGAACAACTCCATTAGGTAGACTACTGTTGACAATAGAAGTAATGCTCGGCCCAACAGCATCAACCATCTCCTTAAGAAGAACGTTAAGGGTTCACGAAAGCTTGCCTTTCCATTGACAGAAAATTTCATTTCGAATGCCAGCATGATATTAACCTTAAGAAAACCTGACAAGGACACTGCCACATGTTGCATGAATATGAGAGGGATGCTATTACTGCATTCGTTCAGCGTTAGCCCAGCATGAATGCTGAATTTCGATTACATTGTATATCAAAGGACGGCATAGGACTGAATGCAATGTCGATGGATGGGGTTCGGGGAATTCACCTGCAACCTCACAGTTTCTCACAAAACGTCATGCCGTCCGCCCTCCAGAGGAGCTGTGCACACGGAAGGGAACAGAGAAAACCGCTCTTTCGTCTAAGCGCTCTCAGCTATCAAAAAGCACCACGCTGCCCCGTGTGAGGCTCGAACTCACGACCTTCAGATTATGAGACTGACGCGCTGCCTAACTGCGCCAACGAGGCCGGTAGACCTAACGGGCAGAACAGCGAAGCACTAGGTTCCAGATCCTTGCCTGTAGGTGTAGCCCCAACGGGTCAGCGCACACCGTGCTGGGGGGGTCAGGATGGCCGAGCGGTCTAAGGCGCTGTGTTCAGGTCGCAGTCTCCCCTGGAGGCGTGGGTTCGAATCCCATTTCTGACAGACCTAACCTTTGGCTGCCGACAGCAGCTACAGTCTTTATAAGAATCACGTGGTCTATTGTGTCAAAAGCTGCACTTAAGTCCAATAAAATCAGAGCTGCCGCATTACCTGCATCTCTGATTATACGGAGGTCATTAACAACTCTTAAAAGTGCAGACTCAGTGCTGTGACCTACTCTAAAACCGGACTGAAATATGTCTAAGATCTCATACCTACTGAAAAATGGCATTAACTGGGAACAAACCACCTTCTCTAAAATCTTTGCTAGGCGTGGTAGTTTTGAGACGGGCCGATAATTCTTCAGTTCTTGAGGGTCTAAATTAGGCTTTTTAAGAAGTGGCTGAATAACCGCCTGCTTAAGGCCTGTTGGAACAACTCCATTAGGTAGACTACTGTTGACAATAGAAGTAATGCTCGGCCCAACAGCATCAACCATCTCCTTAAGAAGAACGTTAAGGGTTCACGAAAGCTTGCCTTTCCATTGACAGAAAATTTCATTTCGAATGCCAGCATGATATTAACCTTAAGAAAACCTGACAAGGACACTGCCACATGTTGCATGAATATGAGAGGGATGCTATTACTGCATTCGTTCAGCGTTAGCCCAGCATGAATGCTGAATTTCGATTACATTGTATATCAAAGGACGGCATAGGACTGAATGCAATGTCGATGGATGGGGTTCGGGGAATTCACCTGCAACCTCACAGTTTCTCACAAAACGTCATGCCGTCCGCCCTCCAGAGGAGCTGTGCACACGGAAGGGAACAGAGAAAACCGCTCTTTCGTCTAAGCGCTCTCAGCTATCAAAAAGCACCACGCTGCCCCGTGTGAGGCTCGAACTCACGACCTTCAGATTATGAGACTGACGCGCTGCCTAACTGCGCCAACGAGGCCGGTAGACCTAACGGGCAGAACAGCGAAGCACTAGGTTCCAGATCCTTGCCTGTAGGTGTAGCCCCAACGGGTCAGCGCACACCGTGCTGGGGGGGTCAGGATGGCCGAGCGGTCTAAGGCGCTGCGTTCAGGTCGCAGTCTCCCCTGGAGGCGTGGGTTCGAATCCCACTTCTGACAGACCTAACCTTTGGCTGCCGACAGCAGCTACAGTCTTTATAAGAATCACGTGGTCTATTGTGTCAAAAACTGCACTTAAGTCCAATAAAATCAGAGCTGCCGCGTTACCTGCATCTCTGATTATACGGAGGTCATTAACAACTCTTAAAAGTGCAGACTCAGTGCTGTGACCTACTCTAAAACCGGACTGAAATTTGTCTAAGATCTCATACCTACTGAAAAATGGCATTAACTGGGAACAAACCACCTTCTCTAAAATCTTTGCTAGGCGTGGTAGTTTTGAGACGGGCCGATAATTCTTCAGTTCTTGAGGGTCTAAATTAGGCTTTTTAAGAAGTGGCTGAATAACCGCCTGCTTAAGGCCTGTTGGAACAACTCCATTAGGTAGACTACTGTTGACAATAGAAGTAATGCTCGGCCCAACAGCATCAACCATCTCCTTAAGAAGAACGTTAAGGGTTCACGAAAGCTTGCCTTTCCATTGACAGAAAATTTCATTTCGAATGCCAGCATGATATTAACCTTAAGAAAACCTGACAAGGACACTGCCACATGTTGCATGAATATGAGAGGGATGCTATTACTGCATTCGTTCAGCGTTAGCCCAGCATGAATGCTGAATTTCGATTACATTGTATATCAAAGGACGGCATAGGACTGAATGCAATGTCGATGGATGGGGTTCGGGGAATTCACCTGCAACCTCACAGTTTCTCACAAAACGTCATGCCGTCCGCCCTCCAGAGGAGCTGTGCACACGGAAGGGAACAGAGAAAACCGCTCTTTCGTCTAAGCGCTCTCAGCTATCAAAAAGCACCACGCTGCCCCGTGTGAGGCTCGAACTCACGACCTTCAGATTATGAGACTGACGCGCTGCCTAACTGCGCCAACGAGGCCGGTAGACCTAACGGGCAGAACAGCGAAGCACTAGGTTCCAGATCCTTGCCTGTAGGTGTAGCCCCAACGGGTCAGCGCACACCGTGCTGGGGGGGTCAGGATGGCCGAGCGGTCTAAGGCGCTGCGTTCAGGTCGCAGTCTCCCCTGGAGGCGTGGGTTCGAATCCCACTTCTGACAGACCTAACCTTTGGCTGCCGACAGCAGCTACAGTCTTTATAAGAATCACGTGGTCTATTGTGTCAAAAACTGCACTTAAGTCCAATAAAATCAGAGCTGCCGCGTTACCTGCATCTCTGATTATACGGAGGTCATTAACAACTCTTAAAAGTGCAGACTCAGTGCTGTGACCTACTCTAAAACCGGACTGAAATTTGTCTAAGATCTCATACCTACTGAAAAATGGCATTAACTGGGAACAAACCACCTTCTCTAAAATCTTTGCTAGGCGTGGTAGTTTTGAGACGGGCCGATAATTCTTCAGTTCTTGAGGGTCTAAATTAGGCTTTTTAAGAAGTGGCTGAATAACCGCCTGCTTAAGGCCTGTTGGAACAACTCCATTAGGTAGACTACTGTTGACAATAGAAGTAATGCTCGGCCCAACAGCATCAACCATCTCCTTAAGAAGAACGTTAAGGGTTCACGAAAGCTTGCCTTTCCATTGACAGAAAATTTCATTTCGAATGCCAGCATGATATTAACCTTAAGAAAACCTGACAAGGACACTGCCACATGTTGCATGAATATGAGAGGGATGCTATTACTGCATTCGTTCAGCGTTAGCCCAGCATGAATGCTGAATTTCGATTACATTGTATATCAAAGGACGGCATAGGACTGAATGCAATGTCGATGAATGGGGTTCGGGGAATTCACCTGCAACCTCACAGTTTCTCACAAAACGTCATGCCGTCCGCCCTCCAGAGGAGCTGTGCACACGGAAGGGAACAGAGAAAACCGCTCTTTCGTCTAAGCGCTCTCAGCTATCAAAAAGCACCACGCTGCCCCGTGTGAGGCTCGAACTCACGACCTTCAGATTATGAGACTGACGCGCTGCCTAACTGCGCCAACGAGGCCGGTAGACCTAATGGGCAGAACAGCGAAGCACTAGGTTCCAGATCCTTGCCTGTAGGTGTAGCCCCAACGGGTCAGCGCACACCGTGCTGGGGGGGTCAGGATGGCCGAGCGGTCTAAGGCGCTGCGTTCAGGTCGCAGTCTCCCCTGGAGGCGTGGGTTCGAATCCCACTTCTGACAGACCTAACCTTTGGCTGCCGACAGCAGCTACAGTCTTTATAAGAATCACGTGGTCTATTGTGTCAAAAGCTGCACTTAAGTCCAATAAAATCAGAGCTGCCGCGTTACCTGCATCTCTGATTATACGGAGGTCATTAACAACTCTTAAAAGTGCAGACTCAGTGCTGTGACCTACTCTAAAACCGGACTGAAATTTGTCTAAGATCTCATACCTACTGAAAAATGGCATTAACTGGGAACAAACCACCTTCTCTAAAATCTTTGCTAGGCGTGGTAGTTTTGAGACGGGCCGATAATTCTTCAGTTCTTGAGGGTCTAAATTAGGCTTTTTAAGAAGTGGCTGAATAACCGCCTGCTTAAGGCCTGTTGGAACAACTCCATTAGGTAGACTACTGTTGACAATAGAAGTAATGCTCGGCCCAACAGCATCAACCATCTCCTTAAGAAGAACGTTAAGGGTTCACGAAAGCTTGCCTTTCCATTGACAGAAAATTTCATTTCGAATGCCAGCATGATATTAACCTTAAGAAAACCTGACAAGGACACTGCCACATGTTGCATGAATATGAGAGGGATGCTATTACTGCATTCGTTCAGCGTTAGCCCAGCATGAATGCTGAATTTCGATTACATTGTATATCAAAGGACGGCATAGGACTGAATGCAATGTCGATGGATGGGGTTCGGGGAATTCACCTGCAACCTCACAGTTTCTCACAAAACGTCATGCCGTCCGCCCTCCAGAGGAGCTGTGCACACGGAAGGGAACAGAGAAAACCGCTCTTTCGTCTAAGCGCTCTCAGCTATCAAAAAGCACCACGCTGCCCCGTGTGAGGCTCGAACTCACGACCTTCAGATTATGAGACTGACGCGCTGCCTAACTGCGCCAACGAGGCCGGTAGACCTAACGGGCAGAACAGCGAAGCACTAGGTTCCAGATCCTTGCCTGTAGGTGTAGCCCCAACGGGTCAGCGCACACCGTGCTGGGGGGGTCAGGATGGCCGAGCGGTCTAAGGCGCTGCGTTCAGGTCGCAGTCTCCCCTGGAGGCGTGGGTTCGAATCCCACTTCTGACAGACCTAACCTTTGGCTGCCGACAGCAGCTACAGTCTTTATAAGAATCACGTGGTCTATTGTGTCAAAAGCTGCACTTAAGTCCAATAAAATCAGAGCTGCCGCGTTACCTGCATCTCTGATTATACGGAGGTCATTAACAACTCTTAAAAGTGCAGACTCAGTGCTGTGACCTACTCTAAAACCGGACTGAAATTTGTCTAAGATCTCATACCTACTGAAAAATGGCATTAACTGGGAACAAACCACCTTCTCTAAAATCTTTGCTAGGCGTGGTAGTTTTGAGACGGGCCGATAATTCTTCAGTTCTTGAGGGTCTAAATTAGGCTTTTTAAGAAGTGGCTGAATAACCGCCTGCTTAAGGCCTGTTGGAACAACTCCATTAGGTAGACTACTGTTGACAATAGAAGTAATGCTCGGCCCAACAGCATCAACCATCTCCTTAAGAAGAACGTTAAGGGTTCACGAAAGCTTGCCTTTCCATTGACAGAAAATTTCATTTCGAAGGCCAGCATGATATTAACCTTAAGAAAACCTGACAAGGACACTGCCACATGTTGCATGAATATGAGAGGGATGCTATTACTGCATTCGTTCAGCGTTAGCCCAGCATGAATGCTGAATTTCGATTACATTGTATATCAAAGGACGGCATAGGACTGAATGCAATGTCGATGGATGGGGTTCGGGGAATTCACCTGCAACCTCACAGTTTCTCACAAAACGTCATGCCGTCCGCCCTCCAGAGGAGCTGTGCACACGGAAGGGAACAGAGAAAACCGCTCTTTCGTCTAAGCGCTCTCAGCTATCAAAAAGCACCACGCTGCCCCGTGTGAGGCTCGAACTCACGACCTTCAGATTATGAGACTGACGCGCTGCCTAACTGCGCCAACGAGGCCGGTAGACCTAACGGGCAGAACAGCGAAGCACTAGGTTCCAGATCCTTGCCTGTAGGTGTAGCCCCAACGGGTCAGCGCACACCGTGCTGGGGGGGTCAGGATGGCCGAGCGGTCTAAGGCGCTGCGTTCAGGTCGCAGTCTCCCCTGGAGGCGTGGGTTCGAATCCCACTTCTGACAGACCTAACCTTTGGCTGCCGACAGCAGCTACAGTCTTTATAAGAATCACGTGGTCTATTGTGTCAAAAGCTGCACTTAAGTCCAATAAAATCAGAGCTGCCGCGTTACCTGCATCTCTGATTATACGGAGGTCATTAACAACTCTTAAAAGTGCAGACTCAGTGCTGTGACCTACTCTAAAACCGGACTGAAATTTGTCTAAGATCTCATACCTACTGAAAAATGGCATTAACTGGGAACAAACCACCTTCTCTAAAATCTTTGCTAGGCGTGGTAGTTTTGAGACGGGCCGATAATTCTTCAGTTCTTGAGGGTCTAAATTAGGCTTTTTAAGAAGTGGCTGAATAACCGCCTGCTTAAGGCCTGTTGGAACAACTCCATTAGGTAGACTACTGTTGACAATAGAAGTAATGCTCGGCCCAACAGCATCAACCATCTCCTTAAGAAGAACGTTAAGGGTTCACGAAAGCTTGCCTTTCCATTGACAGAAAATTTCATTTCGAAGGCCAGCATGATATTAACCTTAAGAAAACCTGACAAGGACACTGCCACATGTTGCATGAATATGAGAGGGATGCTATTACTGCATTCGTTCAGCGTTAGCCCAGCATGAATGCTGAATTTCGATTACATTGTATATCAAAGGACGGCATAGGACTGAATGCAATGTCGATGGATGGGGTTCGGGGAATTCACCTGCAACCTCACAGTTTCTCACAAAACGTCATGCCGTCCGCCCTCCAGAGGAGCTGTGCACACGGAAGGGAACAGAGAAAACCGCTCTTTCGTCTAAGCGCTCTCAGCTATCAAAAAGCACCACGCTGCCCCGTGTGAGGCTCGAACTCACGACCTTCAGATTATGAGACTGACGCGCTGCCTAACTGCGCCAACGAGGCCGGTAGACCTAACGGGCAGAACAGCGAAGCACTAGGTTCCAGATCCTTGCCTGTAGGTGTAGCCCCAACGGGTCAGCGCACACCGTGCTGGGGGGGTCAGGATGGCCGAGCGGTCTAAGGCGCTGCGTTCAGGTCGCAGTCTCCCCTGGAGGCGTGGGTTCGAATCCCACTTCTGACAGACCTAACCTTTGGCTGCCGACAGCAGCTACAGTCTTTATAAGAATCACGTGGTCTATTGTGTCAAAAGCTGCACTTAAGTCCAATAAAATCAGAGCTGCCGCGTTACCTGCATCTCTGATTATACGGAGGTCATTAACAACTCTTAAAAGTGCAGACTCAGTGCTGTGACCTACTCTAAAACCGGACTGAAATTTGTCTAAGATCTCATACCTACTGAAAAATGGCATTAACTGGGAACAAACCACCTTCTCTAAAATCTTTGCTAGGCGTGGTAGTTTTGAGACGGGCCGATAATTCTTCAGTTCTTGAGGGTCTAAATTAGGCTTTTTAAGAAGTGGCTGAATAACCGCCTGCTTAAGGCCTGTTGGAACAACTCCATTAGGTAGACTACTGTTGACAATAGAAGTAATGCTCGGCCCAACAGCATCAACCATCTCCTTAAGAAGAACGTTAAGGGTTCACGAAAGCTTGCCTTTCCATTGACAGAAAATTTCATTTCGAATGCCAGCATGATATTAACCTTAAGAAAACCTGACAAGGACACTGCCACATGTTGCATGAATATGAGAGGGATGCTATTACTGCATTCGTTCAGCGTTAGCCCAGCATGAATGCTGAATTTCGATTACATTGTATATCAAAGGACGGCATAGGACTGAATGCAATGTCGATGGATGGGGTTCGGGGAATTCACCTGCAACCTCACAGTTTCTCACAAAACGTCATGCCGTCCGCCCTCCAGAGGAGCTGTGCACACGGAAGGGAACAGAGAAAACCGCTCTTTCGTCTAAGCGCTCTCAGCTATCAAAAAGCACCACGCTGCCCCGTGTGAGGCTCGAACTCACGACCTTCAGATTATGAGACTGACGCGCTGCCTAACTGCGCCAACGAGGCCGGTAGACCTAACGGGCAGAACAGCGAAGCACTAGGTTCCAGATCCTTGCCTGTAGGTGTAGCCCCAACGGGTCAGCGCACACCGTGCTGGGGGGGTCAGGATGGCCGAGCGGTCTAAGGCGCTGCGTTCAGGTCGCAGTCTCCCCTGGAGGCGTGGGTTCGAATCCCACTTCTGACAGACCTAACCTTTGGCTGCCGACAGCAGCTACAGTCTTTATAAGAATCACGTGGTCTATTGTGTCAAAAGCTGCACTTAAGTCCAATAAAATCAGAGCTGCCGCGTTACCTGCATCTCTGATTATACGGAGGTCATTAACAACTCTTAAAAGTGCAGACTCAGTGCTGTGACCTACTCTAAAACCGGACTGAAATTTGTCTAAGATCTCATACCTACTGAAAAATGGCATTAACTGGGAACAAACCACCTTCTCTAAAATCTTTGCTAGGCGTGGTAGTTTTGAGACGGGCCGATAATTCTTCAGTTCTTGAGGGTCTAAATTAGGCTTTTTAAGAAGTGGCTGAATAACCGCCTGCTTAAGGCCTGTTGGAACAACTCCATTAGGTAGACTACTGTTGACAATAGAAGTAATGCTCGGCCCAACAGCATCAACCATCTCCTTAAGAAGAACGTTAAGGGTTCACGAAAGCTTGCCTTTCCATTGACAGAAAATTTCATTTCGAATGCCAGCATGATATTAACCTTAAGAAAACCTGACAAGGACACTGCCACATGTTGCATGAATATGAGAGGGATGCTATTACTGCATTCGTTCAGCGTTAGCCCAGCATGAATGCTGAATTTCGATTACATTGTATATCAAAGGACGGCATAGGACTGAATGCAATGTCGATGGATGGGGTTCGGGGAATTCACCTGCAACCTCACAGTTTCTCACAAAACGTCATGCCGTCCGCCCTCCAGAGGAGCTGTGCACACGGAAGGGAACAGAGAAAACCGCTCTTTCGTCTAAGCGCTCTCAGCTATCAAAAAGCACCACGCTGCCCCGTGTGAGGCTCGAACTCACGACCTTCAGATTATGAGACTGACGCGCTGCCTAACTGCGCCAACGAGGCCGGTAGACCTAACGGGCAGAACAGCGAAGCACTAGGTTCCAGATCCTTGCCTGTAGGTGTAGCCCCAACGGGTCAGCGCACACCGTGCTGGGGGGGTCAGGATGGCCGAGCGGTCTAAGGCGCTGCGTTCAGGTCGCAGTCTCCCCTGGAGGCGTGGGTTCGAATCCCACTTCTGACAGACCTAACCTTTGGCTGCCGACAGCAGCTACAGTCTTTATAAGAATCACGTGGTCTATTGTGTCAAAAACTGCACTTAAGTCCAATAAAATCAGAGCTGCCGCGTTACCTGCATCTCTGATTATACGGAGGTCATTAACAACTCTTAAAAGTGCAGACTCAGTGCTGTGACCTACTCTAAAACCGGACTGAAATTTGTCTAAGATCTCATACCTACTGAAAAATGGCATTAACTGGGAACAAACCACCTTCTCTAAAATCTTTGCTAGGCGTGGTAGTTTTGAGACGGGCCGATAATTCTTCAGTTCTTGAGGGTCTAAATTAGGCTTTTTAAGAAGTGGCTGAATAACCGCCTGCTTAAGGCCTGTTGGAACAACTCCATTAGGTAGACTACTGTTGACAATAGAAGTAATGCTCGGCCCAACAGCATCAACCATCTCCTTAAGAAGAACGTTAAGGGTTCACGAAAGCTTGCCTTTCCATTGACAGAAAATTTCATTTCGAATGCCAGCATGATATTAACCTTAAGAAAACCTGACAAGGACACTGCCACATGTTGCATGAATATGAGAGGGATGCTATTACTGCATTCGTTCAGCGTTAGCCCAGCATGAATGCTGAATTTCGATTACATTGTATATCAAAGGACGGCATAGGACTGAATGCAATGTCGATGGATGGGGTTCGGGGAATTCACCTGCAACCTCACAGTTTCTCACAAAACGTCATGCCGTCCGCCCTCCAGAGGAGCTGTGCACACGGAAGGGAACAGAGAAAACCGCTCTTTCGTCTAAGCGCTCTCAGCTATCAAAAAGCACCACGCTGCCCCGTGTGAGGCTCGAACTCACGACCTTCAGATTATGAGACTGACGCGCTGCCTAACTGCGCCAACGAGGCCGGTAGACCTAACGGGCAGAACAGCGAAGCACTAGGTTCCAGATCCTTGCCTGTAGGTGTAGCCCCAACGGGTCAGCGCACACCGTGCTGGGGGGGTCAGGATGGCCGAGCGGTCTAAGGCGCTGCGTTCAGGTCGCAGTCTCCCCTGGAGGCGTGGGTTCGAATCCCACTTCTGACAGACCTAACCTTTGGCTGCCGACAGCAGCTACAGTCTTTATAAGAATCACGTGGTCTATTGTGTCAAAAGCTGCACTTAAGTCCAATAAAATCAGAGCTGCCGCGTTACCTGCATCTCTGATTATACGGAGGTCATTAACAACTCTTAAAAGTGCAGACTCAGTGCTGTGACCTACTCTAAAACCGGACTGAAATTTGTCTAAGATCTCATACCTACTGAAAAATGGCATTAACTGGGAACAAACCACCTTCTCTAAAATCTTTGCTAGGCGTGGTAGTTTTGAGACGGGCCGATAATTCTTCAGTTCTTGAGGGTCTAAATTAGGCTTTTTAAGAAGTGGCTGAATAACCGCCTGCTTAAGGCCTGTTGGAACAACTCCATTAGGTAGACTACTGTTGACAATAGAAGTAATGCTCGGCCCAACAGCATCAACCATCTCCTTAAGAAGAACGTTAAGGGTTCACGAAAGCTTGCCTTTCCATTGACAGAAAATTTCATTTCGAATGCCAGCATGATATTAACCTTAAGAAAACCTGACAAGGACACTGCCACATGTTGCATGAATATGAGAGGGATGCTATTACTGCATTCGTTCAGCGTTAGCCCAGCATGAATGCTGAATTTCGATTACATTGTATATCAAAGGACGGCATAGGACTGAATGCAATGTCGATGGATGGGGTTCGGGGAATTCACCTGCAACCTCACAGTTTCTCACAAAACGTCATGCCGTCCGCCCTCCAGAGGAGCTGTGCACACGGAAGGGAACAGAGAAAACCGCTCTTTCGTCTAAGCGCTCTCAGCTATCAAAAAGCACCACGCTGCCCCGTGTGAGGCTCGAACTCACGACCTTCAGATTATGAGACTGACGCGCTGCCTAACTGCGCCAACGAGGCCGGTAGACCTAACGGGCAGAACAGCGAAGCACTAGGTTCCAGATCCTTGCCTGTAGGTGTAGCCCCAACGGGTCAGCGCACACCGTGCTGGGGGGGTCAGGATGGCCGAGCGGTCTAAGGCGCTGCGTTCAGGTCGCAGTCTCCCCTGGAGGCGTGGGTTCGAATCCCACTTCTGACAGACCTAACCTTTGGCTGCCGACAGCAGCTACAGTCTTTATAAGAATCACGTGGTCTATTGTGTCAAAAACTGCACTTAAGTCCAATAAAATCAGAGCTGCCGCGTTACCTGCATCTCTGATTATACGGAGGTCATTAACAACTCTTAAAAGTGCAGACTCAGTGCTGTGACCTACTCTAAAACCGGACTGAAATTTGTCTAAGATCTCATACCTACTGAAAAATGGCATTAACTGGGAACAAACCACCTTCTCTAAAATCTTTGCTAGGCGTGGTAGTTTTGAGACGGGCCGATAATTCTTCAGTTCTTGAGGGTCTAAATTAGGCTTTTTAAGAAGTGGCTGAATAACCGCCTGCTTAAGGCCTGTTGGAACAACTCCATTAGGTAGACTACTGTTGACAATAGAAGTAATGCTCGGCCCAACAGCATCAACCATCTCCTTAAGAAGAACGTTAAGGGTTCACGAAAGCTTGCCTTTCCATTGACAGAAAATTTCATTTCGAATGCCAGCATGATATTAACCTTAAGAAAACCTGACAAGGACACTGCCACATGTTGCATGAATATGAGAGGGATGCTATTACTGCATTCGTTCAGCGTTAGCCCAGCATGAATGCTGAATTTCGATTACATTGTATATCAAAGGACGGCATAGGACTGAATGCAATGTCGATGGATGGGGTTCGGGGAATTCACCTGCAACCTCACAGTTTCTCACAAAACGTCATGCCGTCCGCCCTCCAGAGGAGCTGTGCACACGGAAGGGAACAGAGAAAACCGCTCTTTCGTCTAAGCGCTCTCAGCTATCAAAAAGCACCACGCTGCCCCGTGTGAGGCTCGAACTCACGACCTTCAGATTATGAGACTGACGCGCTGCCTAACTGCGCCAACGAGGCCGGTAGACCTAACGGGCAGAACAGCGAAGCACTAGGTTCCAGATCCTTGCCTGTAGGTGTAGCCCCAACGGGTCAGCGCACACCGTGCTGGGGGGGTCAGGATGGCCGAGCGGTCTAAGGCGCTGCGTTCAGGTCGCAGTCTCCCCTGGAGGCGTGGGTTCGAATCCCACTTCTGACAGACCTAACCTTTGGCTGCCGACAGCAGCTACAGTCTTTATAAGAATCACGTGGTCTATTGTGTCAAAAGCTGCACTTAAGTCCAATAAAATCAGAGCTGCCGCGTTACCTGCATCTCTGATTATACGGAGGTCATTAACAACTCTTAAAAGTGCAGACTCAGTGCTGTGACCTACTCTAAAACCGGACTGAAATTTGTCTAAGATCTCATACCTACTGAAAAATGGCATTAACTGGGAACAAACCACCTTCTCTAAAATCTTTGCTAGGCGTGGTAGTTTTGAGACGGGCCGATAATTCTTCAGTTCTTGAGGGTCTAAATTAGGCTTTTTAAGAAGTGGCTGAATAACCGCCTGCTTAAGGCCTGTTGGAACAACTCCATTAGGTAGACTACTGTTGACAATAGAAGTAATGCTCGGCCCAACAGCATCAACCATCTCCTTAAGAAGAACGTTAAGGGTTCACGAAAGCTTGCCTTTCCATTGACAGAAAATTTCATTTCGAATGCCAGCATGATATTAACCTTAAGAAAACCTGACAAGGACACTGCCACATGTTGCATGAATATGAGAGGGATGCTATTACTGCATTCGTTCAGCGTTAGCCCAGCATGAATGCTGAATTTCGATTACATTGTATATCAAAGGACGGCATAGGACTGAATGCAATGTCGATGGATGGGGTTCGGGGAATTCACCTGCAACCTCACAGTTTCTCACAAAACGTCATGCCGTCCGCCCTCCAGAGGAGCTGTGCACACGGAAGGGAACAGAGAAAACCGCTCTTTCGTCTAAGCGCTCTCAGCTATCAAAAAGCACCACGCTGCCCCGTGTGAGGCTCGAACTCACGACCTTCAGATTATGAGACTGACGCGCTGCCTAACTGCGCCAACGAGGCCGGTAGACCTAACGGGCAGAACAGCGAAGCACTAGGTTCCAGATCCTTGCCTGTAGGTGTAGCCCCAACGGGTCAGCGCACACCGTGCTGGGGGGGTCAGGATGGCCGAGCGGTCTAAGGCGCTGCGTTCAGGTCGCAGTCTCCCCTGGAGGCGTGGGTTCGAATCCCACTTCTGACAGACCTAACCTTTGGCTGCCGACAGCAGCTACAGTCTTTATAAGAATCACGTGGTCTATTGTGTCAAAAACTGCACTTAAGTCCAATAAAATCAGAGCTGCCGCGTTACCTGCATCTCTGATTATACGGAGGTCATTAACAACTCTTAAAAGTGCAGACTCAGTGCTGTGACCTACTCTAAAACCGGACTGAAATTTGTCTAAGATCTCATACCTACTGAAAAATGGCATTAACTGGGAACAAACCACCTTCTCTAAAATCTTTGCTAGGCGTGGTAGTTTTGAGACGGGCCGATAATTCTTCAGTTCTTGAGGGTCTAAATTAGGCTTTTTAAGAAGTGGCTGAATAACCGCCTGCTTAAGGCCTGTTGGAACAACTCCATTAGGTAGACTACTGTTGACAATAGAAGTAATGCTCGGCCCAACAGCATCAACCATCTCCTTAAGAAGAACGTTAAGGGTTCACGAAAGCTTGCCTTTCCATTGACAGAAAATTTCATTTCGAATGCCAGCATGATATTAACCTTAAGAAAACCTGACAAGGACACTGCCACATGTTGCATGAATATGAGAGGGATGCTATTACTGCATTCGTTCAGCGTTAGCCCAGCATGAATGCTGAATTTCGATTACATTGTATATCAAAGGACGGCATAGGACTGAATGCAATGTCGATGGATGGGGTTCGGGGAATTCACCTGCAACCTCACAGTTTCTCACAAAACGTCATGCCGTCCGCCCTCCAGAGGAGCTGTGCACACGGAAGGGAACAGAGAAAACCGCTCTTTCGTCTAAGCGCTCTCAGCTATCAAAAAGCACCACGCTGCCCCGTGTGAGGCTCGAACTCACGACCTTCAGATTATGAGACTGACGCGCTGCCTAACTGCGCCAACGAGGCCGGTAGACCTAACGGGCAGAACAGCGAAGCACTAGGTTCCAGATCCTTGCCTGTAGGTGTAGCCCCAACGGGTCAGCGCACACCGTGCTGGGGGGGTCAGGATGGCCGAGCGGTCTAAGGCGCTGCGTTCAGGTCGCAGTCTCCCCTGGAGGCGTGGGTTCGAATCCCACTTCTGACAGACCTAACCTTTGGCTGCCGACAGCAGCTACAGTCTTTATAAGAATCACGTGGTCTATTGTGTCAAAAGCTGCACTTAAGTCCAATAAAATCAGAGCTGCCGCGTTACCTGCATCTCTGATTATACGGAGGTCATTAACAACTCTTAAAAGTGCAGACTCAGTGCTGTGACCTACTCTAAAACCGGACTGAAATTTGTCTAAGATCTCATACCTACTGAAAAATGGCATTAACTGGGAACAAACCACCTTCTCTAAAATCTTTGCTAGGCGTGGTAGTTTTGAGACGGGCCGATAATTCTTCAGTTCTTGAGGGTCTAAATTAGGCTTTTTAAGAAGTGGCTGAATAACCGCCTGCTTAAGGCCTGTTGGAACAACTCCATTAGGTAGACTACTGTTGACAATAGAAGTAATGCTCGGCCCAACAGCATCAACCATCTCCTTAAGAAGAACGTTAAGGGTTCACGAAAGCTTGCCTTTCCATTGACAGAAAATTTCATTTCGAATGCCAGCATGATATTAACCTTAAGAAAACCTGACAAGGACACTGCCACATGTTGCATGAATATGAGAGGGATGCTATTACTGCATTCGTTCAGCGTTAGCCCAGCATGAATGCTGAATTTCGATTACATTGTATATCAAAGGACGGCATAGGACTGAATGCAATGTCGATGGATGGGGTTCGGGGAATTCACCTGCAACCTCACAGTTTCTCACAAAACGTCATGCCGTCCACCCTCCAGAGGAGCTGTGCACACGGAAGGGAACAGAGAAAACCGCTCTTTCGTCTAAGCGCTCTCAGCTATCAAAAAGCACCACGCTGCCCCGTGTGAGGCTCGAACTCACGACCTTCAGATTATGAGACTGACGCGCTGCCTAACTGCGCCAACGAGGCCGGTAGACCTAACGGGCAGAACAGCGAAGCACTAGGTTCCAGATCCTTGCCTGTAGGTGTAGCCCCAACGGGTCAGCGCACACCATGCTGGGGGGGTCAGGATGGCCGAGCGGTCTAAGGCGCTGCGTTCAGGTCGCAGTCTCCCCTGGAGGCGTGGGTTCGAATCCCACTTCTGACAGACCTAACCTTTGGCTGCCGACAGCAGCTACAGTCTTTATAAGAATCACGTGGTCTATTGTGTCAAAAGCTGCACTTAAGTCCAATAAAATCAGAGCTGCCGCGTTACCTGCATCTCTGATTATACGGAGGTCATTAACAACTCTTAAAAGTGCAGACTCAGTGCTGTGACCTACTCTAAAACCGGACTGAAATTTGTCTAAGATCTCATACCTACTGAAAAATGGCATTAACTGGGAACAAACCACCTTCTCTAAAATCTTTGCTAGGCGTGGTAGTTTTGAGACGGGCCGATAATTCTTCAGTTCTTGAGGGTCTAAATTAGGCTTTTTAAGAAGTGGCTGAATAACCGCCTGCTTAAGGCCTGTTGGAACAACTCCATTAGGTAGACTACTGTTGACAATAGAAGTAATGCTCGGCCCAACAGCATCAACCATCTCCTTAAGAAGAACGTTAAGGGTTCACGAAAGCTTGCCTTTCCATTGACAGAAAATTTCATTTCGAATGCCAGCATGATATTAACCTTAAGAAAACCTGACAAAGGACACTGCCACATGTTGCATGAATATGAGAGGGATGCTATTACTGCATTCGTTCAGCGTTAGCCCAGCATGAATGCTGAATTTCGATTACATTGCATTCAGTCCTATGCCGTCCTTTGATATACAATGTCGATGGATGGGGTTCGGGGAATTCACCTGCAACCTCACAGTTTCTCACAAAACATATATATGGTGGCATCTTGAGAGGTAGGGTATTACCAAAGTGTGGTTTGTTTCACAAATCAAGTCTAGACAGAGATCAAGCCACCAGTTTCTTTTTAGTCATCAGCTCAAAACTCCAAACTTATAGCAGAGAAAGAAAAACTGTTCTAACCTTTCTCTAGACACACACTAACAAAAGAAAAAGCTAGTCTGTCTTTGTTGCTAGCGCCTCATCAGCTTTTCTCCTTCACTGACAACAGCTACGTCTCCATTACTGAGGAACCTGGTAATTGTAGTTTGGGACTGGTTGGCCATCTTTGGGGAACCTGAGCCACCATTTGAGATAACTGGAGTTTTGATTCATGCAGATGCAGATGCAGAAGTTTCTGATCCGTTGGAAGAAGCAGGCAACAGGAGTTTTCCATGCTCTTCTGGTAAAGCCCTTTACAGTGACATCTTGAAACGCACACCCAAGGTATGTGAATCTGTGAAGACTGAGGTAAGGAGGTCTGATTATCGAGTACCTCTGGATCAAGTTGCAAACACGAGAAGCACTAACCATCCAACGCAGACAGCCTGTAACGTGTTACGAAGTAAAGGTAAAAGGGGGAGAAAAAGAAAGCAGAATGAACTCTCAGATAAACAGGTTATAAAATCACATGCTGAAACTGTTGTAACGGATGACATGATCATCACTGATGTTTCAGTTCCAGACGTATTTTTTTCTCCTTTAACTAATAATGATCGGCAAGCGTTATGTGAGCTCATTATTCTGACGAATGATAACACTGATTGTAATGTCATAAACTTTGGTCCCATTGCAGATCCGTGTCAGACAAAGACCATCAAACCAGATGGTAACTGCTTTCTTCAGATCGTTGTCACATGTGATTTGTGGAAGCGAAGACAAGCACTTGAAGATTCGCCGTGCAGCTGTCAAAAATGAATACTTTTGCTATTTGAGAGGTATGTGAGAAGTGAATATTCTTCAGTAGAGGATTATTTTACACGATCTAGATTGTTTTATTCTGGCACATGGGTGACAGAAATTGACATTTGTTTCGGCTGATCTTTTCAAATCCACCATAATGACTTTTAATGATGGCCGATGGAATGCACACAAACCTACTGGAGAGGTATTTACACAGAATGTGATTTATTTTAAACACTGTAACGGTAATCATTATGAAGTTGTGACGTGTTAAGCATAGAGATCGAGATGGTGTTTGTGCAGGAGCAGTGTCAAATGAGGTCATCAAGCCATGTCTGCGTAAAAGAAAGGTAAGCGATGCTGCAGAATGTCCTCCAACCAAGAGGCATCGGGAGAGATATTGCAACGACAGTGAGTACAGACAAAAACAACTGAAGTACGATAAGTCAAGATATTGTAATAACTCAGATTTCAGGAAGAAAAGTTGTAAGCGTTCAAAAGCATATTACGCAAGCAATGTTCAGTTTCAGAAACTGGTTTGTCACTATTCCCAGGTGAAGTGCAAGAGTAATGTGGTCTTTCAAGGAAGAGTGCGTGAGTTTTCAAAGGAAAAATATATGGTCTTTAAAGCAAGAGTGCGTGAGTATTCTGTGATGAAATACCATAAAGATGAGAACTTTCGTGTGAGTACAATACAAAAAGGTTGTGAAATATATTCAAGAAAAAAATAACAAAAATATATTGATGTTGCTATTGATAATTTTAGACAAGAAGTCAGTAGTGGTCCAGAGTTTGTGTGCTCTGTCTGTCACCGTTTACTTTTCAGAAAGCAGGTTATTGAATGCAAAACGGAATGCTATGAAGAAAAAGGAGAAAAAAATGCTGCTTTGGGTAGAAGATGTATCACAAGTAGATATGTGCATGTTTGTGATGAAAAGTGTGACCTGTTTTCTGCTTATTCCTCAGGGTGCAAATTATGGATTTGTCTAACATATCACCGAAAAATCCTTTATGGAAAACTACCAGAAGAGAGTGTTGCCAACAACATGCATTTGGTAGACATTCCAAATCAACTGAAACGTCTCAACTCATTGGAACAACATCTCATTGCATGTCACATTCCTTTTATGAAGTTACTCTGTCTTCCCCGTGGTAAACAACATGGATGCCATGGACCTGTAGTTTGCCTTCCAGTAAATACCACAGATGTGTCAAATATCCTTCCAAGAAATGAATGTGATGACAAGATTATAAGGATCAAACTGAAACGCAAATTAACTTACAAAGGGCATGTTAGAAATGCTCTGAAATATTTGATCAGGTTCAACAAGTGGTTTGGTGATGTGGAGATTAATGAGCAGTGGATTAACTCTTGGAATGAACCTGAAGAGAATGTTGTTGATGAAAAGGAGGAATAAGATGTCATTGAAAAGATAGATGATGAAAATGACCCTGATGAGCAGCCAGAGGAAGACCTGACCTACATCAAAGAGCAAAGTGGTCTTTTGTCAGATACATCTTTACAACCTGTGGACATTGGTTCAAAAGTAATTGATCAGCACTTGCAGGATGTATTAAATCTGGCACCAGCTGAAGGTAATAGTCCTGTTAGGTTGTTATCTGATAGGTCCAATTAAGCAAAATGTTTCCCTGTTCTCTAACCAACTGGTGGCCCAACCTTTCATGATAGGAGGGAGGTAAGAATTACAATGTCAAGATACTTGAATGCGAGAATCCTCAATGCAGATGGACGTTTTGCACGGAGCACAGACTTCATTTTCTATGCACAGTATCTGTCGGAGCTTGATCAAGTTGTATCTAATGTTTCAATTGCTTTACGTAAAGGATCTGACAAGAGTTTGTTGACGCAAGTAACATCAGATGTGCTAACAAACCCAGATTCATTGTCAAAAATATTGAATTTTGATGAAGGATACACGTTTTTGAGACCAATCCGTGGAACGCTACCATATTGTCAATCTACTCAAAAAGACCTTTTTGCGCTCGTAAGACAGCTAGGTATTCCGACTTTCTTCGCATCCTTTAGTTCTGCGGATCTCAGGTGGCCTGAAATGATTAGTACCATTCTTAAACAAGAAGGGAAAAATCTAAATGCAGATGAACTTGACTGGTCTGAAAAATGTGGACTGATTAGACGAAACACAGTTACTGCAGCAAGGATGTTTGATTATAGATGGCATTGCTTTCTGAGAGATGTAATCATGTCTTCAGCTCAACCGATCAGGAAGGTAATAGATTACTTTTATCGTGTAGAGTTTCAACAGCGTGGATCTCCTCACGTTCATTGTCTGTTTTGGGTTGAAAATGCACCCAAGTTAAATGAAGACAATGATGCTTTGGTTGCCAGTTCCATTGATCGCTACATCACTTGTGAGACCCCAAGGGAGGATGAAACTGAACTGTTTGAGACTGTCAACGGTGTTCAGAAACACAGTGTCAGACATTCAAAGACGTGTCGTAAGAAAAGGACAGTCTGCAGGTTTAATTTTCCACGGCCCCCATCTAGCCGTACCTTTATTACAAGAGGTGGTAGTCGAGACGATTTAAATATTTAGCTATTTAACAGTCCTTTAACCAGAAGACGGCAACAGCTGTTTTCACTCTAGTTTCTTAGACTGTATTTAGTTGATGTCAGAGCGCTGAGGAAGCGTTCAGCCTCCTCGTGTGAAGACCAACGAGTGTAAAGACAGACGACTTTTTCCTGCGCGACTTTGACCGAGCAACGACACCGAGCGCACACTTAAGTATCCTTTATAATATCTTCCCTCACGCTTTCCTATCCTCTATCATGTGTTTCCAAACCATTCCGGTTCTCTCTCTACCTCGCTCTAAAAATACATGCAGAAGGTCACGTAACCCTGCTAACCTGCGCACTATCTCTACATCTTCCACTGCACCTCTTTCTTTCTCTGTAGGTCTCTGGAATTGCCAGTCAGCTGTCAACAAAGCCGACTTCATTTCTGCATTTTCCTTACATTCCACATTCAGCATCCTGGGCTTGACTGAGACCTGGATTCGTCCAGAAGACACGGCAACCCCAGCTGCTCTCTCTCACAATTTCTCTTTCTCTCACACCCCTAGGCAAGTTGGCCGGGGTGGGGGCACTGGCTTGCTAATTTCTAACAATTGGAAATACTCTACCCACTCTCCCCTAGGCAATCTCAACTCATTTGAATCGCATGCTGTTACTGTGACAGCTCCTATAAGACTCCAGATTGTGGTAATCTATCGTCCGCCGGGCCAAATACCACCAACCTTCCTAGGCGAGCTGGACGGACTGCTGTCGTCTTTCATGGAGGATGGCACTCCACTCTTAGTCTTCGGCGATTTCAACATTCACCTAGACAGGCCTTATGCTACAGACTTCCAGTCACTCCTAGCTTCATTTGATCTCAAACGCCTCACCACTACTAGCACGCACAAATCTGGTAACCAACTCGACTTAATTTATACACGCAATTGTTCTACAGATAACATTCTGGTACAACCACTCCAGATCTCTGACCATTTCTTCATTACATTTACGTTACATTTTGCAACTCAGGTGCCACCATCTCCCTTACCTGTTACTTTCAGACGCAACCTACGCTCCCTTTCCCCCTCCCTTCTTTCCTCTGTAGTGTCCTCCTCTCTTCCCTCGCCTACCCATTTCTCTTCTCTGGATGTAAATGCAGCCACTGACACTTTATGCTCTACCTTAACCTCTTGTCTAGACGACATCTGTCCTCTCTCCTCTAGGCCAGCATGGGCTGCTCCTTCTAACCCCTGGTTATCCGATGTTCTTCGAGAGAATCGGACCAAACTCAGAGCGGCAGAGAGAAAATGGCGCAAATCAAACGATCCGTCGGACCTGAGTAGGTATCAGTCTTTGCTTTCATCTTTCTCTACTGAAGTCCACACTGCCAAATCCTCACATTTCCACAACAAGATCACCAGTGCTCCAGACATGCGTAATCTCTTCAGAACATTTAATTCTCTCCTCTGTCCCCCTCCTCCACCTCCCACCACGTTGATAACCGCTGATGACTTTGCCTCTTTTTTCACAGACAAAACTAGAACAATCAGCAACCAGTTCTCAACTCCGCAGGACCTCCGATCACCCACATCCACCGCTCTAGCTCCCATCTTCTCCTTCTGTCCCCTCACCGAGGCAGAAGTATCCAAACTTCTCCTCTCCAGCCATCCTACAACATGTCCTCTCGACCCGATCCCCTCACATCTTCTCCAAACAATCTCTCCCACACTCTTACCGGCACTCACACACATTATCAACACATCTCTCCTCACAGGCGTCTTCCCCACAGCATTCAAGCAGGCTCGGGTAACCCCACTGATCAAAAAACCTACATTAAATGCTTCTCTTTTAGATAACTACAGACCTGTCTCTCTCCTTCCATTCATAGGGAAAACACTCGAACGAGCTGTCTTCAACCAGCTCTCGCGGTTTCTTTCACAGTACAACAAGCTGGATGCTAAACAGTCAGGTTTCAGGAGTGGCCATTCAACAGAGACTGCGCTACTCTCAGTCACTGAAGCCCTGCGAACTGCAAAGGCTGATTCCAAATCGTCAGTCCTCATTCTGCTGGATCTCTCTGCTGCTTTTGACACTGTCAATCATCAGATTCTCCTGTCTACCCTCTCTTCACTGGGCATCACTGGAATTCCACTTCGCTGGTTTGAATCCTATCTCACCGGTAGATCCTTCAGGGTGACCTGGGGAGGGGAGGTATCCAAACCACAGCAACTGATCACTGGAGTTCCTCAGGGATCGGTTCTTGGACCCCTCCTCTTCTCCACGTACACTACATCGCTGGGTCCCATCATACATGCACATGGCTTCTCCTATCACTGCTACGCCGATGACACACAGCTCTATCTCTCTTTTAAACCAGATGACCCAACGGTAGCTGCACGGATCTCAGGCTGCCTGGCGGAAATCTCGGCATGGATGAAAGAACATCACCTACAGCTCAACCTGGCAAAGACGGAACTTCTGGTCTTCCCTGCCACTCCGACTCTACGGCATGACTTCACAATTCAGTTCGGCTCATCAATGATTACCCCATCAACTTCGGTCAGAAATCTTGGTGTAATCTTTGATGACCAGCTGACCTTCAAAGAGCACATTGCAAAGACTGCTCGTTCCTGCAGGTTTGCACTACACAACATCAGAAAGATCAGGCCCTTTCTGACAGAGCATGCTGCGCAACTTCTTGTCCAGGCCCTGGTTGTTTCTAGACTGGACTACTGCAATGCTCTTCTGGCTGGTCTGCCATCAAACGCACTCAAACCTCTACAAATGATTCAGAATGCAGCGGCACGACTGATCTTCAACGAGCCCAAAAGAGCGCATGTTACACCTCTCTTCATCTCCTTGCACTGGCTACCAGTGGCAGCTCGCATCCAGTTCAAGTCACTGATGCTTGCGTACAGATCTACCACAGGCTCTGCACCCTCCTACTTCCACTCACTATTACGAACCTACATCCCCTCCAGAAGTTTGAGATCTGCTAGTGAGCGACGCCTTGTGGTACCATCACAGAGAGGCTCAAAATCACTCTCCAGAACATTCTCGTTCACCATTCCTGGCTGGTGGAATAATCTTCCCACCCCTATCCGGAACGCCGGATCTCTGGCAACCTTCAAGCAACAACTGAAAACTCATCTCTTTCGGCAGTACTTGACTTCATCCTAAACTCAAAAAAAAAAAAAAACTTTATGTCCCTCTATCTTTCTCTCCACCTACTAGCTTGTACTTATTTGAACAATGACTGAGACTTGGTGTTACGAGCACTTCCTCTGTCTGACTGCCTCTTCAAGATTAATCGCTTTTTGTATTCCCCAACTGTAAAGTCGCTTTGGATAAAAGCGTCTGCCAAATGACTAAATGTAAATGTAAATGTAAATAGCAGTAATGGAAAAGATGCTGCAAGTACAATTTTAGAGAAAGTCAAAAGGGCATTAACACATTCTGATACGACTTACGATTCAACAGATGCATTTTTTTAGTCCATTGGCATTAATCAGGCTCTCTTTGAAAAATCATACAAACAGTGTTCCAAAAAGAAAACTGTTGTCCTAAAAAGAAGTCCAAAAGACGTCTGGGTGAACCAGTATAATAAACATTTACTGCGTGCCTGGCAAGGCAACATGGATATCCAGTATGTCACAGATGCTTACTCTGTAGTGGTTTACATTATTAGTTACATCACAAAAGCAGAACAAGAAATGTGACTGTTGCTGCAACGTGCTCAAAATGAAGCCATGAATGGAAATCTTGAAGCAAGAGCGTCACTAAAAATGCTTGGGAGTGTATATCTTCACAACAGAGAAATTTCTGCTCAAGAGGCAGTGTATCGACTGACGGGTATGCACTTGAAGGAATGTTCACGTAAAGTCCAGTTTATTCCAATTGGATTGAACCCTGTAAAGATGAGTTTGCCTCTTCGTATTATTCAAAACAAAGATGATCAGTCTGGTGAGGAAACCAACTTTTGGATGACTAGTCTTGTTGACAGGTACAAGAATAGGCCAAACACGCAAGAGTTTGAGATTCAGTGTCTTGCAAGTTTTTGTTCCGAAAACAGGATCTTGTCAAAATCGGAGGTTTCTTCACCTCAAGGTGATTAAGTTTAACAATAACTGTGGCTATATGATGACGAGAACTCGAACTGAACCTGCAGTTGTCATATATCCGAGATTTTCTCCAAAAAAAGTACTTCCATTCATTGTTACAACTTTTCTTACCACATTACGAAGACTGGCAGCTCAAGCCTGAGAATTTTACCACTTATGAGGAATTCTACAACAATGGTGCTGTGAAATGTGGAGGTAATGTGACACAAGTAAAATGTATTGTTGATGCTAATCGAGTGCTCTTTGAAAAGGAAAGTGACAAAATAGATCTGGCTCAACAGCTTTTGGAGCAGGGTGTTGATTTGAAAGATGCTTGGGCTGCATTATGTCCTGAAACAGAAAAGGAACGTCATGAATGCATAGAGCTAAGGAAGAGTGATGTAATTCCCAATGAAGATGATCCTGAGTCTTCTATTCCAGATCTTGTAGCTAACCCTCAAATTCCATACCGTATTGAAAGCAACCGTGTTTTATTGTCTAGAGACAAGGCGTTATGTTTACTAAGATCATTTCACTAAGATCACAACAATCTGTAGTCTTTTACAAAGTGCAGAAATGGTGTCTAGAGAAACTTCTTGGAGAAAACCCTGAACCATTTCACTTGTTTGTTACTGGTGGAGCAGGCACAGGGAAAAGCCATTTAATCAAAGCGATATACTATGAGTCTTCCAGACTTTTATCCCAGCTGTCTGACAACCCTGATGATAGAAGTGTGATTTTAACTGCATCAACAGGAGTTCCTTCCACATTGGTGCTTCTACAGTCCATAATGCTCTTTCCATAGGTGCTAATGTCAAACTACCCTGTCCGCTGACTGTAAGGACACAGCAATGTGTCTTTTTACTTCGTTGTAAAGTCTCGGGATCACCTCTTCGCTCATCTGTTTGCGGTTAGGACAGGAATAACGTGGCTCCAGTACGTTCAACATTACATTTACATTTACATTTAGTCATTTGGCAGACGCTTTTATCCAAAGCGACTTACAATCGGGGAATACAAAAAGCGATTCATCTTGAAGAGGCAGTCAGACAGAGGAAGTGCTCGTAACACCAAGTCTCAGTCATTGTTCAAATAAGTACAAACTAGTAGGTGGAGAGAAAGATAGAGGGAAAGTTTTTTTTTTTTTTGAGTTTAGGATGAAGTCAAGTACTGCCGAAAGAGATGAGTTTTCAGTTGTTGCTTGAAGGTTGCCAGAGATCCGGCGTTCCGGATAGGAGTGGGAAGATTATTCCACCAGCCAGGAATGGTGAACGAGAATGTTCTGGAGAGTGATTTTGAGCCTCTCTGTGATGGTACCACAAGGCGTCGCTCACTAGCAGATCTCAAACTTCTGGAGGGGATGTAGGTTCGTAATAGTGAGTGGAAGTAGGAGGGTGCAGAGCCTGTGGTAGATCTGTACGCAAGCATCAGTGACTTGAACTGGATGCGAGCTGCCACTGGTAGCCAGTGCAAAGAGATGAAGAGAGGTGTAACATGCGCTCTTTTGGGCTCGTTGAAGATCAGTCGTGCCGCTGCATTCTGAATCATTTGTAGAGGTTTGATTGCGTTTGATGGCAGACCAGCCAGAAGAGCATTGCAGTAGTCCAGTCTAGAAACAACCAGGGCCTGGACAAGAAGTTGCGCAGCATGCTCTGTCAGAAAGGGCCTGATCTTTCTGATGTTGTGTAGTGCAAACCTGCAGGAACGAGCAGTCTTTGCAATGTGCTCTTTGAAGGTCAGCTGGTCATCAAAGATTACACCAAGATTTCTGACCGAAGTTGATGGGGTAATCATTGATGAGCCGAACTGAATCGTGAAGTCATGCCGTAGAGTCGGAGTGGCAGGGAAGACCAGAAGTTCCGTCTTTGCCAGGTTGAGCTGTAGGTGATGTTCTTTCATCCATGCCGAGATGTCCGCCAGGCAGCCTGAGATCCGTGCAGCTACCGTTGGGTCATCTGGTTGAAAAGAGAGATAGAGCTGCGTGTCATCGGCATAGCAGTGATAGGAGAAGCCATGTGCATGTATGATGGGACCCAGCGATGTAGTGTACGTGGAGAAGAGGAGGGGTCCAAGAACCGATCCCTGAGGAACTCCAGTGATCAGATGATGTGGTTTGGATACCTCCCCTCCCCAGGTCACCCTGAAGGATCTACCGGTGAGATAGGATTCAAACCAGCGAAGTGGAATTCCAGTGATGCCCAGTGAAGAGAGTGTAGACAGGAGAATCTGATGATTGACAGTGTCAAAAGCAGCAGAGAGATCCAGCAGAATGAGGACTGACGATTTGGAATCAGCCTTTGCAGTTCGCAGGGCTTCAGTGACTGAGAGTAGCGCAGTCTCTGTTGAATGGCCACTCCTGAAACCTGACTGTTTAGCATCCAGCTTGTTGTACTGTGAAAGAAACCGCGAGAGCTGGTTGAAGACAGCTCGTTCGAGTGTTTTCCCTATGAATGGAAGGAGAGAGACAGGTCTGTAGTTATCTAAAAGAGAAGCATTTAATGTAGATTTTTTGATCAGTGGGGTTACCCGAGCCTGCTTGAATGCTGTGGGGAAGACGCCTGTGAGGAGAGATGTGTTGATAATGTGATTTATTATCACGACGGAATCCGTCGTTTTCGACAACGCTGTATGGCCTTATATCTTTGCAAATAAAAATTGCAATCGGCTCTGTGATCTTTTAAGCACGAGATGAATTATGAGGTATTTTGCTAGTTAAGGTATTTAAAATGTTCGGTTGTCTGCAAAATGATCACAAATTATTATTGATGCTTTGTTTTCTATTGGTATGTCTCCTCGTTTAGAGTTGGAGCAATGATGTGAGCATGAGTTCCATCAATGGCTCCAATAACTCCAAGAAAACCCACAATCCTCATAAAAGTGGCTTGTGTTTGCAATATGGTTTGGCGGTCAGTTGGAAAGTCAATAAACTGCCATATAGTAGCGGCCTAGGAAATCTGACATCTTAACTCTTAATTAAAAAATAAATAAATGTGCAAACATAGTTGCTTATGTCACGGTGCACACACGAGGGAGGACACAGGAACACACAGACGAGGATGTAAACTCAAATATGTCTTTAATGAAGACATCAGGGCAGGGCAGGACAAGGCAAGGCAGACATCAAACACCGGGGAGTAACGAGTAGACCAGACGAAGTCAAACTAAACAGACAGGACTATAAATAAACAGGTAAATCATAGATAATGAGACGAACACGGCTAGACAAGAATTAACTAATGATTACATATAACAAGGACAGGAAACAAACCAAATATGGACACAAGAGGCAGGAACACATGACACACACGACAGGACTGACAGCTTATAGTCAGTTGTTTCATTTGTGATAATGATGCAGTGAAACATGCCAAATTGTGCGGTCATAATTTTTGGCTATGCTGTCATAAAGAAATTATGAACACGCAAAAACAAGAGAACCAATGAAATATGAATAACTTATGTTGTAATCAATGTGCCAATGTTGCTAGATTTAGTGACTTCCTCACTCCTTAAGAAACTTTTTTTTTTCAAAATCCCAGATCATATGTAATATTTTACTGCATAATTGACCGTTCGCAAAGAGCTTGATTGACAGGTGATCTGACCAATCAGAATGCGTATATTTTGTGCCACCGCTGCTATCCGCCATCTTGCCCGATTGCTACGGCCTGTCTCCATAGAAATACATGTTAAAACGGGTTATAAAAGATAGACTGAATTGAAACTTTTTCAATATAAATATAAATGTGCGGAGGGTTAAGCTTTGCTGTTGTTGGCTGCCATGGTAACGGTAAAAAGCTATGGTATTCCGTTAAAGTACTTGTTTTGTGTACCAGAAAACCTGTCATGCTCGGCACTGTATGCATGGCTTGAAGCGCTGAAGTTAAATACTAAGTGTTAAATAATAAAATATGTTAAAATGCGTGCTCTTATCATTCTGTGGACAAAATCCCGTGAACTTCGCCCTGAATGGGAACTTTATGCACATGCGCTCATCTGTTTTCAATGCAGCTAACCTCGTGTCCCTTCATGTCATCTTCCCCCTCATTAAACTATGACCGGTCCTCTACTGCAAAAAGACGGTCACTGCGACACTGTAAAGTGATGAAACTATGGCGCTATGTACTTTTTAAAATAATTTTCATAGGTTTCACGTGATATTGTCGACTCTGAAAATATGTAAATACGCATGACCAGTAGCCGCAGCTGTATCCCCTCTAGCCTTAACCACAAATCTGACAGGAGAGTAGATTAACTTCGGTGTAGATTAACTTAAAATGGCATTTTATTGTTTGAATTTCTTTAAAAATGACAGTTTAAAAGCTGAGGGTCCTGAGACTTTGTTTCATATCAGAAGTAACCCGCTCTGTCTTGTCTGTCCGTGTTGTCAGTTTACTCTTTGCTCTGCGATGTATTTTTGTAGTGTGAGAGCGGCATTGTTTGTCTGTCATGACAACAGTAGCTAAGGGTTGGCGGCTTTTTGCGAACGGTCAATTCAAAGTTCACATCTAGCCAAGTACAGCTCAAATCCCCGGATGTGTCCTTGCTCCGCCCCTTTTATCAAGGATGCAGCCAGGTATCCCAGAATGCATTTCGCACCAATCAGCGAGCGTTAATGGCGGAGGGGAAAACCTCAAAATATTACTGTTATTGTGTCATGAAGTGCCATTCTAAGAGTATTCCAGGCGAGAATGTAGTTGTTTAAAAAATATGCGGTTTATTTATAAAGATAGCACCTATTTGAAAATTTGCTTCGCCGATTTTGGAGAGGTGAGCTCCACGCTCGTTTCGGGTAAATCTAACAAGCAATCTTTGGTCTCATGAATCTGTTATTTCTTCCAGGTCATATCGTTTTGGCTGAGCAAAGAGTTATGTTTCATAAATGATTTATTTATTAATCGTAATACAGTGCTGACTTTGTTAACGTTACGTATATTTGACTGAATTGTTTGCTTTTGTCTTTACTTCCCATTACATAAGTCTCTTGAAAGCACCCTTATACTTTACCCTTAAACTGAGGACTTTAATAGAGCAAGCAAACGAGAACTAAACGAGCAGCACCTGAACAGAGAACTCAATTCATTAGTAACCATGGAAACAAAACGAGCAAGGAACAAAGGAGAGCATGATGAACTAAACCGAACAGGAACTCAAATGTGACAATAACAACATAATTACATAAAGGGAGAATAATTATACAAGGTGAATAAAAGGTATGTGCACAAAGAAAGTTTAAAATTTTATTCAGATTTCAGAAAAAGCACTTTGTCATTTGTAATACATTTGTTCATCAGACGTTCATCGTGTTCATCTGATGTTCGCTACTATAATATACTTATTTTTTTTAATAGGCAGGGGAAATTCCCAACATTAAACAAATAAGCTTTTACATGCAGCACGTTTGCATTATTAGAATGTACAAGAAACCTTCAGATATAAAAACACTGACTTCGTTGGTTGATGTTTTCTCATTAAGATCGTAAGATTCACTGTTAATTCAATAGAATATATGAGAATACTAGTGAATAACAATATGGCGGTGCAGTGTCGCTTCACTTCTATGATGTCATCAGCAATCCAGTTCTTTGTTATAGATCAGTGATGTAAACTTATAATAATGGATTACTACAGTCACATGGACTTAACAGACACATGCACGCAGCGGCCATAAAGTCATCACCACACATCAAACAACTTGTTTTCATAATCCTTGGAAGTCATATTCAAATCGAAAATAAAATGAGATTAATCTCATAGCCCTAAAGTACAAGAGATCGCTTCTGGATTGCAAAATAACAAAAACGCATCAGTGATGAATGTCTTGATATTATTACATGTAGAAACGGCTGGCAAGATACAGTTAGCTTGATATTTATGTAGCAAGAATAAACTGTAAGTGTATTTCCTTAATTTACCCAGCACCAAAAGAAGAACAGTTATCAATTGCTTTTTGATGCTACAGTCTTTCGTAATTTAGCCCCAGAGCTCGTTTAATACCGGGTTCAGGTATTCATTCCTACTTACAAGAGAAGCACAGAAGGATCAGTTGCAAAGCTTCATGACAGTGTATCTAGCATATGCATTTCCTAAATACATCTTATGTGGAAGAATAACTCATTTTAAAAACAACAGTGAAGAACAATATTACAACAGTGACCTGAACAAGAACAGTTTAGTTTGTAAAAAGCATCTACAAGTAAGCAAACTACAAGTGATACACATGCATTATAAGTAAGACAATTGTACATAATATGAAATTCATAAGAAAACACAATGATATCATTTATATCATAAAGCAAAATGGTATACAGGAATAAAACTTTTTGACATTGTTCTTTAGGGAGGAAGTCCATCTTTGAGTTGATCTGAATCTCACAGTTGAATCTGCTGATTTAGATGATGAAGATGAACTTTAGTCAGTGTGAAAACTTTAGATAATGTTTCTTTGTCATGTCGCTTGTTATGACTGGTCATGACAGATTTATCCAGATGATATTTTACTGCTTGATGCATTATTGTGTAGCATTTGATGAGAAGGCCACATCAGATCTGAAAGAGCTGGATCTGAAGATGATCTGTTTAGGGCTCATCCACATGAAGCCAGCTTTCTCTATCCAATCTTTTATTTTCTTGTTCTTCCGTAACAGCATTGTCTCAAGAAATATGTGCATACACACAAAACCACTGAAACTGACTCAAAATGATGTAGCATTCATGACAGACCAGTATGTGGCGCTGTAATTCTGTCACAGAGACACACTAAAAACAGAGAAGAAGACTTGGAGCATGTGCATAAACCTTGCGTGCTGTATACAAACCCAACACAAGAAAAAAAGCTAGTAAAGTTAGTAAAGCTAATAGGCTTCTGCAGCATGAACACAAGCATGTAGTCCGCTATTGTTTTTGCCGTTATTTGACGTAACGGTGTCTGACTAGGGTAAAGACGTGGGGTGTTGACATCATCGTTTCACAACATATACAGATAAAACACACAAACTTTTCAGATTTATCGGTGTCATTTTCAGATTTATCCACTCTGGGACCCGGTTTAAAAAAAAATAGCATTTTCAGGCTCCAAAAACGCCCGATCCGTCTGAACTAAACGCCAATATAGTACACAATTTTTAAGTATACAGCTCAACGCGTTTCCGTGTCTACGGGACCTCACTGTGAATGTTTTTTGTATGTCTGTGTAGAGCAGATGAATGACTGAAACACTTCCCACATTCAGTGCAGTGATATGGTTTCTCTCCAGTGTGGATCCTCTCATGTGTTTTCAGAGTTGTTGAATGACTGAATCTCTTGTCACAGTGTGAACACTTATAAGGTTTCTCTCCAGTGTGGATCCTCTCGTGTCTTTTCAGATTTGATAAATTACTGAATCTCTCATCACAGTATGAACACTTATAAGGTTTCTCTCCAGTGTGGATCCTCTTGTGTAGTTTCAGAGCTGATAACTGACTGAATTTCTCTTCACACTGTGAACACTTATAAGGTTTCTCTCCAGTGTGGATCCTCTCATGTGTTTTCAGATTTGTTGACCTACTGAATCTCTCGTCACAGTGTGAACACTTGTAAGGTTTCTCTCCAGTGTGGAACCTCTCGTGTCTTTTCAGATTTGATGAATGACTGAATCTCTCGTCACAGTGTGAACACTTATAAGGTTTCTCTCCAGTGTGGATCCTCTCATGTGTTTTCAGATTTGATGAATCACTGAATCTCTCATCACAGTATGAACACTTAAAAGGTTTCTCTCCAGTGTGGATCCTCTTGTGTAGTTTCGCTGATAACTGACTGAATCTCTCGTCACACTCTGAACACTTATAAGGTTTCTCTCCAGTGTGGATCCTCTTGTGTCTTTTCAGATTTGATGAATTACTGAATCTCTCGTCACACTCTGAACACTTAAAAGGTTTCTCTCCAGTGTGAATCCTCTCATGTGTTTTCAGAGCTCCTGACTGAATGAATCTCTTGTCACAGTGTGAACACTTAAAAGGTTTCTCTCCAGTGTGGAACCTCTCGTGTCTTTTCAGATTTGATGAATGACTGAATCTCTCGTCACAGTGTGAACACTTAAAAGGTTTCTCTCCAGTGTGTAATCTCTCATGTGTTTTCAGATTTGATGAATGACTGAATCTCTCGTCACAGTGCGAACACTTATAAGGTTTTTCTCCAGTGTGAATCCTCTCATGCAGTTTTAAACAGGTCACTGTAGTAAAAGTCTCTTCACACTCAAAGCACTTGTACTCTCTCACACCAGTATGTATTTTCTGATGTTCTTTAAAAATTGAAAAATGTGAAAAACTCTTTCCACACAAATGACATGAATACAGCTTCTCCTTTGTATGAACGGTCAGGTGCTTCTTTAGGACTGAAGCGTTCAAAAATATTTTATCACATTGATCACATGAGTACGGTTTCTCTCCAGTATGAACTCTCATGTGACACTCAAGACTATATTTTCTAGTCAAACTCTTTCCACACTGAGTGCAGGCGAAAGATTTCTTGGCTCCTCTTTTCTTTAAATCTTTCTGTTTGGTTTGAGAGCAGCTCAAAGGTTTTTCTCCAGTTTTTACATGATTTTTCTCTTCATCTTCATTCAATTCTTCATTCTCCTCGTTTTCTTCAATAAAATCTAAAATAAAAGCAAAATTATGTTTTATTAAAGTTTGGGAAGAGCACGTTCAGATAATTAACCTAATTAACACGAGAGGAGAACAATCAGTAATCAACCCAGTTGACAAGATAAGAGGCGTGTATATATACATAGCAGACTTACCTCTGTTCGTTGGCAGTTTTCCAGCATCCCTCCCCCACCCCTACAACTATTCCTGTCCTAACCTTTAGGGGGGTACTCTGGGTTCAGGCCAAAATTCTGAGCTCGGAGCCCTCCCCTCGGACAGCACGCCAAATATGCATACATTTTATTATATTTATTATATGTAAGTGTGAACTCGTGAAACAGTTTATTTGTCTGTAGCTTGAAAACAAAAACAAAACAAAAAAAACAAATGTGAAAGTACATATAAGTGAACCCTGTAAAGACAATTTCTATACAAAATGTGGTTCTTTTTGATGCAATTTTATAAATGATACTTCCCTGAAACTTTTCATGAATGAGGTACATTATAGACACAATCCAATGTTTCTATAAGGATAACTATTAAAGGGTTACTCAACCCCAAAATAAAAATGTTGTTATTAATCACTTAACCCCATGTCGTTCCAAACCCGAAAAAGCTTAATTCGTCTTCAAAACACAATTTAAGATATTTTGGATGAAAACCGGGAGGTTTGTGACTCTCCCATTGACTGCATCGTAAATTGCACTGTCAAGGCACAGAAAAGTATGAAAGACATCGTCAAAATAGTCCCATCTGTCATCAGTGGTTCAATTTGAATGTTACGAAGCGACGAGAATACTTTGTTCGTGAAGAAAACTAAAATAGCGACGTTATTCAACAATTCGTCTCCTCAGCCTCCCGGTTTTTATCTAAAATATCTTAAATTGCGTTACAAAGATGAAGGAAGCTTTATCGGGTTTGGAACGACATGGGGGTAAGTGATTAATGACTTTTTTCATTTTGGGTTGGAGTACCCCTTTAAATGTTTGATCAACTACAAAATTATCTAACATTTTGTTGAAAAAAGTGTTTCTTATTATTTGCTGCTCCATCTATATCAGCGGTCGGGAACCTATGGCTCGCGAGCCACTCCTGGCTCTTTGACAAAAATGTGATATATAATTTGTATTTTTTTTTACTTTGGCTCTTTTGGAAAAATGCATTAATTAAATAAAAAAAGGTTCCCAACCCCTGATCTATATTATTTAGCAGCTCTAAAGACCGTTTCTAATACAAAAAACTAAGGGTGTATGCACACCATGAAAGTCCGCTAGTTCACTTGCTTTGGTCTGGACGAAATACAATGTTGATTTTTTTTGTTTTGTTTGGTGCGGTTCGCTTTCACACTGCCCTTATTGCAAGTGAACGGGAAACTATAAGAGTGATTCCACACTTTCTGTCCACAAGGGGTGTAATGAACAATATAGATTGAATAATACCCAGTTGTCATTTTTTTATTTTTAGTTCACCATTTTGTTAAAGATAGATGTAAGAAATAATAAAGTTACTTTTATCCTACTAAGCCTTGGCATTATCGTGTAATGAGACTTTATTTTATTTCCGTCCCCAGAAATTGCGGATGTCAGGGTGGGACATTCGGTGCATCTGGATTTTTCCTAAGTCATTTCTTTCATTTCCTTTAATAAAATCCTGAATTTTGGTGCATAACATTTATTTTGGTGTCTTTTACAAAATACTGCTACTAACACTGAAAGTATAATTCCCTTAATCCACCACGATGCAATGGAACGTTCATCACGCCTTCTGTCCAAGCAGTTACGCACATTAAACTATGACTCTAAAGGAAACAGAGATATCACTTTTCCATGTAATTCTATCAGTAGCAAAACGATTAAAACATCTTGTGTGGGTTAAATTCTCATATGCGTTGCTACATGATAAATTGTTAATAAATCGGGATAAAACAGGGGCAGAGATTTTCTGTCCAAAAATCATAACTGACGCTGAATTTCCATCTCCTAATGTCTCAACGGTTCTCATGTCAGAAATAAGATTGTCTAGGTCACGATCGCTCTGCGTGGGAGGAAGAGTTAACAGGATTTCACGGATTTCGACAAATGTGGGTAAGTTTGTGGCTTCTGTCCAAAAGTTTACGAACATTAAAATGATACGAAAGTGGTAAACTTTGGTTAAGTAAACATTAAATAGGATCATTGTGGTGAGAAAGGATAAAAGAGTGTGCAAGTCGGATGATTGCTAGTGGTCTCGGACCGAAAGCGGCGTCGTGTTCATCGTGAAAGAGCATGCATGAATGGTGGTTTTATACATTTTGACAGATTCTGCACATCTTGTTCGTAAATTAGACAGAAATTTTCAGTTTGTCCAACTTTGAATGTTTTCTGAGTATTTTTGACTCGATAAGCTGTTCATGAAAGTCAACATCGTCAATTATATTTTTCTGTTTGTTTGTTTTTTGATGATGATTTTTTTTTCTGTCCAATGTTCGTAAGAATATAGCTTAGGCCGTCGAAGTTAACACGTTAATAGTGCGTTAACACAATCTCACTTATGCCATTAGAATAATCTGTCGGCGTTAATCGCATAGGTTTTTAAACAACAGTGAACTGGGCTATAATGTTAAGGAACACACACAGATTTTCCGCACTGACGGCACACAATAAAACTAGTTTAAACATTAGCTTTGTGCTAAAATGAAGCTTCACAGCCTGTCAAGTGTACCTTCATCATGTCCAAATTATGTAGGCCTCAGGCGATGTGCGAGTTTACTTTCAATTCTACCGGAGCGCTGTTTGATGGCAGCTAGAACGTACCGTGAATTTGTGCTCATTTCCTTGCCTGTATTGGTCGATTAGCCTATCATGCGATTCAGCGTTGCCTCACTTAATTGACCAGTCAAGAGTCAAACTATTTCCTGAGTGCAAGTGTAGCCAACAGCCACAGCTCAGCAATAGCCTATAGTCATGTGTATTATTTCTCCAAATCATATTTAGCACATCATGTCTAATAAATGTCTGAAGTAGCCTATATTCATTATTTTAAAAGGAACACACCGGCAGGCCTAATATGAAATCAAAAAACTTTTCCAAACACTTTGTAGGCCACCATTCATGCAGCATCATATTCTGTAAATCAGGCTATGTAAATTACAGCCTATCATAGAGAAGATAATATCTTTATTGTCACGAATCTGGTCTGTGGACTTCTGTTTACTCACCACCAGAGGTCACTCCTCCATCACATTGACTCTTGCACCACACAACTGTTGCACTTCACCCACGAACTACAATTCCCATCATCCATTGCACTGATGGCACTAATCACGCTCACACCTGAGAACTATCACACAATCACAAACCCTACTTAAACCATGGACTTCCTCTTCCTCTCTGCAGATTATTGTCCTGCGTATTCTGTTAACCCTTCTGTGTTTATGTCTAGCTCTGAGTCTGGTTCTGCGTATAACACTCTCCAAGTGTTAGCTGCCTTACCATTTGAGTGCCATCCCAGAAAGGATGTCTAATGTCTCCTCACGGCCTTCCCAAGAAGACCATTAGACAGCTGCAGCTCATCCAGAACGCTACTGCCAGGATTCTGACTAGAACCAGAAAATCTGAGCATATCACACCAGTCCTCAAGGTCCTTACACTGGCTTCCAGTTACATTTAGGACTGATTTTAAAGTACTTTTACTTGTTTATAAGTTACTCAATGGCCTAGGACACAAATACATTTGGGAAGTGGGAAGTCGTGGCCTAATGGTTAGAGAGCTGGACTTGTAATCCAAAGGTTGCGGGTTCGAGTCTCGGGCCGGCAGGGATTGTAGGTGGGGGGAGTGAATGTCCAGCGCTCTCTCCACCCTCAATACCACGACTGAGGTGCCCTTGAGCAAGGCACCGAACCCCCAACTGCTCCCCGGGCGCTGCAGCATAAAATGGCTGCCCACTGCTCCGGGTGTATGTTCACGGTGTGTGTGTGTTCACTGCTGTGTGTGTGCACGTTGGATGGGTTAAATGCAGAGCACGAATTCCGAGTATGGGTCACCATACTTGGCTGAATGTCACTTCACATTGCAGATATGCTCACTGAATATAAACCTAACAGACCACTCGGATCATTAGAATCAAGTCAGTTAGAAACACCAAGGGTTCACACAAAACAAGGGGAGTCTGCTTTTAGCTATTATGCTGCCCACAGTTGGAACCAGCTACCAGAAGAGATCAGATGTCAGATCAGACTCAAAACTCATCTGTTTAGCCCTGCATTTGAATGAGCACTGTGCTACATCCGAACTTACTGCACTGTATTCTATGTAACCATTTTCTGTTCTTAACTGCTTTAAATTAATTTTAAATCAATTTCTATAGAATTTTAAAATTCCTTATTTTTTAAATTCTGCTTTTATTGCTGTGATTATTATTTTTAATGACTATTTCACTTTCTTTTAATAATAAACTTTATTTTCTATAGCGCCTTTAAATGAAGATCTCAAAGCACTTTACAACAACAGATAAAACCATACACAATAAAAAAATAAATAAATCAAAAACACTACAAATAAAACAATATAAAAATAATATGTTACTCTTTTGAGTAATACAAATGTTTAATTAAAAGCTACCCTAAAAAAATGAGTTTTAAGGCGAGTTTTAAAAGTGCTAATAGTTTTAGCTTGCCTTCTCAATCGGTAAAGAATTTCACAGTTTTGGAGCTAATGAAGAAAAAGAGAGGTAGGACTTAAACCAATTAAGTGCAATATCAGAGACCCCAAAAACAGTTTCTAGACGACTAATTAAAACCGAATGATCTACAGTGTCAAAAGTGGCACTGAGATCAAGAAGGATCAAGATTGAAAGATAACCAGAATCCGAAGCAATTAACAAATCATTAGTAACCTTAACCAGTGCTGTTTCAGTACTATAGAATTTGCGGAAACCAGATTGCAAAGGTTCAAAAAGATTGTTTTCAGTCAAATGAGAAATTAACTGAGAAGCAACCACTCGCTCCAAAATTTTTAACAAGAAAGGAAAGATTTAGGGCTGCAACTAACGATTATTTTGATAATCGATTAGTTGGCCGATTATTCTTTCGATTAATCGGATTAAAAAATATTGACCAAAAAAAACACTATTCCACATTCTGCCCAATGTCCTTCAAACAAACGTGACAACTGAATGCTATGAAAACATACAGTGCTTAATTTATTAGAGCACTTAGCATAATAAAGAGAAAACATATTTTAGAAATTTGTCAAAAATTTGTTTAAATTTAAAAATGTTATTGTCATTTATTAGACATAATAATAAAAAATGGCCTCATAACAGCTTGCATTCTTGCTGGTATTGTTTATGTACTTTTTGACTGCAATTGGGTATCGCGAAAAAAAAAATACAAGAAAAAATAAGTGCTCTGGTTTTCTTTCATAGATAACAGCAATAATGATATTATAGCATTAAAAATAGCCTACTACTGTTACTAAAGAGCTTACACATATTGGAGTACTAACCAGTACAGAAAGCCGAAAAATGATTTTGGTTATCACCAATACTGTTACTTTAGAGCAGCAGTGGCACAAACCTTGCATAAACACATTGTTAAACTTACATAAATTTGTTAAGCATTGTAAAAATTGAATATAGTTTAAACCTCTATTAAAAATTAAAATAATAAAGATAATAATAAAGACGAATAAAAACACAAACTCAGTGTTAACCAACAGGTAAGAGTAATGTTCTGCAGGAACTACTTTGATCACAGTCACCTCGTCATTTCTTTATCCTGTAAAAGGCCGTTATGGAGCGTCTCATGTTTATATTCAGACAGACAATTACACGCTGTTATCCCTTTAAAGTTCCTACTCTCATAAAATATTTTAATTTATTTTAAACCTTAAATTAACTTTCAACAACAGATAATTCAGCACAATGGATATGTTTGCGCTGAAAAGCCTATTAATTGTCTCCCTCTCTACTGTGTTCTGTCCGTCTGACGCGCGTGCGCGCGCCCGCCGCGCCGGCGCTCATTCGGTATTTTAAACTTAACACAGACTGTCAGGACGGACCTTTATGCAAAAATGGATATGCTCGCGTGAATTTGTGGCATTTATAGATAAGGATATGACCGTAAACTGAACGTTTTTGCGCTGAGGACGCACACGCATCTGTCAAAGCGCCTGACAGGGCAAGCCATTACTCTTATGCATTAACTTAAAGCTTAAAATAAAGAATTATCATGTTTTGGGCAGCTTGGATCACGTGCTTCTCCGGCAGAATCTCATTCTGTTTCCTCCACTATTTTTAGATGCATTTTGTCCATAGAAATGCATTATTCAGTGCCGTAATTTGACTAACCAGCTGAAGTTGGACGTGCACTGTGGGCAGACCCGATTAATCGATAATGAGAATCGTTGTCGATGATTTTCATAATCGATAATAATCGATTTTATCGATTAGTTGTTGCAGCCCTAGAAAGATTGGATATGGGCCGAAAATTTGAAAGGTTTTCATAATCAATATTTGTCGTCTTTGGTACTGGGGTAACTGCAGCAATTTTAAAACTTGGCGGAACAACCCCGGTACACAAAGAGTCATTTATAAAGCTCAAAACAACAGGACACAAGGAAGCAAAACATGACTGAAACAGACTAGTAGGTATGGGATCAAGTAAAGAAGTGACTGGCTTCATTTGAGAAACCTCCTTTTGAAGAGAGTATGAATCAAGTGTACAAAAATTAGAAAAAACAGTACCAGCATAAGAAACATTAACAGAAGAAAACGACAATGAAGTAGAAGCACAAATACCCTTGCGTACATTATCAATCTTGGTAGCAAAAAAGTCAAGAAACTTATTACAAAGATGAGTTGAAGCAGTAACATGTAAAGAACTATTACACTTCAGAAATTTGTTAATAGAGTTAAACAGTTGTCTCGGATTTCTTTGGTTGTCATCAATCATCATAGAAAAATAATTTGATCTAACAGAAACAATTCTAGCCTTATACTCTTGTAAACAATCTTTCCAAGACGCCACTTCTGCTCCATCTTACGACAAGATGTCTTCATCATACGCAAATCATCATTATACCAAGGAGCAGGACGTACAAATGAAACAGAACGTGACTTTTGAGGAGCAAAAGTATCCAGGCCAGACAGGAGAACAGAATTTAACATGAAAACCTTTGTCTCTAATGAATCAGATGAAGAGAAACTACCCAATGAGGAATCAATGAAAACAGAAAAATCAGAAACCTCAATTGATCTCCATTTCCGATGTCACAACACGAGAAGAGGAGATATTGGCACCAGGTTAGTACAGATCAAAAAAGATTGCCAGATGGTCAGACAATCATGAGTTTTCACCAAGCGGCAACCTCCCGCTCTCTCTCTCGAAACCAACACGGAAGTGACTTAAACTGTAATTCGTCAACTGACCGCTAGAGGCTGGCTGCAAAAGGGAGTCAATGCCCAACTTTACAGCAGAAAAAAAACGTTTACAGCTTGGTTCAAAAAATTATCTTGGTCTATACAGTTAATTTTACCCTTCATGACAACTGTGTCATGACAACTTTTTTTTATAACTCATCCGTTTAAATTATATCAAGCCTTAAAGTTCTGCATAATTAAGGGCGTGGCCAATTGAGTGACAGGTGGATTGCTGCTGCTGTCACCACTGTCACGCTTGGTGGGCGTGGTTTCAGCAACCAGCTCCACCTACGTCCCACCTTTTAGCCCATTTTCGATTATCCGGGAGTGACGCGAAGCCAAGATGGCGACGGCTGTCTCCGAGCACTTTGAGCTTCAAAAATGCTCTTCAGAAACCAACGGGTGTCGTCACGGACACTACGTCCATTTTCTTTACAGCCTATGGTTTTCACTTTACACCTACCTCTGACTAGGCGTAAGATTTAGTGTCAGACGTAGCACTACGCAGAGATGGTGTAACAGGTATAAATTCTACGCACGACTTAAAGTGCATTTTACGTCCAGCCTAGTCTTACAACTGTGTGTACGTCCAGCTGGTGCAACCGGTGTTACACCAAATTCTGTGACCATCGTATTCCGTGACCCTAGGAGGCGCTGTCGTCACTGTTTGGCTTGAACTGTATCACACAGGCGGATTGGGCACGCAAATAGCGTACAGGTTCAAAGCTCCCGTGCACATTGTATGAGCGCGCCAATACAGTCTGGTCACGTCAATTCACTCGCAACCTCGTCTACTGTATAACCTATCCAGGAAAGAATTTGTCTAATATGAAGTACAACTGTTACATTAAATGATTTGTATTTATTTATTAATTTTCTAATACTTTTAAATTGATAAAATTGATTTTTTTTATACAAAATTTCCTCTGCTTATGTTTTAGCCTTAAGTGTTATGTACTGTAGATAGGCCTACTCTTGAATGTTCTTGAATAAGTTTGTACAAATTCTTAACCGCTTCTTAAATAAATATTAAAGTGACTAAATTAAAGTGACTGTGTGGAATGTTTGTTTAGAAATGCTGTTTATTCAACAGGCTTATTAAACCAATTTAAAATGTCATGAGATTAAACACAATCCAGTTGTTTGCGGAGTAGCCTATTTTTGCATGTTGTATGCAACGTAAATGTTTAACAATGTTCATGAAGCTGATGTCACAAAAACAGGTTTTTTTTTTGCTGTTGTTTTTTTTTACTACAAATGTAAAAAATTTACAAACACTGTATCTATATTCTATACTCTACATACATATGAATAAAACCAATGCTTTAATTTGCAATGAAATGCTTTATTTTTTCAAACAATGTGTGGTAATATCAGGTTAACAGTACCTTTAACTTAAAAACTTTAAACACTAATAATATAAAGGCAGGGGAGGGGAGATTAAAATTGACACGCTGAACAGCTAGGGCTTCATGGGGTCGGGCTCTTGTACACATTGCATGTTTTTCTGTGTGAAAGAATTTCCTTTATACACAGACAGACAGACTGATAGATAGATAGATAGATAAATGGTAACTAAAGGCAGAGAAACTGAGGACAAAAAACAACTTGTGTTGCTGTGAAGTGAAACTTTAGTTTATATAGCTGGAAATATGGGTGTGGTGATGGCGCAGTGGATAAGACACATGCCTTTGGTGGGAGAGACCCGGGTTCGAATCCACTGTGAGACACCAATGTGTCCCTGAGCAAGACACTTAACCCCTAGTTGCTCCAGAGGCGTGCGACCTCTGACATATATAGCAATTGTAAGTCGCTTTGGATAAAAGCGTCAGCTAAATGAATAAATGTAAGTGTAAATATACAGCGATAGAGACTCGAACATGTAAGGACACGTAGTCATTTTTAAAGCATTATATCGCAGACGATCTGTATATATTAACATTCACTTCAAATAAATGATTTATAATAACTGTTTAACTAAAATTGCTTGTATGTAATGGATTAATAATAATATATGATTTATATATAAATCATATAAAATAACTAAATTTTTGGTTTTGGCCAGACAATTGTTTTTAGTACTAGTGACCTTTAATTTGGAGCATGAGAAACTGGGGGAGTAATGTGTCATGTGTCACTTTGCTTACATCTGATTGGTCCAATATCAGTTTGAGATCTCTAACTAAGAGCATAACCTGCTGTGGAGTGTAAGTTACTATGGCAATGAACGCAGCTAAAAGCCAAGCCACTTTCATGGAACCTAAAACCCAGGATTGGTGCAAACTAAACTGAAACATACCTGGCTAGCCAGCTAAACCAGCTTCATGGTACAGACCCCAGGACTTCTGTACTTAATCTGTTTCAGAAAGCCATTTTTAAAAACCTTGATTAACTATTCTAGATTAAGCCTACTTCTGGTTTAATTTAAACCCTGTCTGGCGTGAAACTGCCCTAGAATTTACCTCAGAAGAATGCGATGCGGGTCAGAGCTCAGATGTTTAAAGCTTTAAGCCTAATGTGCCATTAAAGTCATTAAAGATGAATGAAGAATAAACACCAACCTTCTGGTTCCTCTTGTTTTATTTTCAAAGGTTCTGGTTCCTCTTGTTTTATTCTCCAGGTTTCTGGGTCTTCGTGTTTTATTTTCAAAGGTTCTGGTTCCTCGTGTTTTATTTTCAAAGGTTCTGGTTCCTCATGTTTTATTTTCAAAGGTTCTGGTTCCTCATGTTTTATTCTCCAGGTTTCTGGTTCTTTGTGTTTTATTTTCAAAGGTTCTGGTTCCTCGTGTTTTATTCTCCAGGTTTCTGGTTCCTCGTGTTTGGGTTCTGGTTCAATCATGTTCTCCTCTCTCTCTTCTTTAACAAACATCATCTTCTCAGTAGATCTCAGTTCAGATGATACTCCTCCAGATATTCCTGAGGATGAGAATATTACAGAGATTTACTGACCTGATTCAAAAACTGTATTTCTCTATTAACAGAAACAACATTTCTAGCCGTTTGTATTAAAACAGCACCACAACAAAACAACAGACAGCGCGGTGAAACTGAACTTCTTCCTCTGAGGTTTAATGGTGTTTGTCAAACAATCATAAGTGTTTTAGCGCCACCCGCTGGACTGGAGAGAAGTGAAGAAGAGAGAAATAATACAGAGGATATTTATTTAGTGCGTCAAGGTGCGCTGATTTGTTTTCCTTTTAAAAAAACATCTGCAGATAAGATGCAGCCTTATGAAAAAACTAACTCCAAAATATTAAACAGGTTTAGCATGAAAACATTCTTGGATTATGTCTGTCTATAAATATTAAATTTAACCAGTTGAGTGACCCAGCCCTTACAGAAAAAACACATGAACTTCACATGTGCAAAAATTCATGTGATCACATGTGACCACATGCACATGTGATTTTGCAAATGTGAAATTTAACATGTAAAAACATGTGATTTTGCACATGTGAAATATGTGGATCACATGTGAAACATGTGTTTTGCACATGGGAAATGTGTGCTTTTGGAACATTTGCACATGTGAGTACATGTGAAACACATGTAATCACATGTGAAACACATGTGAAACACATGTAATCACATGTGAAACACATGTAATCACATGTGAAACACATGTAATCACATGTGAAACACATGTAAAACACATGTAATCACATGTGAAACACATGTAATCACATGTGAAACATGTTAAATTTGATCACATGTGAAACATGTTAAATTTCCATTAGAGCCCCATGAGATCACATGTGAAACCTATAAGCACATGTGAAACCCATGAGATCACATGTTAAACCTGAAAATTCCCATGTGAAACCTATAATTACATGTGAAACCAATAATCACATGTGAAACGTAAAATTCCCATTAGAGACCCATGGAATAACATTTGAAACCCATCAACAATCTATGTTAAACCTACACCACATGTAAACCTGCAACTTCATGTGAAACCCATGTAAAAATCATTCAGCAAAATACCACAGAAAACGGTAGGCCTACCATGTTCTTTTGTAGGGCCTATAGCCATGTTTCCCAACATTAAAACAAATAATTCAAATTGAGCTTTTATTTCATTTCAAAAATATGCAGTACAAATTGAATGTTTAAAACAAACAAAGCAAAACCAAATTAAAATTATACATTAAAAAAAGCCGCTAAAACGATTATGTATAAGGGCATGTGTGTGTATTGTGTGTTTGTGAACGTGTGTTGTCTCAGTCCTCTGTGCCTCCTTCAGCAGGCATCCTGTTTTGGGATAGAAAAACAATCAAAGAATATAGCTGCGAGCAGCGATGACGGGCCCAAGCCGCCAGTGCATATGCCACCCCGGTGGCATCGATAAAACGGTGCCCAGCGAGCACACACAATACAGTAACCCTCTGGCAGTTTGGTTTTAAGGGATACGGCAATTAAAGGGTTAATCCAAACCATCAACTCTGTGAAACACAACACACAGAACAACATATAAAACTTTAAATTCTGTGAAAATATATTTTTCATTGGTAGTTGATGTTAGTTAATGCATTTACTAATGCTAACAAATGAGAAATTATTATAGTTACCAAAGCTTTTAATGATTTATAAGCATTTTTTTTATGATTTATTTTTCCATTAACTAACATGAATAATTTTTACTAACACAAATAAAGTAAAAAATATATTGTTAATATTTAATGTTATTTGTGAATTAACCAATGTTAAAAAACAACATTATTTAACTGTTGTTAGTTAACATCAACAATAATTATATACCATTTAATGGTGATCAATATTAATTCCAAAATGAGTTAATATATTATTACATTTTAAAGTTTTATCTTTTGAGCTTGACTATTTTTCTAATATTAAAAATATTATGTTCATTGTTAGCTCATTGTAAGTTCATACTATCAATGAAGAATTAACATGCTGTAAAAAATATATTTTTCATTGTTAGTTCATATTAATTAATGCATTCCCTACTGTTAACAATTGAGACTTAATTATAAAGTGTTATCAAAACCTTTAATGCTTTATAAGCATTTTTTAAGGATTTTATTGAGAAGTTTAAACAGACCCTCTCTCTCTCTCTCTCTCTCTCTCTCTTTCTTTCTCTCTCTCTCCCCCTCCACACTCACTGAACTCACACAGTCACTCACACCCCACCCCTCACTCAGAAGCAGTGACAGGGAGCTCTCACTCAGCAGCAGCTCTGATAGTTTTTTAATTTTCTCCTCTGCATAGTGTATTGTAAATTCATGAAATTAATCACATATCCTCAGACTGTATTGTTCTGTGTATGTAATTTTTTATGAAGTGTTTGGAAGCTGCTCTTAAAAAAAAAAAAAAAAAAAAAAAAAGAATTCTCTTTTTTACTGTAACTTTAATAAATTGCCATTAAATCATCGTTCAAGATATCCTAAATCCGTCCTCAATTTAGCATCTTCAGTATTTTGGCATCACTAGAAAAAATGTTTTGGTGTGATTTCTGTGTTTCTGTTTGGAGGAGTATGAATTTGTTTACAGCTCGTTTTAAAAAAAAACCCACATTAAAATAAATATAGCCGACTTCCTGTTGGTCGTAGCTAATGACTGTAAATTAGAAAGTTGTCCGGATTAATAAGAACAATTTATGTACCGAGTTTGGTGTCTGTAGCGATCATTATATATATATAATCATTAATAATTATATACCATTTAATGTTGATCAATATTAATTCCAAAATGTGTTAATATATTATTAAATTTTAAAGTTTATCTTTTGAACATGACTATTTTTCTAACATTAAAAAGATTAATAAATGCTTTAAAAAAAATTTTTCTTTGTTAGTTCATACTATCATGGAAGAATTAACATCCTGTAAAAATATATTTTTCATTGTTAGTTCATGTTAATGCATTTCCTAATGTTAAGAAATGAGACCTTATTATAAAGTGTTATCAAAATCTTTAATGATTTATAAGCATTTTTTAAAGATTTTAAAAAACAGACCCTCTCTCTCTTTTTCTCTCTCTCTCACCCACTGCCTCAATCCACACAGTCACTCACACAGTCACTCACACCCCACAACACCCCACCCCCACCCCTCACTCAGAAGCAGTGGCAGGAGCTCTCACTCAGAAGCAGGCTGATAGTTTTTAAATTTTCTCCTAAGCATAGTGTATTGTAAATTCATGAAATTAATCACATATCCTCAGACTGTATTGTTCTGTGTATGTAATTTTTTATGAAGTGTTTGGAAGCTGCTCTTAAAAGATAAAAAAAAAAAAAAAATTATCTTTTTTACTGTAACTTTAATAAATTTCCATTAAATCATCGTTCAAGATATCCTAAATCCGTCCGCAATTTAGCATCTTCAGTATTTTGGCATCATGAGAAAAAATGTTTGGTGTGATTTCCGTGTTTCTGCTTGGAGGAGTATTAATTTGTTTACAGCCCGTTTAAAAAAAAACCCCACATTAAAATAAATATAGCCGATTTCCTGTTGGTCGTAGCTAATGACTGTAAATTAGAAAGTTGTCCGGATTAATAAGAACAATTTATGTACCGAGTTTGGTGTCTGTAGCTATCATTATATATATATAATCATTAATAATTATATACCATTTAATGTTGATGAATATTAATTCCAAAATGTGTTTATATATTATTACATTTTAAAGTTAATCTTTTGAACATGATTATTTTTCTAACATTAAAAAGATTAATAAATGCTTTAAAAAAAAAGTTATTTGTTAGTTCATACTATCATGGAAGAATTAACATGCTGTAAAAATATATTTTTCATTGTTAGTTCACGTTAATTAATGCATTTCCTAATGTTAAGAATTGAGACCTTATTATAAAGTGTTATCAAAATCTTTAATGATTTATAAGCATTTTTTAAAGATTTAAAAAAAACAGACCCTCTCTCTCTCTTTCTCTCTCTCACCCACTGCCTCAATCCACACAGTCACTCACACAGTCACTCACACCCCACCCCACCCCTCACTCAGCTGCAGGCTGACAGGACCTCTCACTCAGAAGCATTATATCAACTCTCTGATAGTTTTTAAATTTTCTCCTAAGCATAGTGTATTGTAAATTCATGAAATTAATCACATATCCTCAGACTGTATTGTTCTGTGTATGTAATTTTTTATGAAGTGTTTGGAAGCTGCTCTTAAAAGATAAAAAAAAATAAAAATTATCTTTTTTACTGTAACTTTAATAAATTGCCATTAAATCATCGTTCAAGATATCCTAAATCCGTCCGCAATTTAGCATCTTCAGTATTTTGGCATCATGATAAAAAATGTTTCGTGTGATTTCCGTGTTTCTGCTTGGAGGAGTATTAATTTGTTTACAGCCCGTTTTTAAAAAAAACCCACATTAAAATAAATATAGCCGACTTCCTGTTGGTCGTAGCTAATGACTGTAAATTAGAAAGTTGTCCGGATTAATAAGAACAATTTATGTACCAAGTTTGGTGTCTGTAGCTAAAACTAACCCCCCCATTTTTGACAAAAGGTGGCGCTATAGAGTGCCTCTTCCACGCCCGTTTATGAGCTTTTTCCAGTGTCTAACTATCATTAATACTCATGTGTGTGTTGAGTTTCATGACATTCTAAACATGTTATCTGCCTCAAAATCACCAGAAACGAATTTTCAACTTTGACACGTTGCCATGGCAACATAAGTTTAGATATCAATATTCCCTCCACAGTTTTACATCGGCCGTGTTTTGACATTATTCTGGTGAAGTTTGAAGCAAATCGAGTAAAAATAAGATGCTGAATTCAAAGCATTTTGAAAACGACAAGTTGGTGGCGCTATAACTTTCAGTCATAATAGTCACATCTATCCGATCGGCATCATACAACGAACAAATCACTGAAGTTTGATCTGCATCATACAATGTATGTGGACGTTATTACGCATTTCCTGGGTCTCATTTTTCGCCATAACTTCATCGCCTCGCCACGGGCAAACCGTTCGACATATCAAAAATATCTTCGCAATTTAGCGTCCCCAATGTCTTGAGATCATGTTCACCGAGTTTGGTGGCAATCGTATGGAAATCCTCAGAGGAGTATATCAAATTCCAGAGCATGCGCTTTTTAAACAGCCCTGAATAGCCGACTTCCTGTTGGGCGGAGCCTAAAACATGCAGCATGAAAGTTGTTCAGCTCAATGAGTTCTATATGTGTACCGAGTTTCATATGAATACGTGCAAGTATGTGTGAGCTATACATCAAGCTTTCTGACAATTTTGCAGGGGGCGCCGTAGAGCCCCTGTGCCACGCCCGGGTCCCAGCCTCAGCGGCGTCCTAATGGCCGCAGGTTCCAATGTGTGTGCCAATTTTCAAGAGTTTTCGGGCACGTTAAGGCCCCCAAAAGTACCCGGATAGTCGAAATAAAAAATAATAAAAAAAAAAAATAAAATAAAAAATAAATAAAATATAGCTGCGAGCAGCGATGACGGGCCCAAGCCGTCAGCATATGCCACCCCGGTGGCATCGATAAAACGGTGCCCAGCGAGCACACACAATACAGTAACCCTCTGGCAGTTTGGTTTTAAGGGATACGGCAATTAAAGGGTTAATCCAAACCATCAACTCTGTGAAACACAGACACACAGAACAACATATAAATCTTTAAATTCTGTGAAAATATATTTTTCATTGGTAGTTCATGTTAGTTAATGCATTTACTAATGCTAACAAATGAGAAATTATTATAGTTACCAAAGGTTTTAATGATTTATAAGCATTTTTTAATGATTTATTTTTCCATTAACTAACATGAATAATTTTTTCTAACACAAATGAATAAAGTAAAAAATATATTGTTAATATTTAATGTTATTTGTGAATTAACCAATGTTAAAAAACAACATTATTTAACTGTTGTTAATTTACATCATTAATAATTATATACCATTTAATGTTTATCAAAATCAATTCCAAAATGTGTTAATATATTATTAAATTTTAAAGTTTTATCTTTTGAGCATGACTATTTTTCTAATATTAAAAATATTTTGTTCATTGTTAGTTCATTGTAAGTTCATACTATCAATGAAGAATTAACATGCTGTAAAAAATATATTTTTCATTGTTAGTACATGTTAATTAATGCATTCCCTACTGTTAACAATTGAGACTTAATTATAAAGTGTTATCAAAACCTTTAATGCTTTATAAGCATTTTTTAAGGATTTTATTGAGAAGTTTAAACAGACCCCCTCTCTTTCTCTCTCTCTCTCTCTCTCTCTCTCTCTCTCTCTCTCTCCCCCTCCACACTCACTGAACTCACACAGTCAGTCACCCACCCAGTCACCTACCGCACACATTAGAAGCACAGTGACAGGAGATCTCTAAGTTTTAAATTTTTCTCCTCCGCATAGTGTATTGTAAATTCATGAAATTAAGCACATATCCTCACACTGTATTGTTCTGTGTATGTAATTTTTTATGAAGTGTTTGGAAGCTGCTCTTAAAAGATAAAAAAAAAAAGTTCTCTTTTTTCTGTAACTTTAATAAATTGCCATTAAAACACCGTTCAAGATATCCTAAATCCGTCCGCAATGAAGCATCTTCAGTATTTTGGCGTCATGACAAAAAATGTTTGGTGTGATTTCCGTGTTTCTGTTTGGAGGAGTATGAATTTGTTTACAGCCCGTTTAAAAAAACAAAAAACCCACATTAAAATAAATATAGCAGACTTCCTGTTGGTCGTAGCTAATGACTGTAAATTAGAAAGTTGTCCGGATTAATAAGAACAATTTATGTACCGAGTTTGGTGTCTGTAGCTATCATTATATATATATATATATATAATCATTAATAATTATATACCATTTTATGTTGTTCAATATTAATTCCAAAATGTGTTAATATATTATTAAATTTTAAAGTTTATCTTTTAAACATGACTATTTTTCTAACATTAAAAAGATTAATAAATGCTTTTAAAAAAAATGTTCTTTGTTAGTTCATACTATCATGGAAGAATTAACATGCTGTAAAAATATATTTTTCATTGTTAGTTCACGTTAAATAATGCATTTCCTAATGTTAAGAAATGAGACCTTATTATAAAGTGTCATCAAAATCTTTAATGATTTATAAGCATTTTTTTAAGATTTTAAAAAACAGACCCTCTCTCTCTCTTTCTCTCTCTCACCCACTGGCTCAATCCACACAGTCACTCACACAGTCACTCACAGCCCACCCCACCCCCACCCCTCACTCAGCTGCAGGCTGACAGGGATCTCTCACTCAGAAGCAGTCTAACAGCTCTCTGATAGTTTTTTAATTTTCTCCTCTGCATAGTGTATTGTAAATTCATGAAATTAATCACATATCCTCAGACGGTATTGTTCTGTGTATGTAATTTTTTATGAAGTGTTTGGAAGCTGCTCTTAAAAGAAAAAAAAATAATAATAATTCTCTTTTTTACTGTAACTTTAATAAATTGCCATTAAATCATCGTTCAAGATATCCTAAATCCGTCCGCAATTTAGCATCTTCAGTATTTTTGCATCATGATAAAAAATGTTTGGTGTGATTTCCGTGTTTTTGCTTGGAGGAGTATTAATTTGTTTACAGCCCGTTTTTTAAAAAAACCCACATTAAAATAAATATAGCCGACTTCCTGTTGGTCGTAGCTAATGACTGTAAATTAGAAAGTTGTCCGGATTAATAAGAACAATTTATGTACCGAGTTTGGTGTCTGTAGCTAAAACTAACCCCCCCATTTTTGACAAAAGGTGGCGCTATAGAGTGCCTCTTCCACGCCCGTTTATGAGCTTTTTCCAGTGTCTAACTATCATTAATACTGATATGTGTGTTGAGTTTCATGACATTCTAAACATGTTATCTGCCTCAAAATCACCAGAAACGAATTTTCAACTTTGACACGTTGCCATGGTAACATCATTTTAGATATCAATATTCCCTTCACAGTTTTACATCGGCCGTGTTTTGACATTATTCTGGTGAAGTTTGAAGCAAATCGAGTAAAAATAAGATGCTGAATTCAAAGCATTTTGAAAACGACACACTTCCTGCAGCCAGTTGGTGGCGCTATAACTTTCAGTCATAATAGTCACATCTATCCGATCGGCATCACACAACGAACAAATCAATGAAGTTTGATCTACATCATACAATGTATGTGGACGTTATTAGGCATTTCCTGTGTCTCATTTTTCGCCATAACTTCATCGCCTCGCCACGGGCAAACCGTTCGACATATCAAAAATATCTTCGCAATTTAGCGTCCCCAATGTCTTGAGATCATGTTCACCGAGTTTGGTGGCAATCGTATGGAAATCCTCAGAGGAGTATATCAAATTCCAGAGCATGCGCTTTTTAAACAGCCCTGAATAGCCGACTTCCTGTTGGGCGGAGCCTAAAACATGCAGCGTGAAAGTTGTTCAGCTCAATGAGTTCTATATGTGTACCGAGTTTCATATGAATATGTGCAAGTATGTGTGAGCTATACATCAAGCTTTCTGACAATTTTGCAGGGGGCGCCGTAGAGCCCCTGTGCCACGCCCGGGTCCCAGCCTCAGCGGCGTCCTAATGGCCGCAGGTTCCAATGTGTGTGCCAATTTTCAAGAGTTTTCGGGCACGTTAAGGCCCCCAAAAGTACCCGGATAGTCGAAATAAAAAATAATAAAAAAAAATTAAAAAAAATAAATAAATATAGCTGCAAGCAGCGATGACGGGCCCAAGCCGTCAGCATACGCCACCCTGGTGGCATCGATAAAACGGTGCCCAGCGAGCACACGCATTACAGTAACCCTCTGGCAGTTTGGTTTTAAGGGATACGGCAATTAAAGGGTTAATCCAAACCATCAACTCTGTGAAACACACACACACACACACACAGAACAACATATAAAACTTTAAATTCTGTGATTGTTCTGTGTATGTAATTTTTTATGAAGTGTTTGGAAGCTGCTCTTAAAAGATAAAAAAAAAAAGTTTTCTCTTTTTTCTGTAACTTTAATAAATTGCCATTAAAACACCGTTCAAGATATCCTAAATCCGTCCACAATTTAGCATCTTCAGTATTTTGGCATCATGAGAAAAAATGTTTGGTGTGATTTCCGTGTTTCTGTTTGGAGGAGTATGAATTTGTTTACAGCCTGTTTAAAAAAAAACCCACATTAAAATAAATATAGCCGACTTCCTGTTGGTCGTAGCTAATGTCTGTAAATTAGAAAGTTGTCCGGATTAATAAGAACAATTTATGTACCGAGTTTTGTGTCTGTAGCTATCATTATATATATATCTATATAAACATTAATAATTATATACCATTTAATGTTGATCAATATTAATTCCAAAATGTATTAATATATTATTAAATTTTAAAGTTTATCTTTTGAACATGACTATTTTTCTAACATTAAAAAGATTAATAAATGCTTTAAAAAAAATTGTTCTTTGTTAGTTCATACTATCATGGAAGAATTAACATGCTGTAAAAATATATTTTTCATTGTTAGTTCACGTTAATTAATGCATTTCCTAATGTTAAGAAATGAGACCTTATTATAAAGTGTTATCAAAATCTTTAATGATTTATAAGCATTTTTTAAAGATTTTAAAAAACAGACCCTCTCTCTCTTTCTCTCTCTCACCCAGCTCCTCAATCCACACAGTCACTCACACAGTCACTCACACCCCACCCCACCCCCACCCCTCACTCAGCTGCAGTGACAGGGAGCTCTCACTCAGAAGCAGTGACAGGGAGCTCTCACTCAGAAGCAGCTCTGATAGTTTTTTAATTTTCTCCTCTGCATAGTGTATTGTAAATTCATGAAATTAATCACATATTCTCAGACTGTATTGTTCTGTGTATGTAATTTTTTATGAAGTGTTTGGAAGCTGCTCTTAAAAGATAAAAAAAAAAAAGTTTTCTCTTTTTTACTGTAACTTTAATAAATTGCCATTAAATCATCGTTCAAGATATCCTAAATCCGTCCGCAATTTAGCATCTTCAGTATTTTGGCATCATGATAAAAAATGTTTGGTGTGATTTCCGTGTTTCTGCTTGGAGGAGTATTAATTTGTTTACAGCCCGTTTTAAAAAAAAACCCACATTAAAATAAATATAGCCGACTTCCTGTTGGTCGTAGCTAATGACGGTAAATTAGAAAGTTGTCCGGATTAATAAGAACAATTTATGTACCGAGTTTGGTGTCTGTAGCTAAAACTAACCCCCCCATTTTTGACAAAAGGTGGCGCTATAGAGTGCCTCTTCCACGCCCGTTTATGAGCTTTTTCCAGTGTCTAACTATCATTAATACTGATATGTGTGTTGAGTTTCATGACATTCTAAACATGTTATCTGCCTCAAAATCACCAGAAACGAATTTTCAACTTTGACACGTTGCCATGGTAACATAATTTTAGATATCAATATTCCCTTCACAGTTTTACATCGGCCGTGTTTTGACATTATTCTGATGAAGTTTGAAGCAAATCGAGTAAAAATAAGATGCTGAATTCAAAGCATTTTGAAAACGACACACTTCCTGCAGCCAGTTGGTGGCGCTATAACTTTCAGTCATAAAAGTCACATCTATCCGATCGGCATCATACAACGAACAAATCACTGAAGTTTGATCTACATCATACAATGTATGTGGACGTTATTAGGCATTTCCTGGGTCTCATTTTTCGCCATAACTTCATCGCCTCGCCACGGGCAAACCGTTCGAGATATCAAAAATATCTTCGCAATTTAGCATCCCCAATGTCTTGAGATTATGTTCACCGAGTTTGGTGGCAATCGTATGGAAATCCTCAGAGGAGTATATCAAATTCCAGAGCATGCGCTTTTTAAACAGCCCTGAATAGCCGACTTCCTGTTGGGCGGAGCCTAAGACATGAAGCGCGAAAGTTGTTCGGCTCAATGAGTTCTATATGTGTACCGAGTTTCATATGAATACGTGCAAGTATGTGTGAGCTATACATCAAGTTTTCTGACAATTTTCTAGGGGGCGCCGTAGAGCCCCTGTGCCACGCCCGAGTCCCAGCCTCAGCGGCGTCCTAATGGCCGCGGGTTCCAACGTGCGTGCCAATTTTCAAGAGTTTTCGGGCACGTTAAGGCCCCCAAAAGTGCCCGGATAGTCGAAATAAAAAATAAAAAAAATAAAAATAATAATCCTTAGAAAAACAATAGGGCCCTGCGCCTTACTGGCTTGGGCCCTAATAAATAAATATAGCTGCGAGCAGCGATGACGGGCCCAAGCCGTCAGCATACGCCACCCCGGTGGCATCGATAAAACGGTGCCCAGCGAGCACAAGCATCACAGTAACCCTCTGGCAGTTTGGTTTTAAGGGATACGGCAATTAAAGGGTTAATCCAAACCATCAACTCTGTGAAACACACACACACACACAGAACATATAAAACTTTAAATTCTGTGAAAATTTATTTTTCATTGGTAGTTGATGTTAGTTAATGCATTTACTAATGCTAACAAATGAGAAATTATTATAGTTACCAAAGCTTTTAATGATTTATAAGCATTTTTTAATTATTTATTTTTCCATTAACTAACATGAATAATTTTTTCTAACACAAATTAATAAAGTAAAAAATATATTGTTAATATTTAATGTTATTTGTGCATTCACCAATGTTAAAAAACAACATTATTTAACTGTTGTTAGTTAACATCATTAATAAATATATACCATTTAATGTTGATCAAAATCAATTCCAAAATGTGTTAATATATTATTAAATTTTAAAGTTTTATCTTTTGAACATGACTATTTTTCTAATATAAAAAATATTTTGTTCATTGTTAGTTCATTGTAAGTTCATACTATCAATGAAGAATTAACATACTGTAAAATATATATTTCATTGTTAGTTCATGTTAATTAATGCATTCCCTACTGTTAACAAATGAGACTTAATTATAAAGTGTTATCAAAACCTTTAATGCTTTATAAGCATTTTTTAAGGATTTTATTGAGATGTTTAAACAGACCCTGTCTCTCTCTCTCTCCCCCTCCACACTCACTGAACTCACACAGTCAGTCACTCACCCAGTCACCTACCGCAAACATTAGAAGCACAGAGACAGGAGAACTCTGATAGTTTTTAAATTTTCTCCTAAGCATAGTGTATTGTAAATTCATGAAATTAATCACATATCCTCAGACTGTATTGTTCTGTGTATGTAATTTTTTATGAAGTGTTTGGAAGCTGCTCTTAAAAGAAAAAAAGAAAAGAAAAGTTTTCTCTTTTTTACTGTAACTTTAATAAATTGCCATTAAATCATCGTTCAAGATATCCTAAATCCGTCCGCAATTTAGCATCTTCAGTATTTTGGCATCATAAGAAAAAATGTTTGGTGTGATTTACGTGTTTCTGTTTGGAGGAGTATGAATTTGTTTACAGCCTGTTTAAAAACAAAACCCACATTAAAATAAATATAGCCGACTTCCTGTTGGTCGTAGCTAATGACTGTAAATTAGAAAGTTGTCCGGATTAATAAGAACAATTTATGTACCGAGTTTGGTGTCTGTAGCTATCATTATATATATATAAACATTAATAATTATATACCATTTAATGTTGATCAATATTAATTCCAAAATGTGTTAATATATTATTACATTTTAAAGTTTATCTTTTGAACATGACTATTTTTCTAACATTAAAAAGATTAATAAATGCTTTAAAAAAATTGTTCTTTGTTAGTTCATACTATCATGGAAGAATTAACATGCTGTAAAAATATATTTTTCATTGTTAGTTCACGTTAATTAATGCATTTCCTAATGTTAAGAATTGAGACCTTATTTAATGATTTATAAGCATTTTTTAAAGATTTTAAAAAACAGACCCTCTCTCTCTTTCTCTCTCTCACCCAGCTCCTCAATCCACACAGTCACTCACACAGTCACTCACACCCCACCCCACCCCCACCCCTCACTCAGCTGCAGGCTGACAGGGATCTCTCACTCAGAAGCAGTCTAAGAGCTCTCTGATAGTTTTTAAATTTTCTCCTAAGCATAGTGTATTGTAAATTCATGAAATTAATCACATATCCTCAGACTGTATTGTTCTGTGTATGTAATTTTTTATGAAGTGTTTGGAAGCTGCTCTTAAAAGATAAAAAAAAAAAAAAATTATCTTTTTTACTGTAACTTTAATAAATTGCCATTAAATCATCGTTCAAGATATCCTAAATCCGTCCGCAATTTAGCATCTTCAGTATTTTGGCATCATGATAAAAAATGTTTGGTGTGATTTCCGTGTTTCTGCTTGGAGGAGTATTAATTTGTTTACAGCCCGTTTTTAAAAAAAACCCACATTAAAATAAATATAGCCGACTTCCTGTTGGTCGTAGCTAATGACTGTAAATTAGAAAGTTGTCCGGATTAATTAGAACAATTTATATACCGAGTTTGGTGTCTGTAGCTAAAACTAACCCCCTCATTTTTGACAAAAGGTGGCGCTATAGAGTGCCTCTTCCACGCCCGTTTATGAGCTTTTTCCAGTGTCTAACTATCATTAATACTGATATGTGTGTTGAGTTTCATGACATTCTAAACATGTTATCTGCCTCAAAATCACCAGAAACGAATTTTCAACTTTGACACGTTGCCATGGCAACATAATTTTAGATATCAATATTCCCTTCACAGTTTTACATCGGCCGTGTTTTGACATTATTCTGGTGAAGTTTGAAGCAAATCGAGGTAAAAGAAGATGCTGAATTCAAAGCATTTTGAAAACGACACACTTCCTGCAGCCAGTTGGTGGCGCTATAACTTTCAGTCATAATAGTCACATCTATCCGATCGGCATCATACAACGAACAAATCACTGAAGTTTGATCTACATCATACAATGTATGTGGACGTTATTAGGCATTTCCTGGGTCTCATTTTTCGGCATAACTTCATCGCCTCGCCACGGGCAAACCGTTCGACATATCAAAAATATCTTCGCAATTTAGCGTCCCCAATGTCTTGAGATCATGTTCACCTAGTTTGGTGGCAATCGTATGGAAATCCTCAGAGGAGTATATCAAATTCCAGAGCATGCGCTTTTTAAACAGCCCTGAATAGCCGACTTCCTGTTGGGCGGAGCCTAAGACATGCAGCGTGAAAGTTGTTCAGCTCAATGAGTTCTATATGTGTACCGAGTTTCATATGAATACGTGCAAGTATGTGTGAGCTATACATCAAGTTTTCTGACAATTTTCCAGGGGGCGCCGTAGAGCCCCTGTGCCACGCCCGGGTCCCAGCCTCAGCGGCGTCCTAATGGCCGCAGGTTCCAATGTGCGTGCCAATTTTCGAGAGTTTTCGGGCACGTTAAGGCCCCCAAAAGTACCCGGATAGTCGAAATAAAAAATAATAAAAAAAAAAAAAAAAAAAAAAAAAAAAAATAAATATAGCTGCGAGCAGCGATGACGGGCCCAAGCCGCCAGTGCATACGCCACCCCGGTGGCATCGAAAAACGGTGCCCAGCGAGCACACACAATACAGTAACCCTCTGGCAGTTTGGTTTTAAGGGATACGGCAATTAAAGGGTTAATCCAAACCACCAACTCTGTGAAACACAGACACACAGAACAACATATAAAACTTTAAATTCTGTCAAAATATATTTTTCATTGGTAGTTGATGTTAGTTAATGCATTTACTAATGTTAACAAATGAGAAATTATTAGTTACCAAAGCTTTTAATGATTTATAAGCATTTTTTAGTGATTTATTTTTCCATTAACAAACATGAATAATTTTTACTAACACAAATAAATAAAGTAAAAAATATATTGTTAATATTTAATGTTATTTGTGAATTAACCAATGTTAAAAAACAACATTATTTAACTGTTGTTAATTTACATCATTAATAATTATATACCATTTAATGGTGATCAATATAAAAAGAATTTAAAGTTTTATCTTTTGAGCATGACTATTTTTCTAATATTAAAAATATTTTGTTCATTGTTAGTTCATTGTAAGTTCATACTATCAATGAAGAATTAACATGCTGTAAAAAATATATTTTTCATTGTTAGTTCATGTTAATTAATGCATTCCCTACTGTTAACAAATGAGACTTCATTATAAAGTGTTATCAAAACCTGTAATGCTTTATAAGCATTTTTTAAGGATTTTATTGAGAAGTTTAAACAGACCCTCTCTCTCTCTCTCTCTCTCTCTCTCCCCCTCCACACTCACTGAACTCACACAGTCAGTCACCCACCCAGTCACCTACCGCAAACATTAGAAGTACAGTGACAGGAGATCTCTAAGTTTTAAATTTTTCTCCTAAGCATAGTGTATTGTAAATTCATGAAATTAAGCACATATCCTTACACTGTATTGTTCTGTGTATGTAATTTTTTATGAAGTGTTTGGAAGCTGCTCTTAAAAGATAAAAAAAAAAAGTTTTCTCTTTTTTCTGTAACTTTAATAAATTGCCATTAAAACACCGTTAAAGATATCCTAAATCCGTCCGCAATTTAGCATCTTCAGTATTTTGGCATCATGAGAAAAAATGTTTGGTGTGATTTCCGTGTTTCTGTTTGGAGGATTATGAATTTGTTTACAGCTCGTTTTTTTAAAAAAACCACATTAAAATAAATATAGCCGACTTCCTGTTGGTCGTAGCTAATGACTGTAAATTAGAAAGTTGTCCGGATTAATAAGAACAATTTATGTACCGAGTTTGGTGTCTGTAGCTATCATTTATATATATATATATATATATATATATATATATATATATATATATATATATATATATATATATATATAATCATTAATAATTATATACCATTTAATGTTGATCAATATTAATTCCAAAATGTGTTAATATATTATAAAATTTTAAAGTTTATCTTTTGAACATGACTATTTTTCTAACATTAAAAAGATTAATAAATGCTTTTAAAAAAAAATTTCTTTGTTAGTTCATACTATCATGGAAGAATTAACATGCTGTAAAAATATATTTTTCATTGTTAGTTCATGTTAAATAATGCATTTCCTAATGTTAAGAAATGAGACCTTATTATAAAGTGTTATCAAAATCTTTAATGATTTATAAGCATTTTTTTAAGATTTTAAAAAACAGACCCTCTCTCTCTCTTTCTCTCTCTCACCCACTGGCTCAATCCACACAGTCACTCACACAGTCACTGACAGCTCACCCCACCCCCACCCCTCACTCAGCTGCAGTGACAGGGAGCTCTCACTCAGAAGCAGCTCTGATAGTTTTAAAATTTTCTCCTCTGCATAGTGTATTGTAAATTCATGAAATTAATCACATATCCTCAGACTGTATTGTTCTGTGTATGTAATTTTTTATGAAGTGTTTGAAAGCTGCTCTTAAAAAAAAAAAAAAAAAAAAGAATTCTCTTTTTTACTGTAACTTTAATAAATTGCCATTAAATCATCGTTCAAGATATCCTAAATCCGTCCGCAATTTAGCATCTTCAGTATTTTGGCATCATGAGAAAAAATGTTTGGTGTGATTTCCGTGTTTCTGTTTGGAGGAGTATGAATTTGTTTACAGCCTGTTTATTTAAAAAACCCACATTAAAATAAATATAGCCGACTTCCTGTTGGTCGTAGCTAATGACTGTAAATTAGAAAGTTGTCCGGATTAATAAGAACAATTTATGTACCGAGTTTGGTGTCTGTAGCTAAAACTAACCCCCCCATTTTTGACAAAAGGTGGCGCTATAGAGTGCCTCTTCCACGCCCGTTTATGAGCTTTTTCCAGTGTCTAACTATCATTAATACTGATATGTGTGTTGAGTTTCATGACATTCTAAACATGTTATCTGCCTCAAAATCACCAGAAACGAATTTTCAACTTTGACACGTTGCCATGGCAACATAATTTTAGATATCAATATTCCCTTCACAGTTTTACATCGGCCGTGTTTTGACATTATTCTGGTGAAGTTTGAAGCAAATCGAGTAAAAATAAGATGCTGAATTCAAAGCATTTTGAAAACGACACACTTCCTGCAGCCAGTTGGTGGCGCTATAACTTTCAGTCATAATAGTCACATCTATCCGATCGGCATCATACAACGAACAAATCACTGAAGTTTGATCTACATCATACAATGTATGTGGACGTTATTAGGCATTTCCTGGGTCTCATTTTTCGCCATAACTTCATCGCCTCGCCACGGGCAAACCGTTCGACATATCAAAAATATCTTCGCAATTTAGCGTCCCCAATGTCTTGAGATCATGTTCACCGAGTTTGGTGGCAATCGTATGGAAATCCTCAGAGGAGTATATCAAATTCCAGAGCATGCGCTTTTTAAACAGCCCTGAATAGCCGACTTCCTGTTGGGCGGAGCCTAAGACATGCTGCGCGGAAGTTGTTCGGCTCAATGAGTTCTATATGTGTACCGAGTTTCATATGAATACGTGCAAGTATGTGTGAGCTATACATCGTGTTTTCTGACAATTTTCCAGGGGGCGCCGTAGAGCCCCTGTGCCACGCCCGGGTCCCAGCCTCAGCGGCGTCCTAATGGCCGCAGGTTCCAATGTGCGTGCCAATTTTCGAGAGTTTTCGGGCACGTTAAGGCCCCCAAAAGTGCCCGGATGATTGAAATAAAAAAAAAAAAAAAAAATATAGCTGCGAGCAGCGATGACGGGCCCAAGCCGTCAGCATACGCCACCCCGGTGGCATCGATAAAACGGTGCCCAGCGAGCACAAGCATCACAGTAACCCTCTGGCAGTTTGGTTTTAAGGGATACGGCAATTAAAGGGTTAATCCAAACCATCAACTCTGTGAAACACACACACACACACACAGAACATATAAAACTTTAAATTCTGTGAAAATTTATTTTTCATTGGTAGTTGATGTTAGTTAATGCATTTACTAATGCTAACAAATGAGAAATTATTATAGTTACCAAAGCTTTTAATGATTTATAAGCATTTTTTAATGATTTATTTTTCCATTAACTAACATGAATAATTTTTTCTAACACAAATTAATAAAGTAAAAAATATATTGTTAATATTTAATGTTATTTGTGAATTAACCAATGTTAAAAAACAACATTATTTAACTGTTGTTAATTTACATCATTAATAAATATATACCATTTAATGTTGATCAAAATCAATTCCAAAATGTGTTAATATATTATTAAATTTTAAAGTTTTATCTTTTGAACATGACTATTTTTCTAATATAAAAAATATTTTGTTCATTGTTAGTTCATTGTAAGTTCATACTATCAATGAAGAATTAACATGCTGTAAAATATATATTTCATTGTTAGTTCATGTTAATTAATGCATTCCCTACTGTTAACAAATGAGACTTAATTATAAAGTGTTATAAAAACCTTTAATGCTTTATAAGCATTTTTTAAGCATTTTATTGAGAAGTTTAAACAGACCCTCTCTCTCTCTCTCTCTCTCTCTCTCTCTCCCCCTCCACACTCACTGAACTCACACAGTCAGTCACCCACCCAGTCACCCACCGCAAACATTAGAAGCACAGAGACAGGAGAACTCTGATAGTTTTTAAATGTTCTCCTCCGCATAGTGTATTGTAAATTCATGAAATTAATCACATCCTCAGACTGTATTGTTCTGTGTATGTAATTTTTTATGAAGTGTTTGGAAGCTGCTCTTAAAAGAAAAAAAGAAAAGAAAAGTTTTCTCTTTTTTACTGTAACTTTAATAAATTGCCATTAAATCATCGTTCAAGATATCCTAAATCCGTCCGCAATTTAGCATCTTCAGTATTTTGGCATCATAAGAAAAAATGTTTGGTGTGATTTACGTGTTTCTGTTTGGAGGAGTATGAATTTGTTTACAGCCTGTTTAAAAACAAAACCCACATTAAAATAAATATAGCCGACTTCCTGTTGGTCGTAGCTAATGACTGTAAATTAGAAAGTTGTCCGGATTAATAAGAACAATTTATGTACCGAGTTTGGTGTCTGTAGCTATCATTATATATATATAAACATTAATAATTATATACCATTTAATGTTGATCAATATTAATTCCAAGATGTGTTAATATATTATTACATTTTAAAGTTTATCTTTTGAACATGACTATTTTTCTAACATTAAAAAGATTAATAAATGCTTTAAAAAAATTGTTCTTTGTTAGTTCATACTATCATGGAAGAATTAACATGCTGTAAAAATATATTTTTCATTGTTAGTTCACGTTAATTAATGCATTTCCTAATGTTAAGAATTGAGACCTTATTTAATGATTTATAAGCATTTTTTAAAGATTTTAAAAAACAGACCCTCTCTCTCTTTCTCTCTCTCACCCAGCTCCTCAATCCACACAGTCACTCACACAGTCACTCACACCCCACCCCACCCCCACCCCTCACTCAGCAGCAGGCTGACAGGGAGCTCTCACTCAGCAGTCTAAGAGCTCTCTGATAGTTTTTAAATTTTCTCCTCTGCATAGTGTATTGTAAATTCATGAAATTAATCACATATCCTCAGACTGTATTGTTCTGTGTATGTAATTTTTTATGAAGTGTTTGGAAGCTGCTCTTAAAAGATAAAAAAAAAAAAAATTATCTTTTTTACTGTAACTTTAATAAATTGCCATTAAATCATCGTTCAAGATATCCTAAATCCGTCCGCAATTTAGCATCTTCAGTATTTTGGCATCATGATAAAAAATGTTTGGTGTGATTTCCGTGTTTCTGCTTGGAGGAGTATTAATTTGTTTACAGCCCGTTTTTAAAAAAAACCCACATTAAAATAAATATAGCCGACTTCCTGTTGGTCGTAGCTAATGACTGTAAATTAGAAAGTTGTCCGGATTAATTAGAACAATTTATGTACCGAGTTTGGTGTCTGTAGCTAAAACTAACCCCCTCATTTTTGACAAAAGGTGGCGCTATAGAGTGTCTCTTCCACGCCCGTTTATGAGCTTTTTCCAGTGTCTAACTATCATTAATACTGATATGTGTGTTGAGTTTCATGACATTCTAAACATGTTATCTGCCTCAAAATCACCAGAAACGAATTTTCAACTTTGACACGTTGCCATGGCAACATAATTTTAGATATCAATATTCCCTTCACAGTTTTACATCGGCCGTGTTTTGACATTATTCTGGTGAAGTTTGAAGCAAATCGAGGTAAAAGAAGATGCTGAATTCAAAGCATTTTGAAAACGACACACTTCCTGCAGCCAGTTGGTGGCGCTATAACTTTCAGTCATAATAGTCACATCTATCCGATCGGCATCATACAACGAACAAACCACTGGAGTTTGATCTACATCATACAATGTATGTGGACGTTATTAGGCATTTCCTGGGTCTCATTTTTCGCCATAACTTCATCGCCTCGCCACGGGCAAACCGTTCGACATATCAAAAATATCTTCGCAATTTAGCGTCCCCAATGTCTTGAGATCATGTTCACCTAGTTTGGTGGCAATCGTATGGAAATCCTCAGAGGAGTATATCAAATTCCAGAGCATGCGCTTTTTAAACAGCCCTGAATAGCCGACTTCCTGTTGGGCGGAGCCTAAGACATGCTGTGCGGAAGTTGTTCAGCTCAATGAGTTCTATATGTGTACCGAGTTTCATATGAATACGTGCAAGTATGTGTGAGCTATACATCAAGTTTTCTGACAATTTTCCAGGGGGCGCCGTAGAGCCCCTGTGCCACGCCCGGGTCCCAGCCTCAGCGGCGTCCTAATGGCCGCAGGTTCCAATGTGCGTGCCAATTTTCGAGAGTTTTCGGGCACGTTAAGGCCCCCAAAAGTGCCCGGATGATTGAAATAAAAAAAAAAAAAAAAAAAAAAAAAAAAAAAATAATAATCCTTAGAAGAACAATAGGGCCCTGCGCCTTACTGGCTTGGGCCCTAATAATAATCCTTAGAAGAACAATAGGGCCCTGCGCCTTACTGGCTTGGGCCCTAATAATAATCCTTAGGGGAACAATAGGGCCCTGCGCCTTACTGGCTTGGGCCCTAATAATAATCCTTAGGGGAACAATAGGGCCCTGCGCCTTACTGGCTTGGGCCCTAATTAGGGCAGTGCAAACACAAGTCTATCCTGATAAACTAAGCAAAGTAAATAGGGTCAATCAGAGCAAATAATGCAAAAGTGCTGCTTCAGGGTGTAACATCTCGGTGCTCTTTGGTTGTTTGGGATAATTAAGGTATAAGAACTTAGGAACTCCAAGGCACCCAAAGTAAGTAGAAAAAGTTAAAAAGCCTTTATTTCATTCATGGCTTAAACATTAAAATTGGTGACAGATCCACCTACGCGTTGGGTAATTTTGGGTAAATAGGGTCAATTTTGATTTCATGATACACGTTTTATTTTAAGGTTGAAAAAAAGGTGTTTGAAGCTGCTTTTGATTTTCACAGATGACTGATTTGCTGTATTTGGATTTAAAGACTGTTAGCTATTAAGCCTATATATTTTTAGTGATATTATTATTATTAATTTGTAATTGTATTGTTAATAGTGTCATTAAATGTTTTGTGAATATGCTATGGAAACAAAAAATGCGGGTGAACAGCAATGTTGTTTTCATCTTGGCTTAAAACAACTGTATAAGAGTGATGCGTCTCTTTTATAAAAAGCACTTTTGACAATTTGTGAATAAATCACAAAATAGACTGAGGAATAGACTGATGTTGGATCATCTGAAGATTACCTTTCTGCTCGTCTCCTCAGATCTTTTAACTTCTGTGCCATGCAGACCTTGATCTCAGTGCCTCCGATGCCTGGGTGTGTCTTTTTGACATGGTCTGTAAGAAATGAGATTGATAATATTCAAATTTGAAAACAAGTTTGGAGTTAGTTGCCAAAGAGAGCCTAAATAATACAATAATCCATACTGTGTAAAACAGATGTCAGTGTTTCATCCAAGAGTGCAAAAGTATTATTTTCATTAGAGTATGACCTCTCTTTGCTTTGGAGATGTGAAAAATAATTTTTTTGTGTGCTAAAGGAGTCATGTGTGCTAAAGGAGTCATGAAATGGATAATCAAAATATTCTTGATATATACACATTTAAGAGGTGAGATTAGAAAATGATATTTTTAGTGCAAAACACTTTGCAAACTTTATGAACTCCAGGAACAAAATATAAAATACCGAAACTGCATTTAAAGTGTCAACGATTTCGATTTTGGCTGCAGCAGCTGATCACTAAGGAGAGAATGTACAGTGAAATGACAACGCGACATGATGTGACATAACTGCCAGATTCAAACTGTGCTTTCGCATTATGGTTGGTGCTGAGCCAAAGACGGACGTCTATGTTGGGTAAATTTAGTGTGTTACTGTATTTTGTGCTTTTCAAAGTAGTATTTAATCTTGTGTTAATAAGAATTCAACCCAATCAAGTTTATTAATATGTACATTTGTATTTCTGTATTGCAGTTTCACAGTGCTTCTGATAAAGCACCCTAAACGTCCTACTGCTTCCTGGGTGTTTATTGAAGAACCTGTTAGCTGTCTGCCAAGCTAGAAGTCCTACCCAAATTTTAGTAAGGGCAGAACAATTGATAAAAAATATTTAAACATGCTTACCAATTATTAGCTGCACTTTTTCTAGGTCAAGGCTCTTTCTTTTTTCACCAACAACCCCTTTTTTTCCAGTGACGGAGCATGTTGCCATCTCTTCGAAAGAGAAAATCGAGTCCATTAAAGTTCTGGTTAACTTTTTGTAACCCTCACATCTTTGAGCCTGATCCAACGCAACTGGATTCATTAAGTCAGTTACAGACTTGTTCTGCAAAACAAAAACAAAAAAACATTCACAGAATTGTCAACATTGTGTTTGTTATTTTCTAATGATTAAATCACAATTAACTTCCTGTTTTCTACAACTTTCACTAGGCAGCAAAAATCTACCATTAAACTTGAAAGAAAATGAAGATTGATATCAACTGATATGACATTTTTTTTTAATATGATACCTTTTACATAGATATATAAACAGACGACGACAACACACGTGCATTATATTGCATTGCATATAATGTGTGCTGGTCAACTTTTTATTAAGAAAAAAAATCAAGAAACCACTAGAAAACAGTAATAAAAAAAAACTAAAAAACATTGTGTGTACAATTTAGATAGGCTACTTAATTTATTATTCCAATATCCAAATATGATACTTAACACCACAGGGAACTTACAAAAATATAACTAATATTATTTTATTGCTTTTGTATTAGTTGTTTGAAGAATAAAAAAAAACAATTGGTCGGTCTTAACGCAAGTTTACAACCGGCAAGTCGGTCCTAAATTGGGTCAGTCCTAAATTGTCGGGTTACGGCAAACAAGAATATTTTTATGGCCTGAAATCACTTCTCCTAAATGTAAATTATACCTTTATCTCGCCAGTTTGGTAAGGAGTGGTTAGGTGGGTTTTAGAAGTGGGTACTGGGTGGCGTGGGGCCGACTGAGCTGCCTGAATGGCATCTTTGACAGCTTTTGTGATTGTATCCTGAAGTCCTACATTCAAATCAAAGGAATGAACAGTTAACACACATCAATCGAGTTGTGACTTATTAGTTGTAGTATTTCTATTATTAAAATATTATAATCAGTTCCTCCAGTTTTTCACTATTAATATTATTTTCATGAGAATAAAGATGTTTATGTCAGTGAGTGGTCAGTGTGAAACAATGCAAAGGCGATACATGTATGAATGATCAAATTAAAATAGTTCACCCAAAAATCTAAATTTTGTCATCACTTACTCACCCTCAAGCTGTTCCAAACCTCTTTTGTTTAAGAAAGAAACTCGTACAGGTTTGTAACAACTTGAGGGTGAATTTTTGGGTGCACATTTCTTGAAATTACCACCACAAAATCAGTAATTTTGATCGCAAAACTGGAATGGAAATGCTTACCCTCTTGCATTTGAAAATTTAATTTTCTCAAACGTCTTATCTCCTTTTCCTTTGTTTTTAGCCTCTCCTCAAGCTCCTTTATATCATTTTTGTAGTCTCTCTATCAGTGTAGAAAGAGGAAAAGTGTACAAGACAAAGAAAATAGAGAAAGCCACTTGAAGTGCTGAAGAACTTTCTAGAATCTTGTAATTATGAAAAGATATCTCTGTTATCTGTTGCTCAGGTAGACAACTAGCGTAAAGAATTGTGTTTTGTTTTTCCCTCACCATGTACTGCCTATTAGTGACATATGCATGAAAAAGACCCTTTTGCCACATAAATAAGTGTAAACAAATCAGATTCATTTACATTTACCTTAGGCCGTTTTGGAGTCCAGATTGCATCATGCTCTGGAGTCATGGAGTCATCCTCTGTCTGAAAAACAAGTGTATGGAGTGTAAAGGGTCAGCTGTAATAATGAATAATTAAACAGGTTCCATCCAAAATAGTTTGAAGCTCAAGTGTGTAAAAACTTCTATGATAAACATATGACCAGTGGCGTCTCGTCGAGGCAAGGGAGGCACAGCCTACCCCAGATTTTGATGTGAAAATGGGAGAAGGTGACGCTTCTTAGCAATCACGCCACTGGCCTTGTGCCGTTCTCTCATGGCTCTCGCCCCGCCCTGCTTGTCACACTAATGCCTGGTTCAGATTACACGATTTTAACACGATCCGTTTGACATAGGGTGTCATGGGGATTCGCAAACGACAACGGGCGTCGGGACGCAAGATTCGATCATTTCATCTCGTATAGTGTGTCATAGTGGGCGACAACCTACGTCTGCGATGCTTCACGACAAAAAGACTAGCATGTTAAATTTTTTAACAGTCCTCCACGACGACGGCGCGCGAGTGAGTGATTGAGGGAGAGTGAGTGAGTGAGAGTGTGAGTGAGTGTGTGACTGTGTGTGTGTGCGTGAGTGAGTGTGTGAGTAAGAGAGCGTGTGTGTGAGAGAGAGAGTGCGTGTACGTGAGTGAGTGAGCGTGAGTGTGTGTGTGAGTGAGTGCGTGTGTGAGTGCGGGTAGGCTATGTGAGTGAGCGTGTGTATGTGCGAGTGAATGAGTGTGTGAGACGGCTCGCGATGACTGGTGGGAAAACAACGTGTAGTCTGACATGTCTCTTGTCCACGACATGACAAGATTTTTAGGAGTCAAAATCGTGTAATCTGACACAGTGACTATTGTAACAGACAAACAAATCGTGTAATCTGAACCAGGCATAAGTTTTCATGGGACTCAAGACTCAGCAACAGCAGTCAGCTTCACTAAACGGTCCAGTGCGCTCACTCAGACATTTAAGAAGGGATGGAAGTCAAGTGATAGGTGAGTGAAATTATATTTGTATCGTGTTGTATGTGTGTATTTTCCCACAACTTCTGTCTTAAAGTGACCAAAAGAGCCATTTAAAGCAGTTAGGCAAATAATAATAACAATCATCATCATACTCGGCAGGGGATCCCCAGACATTACAATTTAGTGTGCCTCCTCTATTTTAAAACCCATGAGCCGTCACTGCATATGACATACAACAAATCATCAATAAATTATATCTAACTAAATTAAAATAAAAAGTCATTGAACAGGAAGAGACTAGATGAACATGTGTTTGGACAACATCTGCACCTGATGTTGAGGAGACTCATCCTCGTCCTCGGAGTGAGTAGGCTTATCTTCCTCAATATCTACTGTAGTCTGACAAAACAGTAAGTGCATTGCAAAGGGGAAGACAGAAGAGAATATAATGTAGACCAAAGTAATAGAAAGGAGGCAAAAATGAGAAAAATTGCAAATTAACCCTAAAACAGGCAACGTGACCTGGGAGTCACATAGTTTTTATTGTCTTTTTTGGGGCATAAGAACTATTTTTTCATCAAATCCTTTTATCATTTATCACAGCCTGGTCTGTGTTGATTATGCTGGTCACATGATTTGCTTCAATTTTTTTGTGATAAATTAGTCGGCCTGACCTAAATCCAACATGGCTACCTGTGGTGCAGGACATTCAGATTTTGAGGAAAGTAAATATATATTAAACTCACTTTTCTTCTGGAAAACTAATAATACAGTAATACTGCTAACATTAATTGTGAACATAAGGTGCTGAAGAAGAAAATGTATTAATATATGTTGTTATTTAGCACGTTTTGAAATATATGTGACTCCTGAGTCACGTTGCCTGTTTAGGGTATAAAAAAGGGATTAACCCTAATTTTGACCATCTTTGTGTTTTGAGTTTTTAATTCACTACATTACAATTAATCCTAATCTAATCATGACAAACTATATTGTTGGAAAGGTCTAAGACTCCTAAATAGATATTTTAGCACTGTTTTTTGTTACAAATTATGTAGGAACCTTAATAGAATTTATGACAAGAGTGCACCTCAAAAAAATCTACATCATAACAGGAGTTCTGGCGTTTGTCACAAAACGTTGACTCACATTTTTAATAATTGAAACTTTGGTTTTCATGCTAAAAGTTCATAACAAAATTAACATATAATCTAGTATTTGTCAATAAAAAAATTATAAAATAATATATTTCTCTAAAAAGTATAATATATTTATTATCCTCTAAAATATAATATTATATTTTTATCGCCCTTTATTACATCACATGTTAGTAGTTATAAATTAGGTATCATTTGAAATCTTACAAACTCAGAATTCATCCTGTAAAAACCGTTTTGAAATTGGACGTTGGGTTACCATAGAAACGGTACTCTTTAACTTATGTCCAGATGATATAAAAAAAGGACAAATGTTTTTTTTTTTTTGCTTATCATTTTCCACTCTTGCCTGTTTATGGGTTAAGAATCATTTTAGATTTGACTATTATAGAGGCCATATATCTCAATGTAACATAACGTTACCTTTGGTTTTGATGGAGTCGCCATTTTGTGCGTCTCTATCCACTGACACTCAGCCTTTTTAATTTGCCCAAGGCTCTCTGTATTCAAACAAAGCAAAAGTGATTATAAAAGTGTTGAGCAGAATCTTTAACATATATTAAAAACCATGAGGAAAATAACTAATCAAAAGCACATAACGTTAGTAACGTTATTTCTTAATAGCGAGGCTAATACTGTAACGTTAACGTAACATTAATCTAACGTTAGTTTAACTAAAAAACGTTCGCAATCTTGCTAGCTAACGTTAAATACGTCACAAAATCACTTAACAAATCTACCAAATCGTTGTCTGAAGGTTAAGTAACAATGAGCTGGTCATCATCGACCATAAAATTGTGCTAAATATTAATTGATTCACTTACCATTAACAGCGAGTATTTGGGCCGGAAAAGCTTTCCAGCCGCATTTAGGTGGTTTTACTCCAACCGCTCCGTGTTCCACCAGGCCAATCCTCTTTGGGTCATTTAACATTTTTCTGTCCTTCACATGCTTCTCCAAGCCCACACTTACTCGGTTTTCTTTTACCCATTTTACGAGCACATACATGGCTGCAGCTTTCTTGACTTCTATCTACGTTATATACTATCTCTATTACTTACGTACTTATTTTGTCTTTGATTTGATTTTGCAACAGGCAGCAAAAAAGAGCGCCAATCGTAGCCAATCAGATCCGTCGGAAAAAGAAAAAAAAAACACTCGCGTCATAATTTCTGTCGTTTGGCGCCCACACACACTGAAGGAAGAGTTGAAGTTAGAGGACTTTAAAATGGAGCCGTCTAAGAAAAGAAGGAGATTTTACAGAAGATATTTGCGAGATGACAACGAACCCTTACCCCGGACGACAAAATACCGTATGGAGAAAATTGGTAATGTGAACTATCTACTAATTGAAAATATGGAGCGATTTTCGTGCCAATATTTATAAATATATTTATCAAACAAATCCAGTGTTTTGCAAATAAACAAAATCTGCCCGTACTCGTGTGAGAAAATCAGCCTGTTGTATTTGTGAGAAAATCAAGCCAAGTTTCCTCATAAAAAGGCAAATGAGTCTCACAGTTGTAACACACAATACATATATTTGTGAATACCTCTTCATTTTCTCTCAAAACAGTTTTGTATTTGAAAATAACTTTGCGTTTGTTTGAAAGTCGAGTTTTTTCTTTGCAAAGCAGATTGAAAAGGCACCATCAGTGCTCGACAGTGCTGATCCTGGCGCATTTGCCAGTTTGCCCATAAAATAGATCCGTCCCAACAAATGTATTTAGAATTTTTTTTAATGAAATTTAAGATCATAAATATTAATTGGGATTACTAACGTCTTAATTATAATTTTACGATGTCTTACATTTGGGGATGAAAAATCAGGAATAACTTGTGAGGAGGAAATTGTGAGGAAATTTTAGATGGTTAGATTAGTCTATCTAACGTTATGCTATTAACCCATCAGAATTAAGTGTTTCAGAGAGCTGAGTAATAAAAGTATACCATACGTTGTATTTGCAAGTTTCAAATAACAGAACACCTAACGTTAATATTATTGACTTTATTTCAGATCACAGTGATGATGGAGACAGGTAACGTTAAGTTAAATAAATAAATATATCTTTAACATGAAGTCCTGTTTATCCTATTTTGGGATTTATTAGATAAATTTATGCAAATATGAATTACACTTAATTAAACAATGTCCATATAACGTTAGCTGTAATTCTACTTCAATTGAAGATGACAGCATCAAGAATCATCCAGAGGTAAGATCACATTTGGATATAGCACATTTATAAGGGTTGTACTAACTGCAAAATTCATGTAACGTTATATTCTTTGAACTCACTTACTGCATTGACATTTGTTAATTTTTCCCCTCAGATGTCTCTTGATGACCATGCTGGCAAAGACAGTGCCTCTTGTTTGGACTCTGACTTTGAGGTGCATTTGAATTTTAAATGTTTTCGCATCTGAGAAATAGTTACGTGGTCGCTAAATATAAAATAATAATAATAATAATTTTTTTTATATATATCTAACTCATATCTAATAATTGACATTAAGCTGCACTTAAAATGATTGGTGCATATTGTCTCTCCTCTTTTACAGCAATCCATTGATGACCATGCAAATAGAGACAGTGATGGCACGGGTGCTGCAAGTTTTGACTCTGACTTTGAGGTGTGTTCAAAGTTTTTACTTCTGAGAAATAGTGGTCCTGCATGATGTTAAGGGTGATCTCTCAGAGCCAAGACAGAAGACACGAGTTGTGCTTATGAAGCTAAATATAAAGTTGGCTTTAAAAGTTTTTTTTTCTTTCAGCAACCCAGTGGGCAAGCTGTAGATGACAGTGATGAGGAAGAGTGGAGACTGAATGAACCTGAAGTAGGTTAACTCGCACTTTTTTTTTTTTCATATCTAACTCTTACAATAATTGACATTAAGCTGCACTTAAAATGATTGGCTTTAAAAGTTTTTTTTTTTTTTTCAGCAACCCAGTGGGCAAGCTGTAGATGACAGTGATGAGGAAGAGTGGAGACTGAATGATGAACCGGAAGTAGGTTAACTCGCACTTTTTTTTTTTCTTCATATCTAACTCGTATATAATAATCTCGGCGACCTGTAAAAAACGGCGAGCGCTCAGCGCTTCAGCGTGAAAAAGACGCTCAGCGCCTCGTTACGCTCATGGCGTTTTAAAAACGAGGCTCTCCCATTGAAAACAATTGAAAAAACACGCCAGCCGCGTGAAAAAACGCTTTGGGGGACACACGGCCTAAATGTAATAAAATCAGAATCATTCTCTCGTTTTAGTGATTCCCTAGTTCTTTTTTTGTTATTTTTGTTATTGATGTTTTAATCAGGCTACTTGTCCGGTCAGGCAAGTAAAATGGCAAGTAAAATTCTCTTTTACTTGTCCCTTCAAAACAATTTACTTGTCCCGGACGAGCAGACAATTGTTAATGTCGAGCCCTGACACAGGTTCATGGATCTGAGTGTCGCGATTTGGGTTTTATATGGCATATCGTTACAGCCCTACTACAAATGTTTCATGCATCAACTGAAGACAGCATAGACTACAATGGGTTCAGATGAACATTTCATATAGCCCTAGAAAGAGGGTGAGAGTGGGCTTGCTCTTGCTGTCAAAATGCCAAATGGTTTGAACACATCTCCTACATTTTAACCACAAGTACTATAACTTATTGGGATCCTGTTATTTGTTTTAGGTTAATGATGACATGATGAGGTCCCCACTGTACAAAGGTGCATTGGTTACTCTTGGACAAACCATTCTACTTCTGATGGCCTTTGCTGGAACTGTGGGATTGACGCAAGATGGTTTGCAAACACTTCTCCAAATGTTGATTCTCATTCTACCACAAGATTGCCACTTGCCAGCCACCAAATACCTGTTAAAAAAACTTTTCAAAACAGGAAAATATGATTTTCATGTCTATTGCCCCAACTGCTGTTGTGTTTTGGAAAATAGTGAATGCAAGACGTGCAATCAGTTCTTTGAAAAAAACGAACTAATGAAAAATGGTAACTTCTTTTTTACATTGCCGCTTATCGGCCAACTAAAACATCTCCTAGAGACTTTGAATCTTGGAGAGTCATTGAACTACAAAAATACCAGGCCTAGGAACTCTGACACAATTTCAGATATTATGGATGGGAAATTGTATGAACAAATGTGCAAAAACTCAAATTTAAACAAAGACTACTCTTTTAGCTTTACTTTTAATTCTGATGGTGTACCTATCTTCAAATCCTCCTCTTTTTCTATCTGGCCCTTGTTGTGTTACATAAATGAGCTCCCACCTAATATAAGGAAAAAGAACATGTTTTTAACAGGACTATGGTTTGGTGTGAAAAAACCAACCATCTCCACATTTTTTAGACCATTTATCAGTGAAATGAAAACTCTTGGTTCAGCAGGTTTTGAGTGGTGTTTAAAGGGAAAGAGTATAAAATCATATGTATATGCTATAATTTGTTCATGTGATAGTGTAGCTCGGGCTATGATACAAAATGTCAAGCAATTCAATGGGAAATTTGGCTGCAACTGGTGTTTACATCCAGGGGAAAGAGTTGAGAAAGGTAAAGGATATGTTCAAGTATATCCTTATATGGAGGAAGTGACCGAACGCTCTCACAAAGATATGGTTAAATGCGGAAGAAATGTAGTGGTTGGTGAAACCTTTGGTGTGAAAGGACCCACACCTTTGATGTCGCTGCCTTTTTTTGACATCGTCTCTGGATTTATTGTTGACTCAATGCATTGCATTGATTTAGGCGTGATGAGACAGCTGTCTACCCTGTGGTTCGACAGTTCTCACCATAGAGAGTCCTGGTATATAGGAACAAGAATCAATGAGATAGATAGGAAGATGGAACATTTTCAACCTCCATCTAACATCACAAGAATGCCTAGATCTATCTTAACCAGAGCCTACTGGAAAGCCTCAGAATGGCGAGCTTTTCTCTTGTTTTATGCTCCCATTATTTTGAAATCTGTTCTTCCAGGTAGATTTTTTGAGCACTTCCTCCTTTTGTGCCAAGCAGTTTTTGTCTTGCAAACAACATCCATTACACAGCTGGAGCTCTTTTATGCATCTCAACACCTGAATGAGTTTGTGCGGAATTTTGAGACCTTGTATGGTAGATCACATATGACATACAATGTTCACATTCTTCTTCATCTTAGTGACAGTGTCAGAAACTGGGGGCCCTTATGGTGTTATAGTGCATACAGTTTTGAAGGGTGCAATGGATTTCTGCTGAAACTATACAATGGCACACAATCTGTACCCTTACAGATAGTTAAATCTTTTCTCTTACTAAAACAAGTAGAGTGCATTGGCAAGATTGTGATGATAAATGCTCACCCTAGAGTGAAGCAGCTGTTTGACACAGTGCTCAATGGCTATAGTACAACTAAACATGCAAGAAGAGTGAACGGCACTGTGCTTTTTGGACATGGTTGCTTTAGGGCCCTTGATCTATATGAAAGGGATGCTATTGAGCAACATCTCGGATACCCTATCAGAGATCAAGCTGTTTTACCACAAATCTGTAGTTAACTCTCAGATATTTCTGAGCATTAATTACAGAAGAAAACTTAAAAGGGATAACACTCTGGTCAGGATATCTGATGGCAGTGTTTGCCAAATTGTCTCTTTTGCCAATGTTGTGAGTCACACTGGCTGTGAACATGCATTATGTCTAGTGAGAAAGTGTGTGTCAAAACCAAGATTGTTGTTTCAAGGCTACTATGGTGAATCTAGGTGCCACATTAAGCATGTAATGTCAATACCGTCGGAATTTGGTGATTTGATTGCTCTGGACATATGGCAACTTTCAGAAAAATGCATTGTGTATAGAAAAGAAAGTGGTTGTGTTTTTTTTTGTTTGATGCCAAACACTTTTGAGCGAGATTAACATCTGAGAATGCCTGGTTACAAGTGTCAGCCTACAGGGAAAAAGCTCATATGTAACACTGCCACATGTTGATTGAAAATAATTGTGAAGTTCATATAAAACAGATATATATATATATATATATATATATATAAAGAGTTCAGATGCAAAAGCCTCTTAAGTGCTATCTGAAATTTTCTTCTGGAATGATAATTTTTATAAAGCTTGTATATTTAAGTTAAGTAATTTCACTTTAATGACAATAAATAGGTAATTTGCATTGTCATTTAAGTGAAATTATTGAACTTAAATATACGAGCTTGATAAAAATGATCATTCCAGAAGAAAATTTCAGATAGCACTTAAGAGGCTTTTCCATCTGAACTCTTCATATATATATATATGTATTTCTTTTTTATATGAACTTCACAATAATTTTCATCTAACTCAATATTCGTGCCATTGAATTACTTTTTTTTTTTTATGTGGATTTGTATGTTGCAATCCTGTAATTGTGAATAGTTCTTCAAAACATATTGTATAACTAAGAATCTGCATCTGGTTGACATCAATTAACATCTGAGAATGCCTGGTTACAAGTGTCAGCCTACAGGGAAAAAGCCCATATGTAACACTGCCCCTTGATGATTTCTATATATATGTATATGTGTGTATATATTTATTTTTTATAAGAACTTCACAATAATTTTCATCTGACTCAATATTAGTGCCAGTGAATGACTTTTTTTGATGTGGATGTTGCAATCCTGTAATTCTGAATTGTTCTTCAAAAAATATTGTATAACTAAGAATCCGCATCTGGTTAGTATTTTTACTTTGATCAATAGCTCATTCTGTCAAAATAAAAATTTTAGAAAGCCTATCACATTTGTGGTGTATGTATCGCCTTTTAATTTATCGACATTGCCTTTTTATTTACAAAATGTGTGCTTGTCAGAGTCCTGCGCAGGTTTGGGTACCCGATGGGTGACCCGCAAATTGTGCTCAAACTCCTGAAAAATATCCAACTGTGTCGGGTGCGGGTCGGGTTGGACACGGGGGAAACACGGGTCTAAACACGGGTTTAAAACAATCATGTGCAAACGTTAAAATATATGCATATTTTTAGGAACACATCTACAAAAATATGCCTGTATTTCAAGTTGATAAAACAATTTGGAAATAGACGGAATTGCGTGGCATATAGTGTTGTAGCCGCGTCTGTTCGATTTGTAAAATGTTATAAGGCTACTCAGTTTCGTGGTAATGTTAGCCATGTCTTCATGTAACGGCCTTTTGACAGCTTTGGCTGAAGTTGTCCTTGTGTTAATGTAATAACTTCTGTATGACCTGGCAATAAACATTTTTGTAAGTGTGTCTATAATATGATAGTCTAAAATGATTTTATTTCGGTTGCGGGTCGGGTGGTCGGTTCTATTTTAAGTGGGTCGGATGCGGGTGCGGATTTACAAAATCGGACCCATGCAGGACTCTGCTTGTCAGTACTTACCACTTAATTATCACTTTTGTATCCGGCACTAGACTGCATAGCTCAGCTTATGAGGATGAATGAAACATCAACATCGTTTAAGTTGTGTTTGGGTATTTGTTCATTAACATATAACATTTTAATTATGAATGAGTTTCAAAAGATCCGAGTCAGTAAAATGATCTGAACTTCCCATTACAATGAAGCTGAAAATGTACAGTATTTGTGACGTGTGTAACATGATTCACATGTTAAAACCTATTAAAACATGTTCAAATATATTTCACATGTGCTCCATATTATAACCTATAGTAACATGTTTTCCACATGTGCCATGTGCTCCATTATGTTCACATGTGACATGTTGTTCACATGTGGTGACATGTTGTTCACATGTGGTGACATGTTGTTCACATGTGGTGACATGTTGTTCACATGTGGTGACATGAGGTCACACGTGATCACATGTGAAAAACATGTGATAACATGTGAAATTCATGTGTTTTTTCTGTAAGGGAGATAACACACGTCTGCTAAAGAGCATATCATCTGGAAAACATCACTTTGTTTTATTATAGTCATATTTTGATCGTCTTGTTGGGAAGTTGCAGATACTTGATTAATTTAAAGGGAAATACGTGAAGAAATAACAATGATTTAAAATTTGCTTTTCTTTCTTCAAGAAGGTATAGCATGTTTAAAAGCAAACAGATATTGGATACATATTTCTTGTCCCATTGTTGTCTTATATTAATGTTTACAGGGAGGCACCAACACTTTTTTTCTTTACTTATGCACAGAATAACACTGTGTGCTATTAATATTGCTTTAAATGATCAGGAAAAACGATCTTTACTGGAAACATATGAGAACAAAAGCACAAAACAAAAAGAAAAAAAGGAACAATTTGTAATACATCATGCACTTTTAAATCTTTTTGTCCTAAATTTGATCTTACATACCTATATAAGTTATTTTGCAGAGCACATATTAGACCCTTGACTACTTAAAAGTTAAGTGTTCAACATTACAAGCTTGGTGATTGGATTAACGATTAAATAATATTTGATTATGATTACAAGTTATTTTGTACTTCAACAGTATAATGAGATACTGTACTAATTACTCTAAATAAAAATATTGCATTGATGTTTCAAATCATAATGCATCAAATTATTTTTGGACAAGAACACATTTGAATGTTAAACTTGAGACGTGTTTGTTAAATTCACTATTGTTTTCTATACAGTATTTAATGCAATTACTGTAATACTACCTCTAATTAAAGGACAGAATAATTAAGAGCAATCACTTACCTTTTCATGGTAAAATTAAATCGAATACGTACTTAATTACACCCAAGACTTACCTGTCTATCTTACCTGCAAAGTACAGCTCCAACACTGAACCAGCCATTGATGATCTTCAGGAGCACTCGTTAATTACAGACAGGGGTGTTGGATCAGTGTTGAATTTGAACAGAATTGGGCACCCCTGATTATTATAATTAAGAGGTGATTTATGGCTTCAGTTCATGTAGTTCTTTACCTCCATGACATATATTCAAATTGTGTAATATACACCCAGCCATAGCACAAAGGTAGGAGAGACCATGCTACATTGTGAACAGTATCAAATCAGGGAAACTGTTAAGCAAGACTAAATTATTTGAGCTTGATATTGTGTAATGATTATGTTGTGAATGGCATATCTCTAACAGAACAGAAATAATATATATATAATCCATAATATTGACAGACACTGGTGATGGACTGTGGTGAGACAGATGAGGGAATGATCGTGGACCAGGGGTGGATTTGAGTGTCTTAGGAGATCACAGGCTGGTCTGTCCTAAGGTATTGAGTGAAGAAAAGAAGCAGGGTACGAGCATTTTATGTAACAATGTACAGAAAAAGAGCATCATATAAATATAAATATATGAAATAATCGACTTAATAGTTCCCCAAATATGGTGCAGTTTTGGGCACAACTAATTTGCAAAGGGAAAAAATACTATGGAACTGATTGGTCACAAACATTGTTTAAAATATCTTCCTTTGTGTTCACCAGAACAAAGAATTCATACAGGTTTGGAACAAGAGGGTGAGTAAATGACTAACACTTTAATCAGTGACACCGATATACATTATAAAACATTTAGTTTTAAAATGTTTTTACAATAACTGTTGTTATGCGTCGGGTGGTTGTGGTGAATAAGGCGCTCGACGACGGAATCAAACAAAAAGGAGTATTCTTTATTATACAGCATCAACGCACACTTGACATTACTAACTTAAGAACGGACAAACACTGAAGGGAAACTCAAGACTTATAAGGGGACTAGAACAAAGGCACAAACGAGATAATTAATCAAACACAGGTGATGGGGCTGATAGATAATTGGGTGATTCTCTGAATTGGGTGCCTTTTGGGTCATACCTTTTTTTTTATATACCTTAAATAGTTATATTTCTGATCATTTCATGTGATAGTGGATTAGTCAAACCTTTAAGAAAATACATTTTCCCACCTCAGGAATGAAATTCTAATCGATATCGAGTGTTTTTTCTTACTGAAAGTTGTTTTGGAGTTCAACCCCGTCACAGACCACTTGGACCCTGTTTAAATATGATTTAAAAAGATTTTCAAGTAAATTTTTGTAGAAGCTTTTCAATGAGATGTCCCTTGTTTGATATCATTTATTGCATGTAGAATTTTATTTTTAAATACTCACCATTTGAATACCAAATCAGGTCATGAAAACTGCATCTAACATATCTTATCACAAAATATGCATTAACATTAGGATTTAATTAGGCTTTCATATTTTTTCCGACTGTCCTGTAAATTCTGCACACAGCAAAACAAACATTGACCTAATTTGTCTTCTTATCACGAAAATATTAATAAAAACTGTCAAATAACAGGGTTGAACTCTGCACAACGGGGTTGAAAATGATAACAGGGTTGAAGTGATGATCATTATTTCAATATAGTATGGATTTCTTACCTGTAAAATTAATGATATCACATTCAATAACATTTTATTTTATTAAAGTTGGCAAAAACAAACAAACATTTTAGTAAGTATTTAACATTAAATCAAAAGCATTAAGCATTAATTAATCACTAACATCAATCGATCTTTCCATTTGGAAATATTGAACATAAAATACCATAATTTGGTATTTTGGACAGTTCACATTACAATACAACAAGTCTACAATTGAGTAATCTACTAAGAAGTGTCAAACTTTCAACCCTGTCACAACAATTCAACCCTGTTATAATAAAAAAATGTGACGGGGTTGAATGTGACGGGGTTGAAGTTTTTGGCTAACAGTAGCTAAAACAGTTAGCTTAGCTAAGACAGTAGCACCACATGGCATTTAGGACATCATAAAATTTTAATGTTTTGCAAAACTATTATTTAATTCTTCTTAAACCGTTGTTTACTATCATTTAGTCATATAACAGAGTTGAAATGTTGAGCCTGACAATCTTAATCTGACAGTGAAAAACATGAAATATAAGTAAGAAAAGATACTGGCAAGTGCCTTTCTTTGCAGCATGTTCTTCAAGAGACTTGTGTGATGTCACTGCCTGGATGTGATGCCACAGGGATTGATCCATTATTTTTATAGGGGGGTAAATAGTATGGCGTGACGGGGTTGAAAACAAACTGGAGGACGTGTATAAATATTGCAATTTCATATATAATTAATGCATTTTTATATATATATGTATATTTTAGTTTAAGTAGACCAACATATGATTATATTAGCAGCAACATTTTGGTATAAATTGCACTTTTTATTTGTTTGATATTCAATGAAAATGTAATGATGGTTAGTGAGGACATGCAAACATGCTTGTTGTCTACTACTTAGGCAACCCATTATATTTAAATTAAAATAAAAAAAAAAGCAATTGTGTTGCATTATAATGCAAAGGCACCTGGTTCTATTAATTGACAGCGTTAAAATGCATTTTGTGATTTCCTTCAATTGAAAATCTTTGAAGTAAGTTTGGGGGACTTGAAGGGCACCCAATTCAGAGAATCACCCAATTAACTAATGACTAAACCAGAACAGGAACTACCAAAAAAGGGCAAAACCAAACTGGACAGAAACAGACACATAACAACTGTATTGTTTTTTTGTTGTAATATTGTTTTTTGCCTTTTTCAATTTAAAATTGTCATTGTGTGATTATTGTTGGTGTTTTAAAAATAAAAGACAGAATTCAATGTACAAATAAAACAGTCATTGTTATTGAAACTACTAAAAATTCAAAAGCAGCGAGTGATTTTCTGTCTTGTGTTAATGGATTAACATTAATGACACAGATGATAACCCTTCATGATGGAGAAGAACAGCTGAAAAATAAACGGGAGCGTAACCCTACCACTGCATTGCTAAACACCATCATGAGACACAACATGTGAACAGGATAACACTGTAGCATAACACTGCTCTGAACAGTTACATCTCTCTTCAAAGTCAGATCAGACATTTTAAACATTCACGATCAGAAATTGAGAAATCACACACCCGAACCCCAGTAGACATTGTTTTCAGTATTACGTACAGCGCTATAACTGTAGTCTTTCATTAACCTCTAGAATTTATTATTTTGTTTTAATCACATGCTTAGAATGTAAATGGGTGTTTCTGCAACTGTGGCCATTTCGGACGCTCCTAAATTAAAGAAAAAAGTGCACTATGTATTTTAACCATCACAGTCTGTACACAAAATTGCATGTCGTGAAGATTTCAATCTGAAATGTTTAATTTTTATGGTTTTCATCTCTTCTTACAAAAAGTCCTTCCCGCAACATTACAATATTTTTTTTCATAGAAATTAAAAGTGTATAAAATTATAAGCCATTTAACAATACTGATATTTACAAAATTTTAAATTAGAGAATTGGATCAGGAAAATTCCATGAGCCGGAATCCGAACTCGGGATACCCATAGCACGGGTACTATATGTCAGCGCACTGCCCACAAGACTATTGGCACCGACCTCCCATGCTAATCAAGTATTATATGAAAAAATCATTTGAAAATATAAAAAAAAAAAAAAACTGGATCATTTCTCATCTCAACATTGGCTATGTTCAGACTATCAGTCCAAATAAGATTTTTTGCATATTTGAAATCTGATCAGATTTAGCAGATGTGAACGGCAAAAAAAAAAAAAACTCATGAAATTAAATTTCCGTTTGTCCGAATCCGTTTCAAGCTACATTCATATGGTATAAAATCCTATTCAAATTGCATTTCTGGAAATCCGTTTCAGCCTCACCGCTCATATCTGATTTGGCATGGTTTATCTAACTTTTATCACACCACATAAAATGTAAATATCAGGAAACTTGCTGAAATTTTCTGCAGAAACGAGGCTGTGTTTTTGCAAAGTGTTTTAAAAACGACAAATTCGACAGCATTGAATAAAGCCGCACACACATTTCTGCCACTGCTTAGTCCAGCACGGTGTAAATAATGCATAATCGAATGCGATTCATCTGCGATTATGAATGTGATATTGTGTAACTTGTCGGCGAACTACGTCTCTGTGTAGTAAATGTCACTCCATTTGAAATCAGGTGATTCTTTAGTACTAATCACAGAACCGGCTTTACTGACGAGACACAAAATATATTACTACACTGAACAAAATTATAAACGCAACACTTTTGTTTTTGCCCCCATTTTTCATGAGCTGAACTCAAAGGTGTGGCATATCAACATGCTGATTAAACAGCATGATTACTGCACAGGTGTACCTTAGGCTGGCCACAATAAAAGGCCACTCTAAAATGTGCAGTTTTACTGTATTGGGGGGGGGTCCGAAAAACAGTCAGTATCTGTTGTGACCACCATTTTCCTCAAGCAGTGCAACACATCTCCTTCGCTTAGAGTTGATCAGGTTGTCCACTCCTCTTCAATGGCTGTGCAAAGTTGCTGGATATTGGCAGGAACTGGAACACGCTGTTGTATAAGCCGATCCAGAGCATCCCAAACATGCTCAATGGGTGACATGTCCGGTGAGTATGCTGGCCATGCCCTGGGAAGTCGTGGCCTAATGGTTAGAGAGTCGGACTCGTAATCCAAAGGTTGCGGGTTGGAGTCTCGGGCCGGCAGGGATTGTAGGTGGGGGGAGTGAATGTCCAGTGCTCTCTCCACCCTCAATACCATGACTGAGGTGCCCTTGAGCAAGGCACCGAACCCCCAACTGCTCCCCAGGCGCCGCAGCATAAATGGCTGCCCACTGCTCCGGGTGTGTGTTCACGGTGTGTGTGTGTGTGTTCACTGCTGTGTGTGTGCACGTTGGATGGGTTAAATGCAGAGCACGAATTTTGAGTATGGGTCACCATACTTGGCAGTATGTCACTTCACTTCACTGTACAGTGAAAACCGGGATTCCTATGTTTTCCCTATAACCAGGAGACCTACACCGTGTTAAGCCAGTGACAGTCAGAAATCAAATGTCTCCCTCATGGTGTTCCCCACGGTTCATCCATGGGTGCTTTGGTGTGATCTGTCCTGAACGCACATTTGCGGAAATACCACTACACATTAATCTACTTGAAAAAATTATTTCAGAATAGATCAAATATAACAGTTTATTATTAGTCAGGTAAAAAATGTGTCATCCCAATTATATAATTAAACAATAAGAAGCCAATTCAAAAATAAGAAAATACTTAACATCAGTTGTTTAAAGATGAATCTAAGAGTAAAAATGTATACTTGACCATACATAGTTTGGAACATATGAAATACACTCCACACTATGGGCTGATCTGGCTACAGAATCGCTAATTTCATAAAGGAAATAATTTCACTCCCTACAATGATGTCGGAGGCATGAAAGTCCTTGTTAATACAAAGCGTTACCTGCTAAAGATCTGAGTCAGGACTCCAAGAGGCACCCTCAAGTCCCACCAGTTGATCTGCTATGGTCTGGACAACATTGCAGACGTCCACAGACATGTGACAGCAAAACAATTGCATAAGTTCTACCCAGATGCTCCTCTCAGTGAACTGGTGAGGCCAAGAGAGATCCACCTCCTGATAAGTCACAAGAAGGGTCATTTGGCTCCCCAGAAAATCCGCACTGTGAGAGACCTCGTGCTGTGGGGTGGACCACTAGGAAAGACAGCTGCTGGTACCCATCCTGAGCTGTTTGAAGAGATTGCAGTTTCAGACCATATGTCCAGAACATATTTCGCAAGGTCGATGAGGACTGCTGCTGTGAAGTATGAAGAACTCACTAGTGTAGTCCCTATTCATCCTCCAAGTCAACAAGCCTCATTAACCATCCAACCTCAGCAGTTTATTTCTGAAGCTACTAACCGTGACTTCCTTGAGTGATGGAGATGGGATAGTATTGGTGCTGCTTGTGAGCTAAGATGTGGAGGCTGTCGTTGTGGAAACTGCCAGCCAGGCAGCAAAGTGATGACCCTTGCTGAAGAAAGAGAGCTGGAGGTGGTGAGGAGTGGGCTTGCATATGCACTTGTCGATGACCTCAGTGAAAGGTCCCACTGGCATGCCAGATACCCCTGGATAGAAGATCCAGCCACATTGCCAAACAACAGAAAGGCAGTTGAGAGCACATTCTTGAGGACAGAAAGACAGCTGGCCAAAGGGCTGGAATGGAAAGCCTCTTACGCCGCTCAAGTACACGACATGGACAATCGCCAGGCCGCAATGAAGTTGTCCAAAGAAGCTTTACTTACTTGGTCTGGACCAGTTTGGTATTTCAGCTATCTCATTGCTCCAAATCCACACTCTGTCAAGACTCCAGTAAGACTCGTCTGGAACAGCTGTCAAAAGTTTAGAGGCCTGAGTCTAAATGACCTCCTACTAAAAGGTCCGGATGTCCTTAACTCAATCCGTTCTGTGCTTCTCAAGTTTCAGAGAGGAGTCTTCGCTGCCCTGGGAGACATCAAGAAAATGTATAACTCAATTTGGCTTGAAGACCAAGAAGTACATTTCCTGTGGCGTAACTCTGAAGAAGAAGAGCTGGACGAGTATGCAATCACGAGAGTCAACATTAGAGACAAGCCAGCAGGTTGTATTGCTCAGCTTGCTATGAGAGAGACAGCTAATCTTCCTCAGTTTAGCCACCTTAGAGAAGAGCGTCGAGTGTTACAAGAAGATAGCAATATGGATAACATCTTGACCTCTCACAACAACTTGGACCAGCTCAAAATCATCACAGCAAATGTGGAGCAGATCCTGAAAGCAGGGGGGTTTGAATTGAAGCCATGGGTCTTCTCTGGCCAAAGTAGGAGGAAAGAGTCTGCTGGAAAACAGGAAGAGGAGGTAACTCCAAAGATACCAAAACCAAACCAAACCAGCTCAAAGATCAGAAGAATAAAGCTCTCGGCCTCGGCTATACTTTAGAACAGGGATGACCAATAGGTCGATTGCAATCTACCGGTCGATCGCAAAGACAGTGTTGGTAGCTCGCACATGATTGTAGGATATTTTTTTTATTTTTTATAAATAAAACAATGTTTTATTTTCTTTCTTCTCTTTTTAGTTTCTGTCTGACTTGCACTTGAGAATAAATTCTGAACAGGTAAGATTTTTGTTTATTAGTTGCCATGACAACTAGTTTGCTTCGAGCCTATCAAGAGCTTCGGAAAACGGAGCGCGAAATTACGAATCCAGCTGTATTCGATAGCTAAACAAATGACCTTAATCCTCAAAACACAATTCCAACCATTTGAAAATGAGTGCGGTACCAAGCAAAAAGCCAAAAACTTACCATTTCCATGTGTGACACTCACAAAATATGTTTTTGAGATGATTACTTTTGTTTCTTTTCTTTCTATTGCAATTGTATTTTATTTTATTCCGATTTATAGAATTGAATACTAATGAGAGATTACAAAGAAGCACAATAATATGCTGTTTCGTAAAATGGACACAGGGTGGCAGCACCCACTATCAGCGGCACTCTGGGACTCTTAGCAACGCGCAGAGCAAGGTGAGCTCATAATCCGAATGAATGGAGAATGAGCAAACGTTGTCCTGCGTCGCTGATTTCTATCTAATATTTCCAATATTTCCAGATTTCCAGCACTCCTATCAGAGGATTACACATATATATCTGCCAGCGGAGACCTAGCCGGGACCCGCTACAGATTCTTGGGGGCTCGTCCGGGATCCTTCGGCGCCACCTATTGGAGCGGGAGCCGAGTGATGACAATGCTGACCAGCAACTAGCCCTGTCCAGCTGTGGGGGACTGCGATCGTGGACGAGTGGAGATCTGCGATCCAGAGCAGACTACGCCATCACCGAACTGGGTTGTCAGCCGTGAGGGAGACGAGGAGCCATCATGTCGAGTGGTGGGAGGAAGAGCCTAGTGTGGGACATTAGGAAGGGCCTACTCACCTTGTCAGCTGAAGAGCTTCTTCGAGTCGCCAGAGCGGTGAATCCAGTGTCGGACGTGGACCAGTCAGAGCTTGTGGAGGGAGATCAGGAGGAATGCTACGATCATATCAACTCGTTCATGTACAGTAAGCAGTTACTTGAAACAGAGGATGAGGGAATGGCCCAGTTGCTGATGTTAAAAGATGCTATTGATGATGTAGTGAAATGTCGTGATGATGATATGTCACTTCTAAATGTAAAGGGTGATTCTGAGTTGCATACTGGGCAGAGTGGTGATAAGCTTGATGACCATGTTGATTTTTCTAAGGGTTTTGTCATTATCCAAACACCTCCTGAAATCATCACAGACACTCACAAGCAGAGTCGACACACACCTATTTCAGTCAGTACTGCATCGCCTAGTGATATAGCTGAACTAGATCCAGGCTCAGTTAAGGCTACAATGTCGAATGCACCTGACACAACGAACGCTGATTTGCTTAAAGTGCTCGCTAGCTACGAAGAGCTTAGCAAGAAACTCATACAGCGTATACCAGTACATGCTTCGCCGCCACAGACACATATACCCCGATCCTCAGCCCTGCTTAGGCAGCCAGACAGAAACCCACCGGGTGAACCTGCCTCTCAGTCGGCTCGCGAGGCGATGGTGTCCTTAAGGGAACTCCGTTACCTTCCTCGGGGAGAGTTTAAAGTGCAAGGCGGGCAGGTCGGTGATCAATCCTCAGATATCAGCTACAATAATGTCTGCAGGCAAATTGATGATGGAATCAGAGAAGGATTCTCCGACTCAGAGATTGTTCGTGGTGTGCTCAAAATCATAAGACCAGGCATATTCAAAGAGATGTTGATAAACAAAGACGACATGGCAGTGACTGAACTCAAGGGATTTCTCCAAACCCACCTAAGAGAAAGGAACAGCACAGAGCTATTCCAAGAGTTGATGTGTACAAAACAGGATGAGAACGAGACACCACAACAATTTCTCTATCGTGTGATAGGTTTGAAACAACGCATCCTATTGACATCAAGATTGGCTGACACTGACGTTAAATACTCTGCAGCTACAGTGCAAGATGTTTTCCTACATACAGTGTACCAAGGCTTTGGACACAAATACACTGACATACGCAGAGAGCTCAAACCTTTGTTGGCAAACAGTGGGATCACTGATGAGATGATTCTGCGTCATGTGATGAAAATCACTAGTGAAGAAAACGAGAGGATGAAAAGACTTGGCTTGTCCCGCCGGCAGACTGTAACAAATGCGCACAGCGCACAGCTCGAGCCTGATGTGGTAAAGACACCGAGCACAAAGTCAGAGAGTGTAGGGTCCAAGTCAAGTCAAACAAAACCAGATCCTCTGAGAGACCTCACGACCAAAGTAGAGGAGCTTACCAGACTGGTTGAGACCATGCAAAAACAAAACCAACACGAGCTAACCCACAATGGGCGCCAGTACAGTCAAAATAGAACACAATCTAAACGTGGAAAACCCTATGGCTGTCCAAGCTGCGTGGAACAAAACAGACAAGACTGTAAACACTGTTTCACCTGTGGGGAAGAAGGACATCATGCAGCAGGTTGTCTAAAGCGACCAAAGAGACAGGGAAACTCCAATCGGGCACTAGAGAGGGACATCTAGTGACCGAGTCTGAGAATAAGTCCCAACCAGAAAGTGAGGTCAGCAATGACAAAATACGCTCCTCTTCACCCTCAACCCCAGTAACGACAAGCACATTAAGTCACTGTAACCAAGTAGCTCAGCTCCCTCCCCAGTCACCACGTGTAGCTAAAGCTAGAGCTGTTGCTGGCCTGATTGGGAAAAAGGCCCTAGTTCAGAGCTATCTAAATGGTTTAGCAGTCACTTCTTTGCTCGACTCTGGGTCACAAGTCAGTATAGTCAGCCGTGCCTGGAAAGAAGAGTACCTACCTGACCTCAGTATTCACTCAGTTTCGGAGATCTTAGGGGAGGAGGAACTGAAAGTTATTGCAGCAAATGGCAGTCTCATTCCATATGATGGGTGGGTAGCTATTACAGTGAACTTGCCAGGGAATTTGGACCCCAACCTGTCCATTAGTGTCCCATTCCTCCTCAGCAGCTACCCCATGGACAGACCCTTGATTGGCTTTAATGTTTTGGAAGTACTGATTAGTGGCAAACCAGAGAGACTAGTGCCGGTACTTGCTAGCCTTCTTAGCAATGCCATATCTGTTCCCAAAGAAACAGCTGAAGCCCTCGTCAACTTTATTCAGACGGCCAAGCCAGTCATGCAGCAGGGACGCTTAAGAACAGGTGCCAAGGATATCGTGCTGTCAGCTGGTCAAGTGTTGTGGGTGAGGTGTCGGGTTCCGTCAAACATGGATGCCTCTACCCGATTAGTGTTGTTCGAGACAGATGAAGACAGCCTATCGTCTGGACAGTGGGATGCAGGGCCAGGTTTGTTTGAAATTCAGAACCCAACCAAGCCCTATGTCACCATTCCAATTGGTAATAACACCAATCATGACATCACAATACCACGTAAAACAGCTCTAGGGATCCTGCAGCTTGCTGAAAATGTGGTGGAGGCAGATATCCTGGACAAATCACAGCCTACAGCGACTGTCAGTCAGGCCACCACCACTCAGGTCAGCAACCCTGATCCACCTCTGTGGGACCCACCTGTAAACCTCGACCATCTGGAGGAAGAACAGCAAGAGACTGCTAGAAAGATGCTTCATGAGGAGTCAAACGCCTTTGCAAGGGATGGAAATGACCTTGGCTGTATCCCAAATTTGCAAATGGTGATCAACCTCAACGACGATGTTCCTGTGCAGAGAGCGTACACATCCATTCCCAAACCACTGTTTAAAGAAGTAAAAGATTACATTCAAGATCTTCTTGTAAAGGGTTGGATAGTGAAATCGAAGTCTGCCTATTCTGCCCCAGTTGTATGTGTGCGGAAGAAGGACGGCACTCTTCGCCTATGCATAGACTATCGTCTCCTAAACCAAAAAACAGTACCCGACAGACATCCACTGCCGCGAATACAGGATTTGATAGATACGTTAGGTGGGTACTCAATGTTCAGTATACTTGACCAAGGTAAAGCTTACCACCAGGGGTTTATGGCAGAAGGGTCACGCCATCTCACTGCCTTTATCACCCCCTGGGGGCTCTACGAATGGGTAAGGATCCCATTTGGACTTTCTAATGCACCTGCCGCTTTTCAAAGGAGCATGGAGGAGATGTTAGGCTCTCTGAGAGACGAGTACTGCATCCCGTATCTGGATGACCTACTGTGCTACTCCAGATCTTTCAGTGACCACGTGGAGGTGATTCGCAAGGTCCTCCAAGCACTGCAGCATCATGGGGTGAAGCTACGGGCAGAAAAGTGCGAGATGTTTCAGAAGGAGGTTCGCTATGTTGGACGCTTGGTGTCGGCAGAGGGAGTTCGAATTGACCCCAAAGACCTCGAGGCAGTGATAGCTTTAAAAACCAAAACGCCCCAAACAGTTGGTGACCTCCGACGGGTTCTCGGCTTCCTGAGTTATTACCGCCCCTACATACAGGACTTTGCTAAAATAGCAAAACCATTGTATGAGCTGCTCCAACTTAAGTCCTCCATGCCTCAACCCCTTCCACGTCACTTTAAGTCCAAGGGTCCACAACTCCCGTCCAAAACAGCCATCATATGGAAGGCTGATCACCAAAGCACCTTGGAAAGGCTTGTCAGTATGCTGATCAACCCCCCAGTCCTCGCATACCCCAACTTCGAGGAGCCATTCGTCCTACACACGGATGCATCGGAGAAAGGACTCGGGGCAATCCTCTATCAGCGACAGTGTGGGAAAATGCGAGTCATTGGATATGGATCACGAACTCTGACACCGGCTGAACGGAACTACCGACTCCACAGCGGAAAACTTGAGTTCCTTGCTTTGAAGTGGGCAGTATGTGAGAAGTTTAGAGACTATCTCTTCTATGCTCCACATTTCACCATCTACACTGATAACAATCCGCTTACTTACGTCATGAGCACTGCAAAACTCAATGCAGTTGGACATCGCTGGGTTGGAGAATTGTCAGAGTTCCACTTCAATATTAAATACAGACCTGGAAAAAACAATATAGACGCCGACACACTCTCACGCATCCCACTCGATATTGACAACTATGTGGCGACATGCACGGAGGAGCTGTCTCAGGATGTGCTGCATGCGACTTGGGAAGGGGGTAGAGCAGCCCAGAAGAAAGATGTAGCCTGGATAGCTGCACTTTACACCACCTCTGCTGATGTCATGCCACAGCCTCATTCACTCTTGCCTGAAATAAGCCACGAAGAGCTGGCAAAAGCCCAACGAGATGACCCCGGAATAGGGGAAATAATGAGACTAAAAGAGACAAATAATGTTCTGACTGATGTGGTCAGAAGGTCAGTGAGTGGGCTCACTCGCAAGCTCCTTCATGAGTGGAGTCAACTACATTTGGAGAATGGAGTCCTGTACCGCCAAACACCAGAAAGAAAACAGTTAGTCCTACCCACCAAGTACCGGTCAGTTGCCCTAAGACATCTCCATGACAACATGGGGCACGTTGGCACAGAACGTGTGCTCCACCTCGCCAGGGAACGTTTTTATTGGCCACACATGAAGAGATGCATAGAGGAGTATGTCACAAGAAAATGTAGTTGCATAAAACAAAAGAAACCCACCACACACATACGCGCGCCAATGGGTGGCCTGACTTCTGCCTCCCCTCTCGATCTGGTTTGCATAGACTACTTACATCTGGAGAAAAGCAAAGGAGGCTATGAGTACATTCTGGTAGTAATAGACCATTTTACCAGATTTGCTCAGGCTTACCCAACTAAAAATAAATCGGGACAAACTGCAGCTGAACGGATATACAACGACTACATACCTCGTCTGGGTTATCCAAATCGTCTCCACCATGATCAAGGACGCGAGTTTGAGAACAACCTTTTCCGCACCCTTGGACGGCTGTCAGGGGTCGGACACTCACGAACATCCCCATACCACCCACAATGTAACCCCGCTGAGCGGTTCAACCGCACACTGCTGCAAATGTTACGGACACTGACAGACAGAGAAAAGGAGAGATGGAAAGAACATCTGCCACAAATGATACACGCATATAACTGTACTCGCCACGAGTCCACCGGATACTCACCTCATTACCTGCTGTATGGGCAACACCCCCGTCTCCCCGTGGATCTCTTGTTTGGATTATTGGGAAACACCGAATCAGTGACACACAAAGGATATGTGGATAAATGGTCAAAAAGGATGACGGAAGCGTACAAGATTGCAAACAAATCCAGCCTGTCATCAAGTGCAAAGAACAAGTCCTACTATGATCAAAAGGTGAGGGGTGTGGTCCTCAGATCAGGAGATCGAGTACTGGTTCGAAACATGGGTGAGCGAGGCGGACCCGGTAAGCTACGCTCATACTGGGAGAAGAGGATCTATGTGGTGAAGGAGCAGATCTCAGACAATCCGGTATATGTCATTCATCCTGAGGGAGACCCAAATGCGAGGAACAGAACCATACACAGAAACTTGTTACTGTTAGTAAATGACTTGCCTGTTGAGAGCCCAGCACAGTCAGCTGATTCTGTTGTAACTCCCCATCAGAGACAAAAGCAACCTCAACAGAGGGCAAGCTCTGCTGACAATGATGGAATATCGGATACTGATGATGATGATGAGTGGACAGGAGGTTATTGGCTGAGAACACCTGTAGTCAGGATGGAAAATGATCAAGATGGACATGGCAGATCAGCGGCCTCAGGGAAAGAGCAAAGTCCAGTGTCAAAGTCATTTCCTGCAACAGTGCCTGGTCAGACTCCAACGAAACCGACCATGACCCACAAAGAATGTCCAAATACATTACCGACGAGAGAAACTGGACCTATGGATACATACTTACCAGATGGACGAGAGACACCTGAAAGAGACAATACACACACAGATGAGACAAACCTACCTGAAAGAGGCAATACACACACGGATGGTACAAACCTACCTGAAAGAGAGCATGAACAAAACATTCCTGTAAAAGAGGATAAACAAAGCTCAAACGACAGAAAAGTGGAATTAGTGGGAGATGAATCACAGACAAGTGAACAACCTGATGTCACTTACCTACCTCAGCTCCAGGATGGGAAAAATGGACATGCTGAACAAGTACAGGAGGGAAGACCGAGTTATCCCTGTATTATGACTTGGCCTGTGGAAGATGCACACAGAGAGGTTAGGAGGTCGACCAGAGAGAGGAGACCGAGGCCGATTTTCACTTATGATTCACTGGGCCAACCTTCAATACAGACCCATGTAGATTCCATTTCCTCACCGATTACCTCGGGCCCCCTGCCTTTCATGCCACACATAACCAGACAGTTCATCCTACCTGCTTCTTACGCACCACAATTGTACATGCCCTACACATACTACATGCCAGTCACCACACAAGTTTATTAGAAAAAAAGAAAAGAGAAAAAAAAAGTTTTTTGTTGTTGTTGTAACAAATGTCGAGAGCCATTTTTGTTTGTTGGGGTGGATGTGACACTCACAAAATATGTTTTTGAGATGATTACTTTTGTTTCTTTTCTTTCTATTGCAATTGTATTTTATTTTATTCCGATTTATAGAATTGAATACTAATGAGAGATTACAAAGAAGCACAATAATATGCTGTTTCGTAAAATGGACACAGGGTGGCAGCACCCACTATCAGCGGCACTCTGGGACTCTTAGCAACGCGCAGAGCAAGGTGAGCTCATAATCCGAATGAATGGAGAATGAGCAAACGTTGTCCTGCGTCGCTGATTTCTATCTAATATTTCCAATATTTCCAGATTTCCAGCACTCCTATCAGAGGATTACACATATATATCTGCCAGCGGAGACCTAGCCGGGACCCGCTACACATGCGAAATGGGAGGAAGACTTTTGTTTCACTATGTCATTTTCTAAATGCATCTGTCTGATCTGTCAAACAAGTATTACTATTCCAAAAAAATTAAACGTTGAGAGACATTTTCGGACACTTCATAAAACCTATGACAAAGATTTTCCTGCAAGAAGCGAGCTAAGAACAAAGGTGAAAGAACTGAAATCTCAATTAATTGGTCAGCAGTCTCTTTTTACTCGCCCAGGCCTAAAAGCAAAGGCAGCCATGGAGGCATCATTCAGGGTCAGTCATACCATCGTCAAACATAAAAAATCATTCCAAGATGGACAAATGATAAAAGACGCGTTTGTCCAGGCAGCAGACTCATTGTTTTGGGATTTTAAAAACAAATCTGAGATCGCGTCTGCTATCAAAGCTGTTCAGATTTCGAGAAATACAGTTACACGTCGTTGTGAAATGATGGCTGATGACTTGACACAGCAACTAAAAAAGGACATAACTGACTGCAAATGTTTCACAGATATCAGCGATACTGCACAATTGTGTGTTTTTATAAGGATGGTGTTTAAAGACATGACCGCGAGAACTGGTTTCTAAACTGGTGTCAATCACAACTGATGGGGCACCTGCTGTGGTCGGCCGTTCGAACGGATTCATTGCCAAGTGCAAGGAGGACGATGGTTTCCCTGACTTCCTCAATTATCATTGTATAATACACCAACAAGCACTTTGTGCGAAAATTCTGAACATGAAAGAGATCATGGATGTGTCCACAAAAATCGTGTGCTCAATTCGTGTACGCTCACTTCAAAGATGGCTGTTTCGTGCGCATTTGGAGGAAGCTGACTGCAACCACACCGATCTGATGTTAGATGGTTAAGCAGGGGCAAATTCTTGGAAAGATTTTGTGATCTACTGCCTGAGATAAAGGAGTTTCTCCTATCTGCAAATAACACAGAATACAAGCAACTTGAGGATGAGCAGTGGCTTTTAGATTTGGCTATTTTGACTGATCTGACGAACATGCTGAATGAGCTAAATTTAGAGCTACACGGTAAAGAGAAGATGGTGGTCAACATGATCAGCTCAGTTAATGCTTTCAAAAGAAAACTAGAGATACTCACATCTAAGCTGCAGCACCACAAATTAGGCAACTTCCAAAACATCGCATCTGAAGTGCATAAGCAAGGAAAGGAGCCTGCACAACTTGACAGTAAGCGCTGCATTGAGAAAATGAAAGGATCATGTCTGACTTTGACAGACGTTTTCAAGACTTTGCGTTACTTGAACCAGTCGCTCCATTCATATGCTTTACATTTAGAGATGAGCATGAAGTTGATTCCCTGGCCTCAGACATGGGAAAGCTGTTTCAGATGAACCCATCAGCACTGGAAGATGAGATTTTAGCACTGCAGACTGACATTCAGGTGAAAGCAAGGGCCAGTGGACAATTAGATCATTAAAGAAAGATAATGAAGATCATTAAATCAAAACACCGCTCCACTATAACTAATGACAATTTGGAGGCCTGTTTGAGACTTTGTATCAGCTATTGTAATCTGTTGTGCTTTAGGAGTTTGAAATTGCTGTTAAAATTTAATGATATTAACATCGAGCACTTATTATTTTTCTCCTTAATTAGATGTATTCCATGTAGACTAGAGATACATGCAGTAGTAGCAACAAGGATCTGAAGTGTTTTTTTTATTATTAAACTGTGTTTTTGTTGGTAGCTCTTATTGAGTTGATCATTTTTAAAGTAGATCATCACACATCACACAAGTGTGGACACCCCTGCTTTAGAAGATGACAAGTTTCATGTCATGGTCAGAATAAACTTCTTAAAAAGGAAGAAAAAGATAAGACTTGGCCAAGACCTTTTGCTGGAGCAAGTTAGAGCTTAGACACCAGACCCATTGACACGACGAGAGTTACTCAGTCAAGTTTCTGGACTATATGACCCAATTGGCCTGACAACACCTGAAAAGCAGAGAGGGGCCATCTTGGTCCGAAGAGGTTTCCAAGAGGCCAAACCTGATGTAGCACCATTATGGAGGCATGGGATCTCGCACTGTCAAACAAGCTTAGAGAAGATACTATTGACTTCTTTGAAGAATATGTTCAGCTGGGCAAAGTCAACTTTGCCAGGGCTTTGACTCCTGCAGGCGTTTCCGCTGAACCTAATGCAATCACCTTCTCTGATGGCAGTGAACATGCTTATGGTGCTGTTTTGTATCTGTGGCGCGCCTGTGACCAAGGTTAATAGTGAGACTGGTGGAGTCTAAAGCCAAATTGACCCCCCTAGATCACAAGGGGGAAGTAATCAAGGCAGAGTTCTGTGGGGCAGTCTTCGCTGCTCATTTATAGAAGTATTCCGAGCAGAGCTATCTATACAGAGCTGGCCAACATCATGTCAACTGAGAGTTTCTTGATAGCATACCAGAGGTTTACTGCAATTCGAGGGCATCCTAAGAAGATCTGGTCTGACCCAGGCACCAACTTCATCGGTGCCAATCCTGTCCTGGAAGAGCTATACAAGTTCCTGAATGACTTGGACAGGTCTAATGTGGTGGAAGCTTCAGCTCAAAATGGAACCGACTGGGAGTGGAAAATCCAACCAGCCGATTCACCTCATCGTAATGATGCTTTGCATCGTGAATAAGACGTTTCAGAGTCTGGGGAAAGAGTCAGGCCTCAGGTACAATGAGCTCCAGACAACCCTTCAGATCGCTGCCAATCTTTCCAATGAACATCCGATAGATGCCAGGGTGCAGAGCTGTGAAGACAACATGCAGTACATAACGCCCAATACGCTTTTACTGGGACGAGCATCTTCAAGTGGCGACTTTAAAATATTTGATTTCAAAAGCTACACCTACAAGAGACTCTGGGAAATGCAGTGACAGGTCAACAGGTTCTGGAGGTCTTGGAGCCAGCTCGCCGGTCCCAACCTGTTTGTGAGAACCAAATGGCATAACTCACAAAGGAACGTTTCTGTTGGAGATACTGTTTGACTGTGTGGCCAGAATGTGTTGAGAGGCCAGTTCATGCTTGGAAGAGTCATTAGTGTCAACCCTGACTCCAGAGGTGTTGTGTGGGATGTGAAAGTTAGAATCGTTTCAAGTTGCTGTGTACCTGAAATGAGACCTGTCAAATCAGCATTCTGCATCCAAAGTCCAGAAGGACTTTCAGTCCACAGTTCTACACAGGGATGTCCAACGCCTGGTTGTCTTGCTGCCAGTTGAGGAGCAGACAGGAGGCTCAAAAGAAAAGCTCTGACCATAAGTTTGCCATAGAGTTTTGCGACCTTTCCAACAGTTTCCGTGGGAAGATCGAGTGGGAGGTGCTGCGGAAAACTGAAAACTGGCGCCCATCCCAGCCAGAATGCACCAGGTGATCTACTAATTGGCAGAGCAAACACAAAGGGGCTATTTACACCTGGTCACTTCATGCGTTTTTTCTGATCGGATCCTGAAAAGACGAGGTGTAAGGGCAACAACCCAGCAGCAGGACCGGTTTCTGCTACTTTGTACAGGGAGAAATAGGAGGAGCACTGCCAGAGCTCTACAAAATTACCTCCAGCAGGCTATAGGTGTGCATATTTTGGACCAAACTGTCAATCAGACTTTATTAGGGTGGCATAAGGGCCAGATGTCCTGTAGTGGGACCTGTGCTCACAACTCAGCACCATGCAGCTCGATTTGCATTTACTAGAGAACACCAGAATTGGTAGGTCCCCTGTTGGTGTTCTGTTCTCTTCACGGATGAGAGCAGGTTCACACTGAGCACATGTGACAGACGTGAAAGAATCTGGAGATGCCGGTGGAACATTGTTGCGTGCAGCATCATCCAGAATGACTGGTTTGGCAGTGGGTCAGTAATGGTCTGGGGAGGAATATCCGTGGAGGATTGCACAGACCTCCACATGTTAGCCAATGCTTGCTGTAAGGTAGCGGGATGAAATCCTCTCAGACCTTACGCTCGTGCAGTTGGTCCTGGGTTCCTCCTGGTGCATGATAATGCCTGACCTCAGTGGCTAAAGTGTGCCCTCACGTTCCCCAGACTTGAATCCAGTTGAGAACCTCTTGGATATTATGTATCGGAGCATCCAATGCTGCTATGATGAACTTCATGCTAATTGGATCAGCCTGTAAATTTCGTTTTTTACTTTGAATTCAGCCCTCAGTGTGTTGATGATTTTAGTTTCCATTGACTGCTGTCACATATAGACTGTATATAAATGAAGATTTTTAAATTGAATGTTTAATTCATTGAGATCCAATGTGTGATTTAAGGCCCAATCCCATTTCTACCCCTTAGCCCTTCCCCTTTCCCCTACCCCTCCGGTTTGCATATTAACATGAAGGGGTAGGGGTGTCTCGATTCTCTTTTGGTTGGAGGGGTAAGGGGAAGGGCCAGATAGCCCTTCAGACAAAGATTTTTCAGGACCACACTTCAAACAAAGGGTTATGAATTATCTCAGCATAAATCAGCCACAAAACGTAAATCTTAAAATCCATTAAAAACTATAAACTAATTCTAAAACTAGAAAGGCAGCTAGCCATAAAACTTGCTTAACCTAACTAACATACAATTTATTTTCTCAATAGGCTACTGGCCAACATCAACTACTAAATTCTGAACAAAATTTCACATTGGTTAACCTAATGTTAATATAAGATAAGCGTTGAATTCATCCCTATATTATGTTTTCCAGGGTTAAATTTGACAACTGTCTTTTTTTATCATGCTTGCAGATGTTGATTAATCTCCCATTCCATTCTGTGTCTGTGGCCATCAATGTGGGGTTCTCCTTTGAAAGTAAGCGAGAACCAAAATCAATCTCATCACAGCTAAGGCAATGGTGTGGATGGAGTAAGGCAGTAATTTTGCTACCTTTTGAGACCTATGGAGGACTTTGTAATCTTTATTGCTGATTTGTTTTGGAGAGGTCTGCTCCTTGCCAGCATGGCCCATAGTTCTTGTTAATAGACTTTGTTGTATTGCCATGTTTTCTTGGGAGAATGTCAGTGTTCCTTAAAAGTTCCTGTGTAACAAAAATCTAACAATACAGTTCTTTTGTGCTCAATATCAATTAATTCTTCAGTAACTACAAATGAATGCTATGTCCACCCTGTCGTGTGTATGTCTACTCTATCGAGTCTAACTGGCCAACAAGGTTGACATTTTGAGCTTCAATTAGCGTATTAGCTTACAACAAACTGTGACTAGCTAAAGTTACATATATTGAAAAAGTTGTATTCTAATCACTTCTGGCATATTTTATGCCAGCAGGATGGACATGTTAAGCATTGGCAAAGCAAGTGAGCAAACTCATATGAAGGAAATTTGTCAGTTGAAAAGTCACCAACTAAGAGACAAAACATCTGTTGTCCTGATGTCACTAAAGGGGATGGCCTTTTCTTAAAGGAGCCAACAAGGTGGACAACTATAGAGTTCCGGGGGATGACGTAGTTACGTGACAGGAAACCGTGTGCACCGCCATTTTGGCAGCATTCGTCAGATTGGCAGACTGTTGTGGTGAAGGTGGCTAAACATGGTCGATAACTGTTGTGCACCAGGTTGCACAAATAAACGAGGGAAAAAGAAAGGTATGTCGTTTTACCGCATTCCTAAAGATGCAGAGAGGCAAGCTAAGTGGATCAGCAAAACAAGACTGAAAGATGGGACCCCCCAGCCGTTGGATTCCGCTTGTGCAGCGATCACTTCATATCAGGTAAGTTACCGAACATAAGTATCTTCATTATTTAATAGGCTATAATTGTGGTTTCTAATCAGTTTAATACTAGCTAACGTTAGTTGAATTATAGCATGCAATTCGTGGGGCTAACAATGTCATGTAAGCTAGCAAGTGCTAACGTAGTAAACAAAACCCAGTTCAATACTGAAATGTTTCTATTTATTTTGTAGGGAGAAAGAGTGATAATCCCTTGAGTCCGGACTTTGTTCCATCTATTTTCAACTACGTTCCATCTCCAGAGAAGAGGAAAAGAAAAATGAGACTGGAGGTTTTCAACAGACGAAAGCAAAGCTACAGAAGATAGAGCAGACAAAGCTATCTGGGAAAGCCATCCCTCCCAGGTGAATATACAGGGCCGGCGCTCCGCACACGCACATCACGCACTGCGCGTAGGGCACCAAGTGCTTGGGGGGGGCACCAAAAAATCTGGGTCGTGAAAATATCATCACAATATAGGCTACTAGTATAAATAACAAATAAAATATTTCTAGCATGTTAATATACAAAAGCAATACAAAAGTAATATAGGCCTAGACCAAATTAGTCGAGAAAAAGGTGAATCTCTGTGCCAGTCTCCCTCTGGTGCCCCCCCTTCCCCACCTCCCAGTGGTCTGTTCAATTATGCTTCAATCAATTTCAAATTTGGCCGACACCGACCTCAGACATGGCCTCGAAAAGGCACCAAGAGTCGGGGGCGGAAAAAAGAAGAGACAGCGGGATGATGCTCGCGCGTCGCTTGCAGGTAAGACAATGTTTTAAATAAAAATGTTAGTTTTGTGCGTGTAGTATGCATGTCCAGGGGCGTCGGCGCGTCCGCGTCGCTAGTAGTGCAAAAGATCCGGGGCTTTAGCCCTGCATGTTGAGTCTTTTATTTTAACGGGGTCCGGGGGTTTCTCCCCCGGGAAATTTTGAAACTTGGGCTGTTAAAGATGCAGTTTGTTTGAGAAGGAAAGGAAGGCCAATCGTTGGGGTCCTCATCGTCATATTTGAATGACAAATAAAGCTAATTTTCCCCCTAGGTAGGCTATACGTTACAGATGTGTGTGCATATAGCTATTAGTGCAGAACGTTCCCTATTGTAATTTCTTCGCTTCAATATAATGCCTATCTGCCTCTTGGTAAGGTGAACTTTAGAAAAACCCTGCAACTGAACGTGATGTGATTTTGCCAAATTAGACCGCTTAGATAAAGTTTTTTCGTTGTTGTTCTATGCGGTCATTTTCAAGAGGTTCGGCCAAGGGCGACATCTGTTGGTGAAACTGAAATTAGAAAAAAAAAACCCACAATCTCAGTGTTTGTATATTTTCATATTCACAGAGTTGTCAAATTATTAGGGCTGGGAAAAGATTAATCTCGATTAATCGCATCCAAAATAAAAGTTTGTGTCTACATGATATATGTGCGTGTACTGTGTATAATTATTTTGTATATAGAAATTATATATACAAAATAATTATACAAAATTATATATACAAAATAATTATACAAATTTTTTTTTTCAAAGCTCAAACTCATCAAAACGTACCTGCGTTCATCAATGGGGCAGGAACGTTTAAGTGGTCTGGCTGTCATCAGCATCAATGGGGACGTGGCTCAGAAACTGTCATATGATGACCTGATAGCTGATTTTGCAGCTAGGAAATGTAGGCGTGTGCCTCTGTAGGGCCTCTGACAACTGATGGTAGTGAAAATGTTTAATATAGTTCTATAGAATAGCAGAATGGTCTCTTTATAGAGATGTGGTCCCTCTGTTGAGTAAATTCTACTGTGCAGTTATGTATGGTTATTTGCAGTTTAAAATGTGCACTTTAAAATTCATACTTCATAAAATTCATACACTTATACTGTTATTTGCACTTTAAACTTTTTTTGCACTTTTAACTTTCTGTGTTTACATTGTTCTGTTCCAATTATTTATTTGCAGCAGTTATTTTGGAAGTAAAGAGAACCTAACTAAGAAATTCTGAATGGTAGTTATTTCTTTGGTGGTGGTGGGGGGGGCACCGCCAAGCGTTTGTGCTTAGGGCACCCAAATGGCTAGCGCCGGCCCTGTGAATATATCAAAGTTTCTTAACCTGTTCAACCCCACTTCCATGGACTTTAAAATTATAAACCAAAAAGTTTTCGGCACAATTCATTGTAGGTTTAATAACACCCAATGAGCTAAAAACCATAACATCTGTGACTGGTTTGAAATCATCACACACCTCTACCGACTTGCATTTAGCAACAACTGACTATGCACGTGATTGTCACTGTCATTGTCAATATGTATCTAGTAGGCTATCGATAATATATATTATGATGTAAATGTGCTATACAAGTAAAATGTACTTACTAATGAAAGCTAGTATATACTGCAGAAAACAGAGAGCGATTGACAAAAAAATGTCATCAGTTGTACATATACTCTTAAAGGGATAGTTCACCCAAAAATGAAAATTCTATCATCGTTTACTCACCCTCATGTTGTTCCAAACCTGTATGAGTTTCTTTGTTCTGCTGAACACAAAGGAAGATATTTGGAAGAATGTTTGTAATCAAACAGATCTCGGCCCCCATTGACTTCCATAGTAGGAAAAAATATATACTATGGTAGTCAATGGGGACCGAGATCTGTTTGGTTACAAACATTCTTCCAAATATCTTCCTTTGTGTTCAGCAGAAAAAAGAAACAACATGAGGGTGAGTAAACGATGATAGAATTTTAATTTTTGGGTGAACTATCCCTTTAATCTACTACTTTTGTGTTTTCACCAGAGCATCAACCGATTGTCCCCAAGACAGCAACAAGGATCCTCCTGCAGACCAAACTCCCACCACAGAGCCTTTGAAGGAATCTACCCATGAAGAACCTGGAAATGATGTCCAGCCTGTTCTCCATGAGGATGATCCAGCAACTCCACCATGCAGCACTGAAACCTGTGGTAAACACGTCCAATCTCTTGAGCAAGAATGCCAAGCTCTGAGGACTGAAACTATGTTGAAGGAAAAAATGAATAGGACTACACTGAATGAAATGAGCTTGCATAACGATGATAAAAGGGTTAATACTCTCACTGGTTTATCAACATATTCAATTCTCATGACAATTTTTCATATTGTGGCTCCTTTTCTCAAACTTAAATCTTGTTTAACATGTTTTCAGCAGTACATGTTAACTTTAATGAAGCTTAGAATGAACTTGTCCTTTGAATTTTTGGCTTTTTATTTTGGCATTGACTCAATCACTGTTTCAAAGCTCTTCAAACACTGTATTAGTGTGATGCATTGTAGACTGGTGCCAAGTCTAGTGTTGTGGCCTGACAGAGAATACTTAAGAAAATCTCTTCCATATGCATTTCAAAACAGTAGCTTTGAAAAGACAGTTTTATGTGCATTATAGATTGTTTTGAAATATTTCTAGAGAAACCCAGTAGATTGCTAGCCAGTGCTCAGTGTTACTCCTCATACAAATCACACTACACAATGAAATATTTAATTGCAATTTGCCCTCAAGGTTCCATTTGTTTCATTTCCACTGGATGGGGAGGTCGCACAAGTGATAAGTTCATCACAGAACAAAGTAACTTTTTATCTCATTTGCTCCCAGGGGACGTAGTTTTAGCGGACAGAGGTTTCCTGGTTAAAGAGTCCATTCAGAGATGCCAAGCTGAATTAAAGATTCCAGCATTTACTCGTGGAAAGAAGCAGTTAGATCCTGTTGACTTGGAGAACACCAGATGTCTAGCCTCTCTTAGGATACACATAGAAAGAGTAATAGGAGTTCTCCGTCAAAAGTACACAGTCTTGCAAAGCTCTGTCCCCATAAGTTTCACAGACATAGACAGAGAAAATGATTTTACCTACCTTGACAAGATTGTGAGCATATGTTGTGCACTTACAAATGTGTCTGAATCTGTGGTGCCCTTCCAGTGATGGGATGCACAGTAAATTGAACTGATGTGACGGGCTACAGATGTGCTCAACCAGGAAATAAACCTTTTTTACTCTCACTTCTTGCTTCCTTGTTGTGACATTACTTTTTATCATTTTGATCACTCGCTATTCTGATGCGATCACATTCTGTTTACAGATCAAGCTGCACATCCACCCATTCTAACTAAGTTCCACCCAAGCAGATATATGTTCTGGTGTGTTTGATATGAATGACCTACCCATGTTTCATATCCTTGATTGCTACAGATACTTAATACTAATGATGGGGAAGAGAACAACATTGGTTTAACAACTGTTTATTCATAAATAAGAGAGTACAGTATCAGCTACTACTATTAACTCATTTCACAGTCTCCTCACTAAGGTTTTTTTCTTTTTTTGGGCATTGATTACTTTTCGGCAGCTGGGACATACCCACTGTTTTGGAACCCTTTTCATGTGAAGGCAGGTTTGGTGAAACTTTTTAACTGAACAAAAACCTGATGCACAGACCAACATGTTCCCTGCTTCTGGCTCACGGCAGTAGCACCACTGTTGTTGACTATGATCAGCAAATGCTGCTGGTTTTGGTGCAGAAAAATACTTGGCTAGCAGCTCTGGGATAATACATTTTTTAAAGAAGTCACAAGCACATTCCAATTCTTCCAATCAGGTGTGACACGTTCAACAAAAGGTGAAGTACTTTCTCTTTCAGTCCACAGAATGAAATCACAATATGGTTTGTCAGTAACAAATAGCTGCATCTGCACTTGATAATAGTATGCATGGTCCCGCTTCAGTCTAATTTTTCCTTGCGCATCTTTTTCAAGGCAAAAGTGTGCAACAGAATTTGCTGCCTCATTAACAGAAAGGTCCTTTACAGAAAATGGGCACTTAATTTCTATGACACCTGAACCACAGCAGCTCCAGGAAACAAAGCCATCAGGTGAGGCCCCAATAAATGGGTGCAGGGGTGAAATCCTGAATCCAGCTGTTCCTACTATGACATCCGTGTGTGAGAGGCGATGCTGCATTTCATAGTATTTTCTTGCCAATTCCTCGTGCTGACATCCCCATCTGAAGAAACAACAATAACATTAGTTTTGGAGCTCGATGGTGTTTTAAGCCCCCAATGGCTCCTTAGAGGCAGCTAACCCTACCCTCAACCTTAAACCTACCCATCCCCTCGCTGCCTGGAAGGCGCCGTTGGGGGCTTAAAACACCAAACACCAGTTTTGGACAATAGTAATGCCACCCCACATTGGTACCTCCCTGCTCTTTCAAATTGATACTACTTGGTTTTACACTCCTGCTTTTTTAGAATAGTACTTCCTGGATTTACCCTCCCTGTTCTTTTACATACATCACATTCACTTGATTGTACACCATCTGGAAATGACAATTTTATACACAGGAGCAGTTACACACTGCATGCCCCATTTTACCCTAACTCTTCTATGCTCATGAATACCTGGTAGCCTCACTGGTGAAACTATGGGACTTTGGGTAGCATATTTGTCTTATCAGAGACACTGCAGGCTTTCTGATGTCTGTCTTTGTGGCTGCTCTGAAGGTAGATCCTGTTACCCTACCACTCCTTTGCTCAAACCAGATTTTGGACTTGGACTGGGCTCGGGTCTCCTCCTCTACAATATCACTCTGAAAACATGACGAGCCAAACTGTTACACATAACATTTTAAATTAGCACAGAATTTAAAATTAATTTGCTATGTTTTCAGATTAACATAAGTACATAACATCTGAATCTTAAATAATTTATTTCTGTATAAAATCATACTACCATTAAAAACACATTTGTTTTTCTTTTTGTAATCAATCTAGAATGTGTAACTTAAAAATAAACAGATTAGTGCTCTGTTTTATTACAAGAAATGAAAACCAGTGCAATATGATGAATGTCCAAAAGATGAGATAATATTTGCTTTTGAACAGTGTGTGTGTGTGTGTGTGTGTGTGTGTGTGACAGTGATTTTGGTTGGTTGACAGTGGTAACAGTTTGACAAAAGCACAGTGTTGTGTTTTACACAAATATAAGTAGGCTAAACACTTTGCAGTTTGAATAATGTCTTGTAAGAACAAAATCACAAAGTATGTTTTTATGTTTCCACTGTTTGATCGTGCCCATGCCTCTCTCTCTCTCTCTCTCTCTGACACAGACACACACACACATTCCAGCAATGATAGATAAAATTTTCTGTACCTGTTCTTTGGTCACAGTTATGTCTTCAAATAGTGCTTCTGCTCGATCTTGTAACTCTGCCAGGTTGAGGCCTCTTATCTGCTTGTTATACAGGTTGGTGAGGAGTTCTGGTAGATCCAGCATGACAGCCTTTGGCACATAGGATGCTGCATACTCTTTGACAACAGACAGGACTACTGGTTTGATGATCTGCTCCTCTTGTGTGCGGCATTGGGAGAGGTTGTTGTAGAGTTGGGCTTGCTCAGCAGCGGTCAGAGGTGGGAAAGCTGGGGGGGCAGAATGACCTTTCGAAGATTTTCCTTTTTTACATTGTTGAGTGTTGTTAAAAATGATGTCCTTGCCCTGCTGATACTCCACTTTCTTTAAAGAGTCCTCACTTGGGGTGGCCCACTTGCACTTCTTAGATGTTACAGCTATCTCTTCTTTTCGTCCATTGTTATGCTGCCATATGCTGAACAACACAGCTGACACATGGGAGCAGCTCTCACCAAGTCCAGCTGTGCAATTGCAGTGGGCTCCCAAGACGACCCCATCATTCCTCACCACCATCCATGGCTTTAACTGAGGGTCATTAAGCCTTTGGGAATGATTAACCTATACATGAAATTAAAAATGTCAGCTAACTTGGTTGAGTACATTAAAGATACAAACTAGCTACAGATAGCCAGACGCACCGCGGTAGATAGCCAAGCTAACATAAACAAACAACTAGCCATGCTAACGTTACACTACTACCTATTAAACTTGGACACTTACCCTTCCAGTGATGATGCAGCATTTTTTTGCTTGAAGATTCCACATCTGGATGTTCGTTACAAAGCCAGACTGAGTCCATTTGTAACCCTCCAGGCTTTTGTAGGCTTTTAGAGAGTCACCCGAGTAGGAAGATGGGAAGTTTATCAGGTAATTATATATATCCGGATACTGCAGATCTGGGACGTCTTCTTCAGCGGAGATACTTGTGAAAAGCACCCCGGGGGCATTGTATGGGTCGGTAATATTTAACCTATTTAATTTGTTTATATAAAGCTCAATGTCATGCGAATTAAAGTGAGATGAGTACTCCGATGGCTTGAAAGCTTCGGCGCTGGCGCTTGTCATTTTGCTGCCAAAATGGCGGCCCGAACACTGGTGGTCACGTGGGGTCCGGAGCTCTATTCAAGGGACATGCACAAACTCTTCTTTTTTTATTCAATAAAAATATTGTTTTTATTACCAAATGATCAATGGGCTCAAATTTAGAAATATTTAGCAAAATATTAATAGGATATTTTTTTTATTTTTTATTTTATGATTTGACAATATTCTACTATCATTAAATTTTAACGAGCAGTGCATGGGACATAGCAAAATACACACATCCTCTTACACAAAACTAAACAAAATCTAGAAAATTTATCTAAAAGAGCCAAGTAATGCTTTTGTCTAATATAACACACCCTTTCATAGTAATTTTTATGTTTTTATCATGGCAAATAAGTTTCTTATGTACAGAACACCAAAAGGCACCCTACAGTGATATTGAGTGGTATTTTATGTTTATTTAAAGATGTAATGGTAAAATCAAAGTCCGGACCATTATGCTGATTGACAATTTTACACTTTGGAACATGATTTCCCCCGTATTTTGACATTTTATTTTCACCAAAGTTATTTTAAAAATGAAAGTATACACGTTACTTGCATTTAACATGTAATTTTATGTATATAAAATTACTTTTGTAAACTAGATTTGATGCGGACACCAAAATGGGGATGTCTTGTCTTTGTAACACTGACATTTCACAGTAATTATGAAAATTCACAGCTGATATTGAAGTAAACATTTATTTAAATAATACAGCCTACTTGCTCAAAACGGCAATCACATTGACTTTTGGTGTATGCTTCTTTTAAATGATAGATTTCTTCTCATCCAGAGTCCAAACTGATGACCGTTTGAATATAAGACTAACGATGATGGTTTAATCCATTGGTATAGCAATCCAATGCTAGGGCTGTTGAATGCTTGAATCTGATTGGTTGATGAATGTTCGGAGGTGTGCATAAATCTAGATAGTTGTTATGAAAAATTAAAGTAATGTTTTGTTAATTACACGCAACATTTGGAATTCTATTCTGCGCTTGATTAACTGCAATGAACATTTATGTACTGATAACTAACAACTTTTACATTTACATTCTTATTTACAATCTGTTTGCATTCTAGTTCATTTTCAAGAGCTTATGGATGGCAACAAATGTGTTGCATGAAAGCATCACACAAGACTGCAGGACCACCAGGGCCGGCGCTAGCCATTTGGGTGCCCTAAGCACAAACGCTTGGCGGTGCCCCCCCCACCACCACCAAAGAAATAACTACCATTCAGAATTTCTTAGTTAGGTTCTCTTTACTTCCAAAATAACTGCTGCAAATAAATAATTGGAACAGAACAATGTAAACACAGAAAGTTAAAAGTGCAAATAACAGTATAAGTGTATGAATTTTAAAGTGCACATTTTAAACTGCAAATAACCATACATAACTGCACAGTAGAATTTACTCAACAGAGGGACTACATCTCTATAAAGAGACCATTCTGCTATTCTATAGAACTATATTAAACATTTTCACTACCATCAGTTGTCAGAGGCCCTACAGAGGCACACGCCTACATTTCCTAGCTGCAAAATCAGCTATCAGGTCATCATATGACAGTTTCTGAGCCACGTCCCCATTGATGCTGATGACAGCCAGACCACTTAAACGTTCCTGCCCCATTGATGAACGCAGGTACGTTTTGATGAGTTTGAGCTTTGAAAAAAAAAAATTGTATAATTATTTTGTATATATAATTTTGTATAATTATTTTGTATATATAATTTCTATATACAAAATAATTATACACAGTACACGCACATATATCATGTAGACACAAACTTTTATTTTGGATGCGATTAATCGAGATTAATCTTTTCCCAGCCCTAATAATTTGACAACTCTGTGAATATGAAAATATACAAACACTGAGATTGTGTTTTTTTTTTTCTAATTTCAGTTTCACCAACAGATGTCGCCCTTGGCCGAACCTCTTGAAAATGACCGCATAGAACAACAACGAAAAAACTTTATCTAAGCGGTCTAATTTGGCAAAATCACATCACGTTCAGTTGCAGTGTTTTTCTAAAGTTCACCTTACCAAGAGGCAGATAGGCATTATATTGAAGCGAAGAAATTACAATAGGGAACGTTCTGCACTAATAGCTATATGCACACACACCTGTAACGTATAGCCTACCTAGGGGGAAAATTAGCTTTATTTGTCATTCAAATATGACGATGAGGACCCCAACGATTGGCCTTCCTTTCCTTCTCAAACAAACTGCATCTTTAACAGCCCAAGTTTCAAAATTTCCCGGGGGAGAAACCCCCGGACCCCGTTAAAATAAAAGACTCAACATGCAGGGCTAAAGCCCCGGATCTTTTGCACTACTAGCGACGCGGACGCGCCGACGCCCCTGGACATGCATACTACACGCACAAAACTAACATTTTTATTTAAAACATTGTCTTACCTGCAAGCGACGCGCGAGCATCATCCCGCTGTCTCTTCTCTTTTCTTTTTTCCGCCCCCGACTCTTGGTGCCTTTTCGAGGCCATGTCTGAGGTCGGTGTCGGCCAAATTTGAAATTGATTGAAGCATAATTGAACAGACCACTGGGAGGTGGGGAAGGGGGGGCACCAGAGGGAGACTGGCACAGAGATTCACCTTTTTCTCGACTAATTTGGTCTAGGCCTATATTACTTTTGTATTGCTTTTGTATATTAACATGCTAGAAATATTTTATTTGTTATTTATACTAGTAGCCTATATTGTGATGATATTTTCACGACCCAGATTTTTTGGTGCCCCCCCCAAGCACTTGGTGCCCTACGCGCAGTGCGTGATGTGCGTGTGCGGAGCGCCGGCCCTGAGGACCACAACCCTTATACAAAGAAAACATCTCGTCTTATATATTAACCATCAATATATTAAATTGTTTAATGTATATTGAAAATATACTGAATAATATGTTAATATATTACAAGATATTGACTAATACATAAGGAATTGTTGCTTTTCATGTATTGAAAAAATGTGACAATATATTTACTTATATAATGTAATGTATTTATTCAATAATATTTATAATATATAGATATCCATGTGATAAAATACATTTAAACTGAAAAAAATAAAATAAAACTTGTTAAATGAATTTAACAAGACATCCAGTAGTCCAAAAATACAAAACTTTAGTATTTGTTTTCAGTGCAGTTTTTGTTTATACATCACAAATATTTTCATATATGAAATGTGTCATTATTGTACCACATTTGTTGATGACGCAGCATCAGACCTGAAAGTGCTGGATCTGAAGATGATCTACTTACTGTGATAGTTTTTTGTATGTCTGTGTAGAGAAGATGAATTAGTGAAACACTTCCCACATGCAGTGCAGTGACACGGTTTCTCTCCAGTGTGAATCCTCTCATGTGTTTTCAGATGTGATGACTGACTGAATCTCGTCACAGTGTGAACACTTATAAGGTTTCTCTCCAGTGTGGATCCTCTCATGTGTTTTCAGATGTGTTGACTGACTGAATCTCGTCACAGTGTGAACACTTATAAGGTTTCTCTCCAGTGTGGATCCTCTCATGTGTTTTCAGATGTGTTGACTGACTGAATCTCGTCACAGTGTGAACACTTATAAGGTTTCTCTCCAGTGTGAATCCTCTCATGTGTTTTCAGATGTGATGACTGACTGAATCTCGTCACAGTGTGAACACTTATAAGGTTTCTCTCCAGTGTGGATCCTCTCATGTGTTTTCAGATGTGTTGACTGACTGAATCTCGTCACAGTGTGAACACTTATAAGGTTTCTCTCCAGTGTGAATCCTCTCATGCAGTTTTAAACAGTATGCTGTAGTAAAAGTCTTTTCACACTCAAAGCACATGTAGTCTCTCACACCAGTATGTATTTTCTGATGAACTTTCAAACACTGAAGACGTGAATAAGTTTTTCCACACAAATGACACAAATGTGGTTTCTCTGTTGTATGAACAGTCAGGTGTTTCTTCAGGACTGAAGCCCTCAAAAATGTTTTGTCACATTGATCACGTGTACAGTTTCTCTCCAGTGTGGACGTTCATATGTTCCTTAAGGTGTGCTGATTGTGTGAAACTCTTCCCGCACTGATCACAAGTGAACAGCTTCTCTCCAGTATGAACTCTCATGTGAACATAAAGACTACCTTTGCGTGTGAAACACTTTCCACACTGAGTGCAGGTGAAAGATTTCTTGGCTCTTATTTTATTTCAATCTTTCTGTTTGGTTTGAGACCAACTCGAAGGTTTTTCTCCAGTTTTGACATGATTTTTGTCCTCAACTTCACTCAGTTCTTCATTCTTCTTGGTTTCTTCAATCATCTCTGAAATAAAGCAAAAATTGTTCATTTTCAGTGACTCTCGGTAACCCTGGTGAACCCTGATGTGACAGTGGAAGGTGGACAGTTGTAGACAGCTACACCAAAGTTTGGTCATTTTGATGCATTTTTGTAAATTATATGTCTCTGAAACTCTATGATTGAGGGACATTGATATTCCAATTATTATTATTTTTAAAACATTATAGGCACAAATCCCATGTTTCTGTAGGGAGAACTATTAAATATGTTTAATCAACTACAATTATCTAACAATGTTATTGAACAAAAGTACTCTATTACAACCAATCTAAATCTGCTTGAAGTTTTATAACCATCAGCATTATTAATGAAGAATAAACACCAACCTGTTTGCTCTTCAGTATCTTCAGTGTTTTTCATTCTGCAGGGTTTGTGGGAGGAGCTTCAGTGAATATTAATTTCTGTGTGGAAAAATTAACAAAGCTGAAGAGACCAGAGCCTTACAACTACAAAGTGTTGTCTCTTTGTAAATCATTATATAATTATATTAAAAGTAATTATTTAAAATGGTCATTCAGTAACACTGCAATCACATATGTGCTAATTCACACTGGCAATGCATTTCTATTGTTATCATTAACCGTATTAAAAGATATCTGTCTAAATCTAGAAAAGAAACAATATAAAGTCTTCCAAATATAAATAGATAAAGCATAAACAGAAATGTTATGACACCCATCTTCATTAACAACTACAGATAAGTAACTACACTAGACAACATTATATATAAATAATGTTTGATTTTTCCTAAATCTCTAGAGCAATAAACTAAATTATTAACATGTTATAGTTTTATATATCACAAAGCAAAAGTTTTATATTTCCGGTGTCTACATTATTAATATGTTCATATTTAAAATGACCCATGTGGCTCAATATGAAGTATAGCAGTATCTGCTTTTAAATTTTAACAATGTAAAGCACGGTAATTAAAGTTAGTTTAGGTTCGGTATTAATCAGATATTATTTTTATATTAATATTATTATTTTCTGCCCCTTGTTCGATAGAGTCGTCAGTCTAACAAGATCAATACCACAGTTGGTTTTGATAATATGCAGCTATTGTATATCAACATGAAACATTCAATCCCAGATAGCACACGTATGTCTGCAAAATGTCTGTTAAAGATCTCTTGATCTGGAAAGCATCTGCTGTCTACAAACGTCTGGCAGACGTCTTTCAGATTTCACATTCTCAATCATAAACATCTTAAAGACATCTAATAGACGTCTATTTGACATCTAAAAGGAAACGCCCTATAGACGTATTGCAGATGAGCAAACACCCTAAAAAATACGTCTTGCAGATGTAAATGCAGACGTCAAATAGACATCTCTGAGATGTACGTGTGCTATCAGGGATCAGAACTGCCAAGTCGAATTATAGCTGCATTTATAAGGGTATTTGCCTAATTGCATTAAAACGTCCAAGTTGTCCACGTATTACCCTAACATGGCTTCTAATATTCAACAATTATTTAAAAGACAAGCTTGTAGTAGGTTCCTAGCGACAACAACGTCTTATTACAAGCAAGATTTTTTTAAATTTTATAGTAAGAACAAGAAAGCACACTATTTTTTTAGATCACTATACATACTCAATTATGTATAAAGACAATTATGTCTTTATACATGTACAGTACATTAAAGAAATAGCGATTATCCAGCTAATACTTAACCTAAAACTAAGTTTACCCGCTATAAAAGTGACCATAATCAACTTGCCGAAGATAAATCTCAAAAGAGGAATAACGTTATAAATAAAATTGCAGCAGCAATAGCCTATTTGATTTATAGTTTTGTTTTCAATCCTCTCACAGATATTTACACATTTTCACATTTAGTAACAGCAGCACTGCATTCCAAACAATCATTCACATGAACATAGAAAAACACTAAATCACTCAGGTCTGAAAGAACTTCACATACTTGTTGTCTATTGTTCTACTAAGTGTTTATTTAACTCAGCAAACACACAAACTGCGTCAATCAGCTTCCATCAATGTCTTTGTAAATCTACACTATCACTACAAAACGACCTCATGCTTTTGTCTCTATACATAAAGACACATTTGCATAGATGGATGAACATAATCACCTGTTTTTATAAATGTGGCCAATAACATTTGCATTAAGCAGCCATTTTGCGCTTGTCTGTTATTTAAATTAATAGCTTACTTTCACAAAATGAGGATACAATACAAAAAACATGTTTCTGTTTCCTCCAAACTGACACAAATAATTTTAAGTTGTTCATTCATTCATCAACTCCTCATGAGGCGTGATGTGCAAAAACCCAGCAAACTGCTTCTTACCGTGGATTCCCAGTGGTTTAAGATAGGGCCTGGCTGCAGACATGCACTCTCAGACACCCGTGCTTCCTCAAGTGACGTCACTTTTATTTATTTATTTTAACCGAATCTCAACATTTTAAGCAAGTAGCCAGGTGGTGAAGAAAAGAAAAAAAGAAACAAAATTGCAATGTCACTTGCAATTGCCACCTGCACTCTCCACTACCTGCACGTTCTGCAGGGTTTGTGTAATGAATCTGGTCCATGACCTTCCGTCTGACTGCCACAAGAGGCCACTCCTCCATCACATTGACTTTCACACCACACAGACTGTTACATATTACCCTGGACTACATTTCCCAGCAGCCATGTCACTAATCACCGGCTCACACCTGAGAACTATCACACAATCATACACGCTTTATGGTGCATTCACACCAGACGCGATTGAGCGTTAAGCGCGAGTGATTTACATGTTAACTCAATGCAAAGACGCGAATAGACATTCTGCGGAGCAAATTGAATGTGTCGAACGTGTCATTTTCTCATATTTTGAGCGTTGAATGGTTATCATTACGTTTAAAATTTCTAAGAATTTAATTGACAAATGACAAATTCTCCTTTAATTCACACTTTGCATTCAGTTAACAGATCCATACGAATCATGCATGAAATAAGTTTATAAAGTCAAACGATAGCTTTGTGTGCTTTACAGATGAACTTGAAGTCTTTATTAATTCGAAATGTTCAAGAATAGATCATCTTTGGCGCGGTAATGCGAGTTCATGATTCGATTCGTGAACAGATGATTCTTTTGAATCAGTCTTTTAAATTAATAATTTATTTTTGTTTACTGTTTGTTTATCGGTTTGTTTCCACTGCAGTTTAGTACCGCTTTAGAGTTGGCGGGATTATTCACGTGTCGTTATAGTTGCGCCGCCTATACTGCCGTGACATCATTGTAAACGCGCCACAAACAAACACACAACAATGGAGCATATCAATAGAATGGTGTTCTTCATTCTCGGCATGTGGATGTTTTTAACAGCAAGACGAAGGAGTTTGTTTCAAAAGAGGCTCATGGCAGCCAAAGAAAACACAGCTAAAAAAGACAAGAGAGTTTGGGAACTCTTACAACAACACGCAGAAGACGACAACACTTGGTTTGCTCGACGGCACGCAAGGGTAAGCATCTAAAAGCACATCACTAGCTAAATTTTATCACTGTTGCAAAGCATATAATGAACTTAACTGCCAGTATAACATTAAAATGCGTATTCTGTATATTACAGATCTTCCACATTTCGCAAAAAAGTCGCCGCAACAGACCATTTGTTTGGACATTTAACCGTGCTTCAGAGTGGTGGGATGTGATTGTTCCCGGTTTTACAAGTAGACGGTGGGCCGAGGGGAGATTTCGTGTTTTCAAACGATCTGTGGTGAGGGATAACCCAGTTTTTTATATGTAACCGCTACGCTTTTCAACAAAGCAAATAAAAATTGTTGCCACTCACACACCTTGTCCATTACTATAATATCGGTAACTTTTTCCAGGTTATTTTCCCGGCGAATAGAGCAAGCAGGGGTCCGACCTGCATGACGTATTTGTTGCCTTCGTCCAATAGCGTGCGTGGAAAGTGTCGGTGTTGGTGACGCGACACACTGGCGCGCTTCGTGCCCAGGATTTAAGATTATTCTATTTAAGATAAGAACTATTTTACCTAATTTTGCTACATATTCAGTTTGACAAAATGAGAACGTAGAGGTAACGTTATCCATTTGTACTGTTTTTATTTTATGTAACCACCTTTTGTCATACGATGTCCTGTCATTTTTAATAAATACACCCTTCTGATTTAACACATTTGACATAATGGTATTGCTTGGAAACACAACGTCATGGAAAAACGAGACAGACAACTCTTTTTGCCGCCCATGTTTACTTGGAAGAAATGGCAAAACATGAAGTGCTGTATGCATATATTTGAGGGAAGTGGTGGACCCACCATTCCCTTCACAGACATAAGTTGGGAGAAATTTATTAAATCAGTGTTTCTGTGGAAAGACCTTGAGGGCAGAGAAGGTATCATTGCAGAAGAGGCAGTACAGGCATACAAGTTACAAAGCCAGGAACCTACAAACCAGTAAGTCAAACCAGCTAACACTGGCTACCACAGGGAGTGCTACAGCTATTTCACAAATATCACGAAGATAAAACGAGCACAAAGGAGAAGAGAGAAGGCAGTATTAGTTGAAGAAACTGCAAAAGAAGGTTGGTATTATATTGTATAGACAGGCGGTGCAGTATTAGACATACAGTACAGGTCAAAAGTTTGGAAACATTACTATTTTTAATAAAATTTTATAATTGATCAAAAATACAGAAAAAATTTAATATTGTTATATATTGTTACAATTTAAAATAATCGATTTTCAATTTATACTTTAAATTATAATTTATTTCTGTGACGCAAAGCTGAATTTTTAGGATCATTATCACATGATCATTTAGAAATCATTCTTATATGATGATTATGATGATTCATTATCAAAGTTGGAAACAGTTCTGCTGCTTAATATTTTTTCATAACGTGATACTTTTTTAGGATACTTTGATGAATAAAGTAAAAAAAAAAAAAAAAGAAGCTATGTTTTTAAAATAGAAATATTTTGTACACTACTGGTCAGTAATTTTTTTCTTTCTTTTTTTAAATAAAATCAATACTTTTATTCAGCAAGGATGTGTTAAATTGATAAAAAAGTGATAGTAAAGAAGATTTATATTATAAGAAAATATTTTATTTTGAACAAATGCAGTTCTTTTTAACCTTTTATTCATCAAATATATTAGGCAGCAGAACTGTTTCCAACACTCACAATAAATCAGAATATTAGAATGATTTCTAAAAGATCATGTGATAGACTGTATGTCACATGTGACACTGAAGACTGGAGTAATGATGCTGAAAATTCAGCTTTGCATCACAGAAATAAATTATATTTTAAATATTTTATTTTTATATTATAAAAATAGAAAACCTTTTGACCTGTACTGTACAGAGCAGTATGGACAGTAGTATACAGTTAAGAAAGTAGTATAGTTTACAGTAATATAAATTAAATATATTATATATAAGAACAGAATAGATATACAGTATGAACAACATATACAGATATGTGCAGTGTAGTTGCAGTAACAATATAAGATTAGTACAAAAAACTAGATTAAATTTGTTGGCACTTTTATGTTGGCTTGAAAAGGCCTAGCCCGAAAGTTAAGGCAATACAGTTCGATAGATAGGTCGAAAAAAAAAAAAAAAAAAAAAAATAGGTGGAAAGAATAGATAAAAAATAAATGTTAGAAAGAAATATAGATAGAAAAAAGATAGAAATGAAGGAAGGAAGTTTAATTGAGTCTAGGACTTCAGGGAGTTTAGATTTGAGTTTGTGTTGGGCACTACTGGGCCATAGAAGTCTGCTACCCGACCCGAGCCTGACGGGTCCCGAAAAATGTGCGGGTTTCGGGTCGGGTTCGGGTTAATGTTTATTGAACAGCGTCGGGTTCGGGTTTGTAACTAAGAAAAACTAAATAGGCTATATATAGTTTGCGTGCCGTGTGCTTTGCCTGCTTGCAGTGTTGTGGTGACCGGCACGCGCGAGAGAGAAAGTTGCGTGTGCAGATGTGCAATGTGCATCTGCTACACAGACCACAGACACACAGGCTCTACCTGTGTGTCTGTGGTCTGTGTAGCCCAGGGGTGGGCAAACTTTTTGGCTCAAGGGCCGCACTGGGTTTTAAAATTTGACAGAGGGCCGACCCAGTAGCAGATTATGAAACACGATCTCATGAAAGTGCATATCTATACCACAAATTAATTTCTAGTGCCATTTATACACCAAAAATGTTTTTTGCATGCATATGCTACGTAGCTGTAAACCCCTTGGTTAGGATTAGGGGTGCGGAGTGCGTGCCTATTACACCCCATAAAGTGCGTATCATATGCACACGAAAACTGCGTATCATAAGCACTACAGATACAATTCGTGGTATTCGCGCTTTCATGAGATCAGACTGAGCAAACACATTTACGCTGTGGCAACGTCTGCGCGACATTCAACAACTGAGAGACGACATTCTGACAATACATTTTTTATGCTAAATATCCCCCATTTAGCATGTTATGTTTTGAGGTTAATTTTTAATTAGTCAGATGTTAGATAACCTCGGGTTCGGGTCGGGTTCGGGCTTAACATGTAAATGTATTTGTCGGGTCGGGTCGGGTTAAATGATCGCGGGTACGGGCCGGGTTCGGGCTTCAGTTTAAAGCCCGTGCAGACCTCTACTGGGCCACCGTAGCCTTGGCTCAATTTGAACATTCTGCAAGATTTTGAGATTTTCCAGAGTTTTAGTCGTCATTTTTAGGAAAACTAAGTCCAACCAGTTAGAATAGATATAGAAACTTCAAGCCAACTTAATATAGATAAATACAATTAATTAACAGTAATATAATAAAAACACCCTGCAAAAATTTACCTTTCCAATTATGGCATCATTAACAAGGCCGGACACCTGAACGCTGTGAAACTGGTTTATTACGCATGTTAAGGGAATAGGTGGAACCAATATATGGAGCATAAGTTTTCCCCTGCTGAAAATTACAAACCATTTTTCTTTAATCAGTGATGTGAGGAAGGGTGCAGAACCTAAATCTATTGTTTTGCACTTTTAGTGGTAGAGGCAGAGGATGGTGAGGCAACTCCAGTTAAAACACTGGCTCTGAGTGATCTCTACACGTCCAAGCGGGCCCCACACCTGCTTCCAGTACAATGCATTATTTGCAAACATGAGAAGTACAAGGTTCAGACACACAGCAGGAAAAGGGTAAAAGAAAAGCTAACACAGTGTGAAACACTCCATGCCGGGAAATTGCTACTCGCCGCTGAAGGGAGAAGGGATGAGTCTCTCCTTCTCCATATCCAAGACAGGGACTTGGTGGCTAGTGAAGCACGGTATCACTTCACCTGCTATCGAATTTATACCCGGTACCTGACCACACACAAAATTGAGAGAACAGAAACAAACATATATGAAAATGGATACAAGCACTTCTGCAAAACAGTCATTGAGGAGAGGCTGTTAAAACAACGTGAAGTGCTTCGACTGTCAAAGCTGAATTTGCTTTTCAAAAAAACTGTGGAAGAAACAGAGGGAGTGAACATTGCCGCTTATAAGGCACACTCACTAAAGGCAAGACTTCTGTTACGACCTGTGTTAGTTTGTTTTCTATTGCTTGTGTTCTTTTTCTTTTTTTGATTTCTCTAATCCAAAACAGGTTCTCCAATCATGGGATGTAAGCAGCCATTGGTTGCCTAGTCGGGGCGGGGTCTTTAAAAGGACGCTGCTGACACTCATCGAGGAGCTCATTCTTGGTTCGGTCGCACGTGGGTTGAGAGCTCCGGAATCCGGAATCCCTCCGATGATCAAATTGTGTCTCCTCATTTAGAGTTGGAGCAATGATGTGAGCATGAGTTCCATCAATGGCTCCAATAACTCCAAGAAAACCCACAATCCTCATAAAAGTGGCTTGTGTTTGCAATATGGTTTGGCGGTCAGCTGGAAAGTCAATAGTAGCAGCCTAGGAAATCTGACATCTTAACTCTTAATTTAAAAAAAAATGTGCAAGCATATTGCATAGTTGCTTAGAGTCAGTTGTTTCATTTGTGATAATGATGCAGTGAAACATGCCAAATTGTGTGGTCATCATTTTTGCCATTTTTGTATGATCGGTTTCACTCTTCGAAAACGCCGGTTTCGTGTGGACGAAACGCCTATATGGTAAAAAATGTATGCGTATACAGAGAAACCCGTCTTCGTGTGGACGGGGCCTAATAGAGCAAGCAAACGAGAACTAAACGAGCAGCACCTGAACAGAGAACTCAATTCATTAGTAACCATGGAAACAAAACGAGCAAGGAACAAAGGAGAGCATGATGAACTAAACCGAACAGGAACTCAAATGTGACAATAACAACATAATTACATAAAGGGAGAATAATTATACAAGGTGAATAAAGGTATGTGCACAAAGAAAGTATAAAATTTTATTCAGATTTCAGAAAAAGCACTTTGTCATTTGTAATACATTTGTTCATCGTGTTCATCTGATGTTCGCTACTTTAACATACTAATTTTTTTTAATAGGCAGGGGAAATTCTCAACATTAAACAAATAAGCTTTTACATGTAGCACGTTTGCATTATTAGAATGTACAAGAAACCTTCAGATATAAAAACACTGACTTCGTTGGTTGATGTTTTCTCATTAAGATCGTAAGATTCACTGTTAATTCAATAGAATATATGAGAATACTAGTGAATAACAATATGGCGGTGCAGTGGCTTCGCTTTACTTCTATGATGTCATCAGCAATCCAGTTCTTTGTTATAGATCAGTGATGTAAACTTATAATAATGGATTACTACAGTCACATGGACTTAACAGACACATGCACGCAGCGGCCATAAAGTCATCACCACACATCAAACAACTCAAACAACTTGTTTTCATAATCCTTAGAAGTCCTATTCAATCGAAAATAAAATGAGATTAATCTCACAGCCCTAAAGTACAAGAGATCGCTTCTGGATTGCAAAATAACAAAAACGCATCAGTGATGAATGTCTTGATATTATTACATGTAGAAACGGCTGGCAAGATACAGTTAGCTTGATATTTATGTAGCAAGAATAAACTGTAAGTGTATTTCCTTAATTTACCCAGCACCAAAAGAAGAACAGTTATCAATTGCTTTTTGATGCTACAGTCTTTCGTAATTTAGCCCCAGAGCTCGTTTAATACCGGGTTCAGGTATTCATTCCTACTTACAAGAGAAGCACAGAAGGATCAGTTGCAAAGCGTCATGACAGTGTATCTAGCATATGCATTTCCTAAATACATCTTATGTGGAAGAATAACTCCTTTTAAAAACAACAGTGAAGAACAATATTGCAAAAGTGACCTGAACAAGAACAGTTTGTAAAAAGCATCTACAAGTAAGCAAACTACAAGTGATACACATGCATTATAAGTAAGACAATTGTACATAATATGAAATTCATAAGAAAACACAATGATATGATTTATATCATAAAGCAAAATGGTATACAGGAATAAAACTTTTTGACATTGTTCTTTAGGGAGGAAGTCCATCTTTGAGTTGATCTGAATCTCACAGTTGAATCTGCTGGTTTAGATGATGAAGATGAACTTTAGTCAGTGTGAAAACTTTAGATAATGTTTCTTTGTCATGTCGCTTGTTATGACTGGTCATGACAGATTTATCCAGATGATATTTTACTGCTTGATGCATTATTGTGTAGCATTTGATGAGAAGGCCACATCAGATCTGAAAGAGCTGGATCTGAAGATGATCTGTTTAGGGCTCATCCACATGAAGCCAGCTTTCTCTATCCAATCTTTTATTTTCTTGTTCTTCCGTAACAGCGTTGTCTCAAGAAATATGTGCATACACACAAAACCACTGAAACTGACTCAAAATGATGTAGCATTCATGACAGACCAATATGTGGCGCTGTAATTCTGTCACAGAGACACACTAAAAACAGAGAAGAAGACTTGGAGCATGTGCATAAACCTTGCGTGCTGTATACAAACCCAACACAACAAGAAAAAAAGCTAGTAAAGTTAGTAAAGCTAATAGGCTTCTGCAGCATGAACACAAGCATGTAGTCCGCTATTGTTTTTGCCGTTATTTGACGTAACGGTGTCTGACTAGGGTAAAGACGTGGGGTGTTGACATCATCGTTTCACAACATATACAGATAAAACACACAAAACGCAAAGGTGTCATTTTCAGATTTATCCACTCTGGGACCCGGTTTAAAAAAATAGCATTTTCAGGCTCCCAAAACGCCTGATCCGTCTGAACTAAACGCCAATATAGTACACAATTTTTAAGTATACAGCTCAACGCGTTTCTGTGACCTCACTGTGATATTTTTTTGTATGTCTGTGTAGAGCAGATGAATGACTGAAACGCTTCCCACATTCAGTGCAGTGATATGGTTTCTCTCCAGTGTGGATCCTCTCATGTGTTTTCAGATTTGTTGACCTACTGAATCTCTCATCACAGTGTGAACACTTATAAGGTTTCTCTCCAGTGTGGATCCTCTTGTGTAGTTTCAGAGCTGATAACTGACTGAATCCCTCGTCACACTCTGAACACTTATAAGGTTTCTCTCCAGTGTGGATCCTCTTGTGTCTTTTCAGATTTGATGAATCCCTGAATCTCTCATCACAGTATGAACACTTAAAAGGTTTCTCTCCAGTGTGAATCCTCTCATGTGTTTTCAGAGCTCCTGACTGAATGAATCTCTTGTCACAGTGTGAACACTTAAAAGGTTTCTCTCCAGTGTGGAACCTCTCGTGTCTTTTCAGATTTGATGAATGACTGAATCTCTCGTCACAGTGTGAACACTTAAAAGGTTTCTCTCCAGTGTGTAATCTCTCATGTGTTTTCAGATTTGATGAATGACTGAATCTCTCGTCACAGTGCGAACACTTATAAGGTTTTTCTCCAGTGTGAATCCTCTCATGCATTTTTAAAAAGGTCACTGTAGTAAAAGTCTCTTCACACTCAAAGCACTTGTACTCTCTCACACCAGTATGTATTTTCTGATGTTCTTTAAAAATTGAAAAATGTGAAAAACTCTTTCCACACAAATGACATGAATACAGCTTCTCCTTTGTATGAACGGTCAGGTGCTTCTTTAGGACTGAAGCATTCAAAAATATTTGATCACATTGATCACATGAGTACGGTTTCTCTTCAGTGTGGATGTTCATGTGTTTCTTAAGGTGTGCTGATCGTGTGAAACTCTTCCCGCACTGATCACAAGTGAACAGCTTCTCTGCAGTATGAACTCTCATGTGACACTCAAGACTATATTTTCTAGTCAAACTCTTTCCACACTGAGTGCAGGCAAAAGATTTCTTGGCTCCTCTTTTCTTTAAATCTTTCTGTTTGGTTTGAGAGCAGCTCAAAGGTTTTTCTTCAGTTTTTACATGATTTTTCTCCTCATCTTCATTCAATTCTTCATTCTCCTCGTTTTCTTCAATAAAATCTAAAATAAAATCAAAATTATGTTTTATTAACAAAGTTTGGGAAGAGCACGTTAAGATAATTAACCTAATTAACACGAGAGGAGAACAATCAGTAATCAACCCAGTTGACAAGATAAGAGGCATGTGTATATATACATAGCAGACTTACCTCTGTTCGTTGGCAGTTTTCCAGCATCCCTCCCCCACCCTTTCTCCACACTTACAACTATTCCTGTCCTAACCTTTAGGGGGGTACTCTGGGTTCAGGCCAAAATTCTGAGCTCGGAGCCCTCCCCTCGGACAGCACGCCAAATACGCATTCATTTTATTCTATTTATTATATGTAAGTGTGAACTCGTGAAACAGTTTATTTGTCTGTAGCTTGAAAAACAAAAACAAAACAAAAAAACAGAGAAATATGAAAGTACATAAAAGTGAACCCTGTAAAGACAATTTCTATACAAAATGTTGTTCCTTTTGATGCAATTTTATAAATGATACTTCCCTGAAACTTTTCATGAATGAGGTACATTATAGACACAATCCAATGTTTCTATAAGGATAACTATTAAAGGGTTACTCAACCCCAAAATAAAAATGTTGTTATTAATCACTTACCCCCATGTCGTTCCAAACCTGAAAAAGCTTAATTCGTCTTCAAAACACAATTTAAGATATTTTGGATGAAAACCGGGAGTACGGTGTACATTTTAGGACATCCGCAGACCTCAGTCATAAAATTATTAAGACATCCTCAGACCTCAGTCATAAAATTAAACGGTGTCGTGCCTCAGACTGAAAGGCTTCAGGTGTACATTTTAGGACATCCTCAGACCTCAGTCATAAAATTAAACGGTGTCGTGCCTCAGACTGAAAGGCTTCAGGTCTCAGGAAAAACAACATCAGGTCTCATACAATTAGGCATCAGGCAAAACGGACTCAGATTAAAAGGCATCAGATTAAAAGGCATCAGGCGAAACGGACTCAGATTAAAAGGCATCAGATTAAAAGGCATCAGGCGAAACGGACTCAGGTAGAGTGTGACGTGTCGCGCTGCCCCGCCCCATGTGACGTCACACGCACGCGGTTCAAAACAAGTGGTGTGGAATGGTTGAGGATGGCGGAAGGAGGTAAGCCGCTCCTGATATATTCTAACAGTTTCAGTTAAATGTTAAACTAATGGGGCGGCGCGGGGCGGGGCAGCGCGACACGTCATACTCTACCTGAGTCCGTTTCGCCTGATGTCTTTTAATCTGAGTCCGTTTCGCCTGATGCCTTTTAATCTGATGCCTTTTAATCTGAGTCCGTTTTGCCTGATGCCTTTTAATCTGATGCCTTTTAATCTAAGTCCGTTTTGCCTGATGCCTAATTGTATGAGACCTGATGTTGTTTTTCCTGAGACCTGAAGCCTTTCAGTCTGAGGCACGACACCGTTTAATTTTATGACTGAGGTCTGAGGATGTCCTAAAATGTACACCGTACGGGAGGCTTGTGACTCTCTCATTGACTGCATCGTAAATTGCACTGTCAAGGCACAGAAAAGTATGAAAGACATCGTCAAAATAGTCATCTGTCATCAGTGGTTCAATTTGAATGTTATGAAGCAACGAGAATACTTTGTTCATGAAGAAAACTAAAATAACGACGTTATTCAACAATTCGTCTCCTCAGCCTCCCGGTTTTTTATCTAAAATATCTTAAATTGCGTTACAAAGATGAAGGAAGCTTTAACGGGTTTGGAACGACATGGATTTTCTGTCCAAAAATCATAATGCTCGTACATTTTATTCTGACGCTGAATTTCCATCTCCTAATGTCTCAACGGTTCTCATGTCAGAAATAAGATTGTCTAGGTCACAATCGCTCTGCGTGGGAGGAAGAGTTAACAGGATTTCATGGATTTCGATGAATGTGGGTGTCACAGAATGGCCTGTCTCCAGCGTGATCACTTTCACCTGCACCTTTTTACTAATCATGCGCACCTGCTCCTTATCACCACCGTCATCAGGACCATATAAAAGCACCACAGCCACTAGGATTGTCCGATCTCGTTAATCCTGTGTGGACTCAACTCCTACGGACTTCGCTCGATGAGTATAACCTCTGAATACTTACCTTTTGTACTTACCTCCTGTTCTCCACCCCGTTGTCTCTCCTGTACTCAGATCGTCCGCCGCTGTGGTCAGTGTCTCCTGTGTTCCTGTCCTTATCGTCGGCTCTGCTCCTCGCTCCTGGAAAACACGAAACCACAATGAGAATCACAACACGAGATACAACGCACGACTACTTGAGAATCTTCACCTCACGCACCCAGCTACACGAATCCTCTGCACCAAAGCTGTCAATAAAAGTCACTGTTTTAACATCTACCTCTGTGTCCTGCAGCATATATAACAGAAGATCGGACCTATACCGTAAGATGGAGATCGCGGATCGCATCATTGCCCTGGCCGACCGAGATCTACCGCTGGACGAGTTTGCGAGGGAGTTCTTGAACTCCTTGTTCTGGATCGGGGCGAATTACCATCGCCCTGTAGACCTCCCCGACACCACCGGACTCAGCTGGAGGGAGGGAATCCTCTGGTGTCTGGAGAGTGTCCAGCCCCGATCCAGAACCAACCTGCCGTCCGGGGCGATGATGTATTCGCCCTTGGCGAAGAGGAAACCGCCGTACAAGGCGACGAATGTTCCACCCGTGGCGAAGAGGATACCGCCGCAAAAGGTGATGAACGTTACGCCGTCCACGGCGAAGCTGGTTCCGCTGCCTACTACGGCTCACCCCGAGCCGCTGACAGAGGGAATTCAGTTGCCGGTAGGAGTGCTGTTAATTGATGAGGGAATGTCTTGGACTCCAGTGCCTGCTCCTCGCCAGTGCCCTCTAGTGCCTGTTCCTCGCAAGTACTCTCCTGTTTCTCCGCTGGTTCCGTCTAGCTCAACGTCTCCTGAGCTCCCTAGAGACAGCGGTAACCCTCTTTCCCTATGCCAGACCAGCAGCCCACATCCTTTGGTGTTCCCGCATGCCCGGAAATGGGTCTCCAACAGCGCTGACCTGGGGTCTAAAGTATTAGACCCATGCGTAACATCTGACCCTAGTCTCTCAAACCCGTCGCCGGTCACGGCCAAGGCAAGGACGCTGCCCGAAAATACGGGGAGCCCGCCAGGGAAAGAGAAGTCCCCGCTTGCCGTGTTCGAATCCGCGCTGTCAGAGCGCCCCGAGAATCCAGTTCGCAAGCCTCGGCCAGGAGTGCCGATCCCGAACCCCGAGAATCCAGTTCTCAAACCACAGCCAGGGGTGCCGTTCCTGATCCTCGGGGATCTGCGCTCTTGGAGCGCCGCCAAGTGTCCGCGCTACGAGAGCGCCCTCAAGTATCCGCGCTGCAAGAGCGCCCTCAAGTGTCCGCGCTGCAAGAGCGCCCTCAAGTGTCCGTACTGCAAGAGCGCCCTCCTGCGTCTCCGCTGGTCCCGTCCAGCTCTCCTTCGTCTCCGCTGGTTCTGTCCAGCTCCGCGCCTCCCGTGCGCCCTCAAGTGTCCGCGCTGCAAGAGTGTCCTCCTGCGTCTCCGCTGGGGCCGTCCAGCTCTCCTTCGTCTCCGCTGGTTCTGTCCAGCTCCGCGCCTCCCGTGCGCCCTCAAGTGTCTGCGCTGCAAGAGCGCCCTCCTGCGTCTCCGCTAGGCCCGTCCAGCTCTCCTTCGTCTCCGCTGGTTCAGTCCAGCTCCGCACCTCCCGTGCGCCCTCAAATGTCCGCGCTGCAAGAGCGCCCCCAAGAGTCCGCTCCTCCAGAGCGCCCCACAGAGTCCGCTCCTCCTGAGCCTCCCACAGGACCCGCTCCTCCTGAGCCTCCCACAGGGCCCGCTCCGCCTGAACGTCTCCAAAGACCCGCTCCTCCCGAGCGCCCTCAATTGCCTGCTCCTCCAGAGCGCCCCACAGAGCCCGTTCCTCCTGTGTCCTCTCCTCCTGAACGCCACATAAGATCCACTTCCCCAGTATGGTCCCTTAAGGGAGACTTCCCCGGGATAAGTTTGGAGAGGGACCACATAACCACAGCCTGTGTAGCCAGACCTAAGATCAAGGCCACAGAGCTCCCTGATCCGCCAGGGCCATCCGAGCTCCCTGATTCTCCATGGTCATCCAAGCTCTCTGATCCGCCAGGGCCATCCAAGCTCTCAGATTCTCCATGGTCATCCAAGCTCCCTGATCCGCCATGGCCATCCAAGCTCTCAGATTCACCATGGTCATCCAAGCTCCCTGATCCGCCATGGCCATCCAAGCTCTCAGATTCACCACGGTCATCCAAGCTCCCTGACCCACCATGGCCATCCGGGCTCCCTGATCCGCCATGGCCATCCAGGTCTCCAGTCCCGCCAAGACCTCCGAGTCTCTTGATCCGCCATGGTCCCTCGAGTCTCCAGTCCCACCATGGCCTCCCAAATCTCCTGATCCGCCATGGTCATCCGAGTCTCCAGTCCCGCCAAGACCTCCCGAGTCTCTTGATCCGCCATGGTCTCTCGAGTCTCCAGTCCTGCCATGGCCACCCGATTTCCTTGTCTCACCATGGCCTCCCGAGTATTCAGTCCCACCAGGACTTCCCGAACCTCCTGTCCCACCATGGCCTCCTGAACATCCTGTCCCGCCATGGCGTCCCGAATTGCCAATCTCGCCAAGGTCTCCCGAACCTCCTGTCCCGCCATGGCGTCCAGAATCGCCAGTTTCTCCCAAATCTCCTGTCCCACCATGGCTGCCCGAGCATCCAGACCCACCATGGCCTCCAGCAACTACTGTCCCGCCATGGCGTCCCGAATCGCCAGTCTTGCCAAGGTCTCCCGTGTCCCCGGATCCGCCATGGCCTCCCGAGTCCCCTGATCCGCCATGGTCTCCCGAAGTCTCTGGTTCCGCCCTGGATGCCTCCCCAGTGTCCTTCTCCTCCACCGACATCCAGGGCGCCCACCCCCCTCCCCGGTATTTTGTTACGGGAGGGGGAGGTAATGTCACAGAATGGCCTGTCTCCAGCGTCATGATCACTTTCACCTGCACCTTTTTACTAATCATGCGCACCTGCTCCTTATCACCACTGTCATCAGGACCATATAAAAGCACACACCACAGCCACTAGGATTGTCCGATCTCGTTAATCCTGTGTGGACTCAACTCCTACGTTCTTCGCTCGATGAGTATAACCTCTGAATACTTACCTTTTGTACTTCCCTCCTGTTCTCCACCACGTTGTCTCTCCTGTACTCAGATCGTCTGCCGCTGTGGTCAGTGTCTCCTGTGTTCCTGTCCTTATCGTCGGCTCTGCTCCTCGCTCCTGGGAAACACGAAACCACAATCAGAATCACAACACGAGATACAACGCACGACTACTTGAGAATCCTCACCTCACGCACCCAGCTACACGAATCCTCTGCACCAAAGCTGTCAATAAAAGTCACTGTGTTAAGACCTACCTCTGTGTCCTGCAGCATATATAACAGTGGGTAAGTTTGTGGCTTCTGTCCAAAAGTTTACGAACATTAAAATGATACGAACGTGGTAAACTTTGGTTAAGTAAACATTAAATAGGATCATTGTGGTGAGAAAGGATAAAAGAGTGTGCAAGTCGGATGATTGCTAGTGGTCTCGGACCGAAAGCGGCATCGTGTTCATCGTGAAAGAGCATGCATGAATGGTGGTTTTATAAATTTTGACAGATTCTGCACATCTTGTTCGTAAATTCAGTCTGTCCAACTTTGAACGTTGTTTTCTGAGTATTTTTTACTCAATAAGCTGTTCATGAAAGTCAACATCGTCAATTACATTTTTCGTTTTTTTTTTTTTTTTTATGATTTTTTTTTGTCCAATGTTCGTAAGAATATAGCTTAGGCTGTCGAAGTTAACACGTTAATAGTGCGTTAACACAATCTCACTTATGCCATTAGAATAAACTGTCGGCGTTAATCTCATAGGTTTTTAAACAACAGTGAACTGGGCTATAATGTTAAGGAACACACGCTGATTTTCCGCACTGACGGCACACAATAAAGCTAGTTTAAACATTAGCTTTGTGGTAAAATGAAGCTTCACAGCCTGTCAAGTGTATCTTCATCATGTCCAAATTATATAGGCCTCAGGCGATGCACGAGTTTACTTTCAATTCCACCGGAGCTCAGTTTGTTGGCAGCTAGAGCGTACAGTGAATTTATGTTCATTTCCTTGCCTGTATTGGTCGATTAGTCTATCATGCGATTCAGCGTTACCTCACTTAATTGACCAGTCAAGAGTCAAACTATTTCCTGAGTGCAAGTGTAGCCAACAGCCACAGCTCAGCAATAGCCTATAGTCTTGTGTATTATTTCTCCTAATCATATTTAGCACATCATGCCTAATAAATGATGTGTAAATGTCTGAAGTAGCCTATATTCATTATTTTAAAAGGAACACACCGGCAGGCCTAATATGAAATCAAAAAAACTTTTCCAAATACTTTGTAGGCCACCATTCATGCAGCATCATATTCTGTAAATCAGGCTATGTAAATTGCAGCCTATCATAGAGAAGATAATATCCTTATCTTGTAATTGACATGAACATGGAGACTACAGTCATCATTCAGATTTCAGATTCTTAATTTAAGAAGTGTATTCAAGAAATGAAACAGCTATTCTGTAAATTAAGTTTGCTGTGGTGTTCAGAGCATATAATTAAACACATAATTATAAATTTCAAGTGTTAAAAAATAATTAGTCATAACTCATACATATCCTTTGCAAACATGCAGCTGTACAGATGTAGCAGTGAAATCACTACCTCTTTAATCATGTATATGGTTCATAAATAGGTACTCATATAATTGCAAAAAGTAATTTTTTCTGATATCCTGTTTTTTGCCTTTCAGGTTCAGACTTCAAGCAGGACGACTATTATGCTGTGTATTATGACCGTGCCTATTACATAGGAAGAGTAACAGATCACTGTCTCTGTGAAGGTGTTGACGTCCCTCACGTGAAGTTCAAGTTTCTACACAAAGACCCGGCATGCAACTCATTCTCGTGGCCAAGGAGAGACGACATTGAGTGTGTTCATCCCATGTGGATCTTTTATGGACCTGTTACCATAACGGGACATAACCCATTCAAAGTTGCTGACTTGTTTGAAGTTGTTTTAGCATTCCAGGACCGCAGGACACTATTCAGCAGAATTACTCATTTTATTTGTCCACGTTACAAATGTTATTTCATTCACGATGTATGATCTTTAAATTTAATAGTATGATGACAGGTTATTTTAATGTGTTATGAACTTGTTCTATTCTTTACCAGTTTTCATGAAATGGTATTATTTTGTGTTACAGAGGCAATCTTGCAGGATTGTTAATTTTTTTCCGTCCACATTACACACGTTATAACTTTGCACACTTGCAGGAGTTCCTTTGTCTTCTACATTTGGCAAATAAATTAGAAAAATATACCTGTGGTATTTGTTAGTAATTTTGCTGGCTTTCAGTTTAAGAACATACCAGAATCAAAAATGCACCTTTAAGTTTACAGAACAGATAATATTAGATGGCCACCCTGCCTGCATGGAAGTCCTATTACCAGTTTTGTGAACCATACACAACGCATGACTCATAACTATACCAAATTAGGAACAAAGCAAAACATGAACTGGGATTCAACCAGAATTTTATTAAACTGAATTAGATTAAGTACACTTTCTGCTTGAATTTACACTGTTTTTCTGTCCAAGTGTCTGCAGGACTGTTAGGAGAGGTGGAGGTGTAGCTGCTCTGTTTAAAGATGTCTATCAATGCAAACAAGTGTCATTTGGTCAGTATTTGTCTTTTGAATACATAGGTATTGTGCTGAAAGGAGCTCCGAGCATTCTGTTTATCATTATTTAAAGGCCTCCAAAATATTCTCCAGCATTTCTTGAAGAGCTCACAAAACTGTTATCAATGATTTCCTCAGAGTTTGACTGTTTTGCTATTGCAGGGGATTTTAATATTCACATAAATAATGCAGAAATCAAAACTACAAAAGAAATTATAACTGTTTTAAACACTTTTGACCTGAGTCAGCATGTGCATGGACCCACACACAATCGAGGACACACTCTAGATTTTCTCATTAGTAGAGGTCTAATCATTTCATCCATTGTTATTAAGGATGTAGAAGTGATCTGAAAATACAGAAGTGATCTGATCACTAGTGTTGGGCGATATGCTAAATTTTCATATCGTCCTATACTCAGCCTGTGAAATAGCCAATACACGATATTATCGTGCTAATTTATTTAATTATTTATTTACTTAAGTTTCATTGCCGGGGTTGTGCCGAATTCTGACCCCGCCAGATTATTACCCCCCTAGCATAGGCGTAATTTACGGGTGGGACATGTCCCCACCACTTTTTACCAGGCTCGATATTGTCCCCACCACTTTTAAGCAGTAACAAAAAAATAGATTGCGTAAGGTATGTATTAAAGGAAAAGCACCATCTACAAATCGTCACTCTTCATAATCTAATTCATTCATTTAACACATTTTTCCGCCGGTCGGAAGCTTTTCAACGTCCTCAAAGATGAATATTAAGTCTCGTTGTGAAACTATCGCGAGATACGCGATATGCGTCATGGGATATGTAGTTTCCTTTCCCTATAATTAGTCTACAGATCCTGTACCTTTCTTTTTACGATGTTCGTATTGTTTGGATACTGTTTCAAGGTTGAAATATTTTATTTGAGATTTTTGAGAAGATTAATTGGACATTGTGAATGTTACGTTTTGCTTATTCGGATATTTATAGACATATTTGTGAATGTGATGCATGTGTACATCAAAGTGAAAATTAAGTGCATTTCCAACTCTGAACTCAGTCCCCAAGTAAATTCGGTTATTAAATAAACAAATAGCAAAACGAGTTGTGCGGTGTCCCCAGCACTTTTCAAAGCAAAGTTACGCCACTGCCCCCTAGTATTGGTAGTTTTAGGATTAGGTGTGGGGGAGGGGTTAGGATTAGGCAATCAGGTAGCGATTTCAACGAGGGGGGTAATAATTTGGCTGGGAGTCGAAAATAAGCACAACACGGAAAGTGAACCAAATCCAGCGTAAGGCTAAAAGCAGCCTAATGTTTTTAATATGACTGAATTTGTATTTAACATAAAAAATTTATAGAAACATTGTAAGTTACTAATTGTAATGCTTACATTTCCTCGGTTATTCAAAAAGCAGCTACAGAAAGCATGAGTTTATGCACGTTAAAATCACTTCTGTTATAATCAGTGAATCTACACTGTATGGTGAATAAATCTCTTATACTTACATCACACGTACATCTGCACTTTGTTGTTTATGTTGAGAGAACTCAGAATTCAGTCAGCGCGCTCTGAACAACGGAACTCCGCTGTTCGGCAATGACTCATCTGAACGTCTCTGATTGGCCATTGCATTCAAAAGCTCAGTACAATCGTGTGTGATTGGTTATAATAACGTGCAACACTGTAAAATTGCGGAAAAAGAAATATAATGCAACAAATAAGCCATAATATTAATTGGTATTACTAGCCTGATAATAATAATAATAATAATCGCTATTGTCAAAGGCATCAGCCACAGGCGATATCTCTGACTATCGTCGATACACGATACAATCGTCTATCGGCACAACCCTACTGATCACTTCTGTATTTTCTTTGATATATTGATCTGTAACCACTGAATCTAGATCTGTCTCTGTCAGAAAGAGATGCATTAATGTGAACACTAGTGCACTATTTATGAAGGCAATATCTTTAACACATTTCAGCAGACTCTGTAGATCTTCTCCTGGATTCATTTAACTCAAAAGTTAAGAATGTTCTTGATGATATTGCTCCGATAAAGGTCAGCAAGAAGACTGGCAGACAAAAATCATTTTGGAGAAAATCAACAGCAGTTCAGAGCATGAAAAGACAATGCAGAAAAGCTGAGCGGATGTGGCGGAAGACAAAACTCGAAATTCACTATAGCATCTATAAAGACAGCCTTTATGCTTTCAATGTGGAACTAGCCACAACTAGACAGACCTTCTTCTCAAACTTTATAAACAGTAACTTAAACAACACTTGCACTCTTTTTGCGACTGTTGAGAGACTGACAACCTCACCCAAGTCAGATTCCCAGTGAAATGCTCTCCGACAGCAAATGCCATGAGTTTGCTTCCTTTTCTGAGAAGATCAATAATATCAGAAAGGAGATTGGCACATCCTCAAGTTATGCAGAGTTCACACAGATTCAACCGCAATTTCAAAAAGAAGTGACTATGTCTGTCTTTAAAGCAATTGATAGCAAAATTCTGGAAGAAATAGTACAGTCAACCTGCTATCTTGACTCACTTCCCACATCTGTTTTCAAATGTGTGCTTAACTGGAAGCTGATCTCTTAGAAGAGGTGAATGCCTCACTTATTTCTGGGACTTTTCCAAACTCCCTGAAAACTGCAGTTGTTAAGCCCCTTCTGAAAAAGCGCAATCTTGATAACACCATGTTGAGCAACTATAGACCAATATCAAATCTTCCTTTCATAGGTAAGATTATTGAAAAGGTCGTTTTTAATCAGCTGAACAACTCAAACTCAAATGGATACTTGGACCATTTTCAATCTGGTTTCCGAGCGCATCACAGCACAGAGACAGCACTCATTAAGATAATAAATGATATTCGCTTAAATTCTGATTCAGGAAAAATCTCAGTGCTGGTACTATTAGATCTTAGTGCTGTGTTTGACACTGTCGATCATAACATACTTCTAGAGAAACTGGAAAACTGGGTTGGCCTTTCTGGGATGGTACTCAAATGGTTCAGGTCATACTTAGAAGGGAGAGGTTATTATGTGAGTACAGGAGAGCATAAGTCTAAGTGGACGGCCATGACATGCGGAGTCCCACAAGGCTCAATTCTTGCACCGCTCATGTTTAGCCTTTATATGCTCCCACTAAGTAAGTAAGTCGTGACGTATTGTCAAGTATGGTGACCCATACTCGAAATTGGTGCTCTGCGTTTAACCCATCCAAGTGCACACACACAGCAGTGAGTAGTGAACAAATGCACACACACACACACACACACACACACACACCGTGAACACACACCCGGAGCAGTGGGCAGCCATGCTGCAGCGCCCGGGGAGCAATTGGGGGTTCGGTGCCTTGCTCAAGGGCACCTCAGTCGTGGTATTGAGGGTGGAGAGAGCGCTGGACATTCCCTCCCCTCACCTACAATCCCTGCCGGCCGGGGGCTCGAACTCGCAACCTTTCGATTACGAGTCCGACTCTCTAACCATTAGGCCACGACTTCCCCGACTGGTCAGATAATGAGGATGAACCAAATTGCCTATCACAGCTATGCTGATGATACCCAGATTTATCTAGCCTTATCTCAAATGACTACAGCCCCATTGACTCCCTCTGCCAATGCATTGATGAAATTACCAGTTGGATGTGCCAGAACTTTCTTCAGTTAAACAAAGAGAAAACTGAAGTCATTGCATTTGGAAACAAAGATGAAGTTCTCAAGGTGAATGCATACCTTGACTCTAGGGGTCAAACAACTAAAAATCAAGTAAAAAATCTTGAGGTGATTATGGAGACAGACCTTAGTTTTAGTAGTCAAAGCAGTAACTAAATCAGCATACTATCTCAAAAACATTTCCAGTTAAGACTTGGAGAAACTTGTTCATGCCTTTATCACCAGCAGGGTGTCACGAATCTGGTCCATGCTACTAGAGGTCCCCGTTCAACCACCGGTCAACCACCACTAGAGGTCACCCGTTCACCACAGTGACTTTTACACTCACAGCACATTGAACTCCATTTCCCACAATCCATTGCACTGACGACATGCACAGCTGTTCACCATTATCTCGCCCACACCTGATTATCATTTCACAATCACTCACTCACTATTTAAGCCTGGGACTTGCTCTTGTTCTCGGCCGAGTATTGTTAGCATTTATCACTCACCTAGCGATAGCTACTTTACAGAGCCATTGTCATAGTCCTAGTCTTAGTCTTGCCTTGTTTTCCTGCCGTGTCTGACCTTGCCCGTGTTTACTAGATTTACCCTTGGCCTCTGCCGTTTGGATTATTGCTCTCGTCTCTGGATTATCTCTCTGCCTTGCCCCTTTGGATGCTGTTCGCTGATCGTCGACCCACACTTGCTCCACGGATTGCTTTGTCTTGCCTCCACCATACCAGTTTGCCACTGTCTGACCCTGCTTGTTTATGACCATGTTTTATAATAAAGCTCTGCATATGGATCCGCACGTCTCGCGTCTCGTCAGCCCCGTTACACAGGGTGGATTATTGTAATGGTCTCCTCACCGGCCTTCCCAAGAAGACCATTAGACAGCTGCAGCTCATCCAGAACGCTGCTGCCAGGATTCTGACTAGAACCAGAAAATCTGAGCATATCACACCAGTCCCCAGGTCCTTACACTGGGTTCCAGTTACATTTAGGATTGATTTTAAAGTACTTTTACTCGTTTAGAAGTCACTCAATGTCCTAGGACACAAATACATTGCAGATATGCTCACTGAATATAAACCTAACAGACCACTCGGATCATTAGAATCAAGTCAGTTAGAAACACCAAGGGTTCACACAAAACAAGGGGAGTCCGCCTTTAGCTATTATGCTGCCCACAGTTGGAACCAGCTTCCAGAAGAGATCAGATGTGCTAAAACATTAGCCACATTTAAATCCAGACTCAAAACTCATCTGTTAAGCTGTGCATTTGTTGAATGAGCACTGTGCTACATCCGAACTGACTGCACTGTATTCTATGTAATCATTTTCTATTCTTAACTGCTTTAAATTAATTTTAAATCAATTTCTATCATTTTAAAATTCCTTGTTTTTATTTTTTTTTTTAATTCCGCTTTTATTGCTGTGATTTTTTTTTTATGACTATTTCACTTTCTTTTATGTAAAGCACTTTGAATTACCACTGTGTATGAAATGTGCTATATAAATAAACTTGTCTTGCCTTGTGTGTTTGTAATGTGTATTTTTGTTCTATTTTATAATAACAAAGATAAAATAATGACAAAGATTTTAATCTTCACCCACTTTGACAAATATCCGCACTACTTTTTTAATATTTTGTTACCTTGAAAGACTTATAGACTTATATAGACTTTATAATAGGGAAATTAGTTTGTCTGTAATGCTCAAACAACTTGCAAAATAGAAAAAACAATATGACAAAGAATCGTGATAAAATCGAGAATCATGATATTTATATATAAAAAAAAAAAATCCTGATATGTTATTTTGCCATATCGCCCACCCCTAGCCGAGGGGGATGAAACCCATCACCCAGCCCAATCCACAACCCTACCCCGGGTCTGCGATTGTGTCTTTGTAACAACATTTCGCCCCTGCCACTCTGGAGGTCGGTGCACGCCACTGGCTTACGGTCATCATTCACTGGTTCATGCATTCACCCATACCAGAGTTTGTTTGGAAGCGGACTGAGACCACCTCTTCAGCTGGGACTCAGAACAGTTGTTTGGTGCGCACCCGAGTGCGATAGCTGTATTTACACCTGCCCAAAATATCCACACCAAAGGGAAATGAACTTGAGCTTGACTCAATCAAACCAAACAAGACGTGTGTCAATGCAGTGATGTGTTCTTCCTCCGCCCCTTTTATCAAGGATGCATCAAGAGTAGGGTGACCATACAGGCAAATTTTACGGGACACGTCCTTGCCAGGATTTCTGTATTGCCTAAATTATCCAGGTTTTGGCTGTTTGCACTGAGCAGATCGATCATTGTATGATAATCACGAGAGCTATAAAGAGCAGAGCAGACAGCTCCTTATGCTTTCGAATTTCTCTCGCGGTACTTTGGTGTCATACAATGATTTGTGCAGCGACACAAACGAACAAACACAAGCGAGTATTTGCTTCGCTTTGATCGTTCTCTGTAGATCTCACCTTCTCACGTGCCACGATTGGTTGATTGTGTACAATACCTGCATGTTTTTGGTCAATCTACTTTGGATGTTTTAGGCAATATATAAAACCTGGCCAGGACATGTCCCGTATGTATGGCACATATGACCACCCTAATCAAGAGACGACTTGTGCGAATTTGAGGCAGCCAGGTATCCCAGAATGCATTTCAAACCAACCAGCAAGCATTAATGGTGGAGGAGAAAACCCATGTAATTTTCAAAATATTAATGTTATTGTGCCATGAAAAGTAGTTTTAAGATTTATTCAGACGAGAAAGTAGTTGTTTAACGCTCAAATCTGTGCTTTATTTATGAAGATAGTGCCTATTTGAAAATGAGTTTTTTGCTGATTTCGAAGACGTGAGCTCTAGTCAATCACCAGGCGCTCAGTGCTCATGTATCCCGCCGAGAGCAGCCTCAACTCGGCTAGTCCTTATGACATTTGCTGCTGACTCTGATGTCTCTCTAGTGGTTAAACATTAAAGGGGACCTATTATGCCCCTTTTTACAAGATGTAAAATAAGTCTCTGATGTCCATAGAGTGTAAATGTGAAGTTTTAGCTCAATATACACCACAGATACATTTGTACAGCTTGTTCAAATTTCCACTTTTAGGGTGTGAGCCTTTTAACTACCACATTCCTATTCACGATCATTCTGGTAGCACTTGAAGGCAGCTTCAGAGAAAACACACAGAGAGAATAATAGCTTTAGCATCATTAGCCTTACAGAGTGCAAAGCTCTTTCAGAAAGGCAATTTGGAAAAAAATGCGATACTTACTTTGCAGCTGACGTTCGCGCACGAAGCGTTGGTATTAATTCCTAAACATATAGAGGACGTTACCGTTTTTTTCTGGGATATTTCCTTCGAAAATGAAATTTAACCACAGTGTCCTCGCCTCTGATGAGGGGAGATTGTGGCGACTCCTATGTTCATTAGTGCATCCCAAGACACAACACTTGTACAGCCTCTTTGGCGCTGAAATTGTAAACAACTCCAGTAATGGCGGACTGCATCTTCTCACTCGGGACTGTTTATGCTAATAGGACAGAGAGCGTCACAAATGGGCGGTACTTTTTCCCCTTGGTGACGTGAACAGAGGGAGAATCTGAAACAGCTCGTTTGGAGAGACTGTTTATGATTTATTGGTTTTATTAAAAAATTAGTTGGTGGATTTTTAACATTATAGGCTGGTTGTTTTCACACACTGTGGCCACACAACTGTGTTCAAACGGCTTATAAAAGTGATCTTTGCATAATAGGTCCCCTTTAAATAAAATTAATTTTGGGTCTATCTAACAGGTAATCTTTGGTCTCATGAATCTATTATTTGTTCCAGATCATAATTTTGTTTTGGCTGATCACAAAGTTGTTTCATATTTATATATTTATTTTATTTAATCGTAGTACAGCGCTGACTTTGTAGCAGGGCAATTCCATGCAAAAGTCATCATTACCATGAAAAAAAAAAAAGTTTTTACCAAAAGAATAAAATCCCTATTTTACTTGTGCATTTAGGTCTGTATTTTACTGCATTAACGTGCTTTAATAAAAATCTAAAGGAAATCGCTATGTTTATCCACCACATATGAGGGGTGCACCTAAAGTAAAATTACATTTTCATTCCACTGTATTTCATGTTTTCAAATGAGAGATCAAAGATTTACTTATTTTTTCATTTATGCCAACAGTAAGTATTTTGTAGAAAGATGGAGGCCTGTCTGAAAAGTAAATAAACTCACTTAGTCTAAACAGCGATTTTTTTTATTTATTTATAAGGGCTAGATTTATGAGGTCTGGACGCCTCAGCCCTGTGTCACGTCCATAAAATTTTAAAGATTTATATCTTATAGTAAATTATTAATGCGATTAACTTAAAACTTTCTGTACAAAGCCAAGTTATGGCCACGCGTTCATCTCTATTCTTTGCTCTTATCCACCATAAAAATGCGTTACGGACGTGACCTTTACGGACGTTACATATTAACCCTTAAATGCATGAATGTTTCGCCAATCACTCTTACATATTCGGGTCTTTAGTGACCCAGACCTATATATCCAGCACGTCAGTTCACTCGGGTAATTTGCAACCTTGTCTACTGTATAACCTATCCAGGAAAGAATTTTGGTCTAATATGAAGTACAACTGTTACATTAAATTATTTGTATTTATTTATTAATTTTCAAATACTTTTAAATTGGTAAAAATCTACTTTTGTATTTTTTTTTATACAAAATTTACTCCGCTTATGTTTTAGCCTTAAGTGTTATGTACTGTAGATAGGCCTACTCTTGAATGTTCTTGAATAAGTTTGTACAAATTCTTAACCGCTTCTTAAATAAATATTAAAGTGACTAAATTAAAGTGACTGTGTGGAATGTATGTTTAGAAATGCTGTTTATTCAACTTATTAAACCAATTTAAAATTTCATGAGATTAAACACAATCCAGTTGTTTGCGGAGTAGCCTATTTTTGCATGTTGTATGCAACATAAATGTTTAACAATGTTCATGAAGCTGATGTCACAAAAACAGGCTACTAATCAATTTAAGGAGGGCATCAGAATATGCGACCCCATTGTTATGTATTTGAAAATTGAAAATTACTGACACAACAATCAAACCATTTCAAGTAACTAATCTGTCCTTCCATCCACCTTTTTTTTTTTTTTTTGCTGTTGTTTTTTTACCACAAATGTAAAAAATTTACAAACACTGTATCTATATTCTATACTCTACATACATATGAATAAAACCAATGCTTTAATTTGCAATGAAATGCTTTATTTTTTCAAACAATGTGTGTTAATATCAGGTTAACAGTACCTTTAACTTAAAAACTTTAAACACTAATAATATAAAGGCAGGGGAGGGGAGATTAAAATTGACACGCTGAACAGCTAGGGCTTCATGGGGTCGGGCTCTTGTACACATTGCATGTTTTTCTGTGTGAAAGAATTTCCTTTATACACAGACAGACAGACAGACAGACTGATAGATAGATAACTGGTAACTAAAGGCAGAGAAACGGAAACTGGTAGAGAAGGCAACAACACTCAGAGACCTGGGGGGCTGTTTCAAAAAACAAGTTTAACAAATAAGCCAGGCTTATTTCAGTTAGTCTGACTTATTTTGAATCAAATCAAGTGACAATAAGTCAGACTACCTGAAATAAACCTGGCTTATTTGGTAAACTTCTTTTATGAAACAAACTTGTTTTATTGTGTTTAATAACCATGTTTGTTGATGTAAAGAAATCTGTTTTGAACAGTTCTTTCGGCGCACGCGACCAGACTGTGTTGGCGCGCTCATACAATGTGCTTTGAACCTGTACGCTGTTTGCGTGCCCAATCCGCCTGTGTGATACAGTTCAAGCCAAACAGTGACGACAGCTAGGGTAACAGAATTTGGTGTAAGACCGGCACCAGGGGCCTGTACCATGATGGTAGATGATCAAATTCAGAGTTGCAGGATTAGTTTCGAGTTGACAAAACTAAACCACTCCAATCTGGATTTGTTGGTACCATGATGCTGATCTTCAACTTTCTTTGTCAACACAGGCTTTGATCCTGAGTTTGTGGAGCACGTGCACGTGAATGTGTGACATCACTGGCGAACAGCCAATCACGAGTCTTGGTTAAACGTTTTGCTAAAGGTCAAGAGATTGAAAAATATGATGAATTTAAATGCATTTACAATGAAAAAAGTACTTGTTCATGAAAGAGGACAAAAAACAACTTATGTTGCTGTGAAGTGAAACTTTAGTTTATATAGCTGGAAATATACAGCGATAGAGACTCGAACATGTAAGGACACGTAGTCATTTTTAAAGCATTATATCGCAGACGATCTGTATATATTAACATTCACTTCAAATAAATTATTTATAATAACTGTTCAACTAAAATTGCTTGTATGTAATGGATTAATAATAATATATGAGTTATATATAAATCATATAAAATAACAAAATTTTTGGTTTTGGCCAGACAATTGTTTTTAGTACTAGTGACCTTTAATTTGGAGCATGAGAAACTGGGGGAGTAATGTGTCATGTGTCACTTTGCTTACATCTGATTGGTCCAATATCAGTTTGAGATCTCTAACTAAGAGCATAACCTGCTGTGGAGTGTAAGTTACTATGGCAATGAACGCAGCTAAAAGCCAAGCCACTTTCATGGAACCTAAAACCCAGGATTGGTGCAAACTAAACTGAAACATACCTGGCTAGCCAGCTAAACCAGCTTCATGGTACAGACCCCAGGACTTCTGTACTTAATCTGTTTCAGAAAGCCATTTTTTAAAACCTTGATTAACTATTCTAGATTAAGCCTACTTCTGGTTTAATTTAAACCCTGTCTGGCGTGAAACTGCCCTAGAATTTACCTCAGAAGAATGTAATGCGGGTCAGAGCTCAGATGTTTAAAGCTTTAAGCCTAATGTGCCATTAAAGTCATTAAAGATGAATGAAGAATAAACACCAACCTTCTGGTTCCTCGTGTTTTATTCTCCAGGTTTCTGGTTCCTCGTGTTTTATTTTCAAAGGTTCTGGTTCCTCGTGTTTTATTTTCAAAGGTTCTGGTTCCTCTTGTTTTATTCTCCAGGTTTCTGGTTCCTCGTGTTTTATTTTCAAAGGTTCTGGTTCCTCTTGTTTTATTCTCCAGGTTTCTGGTTCCTCGTGTTTTATTTCCAAAGTTTCTGGTTCCTCGTGTTTTATTTTCAAAGGTTCTGGTTCCTCATGTTTTATTTTCAAAGGTTCTGGTTCCTCATGTTTTATTTTCAAAGGTTCTGGTTCCTCGTGTTTGGGTTCTGGTTCAATCATGTTCTCCTCTCTCTCTTCTTTAACAAACATCATCTTCTCAGCAGATCTCAGTTCAGATGATACTCCTCCAGATATTCCTGAGGATGAGAATATTACAGAGATTTACTGACCTGATTCAAAAACTGTATTTCTCTATTTACAGAAACAACATTTCTAACCGTTTATATCAAACCAGCATCAGAAGAGAACAACAGAGAGCCCAGTGCAAAATAACTTCTTCCTCTGAGGTTTAATGGTGTTTGTCAAACAATCATAAGTGTTTTAGCGCCACCCGCTGGACTGGAGAGAAGTGAAGAAGAGAGAAATAATACAGGGGATATTTATTTAGTGCGTCAAGGTGCGCTGATTTGTTTTCCTTTAAAAAAAACATCTGCAGATAAGATGCAGCCTTATGAAAAAACTAACTACAAAATATTAAACAGGTTTAGCATGAAAACATTCTTGGATTATGTCTGTCTATAAATATTGAATTTAACCAGTTGAGTGACCCAGATAAAACACGTCTGCTAAAGAGCATATCATCTGGAAAACATCACTTTGTTTTATTATAGTCATATTTTGATCGTCTTGTTGGGAAGTTGCAGATACTTGATTAATTTAAAGGGAAATATGTGAAGAAATAACAATGATTTAAAATTTGCTTTTCTTTCTTCAAGAAGGTATAGCATGTTTAAAAGCAAACAGATATTGGATACATATTTCTTGTCCCATTGTTGTCTTATATTAATGTTTACAGGGAGGCACCAACACTTTTTTTGTTTACTTATGCACAGAATAACACTGTGTGCTATTAATATTGCTTTAAATGATCAGGCAAAACAATCTTTATGGGTCAGATAACAACAAAAATGCATTTTGATTATTTGCAGGTGGATGAGATAAACGATACAAATATTAACTACATTTACATTAATACATTTGAAATTCATTTTTTCATCATGCTGATGAATTTATTTGTGTGTGTATGTTCTCCTGCTCGGCAAGTTGCAGTGACAGAAACGGTGATATCCTAGATAAAGTTTGAAGGGAGTAAAGCCTGTGTTAATGCTATCGAGTAGCAGTGTTGGGCAGTAACGCATTATAATTTTCAAAATAGTAATTAGAGCAGGCTTTCTCAACCCTGGTCCTCGAGGGCCACTGTCCTGCAAATTTGAGCTCCAACCCTAATCAAACACACCTGAACCAGCTAGTTAAGCTGTTCAGAATTACTAGTAAGCTACAGGCAGGTGAATTTGATCAAAGTTGCAGCAAAACTCTGCAGGACCTGCTTCTATCCACGGTTATCTGTCACAAAATGCAATAAAACTGTTGTTTGGATATCCCTGTATTGCATTCTTCTTTTTTATGACAATTATATCAAGTCAAGTCTGCTTTATTGTCAATTCTTCCACATGTACAGCACATACATAGAGAGAATTGAAATTGCGTTACCCTCAGACCCTTGGTGTAAACAGTTAACATTAAACACGTTCAAATACAGATAATACGGTTTAAACATATGTACATACAACTCTATAGCTATACAAGTAAGGACATTGTAGAAAAAAAATAAAGAAATAGATAAAGTGGCATAAGGCGCATGGCAGATAGTGCAAACCAGTTAAATAAAAACAAAACTGTGCAGATATATTTGTAGTGCAAAAAGAGCTTATCAATCTGAGAACATTGTAGAAAAATAAAAATAAAAAAAGATGGCAGAATAGATGGAGTGCAAACCAGTTAAATAAACCAAAACTGTGCAGATTATATACTGCCCAGTCAAAAAAAAAGTTGCTATCATACTGATGATACGTCTTATGATACTGACATGGTAAAGAAATGAAAAGCTACACACTCCATCTGTTATGGTTAAAAGAACTGTTTCCAAACATAACATGGTAGACATTTAATAATCACTGTTAAAATGATCCATTAATAGATTTTTTTTTTTTTTTTTTTGGCTGGGCAGTGTAGTGTAATAATTAGATAACAACAGCAACAATAATAGTAATAATATTAATAATAATAATGAATGTAAATTGGATTTACAATACGAACACCTTATTACATCAACATTGTAATTCATATTACATTGTTTTGTTAATACATTATGATTTGCTACACAGTTTAAAATTTCATATTTCAATTCAATTTAAAGACATTCTGCCACATGTAGACACATATCCTTTTGTATTAAGTGACATCTTCATGGGTATGCACACACTATGTACCACTCTTTCTGCAACAGTACTGTAAGTGTATGTATTTTAGAAGTGGTGTCTTTCTTTCCCTTTGGGATAAACAGGAAATTTACTCCACAGTCAGGCACTTTTTGAAGTTGTCCTGAAAGTCAGTTAACAACAATGTTACTGTATCTAACAAGTTGATTATCTCACCATATCTAGAAGTAGAAGTGGAGTGCCTTCTGTCACTTCCATGACGTGATCGGTGACTGGAAGAGTTGGAGCGATCCCTTGTTTTGCTGGAATCCCCTGAAACACCAACAACATATGTTCAAAATGTTCTTTTATATAAGAATAAAGCTTGTTATAGATGTGAACACTGATTGCTGTTGCACCGCGCCGCATCCAGTGTAGACAGCATAATTATGTTCTATTGTATTTTGTCGCATCTGGTGTAGACACGGTGTCACAGAACATTTGTGCCTTATCATTTACTATACAATTATTGCTATTAATAACGTTGTTGTTGTTTTTATTTAACACAATATCTCACGCGTGCACACACTAGTGATGTATGTCTCGAGACCGGTCTCGAGACCACTTTTACGTGGTCTCGGTCTTGTCACGGCCTTGACGGTCATTGGTCTTGTCTTGGTCTCGGACCTCTCGGTCTTGTCAAGTCTCGCTGTCTTTTAGACCGTCATAGTGGACGGGGATTTAGCAGTACTACACGCCAGTGATGCGCGGGTTGATCCAAAATGAGCGGGTGCCCGTGGTCACCCGCGGTTACGAGTCATCCAAAAATATTTTAATGATATTCGGGTCGCGGTCGGTCGGGTCGTTTGAAATAAAGATGCCAATTAAACCTTTGTAATTTATATAGTTCTAGTATTTATATTCAACTAACTGTTGAATAAATGCTGACGCGGGACAAAATTCCCGATTTCCCAACACGTTGAACTGAGCAATGCCATTGTATAATTTTAATAGGTTACTTTTAAGCGCATATAGCTCAGTAATGTCAGTTTTATGTATTTTCTGAGAGGGGGTGGGATTTTTGTTGGGAAAGGGGGGAGAGCCGCACACTTCGATTAGACTGGATAAACACATGCAGCATCTTAATTAAGAAAATGAAACGAAATAAATGAATAAATCAAGCCTTTATTACATAACACTAGCCTATATCAGCATTCAGAAAAAGAACAGTTTGCGCTACTAAGGGCTTTCACACTTTTCCAAAAGCCGTTTTCTCATGTTTCTTCTTTCAATACTAAATCAAAAAACGAATGGACGAATGATATACGCATTGGGTTGTTTATTTACCCGCGCATCACTGCTACACGCTCAAAAAAAAAAAAAAAAAAAAAAAACTACACGCTCTAGAATCTTTGGCGTAAAGAAGAGACAAGATAGTCAGTATGTCAGCGAATTCCTCGGTCATAAAATTTGCTTTCGTTGATCACAAAGAGTTCTTATGCACGTCGTCCACTAAAAAGAAGTATTCGGCGAAATGTAGATTCTGTAAAGCCTGCTTGACAGAGACAGCCGGGACCACCTCAACCTTCACCAGACACCTGGAGCGTAAACACAGGGAAAGGTAAGCTAACGTTATCTACCCATTTTCAATGTCTTTGAGGTAAAATCTTTCCAACCTGACCAAACAGATCATGTAACGTTACGTTATCTGCTGAATTATTGTTGTTTATCATGTGTTCTTGTCACATGTGCGGTTTAAGTTATTTAGGGACATATTTTTTGCAAGCCTCTCTAAATAACCGGGTGAAGAGTGTATATATATATATATATATATATATATAAGGACTTGCAACATTGAACACTCCAGTATTCTCATTATTACAACCAGTTGTGTCTAATGAGGATTTGATAATGTGTCACACTGGATTGGATTTAGTTGTTTTTATGCAAAGACCTGATGTTTAGACTGTACACATAGATGTAATATCACTGTACTTGTAAGATACAGAAGTTTGTTGTGAGTAAATAGAAACAGATGTCTTACAGATTCATTTCCCCCTATTTTGTAGGTACTTGGAGTACAAAGCAGGATCTGCAGCATCAGTGACAACAGCCAACCCCACACAGCCTCAAATATCATTGTTTGCTCAAATGGTCCACTTATATTCCCCGAATTCAGCCAGGCAACAGGCCATCACCCAGTCCATCCTCCAGGACCTTGTGGTTGGATGCTGTCTCCCCCTGTCTATCATCGAAAACCCACATTTTAGACGCTTCCTGAATGTCCTGGATAGCAAATACACTCCCATGTCTAGGACCAGCTTGACAGAGAAGTTGATACCTCACCTTGTCACTAAAGTTAAGGGAGACATAATCAAAGCCCTGGACGTCCAGTCAAATGTTGCAATAACAGCAGACCTCTGGTCTGACCGGAGGCTTCGGTCCTTTCTGGGAGTTACCGCTCATGTTGCTTGCAAGGACAAGGATTCTTACAGTTTAAAATCATTTTTGCTAGACTGTAGGCGTTTCACAGGGAAGCACTGTGGGGAACGAATCGCCTCAGCATTTGACAACATTGTTGAGGAGTATGGCGTTGGGCATAAAATAAGCTACATTCTGACGGATAACGCGTCCAATATGAAGCGGGCCTTTAAAGTGAGGATGCCAGAAGTAGAGCAGCCTGAAGGTGACAGCAGTGATGACCTCGATGATGAAACAATGTGGGAGGATGCAGAACATGTAGAGCCATGGTCATCAGGTGAACGTCTTTCTTGCTTCGCCCACTCGCTGCAACTCGTCATCAATGACGGGATGAAAGTGTCACGGTTCACTTACCCACGGTCTCACCTCGTCCCGTGGTTTGTCATGTGCGTGCGTGTTGTACGTGCAGGGGCGTGGCCGAGCCGTCATCCACTCACTCCCTTCAGCTGTGTCTCATCACTGAGCCAGCTGTAGCCCATTTCCTCTACCATAAATACCTCTCTCTCATTCCTCTCCTCTGCCAGATTGTTCTTGATGTCTACCCACGTACAGTGTTCCAGTCTTCTCGTCGTCATCTCGTCATCTGGTGTCCCGTCTGGTGTTCGTGGATCGGAGTTCGTGTTGGTGTCGTCGTGTCCTCGTCTCGTGTCTGGAGTTCCCCTGTCGTCGTTGGGTCTGTCTTCACCTCCACTCCACCGTGTAGCCCATCCAGTTCCTGTGTCACTCCAGTACCACAGTCCTGTCGGTGTCTCACTTCATTTCATCAATAAACCCTGTCATTTCACTTGCATCTTGTTTCCTCTTCCCTTCAGCCGATCATGACAGAACAATCTGGCCATGCTATGGAAGCAGCGAGTGGTTCATCCTCAGCCCTGGAAGACTTCATCGCCCAGAGCATCGACAGGATGAACAATCAGGAAGCGAGCCTGAGTAACACGGGTCGTGCTATTCAGGCTCTTGTGACACAGGTATCCGAGCTCACCCAACAGTTTCAACAGTTACGAGCTACCACTGCGCCACCCACGCCGCCTACTCCTCCCACGCCATCGGAACCCCTCTCCCAGTTGGAGCCACGCCTACCTATCCCGGAAGCGTACGGCGGGGAACCCAACTACTGCAGGGCGTTCCTAACAAGGTGTTCGATGCACTTCGCCCTCCAGCCCCGGACCTTCAGCGGGGAGCAAAGTAAGGTGGCGTTTGCTCTCACCCTGCTCACTGGGAGAGCGGCACTTTGGGGAACGGCGGTGTGGGAAAATCAAGACCCATGCTGTACCTCGTTCCAAGCGCTTTCAGAGGAAATGAGGCGGGTATTCGACCGCGCCGCCGCCGGAAGGGAGGCGGCCAGAATGCTCGCTGATCTCCGTCAGGGTGCGAGGTCAGTCGCTGACTATTCTATCGAGTTCCGCACCCTGGCGGCGGAGTGTCGCTGGAACGAGGAGGCGCAGTGGGACATGTTCCTGCATGGGTTGGCTGACCGCGTCCACAGGGAGATCTACGTCCTGGACCTCCCCACCACACTCGACAAACTCATCGAACTAGCCATCCGGGTGGACGCACGGCTCTCTAGAGCGGAGGCTCGCGTCCTGGCCAGTCGAGTCCCTGGTGGGTTTGAGAGTCGCCGCACCAACGACGGGGACGCGGCCAGTCCCGACTACGATCTCGAACCCATGCAGGTGGGGCGGGCTCGGCTCTCCCGGGAGGAGAAGGACAGACGGAGATCCCTTGGTCTTTGCCTATACTGCGGAGGGGCGGGACATCTTCGAGATAGATGTCCGGTAAAAGACCAAGCCCGACGGTAAGCATGAGGCTACTGTCGGGCGGGATCTCCGCCAAAAAGACCTCATCAACATCTTCTACCCTCCTTCCGGTGAGACTGAGATGGGCTACTAACTCTCACTACAGTCAAGCCCTGCTGGACTCGGGAGCCGAGGGTAATTTTTTGGACTCATCATTAGCCAAGAGACTCAACATTCCCACCAAACCCCTCACTCACAAGATTTCTGTTTACGCCCTCAACGGCCAAGAGCTTCCCACCATTGGCCTTATCACTGAACCCATCACACTCATCACGTCAGGCAATCATTCTGAAACCATCCCCTTCCTTATCATGGACTCACCCCTAGCACCCGTCGTGCTCGGCCACCCCTGGCTCATTTCCCATAACCCTAAAATTGACTGGCATCACAGAACTATCACCGCTTGGAGCAATCAGTGTCATAAGTCCTGTCTTGTGTCTGCTTGTCCGTCTGTCTCTGTTTCTATGTTTCAGGAGGAGGCAGTGGATCTGTCAAACGTGCCCGCGGAGTACCAGGACCTGAGGGAGGTATTCAGTAAGTCTCGAGCAGCTTCTCTTCCTCCGCATCGTCCCTACGACTGTGCTATAGATTTACTGCCAGGTACGTCTCCGCCTAAGGGCAAATTATATTCGCTTTCTGTTCCAGAAAGGGAGGCTATGGAGAAATATATTTCTGATTCTCTAGCTTCTGGGTTCATCCGCCCTTCCTCTTCTCCAGCGGGGGCGGGGTTCTTTTTTGTGGGGAAGAAGGACGGATCCCTGCGTCCTTGCATCGACTACCGAGGGTTGAACAACATCACGGTAAAGAATACTTATCCTTTGCCGTTGATGTCTTCAGCCTTCGAGAGGTTGCAGGGAGCGGCTATCTTCACGAAATTGGATTTACGTAACGCTTATCATTTGGTCCGCATCAGGGAGGGGGATGAATGGAAGACTGCTTTTAACACCCCTAGGGGGCACTTTGAATATTTGGTCATGCCCTTCGGGCTGTCCAACTCCCCAGCGGTCTTCCAGGCACTCGTCAATGATGTGCTGCGAGATATGGTCGATCAATTCATATATGTTTACCTGGATGACATATTGATTTTTTCTTCATCTCTCCAGGAGCATGTGCAGCACGTCCGACGAGTGCTTCAGAGGTTGCTAGAGAATGGGCTTTTTGTCAAGGCGGAGAAATGCGCGTTTCATGCACAGTCTGTTCCATTTTTGGGATATATCGTGTCGTCCGGGGCGGTGCGCATGGATCCTGACAAAGTCAAGGCTGTGGTGGATTGGCCAAGCCCAGATTCCCGTAAGGCCCTACAGAGGTTTCTGGGTTTCGCCAACTTCTACCGGCGCTTTATTCGCAATTTCAGCCAACTAGCCGCGCCTCTGACTGCCTTGACCTCCCCCAGAACCACGTTCAGGTGGTCTAACGCAGCCGAGCTTGCGTTTACTAAACTCAAGAGCCGCTTTGTTTCGGCTCCCATCCTCATAGCCCCTGATTCCTCACGTCAGTTTGTGGTGGAGGTCGATGCGTCAGAGGTGGGGGTAGGTGCAGTTCTTTCCCAGCGCTCTTCCACGGACGGCAGGATGCATCCCTGCGCGTTTTTATCCCATCGTTTATCGCCAGCCGAACGCAATTATGACATTGGTAACAGAGAGTTGTTGGCCGTCAAGCTAGCGTTGGAGGAATGGCGTCACTGGTTGGAAGGGTCAGGGGTACCTTTCATCGTCTGGACCGATCATAAGAACCTAGAATATATCAGAACTGCTAAAAGATTGAATTCCAGGCAGGCGCGGTGGGCACTTTTTTTCGGTCGTTTTGATTTTTCTCTCTCGTACCGCCCGGGTTCCAAGAACATCAAACCCGATTCTTTATCTCGTATTTTTGACAATTCCGAACGCCCGTCAACTCCCGAGTGCATTTTACCCGAGACGCTTTTCGTCTCCGCTCTGACATGGGAGGTCGAATCGAGGGTCAAGACGGCTCTAGAAGGGGTAATGCCTCCGCCCGGTTGCCCACCGAATCGATTATTTGTGCCGGAGGAATTAAGGTCTGACGTTATCCAGTGGGGCCATTGTTCCAACGTGGCTTGCCATCCAGGAGTCAATCGCACCGGGTTTTTGGTCAAGCAACGATTCTGGTGGCCGCGCATGGCTCGCGACATTCACAGTTTTGTTTTGGCTTGCTCGGTTTGTGCCACTGGTAAGACTTCCAATCGGCCCCCAGATGGGTTACTCCAACCGCTGCCTGTGCCTTCGAGACCCTGGTCCCACATCGCGCTAGATTTTGTCACCGCCCTCCCGCCCTCTCAGGGCAACACGGTTGTTTTGACCGTGGTGGACCGATTCTCGAAGGCAGCACATTTCATTCCCTTGCCCAAACTACCTTCAGCCAAGGAGACAGCGGTAACTGTCGTAGACCACGTCTTTCGCTTACATGGCCTCCCGGTAGACGTGGTCTCCGACAGGGGTCCCCAGTTTGTGTCTAAGTTTTGGCAAGAGTTCTGTAGATTACTGGGAGCGACTGTCAGTCTGTCCTCTGGGTTTCATCCCCAGAGCAATGGCCAGACCGAGAGAGCCAACCAAGATTTGGAGAGAGTGTTGCGATGTCTGGTCTCCAAGAATCCTTCCTCTTGGAGCCAGCAGCTTTCTATGGTGGAGTACGCCCACAATGCATTACCAGTGTCATCCACGGGCCTGTCTCCGTTTGAATGTAGTTTAGGGTACCAGCCACCTATTTTTCCTAGTCTGGAATCCGTAGTCGCGGTCCCCTCTGCTCACGCCTTTGTCCAGAGGTGTCACCGCACTTGGACCAGAGCCCGTGAGACTCTACTCCAAGTGGGGGCGCGCACCAAGGCCAAGGCCGATCGCCACCGGTCGAAGCCTCCCGTTTACGTCGTTGGTCAAAAAGTGTGGCTTTCTACTAAGAACATTCCTCTCCGCTCCGTCTCTAATAAGCTCGCGCCCAAATTCATTGGCCCGTTCACTGTCACCAAGATCATTAGTCCGGTGGCAGTCCGCCTCAACCTTCCTCCAGTGTACAGGAGGATTCATCCCGTCTTTCATGTGTCCAAAGTTAAACCCGTTTTTCATTCCCCTATTAACCCGCCTGCTCCGGTTCCCCCCCGCCGCGACTCGTAGACGGGGAACCCACATATTCGGTAAACCGCATACTGGACTCTAGGCGGAGGGGACGCGGATTCCAGTACTTGGTGGACTGGGAGGGTTACGGTCCGGAGGAGAGAAGTTGGGTACCTGCGAGAGACATACTGGATCACTCTCTGATCGATGACTATAATCGACAGGTAGGAGCACCTGGGAACGCCAGGAGGCGTTCTTAGGGGAGGGGTACTGTCACGGTTCACTTACCCACGGTCTCACCTCGTCCCGTGGTTTGTCATGTGCGTGCGTGTTGTACGTGCAGGGGCGTGGCCGAGCCGTCATCCACTCACTCCCTTCAGCTGTGTCTCATCACTGAGCCAGCTGTAGCCCATTTCCTCTACCATAAATACCTCTCTCTCATTCCTCTCCTCTGCCAGATTGTTCTTGATGTCTACCCACGTACAGTGTTCCAGTCTTCTCGTCGTCATCTCGTCATCTGGTGTCCCGTCTGGTGTTCGTGGATCGGAGTTCGTGTTGGTGTCGTCGTGTCCTCGTCTCGTGTCTGGAGTTCCCCTGTCGTCGTTGGGTCTGTCTTCACCTCCACTCCACCGTGTAGCCCATCCAGTTCCTGTGTCACTCCAGTACCACAGTCCTGTCGGTGTCTCACTTCATTTCATCAATAAACCCTGTCATTTCACTTGCATCTTGTTTCCTCTTCCCTTCAGCCGATCATGACAGAAAGAGGTAAAGGCAATAGCTAGAGCCATTGCCAAGGCCAGTAAATTCACAACTCTGCTGCACAGCAGTAGCAAGCATAGGGACATGTTTGAGGCCCACTTTGGCTCTAATAAGTCTATCCCAGCAGCAAACAACACCCGCTGGAATAGTACCTATAAGCAGTTAAAGGCTCTCACCACACTTGACCACCGGAGCATCACAGAAATGTGCAGTGACACAGAAAATTTAGTGTTTTCAAGCCGAGAATGGGCTCAGCTGACCGACCTTTGTGCTTTGCTCGAGCCATTTTCTGAGGCAACTGACCTCACGGAAGGAGACACTGCTGTTACTATCAGCATGGTGTTCCCCACCATTCTGGACATCTCATCAAGATGGAAGTGCACCTGCCGCAGATTGTGACAATAGTCAGAGCGATGAAAAAGTCTTTAGAGAAGAGGTTCTCAGGAATTTTCAGAAGGATCAACATGGACGAGGGAGATCCGGAGCAACCATTTAATCATCGCATCTACTTTCTTGCCGCCATGCTTGACCCCCAGTTTGGATTGAGTTGGGTAGATTTAGACGTCCAAAATGGTGAAACCGGTCCAGCACTGAAGAGATTCAGAGATGACCTTAAAAAATCATTAACAGGTTGCTATATTATTACTGTTATTATTGTTGGTGTTGCTATTATTACGGTCATTGTTTTTATATTGTCATTAGCAGCACCCTGTCTAATCCTGTCTTTTGTTTGTGTGTGTGTGTGTGCACCTTTTTCCAGACCTTTTGATCACAGAGGTAGACAGAGATGCAACTGCAGCAACAATAGCAGAAGACACAGAAGAATCACATAGTGACTCACCGCCGCCCCTGAAACATCAGCGTCTTCTTTCACGCTACAAGGCTTTTAAGTTCAAACGTAGCACAACCCAGGACTCAAGCATCAATGCACAAATAAGCAAGTACCTAGACAGCATAAATGACATTGACTGTGATGCACTGACCTTTTGGTCAAAAAACAAAGAGCGTTTCCCCAATCTACATGATGTTGCCTTGAAAGTTCTCTCTGTTCCTGCCTCTTCTGCCCCAGTTGAGAGAGTTTTTAGTAGAGGAGGCATTCTAATGAGACCCCACCGTGCACGGCTAGGCCATAAGATGTTGCAATTTTTAATTTTCCTGAAGTGTAATCAACCACTGTTTTAAAGCACACACAGGTGCGTGAGGGGGCGTGTCTTCACACTGGTTTCTTGGTTCCCTAACCATAGAACAATTTGTTCTTCTCAGCTAATCCACACTGGTTCCGCACACATGATATAGTATATGCCTTTCATTGTAGTTTTTGATGTATTAGTTTATCAACTTGTTCTTTGTCTATAGTACCTGTCCTCTATGGTTCTTGCACCACTGAACAACATGATTGATTTCATTGACAGTATGATTTAATAACATGACACTGCAAGTGTCAGAATCTTGTAAGCTCTTATTCTTATTAATATACAATTTGATGTACAGTTTTTGATGTATTAATATTTAGTATTTGTATTTTACATTTGTTTTGATGAATTTGTGTCTTTAATCTGTGTGTGTTTGATTACAGTATTGTATTTGATGGTGTTTTACTATATAAATGGTCTTTTAAATATCATCTGCATATCTCTGTTGTGTTGACTAAACATTAGGCCTAATCCAAGTTTATAATTGTGTATCTTTAATTTGATGTTACAATTTCATCTACACATTAAGTATAATTTCAATTGGTTACATATTTCTCATTCTTTAGACAGTTGTTCGAGGAGCAAGATGGTGTTGGGGGTGTTTGATGTTTTGTCAGATGAACCAGTCAGTACCAGTAATGTCAGTCCTCAACAGTATACAAAAGTTAAGGGAGTCTCAATCCTCTAATAGTGCAGTATCAGCCGTCATACAATTGCTACACATAGTTGATCTCGCCCAGTCTGAAAAAACATTTACAGTGAGCTCAGTCACACACATGACATGGTCTGTCTCTGTATTGCTCTGCCTGTAGTTGAAGTAATACCGTCTAATATGTACTGAATGTAAACCCTAGTATGCTGCTGTTCATACAAGTTATTGCGTAGCTTCAACACTAGTCTGTTTTTTTTCTCCGGTCTCGACTTGGTATCGGTCTTGGTCTCGACTTGGTCTTGGTCTTGACATGGTCTGTCTTGGTCTTGGTCTCGATACCTTCTGGTCTTGGTAGTGTCTTGGTCTCGGTTTAGGCGGTCTTGACTACAAGTCTAGCACACACACACACATATGTGACCCGTGCTGGCAAAATGAGTGTGAATGAGGTTCATTTTGAGCTACAGACAAAAATAAGTAAAAAATGTAGATTTTGGTCGAATTTTAATTAGATTATTAAGACCTCGTCTAGCAATCCCAATAAATATACACATACTGTATACACAGAATTACAGTAGATAAGTAGGCTATTCATGCAAACATAATCAGTTATGACTTAAGTGAATGTTTAGGTAACTATTGGGGAAAAACATCTGATGAATAACGCTATATTAGATCTGTGCAGTGTAGGTCTTAATATACATGCTATATCTCTCATTACTTTTAATCTAACAATAAAAAAAAAGATCGCTGCTCTTGATTGAACTGCTTTTGTGGTTTTATGAATCGATTTATTTGTAATGAACACTCTTGTTTCTATTGTTGTTTTTTGCATCTACTCTTATTTTTAATAACAAAGATAACAAATAAATGGCTATATTGTGATTATTAATATAGTAATTAATATTAAGAAAGGAAGTGGATGAAAAGAAGCAATGTTGCTCGGTGACTTTGCTTCAGATTTTTCTCAGATGTCACTTTGCTGACTTTGTCAACAACAAACGGGTGTAGCTCAGTCATTTTTCGTCTGATTCCAATAACTGATATAGATTTAACGGAGTGGAATGTGAAAATAAATATAATTTATTTGTGAAAATTTGCTCATTGTGACCCATTTTGCCAACACAGGTCACATATGCTTTACAACATAGACTACTTCAGTCTGACACGTATAGGCACATATCCTTTTATATGCAGTGACATCTTCAAGGGTATAAACACACTATGTACCACTGTTTCTGCAAATGTACAGTAGTCAATACTTGTTATCTAACAGGTTGATTAACTTCCCATGTCTATAAGTAGAAATGGAGAGCTCTCTATCACTTTCATGGTGTGACTGATGACTAGAAGAGTTGGAACGCTCTCTTATTAGGCTGTGATTGTCTTCAGCATCTACACCAAATCACAGCATAATGATCTTCAGAATAACATGACTCCTTCTCATGTTATGTTGCTTACTTCTACAGTTTATTCTATCAGAATCGTGAAATAGTGTAATGCATATTATGCATAGAACTTAAAGATATATCCAATGTGATTATTTACGCCACAATAAGCAATATTGTTCTCTGTTGACTGATGAGCAGTTAATTTAGACCTAGAACAGCCCTAAAACAGTTAAGCTATTAAGCACTCTCATTTGACCTTCAGAAGTGGTTTTGGTAGAAAGAGTTGTGTTTATCGGGAGGTCAGGGGGCTTTGGAAATGCCTGCAAACCTGTATTCATATCTATATGAAAGAGTCAAAAGGCTTATCACTCTTCACACATTATCTTGTGATGAACATGTTAGTTTTGCAAAGACCATAAATAAAAAAACCTAATGTCTAATAAGTTCAAGAAATGTATTCGCTCTTACTTGGCTTTTTTGTGACTTCGTGATCATCTTCAGATATAAATGGCCCTGCAATTGTTACATCAGTTAGCCTACAATTTTTTTTTTTTAATAATGTATAAAATATTTCAGAGAACATTTATATTTATGCACTAACATTCAATATAATCATTGTATTTCCTCTTTTTTACCACTCTCTTCCTCTTCTTATCTGCTATAGTTTCGTGGTCAGTTTGGGCTGATGACGTGATGTCATAAAGATCACAATCATTCTTGTTCTCTACAAAATAAATCGACAAGTTAAATACAAGTAAATGGAAATGGGGTGGGTGGGGGGGTGTTCGAGATTAATGCATCAAAGAACACTGAGGATTTTCAGGGGTAAAGCACACACACTACACATAAGCAATGGAGGTCATCGGAGGCAAACACGAGGCCAAATCCTTCAAAAAGGAGACTTAATTCAAAGGTCACACCTTCAAATGCCATAAAGTTCGGACCAAGGAATTGTTCAATTGGATAGTCAAGCCTATCATGGAGGACTGTTCTTGTCGCCTTCCAACTTTGACAGTTGCCAGTGCCATTTGTACTGGATTTTTAAAAAAGTTATGAAAACCAAGCAGGGTTCATAAACGGTCTAAATATGTTTAACATGGTCAATTTCTGTACATAATAAAGATAATAAATAAACTACATATAGTCACATCTTAGTAAGCTAAAACTCAACATTTGAACCATTTTAAAGTTATTTTTATTTTTAAATTTGTGTCATTAGATATTCAGATAAACTGAAATCCAATACTTACATAAAAGTGTAATCTAGCAATTTGTCCTAAAAAGTGTGTCATCACTGACACACAATGTATTTTGGAGTAGGCAAGGCCGTGGAAGATCAATATGTTATGTCCTTTATTTCACAAGAAACAAAGAATGAATCTGGAGGTTGCATTTGAAGGAGCCTTCGAATTTGACTGACTTTGCTGCTGTGCCTTTGAATGACCTTCAAAAGGATGCAGCCTCTAAATTGGGACGCAGCTCGTAAATGTGGGCTGCTTCACTCCATTAGGGGAGGAATGACAGTAAGAAGCCACTACTAGTGTAAATCACAAGCCAAAGCTCTTAAACTCTTCCAGGCATTATAGCTATTAATTAATAAATAAAATATAATAATAATAATAAATATACGGCCACATTCCCCACACAATACACACACACACATATAAAAAATGTAGAAGAAAAAAAAAAAACATTTTTTTATGGATAAAGCAGATCGCTAAGTTACGCCCCGCTCAGATGACAGCTGCAAGTTCTGCTAAGGTCCCCCAAATAACGTTCCCTCACCCTTTAAAAAAACTCGACATCGTGACCTTCTCAGAATGTTCTGGGAACGTTACCAGGTGACGTCCTTGACACCAGCAGTGACGTTTTGAGAACGTTCTGGGAACATCAGATTTCCAAATAAAATATGGTCCCCTAAACGTTCTGAGAACGTCCTGAATGTTCTGTGAAGGTCCTCCAAATAACGTCCCCCAAAGCTTTAAAAAACTCAACATCGTGACCATCTCAGAACGTTCTGGGGACGTTACTAGACAACGTCCTTGACACCAGCAGGGACATTCTGCTGCTAATTTCTAGCTGGGAAGACGCTGTTTTTGAGCGTAATTTATTCCATAACGGACGCGAACAATAACTCCCGAAGAAATGATACGTAAACAGAGGAATATTCATCCTTATTACAACGTTATTGTTTCGCTGGACTAAAAGTGCTCGCTGGGATGTTGTTCTGTGGACCCTTACCTCTCTAACTAAACTGGGATTTCAGCAGTGGACGCGTTTGTGGCTCGTTATTACAATGATAAAGGTACGTACGGCTTTTTTATTCTGCCTGTTTTGATGTGTACTGCTTACACAAATGTAGCCAATACATTCCTTATAAGCTTTCCATCGGAAAACAACGATCTGTCGTCGATGCTTGAGGCTTAGACCTTCAGAATGATATATAGTTTGCCAAGATTAATGATATTCTTTCACGTTAAATTCATTCATAAACATTAAACTAGTGGGGAAAAAAACGCTTCAGTGCGCCATCGCTCTGGTGAACGTTAACAGGTACCATAAAGATTTACTTGCTAACAAACTATAAGGAAGCACAAGAGAAATAGACGCATAAAAAAGACATAAAACAAATGTACTAAGAGATCCACCATACCTGATGTCATTTTTATCTTCACCAGCTGGAAAGTGAGCCAGTCCTCCATTGGGTGTATTTTTTTTATGTGCTGACTCAACATGGGTCTTTGGCCATCTAACAATATTTTCTTGTATCCATTTTTTTGGGATTACACCTTCAAAATGTTTGTCACCTTCAATCCAAACAGCCCTTGCAAAAACCATGTCTGAAACTACAAAAGGGCAACTTTAAATAAATAAATCCCTGGCCAAACAAATAAAAAAAAAAAAAGTATTATTTTTTCTTCTTTTTTTCATTCTATATCATGCAACAAAGGGAAGATGGCATATCCTCCACAATGTGGTAGACATACAGCTTTTGTTTTCAAGTCCTGGCTTTGTCGTAGCTGTGTTGTAGCCATTCTGTGGGTAGGGGAGAGCGGGGATGGTTGCAACACTTTTTGTATTTCCTTCAGTTTCTCAGAGACAGTTTTTTTGTGGAAAGCCAAATTTTAATATATTAAACCTACATCTGTCAGATACCCACCCACATTGCTGTTACATGCATACATATGATAATATGATCTGTATCGTGTATGTTGTCAGTGTGTGCACTTGCTTGGCCATTTGTAGTTGATAAACAGGAAAGTGGGTTCAAGCGCCAGCAGAAGGCAGTGTAATGAAGTGGTCTTTAAGAGAAGCAGTCTATCAGCGGAAGTTTAAAATCAGCTCGTAAGTGTATTTACTTGTCTCAGTGTTTAGCGCATTTGCCGTTGCTAGGAAACGCTTATTTTGTTTACTAGGATGAGAGTTGCTGAAATCGCGTTTGGTCTCGTACTGTATCGTGTATCTTGTCAGTGTGTGCACTTGCTTGGCCATTTGTAGTTGATAAACAGGAAAGTGGGTCCAGCTGAATTGAAATGATCATTTGTTGGTTTGGTATAATAAAGGTTATTATACCGCGGCAGCGGTCGCGGCAGTCGTCGTGCGAAGCCCTCTTAGTGTGAAGACCAAAGAGTGTAAAGACCATCGACTCTACCGTGCGACTCCACCGGGCAGGGACACCGGCAAGGGATAGTAGTAGCTTTTTATTAAATTTTTTCATTGATATGTTTATTATTGAAATGTTGTTGTTATATGCATGTGTTAATTTTATTTAATTTCTTTATTTTCTTAAATATGTGGGTAGATAGTATTTATAGAGTTGTAACTTTTTAGTTTTAGTTACTTTTTCTTATTTGTAAGTCGCTTTGGACAAAAGTGTCTGCTAAATGACAAAAGTAAAGTAAGTAAGTAAGTAATATATGTACAATTTAAACTTGAACAGACAAAGTGAAACGTTGCAACTGACCCCTAGCGGGGACGGTTGCAACAGTCCACAGGGACAGCTGCAACATTCATTAAAATATAATAATAAAAAAACTTTATATAACATTATATTGCAATTGCATTTTATTTGTGAACATACAAAATGTATATTGGTTAAATTGGCCATAAAAATACAAAGACTAGTAAAAGAACAAGTAACAACCACGTTTTGGTTAATTATTAGGCCTACAAAAAATTTGAACAACAAAATATTTTTAATGAAAATCTAGACTGAAAATTTACTGAACTACTTCTTGTGAACTCCTGAACTGAACTGTGTGTGTGTGTGTGTGTGTGTGTGTGTGTGTGTGTGTGTGTGTGTGTAAGATAGTGTATGACAGAGAGAGGTTTAGAGAGAAAGAAATTAGTCCACATCAGACTCGCAGTTGTGGCAAGAATAATTGGCTCCCCCATCAGTGCAGGCCTGGTGAGCCCATGCCTTGCATTGCCAGCACTGTACCCAAACCTCTCTTGGTCTCGAGTAACTCTCCAAATAAACAATGCAGAAGTCCTCTTCTTTGTCAGAGTCAGTGTCATTATCTAGGTTTCTTGTCTTTTTGTTTTTCTTCCCTGTTGTTTTTTTATTTTCATTTAAATTTCTCCTAGCTTTCTGGTGCATCTTTTCCAATTCCAGTGCCTCTTTCTCTGGGGTATCCGTAAGAATTGCAGTCTTCCGCTTTCTCTTCCCTTTTGAGATTTTTCTTTGTCCTGCTTTAGGGTGAGGTCGTAGGGTCTCCGGAGAGAAATCTACATGGGAAGGTGTCACTTGTGTAGTTACAGCAGGTGTGGGCAGCACAGGTGGAAGTGGTTGATCTACAACAGGTGGAGACAGGAGAGCCACAGACTGCACAGTTGGCATTGGTGGATCTGCAGGAGGTGGAGACAGGAGAGCCGCAGATGGCATAGTTTGCATTGGTGGATCTGCAGGAGGTGCAGGCAGGGCAGATGGAACTGGTGGAGCTGCAGTAGATGGAGGAGGACGATCTGTCACCAAAGATGGTGCAAAGTCAATGTCTCGGAAGACCTCCCGATTAAATGGCCAAATGCCAGTGCACCTAAAACCTGACTGCACATTTGTAGTTGTTGCTGCCAAAGGGAGGGCCAACCTAACAATGCCAGGAATGTCATAAATTGACATTGTCAGGCCTGGGTGGCTCTTCATCCATGAGTCACAGAAGGAGTTCACAGCTCGTTTTAGAGGACCGTAAACAGTGCGATCCAGTGGCTGAAGTTTGTGAGAGCAGTGAGGTGGAAAGGAAAGCAAGACAATTCCATTGTCTCTGCAGAAATGTATTCCTCTCAGAGACAAATGTGATGAGTGGTTGTCCAGTATAAGCAGGACTTTAGCATCCACTGAGGACTTTGTGTGGTGTTGGAAGTGTTTCAGGAACACAATAAAGTCCTCCTCCTGCATCCAGCCAGATGCATTGGCTGTTCCCATGCATCCGGGTGGGCCATCATGAATAAAATGTTCTTTAAAATGGACACGAGGGAATACAAAGTGGGGTGGGATTGTATTCCCCAGTGCATTGACTGCACAAGCAAGGGTCACAAGTGTCCCTCTTTCAGCTGATGTGCATGACCCAACCTGTCTAACGCCACGCCTGGCAACAATATTTCCTGGGTTTTGGACTGTTGTAACCCCTGTTTCATCCATGTTCCACACATCTTTGGCATGAAATTTGTGCTTATCTAGCACTTTTGCTAGATTGTCAAAAAACTGGGAAACATTATGTCTATTAAAACTTGTGGCTCTGGATAAACTAGTAGCTTGTGGGTGCCGTATGGAAAGACAGGGCTGCCTCTTCATAAAACCCGAGAACCAGTCATGGCTGGCCACGCAGTTGTCATTCCAGGTTTGAGGGTAATTACAGTTGTGATGCACAGCCAGCTGGAAAGCAAACTGACGAACCTGAAAAATTGGTTCACTCTTTTTACTTCACTCTGTCTTATGCTCCCAACTAGTCTTCCTTCCTCTATTTTACTCTGATAGACAACCTCTTTCAACACTTTCTTGTTTACATACACTTTGTTATACCTTCCTCTTGCTTACCTCTTTGGTGCTTAGACCATAGAATAGATCAGCTGCAGTTTGTAAGTATTCTGCAAGGCTCTTTTCTTGCTGTTCTGAAAAGACTCTCCTGGGAGTCCAGTACCCAGCCTTTGCCTCCTCTCCTGGGCCTAGCTTCTCTCTCTTTTTTATAAACCGATTGAGGGTTGTGTGGCAAATCGCAAAATCCTTTGCCACAGACCTCACTGTCCTGCCTTCATCCTTCACTATATTTGCTGCTGACTTCAGAACAGATAGAGGGACACCCCTATCTATTGTGCGTTTCCTCTCTCGTGGCATACTGTAAACAAAGAGAAATTACAGACTACACTGTGCCCTAGTTTGAGAGTATGTACTTAAAAAAAGGAGGATACCTGGGTATCGAAAGGGTTATTTATTAATCCATGAAATATAATTGCATTATGTTAATATGACAAGCTTTTACATCAATGTTGTGATAAGGGACAGTTGCAACAGCATGTTGTTGTTTTTTTCGGTCACAAAAGCTACGCTGCCATCTTGGAGCAAAAAGCAGCTGTCCCTCTGCTTTCCTGACACTGGCTGCAGTTGAGTTTGCTTCTGTTTCATATTTTTTTGTGCATGCTCCTTCTCTGCCATACGCTTTGCCACTTGCACCAAAGGGTTATGGCTGGTCTTGACAAGCTTCTTTATGGTTTTAAGCTGGTTCTCAAAAGGGAAAGCAGATATATCATTTAATGAACAATCAAAATGTGCAACATCTTCATGGAGGTGCTTTATGGCATGTACATTGTAGACAGTGAATTAATTTCCATAGACCTCAGAGCTGTTGATGACGAAATAATTGAGGAGGTCTGCTGCATATGGCAGGAAGTGGTTTCTCCGGTCGTGATCTGCAGTAAGAAGGATCGACATTCCAATTGTCAGGCAAAGGAAGTGGTGGTACAAATCCGGGTCCACAATTTCATGGAGTACCACTGGTCCGGTGTATAACAAAAACTGTCGGAACTCAGTGGCTTTCCATCTTTCCAACTCCTGAAGGGATCTGGGCTTCCTTGCCATCTCACTGGGCAGTGCATTCTTCAATCTAATGAGTTCACTGGAGAGTTCAGCTTTCTGTCTTGGAGAGAGTCTACGAGGGTTAGGGAATAGGAGGGTGCACAGGTAATAAAGGATGCGTCTCACTACTCCAAGGCAAACAAGGTGCATACAATCAAGCACAAAAGAGCTGACACATGGGATGCCTGCTCTGATCAGTGGTGTCTCCCCATTCTGGTGTTTTGCTCTGTAGGCCATTTGTTTGAACTTTTCATCTGTCCTGCTGGGGAATGCATCCTTGCTGTTGAAAACTACTTTGCCCAACCATTCACCCTCCTCTTCACACCTCTCACAGCTGTGGTATCCAGTGTGGTAGATTATGTTTTTCAGGAAAGCTCTAGCTGGAGCATCACAAATAAATGCTTTTATGTGCACCTGTATAATATTTCCATTGTGCTGGATTCCATTTTCCCTAAGCCTCTTAATTTCTTCCACCAGGTCTTGGACATAGTCTTCCAATGGTCCAGGTTTTGTCAGGCCACTAAACAGGCAGACGATAAAAGGTTCAAATCCATCAACCTTTGCCAGCATCGGCCAGAATTGAGCAGCACTAGACTTGAATAATGGCACACCATCAACATTTATGGTGACAGCAATGTGATCCGTTGAATCTGGGCACTGTAGAAGTGTGCGGCGTAAACCAGTTTCCAAACCATAATAGATGTATTCGCCGTTACATTTTGCCTGGCGTTCCACTACTTTTGGAGTACAAAGAAGTGTCCGTGAGTCCTTGGGCAGTTCGTTGTGTCCATGTTTACGAAAAATTTTAAGCAAGTCATTGAGGGATTTGTGTGTCTGGTTATTGGTCACTGCCCAATCTGCCAAGTCACTACATAGGTGCCATCTGTTTTCATCTAGACGTACATCGGCTATTTCAGGTGTTTCTTCTAATACTTCATCCTCTGTGTCAGGACCTTCAAAACTGTATCTTTCTTGATCATTGACATTATCCACAGCATCAAACTCCTCATCATCCATGTACTGGTCATCCATGAACTCTTCTTGATTATCATCCTCAGCTAGTTTCTTTACCATGAAATTGACCTTCCTCCAGTTTTTAAGATAATCTGAAGCCATTTTATCAATGCTACAAGTGTCTGTAAAAAGAAAAAAAAACAGTCAAATGATGAGCAACTATGGCTGCCAAACCATTTGTTTGTTTTGGCCTGAACATTAGACTTTATGCCCATTCCAATATGCATCTTCTTTGGCCAGACTGAGTTTCAGACTGAGAAAGCTGTCTGAGTTTCACTGTGAACCATGGCTGTTGTTGTATGTTAAATGAGTCCCGCTAGGAATGCACATATCCTCACAGAAACTGGTGTTATTTCAGGTTTAGCTGTTTTCAATCTCTGCCTGTAGGTCGGTATAAGATTAACTAGGCAGTGATCAGAGAGCCCCAAAGCTGCATGTGGGATTAAAGAGAAAATCTGTATTAAATCTTCTGTATTAAAGAGAAAATAATAATTTCATCTGATGTTTAAGTAAATAAAATAGCCTTGACAGCCTTGGAGTTCCACAACTATTGACTTCGTTCTCTCTCCCGGGACTTGTGTGTGAAGGTGATGTAAAAGAGGAAAGCAGGCATTTGGACCAAAGCACTGTGAGGCAAGGGCGGGAGATACTCAAAATGTTTCTAAACTAATCACATCTTACCCCCAATTGCATTGTTTTACTACTTACACAATTATTTAAAGCATAAAACATTGTTATTTTCAATACATTTATTTTTATTTTTACAATACATTTATCATTTATTTTTATTTATTTTTAATCCCCAAGGATTTCTGCCTATGCACAATAGCAATATGAAAGACTAGTGGAGAACATGTCATGACGCATGAAAGCTGTGATTAAGAATCAGGGTTATTCCATCAAATACTGATTTCTGAAATTGTTTTTTAAACAATTAATATGAACTTGTTTTCTGTGCAATATTTGAGGTGTGAAAGCACTTTTTTTATTTTGACCAGTTGTCATTTTCTGCAAATAAATGCCCTAAATGACAACATTGATTTGGACGTTTATTTGGAATTTGAGCAATGTGTTGTCAGTAGCTTATACAATAAAACTAAAAATATAAATTTTCCTCAATTAATACTTATAAATAGAAGAACCAGAGAAACTGCTAACTTTGCAGTGGTCTCTTAATTTTTTTCCAGAGCTATAAATAGATCATGAATAGCCTATCTGGATGGTTGTCCACCACTAAAAAAAAATGGTTGAATGTAAATATCCGATTTCTAAAAGATAAATATATAAATAAAACATAAAAAAACAGACATTATTGAGAATACCTTTAGGTGCAGTTACAAAATAGTACGTTCCGAAATATTACTTGCCTTGAAATGAAAACTGAGCAGGCAGAGGAAGACAACCAAACATCTAATAAAATAAATGAAAATAATATATTGCTCAAAACTGGAAACAGTCCCTATGTTTCACAGCTGCATATTATGTTACATGCTGCATATTACACCAGTAAATACTGAGAACTTGTCTGGGGTGCGTTTCCCGAACAAACACGTAACGCTGATTAACCACCACAGAACTCAGGGCTTATCTGAGATTTTTCTTGGTCTGCCACTTCGGGCCTTAACTAGAACTGTGCCTCTGGTCTTCCAATTCCTCACAATGTTCCTCACAGTTGAAACTGAGAGCTTAAATCTCTGAGACAGCTTTCTGTATCCTTCCCCAAACCATGATGTTGAACAATCATTGTTTTCAGGTCATCTGAGAGTTGTTTTAAGGCTCCCATGTTGCCACTCTTTAGAGAAGATGCAAAGAGGAGAAACACTTTCTCATGATTGGATTCACCTGTGTATGGAGGTCAAGGGTCACTGAGGTTACCAAACCAATTTTGAGTTCTAATAATTAGTGCTGAAGGTACTGAAATCAATAAAATGACAAGGGTGCCTCAATTTATGCACATGCCTAATTTTGTTGAAATAATTCTTGCACACTTTCCATAAATCATATAAACTTTATTTCACTTCTCAAATATCACTGTGTTTGTTTCCTATATGATATATTTAACTGAAATTTCTTATCCAGACAGCCAATGATTTATAAAGGAAAATCATGAAAATTTACAGAGGTGCCCAAACTTTTCCATAACACTGTATACAGTAAATGAACATACTTTCCAGAAGGCCAACAATTCACTAAAAATGTAATTATTTTATTGGTCTTATGAAGTATTCTAATTTGTTGAGAGAGTGAATTGGTGGTTTTTTGTTAAATGTGAGCCTAAATCATCACAATTAAAAGAACCAAAGACTTAAACTACTTCAGTCTGTGTGCATTCAATTTAATACACGAGTTTCACAATTTGAGTTGAATTACTGAAATAAATGACCTTTTCCACGACATTCTAAATTATTGAGATGCACCTGTGTGTGTGTGTGTGTATATATATATACACACACACAGTCGTGGTCAGAATTATCCGCACCCTTGGTAAATATGATCAAAGAAGGCTGTGAAAATTAATCTGCAATGTTAATCTTTTGATCTTTTATTTTAAAAATTAACAAAAATCTAACCTTTCATTGGATAATAAGAATTTAAAGTGGGGGGAAATATCATTATAAAATAATTGGTCACAATTAACGGCACCCTTTTATTCAATACTTTTTGAAACCTCCATTTGCCAGTTTAACAGCTCTAAATCTTCTCCTATAATGCCTGATGAGGTTAGAGAACACCTGACAAGAGATCAGAGACCATTCCTTCATCCAGAATCACTCCAGATCCTTTAGATTCACAGCTCCATGACGGTGCTTCTTCTCTTCAGTTCACCTCACTCATTTTCTACAGGGTTCAGGTCAGAGGACTGGAATGGCCAGCAGAAGCTTGGTTTTGTGCTCAGTGACCCATTTTTGTGTTGTTTTTGAGGTTTGTGTTTGGATTATTGTCCGGTTGGAAGATCCAAACATGGCCCATTATAAGATTTCTAGCAGAGTCAGTCACTTATTGATTTTTTATCTGTTGGTATTTGATAGAATCCATGATGCCATGTGTCTAAACAAGATGTCCAGGACCTCCAGCAGAAATATAGGCCCACAACATCAAAAATACAGCAGTATATTTCATTGTACACATGGGGTACTTTTTATCCCTGTGTTCACCAAACCCATCTTGAGTGTTTGCTGCTAAAAAGCTAATTTTTAAGTTTCATCTGACCATAGAAGCCAGTCCCATTTGAAGTTCCAGTCGTGACTGATAACTGAATATGCTGGAGTTTGTTTTTGGATGAGCTAGGAGAATTTTTCTTGAAACCCTCTCAAACAACATGTGGTGATGTAGGGGCTGTTTGACCATTTTTTTTAAAGGTTTTCTGACCCCAAGACTCAGCTATTTTCTGCAATTCTCCAGCTGTGGTCCTCTCCTTCTCACTGTGCATTAGGACGATATAGACACACATCCTCTTCCAGGCAGATTCATAACATTTTCTGTTGATTGGAAATTCTTAATTATTGCCCTGATAGTGGAAATGAAAATTTTCCCTGCTCTAGCTCTTTTCTTAAAGCTAAGAAATAATAAATTCTTCACTATTTTGTGAAGCTCAAAAATATTTTGGCCTCCAAGTGCCTCCATTGGATAAATGCTGTGATTATGTCCCGCCCCCTCTGGGGGTGAATGGAGGAGTGGGCGGGGCTGGACGCCGGGCTTCTGCGTGATGATTGGAGGGTCTGTCGAAAGACTGCATCTCCTTTTGATTGACAGCGATTTTGTCCTATAAGAAGTCATTGAAGCTATTCGAGCTCAGTCCCATAGCAGATTTTTGCAAGTTTAGTCGAAAGACAAACTGCTGCAACCTATTTCTTGGTATTTGCTTGGCGAAATTGCCAGTTTTTATCATAACAATAAAACAATATTGTTTTTAACAATAAAAAGTCTCGTTTTTTCTTTGACGCGAAACTAACTAAAATACTCCACGAGTTTTGATGCTGTTCTTCTGGACTTTCTAGTCATTAAAAAAAATATATATATTCTTAGCTCTTTTCAACAACAATAATAATAAGAATAATATTTTTTTTTAGCAGCAAATCAGAATAGAATGATTTCTGAAGCATCATGTGACTGGATTAATGATGCTACAAAGTCAGCTTTGAAAGACCGTTTTGATTGTTCCTAATAAAATGTTTAACTGCACTCACAAGTGAATCTCAAGTTATTTTGTGTGATAGCTAAATATATTCTTAATAAACTACAAAAAAATATATTATTTTGTCCTCATATTCTTTCTTGTAACTCTTCCTCTCAGTCACATACTTGACTAAGTGGCTCATTATGAAGCTCATTATGAAGCTCGTTGTGCAGGCCTGTCTTCTCAGGTGTGAATGTGAAGGTTGACGCCTTCTCGCATAGACCCTTTTTACTCAAAAAGTGTCTTAGGAAATTTAAATCAATATATTGTTTTCTGTGAGCAAATAAACAAGATGATTTTCACGTTATTTTGAAGCAAACATGCTAGGCTACAAGATTCAGTTCTCAGAAGTCTTGTGAACAAATGTTCTGTATGTGTTTTATGGCCTTATTTTAGTGACTTCAACAATTTAGTTTTTCACTAACCACACAAACGTTGCTTTCTCGAAAACAAAAGTACATAAATGCTGTTGACATATTATTGTAGCCCAGTTTGTGCTGTTTACAGTGTTATTAGACTTAGCCATTTATATATTTATAAGCAACTGAAAAAAGCACAAATGTCAGGGCATGTCAAAAAATTTCCATGCCACCAAAACACCCTCAGACCCCAGGGGGTTAAAGACATGGAGCTGGACAGTGTTCTTTACAAACTGTTGTCATTAGTGGCAACAATTGAGCTACATCTGCAGGTGTAGAAAGGAGCTTCTCCTGTTTAAAGCGGCTCAAGTCCTACACCCGTAACACAATGGGCCAAGACCGTTTAAGCAGCCTAGCTCTGCTGGCCATTAAGAGGACACTGGTCAAGTCACTGGAAAAGACGCTTAGTTAGTACGACAGCGTCACAGAGCATTTTCATGAAAAGGAATGTAGGGCAGAATTTACATATAAATAAATGGACAATTTGTATGATGTAGGCCGAAAATGAGCTTCCCCTCTTTGAAAGACCGGTTTTATAGGGTTAATAAACTTTAAATAAATTGAATGTAATAGGAACTAACTTGATTTGAGCACATACTGTACCCCTCTTCATCATTAAACCAAAAAGGATTGATGACATTTTTTGTGTTTTAAGATGAAATGAGAAAAAAAAGTAAAATCAATTAAATGTATAGTCAGTCTACATCACATACATCTTGACTAGTCCATGACACTTTCAATGAAATTCTATTCACACATACAGTTAGAGCTTTGAGAACTGTTGGCATACTAAAACATTTAATTTGAAAGAAGCACAGTTCAAAATCTGATTCGGGATCAAACTGTATGGCTTATCTAAAAGCATGGCGAAAAAGGAAAGCAGAAATTGATCTGTTACTGCATTCTGACACTGATGATGATAATGAAAGTCAGAGATCAGTGACCGATAGATCAGCCTGTGGATTACATAACAATCAGGCAGACACTACAAGCAGTTTTGAAAGTATTCATTCGGCAACTGAGAGTTTGACAACAGATGAATCAGACTTTGACACTGATGTGGAGTATGTGTCTTCTGACTCAGAAAAAGAAGTTCTAAATGATGATGCTGAATTGGATTTTCCTGATTTAGAAGAGAACTTAAGACAATGGTCTACAAAGAACAAAACCACACAAAGATCCTTAAATGAATTATTGGCAATATTAAGAAAGCAAGGACACCTGCTACCGAAGGATGAGGACCTACACTACGAGCCATAGGATCTGAGCCGAAATGTAGTGATTCAGCAAACCTCAGCATCAATATTGATGGTGTCCCACTCTTCAAAAGCAGCAAAGTCCAGTTCTGGCCAATATTGGCAAAGTTTCACAACTTTGAGCCATTTATGGTAGCTCTCTTTTGTGGGGACAACAAACCATATCCTCTTGAGGAATATCTTGATGACTTTTTGATGAGTGTAAACATCTCACAGAGAATGGGCTGACTCATGAAGAGAAGACCTACACTGTTCATGTTAAAGCATTGATCTGCGACGCACCAGCAAGAGCTTATCTGAAGCGCATTAAGAATCATAATGCCTATCACAGTTGTGAGAGGTGCAACACCAAAGGTCCTTACATCACAAAAAGAGTGGTATTTAATGAACAGGGATGCACCTTGCGAACAGATGAAGCTTTCAGTGCAGTAGCTTACAAGAACCATCAAACTGGTGTCAGCCCATTCATTGCTGCAGGACTGTCTTGTGTTAGCTCTTTTGTCTTAGACTATATGCTTATGGTCAACTTGGGAGTGGTTCGACGGATGCTAAAATTCTTGACTCAAGGCCCAACACTTTGTCGCTTATCTGTAAGGCAAAGGCAAGAAATATCACAAAAGCTAAACAGACTGCGAGGAAAGATGCCTAGTGAATTTGCTCGGCAGCCCCGGGGTTTGGAAGACCTGGACAGGTGGAAGGCCACAGAATTTCGGCAGTTTTTGTTGTATACAGGACCAGTTGTGCTAAAGAACGTGTTATCTCCCGAAAGATACTACCATTTCCTGTCCTTGGCGGTAGCTATGTCTATTATGTTGGAGTCAGATGAGAGCACTCGCAGTGCATACCTTCAGTATGCCCATGAACTCATGTCACACTTTGTCATGCGCTGTGCTGACCTGTACGGAAAGTATTTTTCAGTTTACAATGTACATGGACTGATTCACTTCAATTGTTCGCTGAATGATATTTATGCTTTTCCTTTTGAAAACCATCTCCAACAAATCAAGAAACATGTACGGAGTGGGAAAAATCCCCTAGCACAGGTGACCAGGCGATTGTCAGAGATTGAATATGCAAACGCCAAAACACAGCCTGAAGCACGACCTCGAATGTTTCTTTCTACAAAGGAAAAGGACAATTGTTTTCTCTTGCGAGATGAAAAATTTGCTTTCATCAGAGAAAGAAGAGATGGCATTGTGGTATGCGATGTCCTGCACCAGCGTTACACATCGCCGTTGTTTGAGAAGCCATGCAACTCCAAACTTCTCAATGTAGTGTACACAAGAAATGGGCAAGGCCGGATGAAAAGACGACAATTACTTGAAACTGATCTGTTCCGCAAGGTGGCCTGCCTCCCTCATGAAAATGGTGGTTCTGTCCTCATACCTCTCCTCCATGGTATAGAACACAGAATGTGAAGGTTGGCAAGTTTTAACTTAATTAACCTCTATGTAAGGGATGGCCAAAGTTGGTCCTGGAGAGCCACAGTTCTGCAGAGTTTTGCTCCACCCTTAATAAAAAACTCCCCTGTCTCTAGCTTTGTAATTCTTATACCTTGATTAGCTTGTTCAGGTGTGTTTGATTAGGGTTGGAGCTTAGGCCCTATTTGGATGGGATTGGTTTTACATGGAGAGGTTTACATTGGTTTTACACCAGAGCTTCTCAGTTATTTTAGTCCCGTCCGAATGTGCCATCTCAGTAATCATTACGGACAATGTCAGTAAAGATTACGGCGACTTTACCTTATGTAAAAAGGTCCGGAAAAATTACCTCCGGCTATACTAATCCCGTGCGAATAGACCAGCTGTAATAATATACGTAATATCCTGTCATTTTCCGCGTTTTTCAAATATGGAGGCGCTTGAAGAAGCTTTCAGTTGCGTTCTAGGCAGAGGGACAAGTCAGTGACAAACCTCAATTCTTTTCAACATAAAACGATGCAGGATTAGTAAAACAATACCAATTCCTCTCTCTCTGACAGTGAGTTCATATCACACACAGCAGTTCTACATGGTCACACGCATCACTCGTCGTGTCTAAACCACCTCAAGCATTTTTACTGTTACAGAACGATGAAGAGCACTTACATTCAGGAAATAACATTAAACGCATGTGACGACCGGCAGGTGATGGCGGTGCGTAAATAGAGTTACCCCTCCCACTTCCGATAGTTTTACTGAGATTTCTAATCCTGTGCGAATCGGCCATTATTATTACAGACGTCCTGTGGTAAAATTACATTACCCCCTCTACCCCTGTAAAACAAATCCTGTCCGAATACGGCTTTAGTCTGCAAGACTGTGGCTCTCCAGGACTGACGTTGGCCACCTCTGTTCTATGTGGATGTGTCCTACACTATTTTTTCAGAGCACTTAACATAACATACCAAGCACTTAAAGGTGGACTCCAATATCAAAAAATGTTTGATATTGGAGCAGACCATGCACAAAAACTCAGCCAATCAGCAGTAAGGAGTGTATACACTCACGATGATGCAGTATGTGGGGGGAGGAGACAGCTCAGCTCAGTAAAGACAGTGACTAGCGAGACGAATATACTGTGTGTCTTGTGTCTTATTCGTTCAGGGCTGTCAAGATAGAGATGTGATCCTTTTGGCTGTTTGTTTTGGTGATTTCAAATATCAACAGCGTTTCTCAGAAATCACTGAGTCCATCTATAAGTACACAGTATAAGTGAGCGTACTGATGATGAGTATTGACAATCCTATGTGTATTTATTTTTGGTGTTTTTTTATTGGTAGTAGTTTCATTTAAAAAAAATGGAGGGTGAAAACATGCTAACACTTTATGAATGTGTTTTACTTCCCAGATCATGTATGCCAGAGCTGTGTGGTTGGAGCATGGTAAAGAAGTAGAGGGAACTGCGCCAGACAACTGGATTGATGCTGAAAAAAAAATCATTAGATGGCCAAAAAAAGGGGAAAAGGCAGCTTTTCTCAATCGGCACTCCCCTCAGGATGAATGGATGACATTCACCTCGGTGAAGCGTAAAATGACTTTGGTAAGTTTTTTAATGATCTAATTAGATTCTTTGCTCTTTGTCAAAATAAAAATTGTAAGGCGGCCAAATTAGAAAAATCAAGTCAAACTTAGGGGTGCTCCAATGGGGAGCTGTATCGGTTGAGCACCCTTAGTTGTGCTAGTAGTAAAGTCATTTTTATTGTAATTGTATTGTCTGTGATTTGAATCTACTAATTTCTTTCATAATTTTTTTCTTGCATAATGATAACATAATGGTTACGAAATCATTGTTAATAATGCACATTTGCTCATTTTCAGACTCTAGACACTCAAATTTAGCCAGATCTCACCAGACAGGTGTTGGGTCCAGGGACAGGTCAACAGGCAGTTAGTAATCATCATATTAAACCAGTCACCTCAAATACCAACTCATTTTATCAACCACAAAACATTTAATCAACCCCATTGTGTTTAGCTTACCCGTTTAGCTTAAATGTTTAATATGAATAAACAGTGCTCATAAACAGCTGCTGAGGTAGTATTCTCAACTGAAGCGAGTTGAGGTTTGGACCCGGAAACAGCACTTCTTATGTGACCACTTAACAAGCGAATAGCATCATTTTCCTATTGGCTCTTTGCCAGCAGTATAAACTGACATGAATTTAACGTGTTTATTTTTGATCGGAGAGTTTCAGAAAAAAGTCTTGTCTAAATTAGTGGATATCCACATGGAGGTCAGAAGGCTGGGAAGAAGCGAGCCTCCCCTTTCGTCTGCCCATATAGAGCAGCTGGAGACGATGGAGGACTTTGAGAGAGAGGAGGAGCGCCTCAAGGACAAGCAAGCCTTTGAGTGAGAGAGGGAGAGAGTACTTTAATAAGAATCAAGTGTTACACAGTGAAGTGTATATAATGCTTTATTTATATATTCCTGAAAAAACTAATTTGTGAAATTATATTTTTGCCATATTGCCTCTGCTCTGGAATGTCATTTCTTCTATGATGATGTCAGTCTGATTGGGCAGAATATCCTTAACCACATCCCTCCAACCGTTAGTTTGCTATGGATGAGATGGAGAGGGGGAGTACTACAATAAATCCCTCCCTGCTATTTAATATTCTGTTTCAGTTGGAAATGTGTCACTGTACTGAAATGAAGTCAGCAGCAAATTCTAGTTCACACAGACTTTAATAGAATGACTGTAATGCATAGAAACCCGACGTGGAAGTTAAAGAGAAGGGGGTTTGACAGATGCAGGGAAAGAATGTCAAATGGTCACCTCCCAGAGCTTTGTTTAATCAATGTCAGAAAACTACAGTGTCCAAAACCACATCTCTTTTGTCCACTCTTAGCACACTCACCCATGCTACAGCTGTAGATTACCACACACATGTGGATGCTGCACACTGGTGGTGGTTGAGGAGAGACCCCCCCACATGATTGTAAAGCGCTTTGGGTGTACAGCAATACACAATAAAAGCGCTATATAAATGCATCATTCATTCATTCATTCATGTAATTTTTAAATATTGCATTTGTTTCTTTAGGCTCTTTACCAACCGGTTGATGGCCAAATTCAACATGAAGGGGAAGAAGCAGAAACTACCTCTGGAGACAACTAAAACTTATGAAGCGATTAATGGTACTCAGCATTTTCCCCATGTCATTTAAGTTTAACACCAACACAGTCATATTCACTATCTCAACTTTGTACTTTGTACATTTATTAATTTCTCTGAGAAGTATCGAAACATTTCGCAAAAAATATATTATTGGTCTGCATATATTAATAGTTTTGCCCACTGCAAACCTATTAATATGTTGGTTTCTTTACATATTTGTAATTTTTGTTTTTGTTCAACTCTTGCAGCTGCAGTCATGAAATGGGACAAAGAAGCTACAGAGGCTACAATAAAGCATCATGCAGCAGAACATCTCAAACATGCACCTGGGAGGAAGGGAGGTGGAGGGCATACAGGGGTGGAAAATAACTGAGGACTTTTGCATGAGTAAGGCATTTGTGTTTATTTCCATTATAGAGGACTTTATACCCCCTCCCCATTTCAGACCAAATATCTTTGTCTTGGGTGATTTTTTGTTGTTGTTGTTGTTCACTTGAGTTACATTTAGATTTTAGAATTTTGTTTTATCAGCTTGTTAATATTTTGCTGAAAAGCTCATTAAAGATGGTTAAAAAGTACTCGCTTGTCGTTTAAAAAAAAAAAAATCTGTCCTTTTTAATTGATCAGATCACATATTTCCAATTGCAAATAAGGCTACTAAAATGTCTTTGCACACCTATATGTCTTGGACAGGTAAGGGGTATTCATTTATTATTAACAATTTTAAAGCAGTACTTCTGCACACTGCCTTTACTATGACTAAAATGAACGTTGATGTCATAAAAACTTTCATTCTGGCTCCTCAGAGGACATCTTTTGAACGTTAAATATTTATGTCATATGGACGTTAATAATGAATGCTAAAAAGACGTCGTAAAAACTTTTATTCTGGCTCCTCAGTGGACATCTTTTGAACGTTAAATATTTATGTCGTATGGACGTTAATACTGAACGCTAAAAAGATGTCTAAAAAAGACGTTGCATAAACTTTCATTCTGGCTCCTCAGTGGACGTCTTTTGAACGTACGACAAAGACGTTAAATTGACGTCTTTTGGTCGAACATGAAAATACTAAGGATCAAACAGGTTGGTTTACCACCTCGGCAGAGGTTCCAAGCGAGCCAAACCGTTACCAAAACGTGACGTGTAAACTTTGCTGGTCACTGATTGGCCGGAGAAATTCGTCATTACTGCGTCACTGAACTTGCGACACGAGACACAACAGACCCGCTAGATTTAAATCAGCACAGCCAGCGAAGGATCGGACGCAACTTTTTTATTTGAAGAAACGCACCTTTTTGTATCAACCAAAAATGGCTGTTTCGTGGTCTATTGACGAAGTACAGACGTTCCTCTCGTTGACAGCAGAGGAGCGGATCCAGCGAGAGCTTGATGGGGCGACGCGGAATGAAAATGTTTTTCAGGAGGTCGCTAAGCTCTTGGCCGCACACGGCTACCACTGGACTTACAAATAGTGTAGGGACAAGTTAAAATAAACTGAAGAGCGACTACAGAAGCATAAAGGACCACAACAGCCGGAGTGGTTCAAACAGACGATCGTGGAAGTGGTTCGACCAAATTGACGCAATCTACGGAGGTAGATCAACGAGTAATGGGAGGGAGGGTGCTCTGGACTCGGCCACGCCGTTGTTGGAGAACTGTAAATATAACGCTTGAAAACTGATTTTATTGACCGTCGATTCCTATTTTATTTCTCAATTTCACTGTAAAATCATGACGTAATGAACATCATGAACAATAGCACTACCGCTAATAACTGTTAGCTACTAGGACTTTGTGCTTCATGTTTTTTTGGTGTGTTGCAGTAATTTGTGCATTCCCAACTAATTAGACAAACTTTGTGTTTCAGACTCATTGTCCACGATCGATTCACTTGCACTTTCTCCATGCAACGACGACTTCTCTTCCCAAGCGGTGCTAGCAGCATCTCCACCACGCCAGCCAACACCATCACCATCAACCTCCAGCTGCACGATGACACCGCAGCGTGTGGTAACAGGTATAATATGCACAAATAGGATATCACAATATAGGATATATATCATTATATACCGTGTCTCATGAATTCCTGTTGCTTACCATAAATACATTATTGGTAGCTACTGTAAATGTGATAAGGTAGATATTTTAAGGATGTTACTGTACAGTTCTTTCATAAATTAATTTATATAAAGTCACATTTCAAAATAATTACTCCCATTTTTAACTTGATTTTCTTCATTTTGGTCCAGGCAAGAGGAAACGGAGCCTGCACCATCAGGAACATCTTGCGGTATTAAGAGAGATGCAGGTGGCAGACATTCAGCAGCAGGAGCTGAACAGTGCCCAGAGGGAGCGCCACTTGCAGATGGCACTTGAAGAGGCCAGACAAGCGAGGGAGCAGGAAGCGGCCTTCAGGGCAGAGGAACACTCTCAGACGGCTGCTTTCAATCAAGCATTCCTCAATATAATGGGGATGCTTGTCCAGGCAATGAGTGGCCGACGGGAATAGAACTCTTGCCGACTAATGCCATAGGCATTTGTGTTTTTGTGTTTGTTTTTTTTGATAATGTTTGCACTACATGTCTGCACACTGTTAACAGTTTCTTCTGTTTACTTTCAAATTCATTTTTGTTGTATTTGTCTTTTGTATATCCGTTGTGCACTACATACATGTGCATTGTTTAAAGTTTGCTGTTTACATTTTCACTTATTTTATATATATATATATCAGCCAATTGTGCAGGTAAGGTACACTTGCACACTGTTTAAAGTTTGCTCTTTGTTTTGTAGTTTAAACTTCCTTTATGCCTTATGTATATACTTTTTGAACTTTGTATATTTTTAGAGTGTTTTCTGTTTATATTTTTACCTTTTGTGTTTTGCTTCAATGAAAACAATCTGATCGAATACGTGTACCTCCGGACTATATTAAAGATTTATTATTGTATGAGCAGGTAATGTACCTCTTGATAAAGACAAATGATTAATGCCGCCATGATACAAACCAAAACAAGGGATAAATAAACTTTGAAATATTGTTTAAAAATGTATTGATAATTCAGTTTACAGAACATGCTACATGAATAGTTAGCTATTCAAGTAACGCATCAGACCTGCACGAACATCCCTGCCCTCCTCCTCTACAGCCTGTGGCACTGCCACCACAGTCTCTGCTGCTGGGGGTAAATCCCAAGCATTCTCATAGGCCTCTCCATGACTCTCACAAAGGTTATGTAGAGCACAACGGACTTCACAAGTTTGACAGCAGAGTCATTTCTTTTCATAAGGCATCGCCATCTTCCTTTTAATCGACCAAAGGCATTTTCAACAACTGCGCGTGCTTTGCAGATTTTCATGTTGTAATAAATACATTACATTATATAAGTAAATATATTGTCACATGTTTTCAATACATGAAAAGCAACAATTCCTTATGTATTATTCAATATCTTGTAATATATTAACATATTATTCAGTATATTTTCAATATACATTAAACAATTTAATATATTGATGGTTAATATATAAGACGAGATGTTTTCTTTGTATAAGGGTTGTGGTCCTGCAGTCTTGTGTGATGCTTTCATGCAACACATTTGTTGCCATCCATAAGCTCTTGAAAATGAACTAGAATGCAAACAGATTGTAAATAAGAATGTAAATGTAAAAGTTGTTAGTTATCAGTACATAAATGTTCATTGCAGTTAATCAAGCGCAGAATAGAATTCCAAATGTTGCGTGTAATTAACAAAACATTACTTTAATTTTTCATAACAACTATCTAGATTTATGCACACCTCCGAACATTCATCAACCAATCAGATTCAAGCATTCAACAGCCCTAGCATTGGATTGCTATACCAATGGATTAAACCATCATCGTTAGTCTTATATTCAAACGGTCATCAGTTTGGACTCTGGATGAAAAGAAATCTATCATTTAAAAGAAGCATACACCAAAAGTCAATGTGATTGCCGTTTTGAGCAAGTAGGCTGTATTATTTAAATAAATGTTTACTTCAATATCAGCTGTGAATGTTCATAATTACTGTGAAATGTCAGTGTTACAAAGACAAGACATCCCCATTTTGGTGTCCGCATCAAATCTAGTTTACAAAAGTAATTTTATATACATAAAATTACATGTTAAATTCAAGTAACGTATATACTTTCATTTTTAAAATAACTTTGGTGAAAATAAAATGTCAAAATACGGGGGAAATCATGTTCCAAAGTGTAAAATTGTCAATCAGCATAATGGTCCGGACTTTGATTTTACCATTACATCTTTAAATAAACATAAAATACCACTCAATATCACTGTAGGGTGCCTTTTGGTGTTCTGTACATAAGAAACTTATTTGCCATGATAAAAACATAAAAATTACTATGAAAGGGTGTGTTATATTAGGCTATAAGTTTTGCTATTCATAACAAAAGCATTACCTGGCTCTTTTAGATACATTTTCTAGATTTTTTTTAGTTTTGTGTAAGAGGATGTGTGTATTTTGCTATGTCCCATGCACTGGTCGTTAAAATTTAATGATAGTAGAATATTGTCAAATCATAAAATAAAAAAAATTCTCCTATTAATATTTTGTTAAATATTTCTAAATGTGAGCCCATTGATCATTTGGTAATAAAAACAATATTTTTATTAAATAAAAAAAGAAGAGTTTGTGCATGTCCCTTGAATAGTTGTCCACCTTGTTGGCTCCTTTAAGAAAAGGCCATCCCCTTTAGTGACATCAGGACAACAGATGTTTTGTCTCTTAGTTGGTGACTTTTCAACTGACCAATTTCCTTCATATGAGTTTGCTTACTTGCTTTGCCAATGCTTAACATGTCCATCCTGCTGGCATAAAATATGCCAGAAGTGATTAGAATACAGCTTTTTCAATATATGTAAGTTTAGCTAGTCACAGTTTGTTGTAAGCTAATACGCTAATTGAAGCTCAAAATGTCAACCTTGTTGGCCACTTAGACTCGATAGAGTAGACATACACACGACAGGGTGGACATAGCATTCATTTGTAGTTACTGAAGAATTAATTGATATTGAGCACAAAAGAACTGTATTGTTAGATTTTTGGAACAGGAACTTTTAAGGAACACTGACATTCTCCCAAGAAAACATGGCAATACAACAAAGTCTATTAACAAGAACTATGGACCATGCTGGCAAGGAACAGACCCCTCCAAAAAAAAAAATCAGCAATAAAGCCTACAAAATCCTCCATAGGTCTCAAAAGGTAGCAAAATTACTGCCTTACTCCATCCACACCATTGGCTTAGCTGTGATGAGATTGATTTTGGTTCTCGCTTACTTTCAAAGGAGAACCCACACATTGATGGCTTTCAATCAACTCTTTTATTCAGTGTGTTACATAATGGAGGTATTGTGGGTACTCCAAGCAACCAGTTTGTACAAATTCTACACACTGGGGCAACCACTGGGTAACTGCTAGCCCCCATGACCGGGGAAGGCTAAGCCTTGCCCAGCTTTACACACCCTCCACCTATGTATCTAAGCATTTTATTTTCCAAATTCTTTTGAATATATTAATCAAATTGAAATACTAAATTTTTCAATAATTCATTGAATTGGAGGAAAAATTAACTTTACATTGTAATTTACTTATATCCCAAAATGTAATTTAAAGAAGTCAGGATCAATACAGAGATGTACCCATTTAAAAAAAAAAATCATTTTTTCTTAGGCCTATAGAAATGTATCTTTAAGCTCGCTCTTCATTGGGTCATTCCAAGAAGCCTTTGCCGATGTTTGTCTCTCGTCTAAAATAAAGTAATGTAATGTTACACAACAAGCACTCCACAAAACACTTTGAAACTACACCAGAGTTAGCCTATGTGGGAGAAGGTTTATAGTATGGTTTATTTTGATTCTTCATGATATGACCTCTTAAAAAAACTATTTTGTTGCATATGCAATGTTATTATCATTGCCTCATCTCACTTCTAACATCAGTTACATTTTTTTGTGATCACCCTTAAGTCAATCCAAATGTAGTTTACAGATGTTGAATGCAAACTATAAATTTTACCATCAGTTACATGCTCTGCCACAGACACAGAATGGAATGGGAGATTCATCAACATCTGCAAGCATGATAAAAAAAGACAGTTGTCAAATTTAACCCTGGAAAACATAATATAGGGATGAATTCAACGCTTATCTTATATTAACATTAGGTTAACCAATGTGAAATTTTGTTCAGAATTTAGTAGTTGATGTTGGCCAGTAGCCTATTGAGAAAATAAATCGTATGTTACTTAGGTTAAACAAGTTTTATGGCTAGCTGCCTTTCTAGTTTTAGAATTAGTTTATAGTTTTTAATGGATTTTAAGATTTACTTTTTGTGGCTGATTTATGCTGAGATAATTCATAACCCTTTGTTTGAAGTGTGGTCCTGAAAAGTCTTTGTCTGAAGGGCTATCTGGCCCTTCCCCTTACCCCTCCAACCAAAAGAGAATCGAGACACCCCTACCCCTTCATGTTAATATGCAAACCGGAGGGGTAGGGGAAAGGGGAAGGGCTAAGGGGTAGAAATGGGATTGGGCCTTAAATCACACATTGGATCTCAATGAATTAAATATTCAATTTAAAAATCTTCATTTATATACAGTCTATATGTGACAACAGTCAATGGAAACTAAAATCATCAACACACTGAGGGCTGAATTGCCCTCAGGAAGACGTCTCCGCAGCATCCGATCCCGCACTAGCCGACTGAGGGATAGCTTTTTTCCTCAGGCTATCAGGCTAATGAACAGTCGAAATTAATACACCCTACAGCACACTCCCACTTTACAATATACCACGCACTGCACTTTAATTCCATACAGTTCAACCTGGACTACCAGTACACTACTGCACAAATACAACAATCTTTTTGCCAGCACTGGATACCATCCAATGCACATCCATGACATTTGCACATCCGGTTTATATATAATCTGCTGCATCTTCGCATATTACTGTGTGTATATAACGTAGAATGTGTACTACATACTGTGTATAATGTGTATCGGTAACTGTATGTCTGTCTAATAGTACACTGTGTGTACTGAGTATATGTATGTGTATATTACACATTGTCATCTGTATAAGTCTGTACGTATGTATGGTAATGTCTATATGTAAATTGTTTCTGCAGTGTCTGGAGCACGCTCTCAAGAATTTCACTCACGAAGGCACATGTGCTGTGGTGATGTGACAATAAAAGTGATTTGATTTGATTTATTTTGATTTGAATTGAAAGTAAAAAACTAAATTTACAGGCTGATCCAATTAGCATGAAGTTCATCATAGCAGCATTGGATGCTCCGATACATAATATCCAAGAGGTTCTCAACTGGATTCAAGTCTGGGGAACGTGAGGGCACACTTTAGAGGTCAGGCATTATCATGCACCAGGAGGAACCCAGGACCAACTGCACGAGCGTAAGGTCTGAGAGGATTTCATCCCGCTACCTTACAGCAAACATTGGCAGTTTCCACAACGACAGCCTCCACATCTTGGCTCACAAGCAGCACCAATACTATCCCATCTCCATCACTCAAGGAAGTCACGGGTAGTAGCTTCAGAAATAAACTGCTGAGGTTGGATGGTTAATGAGGCTTGTTGACTTGGAGGATGAATAGGGACTACACTAGTGAGTTCTTCATACTTCACAGCAGCAGTCCTCATCGACCTTGCGAAATATGTTCTGGACATATGGTCTGAAACTGCAATCTCTTCAAACAGCTCAGGATGGGTACCAGCAGCTGTCTTTCCTAGTGGTCCACCCCACAGCACGAGGTCTCTCACAGTGCGGATTTTCTGGGGAGCCAAATTACCCTTCTTGTGACTTATCAGGAGGTGGATCTCTCTTGGCCTCACCAGTTCACTGAGAGGAGCATCTGGGTAGAACTTATGCAATTGTTTTGCTGTCACATGTCTGTGGACGTCTGCAATGTTGTCCAGACCATAGCAGATCAACTGGTGGGACTTGAGGGTGCCTCTTGGGAGTCCTGACTCAGATCTTTAGCAGGTAACGCTTTGTACTTTCATGCCTCCGACATCATTGTAGGGAGTGAAATTATTTCCTTTATGAAATTAGCGATTCTGTAGCCAGATCAGCCCATAGTGTGGAGTGTATTTCATATGTTCCAAACTATGTATTTTTCTGAAGTTAGGTATACATTTTTACTCTTAGATTCATCTTTAAACAACTGATGTTATGTATTTTCTTATTTTTGAATTGGCTTCTTATTGTTTAATTATATAATTGGCATGACACGTTTTTTACCTGACTAATAATAAACTGTTATATTTGATCTATTCTGAAATAATTTTTTCAAGTAGATTAATGTCTAGTGGTATTTACGTAAATGTGCGTTCAGGACAGATCACACCAAAGCACCCATGGATGAACTGTCGGGAACACCATGAGGGAGACTTTTGATTTCTGACTGTCACTGGCTTAACACGGTGTAGGTCTCCTGGTTATAGGGACAAAATAGGAATCCCGGTTTTTACTGTACAGTTAAGTGAAGTGACATACTGCCAAGTATGGTGACCCATACTCAGAATTCGTGCTCTGCATTTAACCCATCCAATGTGCACACACACACCGTGAACACACACCCGGAGCAGTGGGCAGCCATTTATGCTGCGGCGCCCGGGGAGCAGTTGGGGGTTCGGTGCCTTGCTCAAGGGCACCTCAGTCATGGTATTGAGGGTGGAGAGAGCGCTGGACATTCACTCCCCCCACCTACAATCCCTGCCGGCCCGAGACTCCAACCCGTAAACCTCATGTTGCAGTATGATACTGCACAGCCCCGTGTTGCAAGGATCTGTACACAATTCCTGGAAGCTGAAAACATCCCAGTTCTTGCATGGCCAGCATACTCACCGGACATGTCACCCATTGAGCATGTTTGGGATGCTCTGGATCGGCGTATACGACAGCGTGTTCCAGTTCCTGCCAATATCCAGCAACTTCGCTCAGCCATTGAAGAGGAGTGGACAACCTGATCAACTCTAAGCGAAGGAGATGTGTTGCACTGCGTGAGGAAAATGGTGGTCACACCAGATACTGACTGGTTTTCGGACCCCCCCAATACAGTCAAACTGCACATTTTAGAGTGGCCTTTTATTTTGGCCAGCCTAAGGTACACCTGTGCAGTAATCATGCTGTCTAATCAGCATGTTGATATGCCACACCTGTGAGGTGGATTGATTATCTCGGCAAAGGATAAGTGCTCACTAACACAGATTTAGACAGATTTGTGAACAATATTTGAGAGAAATAGATCTTTGAGTTCAGCTCATGAAAAATGGGGGCAAAAACAAAAGTGTTGTGTTTATAATTTTGTTCAGTGTAGTAATATATTTTGTATCTCGTCAGTAAAGCCGGTTCTGTGATTAGTACTAAAGAATCACCTGATTTCAAATGGAGTGACATTTACTACACAGAGCCGTAGTTCGCCGACAAGTTACACAATATCACATTCATAATCGCAGATGAATCGCATTCGATTATGCATTATTTACACCGTGCTGGACTAAGCAGTGGCAGAAATGTGTGTGCGGCTTTATTCAGTTCTGTCGAATCTGTCGTTTTTAAAACACTTTGCAAAAACACAGCCTCGTTTCTGCAGAAAATTTCAGCAAGTTTCCTGATATTTACATTTTATGTGGTGTGATAAAAGTTAGATAAACCATGCCAAATCAGATATGAGCGGTGAGGCTGAAACGGATTTCCAGAAATGCAATTTGAATAGGATTTTATACCATATGAATGTAGCTTGAAACGGATTCGGACAAACGGAAATTGAATTTCATGAGTTTTTTTTTTTTGCCATTCACATCTGCTAAATCTGATCAGATTTCAAATATGCAAAAAATCTTATTTGGACTGACAGTCTGAACATAGCCAATGTTGAGATGAGAAATTATCCAGTTTTTTTTTTTTTTACATTTACATTTTCAAATGATTTTTTCATATAATACTTGATTAGCATGGGAGGTCGGTGCCAATAGTCTTGTGGGCAGTGCGCTGACATATAATACCCGTGCTATGGGTATCCCGAGTTCGGATCCCGGCTCATGGAATTTTCCTGATCCCATTCTCTAATTTAAAATTTTGTAAATATCAGTATTGTTAAATGTCTTATTTTATACACTTTTCATTTCTATGAAAAAAAATATTGTAATGTTGCGGGAAGGACTTTTTGTAAGAAGAGATGAAAACCATAAAAATTAAACATTTCAGATTGAAATCTTCACGACATGCAATTTTGTGTACAGACTGTGATGGTTAAAATATATAGTGCACTTTTTTTCGTTAATTTAGGAGCGTCCAAAATGGCTGTAGTTGCAGAAACACCCATTTACATTCTAAGCATGTGATTAAAAAAAAAAAAAAATTCTAGAGGTTAATGAAAGACTACAGTTAGCGCTGTACGTAATACTGAAAACAATGTCTACTGGGGTTCGGTGTGTGATTTCTCAATTTCTGATCGTGAATGTTTAAAATGTCTGATCTGACTTTGAAGAGAGATGTAACTGTTCAGAGCAGTGTTATGCTACAGTGTTATCCTGTTCACATGTTGTGTCTCATGATGGTGTTTAGCAATGCAGTGGTAGGGTTACGCTCCCGTTTATTTTTCAGCTGTTCTTCTCCATCATGAAGGGTTATCATCTGTGTCATTAATGTTAATCCATTAACACAAGACAGAAAATCACTCGCTGCTTTTGAATTTTTAGTAGTTTCAATAACAATGACTGTTTAATTTGTACATTGAATTCTGTCTTTTATTTTTAAAACACTGACAATAATCACACAATGACAATTTTAAATTGAAAAAGGCAAAAAATAATATTACAACAAAAAACACTACAGTTATTGTAAAAACTATTTATAACTAAATGTTTTATAATGTATATCGGTGTCACTGATTAAAGTGTTAGTCATTTACTCACCCTCTTGTTCCAAACCTGTATGAATTCTTTGTTCTGGTTAACACAAAGGAAGATATTTTAAACAATGTTTGTGACCAATCAGTTCCATAGTATTTTTTCCCTTTGCAAATTAGTTGTGCCCAAAACTGCACCATATTTGGGGAACTATTAAGTCGATTATTTCATATATTTATATTTATATGATGCTCTTTTTCTGTACATTGTTACATAAAATGCTCGTACCCTGCTTCTTTTCTTCACTCAGTACCTTAGGACAGACCAGCCTGTGATCTCCTAAGACACTCAAATCCACCCCTGGTCCACGATCATTCCCTCATCTGTCTCACCACAGTCCATCACCAGTGTCTGTCAATATTATGGATTATATATATATTATTTCTGTTCTGTTAGAGATATGCCATTCACAACATAATCATTACACAATATCAAGCTCAAATAATTTAGTCTTGCTTAACAGTTTCCCTGATTTGATACTGTTCACAATGTAGCATGGTCTCTCCTACCTTTGTGCTATGGCTGGGTGTATATTACACAATTTGAATATATGTCATGGAGGTAAAGAACTACATGAACTGAAGCCATAAATCACCTCTTAATTATAATAATCAGGGGTGCCCAATTCTGTTCAAATTCAACACTGATCCAACAGCCCTGTCTGTAATTAACGAGTGCTCCTGAAGATCATCAATGGCTGGTTCAGTGTTGGAGCTGTACTTTGCAGGTAAGATAGACAGGTAAGTCTTGGGTGTAATTAAGTACGTATTCGATTTAATTTTACCTTGAAAAGGTAAGTGATTGCTCTGAATTATTCTGTCCTTTAATTAGAGGTAGTATTACAGTAATTGCATTAAATACTGTATAGAAAACAATAGTGAATTTAACAAACACGTCTCAAGTTTAACATTCAAATGTGTTCTTGTCCAAAAATAATTTGATGCATTATGATTTGAAACATCAATGCAATATTTTTATTTAGAGTAATTAGTACAGTATCTCATTATACTGTTGAAGTACAAAATAACTTGCAATCATAATCAAATATTATTTAATCGTTAATCCAATCACCAAGCTTGTAATGTTGAACACTTAACTTTTAAGTAGTCAAGGGTCTAATATGTGCTCTGCAAAATAACTTATATAGGTATGTAAGATCAAATTTAGGACAAAAAGATTTAAAAGTGCATGATGTATTACAAATTGTTCCTTTTTTTCTTTTTGTATTGTGCTTTTGTTCTCATATGTTTCCAGTAAAGATCGTTTTTCCTGATCATTTAAAGCAATATTAATAGCACACAGTGTTATTCTGTGCATAAGTAAAGAAAAAAAGTGTTGGTGCCTCCCTGTAAACATTAATATAAGACAACAATGGGACAAGAAATATGTATCCAATATCTGTTTGCTTTTAAACATGCTATACCTTCTTGAAGAAAGAAAAGCAAATTTTAAATCATTGTTATTTCTTCACGTATTTCCCTTTAAATTAATCAAGTATCTGCAACTTCCCAACAAGACGATCAAAATATGACTATAATAAAACAAAGTGATGTTTTCCAGATGATATGCTCTTTAGCAGACGTGTGTTATCTGGGTCACTCAACTGGTTAAATTTAATATTTATAGACAGACATAATCCAAGAATGTTTTCATGCTAAACCTGTTTAATATTTTGTAGTTAGTTTTTTCATAAGGCTGCATCTTATCTGCAGATGTTTTTTTTTAAAGGAAAACAAATCAGCACACCTTGACGCACTAAGTATATCCCCTGTATTATTTCTCTCTTCTTCACTTCTCTCCAGTCCAGCGGGTGGCGCTAAAACACTTATGATTGTTTGACAAACACCATTAAACCTCAGAGGAAGAAGTTCAGTTTCACCGCGCTGTCTGTTGTTTTGTTGTGGTGCTGTTTTAATACAAACGGCTAGAAATGTTGTTTCTGTTAATAGAGAAATACAGTTTTTGAATCAGGTCAGTAAATCTCTGTAATATTCTCATCCTCAGGAATATCTGGAGGAGTATCGTCTGAACTGAGATCTGCTGAGAAGATGATGTTTGTTAAAGAAGAGAGAGAGGAGAACATGATTGAACCAGAACCCAAACACGAGGAACCAGAACCTTTGAAAATAAAACATGAGGAACCAGAACCTTTGAAAATAAAACACGAAGAACCAGAACCTTTGAAAATAAAACACGAAGAACCAGAACCTTTGAAAATAAAACACGAGGAACCAGAACCTTTGAAAATAAAACACGAGGAACCAGAAACCTGGAGAATAAAACACGAGGAACCAGAAGGTTGGTGTTTATTCTTCATTCATCTTTAATGACTTTAATGGCACATTAGGCTTAAAGCTTTAAACATCTGAGCTCTGACCCGCATTACATTCTTCTGAGGTAAATTCTAGGGCAGTTTCACGCCAGACAGGGTTTAAATTAAACCAGAAGTAGGCTTAATCTAGAATAGTTAATCAAGGTTTTAAAAAATGGCTTTCTGAAACAGATTAAGTACAGAAGTCCTGGGGTCTGTACCATGAAGCTGGTTTAGCTGGCTAGCCAGGTATGTTTCAGTTTAGTTTGGGTTTTTAATCCTGGGTTTTAGGTTCCATGAAAGTGGCTTGGCTTTTAGCTGCGTTCATTGCCATAGTAACTTACACTCCTCGGCAGGTTATGCTCTTAGTTAGAGATCTCAAACTGATATTGGACCAATCAGATGTAAGCAAAGTGACACATGACACATTACTCCCCCAGTTTCTCATGCTCCAAATTAAAGGTCACTAGTACTAAAAACAATTGTCTGGCCAAAACCAAAAATTGAGTTATTTTATATGATTTATATATAAATCATATATTATTATTAATCCATTACATACAAGCAATTTTAGTTGAACAGTTATTATAAATCATTTATTTGAAGTGAATGTTAATATATACAGATCGTCTGCGATATAATGCTTTAAAAATGACTACGTGTCCTTACATGTTCGAGTCTCTATCGCTGTATATTTCCAGCTATATAAACTAAAGTTTCACTTCACAGCAACATAAGTTGTTTTTTGTCCTCTTTCATGAACAAGTACTTTTTTCATTGTAAATGCATTTAAATTCATCATATTCTTCAATCTCTTGACCTTTAGCAAAACCTTTAACCAAGACTCGTGATTGGCTGTTTGCCAGTGATGTCACACATTCACGTGCACGTGCTCCACAAACTCAGGATCAAAGCCTGTGTTGACAAAGAAAGTTGATGATCAGCATCATGGTACCAACAAATCCAGATTGGAGTGGTTTAGTTTTGTCAACTCGAAACTAATCCTGCAACTCCAGGGGTAGACAATAAGGGAAATTTGCCTTTTGTCTTTTGAAGTTCACTGGCCCAGGTCAACGCGTCGGGTATTGATCCCAATAATCACGAAAAAGAACAGTTTGCTTGAACAACATGAATAACATTTATTTTTTTTAAGGTAGGTTTAGTGCAAAGTGCAGCAAAGCTGTGCAAAAACATGAAACAAGTGCAAATAAACCTTTTGCATAGGATTAATTCTCCGTAGTCACACAGCAATTCATTATATTATGTTCATACCATAGGTTTCATACACGTTAACTTTTCTCTAACTTACTTGTCTGCATATGTGGGCATTGATCTGCAGAGCTCACAGTAAACCTCTTTTTTTTTCTTGATCGTAGCCCAGCTAGGGGTGGGCGATATGGGAAAAATATCATATCACAATTTTTTTTAGAAATATCACGATTCACGATTTTATCACGATTCTTTGTCATGTTGGTTTTATAAGTTGTCTGAGCATTACAGCCAAACTAGAAAGACAAAGCCTTTCAAGGTAACAAAAAACAAAAAAAAAGACATGGCAGATATTTAGGCCAAAGTGGGCGAAGATAAAAGTCTTTGTTCATTCTATCTTTCTTATTAAAAAATAACAAAGATACAAATTACAAATACACATAATATACAAATAAAACAAACAGTGCTTTATTTTCAGGTACAATAGGTGTATTTAGCAGAGCATTCAATGAAATTGAATGAACAAATATAAAAATAAAACACTAGATAGACTGATTCCTAAAGCAACTGTATTAAAGATTTTCAGTCAAAAATAGTGAGTGATTTTTCTCTTTGCGTTTTGTTGTTTTGTTAACGTTAAATTAATAGTTCCCCCAAAAATAAATATTCTGTCATCTGTCTGTCAATTCTGTCATAATGTTTTAGTTTTATACCATCATTTACTCAAAAGTTGTTTTAAACCTGAATGAGTTTCTTTCTTCTGCTGAACATAAATGCTATTTTGAAGAAGGTGGAAAACCAAACAGTTGCTGGTCCTCCGTGACTTCCATAGGATTGTTCTTTCCTATCAAAGTCAATGTAGACCAGCAACTGTTTGGTTACCCTCATTCTTCAAAATATCTTATTTTGGGTTCAGCACAAGAAATTAATAGAGGTTTGGGACAACATGCGAGTAAATAATGACAGAAATTAAATTTTAGGGTGAACTATCACTTTAATGACAGTCGACAGCATGTTTAGTACTGTCCCTTTAAGAGCTGCACGCATCTAATATACAGGCACGCATCCGTTTCTCTCTTAACTATTTACTTTCATTTTAGAGATAACCAACTGAGTCTGTATGTAAACCTTGTGTGTTTTGACAGTATTAGCGCAAAAGATAAGTTAGTTGAGTAATCAGGCGCTGTTAGACAGGCTTTTTAGTGCGTGCTTCAGGTGTATGCGCTCAGAAAAAGCGCACGTCAGACCAGCACGCGAATGAAACATTTAACCAGCAAGGCTTGTGTGCAAATAATGTACTTTTGCGATCGCGAATGCAGTGTCCTGTCAGAGTAACTCTACTGCTGTATGTCGTGTTGTACAGTATATAGAGACGGAGGCACCAGAACTGTGTTTGATATAATGTGTGCTGTAGCACGATACTACCATATTTCTTCAAAAGCAGAATGTGGAGACATTTTTATCGTCCACGATCAAAAATCGTCATATCGCACACCCCTAAGCCCAGCCAATTCCAGCGGTCTCGCCACTGGGGCTGAAACTTTCTCTGCCTTTTCTTTTCGTATTCCCTTTCACTTTCCCTCAATTCCTCTGGTGATTTTCTCTTCCTTGCCTTCTCTTTTTTACCCGGCGTTTGGCCGGGTGATGGGGGTTTCAGAAACATGTAGCCTAGCTTAATAGTAGCTATAGGTAGGTGCTGAGCAGCAGTCTGCAGTTTGCGCGCGTAACCGCGGGAGCGAGCAAGGTGGTGCAGACGGAACGTAAGGCTGTCGGGATCGCGTAACGTGTTAGCGGTGGTTACCGAGACGATTAAACAGAAATCAAAACACAGAACCACAGGTAATTAATGTGAAATTAGACTTTTTTTAATCGAGGCATTATTTTTACTGGCCCCACCGGGCTAGTGGTTGGAGCGATCTGGTGGCCCTGACGGTTTTAAAAGTACGTCCGGGCCACCGGGCCATTTATATTGTCGACCCCAGAACTCTGAATTTGATCATCTACCATCATGGTACAGGCCCCTGGTCTCATCATCCGACTTGCACACTCTTTTATCCTTTCTCACCACAATGATCCTATTTAATGTTTACTTAACCAAAGTTTACCACGTTCGTATCATTTTAATGTTCGTAAACTTTTGGACAGAAGCCACAAACTTACCCACAGAAATCTGTGAAATCCTGTGAACTCTTCCTCCCACGCAGAGCGATCGTGACCTAGACAATCTTATTTCTGACATGAGAACCGTTGAGACATTAGGAGATAGAAATTCAGCGTCAGAATAAAATGTACGAGCGTTATGATTTTTGGACAGAAAATCTCTGCCCCTGTTTTATCCCGATTTATTAACAATTTATCATGTAGCAACGCATATGAGAATTCAACCCACACAAGATGTTTTTATCGTTTTGCTACTGATAGAATTACATGGAAAAGTGATATCTCTGTTTCCTTTAGAATCATAGTTTAACGTGCGTAACTGCTTGGACAGAAGGTGTGATGAACGTTAGTAAATGTTTCCATTGCATCGTGGTGGATTAAGGGAATTATACTTTCAGTGTTAGTAGCAGTATCTTGTAGAAGACACACCAAAATAAATGTTATATATAAAATAATGTTATGTTAATAAAGGTTAGGACAGGAATAGTTGTAAGTGTGGAGAAGGGGTGGGGGAGGGATGCTGGAAAACTGCCAACGAACAGAGGTAAGTCTGCTATGTACAAACCGGATTCCAAAAAAGTTGGGACACTGTACAAATAGTGAATAAAAACAGAATGCAACGATGTGGAAGTTTCAAATTTCAATATTTTATTCAGAATACAACATAATGACATATCAAATGTTTAAACTGAGTAAATGTATAATTTTAAGGGAAAAATAAGTTTATTTTAAATTTCATGGCATCAACACATCTCAAAAAAGTTGGGACAAGGCCATGTTTACCACTGTGTGGCATCCCCTCTTCTTTTTATAACAGTCTGCAAACGTCTGGGGACTGAGGAGACAAGTTGCTCAAGTTTAGGAAAAGAATTGTCCCATTCTTGTCTAATACAGGCTTCTAGTTGCTCAACTGTCTTAGGTCTTCTTTGTCGCATCTTCCTCTTTATGATGCGCCAAATGTTTTCTATGGGTGAAAGATCTGGACTGCAGGCTGGCCATTTCAGTACCCGGATCCTCCTCCTACGCAGCCATGATGTTGTAATTGATGCAGTATGTGGTCTGGCATTGTCATGTTGGAAAATGCAAGGTCTTCCCTGAAAGAGACAACGTCTGGATGGGAGCATATGTTGTTCTAGAACTTGGATATACCTTTCAGCATTGATGGTGCCTTTCCAGATGTGTAAGCTGCCCATGCCACACGCACTCATGCAACCCCATACCATCAGAGATGCAGGCTTCTGAACTGAGCGCTGATAACAACTTGGGTTGTCCTTGTCCTCTTTAGTCCGGATGACATGGCGTCCCAATTTTCCAAAAAGAACTTCAAATTTTGATTCATCTGACCACAGAACAGTTTTCCACTTTGCCACAGTCCATTTTAAATAAGCCTTGGCCCAGAGAAAATGCCTGCGCTTCTGGATCATGTTTAGATATGGCTTCTTTTTTGACCTATAGAGTTTTAGCCGGCAACGGCGAATGGCACGGTGGATTGTGTTCACCGACAATGTTTTCTGGAAGTATTCCTGAGCCCATGTTGTGATTTCCATTACAGTAGCATTCCTGTATGTGATGCAGTGCCGTCTAAGGGCCCGAAGATCACGGGCATCCAGTATGGTTTTCCGGCCTTGACCCTTACGCACAGAGATTGTTCCAGATTCTCTGAATCTTTGGATGATATTATGCACTGTAGATGATGATAACTTCAAACTCTTTGCCATTTTTCTCTGAGAAACTCCTTTCTGATATTGCTCCACTATTTTTCGCCGCAGCATTGGGGGAATTGGTGATCCTCTTGCCATCTTGACTTCTGAGAGACACTGCCACTCTGAGAGGCTCTTTTTATACCCAATCATGTTGCCAACTGACCTAATAAGTTGCAAATTGGTCCTCCAGCTGTTCCTTATATGTACATTTAACTTTTCTGGCCTCTTATTGCTACCTGTCCCAACTTTTTTGGAATGTGTAGCTCTCATGAAATCCAAAATGAGCCAATATTTGGCATGACATTTCAAAATGTCTCCCTTTCAACATTTGATATGTTATCTATATTCTATTGTGAATAAAATACAAGTTTATGAGATTTGTAAATTATTGCATTCCTTTTTTATTCTTAATTTGTACAGTGTCCCAACTTTTTTGGAATCGGGTTTGTATATATACACGCCTCTTATCTTGTCAACTGGGTTGATTACTGATTGTTCTCCTCTCGTGTTAATTAGGTTAATTATCTGAACGTGCTCCTCCCACACTTTGTTAATAAAACATAATTTTGCTTTTATTTTAGATTTTATTGAAGAAAACGAGGAGAATGAAGAATTGAATGAAGATGAGGAGAAAAATCATGTAAAAACTGGAGAAAAACCTTTGAGCTGCTCTCAAACCAAACAGAAAGATTTAAAGAAAAGAGGAGCCAAGAAATCTTTCGCCTGCACTCAGTGTGGAAAGAGTTTGACTAGAAAATATAGTCTTGAGTGTCACATGAGAGTTCATACTGGAGAGAAACCATTCACTTGTGATCAGTGCGGGAAGAGTTTCACACGATCAGCACACCTTAAGAAACACATGAACATCCACACTGAAGAGAAACCGTACTCATGTGATCAATGTGATAAAACATTTTTGAACGCTTCAGTCCTAAAGAAGCACCTGACCGTTCATACAAAGGAGAAGCTGTATTCATGTCATTTGTGTGGAAAGAGTTTTTCACATTTTTCAATTTTTAAAGAACATCAGAAAATACATACTGGTGTGAGAGAGTACAAGTGCTTTGAGTGTGAAGAGACTTTTACTACAGTGACCTGTTTAAAACTGCATGAGAGGATTCACACTGGAGAAAAACCTTATAAGTGTTCGCACTGTGACAAGAGATTCAATCAGCCAGTACATCTGAAAAGACACAATAGGATCCACACTGGAGAGAAACCTTATAAGTGTTCACACTGTGACGAGAGATTCAGTCATTCATCAAATCTGAAAAGACACGAGAGGTTCCACACTGGAGAGAAACCTTTTAAGTGTTCACACTGTGACGAGAGATTCAGTAGGTCAACAAATCTGAAAACACATGAGAGGATCCACACTGGAGAGAAACCTTATAAGTGTTCACAGTGTGAAGAGAAATTCAGTCAGTTATCAGCTCTGAAACTACACAAGAGGATCCACACTGGAGAGAAACCTTATAAGTGTTCATACTGTGATGAGAGATTCAGTAATTTATCAAATCTGAAAAGACACGAGAGGATCCACACTGGAGAGAAACCTTATAAGTGTTCACACTGTGATAAGAGATTCAGTCATTCAACAACTCTGAAAACACATGAGAGGATCCACACTGGAGAGAAACCATATCACTGCACTGCATGTGGGAAGTGTTTCAGTCATTCATCTGCTCTACACAGACATACAAAAAACTATCACAGTGAGGTCCCGTAGACACGGAAACGCGTTGAGCTGTATGCTTAAAAATTGTGTACTATATTGGCGTTTAGTTCAGACGGATCGGGCGTTTTGGGAGCCTGAAAATGCTATTTTACTTTAGGGCTGTGAGATTAATCTAATTTTATTTTCGATTGAATAGGACTTCTAAGGATTATGAAAACAAGTTGTTTGAGAAAATCTGATGTGTGGTGATGACTTTATGGCCGCTGCGTGCATGTGTCTGTTAAGTCCATGTGAATGTAGTAATCGCATTATTATAAGTTTACGTCACTGATCTATAATAAAGAACTGGATTGCTGATGACATCATAGAAGTGAAGCGAAGCCACTGCACCGCCATATTGTTATTCACTAGTATTCTCATATATTCTATTGAATTAACAGTGAATCTTACGATCTTAATGAGAAAACATCAACCAACGAAGTCAGTGTTTTTATATCTGAAGGTTTCTTGTACATTCTAATAATGCAAACGTGCTACATGTAAAAGCTTATTTGTTTAATGTTGGGAATTTCCCCTGCCTATTAAAAAAAATAAGTATATTATAGTAGCGAACATCAGATGAACACGATGAACGTCTGATTGACAAATCCTCAACAAATGTATTACAAATGACAAAGTGCTTTTTCTGAAATCTGAATAAAATGTTATACTTTCTTTGTGCACATACCTTAATTCACCTTGTACAATTATTCTCTCTTTATGTAATTATGTTGTTATTGTCACATTTGAGTTCCTGTTCGGTTTAGTTCATCATGCTCTCCTTGAGGAAGTTGTGGCCTAATGGTTAGAGAGTCGGACTCGTAATCCAAAGGTTGCGGGTTCGAGTCTCGGGCCGGCAGGGATTGTAGGTGGGGGGAGTGAATGTCCAGCGCTCTCTCCACCCTCAATACCACGACTGAGGTGCCCTTGAGCAAGGCACCGAACCCCCAACTGCTCCCCGGGCGCCGCAGCATAAATGGCTGCCCTCTGCACCGGGTGTGTGTGTTCACGGTGTGTGTGTGTTCACTGCTGTGTGTGTGCACGATGGATGGGTTAAATGCAGAGCACGAATTCCGAGTATGGGTCACCATACTTGGCCGTATGTCACTTGCTCGTTTTGTTTTCATGGTTACTAATGAATTGAGTTCTCTGTTCAGGTGCTGCTCATTTAGTTCTTGTTTGTTTGCTCTATTAAAGTCCTCAGTTTAAGGGTAAAGTATAAGGGTGCTTTCAAGAGACAAAAGCGAACAATTCAGTCAAATATACATAACGTTAACAAAATCAGCGCTGTATTACAATTAATAAATCAATTAATAAATAAATAATTTATGAAACATAACTCTTTGCTCAGCCAAAACGATATGACCTGGAAGAAATAACAGATTCATGAGACCAAAGATTGCCTGTTAGATTTACCCAAAACGAGCGTGGAGCTCACCTCTCCAAAATCGGCGAAGCAAATTTTCAAATAGGCGCTATCTTTATAAATAAACCGCAGATTTTAGCTTTAAACAACTACATTCTTGCCTGAAATACTCTTAGAATGGCACTTCATGACACAATAACAGTAATATTTTGAACATTTTGTGGTTTTCCCCTCCGCCATTAACGCTCGCTGATTGGTGCGAAATGCATTCTGGGATACCTGGCTGCATCCTTGATAAAAGGGGCGGAGCAAGGACACATCCGGGGATTTGAGCTGTACTTGGCTAGATGTGAACTTTGAATTGACCGTTCGCAAAACCCGCCCACCCTTAGCTACTGTTGTCATGACAGACAAACAATGCCGCTCTCACACTACAAAAATACATCGCAGAGCAAAGAGTAAACTGACAACACGGACAGACAAGACAGAGCGGGTTACTTCTGATATGAAACAAAGTCTCAGGACCCTCAGCTTTTAAACTGTCATTTTTAAAGAAATTCAAACAATAAAATGCCGTTTTAAATTAATCTACACCGAAGCTAATCTACTCTCCTGTCAGATTTGTGGTTAAGGCTAGAGGGGATACAGCTGCGGCTACTGGTCATGCGTATTTACATATTTTCTGAGTCGACAATATCACGTGAAACCAATGAAAATGATTTTAAAAAGTACATAGCGCCATAGTTTCATCACTTTACAGTGTTGCAGTGGAGGACCTGTCATAGTTTAATGAGAATGACATGAAGCGACACGAGGTTAGCTGCATTGAAAACAGATGAGCGCACATGTGCATAAAGTTCCCATTCGGGGCGAAGTTCACAGGATTTTGTCCACAGAATGATAAGAGCACGTATTTTAACATTTTCTTATTTAACACTTCAGCGCTTCAAGCCATGCATTCTGTTACGGGGTTGACAAGACGTGAGACGTGCGGATCCATTTGCAAGGCTTTATTGCAAAACGTGGTCAAGACAGGCAGGGTCAATAAACAGCAGACAGGTATGGCAGAGGCAAGACACAAGAGCAATCCTAGAGCAAGCGTGGGTCGACGATCGGAAAACAGTATCCAAAACAGGGCAAGTCAGAGAGAATAATCCGGGAACATGGGCAGGAATCAAAACACAGGAAATCTAACTCGGGATACAAGGAACGCTTGGTAAGGTAGCAAGGCTAACAATACTCGGCAGCGAGCAAGAGCAAGTCCCAGGCTTAAATAGTGTGTGTGTGGGTGATGGTGATTGCGAACAGCTGTCAGTGCAGTGGGTGATGGGAAATGTAGTTCAATGTGATGTGCCAGTGGTGGTGTGGTGTATGAGTCCCTGTGGTGAGCGAGTAACCTCTGGTGATGAGTGAGTAGAAGTGTATGGCCAGGATTCGTGACACATACAGTACCGTTTTCTGGTACACAAAACAAGTACTTTAGATTAGATTCAACTTTATTGTCATTATGCAGAGTACAAGTACAGAGCTAATGAAATGCAGTTAGCATCTAACCAGAAGTGCAAGAATATAGTGTTTTATATACATATAAGTGCAGAGTAAGTGAAGATATGATTTGCAGAATGTACAGTGGAATTGCTATATACAGTATTGAGCAGAGTATATACAGAATATAAATAGGAATGCAATGTAGGGATTGTATGTACATTATGAACAGAGCAATGTAGATTATATAGATTACAGATTATATATACACATTATGAACAGCAGAAACGTGAGAACAGTGGTAATAAATAAATAAATAAATACAGCTGGATGAGTGTGCAAAGTATTGATAGAACAATGTATTCTATGCAAAATAACAGTAGTGCGATATTTTATAGAAATAGTTTACTGTGCTTTGTACAGTAACAACTTTAGACAGTTTATAGTGTAATAACTTTAACAATGTGCAGTCTGTGCAAAATATGTGTAGTGCAAATGCATGTGTGTAAAGTACTGTGACCAGTGCAGTAATAAGCAGGTGCAGGAGTTAGATTTGTGGTGTAGCGTTCAGAAGTGTCACAGCCTCGGGGAAGAAGCTCTTCCAGAGCCTACTAGTGCGAGAGCGTAGGCACCTGTAACGCCTGCCGGATGGAAGGAGGGTGAAAAGTCCATGGTTAGGGTGAGAGGCATCCTTGATGTTTCTTGCCCTGCCCAGACAGCGCTTATAATAAATGTTCTCAATGGAAGTTAACTGGGTGCCGGTGATCCGTTGAGCAGTTTTCACCACCCGCTGGAGTGCTTTGCGGTCAGATGCGGAGCAATTGCTGTACCATACTGAGATGCAGTTCGTGAGTATGCTCTCAATGGTACAGCGGTAGAATTCCACAAGGATCCTGGGATTCAGGTGAACTTTCTTAAGGCTCCTTAAGAAGTAAAGGCGCTTCTGTGCCTTTTTGACCAGAGTGGAGGTGTTATGGGACCAGGTGAGGTCATCAGAGATGTGGATGCCAAGGAACTTGAAACTCAACACGCTCCACTACAGCTCCGTTGATGTAGATGGGTGTGTGTGCATGACTCCTAGTCCGCCTGAAGTCCACAATGAGGACCAGCTGCCTTCCGTGCATTCACCTTACGCAGAGTGGAGTAAACATCTGATGTGGAGAGAGTGAGAGGCAGTTCACTGGGTTGATGCTCAGCTTTGAGTGAGATCTCCTTATTTTGATCAAAACGAGCATAAAAGTGATTGAGCTCGTCTGGGAGGGAGGCAGAGCTGGAGGGGGGCACAGAGTTAGGTGGTTTGTAATCTGTGATAGATTGTATGCCTTGCTACATACGCCGGGGGTCTGAAGAATTGAAGTGTTCTTCAATCTTCTGTTTGTGTGTGAGTTTGGCCTGGCGGATACCCTTCCTCAGGTTGGCTCTGGCTGAGCTGTAAAACTCCTGGTCTCCAGACCTGAAGGCTGCATCTCTTGCTTTGAGCAGGAGGCGAACCTCTCTGTTCATCCAGGGCTTCTGATTGGGGAAAAGTTTAATTTTTTTGTGTGTAGTCACTCTGCTCACACATCTGTTGATGTGCTCCATGACAGAGTTGGTGTAGAGTTAGTGGTGGCCTGGGCAGCAAACTCACTCCAGTCTGTGTGCTGGAATTGATGTTGAAGAGTGGAGTCAGCACCTTCCAGCCAGATTTTAACAGTCCTTGTTGTAGGTTTCACACATTTGATGACCGGGGTATACTGGGGGAGCAGGAACAAAGAGAGGTGATCAGACTGACCCAGGTGGGGGAGGGGTGTGACTTTGTAGGCATCACTCACATTAGTATAAACGTGGTCCAATGTTTTATGACCCCTTGTAGTGCAGGAGACATTTTGATGAAATTTTGGGAGAACAGATCTAAAAGTGCAGTGATTGAAGTCCCAGCAACAATAAAGGCTCCATCCGGGTGCAGGGTTAGTAATTTGCTAATAGCAGCACAGAGTTCTTTCATAGCCACGTTAGCATTAGCGTCCGGAGGTACATAAACTGCAGCAGCAACAATGCAAGTAAACTCACGTGGTAGATAGAATGGCCTGCACTTGATAATCAGGAACTCCAGATCAGCAGAGCAGTAGGTATCAACAATGACAGAGTCTTTACACCATGATTTATTTACATAAATGCATACTCCACCACCCTTGTTTTTACCAGAGGTTGCTGCTACTCTGTCAGCCCTGAAGAGAGAGCGTCCATCCATATGCACCACGCTGTTTGGGACATCGTTGCAGAGCCATGTTTCAGTGAAGAACATAACATTACAGTCCATAAGCCGTTTCTGTGTGAGGGTCCAGATCTTTAGTTCGTCCATCTTGTTCACCAGAGACCGTACATTGGCAAGGAAGATGCTGGGCAGAGCTGGTCGATGTGGGTTTAGCCTTAGCTTAGCACGCAGCCCTCCACGCTTTCCCTGTCTTTGTTTACGGTCTCGACGCCGAGCACTTCCGGACGGTACGAGTGATCCGCTTGTCCACGGTGATCTCAGTAGCTCCGGCGGGAGTTCGCTGAAGTCGAAAGGATGATCTAAAACTATGTTGGAACACCGTTTGTTGATGTCCAAAAGTGACTGTTTACTATAGCTGTAGTTCGCATAACTGGATCGCGCGAACACGAATGAAATAACCAGGTAAATTAACACTATTTTCCAAAATCTGGTAAGACGCTGAGCCTCGCGATGTGTTCGCGCCGCCATCTTTGTCTTGTCTCCTTTAACAGAATACCATAGCTTTTTACCGTTACCATGGCAGCCAACAACAGCAAAGCTTAACCCTCTGCACATTTATATATATTTATATTGAAAACGTTTCAATTCAGTCTATCTTTTATAAAAACCGTTTTAACATGTATTTCTATGGAGACAGGCTGTAGCAGTCGGGCAAGATGGCGGATAGCAGCGGCGGCACATAATATACGCATTCTGATTGGTCAGATCGCCTGTCAATCAAGCTCTTTGCAAACGGTCAATTATGCAGTAAAATATTACATATGATCTGGGATTTTGAAAAAAAAAAAAAGTTTGAGGAGGTCACTAAATCTAGCAACGTTGGCACATTGATTGCAACATAAGTTATTAATATTTCATTGGTTCTCTTGTTTTTGCGTGTTCATAATTTCTTTATGACAGCATAGCCAAAAATTATGACCGCGCAATTTGGCATGTTTCACTGCATCATTATCACAAATGAAACAACTGACTCTAAGCAACTATGCAATATGCTTGCACATTTGTTTTTTTAAATTAAGAGTTAAGATGTCAGATTTCCTAGGCTGCTACTATTGACTTTCCAACTGCCCGCCAAACCATATTGCAAACACAAGCCACTTTTATGAGGATTGTGGGCTTTTCTTGGAGTTATTGGAGCCATTGATGGAACTCATGCTCACATCATTGCTCCAACTCTAAACGAGGAGACATACAGTAGAAAACAAAGCATCAATAATAATTTGTGATAATTTTGCAGACAACCGAACATTTTAAATACCTTAACTAGCAAAATACCTCATAATTCACCTCGTGCATAAAAGATCACAGAGCCGATTGCAATTTTTATTTCTCAAATGGTTCATGTAATCCTACACCAAATGTTTTAAACAGCAATAATTTGTTTTAGATGTTTACAAAACCTCTTCCATATTGTAAAGAACAAAATGAAGCACACAACAGATTTTACAGTAATTGCATAGTTTATTATCTTTGCTTTTACTGTTAAAAAAATTACAATTTAATATTTGTAAATTATTATTACAGTTAATGGTAATGCTATAGCTATACTGTTAATCTAAGGCTATTCTTCAAATTCCAAATCAAAGAACAATGTTTGCATTCTCAGCCTCGCCATAGCCTTTTTGCAAGTCTCAAGCCTTCTTAATGCTGGTGCAAAACTAAGCAGAAAGTGCTCATGCTCATCTACATCCTGCTGTAGGGACTGTAGCACTTGTTGTTGGTACTGGGTGAGACCTGGTGCTACCTCCCTCCTCTTTCCCCTTGATGCTGGTGCTGGAGAAGGATTTGGCTGAGGTCGAACTGCAGCAGGTTCCTGTGCTGGTGCTGGTGGTGGCTGCCAGGGCTTGGTGGACCGCTTACCACCGAGTCACCCATTGCACTCTGGGGGGGGGGGGGGACAATACAACAATAAAAAACTATATAGTAATAAATATATTATTACTATTTAAGTGACCCTTACGTCCTAATTTAAAAAAAAAAAAACCAATATATATATACAGTGGCATGCAAAAGTGTGGGAACCCCTTGCAGAATCTGTGAAAATGTGAATAATTTTAACAAAATAAGAGAGATCATACAAAATGCATGTTATTTTTTATTTAGTACTGTCCTGAGTAAGATATTTGCCATAAAAGATGTTTACATTTAGTCCACAAGACAAAAAAATAGCTGAAATTATTAAAATAACCATATTCAAAAGTTTGGGAACCCTTGGTTCTTACTACTGTGTGTGGTTACCTGGATGATCTACGACTGTTTTTGTTTTGTGATGGTTGTGTTTGAGTCCCTTGTATATTGTTTTATTTTCTCCTTAGGTGCAGAGAGTGTCTTCCTGAGGAGTGGTTCTGTGGGGACTGTGATGTATTGCATCACAAAAAACAGCCACTCCACAACAGGGAATGCGTGATTCGTGGTTTTTTTGAAGCCATTCCTCCGACCTCATGCATCATTAAAGGGGAAGATGGATATTGCACCCATGAGCACGGTACGTTCTCACGAAAGCCCTAATTTTGCTCTTCAATGTGGGTCTGCAGAAAGATACAGATGATCTAAATTATTGGTTTTCCTTTTTTTTGCCAGCTTGCATTTTGCCAACTGTGAAGGTGCCAGACTGCTCCTGTGGAGGCACAAACTTTACTGTGTTACCAGGCAAACCAGTGATTTTAATTACCATCAATGGTAAAAAAAATAAATAAATCAATATTTAGATTTTTGTTATAGATTTGATATTTTTCACACTAGTGTGCTGTGGCATTGTGCTTACAATTGCAGAAGTGTCAAAAGCTATGGAATAGCACATGGTATTGTTATTAACTGAAACAAAGACAGATATCTTTTTTATTTTTGTCCTCCGCAAAGAAAAAAATAGTCCAATCAACACAGCAGTGTGGAATTTGGTGAATTAGACAAATATAATTGTGGGATTATAGGAACTTGCGCAATGTCTCTCAACCATTCACAATGTGCAGAATGAACCAAGTGTTGTAAAATTAAGTATGTGGTAAATGTGTATTATGTTTTTAATTTATTTTTTGTTCCAAGGGCGTTTTGACTTGCATCAGCCACTATATGTATGTCAAACGTGCCAGCAGCAGTGAACCCCTGACTTGAAGGACCTCCTAAGAAGTGGATATTGGCCAGCCTCTGTCAACAATTCCACACTTTATACATTGGACCTCCTGAGCTCCCTTCAGGAACTCAAGATCATCTCTCCAGGATTCTCCAGACAAGCCTTCGCAAAACTGCTGGAGCATCGCACTAAGTGTGGAGGAAGAGTAAGTGTAAATGTTATTACCATATTATAAAATGTCTTTCCATAAGCAGACAATATCACAAATACTATTTCATTCTATATATTTTCCAGTCTGGACCTATCTTCTTAGAGCTTTCATATGCATCATTTGAGGAAGACCAGCTCTGCTGTAGTGCTCCTTTCACTTGCCCAGCCTGCACGCCGGAAATGTTGGCTGTTTCAGCAGATGGAAACAGAAAGCTATATCGCTTTCGCCGAAACGGAAGGTGATCTTTCTTCCAGTCTTTTTATTGATTTATTTTCTTACTTTATATATTTCATGGATGGATTTCCTATTTTTCTTTCTTCCTCAGCTCTGATGATCCTGGATTTTTTGAGGGGCTCTTTGTGGCTGAAGACAGTGCGGTGTCTAGATTTGTCGACACCATACAGAAAGCAGTGAGAAATGCAAGTTGACAAAATTGTTGTTACAATATTAACCATAACCCCCAATTCAACTACTTCTGCCTACCAACTACAAAATCAAATTTAGAGAATAAATGCCATATATTGAATGACACCATTGCTTTTATTTGATTTGTCGTGTTTGTTTTGTGTGTCATAGACACAGGGAAGAGGCACATGTGGGGACTCCCAGTGGACAGCAGCGAGGGAAACTTCAAGGAAGGCTTCAAAATTGGATGAAGAGTTGCTGTGTCACCACGGATTCCTTCTGAAGGCCCTTAATATGTACAGGGGGGAGATATTTGCCTACCCTCTGTATCTTCAGAAGGAGCTCATGCCAGCCAATGCACAATTCTTCGCAATGGACGTGGCTTGCAAATACTGGCCATACCTGGAGAAAGCTGCTAGTGTTCTTCCTGCTCTTCAGGAGCTGACCACTATGAAACCCTTTCTCAGTGTTATGCATGCTCGAGCCCATGCTACTAAGTGTGAGGTGTGTATAATATTTTGGCATCATATGTACATTTGTAATACTTACACGCACATTAATAATATGAAATTGAAGTTAAGCTACACTATATTATCTTGTCTTTTTGCATAACCATTTCTTGCACAGATTGTAATGCCCTTTGATGCAAATTGTGGTTTGTGATTATTGGGCTATATAAATAAAATTGAATTGAATTTCTTCCACCCTTTACTAACAGATTAAATGGAGTGGCAGGAACCAGGAAGGAGCAGGGACAACCGCTGGTGAGTAGGTGGAGCAAGTGAACAGCTACCTCTCACGTTGTGCCCTGACGACCAAATATATGTCCAAAGCAGGTGATCAGAGTGTTTGCAGTATTCTTGTATACTTTTTTAGATTGATCATTATAATCTCATTATTTCAACAGCACGAGTGGACATGCTTACATTGCATGCAATGGGGTGGAATGAGAAAAAAAATCTCTCTTTACATCAGGCACTTTCCACAAGATATGTGAAGGTAAGTTTCCTATTAATTGTTTTGTGTGTCCTTTTGTTGTGTTTACTTGGCCTGTTGTTAATCATACAAAGTTTTAATCCTGATTATTGTATAACAATGTTCATCAGACTTGTCAGAGACTCCAGGATGAGACTGCAAGGCTAGCTGACCTAAAAACAGAGCTACATTGCACAGATGAAGTGGTGTCACAGTGGCTATCTGATGTGAAGGAATGGGCAGCTGGTGGTAAGCATGACCAGATAAAAGAAACAACAAACATCCTTTTCCAAAAAGGAAAAAGACCAGCCAACCAGCCAAAAAAAAGACCAGCCAACTATGTGTCACCATCTAATGTGATGCCGCATTTATATCAGGTTTATTAGTATATTTCAGTTTCCCTGCAGGAAGTGCACATACCAAGTTTAATTAAGTTGGATTACAATACAAATTCAAACAGAGAAACGGTTCTGTGTTGTTTTAAGAGTGAATTTGCTTTCACGATTTATTCTACAGAGACAACTGATACATCTCATGCCAGTCAAGGCACCACACACAGAGGACTTCAGCAATCAATTGAGGGGCTCTACCGTAGTGTGAGGCAGCGGAAGCGAAACCTCTACCGTCAGAATGGTATAACTATATATTATAATAGGTTGATTAATTCAAGCTACTGTATGCATCCTACTCCACCAACATGGAATTAGCAAATAATGTAGTAGCACAGTTCAGCTCAATCATTGAATTCTGTTCTTTAAATGACCAGTCTGTAGGATTTAGTGGTATCTATCGGTGAGATTTGACGATTGCAACCAGCCGACGTGAAAATGTGAGCGGTACTATCTAAGGCCAGTGTTTGTTTGTCCGTTGTGGGCTACTGTAGGAACATGGTGGTGCAACATAGCAGCCTCCGTGGAAGGGGAGATCTTTTTTTAGATAAAAAAAACTGCCCATTCTAAAGTAATTAATGCATAATTATTATTTTCAGGAGATCATGAAGTGTGTGTGTGTGTGTGTGTGTGTTAGTTATTCCTGCCAATAGATTCCCCCCAAAATGTGAGACGGGGTTGGTGCAGCCTGGAGCAATGGGCATGCTGAAATGAGGCGTTCCGAAAGGTGAATCAGTACAACAAAATCTACCCCTAACCCTACCCCCACACCCTGACAGACAGCTTTGTCGACCAATCATTAAGACCTTTCTCCATGCCCCTACCTTTTGGCACGCCCTAACCTTTCGCCACGCCCATTGCTCAAGCCTGCCGTTATCCCTACTTGCAAAATGTTACACACTGGACCTTTGACCTTTGTTACCCATGTCAGTCTACATTATAATTTTCACATACTTCAATAACTGCAGCTTTACTTTTCACATTTTTGGTGCAATACATTTTTTTCTTGTTGAACAGTTGTCACAAACCTCTGCTCCTGTACTTCATGTCTTTCTAGATAGCAGCAAGTTTCGCCATCGCCTTCGAAGGAAGCTGGCAGAAGACAAAAAGCTTCTTCTTCAGGAGATACAGAAATACAATGATCTTGTACTAGACTCTGCAACAAACATTGACGTAGCTGTGGTGGAGCATTCCCTTACTGGAGAGAGCACTGTGTCTCAAATATGGCCGTGGGAGGTTCATGGCAGTGGTATGTCTGTTTTCAGATGTTTCACAGAAATTTATTTACAGTTCTGCTTTATAGAGTATACTGAACTAAGGCATGCATGTTACATATTGAGTGTTGTAATATTCATTTAGTTTAATGGAGTATTTTCAGTTTTCTTATGTATCAATTTGATAAAAAAGTAAATGTTTGTAGTTATTATGCAAGATTGTCTCATGTGTACATATAACTGTTATTGATTCTTAGCAAACATTTCAATCAAGAAACAAGTGCATGACCAAGTGATGTTGACCATGCGACTGCGTTTTGGTGTTGGAGATGGCACAACACTGCACGTGGTTGCAGAGCCTGGCAATGGTTCTCAAGAACAAGTTGGCTGAGGAGGGTAAGTTTAATTAAAACCCTGTCCATCTAATGTGTAAAAAAAAAAAAACACACATCAGTCTCAGTCACAGAACTTGGATGGAGTAGAACGGTTATTGCTCTGTTTGCCGTGGTCATTTGGCATGTACATAAAATGGGGATTAAAGTTGTTACTGTAGCTATGGTAACAAGTCAGTAAGGCTATAAATATTGATGGTTGAAAGATGTGTAGATTTGTTGTACTATGGCTGTTACTTGAATGCGGAAATGAACAAAAGAATTTTGAACATTGTAATTTGTGTCCTGATATGTTACATGGGGTTAGCATAACATCAAGATTAATCTTATTATTATCTCCTCCAGTCAACATAGAAAACCTTGCTGGTCAGGAACTAACACAATGTGTTACTTCAGCACAACTGTAGTGAAGAAGAAAACTGTTAACTTAAAACAGCTATCAGACATGGGCACAAAACGCTTATATGCTGCTTTGGGCCTCCCTCCATAAAGTCACCTCAGTGAGCCGTCATGTTGCCTCAAGTCGTTTTATACAGAAGCTAGCCTGGTCCCATGTCAGCGATATACATAAAAATGGCAACCATCCTGCTATGTAGATTTGAATAGGTTAGTTCTTTGGCCTTATGAAACAATCTTAATATAGTTTGTCTTTAATGTAATCTCTTTTGTATTTTGAGACGTAGACAAGGGAAATGAGGGACTTTGCTGTCTCTTAAGAAGAAGACTGTCAGAGGTGTCACAAAGGTTCCAAAGTGGTCCTCCAACAGTACAAGACTGCTTTAGGTCCTGAGACCTCTGTCCTTCTACATGTTGAAGAGGAAGATCAAAGTGGCCTCAGTAGTCCAGACACCAGTGAGGATGAAGAGGAAAACACAATTTAGGTCATTTATTTATTAATATGTATGCTTGTTTGTTTTTGGAATAACCCCCTGTTACTGTTATTCTTAATAATTTATTTGTGTATTTTATTAATGCTTTACACACCTTATTCATTCTAAAACAGCTGAAATTCACCCTCTTATCCTAATTCTTGCTTTTTTGTTTTTCTGTATTTCCCCAGATGGAAGCTGCACGAAGGACTGTGTTGAAAGAAATGGACTTGACCTGTATCTGTGTATTATTAGTATGCTGATTGATTAACCACAGCAAAATCTGTGTGCATTCTACAGATTCTCTTGTTGAAAATTCAAACTGTTGGTGCGTCCCAATTCGCATACTATCCATCCTAAATAGCATTCGAAAACAGAATTAGTACATCCCAAATCGAAGTATGTTGGTGCATCCCAATTCGCATACTATCCATCCTAAATAGCATTCGAAAACAGAATTAGTACATCCCAAATCGAAGTATGTTGGTGCATCCCAATTCGCATACTATCCATCCTAAATAGCATTCGAAAACAGAATTAGTACATCCCAAATCGAAGTATGTTGGTGCATCCCAATTCGCATACTATCCATCCTAAATAGCATTCGAAAACAGAATTAGTACATCCCAAATCGAAGTATGTTGGTGCGTCCCAATTCGCATACTATCCATCCTAAATAGCATTCGAAAACAGAATTAGTACATCCCAAATCGAAGTATGTTGAAATGAGTGTTCCAAATATACCCGGATGGTCTACTATTTTCGGTCAGAATCCGAAGTGCAGATCGATGCGCACTATAACGGCTAATATTGCCCACAACCCATCACGCGTTGGACGAGGATTCGGTTAGAACTACAAACACGAGTGAAAAGTGTTAAAAAACTACAGACATGGAGGATGCGCGAGTCCGTCTTTATGTAGAGAGGTTTAGATAAAGGGGTTTGAGTAGGGTGACCAGATGAGATTGGTTGAAATTCGGGACGTGGGGGGGGGGGTAATGAATAATGAATAATAAAGATAATGAATTTCAAACGAAAGTGACTGAACCAATCATGTTTTTATTAATATAAGTAGCCTACATATACATATAATTTTATATAATATAGAAGTAGCGTTAGGCTATTTTTATACTTCAAACTGAAGTTAATGAACCAATCATATTTTTATTAACAAGTACATATGCATATAAATTGATATAGCCTAATACGTAGGCTATAGAAGTATTATTTTGAACACGGTGCCTCGCCCTCGACCGGTCTGACTTCTTCACGCGACTTCTGCCTGCACTTTCAACTGTCCTAACGGCTGCTGCAACTTGCGCTCTCTTCATCTACTCTATAAAGCAAAAAGGGGACAAAAAGGTCGTATTGTCTTTGTGCATATAGCCTAGATGAATTAGATAAATTAATAGAAACAATATAACTTTAAATTCACACTTGAGCTATATAGCCTACCGAGGTTGTGGAGGCTCGACATCAGCATATTTTGCAGAGATTTTCACTGCTGCCAGCACTCCCGTCTTTCCCAGGATGTATTTATGGAACTCTGCACAAGTCATCATTAAATTCATTTTTACTTTGATTTCGCTGCGGACCAGGTTAAATGAGCACCTGTTTCTCACATCGGTCCAGGCACCTTTCATTATTGAAAACACTCGTTCCGAGTAAGCATTGCTCACGGGGATGCTCAAAATGAAAGACAGTAGCTTGGCATACTGTGGGAACGCAGACGTGCTCCTGAGTGCTTGGGCCCAAAGCGCACCTACAGGGTGACTGTGTATTTCCAGATGAGGCAATATCTCTTTCAGAACACAGCTCTCGTTGTAGAGCTCATCCAGGTCGAGTTCATCATGCATCTGAAGGGCGGATACAGCGGCCGTTAATTCCCTGTAGCTGATTTCTTGCTTTTCCTTAAGATTGAAACACTGGATGTTGAACAGGTGCCCGGATTCTGAGAAGTTGAACCATTTCTCAAGGTATTGCTCCGCGATATCATAAAAATTTGTGAATTCTCTCTTGAGCCTGTCAACCCTAAGATTAACGGAGGAGAGGAGGACGCGGTCAACTTTTGCTCCGAAAAAAGCATCTTTTTTTGCGCTGCTGGAGTTTGGTTCGGAGGCCACTCATAAGTGCATATACTTCAACTGAGGTGAGACTGTCACTCTCAAGACTCAGCACAGCACCAGTAAAAAGCTTTAAAGTGTTTTGCGAGAAGAAGAGTGTGACCTCCAGCTCGCTGCTTTCATCTTCCTCTCCATGCTCGTTAACCTGGAGCGCATCCCAGAGGACACGGGGGCACTCCTCCTGTCCCAGTGACAAGAAGTAGCTGCGCACCGCTGGCCAGGTGTTGACAAGTCTGTCAATTGCAGGGTGCAGGCTCAACCAGCGTGTCGGGACGTGACGCAACAGTGTTTGGTACTCCATGTCAGCAAATTCAAACATTTCTTTGAGGGTGGAAACTCTCTTCGCAGAACAGCTGAAATGGTTAAATTATTTTATGACGATAGTCTCCACATCTATTTGCAGTGCATTGCTGGCACGTTTTACTGCATTGTGTATTATGTGAGCTGGGCAGTTTGCAGGAAGGATCTTGCTGTTGATTTTTTTTTAGATTTTGGTAAATGGAGTGTTTTCTGCCGAAATTCACTGCCGCATTGTCAGCCGAGTAAGCCGAGATGTTATTGATGCTGAGTTTGTGTTCCTTTAATTTATTCAGTAAAGTGTCAGTGACGGCATCTGCGCTCTCGGCTGCTTGTTCAAAGAAATCAAGAACTCTGTTCTGGATGCCCTGCTCAGGAGCGACCGCAGCTAACGAGTTTAGCTATGCCCGAATCCGAGTACAGTTTTGGTGTTAACTTCATCGCACAGTCAAGCGATCTGTATGATTGTTGGTGGGTCACACAGTGGAACACGGAGGTCAGCTCAGCAGCAGCTATTTTATTATACATGGAATCATCCTGCTTCTTAAAGAAGGACGAGACCAACTTGTTGGTCTGTACTGTCGCGGTGTTGGTACAGTGTAATTTGCTGCTAGCATGCAGCCTAACATCTGCCTCCCCCCCGTGAGTGACACCAAACTCTTTCCTACACACTTTGCAGAACGCTTTACTTTCATCATGTAGGGCTTTTGCAATCCATGGATACCTGCCCACCCACTCCTCCCGGTACCTGCAGAGACGTTTTAGCTTTTTTGCAGCATGTTGGGGTTCCGGTACACCAGCCATGTCAATTTCATGAATGAAAATTTGCTTATCAGTGCATATCTTAATGCGCGCCTACGGTATATCTAAAAAAAAAAAAACAAGATGCTGCAGCCAATGAGCAGCTGCAGCAATGGGGGCTGGTTGCCAGGCTGCAGGATGACTCAACCTCGCTCCACGGACAGTTTTTTATGTTTTATCAGACAATAACTATTTAAGATTTTGCTTCAGTATAATTTTCGGCACAATTAGAGCGGGATTCAGGACAGCAGCTTAGATTTCGGGACTGTCCCGAATTTTTCGGGACGTCTGGTCACCCTAGGTTTGAGTGATTAATTATCAGTATCTAACCTGACGAAAATTCATTTATTCAGTGTTGTCTACATTATATTGCATCTGCAGCAGCATTGTGAACTTTTGTAAAGATACGTTTAGCCATTAACTTTTAAAGGTCCTGTTCTTTGTGATCCCATTTTTCAAACTTTAGTTAGTGTGTAATGTTGCTGTTAGAGCGTAAATAATATCTGTAAAATTATAAAGCTCAAAGTTCAATGCCAAGCGAGATTATTATTTAACAGAAGTCCCCTTTCAAAGCCTACAGCGAACGGCCGATTTGGACTACATCCCTCTACTTCCTTTTTTTAATGACGTCACTAGAACAGTTTTTTGACTAAACTCCACCCACAGGAATACACAAAAAAAGGGGGCGTGGTCTTGTTGCGCTCCCACGGAGAAGAGGAAGAGTTGCGTTTGTAGAGTGTGTTTGTCGCCATGTCGTCGAGACGCTGTTATTTTCATATAATAACACTGAGTGTATGGCGCTCGCTTTGTGTCATTTCTTTCCTAACCAAGCTTAAAGACGTGTTAACGTGCGTGAGGAGAACGTCCCGTCTGAACGCAATACTTAACGTCCCTTGGCTAATTTAAAAATAGCGCACGTACTTGTATGCAGCTACTTGTATGATGGATTAATAAATGACTAACTAACTAACTGTATTTTTATATGTACATTTCTGAAATGCATTTTCTGTAAAGCTGCTTTGAAAAATATGTAGCCTATTGTGAAAAGCGCTATACAATGGACTTTGAGTGGACTTGTCTTATTTGAGACACTGTTTGAACAGTGTGGGCTAGAAGATTTGATAATTTAAGCTATTATTAAATTAGATTAAGTAATTTCCAGCAGAGAAAATCACATTAACATAGGCCTAGCCCTTAACATCCTCAAAGGATATTAAGAAAATACTATTTAGGTTTGGATACATAAAAAAAAAACCTAATCTCAACAGTAAAAAGCTTTGAATGTATTTTGCAATATCAATTATGCACGAGTGTGCATGGGAATAGGAAATAGGCTATATAGGCTACAATAATAATAAAAAAAAGCTCTATAGTAGAGTGGAAGCATTACTTAATTATATTCTGAATTTCTATGTTATAAAAAAAATCGTTCTATGAAGCTCATTTAAACCGAGTTGTAAATATGCCGAAATGAAAGGAGGCTAAATAAATATTAAACTACTAACTATCAATATAAAATTGCCAGTAGATGGCGCCAAGGCCCTGTTCTATTGAGATTACTGGTTGATGTTCAACCTATTCTTTCAAAAACACAAATATATATTTAACACCCACACAACTACAGTTGTTCTGCTGTGGCGTTGTTTGGAACTGTATTTTCATCGGCTATTGTGTGAAATGCCAGTCATTAATATATTGTTTATTTACAGGCATTCTGGGTTTCTAAAAACTGCTCATTACAGAAACATTCAAACAAATATTTACAAATTTGTGTTTTACTTGGTATTTTTCCTCAACTTGTCTCAGTTGGCAATTAATTTTCATTATATTTAAACATATATTTCTGTTACTCAGTTGTGAAACATTATGTGAATTTAAAGTGGCTGCGTTATAAATAGAAATGGAGTGGAGGTAGAAGGTGGAGGGAAAATTGATGTCACCCTGGAAGATGTGCTTGTGTTTGCTTCTGGGGCATCTGCCATACCTGCATTTGGATTTGGAGAGAATCCTACAATTAAATTTCTTCATGAGGAACTGAATGGCAACCGGTGGATGTTCCCAGAAGCAAACACTTGTGCCATCACCTTGAAGTTGCCCATTGGGCATAAATATGAAGACTTTTGTCATTTTATGACAACTGGAATCATTCAGTCACCAGTGTTTGGGGTAGCCTAAAACTTGGGGTAACTCCTGCATGGCTGTTCGCTCCCCAGCTGGCCTGCTGTTGTTGTGTGTTTTTTTTACGTTGTTTATACTACGTATTGTGTATTGTTTGCTTGTGTTAAAATATAATCATATAAATATTACTTTGTATGCCCTAAACCTTGACTGTCTTTTATTCTTTATACCTTATTTATTTTAGTATGACATGATAAAAATAATTCATTACATTTATATAGCGCTTTTCTAGGAACTCAAAGCACTTATACGGAAGGGTGGGAATCACCTCCACCACCAATGTGCAGGTCATTGATTTTTAATGACCACAGAGAGTCAGGACCTCGGTTTAACGTCTCATCTGAAGGACAGTGCTCTTTGACAGTATAGTGTCCCCGTCACTATACCGGGGCGTTAGGACCCACACAGACCACAGGGTGAGCGCCCCCTGCTGGCCTCACTAACACCTCTTCCAACAGTGACCTAGTTTTTCACCGGAGTTTCCCATCCAGTTACTAACCAGGCTCAACCCTGCTTAGTTTCAGTGGGGGACCAGTCTCAGGCTTCAGGGTGATATGGCTGCTTTTGGATATTGGATAATATTGGTTAATCATATATAAGTAATATAAACATGAGTGTTATGCCATAGCATTTAATCAGTTTTATACAATATAACTGCAGTGTTGACTGTTAATTTGACTTTTAATTGATGTCAATCTGCTCTTACAAGAATTCCAGTGATGACAATACAGATTGTGCAAATAAATGGAGCAATATGGAATGAAAAACATGTACTTCATTAACTGCGAAATTGTTAATGCTTTTTACTGTAATTCTTATTTATTTAACCAACTTTATTTCCCAGGATTTAAAGATTTAGTGTAGCATTTATGATTATTGTGTGTGCTTAAAAGCAGCGTAAAGGTATGGGTATCTCATGTATAAATAGGTAGACAGGAATAGGACCAGCATGCAGGCAATACCATAGAATAAAGCAGTTATACTCTGACCATTTAAGTCTATTATTCTGTTATTAAAAGATGCTACAAATGACATTACAAACTCTTCGTTTTGACATAAAAGTACATTTAAAAAAATCATTAACATTTCACTCATTTATCTTGTGTTAGTGGAATATAACTTTTCCAAAGATGCAGAACCCCCCATACAATACAAATCTGTAAGACATTTAAAGCACTTAAAATATTTTACAAAAGCAAATATTAAAAAAAAGTGAAGTGACATTCAGCCAAGTATGGTGACCCATACTCGGAATTTGTGCTCTGCATTTAACCCATCCAACGTGCACACACACAGCAGTGAACACACACACACACACACCGTGAACACACACCTGGAGCAGTGGGCAGCCATTTTATGCTGCAGCACCCGGGGAGCAGTTGGGGGTTCGGTGCCTTGCTCAAGGGCACCTCAGTCGTGGTATTGAGGGTGGAGAGAGCGCTGTACATTCACTCCCCCCACCTACAATCCCCGCCGGGCCGAGACTCGAACCCGCAACCTTTGGATTATGAGTCCGACTCTCATTAGGCCACGACTTCCCCCAAATATATACTATATCGAACATTGCTCCTTTCAGAAATTGTTAATGCATTGAGCCCTTAATGTACAGGAATAAATGACCCAAGACTTACTGAAACTTCCTACAAGTATATCAAGGAGTGGACATGGCTAATGAGCAGATGAGTGTCCCTCTGCTGCCACCTACTGATGTTAGTGGTCATTTCATGGCATTTTTGTTTTAAGTGTTTGTTTTTCCTGCAGGTGAAAACAAGATGCATCCGTTTAAGCCTTTTACTTTATTTATCAGGGCTTTAAATTGTTTTGCCTGAGTTGGGTGATATATTTGTATGCTCTTAACATAGTAGCAAAAAAAATGTGCAGTATGACTAGGCTACATTTAATAGAGTGCTAGGCTTTATAAAAACTTTAGTGTAGCTCTATTAAATAGTACGTTTATGTTAAACAATTTTAATTATAAGACTAGCAGTAACCGGTAATCAGAAATATGCTAATTCATTTTAGTTTAAAATCCAATAAGCTTTAAAGTGGATTCTGAATGGTTAATTAATACTAAATGCAGCATCTATGAATGAACTTGAGGCATGCAGACCGGCTGCTGCAGGGCTTTAACAAATCTTAAACAAACAAATAATGATATGACCCACTTTTTCTGAATTTTACTAGCCCATTTTATTTGTCTCTCATAAGATCGTATATACATGACAATAGACTTTTATCTATCATTGGGATACCTATACTTAACAGACATTCAGCATTATAGAAATAAATAAATTCAATGTAGTCCTAAGTAAACTGCCAAAATAAGATTATCTATGATAATGTCTATAACAGTAAATGTATGAGAAAATAAGGGAAATTAGGCGGGCAGACGTGCAGGCGAGCAGACGGGCAGACGTAATCCACACGTTAACTTCTAACCTGACGCCGCCGTCACGTCTGAAAAGATCAACAGCTACACGTTATTGACGTGTCTACATGACGTGATATTTGCGTGTACGTCTCCATATAAAACAAATGGAGACGTACATGCACGTATACACGTGTGTTATCTGTCGTGCTTGTCAGTCTCGTCGTACACGCAAATATCAAGTCATGTAGATACGTCAATAACGTGTAGCTGTTGATCTTTTCAGACGTGACGGCGGCGTCAGGTTATAGGGAAAGCCAAGGTATTCATAAACGCCTGCTCGGGCGTCTGATTGCACACTCACACGTCAAAAGCGTGCGCTTTGACAGCAAACGCGCGTCATGGACGCACGTTTTGCCATGAAAACGCGCGTTCTTAGCGCGCGCTTTGGGATTATGACGAACGAGCGTCAGAAACGCGCGGTTTTGTGTATCAAAACGCGCGTCTTCGACGTGTGATTTCCTATGAAACGCGCGTTCTTGACGCGCGCTTTGGAGTCACCAAAAACGCGCGTTTTTGACGTGCGTTTATCATAACAGGAAATGGGCGTCGAATACGTGCGTTTGGAGTCGGACAAAACGCACGTTCTGAACGTGTTACAGGTAAACCAAACAGGCGGAACAAACATCTTTTGAAGTATTCACACAGGCGAAAACAACGTGCTCTTTCTGTAGTGTTCTCAAAATGGCATGCGTCAAAAGCGTGTGCTGACTTCATTGCCCGATTCTGTCATGTGTCCGCTATATCCTCCTGAGACCCCCCAAAAAAGCTTTTTTTCATGTCATTACATTGTTTAGAGCATTAGAAAAAAATGGAAAATTAACATATATTTTATTCATATTTTTTTCCTAAAAATAAAATGGCATGAATAGACATCAAAAAGGCAAAAACAATGGGATTTTTTTTTTTAAATCACCAATACATTTTTAGGTTTCAGGATTTTTTTCTTCTAAAGTTTGTTTAAGGATGATTCTCAACTATGTTATAAAATATATAACAAAATGATTTGATATACCATTTTGTTTTATGCAATATGTCTGTAAAAAATTCCATAAACTGGTTTGCCCATTAAACACAGTGTATCTATACTGTATCTAATTTGCATATTAATGTGTTGCTGTTGGGACAGCATGTTGAAAAAAGAATTGTCATAATGGGAGTAAATTGGCCAGATGTTCATAACAATATATAATATTTCATAAGAAAATTGATATATATAATTTATTTTTCTATTCAATTGTTATGTCTCCCAAAATGCAAAAGCACACGCTTTTGACGTGTCGGTGTGCAATCAGACGCCCGAGCAGGCGTTTATGAATACCTTGGCTTTCCATAGACGTCTGCGTCTGCCGAACGTCTCGTCTGCGTCTGCCACATCACTCGTTCGTGTGCCGAACGTCTCGTCTGCGTCTGCCATAGTCTGCTGCAAGGGCGGTTTCCAGCACATTCCACTCACTCATTCTTTATTATTTTTTCCCACTGATCTTCAGTTGTATTTAATTAAGTGATTTTACCTGTATAGCTTTTATTCCAAATAGTAACGAATTTACACAAATGTTCATGTTAAAATATTTGTTTGCAATTGTTTCTTGTCAACATATGCACAGATAGCCTACTTATCAAGAAATCATGTAGCCTAGGCTACTATTCACCACTAGGAGTCTCTTGACCAACACAAAAGAGTAGTTGTAAACATTTGGGCTGATTTAACTAACATAAATAATATTTGTAATTTGTAATAGCCTATGTAATGTTTAATTTTAGAGTTTAGAAATATTTCGTTTTAGAGTTTCGCCGAAGTTTGATTGACAGGCGATCTGACAGTTAACAGAATTATACTTAAAAACAGTTAGGCCTACACCTCAAAAGAGAAAGGTGAGCACAGTTTATTAGTATTAAGCTATTATTATTATTTAGCCTAAATGTCTTTGCTTGTGCATAAAAACATTTAGATTTGTATCAGGTACAGAAATATTTTGGCATAATAGTCATAAAAGCCGGAAGAGAATTAACATAGACCCAGAGTTTCTCTTTCAAGTCTCCCATGGTTTTTAACATCACACTTAAACAACATATCCTGATATTCATTCATGTGCTGTAACTAGAAGAGATAATCGATCAGTTCATGTCCTGCTTGGACAGTAAAGAGTCATGAAACGGTGTCTATTTATTATTTGAATTCCTTAAAAATGAGAGTGTGGCTTGTTGGACATAGCAACAGTAGGCTAGAGAGGCGTGTTTTTTGCGAAAGTCGTTGTCATTTGTGGAGATGATGGGAAACCTAGTGTTTTAGTACCTGCAGGATAAGCAGGGAATCATGTACAATTAATTTGTTGTCATGAGAGTATTACTAAATCACTAAATCAAATACGTTCTGAAATTGTTCTAAAATATAAATGTAATGTTTTTAAATTTAAACGAATGCATTACAAGTTTTTATGACACGTTGACCTACTGAATGTACATTTTACTTAATTTTTCTCAGTTACATTTCACTAATCATCCTTAGTATATGCCTACCAGAAATTGCATTTCTCAAAACAATTCATACAAACAGCAGTACACAGTGGATTACTGCAAAAGCCTTAGGTAATCTCAAAAGTATTTGTCAATGAACATATCAGTGCCATCACAATGACATGTCCTTGTGTCATTGTTCACAAAATGGTACAAATGTTTAGCCACGTTGTCAACACTATATACTCTCTCAGTATTACCTGATGTAAACTGACAATCATTGAAAACGACTGGACTTTATCTATATGGATTATATCAATTTTAACTTCACAAATTGAAACATTGAGTGGAATGAGTACTAAACACAAGAGATTTTTTTTTGTGTGTGTGTGTACACAAACACACAGCTGGTGCTATGAACAAATAATTTTTAATCAGTATTATGACAAATACAGACTGAAAAAGGACTAAACTGATTCTAAGGAAAACATAAACCAACAAAAATGGCCATTAAATCAAAAATAACATGGCCACAAGAGATCCAAGAACTTGGATATAAGTGGAATATGATTTCTTTTGATGAATAAATCACTCTTTATGTAAAACATTAAACAAGTTCTGGTAGTTAAAACTCTTTTTGCAACACAGACAGGCAATATCAAACAAATAATGTCAACTACATTACCACAGCAAAATCAGTCCAGGTAAAGCCATAAGATGAAATGATAAATAGAGAAGGAGTGCCCCCCAGTGGCTCACGCGGGCACTCCAGCCGCTGATTGTCACATAAATACAGGTTAGACAATAATAATACAGGGTTTTATTTGATTATCACAAATAAACAAGATTTTGACGCATATCCATGTTTGTGCGGAGTGGAGCGTGAACACTTGTATTTTCCTATCAACAGTGGAAACAACTTAAAATGCTCATAATTTATGGTCATATTATAGAAAATAATAATACATAATTCGCAACTACTTTTATTTGAGTAAACTCACAATAACAAGAAAACGTTTTGATTTCGTAAAATAAAAGAAAACAATCAGGCGTCTAAAAAATGAACGGAAACAAAATAAAGCTTGAAATGTCCAATTTTAAACAAACAAATTCGAATCGAAAGCAAATCTGATAATCCGCATGAACGGTGCATTTCTATCTAAAGGCGCATCCGCTTTACAGCAGAGATGGAGATATGTTTGCAGCCGACACTGATTTAGAAAATACTAGTTTATTAATAAAAACAATTAAAATGCCTCATTATTTTTTCAGACACATTTATTATCATTAGCCTATAAACCACCTATAAATCAGCTCTCTGTATGGTTCCAGAGATGGCTCTTCTCATTCAGCACTGCGGGAAAATAATTTGGCCTTAGAAATCCAGTAAAATCAAAAACAAAAAATCCATATTAATTTGTGAATATTTTAAATGTTTAATAAAGGGGCAAAACGTCATAAACAAAAGTCAAATAATAGTTTACAAACTATTTAAAAAAAAGTTTACAGTCGGTTTTTTTTTTCACCACAGGTGACTTATATATAAAAAATAGTAGCCTATTTTTCAATTCTATTCTTCTATTTAAAGGATCTACAGAAAACGCGATCGAGTTGTCTGTTTTCTAGTCTACCAAAGTGCTGTAGCCTAGGCCTTTTAAAACTATATAAAAAACACAATAACAACCCCAACAATAAGCTATAAAAATGCAATAGCCTATATCAAGTTTGTTTCTTCATATTTCTATCTTTGTGGGGGCATTTGGCCCTCAAAATGTGGGTTAAACAACACACACACAATATCCTATATATAAATCACAGACGCAGACATCACGTTATAAGACAGACGCAAGTGTCACGTTCATTGAGACGAGTGCATGTTGCAAAGTCATATTAAAGAACCGATCGCAACCGCTGGCACACTGCACTGAGCCATGTTGAGTAGAGTGTTAGAGAAAAAAATTATTAATAACTTCACTGCCACACGTGAATGACGCGTGACGTCTGACTCGACACTTCACTGCCACGCGTGATTTACGTGACGTCTGCGTCTTAAAATGAATGGAATAAATAGCAGAAAGAAAAAAAAAAATAAGACGTTGAGTGAGACGTTCATTGAGACGAGTGCATGTAGCAAAGTCATATTAAAGAGCCGATCGGAATGCCATACATGAGCGCTGTCTTGCTCTCTCTCCCTCGCGCATATTAATCGATATCAATTGACACACGATAGTAAAAGGTTAGGCCTTAACAGAGATTAATACTATCTTTCAAATAGTGTACTGATCAAATTGAAGGCTACTATAAGAACAGTTGGTAAAATCAGCTACATTAATACATGCTTCACCAAACTATATGATTTGCAATTGTAACAGTTTGTCATTCCCGATCTCTGTAATCATAGCTAAAAACTAAAATGCTTTTTTTTTAATTTTCATTAAATTAATTAATTAAAATAATTAAATTAGAAATAATGGAGTGTTCAGAAAGAACTAAAAGGAGGAAAATATCAGCGAAAGTGGAGGAACATTTGCGTCTCCTTGAAAAGGAGTCTATGATTGAGGATTTGTTGACACATGATTCTGAAAAGGAATACCCACTGGATGATTTGTTAGAGCATACTGAAAGCGAAGATTCCACGGACACTTTCTACGATGCTTGTGATCAGAGCTGTTTTGAGAATTCATCAAATGATTTAGAAGATGAAAATGATGATTTTATGATTTTAACATTTCCTCATTTGATGATTTGGATTGTGAAAACTGGGTGCCAGGTGATATGCCTGGTTGTGATAGTGACTGTGATTTGCATGGAGATGAATGTTCTGACTTGGAAGATGATAATGATGATGATTCGCGTGGGTTTGCAGAGTGGGCTGCAGAATTCAACATACCACAAACAGCGCTGTCTGCACTTCTTAAAATCCTAAGGAGAAAGGGTCTTGATATCCCAATGGATGGCAGAACTCTTATGTCCACTGACAGATCTTGCAATGTGGCGAATATGGCTGGGGGGTCCTACTACCACTTTGGAATCGGAAATACTCTCATAGCTGAACTAACATCTTTAGGACATTTAGCAAATGTGACTGAAACTCTCACACTTCGAATTAACATCGATGGATTGCCCTTATTCCGTAGATCCAGTATGAGTCGGTGGCCTATTCTGGGTATGATTAGGGAAATTCCAGAGTGTAGTGTCTTTGTAATTGGAGTGTACTCGGGTGCGTCCAAACCTGCAAATGTGCAAGAGTATTTACAAGAATTCACTGTAGATATGAAAGCCGTTTCTCAAAGTGGTATTGTATACAATGGTGTACATTTCAGGGTACCATTACCCGATGCTTTTATTTGTGATGCACCTGCTCGTGCCTTTCTTAAATGCTCCAAAGGCCATACAGGCTATTATGGGTGTGAGAGGTGCACTCAAAAAGGCCAGTACATTAATGGGAAGGTGGCTTATCCTGAAATATCAGCAGAGCTCAGGACAGATGAGCAATTTGGTAGGCAAGGCTATCAACAGCACCAACTGTCAGCCTCCCCCCTAAATGATCTGGGTATAGGATTAGTTACCAGTTTTGTGTTAGATTATATACACCTTGTGTGCTTGGGGGCAATGCGTAAGTTAATATTTCTTTGGTTGAAGGGGCCGCTGAAATGCAGGCAATCTATGAATTTTTTTGTTGTAATGTCAGCATATATGGTTTCTATCAGGCAATTTTGCAAGGAAACCACGATCCTTGTTTGAATTCAGCACATGGAAAGCTACAGAGCTTCAGCAATTTTTACTTTACACTGGCCCTGTTGTTCTCCTCAATAATATACCCAGTAGAATGTACAGAAACTTTTTACTTCTATCGGTATCTATGAGAATTCTTCTTGAGTCCTGCCTTATATTCTCCTGACAATTGTGACTATGCTGAGGAGATTTTGAAACTCTTTGTAACAGATTTTGCTGCAATTTATGGCACTGAATTTGTCAGCTATAACATGCATTCATTGATCCACCTAGCTCAAGATGCACGAAAATTCGGCCCGTTAGATAGTGTTTCAGCTTTTCCCTTTGAGACATTTTTAGGTAAACTGAAAAAACTTGTCCGTCGGCCTCAAAACCCTCTCCTACAACTCGTCAGGCGGATCCATGAGAAGCAGAAAGTGGCAAGCCAAAAGACCACATCAGTTTTCAGCCCACTTAAACAGCTCCACTTTTCTGGACCATTGATTAAATCAATTGCAACATGGGAACAATACAGGCGTTACAATGATGGACAGACACTGACCGAGTCCGATTCTACAGAGAATACGGGAAGGGGGAAGCGCAAAAAGAGGTGATGCTATTTGAACTACTACTACTAAATGGATGATGAACATTTGAATTTCCCAATGACACAGGAAGGACAAGTTTTGTTAAGTGTATTTGGCTCAAAGCTGTCAAAACGAGGGAGGTAGACAACAGATATACAATTAACCAATAAATAAAATTAAATTATCCACCCTCAGTTCTGTGCAGACACCTGCACCGCCTCCATCCGCCCTCAGGTCTTCACCTCCATCTGCTAGGCCGATACTTCCACCACCTCTGGGGAACCTTAGATGGCCCGATGTTTCAACCCATCACCACGTCACCATGTCACCAGAAACCCCTCGAAGACAAATCAGGGACAACATGTTTGTTCGCATCTTAACACTGCTTGAGGAGATGAAAGAGACTCTCAAAATCCAGGGGAGGATGCTACAAACACTTCTACAACAGCGTGGCAACATTAGCACCACTGTCTCTTCTACCCCAGAGGGTTTCCCCCTAAAGACAGTTAGGGATGTGGAATTCATGGAAGAAAAACTGGCAAACCCAAACTTCATGTCCGAACTGGTATGTATGTTAAGTCTAGGGTAGTGCAACTCAATTCAATTTTATTGGGGGGCTTGCAGTGAATTTGATATGAAACTTCCCAAGTGTGCTCACACTAGGGGTGGAACGGAACACAGAAGTCACGGTTCGGTTTATACCTCGGTTCAGACATCACGGTTCGGTACGAGTTCGGTGCAATGGAGGGAAAAGCAACAACAACAACAAAAAAAAATGTACAAGGCATTTTTTATTTATTTTGCATGTCTCAGGCTGTACCACCAAAGTAAAATAAATGTCTTAAACCTTGTATTTTTTAAATAAGTTTTATTAATAAAGGCATAGAACCAGTTTATTTGTAGTGCACTGACAATGGTTTTATATAATTAGTTTATTAATTAATAAAAAGACAAAAAGACCTTGATATGTTTGGTAATTGTACCTGAATGAATTTAAAATTAATTTGCTATATTTCAGATCAATATATTTGTTTTCCTTCATTTTAATTAACACTAACTTTATTCTCATCTGAATTATAAATACTTTATTTCTGTATAAAATCATACTACCATTAAAAACATTAGATTTTTCTTTTTTAATCAATATAGAATGTGTAACTTAAAAATAAACAGATTAGTGCTCTGTTCAAGAAATGAAAACCAATGCAATATGACGAATGTCCAAAAGATGGCACTGACAGACTGTTTTTAAATGGGGTTGGATAAATATTTTTTTCTTTTAAACAGTGTGTGTGTGTGTGTGTGTGTGAGAGAGAGTGATTTTGGTTGGGTGAAAATTGTAGGTTACAGTTTGACAAAAGCACAGTATTGTGTTTTTATTGCGAATGTACACAAATATAAGTTAACACTTTGCAGTTTGAATGATGTCCTGTATGAACAAAATGACAGAGTATGTTTTTATGTTTCCACTGTTCGATCGCGCCCGTGCCTCTCTCTCTCACACACACACACACAACATATTCCAGCATTGCAATCTTGACATCGAAGCATGTTCATTATAGCCACGGAGCTTCAGAGCTAAGGCGGGGCTACAGATTAGGTGTCCCTAAAATACCCGCATATCTAACAGTAGTTCCACATTACATTAATTTGCATGCAAGTTTTATTTATTTTTATACCGTGTATTCTCTGTGTATATTCATGCACCGTACCGTGACGCCCGTACCATTTCGGTTCAATACAAATACATACCGTTCCACCCCTAGCTCACACCCATGCTTCTGGCAGTTCTTTCATGTTGAGTGGTTTACTCCAGTGAGCAATATACTGTAGATAAATTTGCTTTGTATTACCTTTGTTCCCCCTCAGGTTGCAGCTGTGACTGACATAGGGGGGGGAACTGTTGACGAGGCCACAAAAAGGATGATGACCTTCCTCCTAGACCATGCCCTATCCAGGCAGTATAACTTTCTGGGCCGAAATGGGAAGAGAGAGTTCAAGGCCTTAAAACTGTATGAAGTAATATATGGTAGGTGTGCATGTAGATAATGTTTTAAGTTGTACCGATAATAGAAAGGTGTCACAATACCCTAACGCAGAGGTCTTCAATCCTGCTCCTGGAGGGCCACTGTCCTGCAAAGTTTAGTTCCAACCCTAATCAAACACACCTGAATCAGCTCGTCAAGCTCTTCAGAATCGCTTGAATATTCAAAGGCAGGTGTGCTGAAGCAGTTTGGAACTAAACTCTGCAGGACAGTGGCCCTCCAGGAGCAGGATTGAAGACCTCTGCCCTAACGTTATAAACATGTCGATTTTAAATATTGTGAATGGAGCGTTTGTTGTCCTGGCTGAGCAGTGTGTTCGCACATGTCTCTCAGTTGCTTAGCTTGTGTGTTCAAGAGAATGTGTGTATTTCTAATAATCTTAATTTAAATAGCTCTTTTCTTAACATAGTTTTCTTTACAGTCCTGGCTGAGTGTTGTGTTGGCACATATAAAATAAGTGACCGATTAACTGGCCCGACAGGCAACCCCTCAACAAGGACTTCAGGCTCATTTGAGGTGGAAAGAAACTAATTCTGTCTGTGACAGTGAGGGAACACTGTACAAAAGCATGTTGTCATAAATTTTACTTAAAAACATAATTAATTGTATTACTGGTCTCTTTATTGTAGCTTGTTTAACCCAAGGTTTTCGGGTCTGTGGGACCCGTTTTCAATGTTTGCTAAAAGAAAAAATTATGCTATTTATTATTTCTTCTAACTCAAACTCATTGGCCGTGGCTCATTTTCTGTGAAGAACATAAAAAACAACTTATTTTCAATGACTGCACATGGTACACCTACACATAACTATTACATATGAGGTGTTCGGGGCTACTGGACCCGAGTGTAATAATTGTAGGTGCAGGGGTAGACAATAAGGGAAATTTGCCACTGGCCCTCCGGTACTGAGGGTGGATAATTTAATTTTATTTATTGGTTAATTGTATATCTGTTGTCTACCTCCCTCGTTTTGACAGCTTTGAGCCAAATACACTTAACAAAACTTGTCCTTCCTGTGTCATTGGGAAATTCAAATGTTCATCAACTTTTCTCTAACTTACTTGTCTGCATATGTGGGCATTGATCTGCAGAGCTCACAGTAAACCCCTTTTTTTTTTATTGATCGTAGCCCAGCTAGGGGTGGGCGATATGGGAAAAATATCATATCACAATTTTTTTTTTTTTTTTTTTTTGAAATATCACGATTCACGGTTTTATCACGATTCTTTGTCATGTTGGTTTTACAAGTTGTCTGAGCATTACAGCCAAACTAGAAAGACGAAGCCTTTCAAGGTAACAAAAACAAAAAAAAAGACATGGCAGATATTTAGGCCAAAGTGGGCGAAGATAAAAATCTTTGTCATCATTCTATCTTTCTTATTAAAAAATAAGAACAAAGATACACATTACAAATACACATAATATACAAATAAAACAAACTTCTTTATTTTCAGGTACAATAGGTGTATTTAGCAGAGCATTCAATGAAATTGAATGAACAAATATAAAAATAAAACACTAGATAGACTGATTCCTAAAGCAACTGTATTAAAGATTTTCAGTCAAGAATAGTGAGGGATTTTTCTCTGTGTTTTGTTAACGTTAAATGAATAGTTCCCCCAAAAATAAATATTCAGTCATCTGTCTGTCAATTCTGTCATAATGTTGTATTTTTATACCATCATTTTCTCAAAAGTTGTTTTAAACCAGAATGAGTTGCTTTCTTCTGCTGAACATAAATGCTATTTTGAAGAAGGTGGAAAACCAAACAGTTGCTGGTCCTCAGTGACTTCCATTGACTTTGATGGAAAGAAAAATCCTATGTAGACCAGCAACTGTTTGGTTACCCTCATTCTTCAAAATATCTTCTTTTGTGTTCAGCACAAGAAATTAATAGAGGGTTGGGACAACATGTGAGTGAGTAAATAATGACAGAAATTAAATTTTAGGGTGAACTATCCCTTTAATGACAGTCGACAGCATGTTTAGTGTCCTGTCCCTTTAAGAGCTGCACGCATCTAATATACAGGCACGCATCCGTTTCTCTCTTAACTATTTACTTTCATTTTAGAGATAACCAACTGAGTCTGTATGTAAACCTTGTGTGTTTTGACAGTATTGGCGCAAAAAATAAGTTAGTTGAGTAATCAGGCGCTGTTAGACAGGCGTTTTAGTGCGCGCGCTTCAGGTGTACGTGCTCAGAAAAAGCGCACGTCAGACCAGCGCGCGAATTAAACATTTAACCAGCAAGGCTTGTGTGCAAATAATGTACTTTTGCGATCGCGAATAAGTGCAGTGTCCTGTCAGAGTAACTCTACTGCTGTATGTCGTGTTGTACAGTATATAGAGACAGAGGCGTCAGAACTGTATTTGACAATGTACGCTGCAGCACGATACTACGATATTTCTTCAAAAGCAGATCGTGGAGACATTTTTATCGTCCACGATCAAAAATCATCATATCGCACACCCCTAAACCCAGCCAATTCCAGCGGTCTCGCCACTGGGGCTGAAACTTTCTCTGCCTTTTCTTTTCATATTCCCTTTCGCTTTCCCTCAATTCCTCTGGTGATTTTCTCTTCCTTGCCTTCTCTTTTTTTACCCGGCGTTTGGCCGGGTGAAGGGGGTTTCAGAAACATGTAGCCTAGCTTAATAGTAGCTATAGGTAGGTGCTGAGCAGCAGTGTGCAGTTTGCGCGCGTAACCGCGGGAGCGAGCAAGGCGGTGCAGACGTCACAGAGCGCATAAACCGCTGCATCTGTAACTGTCGAGATCACGTAACGTGTTAGCGGTGGTTACCGAGACGATTTAACAGAAATCAAAACACAGAACCACAGGCAATTAATGTGAAATTAGACTTTTTTTTAATCGAGGCATTATTTTTACTGGCCCCACCGGGCTAGTGGTTGGAGCGATCTGGTGGCCCTGACGGTTTTAAAAGCACGTCCGGGCCACCGGGCCAATTATATTGTCGACCCCAGAGGTGTTATGAAACTTAACTGTGTCCTCCTCCTAACTGGACCTGCTGTGTGTGTCTTGTCTGTGTGCGCGAATGTTGTCTTTCTGCACCTGCTGTTCCCACACAAAGTTACAAAATTGTTACATTTCAAGCACTTTCACCTGTTTTTTAATTTTTTTTTTTTTTTAAGTATTCCACAGGGGTCCAGGGTGTTAATAAAGGACTTTTGAAGTGAAACAATGCTTTAGTTTAAGAAAAATGTCGTTTCTTAAAACTTTATAAACCGTTTAATCCAGCTTCCGGTCTCTCAAGCAGGTGCGTAACCGACAAGGCAGTTAACGTCATGAAAGTTTTTTTTTTCTTTTATGCTTAAACCTTATTTTGCTCGCTTGCTCTAGTTTATAATTTATTTATCCCTTCACAACCAGTAATTAGTCAAACTGCAGCTGTTCTAAAGCCAAATTAGGTTACCTTATTTTACCTTTTTTTTTTGGATCACAAAAGGAAGACATTATCAAAAAAAAAAAAAAAAAGAAAGAAAGAAAAATCAGTGCACTTACCCATTTGATAAATTGTAGAAAATTCCAATCTTTTTACAAACATAAAACTATCCCATGCAACTCATTCCATATTCCAAGTGTTCTGAAGACATACTGTAGGGCAGTGGTTCCCAAACTTTTTGCTGTGTGCACCTCTTTCTAGTGTTTGACACCGGTCAAGCACTCCCTCCACCTTTCTCCGATTAAACTCCACATTTTTTAACTATAACTAAATTTCTATAACATAAAACTATAACATATTTTCTGTATATTACAAAATATAAAAATTTCAGTTATAAATGAAAAATATTGCTTCCTACCTTTTTAGTGAGATGGATGGGCCTGCATTTTTGCACACAGATCATCAAAATTTGGTGCAATGGACGACAGTTTTACTGTAACGGGGTCAACGAGACGTGTGCAAGCTTTTTATTAATAAACAGTCACACACAAACATGGGCAGGGTCAAGCAATAGCAAACAGGTATGGCACGGACAAGACAGAGTAATCCTAAGGAACCCATGGGTCGACGATCGGTGAACAATATCCAACAGGGCAAAGCAGAGAGATAATCCAGGTACACAAGCAATAGTCCAAGGGAGGCGCAAACAGAGTCCGAAAGGCAGGGCAAAGGGGTAATCCAGGAAACACGGGCAGGACATCAAAACACTAGAAAGCGCAAGGCAGGACTATGAAAACTGAGTAGGCTCCGTAGAGTAGCTAGGATATATGCTATACAATACAGGAACAAAACAGAAAACACAGAATGGCACAGTAACGCAGCTAACACTAGGGGAGTGCTATACGCAGATCAATACACGGCGATCTGTGACAGGAAGTCCATGGTTTAAATAAGGTGTGTGATTGTTTGATAGTTCTCAGGTGCGAGCGTGATTAGTGCAATCAGCTGTGTAATCAGTGCAATGGATGATGGGATTTGTAGTCTGTAGGGTGATATGCAACAGTAGTGTGGTTCAAGAGTCAATGTGGTGAATGGGTGACCTCTGGTGGGCAGTGGACGTAAGAGCATGAACAGGATTCGTGACATTTACTCTCAAATCATTCTCAGCATCTAGTCTTTGTCGATGTTTGGTTTTCAACAATGTCAGTGCAGAAAATCCTGCCTCGCATAAGTACGTGGTTGCAAAGGGCATCAACACTTTCAGTGCCTGCTTTGACAGTCCTGGATACTCCACCATTGCTAAAGCCCAGAAATCCACGAGTGACGTATTTTTAAAAAGCATGTTGTGTCTCCCATTGTTCTTGCTCTTGAAATGAGAGAGATGTACAGCTATAGAAGGCGCCGCAGATAGCAGCTATTGTGCATTGCTCTTCAGTGTTTGTACTGTTTTTGTTAGTTTTTCCTGTTTTTTGTTACTCAAATACGATCAGTTTTACCAGGGATGACCTGCTGAACATTCGGCAGAACACACCACACTGGATTTTGGCTACTCGGACGTTTTGCTGGACATTGTTGTTGGCGGAGCCGTAGCTCTGGTCAAACGCTTCAGGAGGCGCAGGCGTGAAACAGCGCGGATTTCAAATGCCGTTGCCTAGCATCCATCTGGCGAATCTCTGCTTTCTACCCAACAAAACGGATGAACTCCTTCTGCTCTCCTGGACAAACAAGGATTTTTCTAACTCTGCTGCTTTGTGTTTCACGGAAACCTGGCTGAATGATGCCATTCCGGACAGCGCGCTTCACTTGCCTAATTTTCAGCTGATCAGATCGGATCGGGACACAGAATCAATGAGGAAAAAGCGCGGCGGCGGGATGTGCTTTTACATCAATGAGAGGTGGTGTACAGATGTTACAGTGTTAAAGAAGATGTGCTGCTCAGATCTAGAAACGCTCTTCATCAACTGCAAGCCGTTCTATTCGCCGCAGGAGTTCTGCTCGTTCATTCTCGTGAGTGTTTACATTCCACCACAAGCGCACGTGAGCACAGCGTTACAGAAACTTGCTGATCAGATCACAGACACAGAGCAATAACACCCAGACTCTGTTTTAATCATTCTCGGGGACTTTAATAAAGCAAATCTCTCCCACGAACTGCCAAAATACAGACAGCACATCACATGTCCCACCAGAGACAGTAATATATTGGATCACTGTTACACAGCGATAAAGGACGCATATCACTCGGTTCCACGAGCAGCTTTAGGACTCTCTGATCACTGTTTGGTTCATCTTATTCCGACCTACAGGCAGAAACTTAAATCTTCAAAGCTAAAGTGGCTTAAGGACCTACTACATTATTCCCCGGTTTCAAAAACAAGGCTTAAGCCCAGTCCTTGACTAAAATGTAAGTCTGAGCTGTTTCAGTAAAAATTACTTAAATGTCCTAATTGAACTATGGCCTAATCCTCGCTTAGTCTGTGAAACCGGGCCTATATGGCAAAACATACGGCACACAATAAGAGGCTGTACCAACGTGTTTTACATTACTTGGCAACCTGTTTTAGATCAGATAAAGAAGATGGACTTATCCAGTTATCTCAGAGGAGTAGTACTTTTTTCATGTAAGAAAGCTTAAATGTATAATTGTGCAACAGGGGGAATTGTTGTGGGTAGGGATGTTATTTTAAAATGAAAAAGATGTTTAACTGTATTATATGTTTCATTTTTGACAAAATATTCAATAAAAATACCATAGTATTGTACTTAAAGTGTGCTGTCTTTTTAAGTATTAATGTGGCTGTATTTGGCACAAGTGTCAAAGACAAATTTCCGCTCTGTGACAAGCAGAATGGACAATAAAGTTAAACTATTAATACCGTGTTTCTGTTTTTGTTGCTCAGATTAATGTTTGCTGCTAAAAAGGACTAATTTGCAATGCTTTCACTTTCCCTTAATCATTCCCTATTTCAGCTTATGCTACTCTAAGCAATGTCTGAAACTTTCTATTATGGCCACTCCTTGAGTTTATTTGCCTCTTTACAATGAGTCACCTGCTGTATTCCTCATTTGTAAGTCGTTTTGAATAAAAGTGTCTGCAAAGTGAATAAATGTAAATGTTATGCAGGTGTGTTTCCCTGCCTTTGGTGTGTTCTGTTTTGCTTTCAAGGACATTTCAATTTTCTCTGTCTCTATCATTCTCTGTGTTTGCTTTCCATTTTCTTTTGTGGACATGATTATTGTTTTGTTTGATTACACACAGCTGTTCCTTGTTTATAATTAGTTCTCTGTGCATATGAAGTTCTCAGTTTCTTTACTTCTTTGTCTAGTGTTGTCTGCATAATATTTGCATAATTTCTGCTGTTATTTAGTTTCATTTTTAATGTCACGTGATTGATAGGAATCAGACCAATTTACAATGAGTACTTTGTATACATATAGGGGAAAAAAACAATTCCACATTTAAATACACCTAAAAAAGTACTTTTGACGGTAACACTTTACTATAACATTCTATTTGTCAATCTTATGAATAATACATATACAGCATTATTTAATCTTAATGTTAATTTCTACATTGACTAACGCATTAAGTACCACTGTATAATAAGTAGGCTTTACAGAAATAAAGTGCTTACAAAGCTAACTATCAGATTAGTTAATTCATAGTTTACATAGAGTAGTCTATACATTGTTAATATATTAAAATGCTATATTGTAAGTTCTTTGTTCATTGTCACTGCAAAAATAAATAAATAAAAACATTGTTTAATTAGCTCATAATGTTCTTATGCTTTGTTAACAAATGATTAAAGATATAAATGATGTACAGAATTTAAAACTAGTAGTAAAGGAATTGTTAACTGGTTATTAGAAGTAAGTAGTTCTCACTGTAGGTCACTGAAAAAGTTTATTAAAGTACTTTAATAAAAAGAAATTATAACTGCAAACTGATTTGAACGCATATTTTATTACCGTTTCAGCAGACACGCTCGTCAAGGCATAATGTTTTTTATTAAGTTTTTTTGCCTCTAACTACCACCTCAAAAGGTGTGCGTTTGCTCTGCTGCTTTAAGTGCTTTGGGCTTCCTTGTTTTATGTAAATATATAAAATATATATAATATATAAAATATATTTTATATTTATATTTTAAATATAAAATATTATATTTTAAACATATAAAAAATGTTTAAAATATAATATTTTTATTTCTTACAGTGACAATGAAGACCTCAGTTTTTAAATGCTACTGAAAGCTGATGACTTCAGTGAGCTGGATACTGGTTCTATGCAAATTTACTAAGCTTCCACTATTTTTATATGCTCTAACATAACACTTTTTTTTAAACTTTGTATTAGCATTTCACAATATTGCCTCCTTAAGATGAATCACTCGTTTTACTCTTTTGTAAGTCGCTTCGGATTAAATTGTCTGCTAAATGAATAAATCTAAATGCACATTTTTGAAAACACATATGGTATGAAGATGTGTTGCATACTCACCAACTGGATTTGGTTGGGAGAGGCTTAATTCTAAACTAAATAGAGGCATCTTTCAGCTGGTCATAATTTGGACAGAAACTCTTCACAGATTCCAGGTGTGTACAAATATTTATATTTATGCTTCTTTCTTTCTTTTTTCTTGAAATTATTGGTTACACTTTATTTTGATAGTCCACTTTAGACATTAACTATAAGTAACTTTGTAACTACAGTCAGGTCCATAAATATTGGGACATCGACACAATTCTAACATTTTTGGCTCTATACACCACCACAATGGATTTCAAATGAAACGAACAAGATGTGCTTTAACTGCAGACTGTTAGCTTTAATTTGAGGGTATTTACATCCAAATCAGGTGAACGGTGTAGGAATTACAACAGTTTGCATATGTGCCTCCCACTTGTTAAGGGACCAAAAGTAATGGGACAATTGGCTTCTCAGCTGTTCCATGGCCAGGTGTGTGTTATTCCCTCATTATCCCAATTACAATGAGCAGATAAAAGGTCCAGAGTTCATTTCAAGTGTGCTATTTGCATTTGGAATCTGTTGCTGTCAACTGTCAAGATGAGATCCAAAGAGCTGTCACTATCAGTGAAGCAAGCCATCATTAGGCTGAAAAAACAAAACAAACCCATCAGAGAGATAAAAACATTAGGCGTGGCCAAAACAACTGTTTGGAACATTCTTAAAAAGAAGGAACGCACCGGTGAGCTCAGCAACACCAAAAGACCCGGAAGACCACGGAAAACATCTCATTTCATTTCATTTCATTTTATTAAGGATAACCCCTTGAGATTAAACATCTCATTTTCGAGGGGGTCCTCAGGATAACATCAAACAATACATCTGTGTGGATGACCGAAGAATTCTTTCCCTGGTGAAGAAAACACCCTTCACAACAGTTGGCCAGATCAAGAACACTCTCCAGGAGGTAGGTGTATGTGTGTCAAAGTCAACAATCAAGAGAAGACTTCACCAGAGTGAATACAGAGGGTTCACCACAAGATGTAAACCATTGGTGAGCCTCAAAAACAGGAAGGCATCTAAAAAAGCCTTCACAGTTCTGGAACAACATCCTATGGACAGATGAGACCAAGATCAACTTGTACCAGAGTGATGGGAAGAGAAGAGTATGGAGAAGGAAAGGAACTGCTCATGATCCTAAGCATACCACCTCATCAGTGAAGCATGGTGGTGGTAGTGTCATGGCGTGGGCATGTATGGCTGCCAGTGGAACTGGTTCTCTTGTATTTATTGATGATGTGACTGCTGACAAAAGCAGCAGGATGAATTCTGAAGCAATATTATCTGCTCATATTCAGCCAAATGCTTCAGAACTCACTGGGCGGCGCTTCACAGTGCAGATGGACAATGACCCAAAGCATACTGCAAAAGCAACCAAAGAGTTTTTGAAGGGAAAGAAGTGGACTGTTATGCAATGGCCAAGTCAATCACCTGACCTGAATCCGATTGAGCATGCATTTCACTTGCTGAAGACAAAACTGAAGGGAAAATGCCCCAAGAACAAGCAGGAACTGAAGACGGTTGCAGTAGAGGCCTGGCAGAGCATCACCAGGGATGAAACCCAGCGTCTGGTGATGTCTATGCGTTCCAGACTTCAGGCTGTAATTGACTGCAAAGGATTTGCAACCAAGTATTAACAAGTGAAAGTAACTAACTCTCAGAGTAGACTGTTGAGGGATCCCTTTCGCTGTGATGCACATTTTTAATGGTCACATTTGTATGTACATGCAAACCAGTCTTATTAAATTGACAGAACAAAATAGAAGGCTATAAACACAGGAAGCAACTAGCAAAGAAAGCAGCCCTGCCAGATACACAACAAGCATTTGTTCTGCTCAGCAAACAAGGCACACTTGTTAGGGCAGGGTCAAGCAAGAACATCAAGTTAATGTACATTCAAAATAAAAGGCACAAGTAATTCTTATGATTCATGAATTATATTTCAAGAATGCAACTCGAATACTAATGACGCACAGGTAGTAACACCTTTTTAAACTTATATTTTGGTTTCTTTTTTGTTGTTATAAAACAATAGTGTCAAACAGAAATGCAGGTTTTCACGATTTGCACATAACCTCGCCTAAGGGCTTTAAATATGCAAAATCTTTAAAAGGTAACATACAAATGAGAATGCAAACAGTTTCCTATCTCCGAAATGCCATCTGAATGTGACCGTCTATCATTGCTGACACCTCCTCAGATACTGTTTGCTCTCTTCCACACAGTGCACCTTTCAGTATGCACAGTATCTGACAAAAAGTGACATAATAAACATGAATTAAGGAGAGCCAAATCACAGGAACGTCAAGACTGGTCATTTTAATATCAGCATCAGGTAAGATACATGTTTAGATTTCTCTCTTTTTTTGAGTTCATAAAAACCATACTTTGTGTTATATTACCTTTGTATTAAATTCCAAACTAGTTAACATTGCTGAGAGAGTGTTTCTAACACTAAAGCTGAGAGAGTGGCAGCAAATTTGACATCCTTTTTCCCTCTCTGGGAAAGTCACAGAAACATTGTGTTTTTTTATTTATTGTTTTGTTTTGTTGTTGTTTTTTTTGCTATTGGAGCACAAGTGAACAAAAAAATATAGGAGGAGACAAGGAGCGATAGATATTATTTCCACCTTAGTGCATTGTAGGACAAAAATAGTATATAATAATTATTAGGGGTGTAACAGATCACAAAATTCACGGCTCAGTTCGATACGATACACTGGTTTCATGGTTCGGTACATTTTCGATACAGCAAAAAGAAAGAAATGGCAGAAAAATGTCCTTGATTTATAAAAAATTTTTATTTATTAAATTGTCATGTGGCAGATTAATCTTTTCCAATAAGTTTAAATTGTTTTGAACTATTATGGGCATATTGTAACCTGCATAAAGCCTTTTTTTCTAAAAGTGTGTATCAACTTTTGAGTCAATTTTATTTATTTTTTTTACATTTAATCAGTTAATAAGACATTTGGGCTGTTGCGAAGCAAATTAAGTCAGTATTGACAAAAAAAAAAAAAAAAAGGAAAAAATCATGTTTGTAATGCAGAGGAAACAGAGAATTTGCATCTGAATGGCATTTAGATGCTTTTACACACTGTTTAATGCAGCTCAGAGGGACATGTAATGATTTAACCTGCGGTTACAAATGCATAAACATATTATTTGTCATGCATAAATAATGTTTTGATATTTTAAACACAAAACATTGACAACTGATGTTTAAATGTAATAACAAAATTAAAACCGCCAGTAGGTGGCAGCAAGTCACTGTTAATAAGTCATTGTGACTGAACCGAATCATTTAAACAGTTGATTCATTCAGGAACGAAACACTGTCATGTTGCCCAGAGACGCAAAACAGTGCTGTGGCTATGTTTGGAATCATTTCTCCATTAACAAAATTAAATAAGATGGATAGCCTACTTTAGTGTATCACATTACTCTTGTCACGTGACCAACACAGACAGGGCTCACATTAAACCAGGATTAGGCCAAAGTTCAATAAAGACATTTAAGTAGCTTTTATGCACATGCCTGATAAATAAATAATTGAATAAATAAATGGCATCATTGATGTTTCTTTCAGTTAAAACAAACATTTAAATCTGATACTAAGTTTAAGCCATGTCCGTGAATCTGACTTAATTTCGTGTTTATTTGATTACAGCTAACTTCTCACATTCTAGTAAAACTGGTAAGAAATTACAGTGCACTGCCATTAAGATCTGATTGACTTGTGACATTTAGTATGTGTAAAAGCACTTTTTTGTTTGTCCTCATTTTTTTTTTTTTTATCATTGGGGGGAGAACTGTAATAGTCGAATCTCTATATTCTTCAGGTGTCCAGATGTTTCCATATTACACCCTGACTGGTTGTCCAGTCACCAATAACTTTTTTGTTTGTTTGTTTTTGTAGGTTTAAGACACGTGAATGTGACTCAACTATAATCATGGGTGCTAGAAGGAAGCTGTCCTTTATGACATGGAACATCAATGGGCTCAAAACAAAGACTGACGATTTGAAAACAGAACTAGAGAATCATAAATGTGATGTTGCCTTCATTCAGGAGACACATATTGGACCAAAGGACACAAGAATTTTTGATAGCTTTGACAATTGGAGATCATTTTTTACACCATACAAACCAAACGAAAGAGGTGTGGCTATTTTGGTGAGAAAAAAACTTTTAGGAAAATCACAGATCTGTACACGTGAGGATGCTTCAGGCAGCTATATTGTAGTCAAATGTACCCTCAGAGGTCAGCTTTACACACTTGTGAGTGTATATGTTCACCAAGTAGATGCAAGACCCCTGAAGAAGCTCAGAATGTTACTTGAGAACTTTGCAGGGGGCATCTTATTGATTGGAGGAGATTTTAACGTTGCTTTGAATCCATATCTGGACAGAGAATCTACAACAGAGAATGAGAGGCACTTCATGTTGAAACCAACAGTGGACAGATTTATGACATCCTTTCATCTTGTAGATGTGTGGAGAAGGCTTCACCCAATAGACTGTCAGTATTCTTGTCGTCAAAACTCAAGACTGGACTATGTTTTTGTACCAGAAGAATCAATGCGACATGTACAAAGTTGTAAGATTTCTAAGGAAGAGTGCCGATCTGATCATCAGCCAGTATTGTTTGAAATCAGAAGCTGCAAAACAAAAACTGGACCATCAAATGATCTGGATGTCCAAGAAGAAAAGAAGAAAATTAAAATCTCCAAATTTGTGTCTATGATTTCAGAAAAATGGCTTAGTTGCAAAGAAAAAATCTGGGCTAAGAAATTAGATTTGCCTTATAGTCAACATACTTTTGAAATGATTCATATTATGGATGTTGAAAAGGCAATTCAGGCTTTGGCAGTGAACGAAAACCAAGTGAAACGACCAGATGGTGTTTCACTCTCATTCTATAAGAGGTACTCTTTTGCTCTGATTCCATATCTGTGTGTTTTTTATCACAGTGTACTTGAGAACCCAACGACTATCCCAGAGTCTTTCATCGAGTCTTATAACGTCTTTCGGCAGCATTACATATTTAATGTTGACTATCTGATTTTAGCCACCATCATGGCCAGGTGGCTTAGTGACCACTTGGATTCACATTCAACAGATTGCAGGGTTAACAAGAAAGTTACAACAGTCTTGTTTGCCTTTAAAACGGGACCAAAAATGATACCATGGAAATTCCTAGAGGATTGCTTGACAAAAGAGCAAAGTAGACAACCACAGCTGTTATCTAAATTTAAGATTAACGTTCTTGAAAAGATGCTGAAAAACAGCGACAAGTGTGACAAAAAGGGTAAAGAGTACAAATTACTGTGCTGGGGTTGCCCTCTAACTCCTGTGTTGATGAGGCTGTGTCTCACACACGTGGCTGAAAGGTTTGTCGAACAAATAAACCAGCCAAATTCAGAAATCCACATTTGCAAAGAAAATGTCATTGTGAGAGTTACTAATACTGTCAGCAAAGATTTGCTCACACAAGCAGAGAAGGAATTACCCACTGTGTACTGTAAATTGGTTGCTGATCTCAAGGGGAGATAGTGAATGTGTGAGAAGCCTAGTATCATTTTACAAAATACATACATGAATTGATTTACAGGTTATATTGTAAGATCATCTAGCCCTACATGGACATTTGCAGAGGCGATGTTTCAAAAAAGTAAAGGATTAATTGGTAAAATATTATAAATTAGTCAAAGGTATTAAGTTGTATATGGACAGGCATTAGATATTTACTTGCGTTGCAGATATTTATTTATATTACAGATATTTTATTATGCTTTTAAGATAATCTAATATAGATTCATTTGTAAATCAAAACACATTTTCCCTAAATTCTTATTTTTTCTTTTTTTAATTCGGAATCACTAGTATCAGCTGGCTGTCCAGATGAAACCCGTGAAAGTAAATGAATAAAGTAAAATAAAAACAACTTTATCTGAATCATGTGATCAGAAATTATACAACATGTAATATACTGTAGAAAGAAAACACAACATTTTTAAATCACTTTCTGAGATAATCAGGCTAGCGGATTTTTCCCCCACTTTGCTTTGCTTTATTTTGTGATTCATATATAGAATGATTATAATGATGTTAGATATAAGGGCAGTTGTAAATACATGTATGAGCAAAGCTATTCTAGTAGATGAATAAATTGCGTGAAGTTTGTGTGATGTAGGATATCAGAGATTGAATCAGACAATTTTAAGATGCATCAGAACATTGAAACCTGAGGAGCTGGAATTCAGAGAGGCCCCAAGAAAACGGGACAATGTTGTAAATCAGATTCCTAGCTCAACTAGTCTGAAGCAAGCGAACTAACCAACTCTTTCACAAAATAGCTTGCAACATTGAGACAAAAGAACACTTATTGATAATTCCAATTCAGGAAGGAGATCGTCAAATTTAGGGCAAGTAATCACGATTAATGGTCAAAGAGATGCACCGTGTGACCGTCACATGTAACCCCCCCCCCCCCCATACAAGGCAAAGATCAGACGGAAATTCCTTTGCCCAAAGAACACTTTTTTGTTCTACGCAGAACTACACAGAGACTTTCTTTTCCATATGTACCAAAAATCATCTTAAAAGGACTTATGAATCTTTTGTGGATAACTCCATATTATGTTTGTAACCCACACATTTGACTATCCTTGTTTTAATCACTCATTGTGTATGTCTTGCTTTTTAGTCTTGAATAGCTTAAGCCTTAAAGGGTAATGTTCATATTTGGTATGTATAAGTTTTAAAATTCATGCTTTAAATGTTTCTTCCAATTAATTATTTGTCAAATGTATCATAGACTTGTAATAGAAATCTTTTGCAAAAGTATCCACCTTATTCTTCAATGCGGAAGTAAGCCGTTTTCTGTGGATGTGCGAGACTTCCGGTTCATAAGCCGCCTCAGAGAAATAACGAGAAGAATAATAAAGTGCAGTAAACTGGTAAAACTGCTTGCTCTACAAACCAGTGTGTTCATAATTAAGATAATACATTAAAATAATATGGTAAGACTCACCAATTTGCAAAATCAAGCAGCAAAACGAGTGGTTTTGTACAGCTAAAAATAGCTGGAAGCGGACGACACCGCAAGCCAGACACATTAAATTTACAAATGGCCGTGCCCACTCTAACAGGAAAAATAAGGTGGATACATTGCAAGGGCCTGTAAAGTTTGGACCTGTGACTGGCCAGATAACCTAACATGATTTATGATTGGGGTAGAAACAGAGCATCACCCCAAGCTAAGATGATATCTAATTGGTCTAGACGTCCAGATGGGACGGTTTAAAAACTCAGAACACCATCAAACTCTCTCTTAGTTCTCTCTAAAAAGTGCTCTCTTTTGCCACCGCGTTTTGGCGCTGCTCTTTGAGCGCCATGTGCTCTGGCCTACATGACAGCTGCTACTCAACACCGTGATGAGAAGAAAAACCACATGGTCTCGTTACATCCTTTATCCTTTTACTTTAATTTATTTTCTTTTCTGCTGTGAGTTTGTGTTCTCAGTTTAAGTTTTGCTGCCACGCCTCGTTTCAGAGTTCAACTCGATTCTGTGACTGCCTCAAAACTTCCAGCCACAGCTCCGCAACTTCAGCCAAGAGCCAACGCCCAACCATTGGCTTCCCAAGACATCACTTGAAAGACTATTGAACTTACAGACAATCAGTAACCTCGGGAAAACCCTTTTCTGCAACAAGGATGACAAAAGGGAATCCCAGCAACACAAGTAAAACAACTCCAGACTTTTAGCTGAATTGGTGCATTTAATATGAATTTTTGCCTCATTGAGAAACTCAATGTGAGTGTATACAAGTGATTGATGGTTGTTCAGGTCAAGGCAATAACACATATTGCTATAAACTTGGGATTTCTCATTTTCATTCTCAATTTATCCTTTCTTTACTTTCTCTCTTTCTGCAACATGTGACTGTGTGAATGCATGTGTTCATGTGTTAGGTTAGTTTATGTCTCAAATAAATTATTATTTATCTTGAAAAGAGAAGTATCTTGTGTTTTGTGCTCATAAGTTAATGTCTTAAACTGCTGATCTTGTTACTGTGCTATTTAATAGTGTTTTCACTATATTTTGGATTTTAATATCCAGTGCAGAGTTTGATATACGGCTCGTGCTGTGAAACAGTGATTCTGTTCAAATTATATATAAAATCATAAATGATCCCCTTTGAGCTAAATTAAACTATTTCTTTAAATGAAATATATAAACGTATTTACGCTACAGTGATTAAAAAACATTTCCACTACCTTTATTTTTATTGGTTTCATTTTTATTAATGTTCTTCTGATTTTACCAATAAAAATGTTTAAAGGGGGTCATCGGATGCTAAATTCACTTTTCAAGTTGTTTGAACATAAATGTGTGTTGGAAGTGCTCCCACAATACTTGATTGACAAGACCGCCTTACCTTAGACCTGCCCTGAGTGAGCCGTCATCAGTGTCGACTGGAAGACAAGATGTCTCCAGTTAAGCAATGGACTCTATGCACGGCCCACCGCCAACGTGTTTCCGCTAAAATCTCAGTTGTACACGAGCTTACGGTTTAGCGTTCTCTGATAGCCAGCTGTGGTAATAGCGCGGTCTTTCTGTCAAATTTCCGATTAGCTATCGATTACAAATAATTATTTTATATTATATATTTTATTAACTGTAGTAACAACATTTTAGTATATTATATTAAAATATAACATTTTATTCATGAGTTCAAGAAGCTTCAAGTGCCTTCGGCGTGAAAGTGCAACGTCTATGTATTGCTGTGTCCCATTATGTGACACATCCTCAAGGTTTAATTCGGTGGTTAGTTTCCATACTTTCCCTTTGGACAAGGAAACAAGTAAAAAATGGTTTCACTATATCCGACGTGAAGATTTTAATATCACTCCTAACACAAGAGACTGCAGTCGTCACTTCAAGAGTGATGATTTGATCGAGCCATCGACTCCCACAGGATGCCGGCTACTGAAGAAAGGTGCAGTGCCCACTTTGTTTGAGTGGAACAACTACTCCACTTCAGCACCAAGGCGCACCGGGGCATGGCAGAGGAGAGAAGTTTCAAGTTTCCCCTCCACTGAACGAAGATCCTGTGCCTATGGACCTCCAGCATCAGGAGCATGATTATTGTTCATTTCCCGTTCCTGCGGCTGTCGATCTTTCTTTAGATCAGTCAGAAGATCTCCGAAAGGAAGTGGAACAACTGAGGAAACAGGTGGAAGAACTGTCTGTCCATCAGAGATTTTGCTTGGGCAGATTTGCCGCATCAGACGATGACATACGGTTCTACACAAGGTAAGATTTAAAACTTATAAATAATATTATATTATATAATTATTAGGATACTGTATTTTAATTTTCTGGTCTTTGCATAATACAGTATGTCCATGTAGATATTTTATTTACATGTCAGTAAACCATATACTATATAAGTAAGCTACAATACAGTATAAAAGTAAGATAAAACTGTTGGTCATTTTGTGATGTATATTATCTCAAACATGTTCCACATCTCATGTAGGTTTGTGACTTACAATCACTTAATGGCATTCTGGAGACTCATTGAACCTGCATCCCACAACATGGTTCGTGTGACCAGAGCAACTAGGAGTGAAGGTGGAACGTCAGGCAATGCATCTGTAATTATATATTTTTTTTCATTCCTTTCTAATTTTGTATATTATACAGTACATACACTATACATTGTGTTATGAATGTATGGGGGTGGGGGGTGGAAGAAAACAAAACTTAAATGCCACAAATGCTACTTTATGTATAAACACACACATAAAAAGTTTTTAATTTTTTTTAACAGGGTCAATGCCTGCAGAACATAGATGAGTTTTTTCTCTTCATGGTCCATCTGTCAGTTGGTCTGACACAAAGGGATCTGGCTCACAGATTTGATATTCATCAGTCCACCGTAAGTCGAATTATAACAACCTGGGCAAATTTTCTTTATACCATTCTTGGATCAGTGCGCATCTGGATGTCTGAGGAGGCGGTCAAGGCTCACATGCCAAAGGAGTTCCAGGACTATCCAGACACACAAGTGGTGATCGACTGCACAGAGCTGCGGTGCCAAACTCCATCCTCTCTCCTGCTTCAAAGTGAAGTGTTCTCCTCTTATAAATCCCACTGCACCTTCAAGGGGTTAATTGGCATGGCACCACATGGCACAGTCACCTTTGTATCATCCCTGTATGCAGGATCCATCAGTGACAAGGAGCTTCTCAAGCAGTCTGGGATTGTGTCTCTGCTGAAACCTGACATGGCTATTATGGTCAACAAAGGTTTTCTAGTGGACGACTGTGTGCCATGCAAAGTCTACAGACCTGCTTACCTGTCAAAAAGAGAACAGATGTCGGCTGATGAGGTAAAGGAAACTCAATTCATTGCTCGACTGAGGGTCCATGTTGAGCGTCTCATCCGCAGGGTGAAACAACACAAGCTGTTTGATACAGTCATCCCTCTTTCCATCCCAGGGAGCATCAACCAGCTATACACTGTTGCTTGCCTCGTTGTGAACTACCAGAATAGCCCCTTGGTAAAAGCATGGGCAAAGGATTAAAGACAAGACACTTGCTGTAGGGGACAGATCAATTTGAATTTATTTGTAGAGAATATAAATATGTTGAGTAATTGTAAACAATTTTAATAATGTGTCTGTAAATAAATAACTTTGATACAGAGTTTCTGTAAACATGTAAATAACTTTGATAGTGTTTCTGTAAACTTGTATATATAAATAACTTTGATGCAGTGTTTCTGTAAACATGTAAATAACTTTGATAGTGTTTCTGTAAACATGTAAATATAAATAACTTTGATAGTGTTTCTGAAAATGTGTAAATAAATAACTTTTATACAATGTAAATCAACAAGAAATGGTCAGCCCTCTCTCTAATGGTTTTAAACATTCTACAGTCTTTGTAGATGCGCTGGATCATCATGTCATCTTGTGCGTACACAACGAAATCACACTAGTCCAATCCCGAGATCAGCATCTGACCTTGCACTTGCCAGTAATAAGCATGCTGTTGTTTTAGCGCTGGTGTGCCATTCTGCAGCTTCAGGTAAGGGCAGTCAACATAGCTTTTTAGATTTGGGCACTTTATCTCCAAAAGGCCCAAAACATGGTGCTCTGTGGGGTCGTAAACGATACCATCAGGAGAAGAGCCAAGCCAAGGTGCATCTGGGTGAATTAAGAATCCACAAGGGTAGAAGTTCACTCCACGCAACAGACAGTATTCCTCCACCGCTGCAGATTCCAGTTCAAGGCCTCTCTTCATGTCTGCTGTCTGACGAGTTCCCTTGTGGATTCTTTCAGCCAAGTGTTCAGCAGAGCTCTGCCCCCGTACATGGCAAACCTCTCTAAATCGGGACGATGTTACTCGTGGCTTTCTAACGGAGTGCCAATCCATCTAAGCACTTTGGTCTTTGGTGGGATGCTCAGTCTTGTGTGCCGTTTCCAGAGTTACTGCCAGTGACTTCATGTGCAGTAGTTCATGTTTGCTATGTACAAATACACACACAGATGGGTCAAGGTTGTAACCGTCTAGTGGCAGAGGTGGTCGTGGTGGAGCATCTTGATGGGGAGTAATGTTGCGTGTTGTTGCTGCTGGCTGTTGGTATGACAGAACGCTCCCAGCCTGAACTTTACCCAAAGCAGAATCCACCATCCAATCATCACTGGACATCCCCATTGTGGTGACTAAAGGGGCTGTAGTGCTGGTAAAGTCCTTATACACCTCTGCCACTTGCAGGACTGAGAGGTCAGGCAGGTCGCTGGAAACACCTTTATACAAGGTACTCCTGAAATGAAAAATAGAAAAAAATAATAATAAAAATTGTATAAAAAATAAGTTGCACATTTTTATAGACTCAGTTAGTTACCATTATCTTTATTGTATAGAGAAAAAAAGATGCAATGAAAGTGAATAGTGACTGAAACAGTCATGCTGCCTAATATATGTTTTTGTGTTAAAATAATACAGGTTTGGATGACATGAGAGCGAGTAAATACCATGACTTTTTTGTGAACTATCCCTTTGTCCACATAGTAAACAATCCTAAACAATCCCATATTATACTTCTACATTAAGTAAGTAACTGATTGCACTGTGCACCTTAAGCCATCAGCGAGTTTCCTTTCTTTAGGTCGTGCAGATATAACCACCATCCCACTGACAGGACCTGGCCGGACTCCCTAGGAATACCAATAGTCACTTTAGTATGAACCAGTGTTTGCTAGACTTGTTCCTGGAGGCCCACCAACAGTGCATGTCTTGGACATCTCACTAATCTGACACACAAATTTTAGGTCTTTTAAAGAGCAATGAGTTGAATTTAAAACAAGGTGTGTGTGTGTGTGCCTCAAGGAATGATGTTAGGAAAGCAATCATTTAATAACATTTATTCTTAAAATTCTTGAAAAATTCACTTAAACTTACCATTGTTCGTGGTTTGTGCCAGCTCTGCTCAGTTTCAGTACAGCTGCGAACTGGAGGAACTGCACTGATCCCAAGCTGAGAGTAATGTGCAGTCTGGTACAATAGTGCAACAATATGATTGCACAGTGCTGTGCCAGCTACACAGGAACAGCTACACTGGGACAGTATGACAGGTTTGGAGTCCGTTAATGTAATCTATAAAGATAATTAAACAATGACATAGTAAATGGATGGCCACAAATGAAATCTCGCTCTCGCTCTCTCTCTCTATATATATCTCAAAATCTGAATATTTTGAATTCTGAATAATTTACTGAATAGACTTAAGTCTGCATTTCTAAACTTACTGTATCAATTAATATATATATATATATATATATATATATATATATTTTTTTTTAAATAGAAAATTTAAACATTTTAAAATATGAACAATAAATTCATCCTTTATTTCTCTAGTGTTGTCTCCCTACTCTCAAACTATGTGGCTTCTGTCTTCCTCATAGATCTGAAACAAGTGGCCCTCACGCTGATCTCTCCTGTCACCTGATCCTTTTCAGACACTGAAAAAAATGACATAGCTTTAAAGGGTCATACAGATCGTATTAACACAATAACATTAGCGAAACTATAAAAACAGAAGATATTAAACAGGTTAAGTAAACAAAACACATCCTATAAGCGTATGCACCGTCACAAACGAAGCTAGCTAACGTTAGCTTGTTACCTTGAGAATACGTACCTTCAAAGTTGTCGATATAGCTCGAAACATACAATTTGAAGCACTTCTCCTTTTTACTTGAAGGAGTGACCGATGTTAATCTTACAATTCGATTGACATCGTTCACTGTAATCCGTGGAAGTTCTTGCAAGCAGCGAGTGTAAAATGCCATGCTGAGAGCGCTCATTGAAACAGTAGGAAAAACCCGCTTCCGGCGCAGCACCGGAAGTTGCGGAGCAACTGACACGAAACGCGGAAGTAGTCGTGCATAGAGTCTATTCTTTCTATATAACGCCAAATTTATCAAGACCCGGCATTTAAAAATAAGTTGAACTGAACTGAAGGTAAATATTTATAAAGATTTATAAAGTATAATAGTAAAGTCATTGAGATAATTTGAATTACATCAATTTTTATATGTTATGTATTTATTACTTTTTATATTTATTTATTTTTATTTGATTTGATATATGGGAATATGTACATATGTATGCATTTGAGAATTTTTAACCAGTTTATTATATAATAATTGTAATTATATAATAGTAATACTATAATTCATCTTTTATTTGTATAAAATTTGCTCATTTCTAACATGCAGGGTTCCTCTTGTTTCACATCATTTGTTGTATATTGGTACAGTTTGGATTAAAGAAAAAAAAACAATTGGTTTTAAAACAGAAGAGTTGCTAAGAGGATCTATTCTGAAACAGCACTTTATCTGATCAAAGCACAAAGACAAAGACACTCATGAGAAATAAGTAACATGATCAAAACCACCCCATACACGACAAGAACAGAAAAGTACTGAACCGATAGGTCTGTGTGAATACAAATGAAAAATCATCATGTGTCACCTTTTGTCTTTATTGCCTCTTGCTGCTTCTGTCCCATTAATTTAATTTAGAGACCTGCACTAGTGGGACCCGACACAACAGGGTGCGGGACAACTCTTGATGGGCGAGGGATGTGGGAGAATAAAATTCTTCGAGGGACTCTCGCAAAATAGAAATTATCTAAACATAAAATGTCTAAAACATATAAATTGTTATTTATCTGTTACACAGAATCAAAAAGAACAACTAATAATAACATTAAAATTATTAGCATGTGCAAGCTAGGCAGAGTTTCTATTTATAACACGTGTTTAAAGGAAATGTAGCCAATCACAGACTCAGCTGCCGATATCTGGAACGCAATGGCCAATCAGAGGTGATTAAGTTCGAATCCACTCTCGTTTTAACACATTGTAAAAGATTCATTGTGGATAAGTTCATCTTGTTATAACAGAGCTTTATGAGATCGCGATGACCTGAGATGGCAGCTTTTAGTGATAATAAAGGAAGCGCTGGTCGTATTCTGCCATGTCAAACCATGCACACAGCAGCTCATGCTTGCTTTTCTGTTAAAAATAACAGTGGTTTGTGAATGTTGATGCTTAGCCTAAATAACATTTATATTTATGGGGAGCAATTATGCTGGGATGTTGTGGAGCTTAGGAGATGCTACAGAACCATATCATGTAAATTTCTTCAATGTACTGAAAAAAATCTACAGTGCCTTGCGAAAGTATTCATACCCCTTCATTTTTTTCACATTTATTATGTTGCTGCCTTATGTTAAACTGCTTTAAATTACTTTTTCCCCACATCAGTCTACACTCCACCCACCCAGAAAAAAATTGTTGAAAAGACGACAATGCCTGACGTCTAAACAACGTAACAATTTGGTTGAAAAGTGAAAGGTGAAAAGACGTATTTTTCAGGTCGTTAAAATGTCCATCTAAATTTAAGACTTTAATTTAACCTAATTTCAAGAATAAATTCGTTATTAGGCTATGTAAATGTTTATCATAGGCATATTAGCCTATTAATAGTTACTCTCAAAATAAGACAAATGACAAAAAAGTAACGACAAACAATATTTACTGATACATCAAATTGGCCATCACAAAAAAACAAAAACAAAAAAAAACTAATCTATTTAAGTGGTAAGTGGTTATTGGGTTGCGTATCCGCCACCGCCAGATCTTCCAGGGGCATGTTTAAGGTGGTCTCCCATGACTTTGTATATCATGTGATCGGTGGCCTTGCTGTCCCACTTTTTGACTGCATCTGCAATGACAAAGAAAAACATCTATTTGTTCAGGGCTGCGTTTCCCAAAAGCATCGTAAGCCTAAGAAGTTCGTAAAAACGATCGTACGACTGATCTTAATATTACGGTCTGTTTCCCAAAAGCATCGTAACTTAAGTAGCCTAGCACTTGAAAATCATCGTAAGAAGACAGAAGTATGAGGTCACTTGCAGCACAATCGGCAGATTACACTTAACTTTATTCAAGTGCAATGTGTTTACAATTAAAGCTTTTGATTGAACTTTATTGTACACTTTATGCTCGTTTTTTATTTATTTATATAAAATGAAATTAGGCTAAGTAATTAAAAAGGTCAAACAACAACAACAACAAAAAAACAATTATAATAATAATTAAATGAATAAAATAAGTAATATGCTTCAAAGATTAGGGATAAAAATGTCAATGGCTTGCTGACCTGCACAAAAACCAAATAATGTCGATATTATGTACAATAATATATATTATTATTATATTAATATTGTACTTAATTTTACATATTAAGATTATTATATTAAATTATTCAGTTTTGTATGTAATGGAAAAGTGATAATATTTTGTTTTGCTTTTTTATAAAGTTAATTTCGAAAAATGTTTGGAGCATTTTTTTTTTTTTTTTTTGTTAAATACGTTTTTTCTTTCTTAAAGTAACGACCAAGCGGCCAGCTGCAGACCGGCAGGCTGATCATAGCTTATGTTTGATCAATTTAGCCTTCTCAAATCATCACGACTTGCCTAAAATAAAATCTATAGATATACTAAAACAGGTCAAGCATATAACAATGTTTAAACGTTAAACCTAGATAAATGTGCTGCATCAGAAGTTTGTGCGGAGAGTGGAAGCTAAAGCGCAGGACATGGAGGCGCCAGCGCAATCAATTGCAATGTTTTTAATGGAAACAACTTGCGCCGTAATTTTTGCTCATAAAGGTAAGAGTAATACATCATTCGGAACTGTAAAAGGTCTACTTTTATTTGTGTGTACTCACAATATCAACAAAACTTTTTATAAAATATATAAAATAATTGTATAAAATAAAGAAAACAATGCGCCGTCTCCTCTTGAACAGGAGCGCTTTCACAAAAAATAAACCGAAAGTCAGCAAATACATGCCTCACAGACTTGATAAATATATCTATATAAATCTTTAAATTACTACTTAAAGAAATAAATCAAATCGAAAACAAAAACTCCTTATAATCCATGAAGATGCACTTATCTCTAAAGGCGCGACCAATGAGGACTACAGAGAATGTTGAACGCAGGTGCTGAGGGGGTGCTAGATCAATTACAAAACAAAAATATGACCAAAACAGGTTGTTATTATTATTATTTTATATGAATAATAAAATCGCTGTATAGGCGCATTTAAAATGTTTATGAGGAATGTGGGAGTATTATCCCGCTTACTGCATGGGCGCACGCAATAATTATATATATTTTTTTTTATCTTGCGGAAAGAGCTTATACTCCCGTCATTTTTGGATGTGCTTTCTGTCGTCTCATGCAGTCTCCATGAATGGAGCGCGTCACAACAATGAACCAGCTCACAGACATAAGAAATAAATCTGCAGAAAGCTTGAAAACCAATTAAAAAAAAAAAAATCTTCTCTGACACGTCCACTGTGGATATGGCAAGTCTGAGAAAGCACTAGTTTATTAATAAATAATTAAAATGTCTTGTTTTTCCCAGATTCCCCATTTTTTCCCCATTCATAATCATTACTTTAGCCAGTGCTTTGCGGCAAGCTATGCGTGCGTTTGAGCGCGGAATAATATGCCTAAATGCCTATATTAAAGGATGATTTAGTAGGTTATTATACTATCAATTTAATATAAACGTGCGAATAGTTGACTAGAACAATCTTTAGTCGGGACAGGCCAACAGTACTTGCCACAAGGAACCGATCCATTTTTAAAATAAAATGCTGACATTACGTGCGACTGCAAATCACGTTGCATTGCAATATTTATGCATGTGTTTAATGAGTCAAATGTTTTTATTTTATTTCACTTTTTATGGGGGTGCTTTGGTTTTTCTTGGGGGTGCACCTGCTAGCCCCTCCTTAGCGCCGCCCATGAATGAGGAGATGGCGAGTCAGAATCATCAGGCGCGTTCCACTTGAACTCGCGGTACTTTGATGTCATACGGTGATCATTCTGCAAGCGCTGATTCAAGTTGAACGTGCCCATTATCTTCATCTTTGCGACACTGACACAGAAAACACTAGTTTATTAGTAAATAATTCAAATATCTCTTTACTTTTCCCCCCAGACACATTCATGGTAATTACTTTTGCTGGGGCTTTACTGCAAGCTTTATTGTGTGTATTTGAATGCAGAACTCTTCAACTGTGCTGACGGCTCTCTGCTTGCGGGACTCTAAACACCATCGAGCCGCTCTTGACAGTCGCGACACGATCTCCTGTTGTTTCCACCAGCGTGGCAATTTTTTTCATCACTATTGTCAAAAATAGGCTCATCAATGACTACCCCATCAACTTCGGTCAGAAATCTTGGTGTAATCTTTGATGACCAGCTGACCTTCAAAGAGCACATTGCAAAGACTGCTCAATCCTGCAGGTTTTACACAACATCAGAAAGATCAGGCCCTTTCTGACAAAGCATGCTGCACAACTTCTTGTCCAGGCCCTTGTTGTTTCTAGACTGGACTACTGCAATACTCTTCTGGCTGGTCTGCCATCAAACACAATCAAACCTCTACAGATGATTCAGAATGCAGCGGCACGACTGATCATCAACGAGCCCAAAAGAGCGCATGTTACACCTCTCTTCATCTCCTTGCACTGGCTACCAGTGGCAGCTCGCATCAAGTTCAAGAAACTGATGCTTGCATACAGATCTACCACAGGCTCAGCACCCTCCTACTTCCACTCACTATTACGAACCTACATCCCCTCCAGAAGTTTGAGATCTGCTAGTGAGCGACGCCTTGTGGTACCATCACAGAGAGGCTCAAAATCACTCTCCAGAACATTCTCGTTCACCATTCCTGGCTGGTGGAATAATCTTCCCACTCCTATCCGGAACGCCGGATCCCTGGCAACCTTCAAGCAACAACTGAAAACTCATCTCTTTCGGCAGTACTTGACTTCATCCTAAACTCAAAAAAAAAAAAAAAAAAACTTTCCCTCTATCTTTCTCTCCACCTACTAGCTTGTACTTATTTGAACAATGACTGAGACTTGGTGTTACGAGCACTTCCTCTGTCTGATTGCCTCTTCAAGATTAATCGCTTTTTGTATTCCCCAATTGTAAGTCGCTTTGGATAAAAGCGTTTGTGAAATGACTAAATGTAAATGTAAATATAAAAATAAGGAGAAGCCTAAAACAGGGCTGAAATGCAGGGCTCTAGCGTTCCCCTCGGTAGAAATCACATTTCCCCCTGCCATCGTCGGGCCCTTAATTAGAATCGTCCTATAAGTAAATGTGCACTTTTTTTTTATGTGCATAAATGGTCTAGTGGTAGAAATGTTGTCAAGCGTTTCCGAGTTCTAATCCATCCTTGTATGTTTTTCTCATCAAAAGCGGTGTTCATCAGTGATTGTATATCGAGAGCAAGTACACGTTTGTGTGCATTTTGAGCGATAGCCTAGCAATAACACATTCCAGCGATAGATCGCCTGTAATTTAACACAGACCGATGAATTTCTTATTGAATGGAGATGTTTCTTTCCCCTGGCCACCACGTAGACACGCCTCTGCCTCTCGGAGAGGAATTCGGTTGCTGTGATTCCTGCGTGTTTGTGTGTGTTGGAGAGAGATTTAATATAAGAAACTGATAAGATGCTGGTCTAACTTTAGTTGGTCTAAATTAAATAGGTTAGGCACTAATTCGCCTATAAGGGTTCCCTTCTAGACATGCATGTATGTTTGTATGTGCCTCTACTTCATAACAGTGCAGCTCAGGGGGCCCGTCTCCCAGTCTGTTCTGTAACGTTAGTTACACAGAGGCTGATTTTTTTTTTGCACATTAATCTGGCAATAAATGTGGCACACCTAGTTTTTCTGATGCACACCCAGAGTCCTGTTTCTGGCTACGCTACTGGATCACACAGTGCATGTTTTCTGAGAATGTGGGTTATGATTCATGAAATTTGGTGTTTGGTTATAGAATGCGGTTAAAACACCCATAAATAACCATACTGTGTATGAACAGAACAATATTAAGGACTCAAATACAGGACTGACAACCGTATCCTGCTGCTGTGTGAATTTGACCTTTGTTTCCTAAGCCTTGTCTATTCTTAATGGTTTGTTTACATCACTGAATTCCATAAAGCACACTCAAAGTAATATCAGAATATACCTATCACAGTGGTGTACAGTGCTGTAGACTCGAATGTTTTTTTGCGCCGTGGCTCTTCATGTTGAGCTGTGACATTACATTGTTGGTTATCAGTCTGGAAGAGGGGGGGTGGGGGACGGTGTTAAGAAGAGATGCAGTGATAAATGGAGGGATACATTGCCTCCCAACTACTTATTGTGTACTCTGGATTCCTCTAGTCACCTCCTCTACTTACGTAGCCCCATGCACCAACAATAGAAAACATCAAAGCTTTTATGATGAGTGTACTTTTGATTTTCAACAAGGCATACCTGTCCAAAACCTTTGTTGAGCAGTCCCTGATATTTTTGCCTCCTACTTTACTTGACTGGGTAATCTAAGTAGAAAAAAAGGAAATATCACTATATATTGGTAACAAACATCTTTAGTCTTTGCATGTTGAATGAATGAATGATGCATTTATATAGCGCTTTATTATGTATTGCTATACACCCAAAGAACTTTACAATCATGTGGGGGGTCTCTCCTCTACCACCACCAGTGTGCAGCATCCACTTGGATGATGAGACGGCAGCCACAGGACAACGGCGCCAGTGCGCTCACCACACACCAGCTACAGGTGGAGAGGAGAGAGAGTCATTGAGCCAATCAAGTGTATGGGGATTACTAGGAGGCCATGATAGACAAGGGTCAGTGGAGGGAATTTGGCCAGGACACTGGGGTTACACCCCTACTCTTTACGAGAAGTGCCATGGGATTTTTTAATGACCACAGAGAGTCAGGACCTTGGTTTAACGTCTCATCCGAAAGACGGTGCTTTTTGACAGTATAGTGTCCCCGTCACTATACCGGGGCATTAGGACCCACACAGACCACAGGGTGAGCACCCCCTGCTGGCCTCACTAACACCTCTTCCAACAGTAACCTAGTTTTTCGCCGGAGGTCTCCCATCCAGGTACTGACCAGCTCAACCCTGCTTAGCTTCAGTGGGCAGTGTTAGTTTATCATATAAAGAAACCTAATCCGTGGAACTTACTTTCATTGGTCAAAGAAACGTCCAAATGTGTGTTAACATTGCTAAAGTAAACAGTTCTGTATTTTCAGCAAAGCAGAATTGAGTATTTCTACACTATTGTCATCATTGCCTTGTGCATGAGGGGCCAGGAACACATTTTCAATATTATTATATTTACATATAATTGTACTGTCCCTAACAAAAATTACATACATCATGATTATTGGTGGGTTTTCACCGTAAAACAACAATTCTGCTAAGAGTGGCAAAATTGAGAAATCCTGCAGCAAAATCAGTAATTTTAGGCCACAATAATAAGAAGAATAAAAAAAACATTCCAGAACTGATTAAACAAATTACATACAGTACCTAATTATTTAGTGTTCATTATGCTAAGTTAATTTTAAAAGAAAAGAATAAGAAAACTGGTAAATAATTATATTTTTACCAGAACATGTGTCTCTTCATTATTTTGAAGCTTCTCCTCCAAGGCATTCAGCTCCTCTATCCTCTCCATTCTTCTAATGTGGTATGTTGAATTACCAGGTTCTGCACGACCAATTCTCTTGACCTCCTGCATGATCTCCACCAGTTTTTTAAGGACACATTTCTGAAATTCTAGAAAATTGACAAGTAAATTAATTACAAACAGATCAATATTCACTAGATGATTAATCTTGATATCAGTAGTGAAATTTGACATGATTAAAAAAAATGAATTCCTGGAATCAAACTTTGGGAAATCACTTCTGGAAATGCAAATTAATATCAAAAATTTTATGTCAAACTGTAAAAACTACAACTCGAAATCCGGAAATGTTGGGACATTTTTAAAATGTAAATAAAATGACAACTAAAAGACTTTCGAAACTCATGAGCCAATATTTTATTCACAATAGAACATAGAGAACATAACAAATGTTTAAACATTTAAAATGATAAAATCTTACAATTTTATGCACAAAATGAGCTCATTTCAAATTGTATGCCTGCTACAGGTCTCAAAATACTTCTTGATATGTTTAATAACGTATTTAATGTTTAGCAATGTAATATATTTATTTCCAATAATTTTCAGCTTCTTCACAGTAGGTTATTGGTACCTTCCTCTTTGAATATTCAAAAGCACTTTTTTATATTATGCATATCATTCGATAAAGAAATCGAAATCGAATAATTACATTTGTAAAGGTATCAAAATGTTATTACAGATATCAAATTAATTACTACTTCTTTCTTACTAGTAACAATATAATTTTAAATATCAATAAATAATGGTATATAAAACCAATATCCACTAAATTAAATGTTAATTCTTGATATCTATAAATCAAATACATTTGATCTGTTACTTCTGGAGGTGGATTTCAGATATTTCAGAATTGAATCAAGAATTTGATTTCTGCAGGTGATGTCACTGTTCATATCAATAATTCAAAAATTTTTACTAGTAGAAATTCCATTCCCTTATATCAAGAATTGCCATTTTAACTAGTAAATACAGAATTGTCAAAAATTAATATCCTGAGAATGACTAAAAGTCAAAACGGCTTGCCATCTGTGCACCAATTTGATTGGATATTTGGGCTGTAGGACATTCTGGTAGGTGATCCCCAAGACCACAACTCAAAAACACTGCCTTTGTGAGGAGAAGCTGTGTGGATTCTGATTTGTACTTGCACTTATTCTACAAATATACAAGACAAAGTAAATACTTACTGGACATAGGCATTGGAAATACATCAATGCTGTGGCCAGTTGGAGCCCTTGATGTTTCTGAAATACATTTAAAACTCAGTTCATACCAAGAGAGACAGAGAAAAAAATTGCTGCACCCTTCATACTGAAATATGTAGGTGAAAGTTGATCATCTTACCATGTCTAGAAGAAGAACTCCCAGGAGATGAACCCAAGGGTGATTGAAAATGTGAAGTGGAGTGCCTTCTATCATTTCCATGACTGGAAGAGTTGGAGAGCTCCCTTGTTTTGCTGGAATGCCCTGTAACACCAGTATGAAATGTGTTACAGGAAGTAATGTGTTTTTTTTTTGCATTTGAGTGAATTGATTGCTGTTGTACTATGAGAAAAGTATTACCAGTGTTTCCCATACATTGATTTATTTGTGGCGACCTGCCACAATATGAAAACTGACCACTACAAATAGATTTTGCAAAAGTTTTTGACTTCATTAAATAAACATAAGCACTACATGTTTCAAATTCAAAACTTGGCATGGGTGTTTTTACATCACTGCATCTCTGAGAAGTCTTCAAAAACATTTCAATGCCATTTTCATTTCATCTTGCATGTAATGTGTGATAAAGCAGCACTTGTGAGCAGAGCATGAATTTGCATATTATATAAGACACCGGACGTCAATGTAACGTCACCCAATGTCGGACAGACATTGAATTTTAGTTAAGAATTAAAATTGGGTTGCTGTCAGTATTTGACGTGAATTTTACATTGACTTAACATTGGAATTAGGTTACACAACCAAAGACAACAAAATATCAACGTCAGCTGATGTCGGTATTGGACATCAAATTGACATTAGACGTTGAATTGACATTGAATTTTGGGCACCCAACGTCAGAACGAGAATTTTATGTAACAATGTACAGAAAAAGAGCATCATGTAAATATAAATCTATGAAATAATCGACTTAATAGTTCCCCAAATATGGTGCAGTTTTGGGCACAACTAATTCGCAAAGGGAAAAAATACTATGGAACTGATTGGTCACAAACATTGTTTAAAATATCTTCCTTTGTGTTCACCAGAACAAAGAATTCATACAGGTTTGGAACAAGCGGGTGAGTAAATGACTAACACTTTAATCAGTGACACCGATATACATTATAAAACATTTAGTTATAAATAGTAACTGTATTGTTTTTTTGTTGTAATATTGTTTTTTGCCTTTTTCATTTTAAAATTGTCATTGTGTGATTATTGTCGGTGTTTTAAAAATAAAACACAGAATTCAATGTCAGAATTCACAGAATTTTTTTCTCCCTTGAGAAAAAAAAAGTTTGGCAAAAGGCGGACTCGAACCCGGGTTGATCGCGTCTAAAAACACAATAACACACACTCTATCATCTGCGCCACTGGAGCTGATGGTTTAAATGGTTCTTCCTGTATCTTGATTGACAGATGTCTCGTCCAGTCAGCGGTGAGTAATCTATTCCCAAACCAATGGCGCTGTCTCAAACTATACCTACCTCTTCCGGTTTGTCTGATTCGTCGTTGTGTTTTCTGACTTGTTATTTTGTTTTCGGATTTGTTGTTGTGTTTTCTGACTTGTTATTTTGTTTTCGGATTTGTTGTTGTGTTTTCTTATTGTTATAATGTTTTGGGAATTGTTGTTGTGTTTTCTGAATTGTTATTTTGTTTTTTAGATTTGCATTTGCGTTTGTAATTTGTTATTTTGTTTTCAGAATTGTGATTTGTTTTGCACTTCTCGGCCACCGTAGTTCTTTCTGTTGCCTTTGCCTGAAAGACCTGTCAGTACACAGCTGTAGATTGCCCAGCTGCTGATGTGTCATATGCCCCAGCCAATGAGCTCTCTGGATGCAGCTGTAACATCCGTAATATCCTGAAAAGTGTTTGAATGATTTTATCAAGGCTTTAGCAGGTGCATCATAGATTATCCTGAAAATTTTAACTGGGATTTGTCTTCTGTGGTACAATGTACACACTTTCTCCAGTTTAATTTTCTTAACTGTCTCGCATAAAAATTCCAAATCACAGGGCTTTGAATTTCCACATTTTATGGTAACTGGAATTACATCTGTAAGTTTCAGACTATTACTGCATAGAACTGGCCAAAGGCAAGGCTTTTTAACTTTTGAACAGTGGGAGGCCATCAGTATTGTCAAGACGTGTGGCAGACGTAACTAGAGAGGTGCTGAAATGGTTTTGTAACTTCTTAACCCTCGCTTATACACCCACACAGGTCTGGGGAGTAACGAAATACATCGCGTTACGTATTTAAAATTCAAAATGAGTAACTCGTTATAATTACATTTTAAATAGGTGGTATCAAATTACAGTTACATCCGAAAAGTATTTTAGTTTACCAAAGTGATTACTTTGAATTTTAATGTAATTTCTTAATTTAATATTTAAGTGAAGAGTTTGGGGATTTTATCCGATAAGGCAACCGATTCTCCATCGAAAAAAACAAAAAAACTACATGCTGCAGTTCATTTAGCAACTCGTAGTGAGAGACACAACAAAGTCATTCGCGTAATGCATTTCTCTCGTGGAAATACAAAGACTATTTTATAATCTGAAAAAGGACGTACATCTCAGTGCAATGCCTACCTGCAACAAAACTTCTATCAACATCGAAGGATACAAGTTAATTATAAAAAGCATCTTGAGGGAAGTTGTTCTTTGAGTGTTCAATGGTTATCATTACGTTTAAAATTTCTAAGAATTTAATTGACAAATGACACCGAATTCTCCTATAATTCACACTTTGCATTCAGTTAACAGATCCATACGAATCATGCAAGAAATAAATGTATAAAGTCAAACGATAGCTTTGTGTGCTTTACAGATGAACTTGAAGTCTTTATTCATTCGAAATGTTCAAGAATAGATCATCTTTGGCGCGGTAATGCGAGTTCATGATTCGATTCGTGAACAGATGATTCTTTTGAATCAGTCTTTTAAATTAATAATTTATTTTTGTTTACTGTAACAAAACCAGTGTGAATGGTTCACATTAAACTGGATAGATCTGGGGAATGTTTCCCAAAAGCATCATTAGCGTAAACTGTGGTTGTTAAATTACATTGTACTATAACGACATTACTTACGACCGTAGTTGCTTTGGGAAACAAGCCCTGTCAATTTTGACTCAGCGATTCTTTTGTCACGATCGCTTCTCCATAGAGAGGATTATGAAGTAATCACTTAAAGTTTGGTCCATTCATTAAACAAACTGGTTGCATAACTTTATTAGCCAGGTGGCTACTTTTATTATATGTTTGGTGTGTTTGGATTCATTTTGAAGCTTGGAATGCAGCATGAAACTTTGTACATTGTCTATTTTGTATAGGCCTATTTGTATATTATTCTTTGCCCATATTCATTATTTTAGGATCGGTGTACAAGCACAAACTTAGGAAATGATGATCATGATGATGATGATGAAATAAGTGCTGAGAAATGTGTATTGATTCATTTGAAAACATGTATTGTGTTGAAAGTGATTATCTGAAATGTTAGTGTTGTTAAATGGGAATTAATTGTGATTTTTCTGCCTTGTCTTTGCAAGGTTGGGTTGTTGTTATTTTTTTCTCCACTCTTTTCTCTATTTTGTCCTTCCATATCTCTCTTGACATTGAACGAGGAGTTTCTTGGAGTTCTGAGTTAGAACTGTTTCTGCCATCAACGAGGAGTCCTCAACATTGGTGGAAACTGGCGGGCCAACCTGGTTTTCTCTGAGCTTGGACAAAATTTCATGTTTCATCGAAGTGGTAGGACCACACGTATTCTTACCTTTTCAACTATAACCCTGTCTTCTGTGGTTATTTCCCTTGTCTTGCGTGAACGTAGTCTTTTGATCTGGTCCATGGCATTAGAAAGTGGTTTGTTTATTAGATTGTAGGTCACGTGCTACATGCTAACATGAGAAAGTGTTTTGAAATGTTAAAAAAATCTTGAATGCTGTTAAAGATAAAGTTTAAATTATATTACACAGTCCAAGGTAAAAATCACATTTAAGTTGGGAGGTTGCATCAAGGCATAGCTCAGTAGTTTAGTGCATATAAGATACATAAACGTAGTTTAATTGGCTGAGTACAAAGTTTTATTTTTTCAATTTCGCACCCTGTTTTGTCCCACTTCTCAAGAATGACTGATTTTGGAATATTTTGGCCTGCCATATATTGGACTAGGACTGTTTTCGGACAGAATGTCTTACTAATCATGGTGGTCCATCATGAGAGCTTTGCAGTTCCTACTTTCTTGCCGCATGCCAGACTGGAGGCGTGGTTTAGCATGGAGGAAAGTCAACCCCTGTTACCATTGCTACCTACCCTGCTCAAAAAAACAATAGAACCCTGCCCAAAACACAATAGAAAATGTAATGGATGTAATGGTTATGATGGGAATTGTATTGGTTTTAATGGAAACTATAATGGTGTCTACTGGTATGTGATGGATTCTATTGGTGGGATGTTAAATCCGATTGGAAAAATGCCCAATACACACTATGAAAAGGAAAAAGCTAATGGTTTATAATGGTATTTTAATGGAAACCATTGGAATTTCTGTGATGGTTTCTATTGGGCTTCTATTGTTTGTTTGTTTTTTAGCAGGATAATCATTCCTATGCAGTTCCTATGAAACAAATAAACAAATATTGAATTGGCACATGAAAAACAATAATGTTTTTGTTTAAGATATGCCAAATTTGAAAGGATATTTCACCCCATTTTGGTCACCAGAGCTTGTTTTCTCTCTTGACAGAGTTTCTGTGCCAACCAGGATCCACCAAGAGACTTGAAGAATAAACTTTCACTTTCACTTCAGAGAAAGTAAAAACATGCTATCACACAGATAGTATACAACACATCAGGAGGCTTTGAACATGCTGTCTTACAGTCTCCGTTTCAAAAACTGAATGACAGATTAAGATTTGTTTTTTTATCTACAGATTTTACCCAGATAGCACACGTTCGTCTGCAAGATGTCTGTTAAAGATCAGCAGAAAGCATCTGCTGTCTACAAACGTCTGGCAGACGTCTTTCAGATGTCAGTTTTACATACATTCTAAATCATAAACATCTTAAAGACATCTAATAGACGTCTATTTGACATCTAAAAGGAAACGTCCTATAGACGTATTGCAGATGAGCAAACACCCTAAATAATACGTCTTGCAGATGTAAATGCAGACGTCAAATAGACGTCTCCGAGATGTATGTGTGCTATCAGGGTACTGGGAAGATCTTCACCTCTCTGTGAAATCACGAGGATTGTGGAAATTAATCATTAATGAAGAAGAGAAATACTGTCACTAACAAAAACAAAGTTGATTCAAAACAAAGGTGTTTTGCAAAGTGAGCTAGAAGGTGAGTCTACTTGACAGCATTTGTTTGCTGAGGGAGAAGCATTCAAAATAGAACCACTTTCTTTATTATTTACATCAGAGATCCAGCTGGACAGACACAAGTATCGTTTCCATTGAGTGACTGATTTACCTTTTTAACTCTACTTGAAACAAAGAACGCATTTTGCTAATAACTAAATAAATGTGCCGACTCTTAAAAGTACAGGTTTTTTAATACCCTGTGGCAGTGAAGTGCTTTTTAGTAAAACATTGAAAACTGCATTCAATATTTCATTAGTCATTCATTTTATTTCATAAATCATTTATACCAAAATGCTTTCAAGAGGCATGCTGTTATACAACATTCGCCCCTCCCAAATATCTGTCAAAGTGAAACTCCATGTAATTACATGTTCTGTTCAGTGAAGAACTACAGTTCTTCTCGTCGGTTGAAGCCTTAAACGAAGAAGGAAACATTATTGAAGATAATAACAACCATTTCTTAAGACAGGAACAGGGTTTTTTTCTCTCAGTTTAGATTTTTCAGGTAAGGAAAATCAATCCAAAAATAGCTATTCAGGTGGGATAAGTAATTTCAAAAATGCATTACTTAAAATAATTTAACTGCATTTTTTATTTAAAAATAAATCTGATTTCAGACTGATTGTTGTTAATTAGACTGTTCAAAACTTAAAAAAGTAACCTAGTTTCCTTAAAATTTTGAATTCATTGAAACTAACAACAAATCGGTTAATCAGTTTAATCAACAGAAACTCTAAATATTATGTAATCTGAACAACAGTAATTATCTTAGTTGATTTGTCAAAAGAAAAACAGTTGTGATAACAAATCATGAAAATAATTTTATTGTCTCAAAATATGTTCTTAGGAAATGAACAATAAACACTTAACCTGGTCTCACCAATGCTCTTTAAATCGATTGCCTTGTTTCCATTTCTCATATTGAAAGTATCTGTCTAATTTACCCTTGCATATTTAATGTAAAACAATTTCAACAGTAAGCAAATCTTTGCTTAGCTTAAATACACAAATATATTCCTTTTTTTTTTTTGCAGGAATTTTCAGCAATGGGCAACAGCCTGTCAGCTCTAAAAGAACATGGCTACTCTCTAGTGAGAGAAGAGCAGAATAAGATCCTGGTGAAAAATGAAGGTGGTGATCAGTTTGTCGTTAAAAAGTTGAGTGCTAACCAGGTAAGTTAGACAGTTTGATTATAATGAGATCTGAGAGTTTAATGGGGGAAAGAGAAATTCCTATAGCCCACACATGAATATTAATACTTAAAAGGATAGTTAACCCAAAAATAACAAATTACCCCTTGATTTGCTCAACCTCAAGCCACCCTAGGTGTATATGACTTTTGGTCTCACTTTATTTGGTGGCCTTACTTATGTACTTGCATTTAAATTAAACATTTGATACAACGCACTTATTTTGTGCATACATGTTTTTACATTGTATCTATATATATTTTTTTTAAACACCTGCATATAATTACATTTATGATTACACTATTAGTCTATCACTTACACCTTAACCCACCCTTACCACCAAACCTGTCCCTAACCTTACGCATATCCCTCCTCAATAGCAGCAAAAGTGTTTTGCAATACAATATGAACACAATAAGTGCATTGTACTTTTATTTTTTTATGTAGGTACATAGTAGTTAAGGTCAATCTGAGTTGTAAATGTAACACTTTACATACACTATATGGGCAAAAGTATTGGGACACACCCTTCTTTAGAACAGAAAAAGGCACTTCCAAAACTGTGCCAACAAATATGAAAACATAGTTCATGTATTTAAAAATTGTATTTCCATCTCTGTTGCAACAGTTTTGGACGTGTCTAAAATGACTGTACCCATATACAAGTCATTGGTGTTTGGTGGTGAGTTTTTGGCTCAAGGTCTGCATATAAAGTCACACCAGAGGTGTTCAGCTGGGATCAGGACTTGGCTTTCTGCAGACCAGTCAAGTTCTTCCACACTGACTCAATCAATCATGTCTTTTTGAACCTTGCCTTATACACAGAGGCACTGTCATGTTAGAATAGAAAAGGTTCCTGTCCAAACTATTGCTATAAAATTAGAAGCACACAATTCCCTATAATATCATTATATGCTTAAACATTAAACATTGTACGCATGGAAATGACTAAAGTAGTCAGACCTGTTCATTAGAAGGGGGTGACCCAATACTTTTGGCAATATAGTGTATGTGTGATGTCTTTTATATATGTGACCTGATCCATCAAAATGAGACTCAGTGACCCAAATTTCAAAATTGAGAGTTTGGTATCAATGGAAAGATGAGACCATAAGCTTTAAAATTATATCCTAGTCAAAGTCATACCTTGAATGGTTTTAAAGATATACCCTCTGCCCTCTTTTTCCAATTGAAAACCTGAGAAAATCGCTTTTAAAGTTTTTTGCCCGTTTTTTGTTGATATCTTTCAAAATCCATTACAAGGGATAAACTATTTATTTTACAGCTTAATTTGACCAAAGACATTTGTATATATATATATAAATGCTATTAAACCAGGATGAAGCTCAAATTATTTAAAAGTATTTATTCGATTCAGCACTGAAATGCTCATTAATAAAGAATACCTACCTCCTGACCTAACTACCTGTTCATAGGCACGAAAAACTGTGGCCTTGGTGTAATGAGAGGGCAGCAACTTGATATTAAAACATTTGTAGCCAGGGACGCGACCTGGAAGAACCAGTCCTTGAAGCTCTGCAAAGTTAACGATGAATGATACCACACGACAGATGTCATCATGCGTGAGCAGGATGGCCACCGGATGTTTTTACACGGGGGGTCAACCAATGTTCTTTGTAATGCTTCAGGAGAGCTGTCACCTTGTTTTGGCTTATGCTAAAATAAAAACAAGAACAGCCCACTGTCACTAAATGCAGAGCAATGCATTTCGCCATATACATAGCTAGTTCTGAATTAAGAGCTGCTTACATTTTAAAGTTACTTAGCAATGTAAAAACTTGAATGTCCCTCAACAGACTCTCCTGCCATTAACGTAATCTTCTGTCCTTTGGTGCTGACGCTCTTGCTGCTCTTTCTTCTTTGAGCATCTTGGAATTGTGAAAGTGGCAACTCAGTTTCCCCAACAGGACCAGGTCTTTCTCGTATTCGGTGAGAGAGGCCATAGACAGACGTATCTCTTAAATGAAATCTTCATCAAATGACAGAATACACGGCTTCAGGTGTTCCTCCAGATCCAAAAAAAAATCACTGATTAGCCTTATCAACTCAAGAGCTTAGGATAGAAGCCTCCAGTGAGTTTAACGCTTCGGCGACTTTGCTCTCTTTTGACAGCGACATTTCTCAAATTAATAAACAGAACTACACAAAGTATACTACACCACACAGTATTGAACTATCTTTATGAGATCTCCAAGCTTGTTTACACAGAGCGCTGCTAGTCTGACAGGAGGATGGCTGGACCTATCGTGTGCCGGTCAGTCGAAACGGGGCTTCCCATTGACAAATTATCAGTGTTTATGTCACTGTTTGTGTACATTTCTAAGCTTTTTGATTGGTTTTATACAACGTTTAACACCGTATTTGTAGAGCAGAGATAGTGACGTTTCAGGGGATACCCGGAACAAAGGGAAATGCTCAGAAGTGACGAGAGGAGTTGAGAAAAGCAATGTTCATTTCCAGTGAATTTAGTAAAACTTTGTCAACTTTAATAGTCATTTAAATACCTTTACTCAATTATCTGGACTACGAAACTTTGGGAGATTATTTTTGAATGTCTTTTCTTTGAAATTATCTTAAAAAAAGAAAAAAAAAAATTTAATTGTTTTTCCACATTATCGGCCCGTATCTTAAAACGGAACGTTGCGACTTCCGAATCATTTCACCAGAACAAGTCACATATGCTTGGTGTTTTATGTAATTTTACAAAGGTCATTGCTAGCGCTGTGAAGCACTCAAATCAAATCAAAATCAAATCACTTTTATTGTCACATCACCACAGCACGTGTGCCTTCGTGAGTGAAATTCTTGAGAGCGTGCTCCAGACACTGCAAAAACAATTTACATATAGACATTACCATACATACGTACAGACTTATACAGATGACAATGTGTAATATACACATACATATACTCAGTACACACAGTGTACTATTAGACAGACATACAGTTACCGATACACATTATACACAGTATGTAGTACACATTCTACGTTATATACACACAGTAATATGCGAAGATGCAGCAGATTATATATAAACCGGATGTGCAAATGTCATGGATGTGCATTGGATGGTATCCGGTGCTGGCAAAAAGATTGTTGTTACTTTTGGTGTTACTCACCGCCATAACATCAGGCCAAGTGACTTCAAGAATCCAAACACTCCGTCAAACTGCTTAGTGAGGAAACCTTCAAAGCCTGAAGCCACGCGGAACTCCGAGCAGAACTTCAAGGTGTCGTCACTCGCGTCACCAGGAAAAGCAACCACTCACTGGAGGGCTTTCCTAGAAACGCATCACGCAGCCAATCAGCAGCCCCGGAGGTTCACCAACCAGGAAAGGGAAACGCAACCGGAGATCAGCTGTCGACTCAACTTGAATGCGCAAGTAAAACAAATCTCCATTTTTGCTGGAAACTGGTGAATTGATCTGTATGCAAATCTCGGCTTGTGATCTTCCTCCAGTTGAATTTACGAAATAGCAAAAGAGTGCTAGACTTAAACTTTCTTCAAATCGCAATAACTAATTTCCTGAACGTTTGTATGTGTGTGTGTGTTTTTTTGTTTAGTATTTTATCGTAGATTAGCAAATACATTTATAAAGAATCCTTGTCTTGTGTAATATTCAAGTCAAACTTTGCCCAGACCCTTGTTACCTCACTCAAAATTTTATAAACTACTAGCGTTTTGTTTGTTTTCGTTGGCCACGTAATAATATTGTAACGGGGCGAACGAGACGTGAGACGTGTGGATCCATGTGCAAGCTTTTATTAATAAACATAGTCAAATAACAGGCAGGATTATCAAACAACAGCGAACAGTTATGGCATGGGCAAGACACAAGAGTATTCCTAGAACAAGCGTGGGTCTTTGATCGACGAACAATATCCAACAGGGTGAGGCAGAGAGATGATCCAGGTAAATGAGCAGTGGTCCAAGAGAGGTGCAAACAGAATCCGAACGGCAAGGCAAGGGGTTAATCCAGGAAACACGGGCAAGAATCGAAACACTAGAAAACACACAAGGCAAGGCAAGACTAAGACAACAAAGAGGGTTCCGTAATCGCAGCTAAAACTAGGAGAGTTATAAATACAGAAAAATACTGGAACTAAACAGAAAAACACAGAATGGCTCGGTAAGGCAGCTAACACTAGGGGAGTGATAAACCCAGAACAATACTCGGCAGTCAGGGAGAAAAAGTCCAAGGCTTATAAAGAGTGTGAGATAATTTTCAGGTGTGAGCGTGATTAGTGGAATCAGCTGTGTGTGTCGTCAGTGCAATGGATGATGGGAAATGCAGTCCAGTGTGATGTGTGGTGTAAGAGTCAATATGACGGTGAGGCGACCTCTTTTGGCAGTCGGACGGAAGGCCACGAACCGGATTCGTGACAAATATAAACAGAATTGTTAAGAGATACTGGTTTTAACGTTCGCTGGACGAACCGTTAATAACGTAAACAAAAGTTGGAATCTTTAAATAATAATAGCTTAAATTCCTTACACTAATAATGTAAAGTAATGTGTTAATTACAACAACGGGTCAAAGCTATGCATTTCAATTTCCAGCTAATGATGTGTACAGATATCATTATGTTATGACTTTATTTGTTGAAGCCCAATAAAGTGCGTCCGTCCATTATAAAAGTGCTCCACACAGCTCCAGGGGGTTAATCAAGGCCGTTAAAAACCATGCCATGTGTTTTGTAAGGAAAATATCCATATTTGAAACTTATTTTATATGTTTTAAAAACCATTCACTTCACTTCAGAAGCACTTTATTCACCCCCTGAAGCCGTGTGGAGCACTTTTATAATGGATGGATGCAGTTTTTTGGGCTTCAAAATACAGTGCCCAATTCACTGCCATAAAGCTAAGAAGAGCCAGGATTTATATATATCTCAGATCGAATTCGTCTGAAAGAAATAGTCATATACACCATAGGATGGCTTGAGAGTGATTTAATCATGGGATGATTTTCATTTTGGGGTGAATTAACCCTTTAAACAACATTGACCAGTAACTGTTATTTTCCTCTTTATTGCTGTAAAGCTGCTTTTAAACAATACATTTTGTATAAAATGCTATAAATAAATGTCTCTCAATGAGTTCCTGTCTTTTTTAGGACGAATCAAAGTTTCTCCTCCATCTCAGTCACCCACACATCGTCCAGCACAAGGAATTTATCAGAGGTTGAGAGAAAATTCTAAATTAATTCTGTTGATCTACATTAGCTGTATTCAGGACTAAATTAATTATTAAATATTAGTGTTTTTAAACTGTTTTCAGATTCTGATTGTTCGTATCTTGTCCTGGAGCACTGTGAAGGTGGAGATCTCGCTCAGAAAATCCAAAACAAAAGGGAGGAAAACGTTATGTTTCCTGAGAATGAGGTATCATTGTAGATTGATGGAAAGGTTTAACCCATTAGCATAGGCATCGGAATCTTAACTTTACTTAAAAATACAAGCAACTGTGATTGATTAGTTTTGAAACTAACAACTGCTGGTTCTCCAGGAGCAGATACTTCCATATGTTAGCATGATTTATTCAACTGGAACAGCATTGTCGAACTTCATCCCTAATTAAAACATCTGAACCAACTAATCTTCTGTAGGTCATTAGTATTACTACAAACTTCCAGACTGTGTTAGAGCACATTCCAAGAGCAGGATTGATCAACCGTGATCTATAGGATCTTTTAAAGCAACCCAACCCTATATAATGGCATGCATATAATGTAATTTCATTGTGAGATGCACGTCAGAGAACACCTGAGCAAACATCTTCTTACATACCAGTAAAAGTATATTATAGTGCCTTGTGAAAGTATTCATAGCCCATATGTTGGTCACAGTTCTGTTTTTGCTCTGGTGTGCACTTTCAGCAGTTAGAGCTTATGTAGACAGGTGTGTGCCATTCCAAATCAGTTTTAACCTTTTGCTGACAATATTATATATTGCATTTTTAACTTAATAAAATGTGTAAATTCACATTTTACTGATTTACAGATTCTGGACTGGATTGTGAAGATCTGCATGGCTTTAAAGTACCTGCATGATCAACAGATCCTGCATAAAAACCTGCAGCCCAAGGTACAGATTTAACTCAGTTAATCTATACATATCATCTATAATTCAGATACAGTGCTCTAAATATGTATCTAATTTGGCTTTTACACTTGTTTACTCTTATGTATGAATTGTAAAGAATTAATATAAATAGCAGCATTAAATACACAGTGGTTGACAAATCGAGAAGAAATTAGGATGTAAAATAAATCAATGGAAATCATAAATGCAACCACTCAGAAACACACAAAAGGGCTGTTTACACAAAATCGTTTTCAACTGCAAATGGAAAACTTTTCATGTGTTCTGGCCGTTCTTTTACATGACAACAGCATTTTGGGGGCCTGAAAACGTAAGCTTTTGAAAAAATGATTCAAAGTGCAAGGTTTTGAAAGCGATGCCTTTATCCTCTGCGTGTAAAGAACAAAAACCTGAACTGGTAAAAATACTGATACTACTGGCCTGGCAGAAGAGTACAGCATTTTTGATCATTCCCACAGAGACGTGTGAACGGGATCATTTTGACAATGTTGACGCCTGTTTCTAGTACATTGTTTTTGTGGAAGCATACCCTCAGTAACATTGAGACAACAAAAAATGTCATGTTGCAAAAATGTAAAAAAAAAAAAATAAATGCCTGAGAATAAAACATTTTTTGCTTTCACTCATTACCAGTATCTCCAAACTTACAAAATATATCTGTTTTCTTATGACAGAGTATATTCTTCACTACATTTGGAACCATCCGTCTTGGAGAGTTTGGAGTGGTCCATCAACGGTTTGCTCCTATAATTCAAAACATAACTTGTCAGGAACTCTTCAGTGCATAATACCAAAAACACAGCATAGACCATGTGTGCTTCATGATCTGTATTCTGCACCATTTCTTCCTTGTTTCTATCAGGTCCACTGAAGAGCAAACAGAAAATGAACTTTCTTCATATGTTGCACCTGAGATTTTGAATGACAAACCTTATGAGGAAAAAACGTAATAAAACATCTTCAAACGACAATGTTGACTGGCTGCACAGCATGTGTTTCTAACTGAATACTTATACTATGCTGTTAATAACTTTCACAGTGAAATATGGAGGTTGGGATGTCTCATCTATGAGCTGTGCATGCTGAAATGTGCGGTGAGTTTTTCCTTTCATCAGATTTACTCTTTGTCCTCCAGTCAAAACACTAAATATCATATCAGGGCTGTACATTCACTTTTTGCATGCAGCACTGGCACTACAGACATTGAATGTCTTTACATTAATACTCTGTTCAGGGCACACAAAGCCCAAGTTTTCAGATAAACATTTTCTTTATTTGAAAAAAAAAAAAAAGGCTGCACGATCTGGCCAATATGACTAATAATAATTATGAATATTATTATTACTAAATAAATACATTAAACAAAAAACGGAATATTACTTTTGTAATAACACTATCTCACTATAATATACAAAACTGAGTATTTAAGAATAAATATAATAATAATAATAAAAAAAAATTAAGGATTTGCATATGATTATCTCAAAGTACTTAAAATGGAAGTATTATTTTTCTAATTTTACCCAAACTTTTCACGGTAACCAATTAGAAAGACAATGTCTGGTTGGTGTGCCCATGTAAAGCTACCAGATGGCATGCTTCTTAATTGCTGTTTGTTTCTCTGGACTTCAGTTCCCATCACCCTTTGCTTTGACAATCAAGTCTCATTTACCTTGATAATTTATCCTCACATAACCCCGGTTTTCTGTGTCTTTGGTTGCTGGTTTACTAGAACATGTTCTCATGCTTGGTGGTTTGAAAATCGCATTATTTTTCACATAATTTATATTATTACAATAATTTATATTATTCTCCCCAGCCTGGCACAAACGGCTCGATTAGTTCCGGGTTTGATGAAGGCCCGCCTTCCGAAACACGAAATGTGTTGTGATTGGTTAGCTGTCCCAGTGCATTGTGATTGGCGAATAGCTTAGACGACGTTTCAGTATTGCCCCGCCCCCTGCCAAAGCGTTTTTCTTAAATTCAAATAGCAGTGGAATTTATCTACACTAAATGAAAATAGCAGTATTTTTAGCGATATGTTATTTACACTAAGTGCAAATAGCTATAGATTATATTTGCACTGTTAAAATAGCAGGATTTTCTGCTATTTATACTAGTTGTTGCAAAATAGTGGCAATTGCACTTCAGTATTGTATTACATTATAAAACAGTATGCAATAATAACATATTGAGTTACAAATTCCAGTCCCAATCACACTTGGTGGGCGGAATCAGTTTTAAATAGCCTCTGCCAAAAGGTGGGCTATTTGCACTAAGTGCTTATATGAAGTTGCACTTCTGCACTTTGTTGTTTCTGATGAGAGAAATCGGCAGAGAGCAGAATTCATTCAGGGAGCGCGCGCACTGAACAAAACAGCTGTTTCAGCGATGACTCATCTGGACGCCTCTTATTGGTCATTGTACTCATAAACTCAACAGAATCATGTGTGATTGGTTATAATGCGCAGTGCTGTAGAAAACGCGGATAATAATAATAATAATTAATTACATTTATATAGCGCTTTCCTGCTTTTCTAAGCACTCAAAGCGCTCTACATTGTGAGGGGTGGTGTCTCCTCGTCCACCACCAGTGTGCAGCATCCACCTGGATGATGCGACGGCAGCCATAGTGCGCCAGAACGCCCACCACACACCAGCTTACTGGTGGAGAGGAGACAGAGTGATGAAGCCAATCAGTGTTAAGCCGGGCTCACACTGTGCGATTTTTAATAGTCTTTTGCGATTGTTGCTTGTCACACTGTACGAACATGATCCCCATGTCAGACTGTAGGATCTCAGTTGTCTTAATGTCAGACTGTACGACAGTCAAGACACGATAAAAACGGACGTACTTGTTTTTATTTAATTTTTTTTTTTTTTACAAAAACGGACGTACTCAAGAAGACTTGTCCGGAGTTTTACGTCATCAATACGTGACCCGCGTTCTCTCGCTATAATGGTAGCTAGCAAACAACAGCAACGTGTAGCGTTAGTTTTATTAATTACATGCCTTGATGTAAAAAAAAAAAAAAACGAAAAAGACGACGTGTGTGGAGCAAGTCATGGCTGGGCAAAAGAGGACTTTATGGACTTCCAGTTCTACAGAGCGAACTTGAGGTAATTTTGTTATTCGAGTTTAAACATCCTGCCCCTTAATAAATAAACTTTAAGTAAACTTTACCTTGTACATGTATTGTTTTTACAAATAATGAATAGTTTGAAGTTGTCGCGCTAATTGCGTCATCAAGTTCAGTGCTCCTATTGGTTCTTGGTTTGACGGTCGTCGTAGGAGATGTCACACTGCAGGAAAGTGTCTGAAATCTTCTGACACTGCCAGAATTTAATCGGAGGAAAAAAATTATCGCAACAGCCATTAATCGGCTGTCGGTGAACATGTCAAACCAGCGATCTAGACAACCGATTTTAGCCTAGGATTATAGGAATCTTTTAGGATTTTCAAAATTTGTCTCAGACGACCAAATCGTGGCCAAAATCGCACAGTGTGAGCCGGGCTTAAGGGATGATTAGGGGATGTCTCTGGCTCCGTGCCAGACAGCGAAGTTGAGCGAATGCAGATTTTAATTTAGCAGCTGATGATGTGCCAGACTGAATAATCTAATCACACCTGTGTGATCGTTTATTAAATATAAAAAATATTATTTGGCTATTTTATTGATTTTTTTTGTCTTTTGGAAGCTGCATTCAAAATCCACTTGCCTCAAAAATCTGAGGGGGCACGGCTGAAATCGTGTTCTGGGAGTAGCGGTATTTTGGCTGGGCCCCCCTCTGGTCCAGTGCCCTGGGCACGTGCCCAGTAGGCCCGTGCGTTAATCCGTCCCTGTATATATGGGCTATTATATCTTCTAGATCAGGAGTGTCAAACTCAGTTCCTGGTGGGCCAAAGCCCTGCAGAGTTTAGATGCAATCACGTCCTTCAGGCTTATTTGAAAACCACGTTTTGTGTGTTGGAGCAGGGTTGACACCCCTGTTCTAGATGGTGAAACAAGACACGATTTTTAATAGTTTCAAATAGTTTTTACTATTAAAGTTTAATAAAAGTAGGGTACTTAGATATGGCTTTTTTGACTTTATTTACATATGAAGAGTTCAGATGCAAAAGCCTCTAAGTGCCGTCTGAAATTTTCTTCTAAAATGAGCAATTCTATGAGGCTCCTGTATTTATGTTCAGTTATTTCACTTTAATTGCATAGAAAAGGACATATACATTGCCATTAAAGTGAAATTACTGAACCCAAGGAATCCAAAAGTAATCAGATTACATTACTTTCATATTGTGGTACTTGGATTACGTTACTAAATACTTTTTTGATGAAGTAATTTGTAACTGTAACGGAATACATTTTAAAAGTAACCCTCCCAAATTGGCTGAAATTAAAATTAAATTGAAATGTTGTATGTATTAATTATGAACACAGTGCAAACAGTTTTACCGTTTACCAAATCCCAAAGTAATCAGATTACATTACTTTCATATTGTGGTACTTGGATTATGTTACTGAATAATTTTTGTATGTATTAATTATGAACACAGTGTAACCGTTCATAATTAACCGAAACAGTTTTACCGTTTACTGCACTTTGTTCTTCTTCTCATTATTTGTAGATGCCAATGAACCAGACATCTTGCACATTCACAGAAAACGGCTTAATTCTGGTCTGTGTGCGTTGTGTTCATTTGTTTTTTTTATTTTTATTGAAAACAGAAACATGAGAAAACGGCACCATTTAAATTTTTCGTTTTTTCGAAGAAAAAAAAGAAAAACAAAAAAAATCGCCTTGATGTTCTGTTTTTACATTCAGGGGTAGAAAATAAAGAAGAATGTATCTGTTTATAAAGAAGATAAACAGTTTGAATGTTCGATTTCCATATGTGGGCGGAAATGAAACGCCCCTTTCCACTGATTGGTCAAGCAAGGATCAAATGGTGCCGTCATCATGTCGTCTTCAGTTTTGTGCAACAGAATAAGAGTCCTCCGCTGTTAAAGTGTTTATTGCAACTCCTGCGTTCATCTCCTACTTATCAAACAACCAGACTAACAAATGGCTTGACACAAACCATACTGGGACAGCACCTAGATAGGGCTTACTTCTTTGTAGGCATAGATTCTATATGGCAAATATTAGGTGCTTATTGCAGAAATATATATGTACCTCAGATCTACAGCAACATTACCCTTTTAGTCTATTTCTTTGGCGCACCGCACAATTTATTTAGCTGTCCAGTTATCAAAATCTGTATGGCAAAGCTGAGTGACATTTACTTTATAGTGAAACGCAGACCAGTATCGGGTTTGGTGTGAATATAAAGCTATCTTGCCGGTTTGATTATTATTTCAAGTTTTTTTTCATAGAGAAGTTTATATGATACTGTCATTATCCGACGGCATGTTACACATGTATATAATACATGCTACTTTTATAGAAAAGGGCATTTTTTCAATTTCTAACTTTATGAAATATGTCTGTCACCTTAAATATTAAATTCCTGAATTTAGTCAATATTTGAAAAATATGACATTATAGGTGTTACCAATTAAATCAGTATTAAACAAAGCCATCTTTGCACTGTGGCACAGAATCTGAATCATAAGTTGAATTTAGATGTATTTACACAATTAATGCTACTCAGCCTGCAGTAAATGCATTAACACAGCAATTGCATTATGGATTGAGATTAATGATTTAAACAAAAACACTCTGGATAGCCTACAGAAATATGAAATAAGTGACAAAATGAAACAATTGAATTATGAAGGTTATATCGCCAGAAGGTGGCGGCAAGTCATTGTGTTGATGAATGAGTCCATAGACTCATCAATTCAACTGATTCATTCAAAATGCTGATTTGTTCAGGAGCAAAGAAAATGGGTCATTGAACCACTCACTCAAAGGATTCATTCAAAGACTCGGATTTATTCAAGATTAAAACGCCTGTGTTTTAAGTCAACTGTTTTTTGTCTAAAATTAAATAATTTTATACTCTTTATTAATGAAACTGTACTGTCTAAAAAGTTATGACTGCTGCATATTCACACTAAAATCAATATTGGTCTGTAAATGCATACATTATAGTAAAGTGTTGTCCAGTGCGTCACGCAGCTTTGCCACACAGATTTTGATAACTGGACAGCTACATAAAGATGCACCAAAGAACTAGACTAAAAGGGTAATGTGACTGCATGCATATTTCTGCAATAAGCACCTAATACTTGCCATAGAGAATCTATGCCTACACAGAAGTAAACCCTGTCTATTTGTTAGTCTGGTTGTCTGATGAGAGAGACGAAATCCAGGAGTTGCAATAAATACCTTAACAGCAGAGGACTCTTATTCTGTTGCACAGAACCAAAAACGAAATGATGATGGCACCGTTTCATTTTTGCTTTACCAATCCAGTGAAAAGGGGTGTTTAATCCCCTCCAACACGTGGAAACCAAACATTCAAGCTGTTTATCCATTTTCTACCCCTGAATGTAAAAATGAAAACAAGGCGAATTCGTGTCTTTTCATGTTTTTGAAAAAAATGAAAATGGCGCCGTTTTCTCATGTTTCTGTTTTCAATATTAAATCAAAAAACGAATGAACACAACGTGCATGGACCAATTCTCGTGTGTAAATGTACATGGCAAGATCACAAGAAAAGCTTGTACCTAATCATTATTTAATGCTATTTTCTGTTTGTTAAGCTATTGATTTAGGAATTGTTCTCAAGTAGGCTTTATAATGCTTCTCCTGTTGCAAGCCTGTGCTCTCCTAATCTGTCCAGCTCATTAATAAACATTAGAACACTGATTTTCAAAATTTCTGAATCGACTTTTAATAGATGGAAGACAGAAGCGCGATTCATGTGTGAATTTATTTTTTTCCCCTGACCCCTATTGAATGTGTTAAGCCCTATTCGCACAGGATTAGTATTATCTGGGGATCTTGTGTGATTTTGAAATTACCCCCCCACATCTGAATTTTGTGTGGTGCATTCGCACGGGATAAGAGAAGCCTGTGATTTTACTCAAAATTACTGACTAATCTCCCGGATACCAGGATGTCAAGGCTTGGAGAGTCCCGTTCTATGGTCCCAATTAGATGGATTTAAAAAAAAAAAACGAATATCGTTTTGTGCCCCGTGTCATTTACATTTCACCAGGTTAAAATAATATCTCGAGCGTTATGCTTGATTTATTTGTAACGCATTAAACCTTTTCAGCTTTCTCTTTCTGTAATTTGTATGGTGTAGCGATATGACAGCACCCAAAATACTACCAAACACTCCAACGCAGCTCCATTCTTTGCGAAAGATGGATAAAAAGGTGCAAAGGAAACAAAAACCTTGAAAAACGATATATGACCCGCCAAATGCTGGCCAAATCACAGAGATGCCGATTCGCACGGGACTAATATTATCACAGGACCTCGGTGTTAGGCGAAATATGGTAGGTCATTTGCAGGGAAATTTTTACATTACAAATTACAGACATGGCCGATTCGCACGGGATTGAAATCACAGACAACCTCCGCAATTATTACAAATGACTGGAGGTCACCAGGTAATACTAATCCCGTGCGAATAGGGCTTTAGTTGTGGTGCTCTTTAATTCCTACACAGACAAAACAATAAACCATCAATCAAGATATTTACAAACCAGAGCAATATGGAAATTATATTGTTCATCAACTCAAGGTTGTCTCGCTGTTTCTTCACTGTTGGAACATTGCATTTGACACGGTTTCAAAAGCAAAACATCTTTGGAAAAGTATAGCATGTTTGTGGCACCACCTGGTGGATATTTTGCCCAAAACTGCCATTTTGGCAGAATGTACGAGGTCACAACTTGGATGACAACTTGGAAATATTAGGATGTACCTGTTCTCCTTACTCTCCCCTTTTCAAACTGCAATCCAATTGTAGTATTTGGTAATCAATTTATTTTTTAAAAGTACAAGAAAATGCTATTTTCCAAACATCCTGTCTTTCTGTTTTTATCCTGATTTACAAATGTTTTTGCTTAATAGTTTTGTTTCAGTGGGAATACCGCTTGTATGTTTTTGTTTGAGCCTGTTGATAAATGAAAGATTTTGACAATTGAGTAATTAATTTTTGTCCCCATTTAGTTTTCTGCAACACTCACAGTTGAGACTGTTAAAAAGATACTCACATCCTCCTATGAAGACCTTCCTAAGACCTTCTCTAAGGATCTTCATCAGCTGGTAACAGACACACTTCAGACCGATCCAGCGGATCGGCCTTCTGTCAGTGAGATCTTGACCAGACCTTTTATCATTAACTATCTTCGTGAAAAGGTGAGTTACCTTATTAAAATATTTCATTGTTCAGACAATTTGCCAAAAATTTTGATTGATTGAAATTTGCCTTTTTTCCAGAACATGCAAACTATTACGTCCCTTTATAGGACACTAGAGGAACTGAGAGCTGTGGCTAATGATTTGGAAAGAGTCCATTTCAACGCAACTGTAGGCAGTCTCACAGGAGGTGTCATAGGACTGGCTGGAGGAATCACATCTATAGCTGGACTTGTTCTCTCTCCGTTCACTCTTGGAGCATCTCTGATAGTAACAGGGGTGGGAATCAGCGCGGCGGTAGCTGGAGGAGTTACAGCTGGAGCCAGTAACATAACAAACATGGTTAACCAGCAAACAAACCGGCAAAAGATCAAAATGCTCATAAAAGAGTTCCAAGAAAAAATCAGCTCCACAGTTTGCTGCATCCAAAACATCCAAATAGCTGTGGAAACTTTAGAAAGACAGTTTTCCACAAGTAATGACTCGTTTTGCAATGCACAACCTGGGGCAAATGCTGGAGCTCGACTTGGGCGGGGACTGGGAGGAATTCCAGAGATTCTCCGTGTAATTGAAGTCGTAAATGTTGGGAATGTCGCAGCTCAGGCTGCGAGAGCCATTCGTGTGGCTGAAACAGCTACTGGAGTTTTGTCTGCACTCTTTGTAGCTGTTGATGTCTTTTTTGTGTTTCTCGACTCTAAAGAAATCCACAACATGCGCCATGATTACGCATTAAGAGAGAGTCAACAAGAATCAGAATCCACCAGCAACCAAACCGCTGGGTCGACTGACCAGACGTCAAATAACAGCGACACAACAAACCTGCTGCCTTCAAACGCTCAGCAGGCAGAAGAACTGAAGTCTGAGACCATGAAATTTGTGACAAAAATAAAGGAGACGACAGAGGAGCTTCAGAAGATTATGGATACACTTCGAGATGCACTGCACCCAAACTGAGCTGCCAAACACTGACAACAAAAATTGTTAGTAAAGCTCAATATGTGCTTCAGTCATAGATTGATTATAGTCGTAACAAAGGTGATGGTAACTGCATTTTATGGGTTTTTATGATGAAATATCTAAATCAATATTGCTAGTTTCAATAATGCACAGAGAAACTTTTTAAGAAGCAATAAAGGAAGCTTGCTGCGTTCTCATTATGTTAAGAATGTATATTGAGACTTCTTGCCTTTTTGATTCTTTGATGTTTTGGATTTCAGAAAATATAAGCATAAATTTGCGATACATAAAATTTACAATAAGCGAGTGGCTGCTTATTGTAATTTTCTTTCACTTGTACCAAAATAAATATATCAGAACCGCAAACATTTACATTTTCTTTTGATTTAATTCCCTCTATTTTAACAGAGCTAATGTATATTAATATTAAATAGGAATCACTTATGAATATTAATCAAACTGTAAAATTATTGATTAAATATAAGGTTTATAAGGTTCATATCTAATGCTAAGTAATATAATACTCAAGAAGAAAAAGTAATGGAAATTCTTCTTCTTTATCTCACATCTTTTAAAGTGCCCCTGTTATGGATTTTTGAAAATGACTTCATGCCGTGTGCAACACAGGTCTAAGCCCCCGTTTACACTGTCAGTTAAATGTGACCCAATTCAGATTTTTTTGCACATATGTGAGACAGATCGGATCTGTTCTATGACAGTGTAAACAGGAAAAAGGCTATTTTGAGCTACGGGCAAAAAAAAAAGACAAAAGGGGAAAATGTTGAATTTGAGGTTGCTTCTGACGGCGCGCGATCCCGATAAATACACAGAATTACAGTATTTCAGTATTCACGCAAACATAATCTGTTCTGTCTTAAGTGAACGCTTGGGGAACTGATGGGGAAAAAAACATCTGATGTTTAACTTTATATGATTCGTGCATTACAGTTGGCCGTCTGTCTCGGCGTTATCTATCAATTGCCGTTATAATTAACGTTATAAAAGAAAAGAGCTGGAATCACTCGTAGCACTTCATTTAAAAATCAATTTATTTGTAATGAACACACTGAAGTGATTTTTACATTTGATAATTGGTTTTTCGTAGGCTATATGAATGCTTTTGTTTAGATGTAAAATAATAAAGGTAATGCATTATTTTTACATCTTTATTTTTTATTTTTTATAATAGGAAAGATCAAATAAAAAAACAGCTATATTGTCATTATTAATATGGTAGTCTAATTATTAATAAGAAAAGAACTGGAGGAAAACTTTAATCTTTCTCATAATCAACCTTGCTGACTTTGACTTTAGTCTTGACTTTAAACGGGTGTAGCAATCATTTTTTGTCCGATTCTAAAAAATCATACATAATTTTGAAGGTCTTTTAATGGAGAATGTGAACATACATAATAATTCATTTTTCAAATTTGCTCGACTCGTTTTATCAGCACAGGTCACGTTATTCTCCGAAGGAAGCACGTGTGGAGGCACTAAATGACAACAACGTATGTGGGATGTTTCGGATGGTAGGGCAAGTGTAAACACATGAATCGGATATGGGTCACAACTGAAAGAACGTGTAAACGGACAGCCAAAAAAAATTGGATATAGGCAACAAATCGGAATTGAGCATCAAGACCTGCAGTGTAAACAAGGCCTAAGTGAATGAAAACATCCTACAAAGTGTTAAACCTGAAAGTGCACCGTGTATAAAGTTATCGTCTCTCAAAAGAAAGAGTCGACTCTGAATCAGTGAAACGAGTCGTTTTTAAAACGTCATCATGGAAAGAATAAGCTCAAAAGATCATGGGGGCCCAAAGTGTTCATCCGTTGTACCCTTCGAAATCCTTCATTCCGAAGGGCCCTTTGAAGTGGCCATGATTGTTTTCACTTCGGAGGGCGATATATCCCATTAGGAACTCACCGTTGTTGGTCTTTTCCATAGACTTTTTTTTGTACTTTGTTATAGACTATATAGACCACTGTTGATAATTAAGCAATGACCATAAACAGTTGCAGTTGTATTATTAACATTTTTTCTGATTAACGTTTATAGGAAGTAGGAATGTTCATTCTGGTTATTTTATTTCTCCTAACCGACGGTCGTTAAGCCATATTCACCGTTAACCGACAAGATTGTTAAATTACAATTAAATTTAAATTGATAGGTGGCTTGACCCATTACAAATACCTAAATTTGTTTTCCAGGGATTCATTTTCTACACGCAAAAAACAGCATAACTACATGAAGGTGAGGATTCACGCACCTGCAGCGCTTCTGCGAACGGAGAAAAACAAGCTATTATATATAAAAGATACAGGCCCATATGCAAAATATATTTTTCTAAATAATTAATGAATTAACAAAGCGAAAGAAAAAAAAAACTGGAACAATTAGCAGCCTATATGCAGAATTTCGGTTCATTTTTGTGATGCGCTCTTGAGAAAGCGGCAGTTTTCCTTTATTTCACAAAAGTACGTTTTGTTTTTTGTGAATGTACACAAATAAAATCAATATTTTGAATAGTTTCGAATAATGACTTACTCTTATATGACCACAAATGAAGAAGTAGGCTAGTGCAAGTTTCCACTTTTCCACTTTTACAAGGGGCAACAAAAAACAAACGATCGTGCCGGCGCCTCACGCCAGTTAAGCATAGCCTACTGACTCCACAACACAGCCTGTTCATGTCATAATAAAATACAGTCAGCCAAAAATATTGAAGAAACATGAAAGAATATTTTATTTCCCCTCACTCCACAACAAATCCTTTAAACGGTAGAAAGAACTCAGAACAAAGCAAGAATAAAAATATAAGAAGCTAACTAAAACTAATTAATTCACGTTCATATAAAACAAAATGTGCTTGGCATAATATCACGGGGTTGTGGTGGTCAAGCTGAAAAGCACGGACAACAGGCTATTTAAACTGAACCGTGCACTGTAAATTTTTTTAATAATAATCATGTAAACGTAGGCTAGCCTACTAACACCAAATTAAGATAAGTATGTTTGAGAGGTAACTGGTCTTATTCTTACCATGTATAAAATAATTTTAGATACAATTTAATAATATGAATATGATTTAATGCGCTTTTGAACTACAGGGAAACGTGAGCAACACCATGAACACGGACACTGCCTATAGGCTAATTCTGTCATGTGACTCCACGTTTATTTGCATTAAAGCCCCTTTTCTCTACAAAAAGTGTTTCCAAACAAATTTTTGAGTATTGTTATGGAATTTATTCGCTAAAGTTAAATGGAAAAAGATTTTGTCGACACATGAGAAATTTAATCGATAATTGGCATTTCCATCAGCTATATCAATATAGTATTATAATAGTAGTATTAATGAAATAGTATTAATGAAAACTATTGAACAAGAATTGGTCGTACTTCAGAAATGGTTTAATAAAAATAAACTATCGTTAAACTTAAAAAAAACAAAATTTATGTTGTTTACAAATCAAAAATGCCCTGATACTGTTCGTTTGACTTTAAATGGAATAAATATTGAGAGAGTGTCAGAATTTAGGTTTTTAGGAGTACTCATTGATGAAAAATTTAAATGGAAGTCACACATAGCTTATGTAAGAAATAAAATTTGTAAAAACATTGCCGTTTTGAGTAAAGTAAAGTTTATGTTAAATTATAAGGCAATGAGAATCCTATATTGTTCCTTTATTTTGCCATATTTGATGTATTGTTTGGAGGTATGGGGTAATTCATATTTCACTAATTTAATGCCCTTATTTATTTTGCAAAAAAGGGCCATAAGAATAATTAATGGCGTTGCTCCAAGAGAACATACTACAGGACTGTTTCTGAGGTCAGGATTACTTAAATTGAAGGACTTGGTTTCTTTACAAACTTTATTAGTTGTTCATAAAGCAAAACATTGCCTGTTACCGGATGGATTGCAAACCCTTTTTACTGTGAATAGTGAGACAAGCAGAAGAAATAATGATTTTAAACAACCTTTTGCTGGAAATACCCTCAAACAAATGTGTGTCTCAGTTTCCGGTGTGAAAAGATGGAATTTACTAGAAAATGATCTAAAATGTTGTTCAAATATTCTTCAATTTAAATATAAGTATAAACAGAAGATACTTCACTTGTACAAAGATGAGGGTTAATGATGGTCTCGTCGTTGTTTTCGTTGTCAGAGTTGTCATTATTGTATCATTGTTGTTTTTGTTTGTTTAATGTTGTGTAAGCAGAATTAATAATAATAAAAAATAAATAAATAAATTTTAAAAAAGGGAAAATTGTTAAAATTGAAAGTAGATTACATTTGGTCTGGGCTATTTTGTTATTTTATTTTTCATGTCGGTGAGGCCATCTAATTTGTAATTTTCTTAATATAAGAATGGGGTAGGAGTTTATAAGATTTTTTTTCTTCATCCTACTCCTATTCTTCTTGTCATGGAATGTATTTTTGTTGTGTCATTGGATTGTTTTGGCATTTCGTGTTGCATTACCATGAAAAGAGAATAAATAAATGAAATGAAATGAAATGAAATATCGTAAATTTTATAAAGCGCTAAATATTTTTTTGCAAAAAAATCCTTGGATGGAAACCTGGCTCTTTGACTCCCCAGAGGTGTGACCTCTATATCAGATAAAGCTCTCACATCAGTGACCCGCCTCCCAGTCTGCAATCTTTTAGATTCTGAGAAGATGAGGATGTCAGCTAGAACTCTTCTGGACCCTTAAGTTTTTGTGCCAGGCCTTGCGGCCTTGTCTTTCCATTCAACCAAAGATCCTCGGATCTCAGCAGATCTCTTTCTTAGCCCTTTTTCACTCTCTACCTGTGAAGAAACTCCCAATCACCATCGAGTCAGAAAATCTTTGGAAAGCATCACTCTTCAAACCAGGAAGAACAAAAACCTTGAAACCATCAAGACTTTCATCCGAGACTGCATCATTCAACGCCCAAAGCAATGCAAGTATCATACATTTAACTGAACAAAACAGAGGTTTAGTATAAGCTATAGACCCCGTTATAAATGGCGCTGATGGTTTTCAGCTCTTTTCATAGCTTCATTCTCTGGTTTCCTGGTGGTTTCATCCATCAACTCTCATTTGCCCTTTCCCCATGTATGAGTATGATTGTATGTTTGTTTGTTAAGACTAGTTTGTGTTAGTGTTTAGTTAATAAAACTCTTGTGCACAAATTACATGAGTTTCTGATTCTGCCTTGCAATTATTGTCCCTTTACGATTTTGATCCTTACTACATGCTCTAATGCATTAATACCTAGGAAAATATTTTCTGTGACCATGAAAATATCCTTTCTTAGAGTTGATATGAACTTACACTGAATGTTCACTGGACGAACAGATTAGTTGAGGGCAATTTAATCCTGCTACAGTTAGTGCTGGCAGCTGATATAAATAATTGTGATTAATCATAATTAATTGCAATTATTTATATACAATTCCCTTTTGAGCTAATTTGATTATGGATCAGATCCACCATGGCAAACAGCGAATATATCTGTGCTGTTTAATACATTTGAGACGTTGTGTTTCCCCCAGTGCATAACTGACATGTCACAGGTATATTTTTCATCTATAAAGTCATGCAAACATATCCATTTTGCTGTCAGGAGTGGGCGAGGCATGCGAGGGCAAGTGCGCTCTGTCTGTGTAGGAGCACAATAATTCTGAGTAAAACATACATTTTGCTCAAATATTTGTTGTTGGACATTAAATGTGTCTTTTGTAGAATTTTAAACCTACATATACGTGTATTTGTATGATAGCAGTGACTGCAAAGGGGTTATTGCAATAGGAAAATCAAATGTAAGCTAGTACAGTACTAATAACTAAGCTCAAATGAGTTAATGTGTTTCTTAGAGCAGTTATAATATAGTAATTTTCTTTATTTTCATTTTTAATTCAGTGATTTTAACTTTTAATTGAGTTATTTTAATGCTTTAAAGAGCAATTTTAGATTGTGATGTTCTAATGTTCTGCAAACTATAAAAGCTGCAGTAAAACCAGAGAGAAAGGCTGCATGGCAAAAAACAAAACTGTTAAAAAAAAAAAAGGTAAAATTATAGTATGTGAGACAGTGGTAATATCACTGTGTTCCTATTGGTCAGTGTTAGAGGAGCTCAGCTTAGCCTGACAATTGGCCTGCTTTAGACCAGGGCTGCATTTCCCAAAAGCATCGTAAGCCTAAGAAGTTCGTAGAAATGATCGTACGACTGATCTTAATATTACGGTCTGTTTCCCAAAAGCATCGTAACTTAAGTAGCACTTGAAAATCTTCGTAGATGTACGAGTGCTCTGAAGTAATCGTAAAGCCTTAAGTGCATCGTAAGGAGACCGAGTTATGAGTGCACCTGCTGGACAACCGGCAAATTGCACCTAAAATTTACTCTTCAAAGTCATTTTTCATTTTTTTTGTACGTATATTTTTATTCATTCATATTTTCTACTCATGACACAATTCAATATAGAAATAATAACGAATAAAGTAATAAAATAAAAATATAACAGACATAACTGAACATGAAGAATTGTTAGAATGAAAAAAAAAAAGTACACTGTTGTATATGGACATTTCAAGGGTAGTACAAATGTTGTATTTAACAAAAAATATTTAATGTGCTTTAAAGATGACACAAATAAATGAAAATGAACTAAAAAAATGACTTGCTGGCGTGCATGAAACACAGCCATGTCTTGGTTGATCATCATGAAGTCGCATCTCAACTTCATTCTCTTCCTCCACCTCTTCATCTTCCTCCCTGATGTCCAAGGGCACTCTTGCCCGCACTGCAATGTTGTGCAACATAGCTGTTACTGTTATTACAGCACAGCACTTTTGTGGCACAAAGAGAAGACCACCACTGGACTTGTGAATAGCCCGAAAGCATAGCTTCCACCTCCCTAAAGTGCGCTCCACAATACTTCAGGCAACACGGTGAGCCTCATTGAAATCTGCCTCACTGTTACTGACAGGATTAGCAACAGGGGTGAACAGATATGGCCTCAATGGATATCCGCTGTCACCAAGCAGCCTCCACTGTCCTTTCGAGTTTTGGGCCTCTTGACCCACAGATGAGTTGGTAAAGATACAGGAGTCATGTGTGCTCCCAGGCCACCTTGCAACAATGTCTGTGATTAAACACTTATGATCACAGATTACTTGGCAGTTGATTGCTGAATAACCTTTGCGGCATATATACAGTATGTATGGCCATCCACAGAAGGCGTACTGATGGGAATTAAAGTACCATCAATCACTCCAATGACTTGTGGTATATGGTACTGTGTTAAAAAATACTCCTGTATGTCTGATATGGCCTGACTTGATGCTGGAAATTGTATGTGTTCAGCCGCAAGTGGAAGCAGTGCATAGGTGACTGCTTGTACAGCTCTGGACACAGATGCTTTACTTAGTCCAACTCCATCTCCAAGTACCTGAAGAAAACTGCCTGTTGCATAATATCTCAGAGCAGCTAAGAGTTGCACATCAGGGGACAAGGCAAAATTCCTCTTTGTAGCACGCATCAGCTGAGGCCCAATAACATTGAGCAGCTGCACTATTTCTCCTCGTGGCAGATGGTATCCATATCATGAAGCATATCCAGAGGATTTTGATGCTGCCTGATGAAGGCATTTATAGTACATAGTGTACTCCGTGGTCGTCTCTGTCTTTGCCTCACTCTCAGCTGGAAAACTCGCTGTAGTGCAGCCATGATTTTCTCTGCAAGACTACTGAAGTGTGAACTTTATATACTGTCCTAAAATTGCTCACAGGAACCATATGATTAAAGTTTTTCAGGCTGTGATAATATTGACGTCACACACTGATTGTCATCTATTTCACTAATTGCAGAAGGCCCCACTTGAAGAAACTGAATCACTGATTTTAGAAATTACATTACCTCTTCCCTGAATTTATTCTCTTATTATGTTCATCATGGTCAAAGGTTGTGCTTTTATAAATATATATGGAGAGTCCATTTATATACAGGTCCTTCTCAAAAAATTAGCATATTGTGATAAAGTTAATTATTTTCTGTAATGTACTGATAAACATTAGACTTTCATATATTTTAGATGTAATGTAATGTAAGTCTGAGCTTTTTCAAATGAAGAACACTTGCACTGACTGATCTTAAAATATATCAGTGCCTTTGTTTCGTCTCAAGATGGACACCAGTAATGTTTTTTTCTACGGCACATTTATAAAACAATTACTTACATTTAATTGAAGTATGGCCTAATCCTGGCCCTGTCTGTGAAACTAGCCCATAGGGCTTGCATGCATGCATATATATATATATATATATATATATATATATATATATATATATATATATTATTATTTTTTTTTTTTTAAAAGGTACTACAAGTAGCCATTTAAATTTGAAACACTTATAATAGGAGTTCTTCTGCTTTATAGTATTTCATCGAGCCTTAGGCTTTGAGTGGATTAACAAACATCAAAACGTTGAATGTAAACAGTTTTTAATGATTCAAGTTTGTAGTTTGTTCCCCAGGATCTGCAAAAGACATTGCAAAATGTGATGAGTGTACATATGGAAAATAATATTTCATGTTGCACAACATATTATATTAAAACATATAATTATTCATGATTAAACAACATTGAACAATGTTACCTGACGCATCTGGCAAGATAATGGGCACTGACATGGAGGGCCTTGCAAATCTCATCTCCTCCAGTGAAAGTCTCCTCTCTTCCAAAGCCAGCTTGGCCTTCTTGAGTTCAATGATTTGCTTCTGAAAGTTGTTTCTCATCTCATTGGCCTCTTTAAGACATTGTCTGATGTCTTTTAGAACATGTAGTTTCTCTCGCTCCAGCTGTACTAAGTCCTGACTACAACCACAGACATTCTCAAATTGCTGAGGTGTTGTGGCTGTAGCCTGAACAATTGAAGATAGAGGCTGGGGCATGGATGGACTGTTGGAAGGACTGGGAGATGGTAGGTGTCTGTCAATAGGAGGTGAACCTGATTGCTCTTGTGAACATGATGGACCTGGCTCAGGTTCAGGTTGACGTAACCCTAGTCCTCCACGGAGGTCTATACCACCACAAAGGAAGCAATATTGTCCCATATTTTTTGTTTTTCTTTATTTGTATGACTGCCCTTAAACCTGCTGAAAATGATATGTTTTTGTAGCTCCACCTCCTCTAAAATAATATTAATTTCCTCTTTTTGAAAGATGTCTTTTCTTTGTTTTTTGGTTTCAGCCATTTTGCTAGTGTCCCCACCCCTAGGTATGTGCTTATTTACATTTTTCTCCTAATAGCAAATGCACATCAGGTGAAGACAATTAAGACTAAACTTTTTCAAAAATAAATGTAAGAGCTTATTTATTTACTTATTTATTTTGATGTGAGATAAGCAATTGTTGATAAAGAAATTGATAAGTAATACTGCTTAAATAATTAAGGTTTCATATAAATATCGAAAATGATGCTGATGTCATTTCCAGCAAGGACCGTTAGAATTTGTTTTATGCAAGATTGGAGCAAGACAGTGTTTTTACAGTGCAACATTTCCAGTTAATTTATGTTTTTAAACTCAAGAAGAAATTAAAGGACTTTTTATGTTATTTGAGTTGAATATACATTCAGAAGAAGAAACGGAAATAAAAAATTAGATAGATTGCTATAACAGCATGTGCAACAATGACGAGCCATTCTGCAGCGCAACATTTCAGCACTTGACCAACGGATAGCGACTCATAAGTAGCACTTAAAGCAGGGCTACGTGCAGTTGTGTTAAGTGCATTTTTGGGAAACGCACGTGAAACAAAAACGAACGTTCGTAAAATGACTCGTAGAAAACGCTCTTAAGCGCCAAGATCAATCGTTATCGGGAAACGCAGCCCAGGTTAGTTTCCCAGCATAAGTTGCCACAGTGACTAAGCTTGATCTAAGCCTATGTTAAATTTGCTTTGTGGAACAAACCCCCGGTTTCACAGACAAGGCTTAAACCTAGTCCTAGACTAAAATGTAAGTCTTAGCTGTTTCAACTGAAATAAACTTGATTGACTGATCTTAAAATATATCAGTGCCTTTGTTTTGTAAGATGCACTCCAGTAATGTTTTTTTTTTCTAAACATGTTTATAAAAAATTACAATGAGTCAGACTAAATGAAATAAGCCTGGCTTATTCGGTTAACTTGTTTTATGAAAAAGGCCTCAAGGCAGTAAAAGTGATCGTATTTTCTACATTGCATCGTACTGGATCGAATCGAAATCAGATCGCACTGCATCGTAAAAAGGGGTGAATTGTATCACATCGGTACCTGCTTCATATGGATCTGTAATGTATCGTATTGTTGGCTATGCATCGAGATGCGTATCGTATCGGCCCGAGTCATGAGATGCACATCCCTAAAGTGGAAGCATGTTTGTTTCAGTTTCTTCTTCACTTATGTTTTTTTAGAAATTCTGTAAAGAAGATGTGTACCAGCGTCCCCTACTGTATATACACGGATATACAGTCAAGCATACTTAAATGTCATTTTAAGTATATTTCTGAGAAGTACATAAAAAGTAGACAAAGTATACTTTCCTATTTTTAGTTTAATATACTAAAATAGCACACTTGAATAAACTTCTTTTTCATAAGGGGACATTTGTTTAAAATTTTAAGTAGGTTGTCAGCTGCATTTTGTGTCACACCAGACTTGACCACCCATTGACGCGATTCATCTGGCAAGTCTTCAGTTGTCATGTGTCACTGAAAAAGTCTTCCTCTTCACTAAAACTGCTGAGATAGTCACTGCAGGGATGGATTAACGCACAGGCCTACTGGACCAGAGGGGGCCCAGTCGAAATACCGTTACTCCCGGAACGCGATTTCAACCGTGCCCCCTCAGATTTTTGAGGCAAGTGGATTTTGAATGCAGCTTCCAAAAGACAAAAAATAAACAAATAATATTTTTTTTATATTTGATAAACGATCATACTGGTGTGATTAAATCGTTCAGTACAGCACATCATCAGCCGCTACAGCACTGCTCATTATCACTGTCACAAATCCGGTCCATGAACTTCCGTTCACTCACCACCAGAGGTCACCCGCTCACCGCATGGACTCTTGCACTACACCACTGTTGCACTTCACCATTGGACTACAATTCCCATCATCCATTGCACTGACGACACACCAATCTCACATTGCTCTGATTACACATCTGATCACACAATCACACACTCTTTATAAGCCTTGGACTTCCTCTCTGTCATTGCCGAGTATTGTATAGCGTTTATCACTCTCCTAGCAATAGCTACTCTACGGAGCCCACGTGGTTGCCTTGCCTTGCATGTTTTCTCATGTTTTGATTCTTGCTCGTGTTTCCTGGATTAACCCTTTGCCTTGCCGTTCAGACTCTGTTTGCACCTCTCTTGGACTATTGCTCGTGTACGGCCCTGGGACCGTATGACGTGCAAATTATGACTTGGATGTGTAAACAAACATGGGAGTGGATTGGTTGATCGTTTACAGGCAAAACATGAATGAAGTGATGTCATTCCAAGCAGGACCAAAACAATAACAGAATGAATGAATGGTAACACAATAAGGTGTCATTTTTTAACATTAGTTAACATGAACAAACATTTATTACACTATTTATGAATCTTTGTTAGTGTTATTTAATGAAAATACAGTTGTTCATTGTTTATTCATGTTAGTTCACAGTGCATTAATGTTAACACACACAACTTGTGATTTTAACAATGCATTAGTAAATGCTGAAATTAACATTAACTAAGATTAATAAATGCTGTAGAAGTATTGTTCATTCTTAGTTGATGTTTACTAATGTTTTTAACTAATGTTAACTAATGAACCTTATTGTAAAGTGTTTTATTTAATGTTAACTAATGAACCTTATTGCAAAGGAAATTTCCTGTAGCTCAAATAGTAGAGCATGGCGCTAGCAATGCCAAGGTCATGGGTTCGATTCCCAGGGAAAGCAAGAGCTGATAAAATGTGTTAAAAAAAATAAAAAGAAACCTGTAACTTGAATGCAATGTAAGTCGCTTTGGATAAAAGTGTCTGCTAAATGCATAAATGTAAATACTTCTGAACATGTTGTTTGACCTGCTTGACAAAAGCCAACACAGTAGATGTATTTAAGTGTTCATAATGAAAAATAGCACCCTATTATTATTAGTTATATTATTATTGATGCCAGCAACAGTTATAGGAATAGTGATAGATTAATAAAAGTGCTGCCAGGTCAAGTATTCAAGGTCAGTCATTCAATAAACATACATTTGTCTTAGCAGCAACAATAACACTATTATAAAAGTCAAGTATTATGTACAGCAATGTGTACAGTGGTATAAACACTTGGGGATGTCTGCTTAGACAGACTCAGAGGCCTGAGACTGAGAAGCCAAGAGAATGTCCACTGCCTTTTTAAAGTCTGCAAAATTCTCAAAAGTCTGTCCTGTAAGGTCTTTGGACGTGGATGATTTTGAACTTTCACAGTAGCTCTTTTTTCTGTACTTTTTGTGGCCTTGAGTAGGTTGGCCACATCTTGCACAGATGTACACTTTAACTGTGGTCGGATGTCCCATGCCACTGCTCTCTGCTTTTTTCCTCTTGTAGAACGTCGATCTTGCTGGTGATGGTTGTGGAACGGATGCCTGCGGCAGGGAAACGGCAGGAGGTCCTGTTAGGGGTGCACCCATCAGCTGAGAGGACGTGGGCGTGCGTGTGGGTTGGAGTCCTGCCTGAATGGTCTGGACTGGTGCAGGTAACAGCTGAGTGGGAGGAGCGGGGGCACAGGTAAGGGATGCGGGAGTCTCGGTTTAAGCTTTCTGGTCCCTGCCAAAGAAGCAGTGACCTGATACTGAACTGCAGGTCTGCTGGTGTGTGGTCTTTCATCAGGAAGCTCAATAGCTGGGGGCTGGCTGGTGCTGGTGCTGGTGCTAGAAACACTCTGATGGCGACAGAGGACAGCCAAACCTTGATCTGTCACATTTGTGGCTGACAAGGCCTCCTGATGAACTCGCTAACACACTTTGAATTCATTTTGAGGATTGGAATGCCGAGTTTGCTGAGTTCAGCGTCATCCACAGTCACCCTCTGCTACACACGCTGGTACATTTTGTTAATCAGATGTTTTACTGGTGACCCTTTAGCCTTTCCTCCACAACAAGGATGAAGCCACAGCTGTTTAATAAGGCAGTACATCAGATGGTTCTTTCTGGAGTCAACCAAGTGGGCGGCAGAGTAGCGCTTACTAAACTTCAGCTTTTGGACCAAAGATGCCTCGGATGGATCTCCACTTGTGCGGCCGAACAAAGCATTGCCCCAACGTGCTGAGTAAAGGCTGTCAAACTGTTGGATGCTGCGATCGTGGAGGTCAAGCTTGTTCCAGGCACTGATGACCCTCTGTCTGGTCGAGTCACTTATCGCAAGCTTTCCCTCCTCCAAGGCGATCTCAACAAGGACTTTGCACAGATCCTCTACGTGTTGGTACCCAGGGAGATGATTTGGTCCACACACATCCTCCACACAGGGATCAAACTCCGCAGCCGCTACCTGGTCAGGCACAGATTGTGGGATTGAGGAGTCAGACTCTCACCCTCACTGCCAGAGTTGTAGCCAACATCCCCCCCGCCACGGCAGCAGAAACCTCATCATCTTCATCCTCATCTGCTTGAAGTTTCTCTCTGGTCTGAACGTAATGGTCAGGAGCACTGAAAGCCTCTGATGACTGAGCGAACAGATACTCCAAACCTATCCGCTCATCACCAGCAGGAACTGGAGGCCTGTAGTTTGCCTCTTCCATCTCTCCAAACAGTTCCTGACACCTTTGGTTGAGCCGATGTTCCTAGAGGAGACGCGTACATCATGTGCTTTCTCCCTTTTTGGCCTTTGACACTGGCTGACTCCCTGTCTGAGTTCCAGTGTGCAATGCCTGCCAGGAGATACACCTGGAAGGGGACAGCAGCACAGAGGGGCCCAGGGGTCATGTTGGGCAGAAAAGAGTGAAAGCCTTTCAGGCTGTTGCTCCCTCTCACCGTGCTGTACCATGGAAGACGCACATCGTTACGGGTCACGTACTTTGTGATGGTGTACATGTTTCTCCCTGGTGGATCCTGGATGCATTCCAGGTGCTTCTGTTGGTTCTCCCAGACGTGGTCGATGGCCGCAGCATCCTTGAACAGATGCACCTGGTTCTCATCCATCCCAGCTGCTCCCTTCAAGATATCAATGGCACTCTGGACACGTGCATAGGTTTCCTGGGCACCAACTGTGATCCTCCTGACATGATGGCTGAGGTCTGACTCGCTGACATGCAGTTCGATGAGCTGGCTGTCAGTCAGGGAAGCATAGCTCGTTGGGTGACCGGCACGTATCGCCTGTACAAGAAGAGCCACGTCGTCCTTGTTGTAAGCGAAGACCGCAGCGGAGAGGGCGGACTTGAACAGGGCATACTTTGGATGGTGATCCGTCCGTAGGGCTGCATCAAATCGATGGATCCAAAGATGTCGAGCCGGACCAGCATACCCCTGTCTGTCCACTCACTGAAGAGCTGTTCCACAGAAGATGAGCTCGGGAGGTGCCTCGTCAGCTCTCCTGTACCTCTCCATGAGGCCTTCAGCCATCGGCCTCATTTTATCCAGCGACTCCTCACAGGTCAGGACCTATGTGAGGATATGGCCCAACTCGTTGGCCACGTTGGTGCACCATTCCGCCGTGCCCTTTCCGTCCCAAGAAAGTTTTTTACAGATCTGAAAATGAATACAAAACAAAGAGATTCAAACATTTATTAAATTTTGTTTTTTCATTCAACCGTAATTTTTCACAGTTCATTAGGTTCGTCGAGGGCCAGTTGCTCAAAAGTAATCTGATCGGATTTTGTTGAAAAGAAGAAAAAATTCGGATTAGATCACAAAAGACAATCTTGGTTTTGATATGGATGGATTAAGTCCTTGCTGTTGTTAAAAAAAACTGCATTCTTAAATAAATCAATATATATATATATATATATATATAAATATAATTTATAAACCTAAAATGCAAAACACTCTAAGGGCTCCGTACAGCACTAGTCATCCAGATTTGTAAATCTGAAAAAATCCAAAAATGGAAAAAAAATCTAATCCAATTTAGCTTTTTTTGAACAATTGGCCCCAGGTGTTGGTTCTGTTATTACCATAATAGTTATCACTATTTATTAATGATTACAATTTCCCATGATAAAAAAGTGGAGAATAATCCTATTCCAACTTTAAAAAACAAAAACAAAAAAAGGCTACCTCTTTGTCAAGAATGTACCACCTGAAGCACTTGACTTGGTGGTGACTTGGCTCCTCCTTCATCACCAGCCACTGCTGCACAGAGCAGTACGCCTCCTGTGCCATTTTCCTCTCGTGGTCGGTCCCAGCTTGCAGGTCAGCCTGAATAGTCTTGTGTAGGCTGTGCCACTGCCACATCTCCAGGAACGTAAATGACCTGAAGCGGCCCTGCCCTGTCCACATTGATCTTGAGGTGGCAGGAGACCTGTGGAAACAGCTGCACATACCAAAAAGCAGTGTAAACATAGGATGTAAACACATGAACGAGATATTACCTTCCTCACAAGCGGTCTTTTTATCTTTGACCGTATTCCTATCGTAGCATGTGTTGCGAGATGCCAGAGCCTTGGCCTCCTTTGAAGCCTAAAAAGGCATTGTTGCCTATTTTGTGGCATGCTTGTGTCTAAAATGCACAAGGGGGGCAACAGTGGATCCATGTCTAACACCTGTAGGAAACAGTCTCTTATAAACTTCATAACTCACACACACAGACATTAGTGAAAAATTAGTTTTACAATGGCAAATATGTTTGCATTCCCCCACTGTACATTATTTTACACAACTATAAAAATACATATGTATATTTATGTGTAAACAGACTGTAAACATAAACTGATGGTTGACACTTTAAGTTAATCTTTAAAAATGGTTATTAACTTATTGTGCATTCCCACACTATTCATTATTTTACACACACACACACACACACACACACATATATATATATATATATATAGATGCATGTATGGTCTTATGAATTGGAAAAAATCTGCTTAATTGTAATTAAGACCATCTAAATTATCATAAGTCCTACAAATAATAATTGCCATCATCATTTAATGGAAAAAAAAAAGGTTGTTTATGAAATTGCCTTTCACCGTGTGTACACCGGACATTTCAAACTTTGTTAATTTTGCGAGCGAACAAAATTAACTTTGCGTGAATATATTATTATAATATTAGAACTAGAAAAAAAAGTTTGTCGAGACAAACTTTAAGTTGGCTTGAGAAAGCCGGACCAGAAAGTCTGAAAAGTTTTTAAAAAAGTTTTAAGTTTGATAGTTTGCAGTCTGAAATAGTTTGAAGTAGTTTTAAAAGCGTTCGTGACTTAACAACGTCCTACAGGACTTTTAGCTCAAAATTGGGCTCAATTGGACAAATATTGATGTGTTGTCATATGTTTACTTCGCATTTATGTTGAGAGCAGTGTTATTTTTTTACCAAAAGCAAGGTGATGCGAGCATTATGAAGCGCTAAACACTCTCAATGTCTAGTGGAACTCGGCCCACTTGGATGTGATGTTATTCCCAGCCTCGACATCCGACTTCTGAGGTAAATCGACCGCAGCATTCATTGTTATTTTTGGGCTGTCTGTTAGCTTTAATACTTTAACTCTAACTCTAAATACTTTAGGTTTCTACAGCATTAAAGATTTATCTATAAAAGTATGTGTGGTGGGGAGGGATGAAATAATCAGACTTAGTAACTGTGCGATGAAGAATTTATGTAGAACTAAGAATTACACAAATAAATCAACTGCAATCATGCAAAAGTATTAAAGTGTTTCTAAGAAGAACAAATAAGAAATTAAACATTATTTAAACTATATACAAAATTATTGAACATTACACAATATTAAATTGAACATTACTTACAGAAATATAAGAAGGTTGAATTTAAGTTATTTAGTGAATTCTTAAATTATTTAGATTAAATTACAAAAAAGTAAAAAACAAAACAAAAAAACATGAGAAAACAATAAAAAAACAACAACAAACTGAACCAATGTCTTTTTTCCAAAGTGTAATCTGTAATCCGCTTTAATCAATTGGATCGAGGGATTGCATGCTTTCAGCTGGGTCCAGGGATTCCATGTCTCCATCTAGTGATTCCCCACTCTGACCGGGATCTATGTGTAAACAGACAGCTTGAAGTGCATCAGGTGATTCCCCACTCTGACTGGGATCTATGGATGCCCCATCCTGAAGAAGATTCAGCGATTCCTCACTTTTAGGTGAGTCCAGGCATTTTACGTTAAGGACATGTCTTTGAATATGCCAAACTTTCAGCTTCAGTGGTAGCTGCTTTACCAAGTCGTCAGGGTCACCTGCATAGAAATGGACTGGGACAACATAGTCGTCCAGCCTACTGTCAAGAAGGATGAGCTCGCCATTTTTTTTTACACCCCAATTATCTCTAGCTCTTCCTCCTGGATCTGCCCAGGTTAGGTCAGCCTTCTCTCTCTATACACACGGGCCATCTTCATTGCCATTATTACAGCCAGCTGACGATCCGGTGGAGCACTTGGGTTTAAAACTTGGATCACTGGACTTGCCATGTCAATGTTTGCTGAAATTAAAATATGCATATTGTGAAAGATAACATGCAGACATCCAGTTTTAAATGTGAGGTAGTAATAAGTTATTGATAACTTTAATAATGGGACAATTTAGTAATGGAACAATACAATTACAATAAAATGCTATAATGCTTTTATCACTAGCTAAAAGGCATCGAAATGCATAAGTATGAATGGCTGATTAATGTTGGTTCATGTATGTCTTCATATTTAAATAAATATTCATTCATAAATGTTTGTTTCACAGTCTTATCAACTATTGTTTAATGTTGTCGGCCAGGTGGTTAAATGCTGCTTGTGAATATGCTTTGTAGTATGACCCATCAAATGCCTGTATACTGTATGTACATTAAATGCTGCTTGTCAATATGAACATATGTTGTGATATTGTTCTACCAAATTTAGGGGGTACATTGTACTTTACAGTATTATGAGGCAAACAGCAAATGCTTGTATACTGTATCTACTGTTGCCGCGATTAGGAAAACAATAATAGATGCAATTGCCTTGACTAACAGTTAAGAAAACTTTATGTACTGTCAATTCAAATTAATCAAATTAATCGATGAAATTAATTGATTTACCCTGCACTTTGTTGTCGTCGTCACTCAAAAGTTCCAATAAGTTTTTATATATATAAAAAATATATATATATTTGACGTCTTCTTCGCTCGTAAATTCTGGCTTTTACTAGTAGTTGTCGCTCCACTGCCTGATTGGCTGTCTACATCCAAGTCGTGGGTCTGTGATTGGTGGTCTACGTTCGCAGCAGTTCTGGTCTGCGATTGGCTGTCTACGTTCCGGGAGGAAATCTACGTTCTGATTGGTAGTCTACGGTCGCGTCAGAGTCTACGGCGAGTCTACACTCAATGCACTACCGTAGACACGACGTCTGCGAATCTGGATTATCTTTCTGCCTTGCCCTGTTGGATATTGTCTGCCGATCAAGACTCACGCTTGCCCTAGGATTACTCTTGTGTCTTGCCCGTGCCATATCCGTTTGCTGTTGTTTGACCCTGCCTGTGATTTGACTATGTTTATTAATAAAAGCTTGCACTTGGATCCGCTTGCCTCACGTCTTGTTCGCCCCGTTACAGAATACTCGGCCACACAAGGATCCAGCAGCTTTACTGAGGAACATTGGCCAAGTATGGACACAGCAAGAATCTTGTTAGCCCTTAGACAAGGTCCGCGATCGCTAGAGAACCATATTTGCGAATTTGTAGCCATCGCAAACTATTCTGATTTACCAGACTATCCTCTGAGACGCGAGGGTCCGCGTTCGTCACTGAGTTGTTTTTTGGACTTTTGTTAACTGTTGGATCACTATTCACTGTGGGTGTCGTGGATGAGGATCGCGACACTGCATCTATGACTGAAATGGTGGCGGCACCAGAGCGCACTCACAAAATGGCGGTCTTAACAACCGGTCACGTCATTACTGCCATTCATAAATCAAGTAAAGTCACAGCTGCTTTTTCTGAGTCAAGTAAAGTCACCGCTGATCTTCATGAATCAAGTCAGGACACAGTTGATCTTCATGACTCAAAGTCTCTTCACATCACCACTGACCATCCAGAGTCTCTTCACGTCTCCGCTGACCATCCAGAGTCTCTTCACGTCACCGCTGACCATCCAGAGTCTCTTCACGTCACCGCTGACCATCCAGAGTCTCTTCACGTCTCCGCTGACCATCCAGAGTCTCTTCACGTCACCGCTGACCATCCAGAGTCTCTTCACGTCTCCGCTGACCATCCAGAGTCTCTTCACGTCACCGCTGACCATCCAGAGTCTCTTCACGTCACCGCTGACCATCCAGAGTCTCTTCACGTCACCGCTGACCATCCAGAGTCTCTTCACGTCTCCGCTGACCATCCAGAGTCTCTTCACGTCACCGCTGACCATCCAGAGTCTCTTCACGTCACAGCTGATCAGCCAGAGTCTTGTCACGTTCTGTCTGCCACACTCAGATATTCAAGGTCAGTCCTTCAGTATCCTAGACTGGTATCCAGTGTGACGGATGCACCACTGGTGTCTGCACATGCAGCTGGTATTCTCAAACCGGCTAACTTTAAACCTCCTGTTCCTGCACTAATTCCCCTGTCCAAAGCGCTTCCCATGATGGGGATCACGTTATATTGCGTTTGGGCTGCGTACACCACTTCAAAACTGCCCCAGGCAATGGCACCCGCTGCAGCTTCTCCAGAGGTGGCGGCACATGCTGCAGAACCTCTCGAAGCGGCGGTGCTCGCTTCAGCTCCTTGTATAGTGGTGGCGCCCAACAATGCATGTCCAGCCCGTCATATCACGGTCAAAGAAACCGTAGATGAGCACTGTACCTGTCCTGTTAATGAACTCAACCTGTTTCCTGATGCTACCACTGTAGAACCTCCTGAGGTGGCAGCGTCTGCTGCAGAACCTTTAGAGATGTCAGTGGTAACCATCTATGAATCCTCGTCCTGCCCTGTCATGGCTATGGAGACTGTCTATGAATCCTTGTCCTGCCCTGTCACGTCTATGGAGGCTGCCTTTGAATCCTCATCAAATAATGAACCCTCCTTTGCTCATATCACGGCCTATGAACTGTTGTCCTGCCCTGAGTCAGCCGAGGAGGCTGGTTGCAAACCATTGTCCTGTCCTGACACAGCCGAAGAGGTTGCCTTTGAACTAGCAGTACCATCAATCACAGCTGAGGAGGTTATGGGTGAACTTCCTGACTGTTGCTTTGCGCCATATAGGGGCCATTAGTGAACACTTAACCCTGCCTGTCATGAACTCAGAAACTGTAAATGCACTCTATGTCTGTCCTGTTATCCCTGTCATTGCCAAAGAAACCATTAATGAACTGTCTACCCATCTTGTCTCAGTCAAGGAGTTTAAGTTTAAACCATATGTCTGTCCCGTGTTGACCAAAGAGCCTGATTTTGAATTGTCTGCTTGTCTAGTTCCAGTCACTGAAATGCCTATCAGTCCAGTTTCCTTCAATGAGTCTGTTTTTGAACTGTCTGTCTTGTCAGTTTCTGTCACTGAACTGTCTGCTTCAGTTTCTGTCTATACCCCAGATTTTGAGCTATCTGTCAGTCCTGTTCCAGCCAATGCATCCGATTTTGAACAGTCTGTCTGTACAAATGTAGCTATTGAATCTGCCTTTGAACTGTCTGCTTATCTGTTTTCTGTTAGAAATAAGTCTAATTCTGAACCGTCTATCTGCCCCATGTTAACCTGTTAACCCTCACCAGAGCGACTTCGCACTGAACGCTCTTTGTTTGCATGTGTCATTGTTTTCTAACCGAATAAATGAAACGTGACAAAGTTAATCTTGACAAACTATATCATTCTGAAGGTCTAAGCCTCAAGCATCGACGACAGATCGCTGTTTTCCAATGAAAAGCTTATAAGGAATGTATTTGCTACATTTGTGTAAGCAGTACACATCAAAACATGCAGAGTAAAAAATCAGTACGTACCTTTATCATTGTAATAACAAGTCACAAACTGCTGAAATCCCGGTTTAGTTAGAGAGGTAAGGGTCCACAGAACAACATCCCAGCGAGCACTTTTAGTCCAACAAAACAATAACGTTGTAATAAGGATGAATATTCCTTTGTTTACATTTAATTTCTTCCGGAGTTATTGTTCGCGTCCGTTATGGAGTAAATTACGCTGAAAAACAGCGTCTTGGTGGTAAAAAAAACAACACGGTGCTGTAGCATACAGTTTTACAAACAGAATGAGATCATCCACGGAAAAAAAAGTCTCAGAAAAGCGGAATATAGTTTATTTGAATTTGGCGCTCTCTCCAGACAGCGCGTGACGCACACTGTTGACGCAGCTGTCATCTGAGCGGGGCGTAACTTAGCGATCTGCTTTATCCATTTTTTTTCTTCAACATTTTTTATATGTGTGTGTAGGGAATGTGGCCGTATCTGCATGATTATCATCTGTATGGACGCACATCAGCGTGTTTATTACCGACTCTATGACGGCTATCATTGTGATTCAATGATCAGCTATTGTTGAATATATGGCCCATCTGTTCGATTATCATATGTATGGACGGACATCAGCGTGTGATTACTGACTTCTATGACCATGTCTACCAATATCACTTCATGTCTGGCAATCAAAATATATACTGAATATATACAGAATATTTTTCCTCAAACAGGGGGGCTGGGGCGACTACTATAAATATTTTCAGAAAAAATATTGCAGGAATCTCATTTTCATGGTATCATCTTCAAATTTGAAATATAAACTCATGAGACATGTGGCTTTCAATCCATTACTTTTCTGGATTGCTCCAGGACTTATTTCATGTATTTGCATATGAAATGAAATAACATTCAGTGTGGAAAAATATTTTTCAAGGCATGTCTATAACTTTTTATCTTTTTGAGCATTATCAATTCTGGATGATATATAGTAAATCCTAGAGTGTCTTCTTTCCAAAGGTACCTAATTTGTTTGTGTAGCACACTTTGTCAGGAACTGTTACCATTTTAATTTAGGTATGTTATTTTCACCTGTGAGGCCCCAAATGGGGGGTGATGGGTAACAGGTTAATTAATGAGCCTGAGTATGATTTATCTTCCTGTCGAGTTTCTGTCCCTGAACTGTCTGCTTTAGCTTCTGTCAGTGCCGCTGATTTTGAGCTATCTGCCAGTTCTACTCCAGCTAATGCAGTTGACGTTGGACTGTCTGTCAGACCAGTTTCTGTCAATGAGCCTGATTATGAACTGTCAACCCGGGAAACTGTCGATGACCTTGTAGTGTTCTCTGCCTCGTCCCTTGGGGCCATAAATGCTCTGTCTGTCTCGTGTGTCTCAGTGTTCCCTAGGTCCCAATCCCTGCCATGGTCTATAGTTCCTCCTGCTCTGGTCTGGTGGTCTTCTGCTCCGCTGTGGAGGTCTTCTGCCCTGTCTGCTCTGTGCTGGTGGACTCCTGCTCTGTCTGCTCTGCCCTGGTGGACTCCAGTTCCGTCAACTCCACCCTGGCTTCCTGCTCTGCTTCGGTCCCCAGCCACTCCACTTCCACGTGGACCTGACCCTCCATCCCTCCCCCTGTTCCGCCTCTGCTCCACCGCCCTCCTGGATTGTTTGGAGCCTGGACGCCGCTCCTTGTGGGGGGGCTCTGTCACGAATCCGGTCCATGAACATCCGTTCACTCACCACCAGAGGTCACCCGCTCACCGCATGGACTCTTGCACTACACCACTGTTGCACTTCACCATTGGACTACAATTCCCATCATCCATTGCACTGACGACACACAGCGGTCACCAATCTCACATTGCTTGATCACACAATCACACACGCTTTATAAGCCTTGGACTTCCTCTCTGTCATTGCCGAGTATTGTATAGCGTTTATCACTCTCCTAGCGATAGCTACTCTACGGAGCCCACGTAGTCGTCATAGTCTTGCCTTGCGTTGTGTGTTTTCTCGTGTTTTGATTCTTGCTCGTGTTTCCTGGATTAACCCTTTGCCTTGCCCTGTTGGATATAGTTTGCCGATCAAGACCCACGCTTGCCCTAGGATTACTCTTGTGTCTTGCCCGTGCGATATCCGTTTGCTGTTGTTTGATTATGTTTATTAATAAAAGCTTGCACTTGGATCCGCTTGCCTCACGTCTTGTTCGCCCCGTTACAATCACACAACAAATCACACATGATTCTGTTGAGCTTATGAATACAATGGCTAATAAGAGGTGTTCAGATGAGTCATCACTAAAACAGCTGTGTTTTGTTCAGTGTCCGCGATCGTTGAATAAATTCTGTTCTCTGCACGATTTCTCTCATCAGAAACAACAAAGTGCAGATGTGCGTACGATGTAAGCAAGATATTCATATCACAATGTAAGAAACTTCAGTGATTAATGGGAGTTTTTGAGAGTGACTTTAGTCTAACCAGAATTCAAGCAATTATAATGTTCATTGAGAATGTAAATGCTACTTTGCTCTCTTTCTGTACAATAAACAGGGCTGGATTTATCTCTTATCTTGACATTGGCAAAACGATATTTTGGGCCCCCCTTCCTTATTAGGTCTAAATAATAGTACCACCCCAGCAAACAAAAATATTTTGTAATCAGTGGAAATCGTTACAGTGTTTTATCGCAATAAGCACTTGCATTCGGTCAATAAAAATTGAATGCAGAAAGACCGTTCCATTTATAGGCTCCAGTGCCATGGCCACATTCGGGAGTGCATTATTTCTCTAATAATTTTAATGGCCTGGAGTCAAAACCACACATCAAGACATTATGATAATTTATTTCAAGACATTTGTCATGTTTCCATCCTGAAATCTTGTGTGTGTTGAACTAATTTCTTGCGCACCTCATTGCAATTTCCAGGCTTGAGCCATTGATATGCAGGCTATTGGAGTTATTAATGCAGTTTAATGTAGTTATTAGAAAGAGAGAGAGAGAGAGCGCGTGTGAATACCACCGTCTCTGCGTCTCTCAACAATGTTAACCAGCAGCATCTACTAATAGCGAATCTTTAAGTTGAACTGCTTCAAGAACCTCGCTACTGAGAAATGTCATGTAGCTTTTCAGCTGCAAAACTATTTTATTGATAAATTCGTGGGGCAGCCACAGCACTGACAACAAGTTTCTTTCGGTGTCTCCACGTGTATGCAAGAGTAATGTGTGTGCATCTGTGAGATAAAGGTCCAAAATCCATTTACTTATGATTTGAGAATCAAGACATCTCATGAATGTCTGTGGGGTGGGGGGATTTCAAGGGGGGAGGGGGGGGGGGGGGGGGGATTTCAAGGGGGGGTCTTTTAATCAGTCCGTGCCCACGGCACTGCTAATCCATCCATCAATCTGTCATCATCATCAATGTTGCTGTCAATGTCAGTGTCACTGTCAAGGTTAATGTTTTCTGCATTGTCTTCAAATCTGTGGTCATGAAGTCATTTGAAAAACTGGTTTTGGCTTATCTGAAGGACATCACTGGACCCCCTACAGAGCAAACAGGTCTGTGGATGATGCAGTCAACATGGGACTGCATTACATACTGCAACACCTGGACAGACCAGGGACTTATGTGAGGATCCTTTTTGTGGACTTCAGCTCAGCCTGTAACACTATCATTCCAAACCTCCTTCTGCCCAAACTAACTCAGCTCTCTGTCTGTCAGTGGATCAACAGCTTCCTGACAGACAGGCTGGGAAAATACACATCCAGCACCCGCACCATCAGCACTGGAGCTCCCCAGTATGTAGCTATTCTTATTATTCCAAGCATATTTTATAATATATAATCATATTTATTATTAGATTATTTAAATCTCTTGTTTAAAAATAGGAAAATAAACTCGCTATAGTTTTATATAATTATACGCGATGTATATCCATTTATAATACACATTTTAAAATTGTATTGCATACCTGCTTCTGCCATAATAAAGACCCATTTCAAATGTTTACGTGCTTTTCTTCTCTTTCTGCTCCTAGTTGCTGTGGTGGAGCATGAAGTATTGTTCTTTTAAATACTTTCCAGCATTTCAGAAATAAATATGTATGCAAATTACACCGAAGTACAACGTTACGGTGTTCGGGAGTCCTCAGAAAGGGTTTAAACACTGAATTTTTAATTGAATTTTCTTCTCGTAAACTCAGAGATGTGGATTCGGACGGCAATTAAATTACCACACGAACTTGGTGTTTGTCAAAAACCAGTATGTAATTCGGCCGGGGATTTTTACAGGGGTGGTGAGAGAAAAACACCGACATCCTGGATTCGGATGGCAATTAAATCACCATCTACCCCCTGTATATGGTGAAAATCACTTACGTCCCCCTGAGAAACAATTACCGTCCGAATAGGGCTATAGGAACAGTTTCATCCCTCAGGCAATCCATCTCATAAACATTTGAACTCTTAACAATAAACATGAAACACAACACACTATCATACTTTTTATTAAACACACATACTTATTACATTTCAAATTTGCACCTAACATACCTGTACATACTGAATTGTCTATTTTCTATTTTGTATATTGTGCTTGTGCTATTTTGCATATTGTCCATTTTGTATATTTGTACATATTTTTGTATTATCTGTGTCCTGTCCTGTCGCTGTCATTATATCGCACTGTGGAGCTACTGTCACTAAAACAATTCCTCGTATGTGCAAACATACCTGGCAATAAAGCTAATTCTGATTCTGAAATATTGAGATGTTATCATAAGTCATGTCTTCATCCTGTGATGTTTCATAATTTGCCAAAAGAGATTTCTTGGGACCGGCCACTTGTGTTTCAGTGTAATTTTTTTTGTGGAGTTTGGAGCTCATGAAGAATATTCCGGACACATTTGGTAACTGAACTCACACCTCCAAATTGTGCCATGTTTCTACAAGAATTGAATCACAAACATCTACATAAAATGTTTGTTAATTACATTTTATGTAAATATCCCTACTGAAAAAAATAATAGAAACGTCACAGAATTTGTAATGGTTTTACTGGTTAAAATAGGAATTGTAATGATTTTAATGGAAATTGTTATGGTTCATGTTGGTCTCTACTGGTAATTTGTCAGGAAACCATTTTGTATTGGTGTTAATGGTTAATGGTTTGTAATGGTTCTAATGGTGTTTGCAGTAGAAGCCATAGCATTTTTGTGAAGGTATCTATTGTTTGTTTGTTTTGGTTTTCAGCAGAGTGTATACAATGCAAATTAGACTTGCTACGATCCCAGCTGACAAAAAAAGGTGCCCAGAACGTCCCCTATATGGCCTCTGTGAACCTCCTCTGGACGTCAGCATGTAGGGTCCCCTTGACGTTGAGTGGACGTCCGCAAAGATGTCAAGTTCACAGGACTTGCTATTTGGAACGCTTAGGGGACCTGTGCCCGGTTGCGTAAAGCATCTTAAGTTTTTCCCTTAAGTATGACACTTAAGGCATGATTTCCCCTTAACTAAGGGCATGACTTAAGGGTGTTGCATACAATCCCTTAAACCATTCCCTTAGTTGAGGGAAACCGTTAAGTATTTCACGACAGCGACCCAGGTTTTGCCGTTAAAAAATGGACATGTTATTTGTTAATGCAGATAGTGGTGTAAGTTTTCACAGAAACATAACATTTTCAGGGACTAATGTGAATAAATCTATATTTAAATGCAAAGAGACAAAGCCGGAGCGTGCTGTCTCGCTGAAAGTCCAATCCGGACTCATAGAAATATCATATGATGGAATACAGCAGCGATTGCTGCAGCTAAATTGAATAAAAAAAAATGTAAACCCAATAAACACACGATTGTGAAAATATATTTTTTATGTGTGTTTTTCAAGTCATCACCAATGTAATATATAGTAAGTTACAGGAATAAAATATTATAGAATATAAATGTGTTCTCACATGACGCACTCACGTTTGAGCTATTAGCTGTATGTAATTTGATTACTGTGAATAAATGCCTAAATTAAAATCAGTTATAAAGCGGCCGATTGTGTCTTGTAGTTGAATCTGCTCGCTGTGTAACACTTGAGGTGATTTTCCATACCTTATGTTATACTTAGGAAAATGACAGTTAAGGGGCTTTATGCAACACTTAATGAGCTTTAAGGGACACTTAAGAGAAATTCTAAGGGTTTATGATGTTTCAACTAAAGAAACCCTTAAGTGTCATTTAAGGGACATTTTATGCAACGTCCTTAATTGTAAGGGAAACTTAAGGGCGTTCCTAAGGGAAAATTACACTTAAGGTGCTTTATGCAACCAGGCACTTGGCTTTAAGTCCTCTGAATGTCATTTTATTTTACTTTTATGCTAATCAAAGACAACAGACATGTTTATAAACCCTTAAGTAACACTGAGATTATATATTTTTTTCTTGCTCACTGTTTGCATTTTTATCAATGGTTTCTACAACATTAAAGCTCTGTCTTTCAGACAGAATCTCACATTCTTTAGTTCTTAATATTTTAAACACATAATTGGACAACGTGTACTTAAATATGTATTTCATCATGAAATCAACTCTTAACTCCTTTGGCATTTAAATTTGCATTTTTATAGACAGCCTTGTGATGACAGGACTTTTATTTTGGTGTAGTGGTATGATGTCATAAGACTGCGCCACTCTCTTGCATCTGTTGTGATTCGGCTGAAGAAAGGTTTGTGTTTTTAAGCATTTAGGCCTGGTTTTACAGGCTTAGACTAAAGCAGGATTAGTTCAAGTTTTAAGTAATTTTATAAACGTGCCTTAGAATAAAACATTACTGGTGTGCATCTTGAGACAAAACAAGCCCACTGATATCATTTAAGATCAGTCACAGATTAAACTGCTCAGATTTACATTTTAGTCTAGGACTAGGCTTAAGCCTTTTCTGTGAAACCGGGGGTTAAAGTGTTTAAATCAATGCAGCCAGATCAGGCAAAAAAGGCTTAATTATTGATGAATTAAACATTGGGACACTTTATCTATTAATAAACGTTATTTTTATGAGTAAGCAGTCTCGTTTGACTCGATAGTGAATCAGTTTATCACGATGATTTCGGTCCCTGACAATAAGTGATGAGAGTGAATTGAATCAATGGCTTCCAAAATGTTTCAGTGATTCGAAGCGCAAACTGACAGAAACGTGCGATGACCACTTTTACAAACCAGTAGCATTTTTTCCCCGTTAAAACGCAATTTATTAAATGTAATAAGTATTAAATGAACAGATATTTATAATAAATAATAACAACAACAACAGCAATAAATAGAATTAGGGTGCCAACTTTAGAAAAGGACATTAAGGGACAAGTGTGATTCTTTATAGGAAATTAGGGACAGAATAAGGGATGCCCAAAATATTTACTGTACCACATTTATGATATGCATTTCACAGTATACTTAACCTTGGCTTACTATTTTAGCTAAAAATCTGGATTCATCTGAACATGATTGATGTTCAGATAAACATGCATTTGCTGCTTTAATTTCTACACTTTATTAAAAGCTTATTTCAGACATGAAATTCTGTTTGTTCAATTCAGCATTAGAATAATCTCTCTGCTGGTCATCACTCAGAAACATCTGCAACATTTGAATTATTTTACATGTTTGTGAAAATAAAACTAAAAGTAACCTGCAGGGAATATTCTGGTTCCCAAAAATAACCAAATGGGAACCATAGGGGATCGTTCTGTGTTTGTTGGGCATGTGAATACGGGACAAACTGTATTCCATATGTCTTTCATATGTAACACTTCTGTAATGCCTTAAATACGAGATGATTCTGCATTATACAGAACGGTTGGCAACCCTAACCTAATACCAAATGTAAAACATTAATGCGGTGTTTTTTGTTTGTGTCCAATCAGGTAATTTAAGGCCATTAATTATCACTCTTGACTGATTCAGTGAAATAATTAAAGAGCTGATTGATCCAGTTACTGCTGGAGAGACTGAGATCCACGTAACACACTATTGTAAAGATGGCGTTTATTAAAGAGGAGAGTGAAGACGTGAAGATTGAAGAAACATTCAGAGTCAAAGAAGATACTGAGGAACCAACAGAGATGGCGTTTATTGAAGAGGTGAGTGAAGACGTGAAGTTTGAAGAAGCATTCAGAGTCAAACATGAAGATACTGAGGAACCAACAGAGATGGCGTTTATTGAAGAGGAGAGTGACGACGTGAAGACTGAAGAAACATTCAGAGTCAAACAAGAAGATACTGAGGAACCAACAGAGATGGCGTTTATTGAAGAGGAGAGTGACGACATGAAGACTGAAGAAACATTCAGAGTCAAACATGAAGATACTGAGGAACAAACAGAGATGGTGTTTATTAAAGAGGAGAGTGAAGACGTGAAGACTGAAGAAACATTCAGAGTCAAACATGAAGATACTGAGGAACAAACAGGTTGGTTTTCATTCTCAAAGCTGAACTCACTCATTTGATCCTTTTTAAAATGTCCAGCTCTACAGAAGTGAATGATATTTCTGAAGAATGTCATATGGTTTTATTTGACATGGAGTGGGTCCTCATGCTACCCAGACAAATACCGGACAAAAACACACAAAATGTCAAAGGTCAAAATACTTAAACTTAATCTTAAATGAGCAATCCTAAATGACCACAAGAATAGGGAGAAAACCAGACTTGTTAAATTCGCGTCATGTGCATCAGATTTTAAAGAGACAGCACTGCTTTTATGCAGCATTTGAGACAAAGTCAGATGTGGAAACATTTGATTTGAAATTTTCCAACCTCACTGAGTTCCAGTCAATCACCGGTCAAATGATGCTGCCATGACACAGCGAGAGTGTTTCGTCTTTTTGTGTCAATTATACCAAAAACATAAAAAAACTAACAAAATGCTTCTGTTAATTTTGAAAACAGTTGACAAAAAGCTAAACATAAGCAAAAATAATACTTAATGTTAACTTTGACATACATTAGGTCCACACTACAGTAACTGTATGCTTGCTGGAAGCAGTCGGGGTTGATCGATCTGCCTCGAGTTCACAGGTCAGATGTCTGACTACAAGCACCGTTCTAGACATTATTTCCAAGTAGGAGGTGGGAAAAATCGGAATTTTGAGTTGTCCGGAAAGAAGCATTAAATTGAAACCTGGTGTCATTGAGGTAAATCACTTATATATAATTATGACAATATAAACATATTAATATGTGATTAGTCGTGACTAATGGGTGAAAATTCACACGGGCGTCAGCGTCAACGCTTGACGGAGGGCGTGTCTGAAGCTTGGTGCTGACACGCCGTCATAGTGACAACAGCCAATCAGATACTTTTCTGGTATTGCATGAACGGGATTGGCTAGCGTCTGCGGTAAGATATTTGCATAAGGCGATCTGATTGGCTGACGTCTGTGTTGGCGCTTAAAGTTTTCAACTTCTGCCGCGAGCAATGCCAGTGAAACGACACAACGGACCCAAAATTAAGTTGGGCAACTCTTGACGTCACTCCATTCAAAGTAAACGAGAGGCGTTGATGCCGACGCTCCGTGTGAATGGGGGCGTAAGAGCAGAGTGTGAAAGTTTACCATGTGCACCCAATGGTTCAAACATTGTACCCTGAAGGTGATGCCGTATCAGGATGATAATGCACCAATACACTCAGCAAGACTGATAACAGAGTGGTTTGATGAACATGAAAGTAAAATTGAACATCTCCACTAGCCTGCACAGTCACCAGGTCTGAATATTATTGAGCTACTTTGGGGTGTTTTAGAGGAGGGAGTCAGGAAACATTTTCCTACACCAGCATCACGTAGTGACCTGGCCACTGTTCTGCAAGAGAAGTGGCTCAAAATCCCTCTGGCTACTGTAAAGCCGAGGAATCTGAGCACCTAGGCTGAGCTCATGACTGAGAAGCTGCGTGTAACCAATGTAAGGGAGGAGCTGGGGAGCTGGATGGAAGGATAATGGGGCTTTGGATGACTTCCCATGGCTGGGAAGCAGATATTAGAAGGCTGGGTGGTACCAGCAGACATAAAAAAAGCCATGAGGCTGGACAAGACCAGTGGAGATGAAGGGACCTCGAAGGGGGTGGTCCATTCTAGAGTGTGTAAGGGCACAAGACTGTGGAGTCTTTGGGGAGACTGGATTGATAGAAGCACGGTCTTCTCTACTTCACCCACTATGAAAGTCTGTACCAGCTCCATCCTTTGGACCGAGGGCCCTGGTCTGTACATTGGTGCTTGCCCTCTTTGAACCTTTTAAAACACGATCGTACACTCCAGGGACCATCATAGAGTGATCACACCAGTGTGATTAGAATTGCATCACGTGCTGAATTCAAATCTGCTTTCACGCTTTAGCTGGTCGCGGAGCCAGATCGGAGAGCTTGACATATTATCACAACTATCCAGTGCTTTCAACCATATAATGCTTATTTTAGGTTCCAGACATTTAAATACATACAAGTACTAGCAAAACCCCCCAGAAAAATACATTTACAGTTTGTTAAAATACACACGACATGTTTTGTTGATATCATGTACACATTGGGTAGGTAACTAGAAAGTTTACTCTACTCTTCTCCCAGTTCACTGGAGACTTACTTTTGGCTCGTTTCCATTGAGTGTTTCGGGTCAGTACAGTACAGTACGGTACGATTCGGGACCGAACACTCTGATCCAGCTTGCGTTTCCACCAATAACAGTACCCTTACATACGCGTATGCTGGAAAGTAGCGATCGATGATAAAGCGCGAGAATAAGCACAACTCTGCCTCTTTTTGTTGAATGTCAGTTTTAATGAACAATAATAGCCATCATAAAAGTATAAGTAAAAGTTTAAGAGGCTTAAAGTCCATGTAAAGTCAATTCTGAGAATTGTTTGTAAATACATTATAAATGTTAGAAATGCATTGCTTAAACATGTTACAAAGACTGAACTATGTAGTAATTAATTAAGAGTTAGACCATTTTCGTGATCAGGATTTTTTTGGGTGGGGCTAAATCAGGACTTGATGACGCAATCGAGCCACCGCGCTCTAGTTATTAGGTCTGTTCGACTTGAAGCAGCACTGCAGACCGACCAGTGTGTCATCAAAGTACAGTGAGAGCTAGAGCAGACGCTCCTGATGCTTGCGAATCGCTCTCGCGGTACTTTGATGTTATACACTGATTGTTCTGCAGTGCTGCTTCAAGTCGAACACACCTAATAACTAGAGCGCATTAGCATCATTGGTTCACGTCTCAATCGTGAGTTACTGTCATTACCGGTAGTTATTACAGCCTACAGTTTGCTATGCCTTCATCACGTAAGCCATTTAACGTGAATTTGAGGATGAATTTATGTGTTGTAAATCCCACAGCTCAGATTCAGTGCGAATTAACATGGTGGCGCCCATCACCTGCCATAGATCAACTAACATGGTCAATATAAACGTGATTAAACTACCAAATACCTTTACTTGCACGTATTTGAGAATCAGAATATCAGATATTTCATAATATAGTAAGCGCACGTGTGAAAATTTATAATAAAAAAGGAAAAATTTAATAAAAGAGGTACATCTGTCATACAGCGTTATTGTGGCTACGGTGTGTCACATGACAAGCGTAACACTTTGCCATGGAAACAATAAGGTGATACATTCTAAAATAATGGTCGCCTATGCTGGGGGCTCAGCTAGAATATTTTAAACTCGCGTGTGAAAGGGTTAATAAAGGAGAAATTTAAATTATGAAATCAAAAAAGATCAAGCAAAAGCACACACGACGTGATCAATGGTTCTGTACTTGTTTTTTTTTGTGAAACTTTGTGTGCTGCCATCTTGACCAGGGGCCCGTTTCAATAAGGAGGTTTAACCTTGAACTCTGAGTTGATTTACCCTGAGATGGGAAACTCTGAATTGTGTTAGTTCATTCAACTCTGAATACGCTGACTTTAGCGTGTGCACCATGACTATGAAAAGTCATGATCAGTGGAGCTCCACCATGGCAACAGCACCCAACAAAAAGATGTCTACGTACTTCAGAGTCAATGCGTAACTTTAATTCTTTATCATTGTTATAATATCAAAGGTGAAGACTGTAAATTATTTAACTAATTTATTCTTAATGGTTTCCCGCGGCTAAAAATCAAATAAATATTGGGGCAGCAGCTAAAAATGTATAAAAACAATTCAATCAAGGTAAAGTTTTAAGCATAAAATGTTTGTGATTGTAGGCTACATGACTTTACAAACATTTGACAATAAATATCAGTGTATATTTTCTTTTTCCACATAGTCTAACGCTGTATCACATAATTAAGTATTCTCTAATATGCCTACATTACTTAGAGTAATGAAATTAACAACTGACTTGTCCTCTGCACCAGCACCACTGACAGATGAAGTGGAGATGGTCAAGTAGGCCTACTGGAAGTATTTTAAAATCCAATTTTAAAAGTCAAAAAAAAAAAATATGTGTAGGAAATAAAGATGACCAAATGAATTGTGAATAATTTATGTTTATTTAGCAGCTGTGGAGGTGGTTACGGCATCTCGTACTGCCCCATCATCTGGCATCCTTCCATTCCATAGAGTAATCCAATTCATTTTCAGAAGGTGCGATGGTAGGAATATGTGTGTCATCAATGCATCAAACCAGATTGGAAATCCTGAAGGAAATTCTAATTATTGGGTTACTTGCAGCAAGATGATATCAAGTGAATGTCATTTATCAGATTAGCCTCATTTAAACCGATTGGTACAACACTGACCTACAGTCCAGTGAAACTCCTCTTTGACGGATTTGTGCCCAGGAAAAAATTCTCAGAAAGAGCGTGCGAGTGACGCACATTTTCTTTATCAGTCTACATACAGCGGCCTTACAAATGTGCTCTGCATCTCCGATATTTTATAGAAAACTACTATTAAAAATTAGTAATGCATGTGAACATTGAAAAAATAAAAATCCCTACTAATTTATACAACCGCCTCGTCTAGAGTATTCTGTATAAAAGAAAGTGCCATTTTAGTTCATTTTTTTCTTGTTTCCATTTGCATTAATATTATTTTTCTTACCCTATGGTGGACAGTTTTTAAAGTGCCCCTATTATGCCTTTTCAAATATTACCTTTCATGCAGTGTGTCATGTAGCAGTATGTGTACCATCAGGTCTTCGTCAGGCACAGATAACAAAGATTGTTATCTGTGCCTGACGAAGACCTGATGATCGAAACGTTGCAAAGGAATTTTTTATGGAGCAGTCAATTCAGTGTGCGGACATTACGTTTGTTCCTTTACTATAATTTATTTTTTTGTCCTGCACCTGAGCCCTATTCGGGTTTTTAAGGGAAGTGCACAACTTTCTTTCACCTTGCCATGTAGCAGTATGTGAACAAACTTTCTGCAAAGTTGTGTAGCCGAAAGTGCACGATATATAAAGTTATTGTTTATCAAAAAAAAAAGTTGTCTTGCAATCGCCTAAACGCGTCGTTAGGAATTCGAATCATATTCGGTTACGGCTGTACGTCACGTAGTAACACATTTGCATAATGTCCGCCCATGGGCTGTCATTCGTGCTGTACGTGGTAGACTGCGCCATCTGACCAATCACAGCAGCGAGGGCTCACGGAAAGGAGGGGTTTAGAGAGACTGATTCTTTGAACTGCTTCGCACAAGTCGTTTAGGAATCATTTAGAAATTAGGTCAAATTAAAGCTATTTTTTGAGAAAACTAAAGTGTTTTTTGACCTTGGATGCATGTAAACCTGTTTTAGGAGACTCATAAAACAATATTAGCAACCTTAACAATGGTATAATAGGGGCACTTTAAAACTCACTTGTTTCCCCCAAGATTCATTTAAAAAAAAAAAAAGTATCTTAACTTAAGAATGAGATATTTGTAGCCTACTTAAAATAAGACAAAAATACTCCGTAAGAAAAGTATTTTTGCAGTGTGAATAAAAGAATGAGGTATATAAACACTGCTTACACTTTAAAAAGGGGGAGGAGACCGAAATAAACTGAACCTAACCTGGATTTTCTTTGGTAAACCCAGAGTAAGTTACCATGGTAACTCACTCTGAGTATAAGTTGCCTCTCTTTCAGAAATGGCCTTGACCTACTCTGCTTTCTTGGGTTTGACAAACCTACCATTCTGAAATGGAAAACCCAGAGTTTCCCTCATTTCAGGATTAACATACTTAACCTCCTTTCTGAAACAGTAGTTCCAATCAAGCATTGTAATATCATGGTCAGCAAAGCACTTGGAAGTGGTTTTGGCACTGCGGGCAGGTGCTAAAGTCCTGCTGGAAAAGGAAATCAGCTTCTCCATAAAGCTTGTCAGCAGATGGAAGCATAAAGTGCTCCAAAATCTTGTGGTGGACGGCTGCATTGACTTTGGACTTGATAAAACACAATGGACCAACACCAGAAGACGTCACGGCAACCCAAATCATCACTGACTTTGGAAACTTCACACTGGACTTCATGCAGCTTGGATTCTGTGCCTCTCCAGTATTCCTCCAGACTCCAGACCTTGATTTCCAAATTAAATGCACAATTTACTTTTATCTTAAAAGAGGACTTTGGACCACTGAGCAACAGTCCAGTTCTTTTTCTCCGTAGCCCAAGTAAGATGCTTCTGACAATGTTTCTGTTTCAGAAGTGGCTTGGTAGCCCTTTTCCTGAAAACGTCCGAGCGTGGTGACTCTTGATACACTGACTCCAGCTTCAGTCCACTCCTTGTGAAGCTCTTACAAGTGTTTGAATCAGCTTTGCTTGACAGTATTCTCAAGCTTGCAGTCATCCCTGTTGCTTGTGCACCTTTTCCTATCCAATTTCTTCCTTCCAGTCAACTTTGCATTTAATATGCTTTGATACAGCACTCTGTGAACAGCCACACCTTTCAGTAAGGACTCTCTGTGACTCTTTGTGGAGGGTGTCAATGATTGTCTTTTGGACCGTTGCCAAGTCAGCTGTTTTCCCCATTATTGTGGTTTCAAAAAACAAGAGATACCCCGAATTTATACTGTAGGGATGGTCATTTATTGAAACTCAAATGTAAATATTCTAATATTTTGAGATACTGGATGTTTTTACTTTCATGAGCTGTAAGCTCTTATCATCAAAATAAATAAAAAAATAACTTTACATGTAATGAATCTAGAATATGAAATTTTCACTTTTTAAAAAAAGTTAAGAAAAAATATTTTTCACGAGATTCTAATTTTTTGAGATGTACCTGTACTAGGAGAAAAGCAGAGGACCTAATACTGAGCCCTGATGCACTCCATACTTGTGTTTGATGTAATGTCTGTTTGTTTACATAAAGTATTAGCAGTCGGATAGATATAAGAAACCTAAACCGTGCCTAGTACTTATTGACATGAATGGCAGATTCAGGACTGGTCTCTAACAGTGGCTTCAATCCTGGTCCTGGGGACCCACCGCTCTGCACATTTTGTATGCTTCCCTTATCTGATACACTGAGTTGATGGAGCTCTCCCCTAATGAACTGGTGATCTGAATCAGGTGTGTTAAAATGGAGACAACAAAATGAGTGGAGCGGTGGGTCCCTAGGAACAGGAGTAACTAGTCTATAATACCACAGTTTTCTTGGAAAATGTTGGTTTTGATGTTAATACATTTATCTTGGTTTTGTGTCTGTTGGTTTTAGCCAGTAATCTGCCATTAACTTGTATTTGTCTTCTTTTGCTTTAGATCTGATGGCGCTAAAAGAAGAGAGGCAAGAACTTTCAAAGATAGAAGAGAAAGATCAATATGAGAGACATGATTTCATGACTGTGGAAATATCCATACAGTCTGAAACAACTTCATCACAAAAAGAAGTTCAGAAGACTGAATCTAACAGTTACTTCACCTGCCATCAATGTAGAAAGAGTTTCAATCAAAAATATAACCTTAAAAACCACATGAAAGTTCATGCTAGAGAGAAGCTTTTCATATGCCAACAATGTGGAAAGAGCTTCTCACGTAAAGAAAACCTAAAACGCCACATAAAAAGCCACACTAGAGAGAAGCCTTTTACCTGCAATCCATGTGGGAAGACCTTCACATATAAAGCACAGCTTGATTCCCACATGAGAAGTCACTCTGGAGAGAAGCCTTTTACCTGCAAATTGTGTGGGAATAGCTTCACACGCAAAGGATCTCTTCAGATTCACATGGTCATTCACACTGGAGAGAAGCCGTTTCCATGTGATCAGTGTGGAAAGTCTTTCAGACATAAAGCAACCCTTGTTTCACACATGAAATGTCACACTGGAGAGAGAACTTGCACCTGCAAACTCTGTGGGAAGAGCTTATCAAATAAATCAACCCTTAATGCCCACATGAGAAATCACACAGGAGTGAGGCCCTTCACTTGCAAATTGTGTGGGAAGAGCTTCTCACGAAAAGGATCTCTTAAGATTCACATGGTTGTTCATACTGGAGAGAAGCCGTTTCCATGTGATCAGTGTGGAAAGTGTTTCAGACATAAAGCAACCCTTGATTCACACATGCAAACTCACACTGGAGAGAGTCCTTACACCTGTACACTGTGTGGGAAGAGCTTCTCATATAAATCAACCCTTAATGCCCACATGAGAAATCACACAGGAGAGAGGCCCTTCACCTGCAAAATGTGTGGGAAGAGCTTCTCAAAAAAAGGTAATCTTAAGGCTCACATAATAACTCATACAGGAGAGAAGCCTTTCACGTGTGCTCAGTGCGGAAAATGTTTTACACGTGAAATAACCCTTACTTACCACATGAGAATTCACTCAAGAGAGAACTGTTTTGATTGTCATCAGTGTGGACAGAGATTCCCAGACAAGAGACACCTTAACTGGCATGAAAAAATTCATTCTCAATCTTCCACGTGCCATGACTGTGGAAAGAGTTTCAGATTTAAAGGAAACCTCAAGGTTCACATGAGAATCCACACTGGAGAGAAACCCTTCACCTGCACTCACTGTGGAAAGAGTTTCAGTCAGAACGTAAGCCTTCAAATTCACACGAGGCTTCACACTGGAGAGAAACCATTTACCTGCAATCTGTGTAGGAAGAGATTCACACATAAAGCACAATTGAATTCCCACATGAGAAGTCACACTGGAGAGAAACCTTTTACCTGCAAACTGTGTGAGAAGAGCTTCTCACGCAAAATATCTCTTCAGCTTCACATGGTCGTTCACACTGGAGAGAAGCAGTTTCCATGTGATCAGTGTGGAAGGTGTTTCAGCTATAAAGCAATCCTTGATTCACACATGAAAAGTCACCTGTAGTTAAACCTGCAAACTGTGTGGAAAGAGCTTCTCACAAAAAGGAAATCTTAAGGCTCACATGAAAACTACATGTGAAACAACCCTTACTTACAACATGAGGCTTCAGTCAAGAGAGAACTGTTTTAACTATCATCAGTGTGAACAGAGATTTACAGACAGATGTCTTAACTGGCATGAAAATATTCATTCTCAAGAGAGATCTTTCACATGCACTCTTAAGATAAATGGTTCTAAACCATTTTTGGTGCTAAATAGAACCATCCTTTGAAAACGCTACATAGGACCTTAAAGGAGTCATATGATGTGATTTCATGTTTTACATTGTTTAAAAATTCAAGTCTCAAACCCAAAGAAATACTCTTTATAAACACTTTGCATAACACCACCCAAATGTATACACAAATAGGTGTAACTTTTATTCTCGCTTTAGTGTTGTCGCTGCTGCCATGTCATGGAGACGCTGTGTTTCGTTGCAAAAGCAAAACTACTTTGTTTGGCCTTCCAAATGAGCACAACTACAAATAAGTGGTTATGTTGTATTCAGTTGTACTTTTTTGCTGTATTTTCCTGTAGCTCAAATAGTAGAGCATGGCACTAGCAACGCTTAGGCCATGGGTTCGATTCTCAGGGAAAGAAATAGCTGATAAAATGTAAAAACTGTAACTTGAATGCAATGTAAGCCGCTTTGGCTAAAAGCGTCTGCTAAATGCATAAATGTATTTGATTGTCAATTAAATTTTGGTTTGTCCCAAGACGCACCTTTGTGAATATGAAATTCATCTTTGCAGATTTTTATTCATTATTATTAGATCAGTTGATGTTAAATGAAAGTCGATTATGAAGGCAGAAAATAGTGTCATTAGCTGTGTCCCAATGTGGAGTGCGTGGACACCGAAGTGCGATTGCGTCACGACGTAAGCTGTCCCAATTCAGGATGCGCCCTCTGAAGACCACATTCCAAGGACGATTGCATCACCGCGCCACGACAAAGGCTGCCATAATTCGTTTCCCAGGAAGATGAAGTGTACATCTGATGGACACTTCCCACGCTACCATATCCCAGAATCACTTGCGGACAGATGACCACAGTGTTTATATTCAAAGAACATGAAGGATGAGAGTTCTGTGGGGGAATTCACATTGAAGTGTAAGTGTTGTGTTTTCATGTACTCAAATACTTCGAGAAACAAGTGTTAAAAGCCTTTTTTTTTTTTACACAGCCCACATACAATAAGACAACCAGTATATAAGGCAATAGTCTTTCTTTTTGTTGTTTTTGTAGTGCTGTCATGCAAGATATGTCTACAAATGTATTAACCAAACTTGAGCACTTCAGAATTTTGTATGCATATCCTGCTGTGTCCTATTATTGCAAACCTGCCTTTATATTTTTCATAAGTGTTTCCATTTTTCTCTTGTTTTAGGGTTATTCTGGAGAAAATGAGCCTGCTTGGGAAAGACTACAAAGTAAAATTCCAGCAAACCTGATCCATATGTTCTGGCTTTGCCCTTGATTGTATAACTACTGGACAAACATTTTTGAAACTTTATTGTTTATTATAGGGGAAAGAATTGAACCGAATGCTCTCACTGCTTTGTTTGGAACTTGCCCCTCTGTGCCTTGTCAACTCTTAAACAAGATGCTATCACTTTGGCTTGAAGACTAATATTGCTGAACTGGAAATCTAAAATCCCCCCCACACATTCTCGATGGTTTTCCATCCATCCATCCATCTTCTTCCGCTTATCCGGGACCGGATCGCGGGGGCAGCAGTCTAGGCAGAGATGGCCAGACTTCCCTCTCCCTAGACACTTCCTCCAGCTCTTCCGGGGGGACACCGAAGGCCAGCCGGGAGACATAGGCTGTGTCCAAATTCAGGGTCTGCATCCTCCTTAGGATCCTTCCTACCCGGTTGAAGGAGGAGGGATCCTCCGACGTCCGCAAAACCCGGAAGTCGGTGTTTGTGAATTTGGACAGCCTACCCTTCTTTCAGTTCCCTCCCTTACCCGTTGCTCATATCCTGTCGCCTAGCAACCGTGACAGCGCCAAGCAAGAAGCGGGAAAATGGACAAACAAAGAGTTATTCTCCTCATTTTAATTATTTTGGAAGAAATAAAGCAATTAAATAAATTAAATACTTTCTTTGCTCGTTGTCAGAGTTTTTTATATCAGACTACAAGACAGTCACATCCAGGTAAGCCATTATAGCCTATTTTTATTTGTTTTTAAGTATTCTACTAATTTCTCCTACAAATTCATTGAGCCGAAGCATAAACTTTAGCTTGTTTTGTCAGAGAAACTCCTCTCCCACTCCGCTACCGCTCGCTTCGTCCGCCATTACGCTCTGCCGAAAAGAATTATGGGATAGGTAGGACGGGAAAGGATCCACCACACCCATCCTTCCAATTCGGGGAAAAGGAGGACGTATTTGTGGGCCGCATTTGAAGGATCCTACGAATTTGGACAGCCTTCGTCGCGGCGCTGTGACGTAACATCCTTCAAATGAGTACTCCGAAGGATGCAGACCCTGAATTTGGACACAGCCAATGTCTCTCCAGCGTGTCCTAGGTCTTCCCCGGGGTCTCCTCCCAGTGGGACGCGCCCGGAACACCTTCCCGGGAAGGCGTCCAGGAGGCATCCGGAACAGATGCCCGAGCCACCTCAGCTGACCCCTCTCAATGGTTTTCAGATGTTCTTTATTTTATAAAGTTAGAAAAGATATGATTTTCCCTCAAGAAGTGTTCAAATAAGTTCTTTCAGTATATTAAAGAGAGTAGTTCTTTATTCAGCCCTGATTCAAATATTTGGGACGGAAGGGTACGGTTTGGTTTTTGAAGGATGCATTATACACATCTCATAAACAGCTTTAATATCTGATTTAATATTTGTTCAAATTTTATTATTATTATTTACTATTCTGACTGTGGTTTGTCTGTTCATGGGTTTTTATTTATATATTTTTTTGTATTATACACATTGTGTTTATCATTGCTTTTTGTTTCTGTGTACACTTTATTCTGTGTTTAAAATCAATAAAAAAATAAAATAAATACAAAGTAAGCAAGTTAATAGACACATTTTTGCTGAAATTCATTGTGCTATTGTTAACAGGCATGGTTTATTTGCTCTGCCTTAGGGACCTTTCCACACGACCTTTCCACACGTCCTGGGACAGGTGAGGGAGTGAGTGTCTTCCTGGGACAGGTGAGGGGGTGAGAGTCTTCCTGGGACAGGTGAGGGGGTGAGAGTCTTCCTGGGACAGGTGAGGGGGAGAGAGTCGTCCTGGGACAGGTGAGGGGGTGAGTGTCGTCCTGGGACAGGTGAGGGGGTGAGAGTCTTCCTGGGACAGGTGAGGGGGTGAGAGTCTTCCTGGGACAGGTGAGGGGGAGAGAGTCGTCCTGGGACAGGTGAGGGGGGTGAGTGTCGTCCTGGGACAGGTGAGGGGGTGAGAGTCGTCCTGGGACAGGTGAGGGGGTGAGTGTCCTGGGACAGGTGAGGGGGTGAGTGTCCTGGGACAGGTGAGGGGGTGAGTGTCCTGGGACAGGTGAGGGAGTGAGAGTCGTCCTGGGACAGGTGAGGGGGTGAGTGTCCTGGGACAGGTGAGGGAGTGAGTGGAAGCTGGTGGAGCTACTCAGAGAGGACATCAAACTCCAGAGAGAGAGACAGAGGAGAGCAGGGAGAGACCGTTTTCTCTTCTTGAGAGAATGGTCAACAAATACAATATTGTGGAAAAAATGGGTATGTTACAATTTTTCAATATTTTTTTTTTAAATATCACATTATCAACAAAACAACCTAATTTCTGTAGTTTATTTTTGTGATACAAGTTAAAAATGAAATAAGTTGTACTTTGTTCATTTTTGCAGTGTAATTTATTTGTAATTTGTATTTGTATACTTTGTACATTTTGTATTTTTGTTTTGCATATTCACGTGTAAATAAAAGAGAAGTAATTGTATATTGTAAACATTTTTAATGCAGCGTATAATTTTTTTCAGAAAAATTCTTCCATATGTAGCACCTGCGTACTCCAACGCAACACTTACGGTACTGGACCAGTTCTAGGTTCTCAAGGAGTGGGAGAAACAAATAAAGTCAGACTGGAGACCAGATATTGAGTACAAAAAGCCGGCACTTTACTAAGAGGCAAACTATATTATACACAAGCTGTTTAAGAAAAACAAGTCATACAAGAAAACTCTTACAAATGTTACAACAGTAAAATCTTCTTTCCTATTAGTTTTTTTGTTTTGTTTTTAATAAGTATAAATAGTTATAAATAAATTAGTTTAGTGCAGTGGATCCACTTGTATTTGATGATCTATTAAGGCTGCTATTTTTTTATTTACATTTTTCCCTACAGGTAAGACAAGAAGTTCATCAAAGTCAAAATAAAATAAGCAATCGCATGTTATGTCATGACATAAAACACAAAGTAAAACAATATACAATCTAAATGTCTGTAGCACTTAAATTCAATTCTATTCAGTTGTGATGTAGTTGAGTTCAATTCAATTAAAAAAAAAAAAAAAAATAGAAAAAGAAAAAATGTTCGCGGGAAAAAATACAAATTGAAGAGAAAGGTTGATGTCCTGTTCAGTCCGTGATCCAGCGAGTGTGACTGGTCTCTTTGCAGATGAAATAAGTCAAATGAAGATCAAAGCTGTAGTCTGGGTCGCCATCTAATCTCTCAATATCATGAATCCTCTCCTTATTCGTAAAAAAAAAAACTGACCTACATAATAAGAGGAATCTTATTCTATCGATATAAATTTACAAACACTGCAACCCGCAGCGTCAATGTTACATTGTTCAATAAACTCAACTGTCACTTTGTGCTCAAAAAATAACATTCAACAATCACACAGTCCACAATAAAACCACATATGCTAAACATCAACCAATGTCATAAATATGATCTTATTTTAGAATATTAACAGTTATAAATTTGACCATTATTCTTAGTTAAGCGTAAATTGTTGTAATATGCTTATGACCCGCGAATGTAATCCTCAGTTAGCTTAAATAAACCAGCCTTGATGCTGTATGCAGCTATAAAAGCGACCTCTGGAGGAAGCCTTCTGTTTGAGAAACGGCCTGGATCTCCTGGAACAGGGTTGGACACCACTGCTGTACACTCATGGACTTTTAATGAGATCCACTTTAACCAAATAAAGCTTGATTTAACTGAGATGGAATAAGGATTCAGTTTCAGTTAAAATAATAAATTAAACAGTTAAATCTCAACACACATTTAATTTTGATCTAAAAACATTTTTATGAGTTTGAAATATCCAGAAGTTCTTTCCAGTCTTGTAATTTTAAGACCAAGATACTGGAGTGTATTCTTTATTGAGAATATAACAAATGTTCTGTAGTTTATCAATTTAAAAAAAAAAATATATATATACATATATACACACACACACACAGTCATGTGAAAAAGTTAGGACATCCTATTTAATTCCAACTTTGCAAACCTAAACCGTGCTGCCATGTTGTTTTTAGAGAGAAGATTCTTTCTTCTGGCAAGCCTTCCAATCATGCCATACTTGTCCCATATTTTTATAATTGTACTGTCATGAACTTTATCATTTCACATGTTAGCTGAGGCCCGTAGAGTCTGCAGTCAAGTTCTTGAGTTGTCTGCCATTTCTCTGAGCGTTACACAGTCTGATCTTGGAGTGAATTTGCTGGGACGTCCACTCCTGGGAGCATTGGGGTCTGTTTTTAATGCCCTCCACTTGAATAATCTTCCTCACTGTAGAATGATGGACTTCAAATTGTTTGGAAATGGCCATATTACTCTTCCCAGATTGATGGCAGCAACAATTGATTCAGACTCCAGTCCAGCAAACTGCCATGTTAACAGTAAGGGTGTCCTAACTCTGGCACACATGGCTTTTCCATTTTTAAATAATGACAAGGTGCAATTTATCATGTGTTGTTGTTCATCTGAGGTTTTATTTTCCATATTTTAAGACCAGTGAAGGACCAGATTTTTTTTTATTTATTTTTTTATGTCCTGATACGGAAAATCATGGAATTCAAGAGGGTGTCCCAACTTTTTCACATGACTGTGTATATATATATATGTATATATGTATAATAGAAATACAATTCGATATAATTATTGTCAATAGCTTTGGACTTTTGATAGCTCTGCAGTTCATCCCTTCAATTCATCCTAGGTATTATATTTGTTTTCTAATGTAAAATTATATTTTAGCGACAAGACTTTTATTTTGGTGTTGCGATGTGACGTCATAAGGCTGCGCGCGCTCCCGCGTCTGTGATTCTGCTGAAGAAAGGTGTGTGCTTTTAATCATTTAAAGTGTTTAAAACTCGTTGGGGAATTGCATATAAAATGGTGAAATGTGTTGTTAGCAAATATAACACTGTAATGCTTTATTTAGTGACATTGCAGTCCCTATATAGTGGATCATTTTACCTTAAACGAATTTTTCTGAAAACAGTGGTGATAGAAACTGAATCAATTGATTCACAAAATGATTCAATGATTCGAATCAGCGCGCGGTGTCGACTCCTGCTGATTAAAACAGTGTAAATACAACGAGAACACTTTTACAAACCAACTGCACGTGTTCATGAAAGTGAATCTACTGAATAATACACAAATCAGTAAATACTAAATAGAAATCTTAATACAAATGTGAACCTTGTGTATAATTTGTGTCCTTTTTATTAATTTGAGGGCTAGTTTTGTTTCATCTGGTAATTTAAGTCCATTAACAATGTGTCCAAACACACAGAAAAACTCCTGAAGAACTCCTGCTGAAGCAGCTGAGATCCACGAGACACTGTTATAAAGATGGAGTTTATTAAAGAGGAGAGTGAAGAAACATTCAGAGTCAAACATGAAGATGCTGAGGAACAAACAAAGATATCATTTATTAAAGAGGAGAGTGAAGACGTGAAGATTGAAGAGACATTCAGAGTCAAACATGAAGATACTGAGGAACAAACAGGTTGGTTTCATTCTCAAAGCTGAACTCATTCATGAGATCCTTATTTAAATGTCCAGGCGTACGCACAAAACCTGCCCTGAAAGAGGCGTACGCCACTTCCTACGCGAAAGGTGGGATTTATAAAAACAAACTTGCTCACCTGCATGCAAACTCTGACCCATGCATATAATAATAATAATTCATTACATTTATATAGCGCTTTTCTAAGCACTCAAAGCGCTCTACATTGTGAGGGGTGGTGTCTCTATATGTTGTTTTTTTCTGAAGAGAGAAAAGTAATGAATCTAAACGATTTTAAGCTCCGTTTACATTAAATATTCCACTCTCGTTAATGGAGATGAGCACTGAAATAAAGTCATTATGCAGACGTTATACCAAAATTATATGAATTTAGTAGGGCTGCCCTCAGCTACAGATTTTTCTGGTCTACTAGCAGTCGTCCGATTGAAGCATTAGTCGACTAATCGCACGTTTATTAATAAGCCATTTAAATCATAATAATGGCCCTTTTTAATTGCACACACAACCTAATACAGTGGTTTTCAAACCTGTCCTGGAGGACGCCCTGCCCTGCACACACCTGATTCCACTCATCAGCTCATTAGCACTAAATTGGGTGTCTGATTAGACAAAATGTGCAGGGCAGGGGGTCCTCCAGGACCGGTTTGGGAACCAATGGCCTAATAAGCGCTCAAGCACTCGCATAAAGCTTGCCACAGCACACCGGCAGAAGTAATGATTATGAATGAGTCAGGGGAAAAAAGTAAGGAGGCTGCATTAACAATATAATTTATGTAAATATTAGTGCAGTCAAAATTAGCGCGTTAACACAGGCGATTACTTCTTTCAGTTTAACGTGTTAAAAATATTTAACGCCGGGGCGAGGCTACGGTTGACCACCTCACTCACAACTGCTGCTTCTGTCTCTTTTTTCGTGACAAGAAACATCGTTTATTTAAATGCAGAACGTCTTTATGACCACATCAAACGAGACTTTTCAGACGCGCACTCCAACTTCTCTTCAGCGCCAGGAGCGAGCCAAAAGAGCGCGGAAACGGTAGCAAGCCTGATACTGGCCTTCAGTCATAAAAAAAGATGCCATTATACAAATATTAAAAATATACTGTCTTTGTTGTTTCTGCATTAATTAGAAAATTGAATGTGAAATTATAAAAAACTTAAATTTTAGTTACATTAACTTTAATGGTGATTAATTTCAGAAAAAAATTAGCTTAGTTATTTTTTTAATCGATTGACAGCACTAATATTTTTATTTTACATAATTTATTAATAAACTAGTGCTATCTTTGTTTTTCGCTTTAAGAGATGTCGGTGACACTGACTCATCTCCGCAGTAGTGATGCGCTACGTGTTTCAGTTTCGTACGGATTACATAATCTGAAAATATTTGTTTTCCATTTGAATTGGTTCATTTGAAAGTAGACAAGATATATTTTATCCAGTTTCCAATTATTTTTAATATATCCAAAGATATATGTTCATGTCTGTAAGGCAATATACACTGGGTTTTGGAGTTTCGCACTCAAGTTCACAGAGACTGAGACGGCAGAAAACGGTTTGCTTTCATTATTTTGCTGTTATTGTGAGTGCACGCAAATAAACGTAGAGTCTTTACAGATTTGACAAATTTATTACACTTATCTGTATTAAGCAAAAATGAGGGAGTATTTTAAGAGCAAGTGACGCACCGCCGCCTCCATCTGTCCTGCAGTGAGCGCGCTACTCTTCAGTGTCTACACTTGAACAGCACATATTTCTAGATTAACATCAGATAGAGCGGCCATGTAAAGTTGCTACTACTTACATATTTCAGGTGATAAGCCATCGGTCAATGAATCACTACATTTACATGGACATCAGTAATCTAATTATTTGCCTTATTCTAAATAAGACAATATTATGTTTACGGTGTTTACATGAGTTCGTTTTAGAATATTCTTTTCATGTTCCTGTTTTACATGTTATAGTATGTACAGGTACATCTCAAAAAATTTGAATATCGTGAAAAAGGTCAATATTTTTTGTCACTCATTTCAGAAAGTGAAACCCATATATTATATAGATTCATTACACAGAGTGAAATATTTCAAGCCTTTATTTCTTGAAATTTTGATGATTATGGCTTATAGATAATGAAAATCCCAAATTCAGTGTCTCAGAAAATTAGAATATTACATAAGATCAATAAAAAAAGGATATTTTAAACAGAAATGTCAGGCTTCTGAAAAGTATGTTCATTTCTACGCACTCAATACTTGGTAGGGGCTCCTTTTGCTTTAATTACTGCCTCAATTCGGCGTGGCATGGAGGTGATCAGTTTGTGGCACTGCTGAGGTGGTATGGAAGCCCAGGTGGCTTTGATAGCGGCCTTCAGGTCATCTGCATTGTTGGGTCTTGGTGTTTCTCATCTTCCTCTTGACAGAATCTATGGGGTTCAGGTCAGGTGAGTTTGCTGGCCAATCAAGCACAGTAACACCATGGCCATTGAACCAGCTTTTCGTACCTTTGGCAGTGTGGACGGGTGCCAAGTCCTGCTGGAAAATGAAATCAGTATCTCCATAAAGCTTGTCAGCAGAAGGAAGCATGAAGTGCTCTAAAATTTCCTGGTAGATGGCTGCGTTGACTGTGGACTTCAGAAAACACAGTGGACATGGCATCCCAAATCATCACTGACTGTGGAAACTTCACACTGGACTTCAAGCAACATGGATTCTGTGCCTCTCCACTCTTTCTCCAGACTCTGGGACCTTGATTTCCAAATGAAATGCACAATTTACTTTCATCTGAAAAGAGGACTTTGGACCACTGAGCAACAGTCCAGTTCTTTTTCTCCACAGCCCAGGTAAGACGCTTCTGACGTTGTCTCTGGTTCAGAAGTGGCTTGGTAGCCCTTTTCCTGAAGACGTCTGAGCGCGGTGACTCTTGATGCACTGACTCCAGCTTCAGTCCATTCCTTGTGAAGCCCTCCCAAGTGTTTGAATCAGCTTTGCTTGACAGTATTCTCAAGCTTGCAGTCATCCCTGTTGCTTGTACACCTTTTCCTGCACAAATTCTTCCTTCCAGTCAACTTTGCATTTAATATGCTTTGATACAACACTCTGTAAACAGCCACAACTTTCAGTAATGACCCTCTGTGACTTACCCTCTTTGTGGAGGTCGTCAATGTTCGTCTTCTGGATCATTGCCAATCAGCAGTCTTCTCCATTATTGTGGTTTCAAAGAACAAGAGATACTCTGAATTTATACTGTAGGGATGGCCATTGAGTGAAACTCAAATGTAAATATTCTAATATTTTGAGATACTGATTTTTGACTTTAGTGAGCTGTAATCTCTAATCATCAAAATTAAAACAAAAAATTAAATTAATCTAAAATATATGAAAGTTTCACTTTTTGAAATAAGTTACAAGAAAAAATGTACTTTTTCACGATATTCAAATTTTTTTTTTAGATGTACCTGTAGATCGATTAATGGCACACGTCATTCCTTCCTCATGCAACGCCATCCGATGTTTCCTCCAGAATTTCACGTATAAACATAGTTCATCTTTCGTTATGATGCCATATACAGTTTTGGGTGCTTCATTTTTAATTTTACAAAAGCTTCATGTGCAGTTAATTATTTGTAATGTTGTAAGTGCAAACTGATGAAGGCGTTGTTGAAGCCATGCTCTTTTATTTGCCGTCAAACAGTTGACCACTGCCGTGTGTGTCCTGTCGCAAAATGCAGCGAAAAGACCTATGCGACGGTAATTGTGTGATTTAAGGTGTGTATACATGTCTATTCTGCACTTCAATAATGTGACTCCAATAGGAATAGTCCACATGTCTTAATTCGATTTGTTTACTTTGAGTATGACTTTAGCTGGATTAAGGTAATCAAAATATCTGTTAACATGGTAGATTGTTAATAATCATAGAGTCTTAATTGTTTTAAAATCGGAGTATTGATCCAGTGGGCCGTACTAAAAGACATTGGGGGCTGCCCGTTGCCCATCCCTGATCTAATAAATCTAAATCTGCAGCCATTTTAGGGGCTTTAGTTGAAATGTAATTTTCTTTTAATTTCAAAAGTGTTTGTTTTTCAGTAGATGGGAGCAATCTTCTGTTAAACCATGGGACATTTTTCATGTTATCTCCATGAATGAAACTAAAAAAATGTAGATCTTATTATTAATTGAATTTTACATAAAAATTGGCAGTTTTGTAGAAACATAACTTTTAAAAAACCCACATAAATCCCCCAAACATCCTGAGTGTACATTTATATTTACACAAACACTGTAGAGGATTTTAATTGACTATATAGCCAAAGAGACAAATGACAGAGGCAGCACCTGAGAAGATTTCCGTGCAGCTCTGCTTCCGAAGATGCAGATCTTTGGCAGAAATGAGCTGTTTTTAGTGAAAGTGAAGGTCCCTGATTAATGAAATTAATAAAATCGGTATTTAAATATTTATATATAGGTTCGCTATATATACATCCCGCTTCAGTGTAAATAGCCTCTATCACTATTTACACTTAGTGCAAATAGCCACTGCCTTATTTTTATTAGTAACAAAATAGCAAAGACAAAATCATTTCATAGAAATAACAACTGCAATAGACTTTGCACATGTGCATGAGAACATATGCTCCTATCTAATCCACTGAGCCATTATCTGGAACCTCAATCAAACAGATTTAAAAATATGAGTAGAAAGAACTAGAAGAAATATCTGCTGCAATACCACACTTTAAAGAGGAAAAATGCAATATGGATGCAGACAAACTCATGAAGACAGTCATTTAAAAATGCTGTGCTGCCATCTGTTATAACTAGAGTAACAAAGACAAAACAGCTAAACATTTGATATTCAGATTCTCAAATATATGTAAATAAATGTTAAAGTGTTGTTGAATATGTTAATGTGCATGTTTGCTCAGTAAATTTAGGAGCTATGTGCGGCTATGCAGATATTATTTACAACACGTGAATTCATTCATTTATCCTGAAAGAGATAAAACTGACATGCAACTAAATGCCTGTTGAAGAGGGAGTATATTTTATAGTTACATATACAATGCAAATTTGGTGAAAGCAACAATTCATTATTGATCATTATTGCTTCTTGGCCTCCGATTAATGTTCAGTTTTGCAAGAATTAATCTTAAATCAAGGTTTATGTAATAATTCTGTAGCACAAAACTTTATACCTTGGTTGATTGTGATTTCACTTTTTTTTAACTTGGTGTGTAATGTTGCTGTTTGAGCATAAACAAAATCTAAAAGTTCTATGCAAACGGAGATTTCATCTTTTAAAATTATGGCAGTTTAATGCCAACAATTATGGCTGGTAGGGACTGCAATGAGCTACTTTCCTGGTTGGTGATGTCATAAACCCTGAAATTTACATAAAACCTGCCCCCAGGAACATGCAACAAAGGGGGCGAGGCCATGTTGCCATTCCATCAAAACTAGGGGTGCACGAAAAAAAATGTATTCATCTATGAATCATGATTCTGTCTTCTAATGATTCTAATGAATTCACATGTTTCAAAATCAGTGTTCTAAAGCAGCGGTTCTTAATCCTGTTCCTCACATTCCCTGCTCTGCATCTCACTCTACATAGCTACGAGAAGAGTTAAACCATTTGGAATTTTTGTATGATCGTATTTGTCGTCCTTTACTATCAAAAGGTTTGCTACGGATGCGAAAATGTTGAAAATCTGATCTGAATTTTATGACGGATGAACGTTTCAGATGCAGTGTGTAAACATGATTGACACAATGTGAGGTTGTATTTATTTTTCAACGTGCAAAAATTTACTTTAACAAACAATTACTTTACAAAAATGCTACAACGCAATCATGTATTCTGCTGTATTACAGCTTTAATCAGGATAAAACCGTACAGTGGGTCTAGATAAACCGTATTTAGACCCCCTTAAATTTTTCACTCTTTGTTATATTGCAGCCATTTGCTAAAATCATTTGTTCATTTTTTTTCCTCAATGTACACACAGCACCCCATATTCACAGAAAAACACAGAATTGTTGCCATTTTTGAAGAGTTATTCAAAAAGAAAAACTGAAATATCACATGGTCCTAAGTATTCAGACCCTTTGCTGTAACACTCATATATTTAACTCAGGTGCTGTCCATTTCTTCGGATCATCCTTGAGATGGTTCTACACCTTCATTTGAGTCCAGCTGTGTTTGATTATACTGACTGGACTTGATTAGGAAAGCCACACACCTGTCTATATAAGACCTTACAGCTCACAGTGCATGTCAGAGCAAATGAGAATCATGAGGTCAAAGGAACTGCCTGAAGAGCTCAAAGACAGAATTGTGGCAAGGCACAGATCTGGCCAAGCTGCAGGGACAGGACGACTGGTTGCAATCAAAGGAAAGATGAATGCGGCCAAGTACAAGGATATCCTGGACGAAAACCTTCTCCAGAGTGCTCAGGACCTCAGACTGGGCCGAAGGTTTACCTTCCAACAAAACAATGACCCTAAGCACACAGCTAAAATAACGAAGGAGTGGCTTCACAACAACTCCGTGACTGTTCTTGAATGGCCCAGCCAGAGCCCTGACTTAAACCCAATTGAGCATCTCTGGAGAGACCTAAAAATGGCTGTCCACCAACGTTTACCATCCAACCTGACAGAACTGGAGAGGATCTGCAAGGAGGAATGGCAGAGGATCCCCAAATCCAGGTGTGAAAAACTTGTTGCATCTTTCCCAAAAAGACTCATGGCTGTATTCGATCAAAAGGGTGCTTCTACTAAATACTGAGCAAAGGGTCTGAATACTTAGGACCATGTGATATTTCAGTTTTTCTTTTTTAATAAATCTTCAAAAATGTCAACAATTCTGTGTTTTTCTGTCAATATGGGGTGCTGTGTGTACATTAATGAGGAAAAAAAAATTAAATTAAATGATTTTAGCAAATGGCTGCAATATAACAAAGAGTGAAAAATGTAAGGGGGTCTGAATACTTTCCGTACCCACTGTATATTAAAAGCTAACATAAGCAGTTGCATTTTCAAATAACAAGTATAACTAAACCCTGAACGCAGTCTCTAGCCTATTGCCAGTCAAGTGCTGCAGGGACCCGTCTAGAGTGATAATGGCTCTTATCTGGTCATAAAGTCTTACATGAACATGTACATGAGGAAAAAAAAATTAAATTAAATGATTTTAGCAAATGGCTGCAATATAACAAAGAGTGAAAAATGTAAGGGGGTCTGAATACTTTCCGTACCCACTGTATATTAAAAGCTAACATAAGCAGTTGCATTTTCAAATAACAAGTATAACTAAACCCTGAACGCAGTCTCTAGCCTATTGCCAGTCAAGTGCTGCAGGGACCCGTCTAGAGTGATAATGGCTCTTATCTGGTCATAAAGTCTTACATGAACATGTACGAAATTCGGTAGACAATGTAATGTCCCATTACCTACAAAAACGTCTCTTTGAGCAAAATCTAAAATGCAACAGGAAGTCATTTATTTAGAATTTTCCCTGAACATTTTGTGTAGTTTTTGCCATTTCGGGCATTGTATTTGAACAAACTGTTCCTAGAGATTTAATCAGATAAACACCAAGGGTGACCATACGTCCTCTTTTCCCCGGACGTCCTCTTTTTGGACCTAAAAAATGCATCTGGCTGGGATTTCTAAATGTCCGGAATTCGGCTTTTGCTTTCTACAGTCGCCATTCATTGTCTGAGTTTTTGCATTGCTTTGACCTTTCTCTTTATGTCCCGCCTTCTTGCATGGTTGGTCATGTATACAAACATTGGTCAAACTGCATCTCAAACATCTTAAAAATTTATTTGTTTTTTTTTCCATCTTAGACCTGATGGTGCTGAAAGAGGAGAGTCAAGAACTAAACGAAATGGAAGAGAAAAATCAACACGATTTTATAACTGGAGAAAAATCTTTTGGTTGCTCACAGACTGAAATAATTTCCTCAAGTAAAATGGATCAAAAGACAGGAAGGAGTAGTTGTTGCACCTGCCAACAGTGTGGAAAGTGTTTTAGTAGAACAGGTATTAAAAGACACATGAGAGTTCACACAGGAGAGAAGCCTTATGCCTGCCAACACTGTGGAAAGTGTTTCAGTCAAAAAGTAACTCTTAAAAGCCACATTAGAATTCACACTGGAGAGAGGCCTTATGTGTGCCCTCAGTGTGGAAAGAGTTTCACTCATCCTAGAAACCTTGGAGGCCACATGAGTGTTCACACTGGAGAAAAGCCTTATGCCTGCCAACACTGTGGAAAGTGTTTCAGTCAAAAAGCAACTCTTAAAAGACATGTTAGAATTCACACTGGAGAGAGACCTTATGTGTGCCCTCAGTGTGGAAAGAGTTTCACTCATCCTGGAAACCTTGGAGGCCACATGAGTGTTCACACTGGAGAGAAGCCTTATGCCTGCCAACAATGTGGAAGAGGTTTCAGCCGGAAAAGAAATCTTATTTGCCATATGACAATTCACACTGGAGAGAGTCTTTTCATCTGCCAACTGTGTGGGATAAGTTTCGCTCAAAAAGGAAGTTTTAACAGACACATGAGAATTCACAATGGAGAGCAGCCTTACGCATGTGATCAGTGTGGCAAGAGTTTTGATCAACATGAAAACCTTGAGGTCCATATGAGAACTCATAGAGAGAAACCCTACACATGCCCTCAGTGTGGAAAGAGTTTCAGTTCTAAACAAAATTTTGAAGCCCACATAAGAATTCACACAGGAGAGAAGCCTTTCACCTGCCAGCAATGTGGAAAATGTTTCAGCCGGAAAGGAAGCCTTAACAGGCACATGAGAGTTCACACTGGAGAGAAGCCGTTTGTATGTGGTCACTGCGAAAAGTGTTTCAGAAAAAAAGCAGCCCTTAATCACCACATGCGTTCTCACATATGATGTATTTATGTCATCAGTGTGGATCTGTGGAAAGTTTCACAGACAGGAAGCATCTTAGTAAAGGCTTCTCTCTGGTGTTATTACTCGATTCCTGTTCCTCACTGTAGAAAGACTTGCAGAAACAATAAAACCTTTAGGTTCAAGGAAGCACCCCTGATGTAGTTCAAAATACCCGAGAAGTGGATTTATGCTGCCTTCACGTGCTATCCAAAATGTCCTATTTCCCACTTGTGAAATCGTGATTTATGAGCTTGTCGTATTCAAGTGCTTTAATGTCGGAAAGATCAAATGTAGCATCCCATTGGTTGACAATCATATAAACATTCACCGTGCTATACATGCAGTTTGCTGACAATTCTGGAATTTGTCAAATGCTTTTAAAAGCATAATTTCACTGCTTATAAAACATACAATATGCTTCGAATGATCGTTCATATCTAGCCTATAAATACACTACTTTAGCCACAAGACAAAGGGATGTAGTTGTGAGAGCAGCATTGACGGAAGCAATGGTTGTCCCCTCCACCATGTTTAAAGTTTATGACCTGCCCAACTCGGAAACTCCGTTCACGATAATTCCGATAGCACGTGAAGGCAGCATTATACCTCGTTTGGTTGATCGGATCACAAATATGCCGTCTCTGTCTCTTTTGTCCACTTTCAACCACTCTCTCCACATTTTTTTCAATGGGCAGGTAAATGCATGTTTTTTTGCAAATGCAAACAATTTATTTAAACTTTTTGATCAAACGGATAAAATATATTCACGCAATTTACACACTGATGGCTGCAAAACCACACCAATGTTGTGGATGCATGTTAGAAGTGAGGATTGGTGGAGAACATTGTCAGCTGAAGTTGAAGATGAAAAAACCTACCAAGCACAAAGATTGTATCCCATCTGGAAAGATGCTTCCCATTATGTTTACGCATTATATCAGTGGGCGGAGTGTAGGCAGTCTTTTGTGGCTGTTTGAATGCATTTGACCACACGAGTGTTTACACTACAAAAGCAATCTGGTCAAATGTGTTTTCCACTATCTCTGGAAGTGGTTGAAAGTAGACAAGCTCAAACATTTGCACCTGTATTTAAAGTTATTTACGATCAGATCTTAATTCCGGGTGTAAACTTGGTTAATATGTAAATATGTGCTGCGTGCAAAGTAAATGAGGTGATAAAATGCCATTTGTGAAAGCATCTGATCAGAGCATTGTGGATATTGTAATATTGTTAACTGTTACCCAGATTTTTTTAATGAGGTAATTTTACTAAACATCTCTAGGAGGCGCTTGTGTGCCATATTCCCAGGTATAAAGTCAGGTAGATTCATAGAAGAAATTAGTTGGCACATGACTTTCCGGTTCTCATCTGGGTCATGGCACCAATGTAACCCTTCTGGTTCTTCTCCCCTCACTCAGTCTGAGCAGGATTTGAACCAGTGTTTCCAGCATGGGATGTAGGTGCTCTGATAAGGACGGTAAGACCCTGGCTTCTAGCATCAGCTCCTGAAATCTGGGGAGTGAGGTTTTCCCACACAGCTCTTCCCAGGTGGCCTCCGTTACACTCACCCCCTTAAACCTAATAATAATTGGCAATAAATGGCATTTTTGGTTGATTACCTATTGTAGCTTGTATTATAAAAGACAGATCACTAAACTGTATAATTTCTTACAATGAGAAATCCCTCAGTTAGGAATACCACTATACTGCCGTGCAAAGGCAAAAGACCGTAATTTCGATTTTGGTCGAAAATGAGTTGTTGATCTTTTTGGGACATTCAAGACATCCTTTATCATGTGCATAAGTATGTAGAGTCAATTTCGTTGTTTTTCCCGAGAAAATAATTAGTGGACTCAACCCTAACTTCAAAAAGCCCCGAGGAAACCAAGGCAGAACACCGTATAACACCAGTAGCTTTTTTTTTTTATATACTTTACTCCTAAAAAATGGTCAATTCTAAATAATGAACCTTATCTTATGTTTGCGTCTTTGCTGGATTGTCACCAAGGTAAAGTCACATTCTTCAGTAAAAAGTGTTTATTTGTTAATGTGTGCGCTTCTTTAGAATTAATATATGTACTTTTCTTACCTCACACTGACACTCTTAAGAGCTTTTGGTTGGCCTGTCACAAATGCCTGAAGTCCATGAAGAGGTGAAACTCCTGCCACCTGTTGTTTGAAACGGGCACCGGAGCATTTGTCACAGTCCCAGCTGGTGTTGTTTGGGGAAGCAGGTGGAATATGAAAAATGGCAAAGCGGGCTGTTTCATGAGATAAGTTTAAAAACCACAAAAAAGGCAATGAAAAGAGAAGTTTTCATAAATGTTATGTTGTACTTTATAACACGTAATTTGCATGCTGGTTTGGTAACACTCTTTAGTTGATAACAGATTAAACCCTTTTGAAACTTAGTAATAAATTTGAAATCATTAGCATTCATTGTCGTCTTATGAAATGAATTTCAATCAAACAGCATTGTGTTGTGAGCGCATACTTAAAACAAAGGATTTGCAGTTTACTGGTTTGATACAGTTTTGAAAAACAATTTTCATTCTACTAACATGTGCTTTCAATTCCCATTCTTTCCTAAAAGTCACTTTTTCATAGCTGTTAGTGCAAAGAGGACACATAGACTATGAATAGTGTAGATTCTGGTTTTATCTGAAGCATTCGTATAGTTAGTATTTTTTATCTTTTTTTTTTGTATAGGGTAAATATTTATAGTATACTTATAGTTAAATCTGTCAGTAGGTTAGTTGTGTGTAGGTTTATAGTGTTTTTTTACTTTGTTGTATGTCTGCATTTATGTAGCACCGTGGTCCTGCGAGGCACGACATTTCGTTCCACTGTATGTCCCCACATGTAATGACAATAAAGCTCAACTTGAACTTGACTTGTTTGGTTTGTTTGTTTTTTGATCAGAATGGTGTGAAACTTGGTGACTCTTGCAGTGATTGCTATATTAACAAACAAACAATAAAAATAGTCACACGTGTTGTTCTTGATCAAAATTTATCACCGTAGGAAACATGAGAAATACAGATTTCTTTTGGGGGGGGTACAACCTACAAATCAAGTTTAATTAACACTTTCCAAAGTGTTGAAACATGAAATGCAACACAAGAATTTTAGTTTTTGCTCATTTTTTGACTTCATAGTCACCTGTTTTGTGTATTTTTAGAGTATGATTTGTGTGTTATCGTTGCTTTGAGTCATTCGTGATTAATCCAATGCTACACAGTCCACTGAAAGTCAAAAACATTTAACTTAAGCTGATCTGTTTCTCCTTCAATCTATTTCTGTAATAATACACAAGTGTTATTGCAGTTAAATAAAAGAATTAATTGAACAAAAGTTGAGTCAAGTGCTCTACTGTCATTGCTCTCAGCTTTTGTGTAGGTCATTATGTCAAGTTGTTGCTGTTAATCTGTTTCATTCTGCTAAAAAAAAAAGTGCTCAACTAAAGGAAACACCAACAACCATAATGGTGGCTTCAAATGAAATGTTCAAAACGTCACCTTTCTAAAACTCTTTATTCTCAAGTACTTTTGTAGATGTATGAAAGCAAGTCAAACTGCCCTTATATGGTTTTCCAGTTCCTGTTCTTGTTTAGTCCCATGAGTCCCACCTGTGTTTCATTACTGCTCATCTGTTTCAGTTCTTCCTCGTTTACTCTCCTTCTATTTAAGCCCTGTGTCTTTCCATGTCCCGTATCCGGTATTGTTCGTCTACCCCAAGTGCTATGTTTGTGTTACTGCCTGTTCCTTGTGATGCTTTATTTGGATGAATAAAGCCTGTTTATTATTGACCTCCTTCATCTCTGCACTCCCTCGTTCCTCCACAGTAGCAGCTGAAACAAACAGGTGTTCATAACTAATGTTGCATCACTCTGCAGAACGGTAGTTCTCCATTAGCAGGGTTGGAGACGCCTGAACTAGGTAATACATAAGACAAGCATGTAGTGGCTACACCATGGCATTACAGATGATTTTCTTTATTTTTTACACCAGGTGGCAATAATCTGTCTCCATTTAATGGATTTTAAGTGTTTTTGCTCAATGTTTTGCTTAAATACTGCAGTGATTGAAGAATAGTGTGTGTGTGTGTGTGTGTATACAGTGGTGAAAAAATTATTTGATCCGCTGCTGATTTTGTACACTTGCCAACTGACAAAGAAATGATCAGTCTTATAATTTTAATGGTAGGTTTATTTGAATAGTGAGAGACAGAATAACAACAAAAATATCCAGAAAAATGCATTTCAAAAAAGTTATAAATTGATTTACATTTTAATGAGTGAAATAAGTATTTGACCCCTTCGCAAAAAACATGACTTAGTACTTGGTAGCAAAACCTTGCACTGCATGAAAAGACAAATTTCCGGGATAAATCGGACAATGGAAATTTCAGTGAAACTTAAGGTTTACGACCCCTGTACGAAAATTTCCCAGACAAGTGTGCTGAGTCACGTACATATCATATCCCGTATCCGAAAATCTCAGTACATCTCAAGTGTATGGATATTTCTGATTGCACCCACTAGACGTGTTCAGAGATTTCCAGTATTAACAGCCCTTATGAAAATTACCCATGGTTTTGTTGCTGCGCCCCCTGATTTTCTGAGAAATTTACCTCAGACAAAGGTCAGTATGCATTAGGGGTGTGAAGCGGAGCCATTATTTGTATCTGTGACAATCTCAAAATGATTTGTATCTGTATTCGGATGGATCCGGAAGTGGGCGTGGCTTAAACCAGAAGTTCGTCAACATGAAAATACCATTTTAAATGCAAATCTGTTCCGATTCGAAGTTTTCATTGAACAAATATGCCTTGTATAATAACTAAAGAAAGTATTCTGTTTTTATTATAATTATGACTTTGTAAATATCTTCTATTTAAAACTACAGAAAATGTTGATCAAAAAAGAAAAATAACATTCTTCTTGTATTTTTATTCTTCCCACAAAGTTATGATTTCTGTTATCACTCCTTGCTAAAACTTATTTTGATTTGATATAATTTCTGTATTTTAATAAATGCTGCATTAAACGAATTTCAGGGCTCTGTATAGGTCATTACACACAAGAAAAACATCTGCAACGTTTTCATTGGAAATATATTTTTACAGGGTTATATATAAAAATAACCTAAAACTAACCATTGTTCTCTATAAGTTTGAAGTAATTTAATAATAACCACCATGCAACGTTCTGGGAACGTTATTTTATGGTTACAAAAAACCCCTAAAAAGAACATTTTCCTAACGTTATTATTTGGTTCCCAAAAAATGAATAAATGTTAAACACATAAAATAAAATAGACCTATAAGAAAACATTTTTATCCATCCCACAGTCTTGTAAGTCCATGAACTGATCATCTTTTTTCCATAATATTTGTATACTATTATTATTGGTTATATTTTTATATTCATTGTTATGTCTATGATTTTTTACCCTTCATTTCGATCTCTTTACGTAACGTTCTGAATAGTTTTGTAAATGATAGCCTATTGTAAATGCTCAACATGCCAAAAAAGCTTTGAAGTCAAATCATAAAGTCAAAACTTTATTGGCATAACTGTCAGGCATTTACAGTTTTTGCACTGCTAGCATAATTATGCAATACTAGCATAATTATACAGAATTAATTAGGTAAATCGATACACGACTTGAGAGGTGAAATAAGCATATATAACAATAAATGTAAAAACATAGCCCTAACCAGTTTAATAACAATATTAATATATATTTAATACTACTGATAATATACAATTAAATAAAAACACATGATCAGTTAACGGATTTAGAAGTGTAACAGTTAGTGGCTGTAGATAAGCGCACAAAGCCGTCTTTAATGTAAACTTAAACTCAGCAGACAGGCGAATCACTAGGAGAACATACAACCACAAACACATTAACTCAAGAAAATACAGGACAAAGGAACTCAGGAGAACATAGGGCTTAAATAATAGGAAACCAATGAGATAATTAACCAGACACAGGTGGAACAGAATGAACTAATCAGGGAACACAGGAACGTGACCAAATAAGGAAAAAACGTAAACTAACCAGGAACATACATGTGACAACAAGACTGGGATGGATAAATCTCTGATAATCCCAGGTTGCTATGGTCTCACCGGTTTGTTTACTTACGAGAAATCGATGTTGTTCCCTCAACATAGGATCTCGAGGCCACGACTTCATATTGCGTGTGCTGCATTTCCCAAAACACTTTAAGCGTAAGTAGATTGTAGAACCTGTAGTCCAGGACAATCAAGGGACTCATGAAAAACTATCACAAAACATCCAGGTAATGACACAGTATTAAGGATTAAGTGTATGTGAACTTTTGAACGGTTTTATAAACTATACATTTTCATTTTTATAAATTGTTTAATTTTTGTAAATATGTAAAATTGCTTATTCAGGACAGTAATAAATAAAAATAGCATGTAATGTTTATGATCACTCTTATTTTGTTAAAATGATTGCATATTCTGCTAGGGGCAGGGCTCCAGACAAAAAAATCGAGTAAGGAGCCATTGGCTCCTATAAAAGAAAAACTTAGGCGCCAAATTATTTTTTTAGGTGCCACAGAATAAAAGTAGTTTATTTTATTATTATCATTTTATTTTTCCCCCCTATTTTAACATTTCAATCATTTTGTCATGTGTTTATGTCTTATCTTTTCTAGGCTTTATCAGCATTTTAATCCATCTTGTAGATGATCAGGTCGACCGGGGGACTAGGGTTCACTTAAAGTGTGAATTAAATGTCTTTTACAACTTGAAATATACAGTCACAAAGAATTGTTCGTTACACAGAATCTATACCAATATCATGGACCATAAGCATCACTTGGCAACTGAGTGCAGTGCATCCTATAAATGTTGTCACGTCTTTCACACATTCAGTCTGTTTTTCTTCATTAGTAAAATGCAATTTTATAGGAGGAGTTGAATCATGTACAACAGAATAAGTAAAAATATTAATATGCAACAGCGCATGAATATAGCAAAACGCTCCTTTATAGTTTATTTTATAGTTATAGTTATAGTTATTTTTCTAGCTGACTGATGAGTTTATGGACACTGAGTGGTTATTCTGAGGTAAATGTATTACAATGCAATGTTTACAAGCTTTATACATTTCCTCAGTTTGAAATAATGAGCTTTTACATAAAACATTTCAGTAAGTTGTACTATAGGCTTTCTTATTGCCTACCTTTTGATCATGTTCATTTCATACTATAGTAGTAAATCGAAATATATAATGGGTTCACTTGCTGCTTTAACTGAGGTGCTAAAGAGATCGCGCCTGAGCATTAAGTGCGATACTCTCCGCTCGCGGAATCCGGACGCATACACGGACCGTGTGGACGCGGGGTACTGGTGTTTATATTACCCAAAGTGTGCGCTTGTGGTCCGCATTAAAGAGCACACAAACCGCATCATTTGAATTTCGTAGCATTTTAAAGCTGATACTTTGTTTATTAAAAAGTAAGACAGCACAAAGCTTTTTGCGATTACTGGATGGCAAGTGCGCTTCAAATAACAGGAAGTCCATGCATTAACAGAACACAGCATATAGACTAAGAACTCGATAAGTATCCACAGAGCTGACAGCTTTACCTGTTGAAGTTTGTTCAAGTTGTGCACGAAATAGACACGGCTTTTCTGCACTTGCACTTTGGGGCTGTTTACACCTGGTCACTTCATGCATTTTTTCCTGATCGGATAGCTATCTGATCCTGAAAAGACCAGGTGTAAATGCCGTCCGAAACTCATTCGAGATGGATATAAATCCAATCACTCGAACCACTTCAGGAGGTGGTCTGGGCGAAACCGGACAAGTGTAAATGCATCTGGTTGTTGAAACCACATATGGTAATTTTACTCCTCCCATAATATTAAAATAATAGACGTGTGAGCGTTTTATAGGCTATATGGCATGTCATAGTCAGATATGACAGCGCAATGCAACAAGCATCACCGCGGATGAGTAGCGGAGTATTTCTTCAGCAAGCGACGCGCAAACTGAATGAACCTGAAAGTAAGCCGCAGACGCTCAACACACAATCTTCTTCATTAAAAGTAGCGAGACTAGCCTATCTTTCCAGTGCTGATGCCGCGCGCTCTCGTTGCGGTCTCTGATATTGAAATTAGCTGATAATTAATAAAATTATCCATTGCTTTCATTGACGTGAACTCCGTTATATTTGCATATGAAGCGGGAATTGAAGAATGGATTTATATCCGTTTTGCGAAGACACATTTATGTGGCCAAGTGTAAATGGGGAAACGTTTTAACAAATCATATAGATATCCGATCAGAGAAAATGCATGAAGTGACCAGGTGTAAACAGGCCCTTTCAGGTCTCTCTCACTGCGTTCAGCAGACTGTGTGCGGCAGAGACCAGGACTGTTTGAAACTCTTTTCAGTAAAACTTTGATGCGCATCGTCTTATGTAAGTTTAATACGTGAACATAACAAAAGATGTGAGCGCAAAACCATCGGGGAAAAAAGTCCTTTCATGCAAATTATATATAGTCGCCAGTGGCGACCTCAGCAAAAACTTCACTCGCAAATTAATATTTTTGGTCGCAAATGCGACCATTTTAGTCGCAGTTTGGAGCCCTGGCTAGGGGTATGTAAATTTATGAACATAACAGTATCTTCTGTAGCTTCTGAAGGGCAGAATTAAATGTAAAAATATGGCATGGTCCTGATGGTGACGTGACATGTGGCCAAGTATGGTAACCCATACTTGGAATTTATGCTCTACATTTAACCCATCCAAAGTGCACACACACAGCAGTGAACACACACACCGTGAACACACACCCGGAGCAGTGGGCAGCCATTTACGCTCGGGGAGCAGTTGGGGGTTCGGTGCCTTGCTCAAGGGCACCTCAGTCATGGTATTGAGGGTGGAGAGAGCGCCCCACCTACAATCCCTGCCGGACCTGAGACTCGACCCACGACCTTTGGGTTACAAGCCCAAATTGAAGATACATATGAAGCAGTTACCGATGTGATGCGATACGATTCACCCGTTGCAGTGTGATTTGATTTCAATTCAATTCGATTCAACACAGTGTGATTCGTTGCAATACGATGCAATGGGAAAAAAGATTTATTTTATTTCGTTGGCTCAGACAGACGGCAAATCATAAATTAACTTGTGTCTTCTGACTTCTAACGCCTCGAGGCCTGTTTCATAAAACAAGTTTACCAAATAGGCCAGGCTTATTTCAGTTAGTCTAACTCACTGTCAAATTATTTGGTTCCATAAAGCAAATTTAACAAAGATCAACCTCAGTCACTGTGGCTACTTATGCTGGAAAGCTAACCTGGTTCAGGGCAGACTAACTGTCAGGCTAAGCTGAGCTCCTCTAACACTGACCAATAGGAACACAATGATATTAACACTCACTCTCTCGCATACTATCATACCCATGCATCCTTTCTCTCTGGTTTTATGACAGCTGTACCTTTTAGTTAGAACAGATAGCTTTAGAACTTTACAATCTAACATTGCTCTTTAAAGCATTAACAATCACTAAAAACTAAAAGTTAAAATCACAAAATTAAAACTACATTTTAACTGCTAAGAAACACACATGAACTCAACTGAGCTTAGTAATTAGGACTGTATTATCTAACATTTTATTTACCCATTACAATAGTTTCTTTACAGTTACTGCACATATTTTGGCTGCACATATCATTATTGGGGAAGTTGTGGCCTAATGGTTAGAGAGTCGGACTCGTAATCCTAAGGTTCCGGGTTCGAGTCTTGGGCCGGTAGGGATTGTAGGTGGGGGGAGTGAATGTCCAGCACTCTCTCCACCCTCAATACCACGACTGAGGTGCCCTGGAGCAAGGCACCGAACCCCCAACTGCCCCCCAGGCGCCGCAGCATAAATGGCTGCCCACTGCTCCAGGTGTGTGTTCACGGTGTGTGTGTGCACGTTGGATGGGTTAAATGCAGCGCACGGGTCGCCGTACTTGGCAGTATGTCACTTTATTTCCTCAGGTCTCCATAGTGTTGTTGTGATTCATCATATTCACGCAGCAGTAATGAGAGAACGCGCTTTAGACACCGTTTAGAGAGGAGAAATCAATCTACATATAAAATATTTGTCACTTTCTAAACAATAGCGCATCCACTAGTAATTATATACAAATAAATCGTTTTTTACCAATGCAAATATGTTAGAAACGATGCATCGCAATACAAATGACAACTTGTATGCGATGCACACTTTTTAAACTGATGCATCGCAACGTTAATTTTTTTTCCAGATGCACCGAGCGAATCAGGGAATCTTCCCATACCTAGTGCGCCCCCTGACCTGCTTGAAAACCCCTGCGGTAGGCCGACTAATTTGTTGCACACAGCTACGCAAACACACTGAGCCACCATAAACCCCAAATCCAGCGTACAGAGATTCAGTGAATCTGGAGGTGAATGTGTGTAAGTGTGTGAATGTGTGAGTGTTAGAAATGCTGTAGAATGACAAACTGCCAGCCAACCAGTCCAAATACACACCTATCTTAGAGGAACGTAAGGGGACATGTATGTCAGTTGAATTATTATTGTGACGGGCAACTAATCTGTCATCAGAGCAGATAAGACTCCAAGATTTTTCATTTCGTCCAAACCAACAGTTACGACTCTGTCCTTTCCTGCGGATTCCTATATATGTCACTGATATGACAGAATGTCCCTTCCATTCAGCCTCCCAGTAACAGCGTCCAGACAGACTCTCTCTACATAGAACCTGACTACATACATCAAATCTTTCTGGATGGTCAGGATATGATTGTTCCTCATTCACACGTGTCACCTTTCTGTTCCCCTCAGACAGATAGAGAAGAGTATCTGCTGTGTTTGGATCCAGTGTAAGAAAACAGGCATCTGAACACAAGAAGAGAGAACATCTAGAACAACACAACACAACAACACTCACTAAAGGTGTGCATTTGCAGACATACATTTGTGTAGGCCTGCGGTAATCCTGAACTCTCCTCCATGATCCACACTATAAAACACACAGTGTTCACATTCTGCACATCATATCCAATCAGTAAAGAAACAGCAGTGTAACTCTTCCTGCTCAACATACTTGAGTTTGTCCAGTGTGCAATTTGGATCCTCCAGTTTTGCAGAGAGCAGTTTGACTCCTGAATCTCCAGGGTGATTGTAGCTCAGATCCAGCTCTCTCAGGCGTAAGGAGTTTGAACTCAGAGCTGAAGACACATAACGACAGCCTTTCTCTGTCACCATACAGCCAGACAATCTACAAACACACACAATAAGAGTGCACATCATTTTAGTTTGAAGCAATCAAAAGTACTAAAAATACTGGCATATCTGTATGTTATGTCCATGCGTTGTGGTCTCTTTTTGTTTTCTTTCCCTGAGTCTTTCTTCTTCTTTGCTTTCACTTTCCTAGTTACATCCCATTGGCCCACACCACACACCTTTGTTTATCGCACATTTTTTTCTGAAATTAATCGTGATTAATCCCACTTAACATTAAAGTTTTTAAAATCATTTTACATTGCAATAATTTCAAATTTAATCTTTAAATTAATGTAGAAACAACATAAAGCCAGTATATTTTTTGCACTGTCCTCAACATAGCTTTAGTTTTGTTTCGACAGTCAGACAGTCAACTCCACTTCCTTCACACAACTCTGAAGACAAGAAGTTCGTTTGCCCACAGGTTTAATGGTTTTGGGTATGGAGTGAAACTACAAATAAACAAATGAACACATTAAATAATAATGTCTAGAAATGAACAAATCTACAGAAGCAAAACAACATTCACAATGATAATATGCTGTGATGCTTGGAAATACACAGGCCTTTACTTATGCAAATACAGTGATAGGACGTTAAAGTAGAATGTGGCTACTGCGATAGCTCAGTGAAAATGATTAATAAGTCATTTTAATCTTAACAGTTTACATTTATATGCAGGTATAATGAACATTAATATAAATCAAATAAATACAAGCGATGCTGTTGCAAGGTTAAAGATTACAGAAATATTAAATATTTTTAATGCGTTAAACTGAAAAAGATAATCGTCTGCGTTAACACACTAATTTTGACAGCTCTAATATATATAAATAAAACGTTTGATTGCAGTTCAGTTCAGCCTTGTATCTCATCTATCTCCTCACCTAGTTGCATTATGTGTTTGCAAATGTGTGTTCTTCCCAAATTAATGTTACTGCCATTTACCCCTTGACTGACCACATCAGGGTTCATTACACTGTGTCAATGACCTTTAAGGAAACATCAGTTTGCATGAACAAATCGTTAAACCTGTTCAGCTCATGTGCGTCAGTGACATTTAAGGAAACATCAGTACGCATGAACAGAGCTGTTCAGTTCATGTGCACACAGTAAAATTCTCAGTATATACAGGTACATCTCAAAAAATGAGAATATCGTGAAAAAGGTAAATATTTTGTCACTCATTTCAGAAAGTGAAACCAATATATTATATAGATTCATTACACAGAGTGAAATATTTCAAATTTTGATGATTATGGCTTACAGATAATGAAAACCCAAAATTCAGTGTCTCAGAAAATTAGAATATTGCATAAGATCAATAAAAAAAGGATATTTTAAACAGAAATGCCAGGCTTCTGAAAAGTATGTTCATTTCTACGCACTCAATACTTGGTTGGGCCTCCTTTTGCATGAATTATTGCATCAATTCGGCGTGGCATGGAGGCAATCAGCCTGTGGCACTGCTGAGGTGTAATGGAAGCCCAGGTTGCTTTGATAGCGGCCTTCAGGTCATCTGCAGTGTTGAGTCTGGTGTCTTTCATCTTCCTCTTGACAATACCAAGTAGATTCTCTATGGGGTTCAGGTCAGGCGAGTTTGCTGGCCAATCAAGCACAGTAACACCATGGTTATTGAACCAGCTTTTGGTACCTTTGGCAGTGTGGGCAGGAGCCAAGTCCTGCTGGAAAATGAAATCAGCATCTCCATAAAGCTTGTCAGCAGAAGGAAGCATGAAGTGCTCTAAAATTTCCTGGTAGATGGCTGCGTTGACTGTGGACTTCAGAAAACACAGTGGACCAACACCAGCAGATGACATGGCAGCCCAAATCATCACTGACTGTGGAAACTTCACACTGGACTTCAAGCAACATGGATTCTGTGCCTCTCCACTCTTCCTCCAGACTCGGGGACCTTGATTTCCAAATGAAATGCAAAATTTACTTTCATCTGAAAAGAGGACTTTGGACCACTGAGCAACAGTCCAGTTCTTTTTCTCCACAGCCCAGGTAAGACGCTTCTGACGTTGTCTCTGGTTCAGAAGTGGCTTGGTAGCCCTTTTCCTGAAGACGTCTGAGCGTGGTGACTTTTGATGCACTGACTCCAGCTTCAGTCCACTCCTTGTGAAGCTCTCCCAAGTGTTTGAATCAGCTTTGCTTGACAGTATTCTCAAGCTTGCAGTCATCCCTGTTGCTTGTGCACCTTTTCCTATCCAATTTCTTCCTTCCAGTCAACTTTGCATTTAATATGCTTTGATACAGCACTCTGTAAACAGCCACAACTTTCAGTAATGACCCTCTGTGACTTACCCTTTTTGTGGCGGGCGTCAATGTTCGTCTTCTGGACCATTGCCAAGTCAGCAGTCTTCCCCATTATTGTGGTTTCAAAAAACAAGAGATACCCAGAATTTATACTGTAGGGATGGTCATTTAATGAAACTCAAATGCAAATATTCTAATATTTTGAGATACTGATTTTTGACTTTCATGAGCTGTAAGCTCTTATCATCAAAATTAAAACTAAAAACTTTTGAAATGTTTTACTTTACATGTAATGAATCTAAAATATATGAAAGGTACTAAAAAAATGAAAACGTCACGGTACCAGGTTTCTTTAAGTACCAGTGGTACCGAGTACCCGGTCAACCAGGTTCTTGCTGCACTATCTGAAAGGTGCGCAGATGCGCTCTCTTCATAATTGCACTGCGACATCAAAAGGAGGAAAAACAACAAAACACTTTAAAGGCCGACACAAGTTCAAGCAGGTAAGTTTCATTTAATATTTAGATCTTCTGTTATGATTACTATTCCATATTTTAATTTGAATGTCGGATTGAAATAAACATTGCCATTATAGCAGCGTTAATCGTTAGCATAAGCACGGCTAATGCTAATATAATGAACATTAGAATTAAGTTTCTTTATTAACTATTTAATGCTCCTATAACTTTTATTAAGGTAAAAAACAGGAGGACATGATGGAATTTACTATTTTTTTAAATGAATCGAGTCTAAAATATGCGTGTTAGAGAATGTACAAATGGTTAACAGTGTTTGTCAAATCAGTCCGTCAGAAAAGCAATTCTGGGCTTTATTTTATTTTATTTTTTTAGCTAACTTGGTTTGTTGTTATTCTTGGCTGATAACTAGCAGGTTTTGAAAGCCTAATAAAGGTAATAAGTAGTGTCACTATTTCAATTACTTTAATAAAGTAATGTAACTGAATGCATTTACTTTTTGATTACTTTTCTAAATTTCTAATGTTTTCAATTGTTAATCATTTGTTAAACATGTAAACTAGGCAGGGTTAACTTTATAGTAGTTCTCAACACTTTCAGAATCCTTCTTCACTTGAATTAAGATTATAATAAATTAATTTTAAAGCACAGCCACCACAAAATCAGACTTCAACACCTCTTTTCACTTTGTGATCGTTCTGAGGTTAAATACAGATTTAAAATCATAACAAGAAATAGTTTAATAGCTTTGATACTGTCTTTGAAATCAAATTATGACAGGAAACACTGGCATCAAACAATGTCTTGGAAAAAAACAGTTAATCTTAAAAAATAAAAATAAAAACAGAAATGAAACAGTTATCGAATAAGCAATTCTGTGTCCTAAACACCTGAAACATTGTCTCATATTTTAGAGCAGTTAATGCAATTTATGAAAGAAATCAATTAAATCTGTCTGTGGATGTGTGTGTGGGGGGGGGGGGGGGGGGGAGAAATAATCAGATGTAACCTTTGTAATTGTTAATATTTTCATAAGTAACTGTAATTTAATTACACATTTTTTTCTCAGTAACTGTAACAGATTACAATCGCATTTATTTTGTAATTAAATTACGTAATTTAGTTACATGTAACTAGTTACTCCCCAACAGTGCAAGACACCCAGATTTTAAACAATAATAATTTTAAGCAGTGTATTTGTAGTTAGTTAATATGTTAGTCTAAAAATCCATAAAACAGGGCACAATGTATCGTGTTTTGTTCCGTGTATATGAAGGAATTTTCCATATTGATTTTTCACAGGTGTTTTACCTGTATTTTAAATTAAGCATTGCGTTTAATGTTTTAGGGTTACAGGAAATGTCCATAAACGTAACAGTTTTTCTACATATTTAAGTTGCTAGGGTAGTCTGAAAAGGTAGCTCGGGTAGTTTCTAAATTGGCAACACTGCTCCCAGCTATGCACTAAACATGGAGATGTTAGTTCAAAAACGGTACATGAAATCACAGATGTCAAGTGATAAGAACTGTAACTCCCATCTAGTTTGATGACTAGAGATATAAAAGGATCCAGGATCAATCAGGGTTGAGAATCACTGCTCTAACCCTAATCCAACACATCTGAACCAACTAATCAAGGTATTCAGTCTTACAAGAAATATCCAGGCAGTGTCTTTGGTGCAAGTTGGAGCTAAACTCTGCAGGACATAGTAAGTTTTGACACCCCTGTACTAGTCCAAACTTGAATATTTGTGAAAGCAAACAAATTGCTAATCACAGGATATTTACATAGCTCAGTGTTCATTGCATGTACAGTCAAACCAAACATTATTCAGACACCAGATATGAGCTAGTTTTACTAACAGCTTTCGCCAGCGCAAACCGTCTTTTGGTGTTAAAATAGTACTGTCAGGTTTTACTAAAGACATGCAAGTGACAAATTAGCGCTGAAAAGGTGTGGACAGTTATTTTTGTGCCTGATCTTAAGCCGGGCTCACACTGTGCGATTTTTAATAGTCTTTTGCGATTGTTGCTTGTCACACTGTACGAACGTGTTCCCCATGTCAGACTGTAGGATCTCCGTTGTCTTAATGTCAGACTGTACGACAGTCAAGACGCGATAAAAACGGACGTACTCAAGAAGACTTGTCCGGAGTTTTACGTCATCAATACGTGACCCGCGTTCTCTCGCTATAATGGTAGCTAGCAAACAACAGCAACGTGTAGCGTTAGTTTTATTAATTACACGCCTTGATGTAAAAAAAAAAACAAACGAAAAAGACAACGTGTGTGGAGCAAGTCATGGCTGGGCAAAAGAGGACTTTATGGACTTCCAGTTCTACAGAGCGAACTTGAGGTCATTTTGTTATTCGAGTTTAAACATCCTGCCCCTTAATAAATAAACTTTAAGTAAACTTTACTTTGTACATATATTGTTTTTACAAATAATGAATGGTTTGAAGTTGTCGCGCTAATTGCGTCATCAAGTTCAGTGCTCCTATTGGTTCTTGGTTTGACGGTCGTCGTAGGAGATGTCACACTGCAGGAAACTTGAGGAAAGTGTCTGAAATCTTCTGACACTGCCAGAATTTAATCGGAGGAAAAAATTGATCGCAACGGCCATTAATCGGCTGTCGGTGAACATGTCAAACCAGCGATCTAGACAACCGATTTTAGCCTAGGATTATAGGAATCTTTTAGGATTTTCAAAATTTGTCTCAGACAATCAAATTGTGGCCAAAATCGCACAGTGTGAGCCAGGCTTTATTCAGTATGTATTTGTAGGAGTTTCCTTTTCAGACGCAAAATAGATTCTGCTGGTCATTATGGAAACAATCTGGCTGCGTCTGTGTTCAAAAAAACTTGTTGACATGGAAAAGTGTTTTGTGCTGTTTTCACACATAAGATTTGATCTGTCAGGTATCAGAGAAACACAGAATTTTTCCCTCCCATTAACGCTTTTATGGAATTACACTCTAATGCTAATTTGGCCTGTTTAGTAAATCTGGTAACAAGGTTGCCTAGAACCTCAATGTTCAATATTACTTTTTAGCAAACCAACTATCAGACAAATTTTTGGATCGATCTGGAACAAAATCAATGCAATAACACCTCTGTAGCAGACCTTACTTTTTTTACCCAACTCAATTAAGAAAATGTACTACTTCAAGAATGTTACAATCACCTGGACTCTGACAGCCTGGTGGGAAGTGAATAAAATTACTGCACACCCTGATCTGGCACAACCCTCATTTCCAACTAAGCAATAAACCTATCAACTTTCCATCTGGGCAACAAAAAGGAATCACCGACCTCCATAATTAATTTCAAGAAAAACATTAATCCAGAGGTACGGTCTTGGGGGAGAACAGTTCTTTCAATATCAACAAATTAAATCCACAGTTAAATCAAAGATTAATATAACCCATTAACCCCTCTCTAGAATAATCTACTTGTGTGTGTGTGTGTGTGTGTGTGTATATATATATATATATATATATATATATATATATATATATATATACTGTGTGTGTATATACAAACACTTTACATAATTATATGTAAATTGAAATTCTTTGTTTTGGCTTAATTTGTTTGTTTATTGTCAGACTTGCTTTATATATACAGCACTGTTTTCTTCTATTTTGTACCGTTTTATGTCCTATTTTGTCCTGTTCTAAAAGCAAATAAAAAAATAATTTAAAAAAGCAAAAAAATACATTAATTTTGGTGTTGTACACAAATATGTGCAGTAAATGCTCTCAGGCTTGCTGCACATACACATTTATATATGCAAGTTGGCTTGTGAATGTGGCTGATGTGAATGGCTCCATAGAAACTGATTATTTCTATTCATGTGGAAATTCACGTTGAATCTTTATCTCTGTTCCTAAATACCTCAGTATGTTCAGTTGACGGTTTGAACTCGTCAGTCCAGCCAAGAGCAGCTTCAATCCTGAATCTTGCAGGTCATTGTTACTCAGATCCAGCTCTCTCAGATGGGCGTTTGATATATGTAGAGCTTCAGACAAACTTTCACAGCACTGACCAGTGAGATTACAGTTGACCAATCTGAACAGAAAAAATTGAATTAACTCACAACACCCTTTAAATTACTTAAATGACACATTCTGACCAACTTTTACTTATGCCATAGAATCACTAGAATCAAATAATATTAATTTATCAAACTTGTAGACATGGAAAAGTGTTTTGTGCTGTTTTCACACATTAAAAATTTGATCTGTGTCAGGAATCAGAGAAACACCAGAATCTATGTAGTGTAAATGTGGCTATAGAGGTGTTCATTTCATAAAATAGTCTGTAAATGTAGACAGAAACTGCATGTAGACAGAAATGAGGACGTTTGCTCATGCAAACAAATTTAATTAAAGGCTGAAATACACTACACAACTTTTAAAACCTGGAAATATTTTAAAATACTCATATACTTGCTAATTTTCAAAATAGTTACAGAGAAAAAACCTAGGCATAATGCACTAAACGACTGAGGATAACAGACTCAAGTCATTCTGAACAAAACATGCTTCTCGTTGATAAGGGATGCATGACAAATGAAAACAAACGGGAATGTACAGGAGCTGACTGGAGTAGTAGATGTGCTTCTCCAAACTGCATTTGGATGGAAAGACGAAGGTCAATATAACTTGTACAGATTGCAACGGGAGTTAAAGGTGAGTAGTGTCAGTAAAGGCACATAATACACTACAATATGCATTCTAAAATCAGCTCCAAATATCAAACTGTAATAGAAATCCAAATGCAAAGATGATGTGGTTTAAGTGAGCACACACAGAAAATGAAGGTAAGTGGCAGGCAGACAATGTTGAAGGGCTGGTAACAGTAGTATGAGGAGATCGTAGAAGCACACTGCAGATCATTTGAGGAACAGAATCTAGGATTTAACACACTGGGGACCTTGGGAGTAAAGACAAGCTGACACTAAGATCACTTGATCAGCAGAGAGGTATACAGGAAGATCACTGGACAGGAGTAATAACACAGAGGACAACAGTCATTGGAGGTACTAGGAGAATAGGTTAGTTATGCTGCTTTCACGCGATATTGGATACTTATAAATATAAGTTGGAAATTGGGCATGAACAGCATTTCAAGTCGAATTGGGAAGCTCAGAAATAAATTTGATACCCAAGTTTCCTAGTTGGGTGGGCCATTAACTTTAAACATGGTGGAGGAGAGAAACTAGTACTGTAAGAGTAGCTGTAGTACAATCTTATTTAGTTTTTCCTACAACATCTAAATTGCTTTCTCCTGAAGTTACCCTCATGTGTAGTTTTGTATATAAATAACCATTTGATGCGTATTCTATGTATTCAAGAATGAACTCATGAATGGCCCATCCACCATGATCCCTGTTGTTTATAATAACAAAGCACTTGAACGTGACAAACTCGTAATTACAATTTCAGAAGTGGGAAGTAGGAAGTTTATGAGCATGTAAAGGCAGAATAATTGACAGCAGTGGTTCCGAGTCCTGGTCCCCGGAGAACCTCTAACACAACACATTTTAGTTGTCTCTCTAATCTAACATACCTTATTCAACAGCTCGTTAGTAAATACTCAAAGACCTTAAATTTGTGTGTTAAGCCGGGCTCACACTGCGATTTTTAATAGTCTTTTGCGATTGTTGCTTGTCACACTGTACGAACATGTTCCCCATGTCAGACTGTAGGATCTCATTTGTCTTAATGTCAGACTGTACGACAGTCAAGACGCGACAAAAACGGACGTACTCAAGAAGACTTGTCCGGAGTTTTACGTCATCAATACGTGACCCGCGTTCTCTCGCTATAATGGTAGCTAGCAAACAACAGCAACGTGTAGCGTTAGTTTTATTAATTACATGCCTTGATGTAAAAAAAAAAAACCCGAAAAAGACGACGTGTGTGGAGCAAGTCATGGCTGGGCAAAAGAGGACTTTATGGACTTCCAGTTCTACAGAGCGAACTTGAGGTAATTTTGTTATTCGAGTTTAAACATCCTGCCCCTTAATAAATAAACTTTAAGTAAACTTTACTTTGTACATATATTCTTTTTACAAATAATGAATGGTTTGAAGTTGTCGCGCTAATTGCGTCATCAAGTTCAGTGCTCCTATTGGTTCTTGGTTTGACGGTCGTCGTAGGAGATGTCACACTGCAGGAAAGTGTCTGAAATCTTCTGACACTGCCAGAATTTAATCGGAGGAAAAAATTGATCGCAACGGCCATTAATTGGCTGTCGGTGAACATGTCAAACCAGCGATCTAGACAACCGATTTTAGCCTAGGATTATAGGAATCTTTTAGGATTTTCAAAATTTGTCTCAGACGACCAAATCGTGGCCAAAATCGCACAGTGTGAGCCGGGCTTTAGATAAAAAATAAAAAATGTGCAGTGCTAGGGGTCCTCCAGGAACCACTGATCCACAGGGTAGCAAAAAACGAGGATGAGTCTGTATCAGACCAGATACTGAGTGAGTGAGGAGTGAGAAGGGCTTTTGTAGAAGTGCTGATGAGTGTGGTGTTGAGCTGCAGGTGATTAGAACTACAAGGAGAGTGAGCACTGTGTGTGTGCGAATGGAGTGCCTGGTGTGTCCGTGGACCGTGACACAAACATGTTTGATATTCTCTGACTGGATGGAATTACAGTTTGAAGTTTAAAATTTACACACTATGTGATTTTCTGTGAAATCTTGCTACTTTCACAAATTCTGTAGACTGGCTCTGACATGTTTGGCAAAAGTAAAAATCAAAAGCAAAAATCTGGGCAAAAGTCATGCAGTGTATTCCAGCCTCAAGATGTCCTTGCTCTGATTTTTGGCTATGATCATATTATTGGAGAACATGTTTAGCCCTTAAATGCATACCTTGGTCTTTAGCCACCCGGTACATCATTCTCTACCCTCTCCCTCCTTCATTTTTTTTAAGTTAGACATCAACTGTCTTAGTATTACTCAATCTATTCATTATAAACAATATAACAAGTAACAAATAGTAAAATATAGAAGAATGCCAGTTTTCTGATACATTTTTTGTCAAAAGTGTATAGGGTCGCTGGAGACCCGAGGTATGTAAATGTCTAAGTATTGTTTCTGCGCAACTATATTTACATATCTGATGGCTTTACTACAGAGCAATTACTGTATGCAATGAAATATAAATGTCACTTCCACTTGATGGTGGATGTGTTGAATAAGCTGCCAGTGAAAAAAATATTGAATATGAAGTCATTGAAAAGGTTCGTTTTGAGAATATGCTTGGGATCGTGAATATGAGGCAGATGCTGAATGTACTGTGGAAGTGCGCTTTGACGATGACAGCGATGGTAAAATCATCTACTCAAATTGAAGGTAACGAAATATGCTTTATTTTATTCTTCTTTTTTATTGTTCTTAAAAAATCAACAGTTTTTTTTTGTTATTGCAGCAGTTGGAGATCCATCTGTGCTGGATATATAGGTCCGGGTCGCTGAAGACCCGAATATGTAATAATGATTGGCAAACATTCATGCATTTAAGGGTTAATATAGTCAGTAAGATTATCTATAGTATTTGAACACAGTGAATGAGTAACCGTGAAAGTCAAACCTCAGTATGTTCACTTGACAGTGTGAACTCTTTAGTGCAGCAGAGAGCAGCTTCACTCTTGAATCCTGTATGTCATTGTTACTCAGATCCAGCTCTCTCAGATGGGAGTCTGATGATTGTAGTGCTGAAAACAAACTTTCACACTGCTGATCAGAGAGACCACATCCAGCAAGTCTATAACAGGATGACACAGAGCAATAAAGAGGAGATGGTTGGTTAAAAACATGTTTTCTGTATTCTGTGTATGCATAAGTGTGTGATGAAATGCAGCTGGAGATTCCTCATCATCGTTACTACACTTCTATTACTACCTCTTATCACCTAACTTTTAAAACCTGAACAGATTTTAAAATGCTAAGTATTATACACTTACTGATTTTCAAAATGGTTACAGAGAAAAACTAGGCATCACACACTAAATGACTGAGGATAACAGACTCAGCTCTTTATTTCTTCTCGGCCTGACGAAACATACCAATTTTCAAAACTAACGAAATGCATAGTTGATATAAAAACTGCATGACTAGTAATTTCTTACTGCTAAATTCTGAAAAAAAAACAGAGGTGTTAATTATAGGGCCAAAAACCTCTGCATGTAATGACCTAGAACACTGTGCAATCCTTCATAGCTGCTCTGTTAATTCTCCGTCATCAGATGGGAACCTAGGTGTGCTATTTGATAGCAATCTTTCCTTCAAAAGTCATGTTTCTAACATTTGTAAAACTGCATTTTTCCATCTCAAAAATATGTCTAAATTACGACCTATGCTTTCAATGACAAATGCAGAAGCGTTAATTTCGTGCGTCCATGACCTCAAGGTTAGATTATTGTAATGCTTTATTGGGTGGTTGCTCTGGTGGTTTCGTGCTTAATAAACAAACTCCAGCTGGCCCAAAATGTAGCAGCTCCTCAGTACTTGAGTGAGCTCTTATTACACTATAGTCCTTTACGCCCGCTACGATCTCAAAACTCTGGCCATTTGATAATATCTAGAACATCAAAATCAACTGCGGGCGGTAGATCGTTTTCATATTTAGCGCCCAAACTCTGGAGCAATCTACCTAATACTGTTCGGCAGGCAGACACACTGTCAGTTTAAATCTAGATTAAAAACCCCTCTCTTTAACTTGGTTTACACAATACACTATGGCATTTCTATCATTCAAATCCGTTAAAGGATTGTTAGGATTGGCTACATTAATTAGGTCAACCGGAACCGGGAACATTTCCCATAACACTCAATTACTTGGCTCATGACGTCATAGGCGGGTACCAGAAAGTATAAAAGGGCACCTGCTGAATACGTCACCAACTTTTGTTGTCTTCGGAGCCGTCTGTTTGTTCATGTGTGAAGCATCATCCTGGTGAGTCGAGCAGCGCTTTAAGGAATGTGTGCCTCTGTGTTTGGATACTAACACTTGAGGGCATATTCTGACTTTTCTGTCCTTGTTTTGGCGTCTACATGCTCATTGTGATGAGTCGCAATGATAATGCTCCGCTCACGCTTGTTTCTATTCCCGAGGGATGCGGGGCAAAGTGTTTGTCTCGGGCCGTTGCCGCAGCGCGGTTTTATCTCGAGCTTGCGGCGATTATTTTTATCTGCAGTGTCCGCATACCCTTTACATCGGGTTGCCTGATGCCGCGGATAATACTTTTGCTGCGGGTAATGCTCGTGTTGCCATAACGATGAAGTGTGAGCACTCAGTTGTTTTTAGCTCAGAGCGTGCAAGATCACGGGTGGAGCTATATTCGGGGAGTCACAATTCGTTGTCGATTAACTTAAAGTTAATGAAGGAGCGATAGGCGGAAGGATCTATCTGAGGATAACTATGTACTAGCTCCTGAGCAAAGCCTAGATAATGCTGTCTCCATTTTGGGGTCTATAATTAGACAGCCCACTGCTGGTGGTCTTGTTGTTTGCAATGGTCCCCTTTCCTACAGCCTAGCTATCTGAGGATAGCCATGTGCTAGCTCGGTGATTGCTCCCCTACCTAGGGTTTTTAAGTAGCGGTCTCCTTGAGCCCTTACCTAGACAGTGCTGTCTCCCCTCTTTGGGTTGTAAGTAGACAGCCCACTCCCTGTGGTCTGGGTATTTTCAGTCGGTCCCCCTTCTGGTAGCCCTTCCTACACACAGAGCTATCTGAGGATATCTATGTGCTAGCTCAGTGACTGCTCCAGTTACAACAGTGGAGCCTGTTTTTAGAATAAGGCCTGTTAGTGACTCTGATGTTATGACAACAATTAGATCTCTTAAATCATCTAGAGCAAAAGATAAATATGGCATGGATGCTGTTATGCTCAAAGAGTCTAGTTTGGCCCTAATTAAACATATTACTAAAGTTATTAATCTTTCAATTTCTCAAGTGTTTGGAAGTCAGCGATTGTTGTTCCAATATTCAAAAGTGGAGATCCCCTTTCTATGGATAATTATAGGCCCATTAGTATTTTACCCACTGTTTCTAATGTTAGTTTCTAAGGAGAAACTATTTGCAGAACAGATTAGCAGTTACTTGAGTAGTAGTTCATTTTCATTGCATCCAATGCATTTTGGTTTTAGAGCAAAATACTCAACGGAAACCGCAAATAGTTTTTTATAGAAAATATTAAAACTTTCTGAGATAAAGGTGGTGGAGCAGTGTTCCTTGATTTAAAGAAAGCCTTTGACACCGTTAATCATAGAATCCTTATGTCTAAGTTATCTTGTTTTAATTTCTCATCACATACACTTAACTGGATAGTCATATCTATCAGATAGATTTCAGTGAGTTAGAGTACAAAATCACCTATCCAATGATTTAGGTACATCAACTGGTGTTCCGCAAGGATCTATCTTGGGTCCAATGCTTTTTGCTATGTATATCAATTATTTTCATCTTGCATGTCCTGGCATTAATATACAAATATATGCCGACGATACAGTAATTTATATACATGGTAATAGTCTGACACAGGTTGCAAATGAACTTACGAATTATATGGTTAATGTGAGTATTATGAGAATAAAAAAGAGAATTGCTTACAACTAAATGTGTCCAAAAAAGTATGTATGTTTTTCTCTAAGTCTACAGTATTATTAAAGAGCCGGATGTTTACGTGTCGGGGGTGAGGCTGCAGGTAGTGCCTCAATATAAATATCTGGGAATACTTATTATAAGTTTATTAGAGATTACATGTCATTAGAGGCAGCTAAAATGTATATGTATTCTATGGTTATTTCTCACGACTTACTTTTTAACCACCTTGTCTCAGGTAAGTTCAGTGACTCTTAAGTGTACGTTTGTATAAAGACTCTTCGTTTTAAAGTCTTCGATAAGAAATCGGTACATTCTCATCATTGTCCAATACTGAAAAAATATAATTTAAGTTGGGAAAACATGATTAAGTATGCAAATATATGCTTGATGTATAAAATTATTTATGGTTTATCCCCCTCTTGGTCAGTTATGATTATCGCTCTACAAGAGGCGCATTAAGAGGAGACTGTATCATACCTCTTAGGCAAAGTAATTTTAGTCAGTGCTTTTTCTGTCAAAGCTGCACGAGAATGGAATACTGTTCCGACAACTATAAGAGATCTAGACACACATGCTTTATTTAGGGTTCAACTGAAGAATTGGTTAATTAGTACTCAGATTTGTCAACACTAGAAACTTATATCTGCTAGCTATCCTATTATTGTTTGTATTTTGTTTGCATTGTTTTTAATTGATCCTATATTGTATTTGATCCTAGTATGTATTTTTTATTACATTTTCTTTAGTGTGACTTGTAACATCTTGTCCAGGGACTACGGGTGAAAAATAGCTAATTCTGGTACATTTACTGGAATGTTTTATTAATGTACAATGTCCCTGTCAACTAAATAAAGAAATAAAAACTTGTCACACAATTTGTGAACCCTGACACTCAAACACCAGAACCACACACCAAATCAGCAAAACCATACACTGACTATCTGCCTAGGTTTTGAAAAACTGTGAACATGATATATCCAAAAATATAATATTATGGCAAAGGTGTTTGCAACGTAAGACAAATGTTTGATTTTGAGATGTGTTTGTGATATTTTGAATGCAGTGCTTCGTTTTGCAAGAGATGTGAGGCATTTTGCATTTTGTGTGTGCAAAAATGTGTGTAAGCAGTTGAAAAAAACTGTATATACTTTATGCTTCAATGCTCATAGGATAATTTTTTTTTATTCAATGAATAAACATGGTCATGGTTTGATAGATGAATTAGTGTTTCTTCTGTGATGACATAAATGAATGTAATGACATGAATGGATACTCACAGAGCTTTTCTGAAGTTTACCACAGCAGGTAACAGTCTCCGTCTTCCCTCAGATGATGTATTATATTTCATGAGATCAAACTCATCCAGCACCTCCTCTGACATCTGAAGCATATAGGCAATGGCTGAACAGTGACTAGGAGTGAGTTTCTTCTCAGAGTGTTTGTCTGATTTCACAAAATGCTGAATCTCTCTGTAAAGAGTCTGATCTTTAACTTCCAGCAGACAGAGGAACAGACTGATAGATTGTTCAGGTGACAGACGGCTATTTCCCTTGATTTTGTACTTAATGTATTTTTTTATTTTTTTGATGGTGTCTGAGCTATTCTCTGTGTGTGTCAAAAAATCCTGTAAGACTCTCTGATTGGACTCCAGTGAGATCCCCAGCAGGAACCGCAGAAAAAGATCTAGGTGTCCGTTTTTACTCTGAAGAGTTTTTTTAACTGCTGATATTAGCAGCTCACACAAAGGCTTTTTTTCAGATCTGTACCTCTCATGTTTATCATTCAGAAACAACTTCAGTGGCTCCATTTTCTTTAACAGATGCGAGTAAAACACATAGAAAGCAGCCAGAAACTCCTGAAAGCTCAGATGAATGAAGCAGTAGACTTTCCTCTGATGAATCACAGATTCCTCCTTAAAGATCTCAGTGCAAATCCCAGAATACACTGAGGCATCAGTGACGTCTATGCCGCTCTCAATCAGGTCCTCCTCATAGAACATCACATTACCTTTCATCAGCTGTTTGAAAGCCACTTCAGCAAGTTTCACAATCACTTCTCTTTTGGACTGCAGCAGTTTTCCTCGATCTCTCTTTTCATACTTCTGTTTCCTCATGTTTATTTGAGTGAGCAGGAAGTAGATGTACATTTCAGTTAGATTTTGAGGGATTTCTGCGCTGTCATCTTGTTTCAGGAGCTTCTGAAGCACAGTGGATGAGATCCAGCAGAAGACGGGGATGTGGCACATGATGTGGAGGCTTCTTGCTCTTCTGATATGCGAGAGGATTCTGCTGGCTTGATGCTGGTCACTGATTCTCTTCCTGAAATATTCCTCCTCCTGAGGGTCATTGAATCCCTGAATTTCTGTGAGACGGTTGATGTATTTGGAGGGGATCTGATTGGCTGCTGCTGGTCTGGAGGTGATCCAGATGAGAGCAGAGGGAAGCAGCTCTCCTTTCATGAGCTTTGATATCAACATACCCACTGATGAAATCTTAGTAACATCAGAAATTTTAGAAGTCCCTGAAAACATCAGTGAAATTCTGCTTTCATCTAAACCATCAAAGATGAACACAACTTTACACTCCTCATACATTCTTGAGTCCAGATCTTGAAGTTCAGGATGAAAGTCCAGCAGAAGTCTGTGAAGACTGTATTGATGATCTCTGATCAGGTTCAGCTCTCGAAATGGAAGCACAAACATGAAATCGACATCCTGATTGGCTTTTCCCTCGGCCCAGTCCAGAATAAACTTCTGCACAGAGACTGTTTTTCCGATTCCAGCGATGCCTTTAGTAAGAACAGTCTTGATCTTCTTCTTCTTCTTCTTCTTATATCCTGGTTCAGGTGAGGCTTTAAAGATGTCATTGCAGTAGATTGAGGTGTCTTGTGAGTGTTGTGTTTTGGCTGTTCTCTCCATCTGTAAAACCTCATGTTCTTCATTCACCCCTTCACTCTCTCCCTCTATGATGTAGAGCTGTGTGTAGATCCTGTTTAGGAAAGTTTTATTCTCTTGAAGTTTGACTCCCTCACATAATCTCTCATACTTATTCTTCATGTTAATTTTGTGTTGGTCTTTGACTCTCTGTAGTTCATCATTTACTGATTGGTGAGATTCCTTCTGCAGATCTCCAGTCTGATCATCTCTATCCACACAGCAGAAACAAGAAGAATGAGACAGACTGAATGAGAGCATGAGCAGCAATATCTTCTAGTAAAGTTACCCGTGTCATTCTTAAAACAAGTTAAGACAATAAAAAGCTCTATAGGCCCATGTTTATGCAGAAACTATTCAAGATCAGCTAGAAAAAGCTTTACAAATGCCACTTAGTGATTTTTTTTTAGTCTCTCCATGTTCGTTTGCTTATAAAATGCCTATTGACTATTTACCTAAAATGTCTCCTTAATTACTAAATAATGAGAATAAAACTATCTGCCTCACTGCTGAAAACTGAAATCTTCACAAAGACACTATTAATGCATATACAGGTGATGACAATGATGGATGAGAATGAATATTTAGGATAATCTCAAATGAAACCGATTCACACCAACATTCACACAGTGTTGCCAACTTAGCGACTTTGTCGCTAGATTTAGCGACTTTTCAAACCACCCTAGCGACTTTTTTCCAAAAAAGCGACTAGCGACAAATCTAGCGACTTCTTTGACAAACCTTAGCTAGTCTCTGTGATCGCTGGTACTGCCACAATGGCGCGTGGTCAGCGCGCACGCACCTCTTTTGGCCCTTTCACACAGGACGCGGCATGCGCTGCACCTGCCGCTGGGTTCAGCGCAGCCCTTCAGATACAAGGCGATTTGCGCTATGCTCGCCAGAGCGAAGTAGGCGGAGTTTTCAAAATTTTTAGGGGGAGTACTATACGTCTAGTCATTGGATTGTTGTTCCACCTTTCGGTCAGCAGCAAAACATGTATCTGTCCCGTGCTAAGAAGCGAGCGATAGCAGTAGCCCTGCTAGTAATAAGAAGAAAGAGAGCAGCAAGAAAGAAGAGGCTGTGGGTGCATGAAACCCTGAGGTCCAGAGAACAGTTTGGGGAATTCAGGCTTGCAAAGGAGCTCCGTTTTCACAGCGACCGGTTCCAGGTGTACTTTCGGCTCAGTAGTGAGCAGTTCAGTGAGACAACTTGTTGAGCAGAGTTGGACCTAGAATCTCAAGGATCCATACAAATTACAGAGAGCCAGTTTCTTCAATGGAGCGTCTGGCAATTTGTCTGAGGTGGGTGATTTATATTGAAATAAAATGTGATAAAAAAAAAAAATCTACTTTTATTTCATAGGCTACACACACGGTAGGCTATATACCCCATACATGGCTTTACCCCACTCCCGCCCACACATCAGTTTCTTAATTGGAGGTGGTTAAAAGTTTTGCTGTTTTATTTGTACTGATTGTTAGATTTTACTGAACATTATAATGTCAATAATTTCAGATACCTGTCAACTGGTGACTCCTATACCACCATTGCTTCTAGTTACCGAGTGGGCATCTCCACTGTGGCAGGCATTGTGCCAGATGTGTCCAAGGCCATTTGGGACAGTCTGGTGGATGAATTTCTGCCTGTACCAAAGACTGCTGATTGGCAGGAGATCGCCCTTGGCTTCAAGGAGAGGTGGAACTTCCCCAATTGTGTGGGTGCAATGGATGGGAAGCATGTGGTAATCCAGGCACCACATAATTCAGGTTCCCAGTATTTTAATTACAAGGGAACATACTCTGTTGTACTTCTGGCGGTTGTGGATGCAAGGTATCTTTTTAGGGTGGTGGATGTTGGAGCTTTTGGTCGGAACAGTGATGGAGGGACCCTTGCTGCCTCCACTTTTGGACAAGCCCTGCGGGAAGAGAAGCTACATCTCCCAGAAGATGCTCCTCTCCCAGGCACTGATCACCTGGGGCCCATGCCTCATGTCTTTGTGGGAGATGAGGCTTTTCCCCTCAGGTAAGTTATATTGATTGCACCTAATGGTCTAGTGCCTATATATATATATATATATATATATATATATATGTGTGGTCCAAGGTTGATACAGCCGGGGTGGAAGTGGGAGATAAGCGCTCACTTCTCTAGAAATGCCCAAACGGCATGCGTCTCAGATAGCCTCTGTCAACCAAAATCCAGCTCCTGGACTTCCCGAGTGGCTCAGTTTCTAAGCCCGGCGGACCGCGTTTTAACTAACAAGAGAAGGGGTGAAGGTGGGTCTCTGGCGCCTCAAAACCAGTTGCTTCGGGCAGATGGGGCTCATTAACCTTGATTGGTAGCCCATCTAGGAGAAGGTAAACTCTGATCCTAAACCTCCGCTGCCTTGTGGCTATACCCACCCATGGGAAGGCTAGGGGAGTAAACCCCGATTTCAAATCCAGAGATGGAGTCCCAAAGGTGGTCCGACGTTGTCTTCAACGTCCTTCCAGCAACTCCTGCGACGCCGCTGGTGCCAAGCTGTATCGGCATTCGCCTTTCCCTTGGATCCACCAGCTGCGCGGAGAGGGGGAGTCTGCTGCATGGGCAACAGCTGATTCTCCATACTACCCTGCCAAGGCTTCGTAGTTTCCACTGGAGAGGACACTCCAGCGTCACCACAAGGTGGCGACACTGGAAACTACACCATCGTCTCACGTAGACGGAAGGATGCAGACGACGATATATATATATATATATTTGTTTATAATAAATTATTGTTTATTATAATAAATTAGTCATTATGTTAAACAATACATTTATATATAATTTGTTTTATCTTGGATCTTGAGTTTAACTCTGAACAGGAAAAGTCCCTAGTTTTTACATTATTTTTGACATCAGTGGTTTTATTTTATGCAGCTACGAAAATACTTTTTGTGCGCAAAGAAAACAAAAATAACTTTATTCACCAATTCTTCTCCTCCGCATCACCCTAGCGCCATTTAGACTAACCCTTTAAACTTTTAAATGTTTTATTATTGGTTTATATTCAATTGTAGCCTATTTATATCTTTTTTATTCTCATTTTATTACAAGGAGGAATGTGCTGAGGCCTTATCCTGGAAGAAACCTCTCCCAACCACAGAGGATCTTCAACTACCGCCTTTCACGAGCCAGAAGAGTAGTTGAGAATGCCTTTGGGATTCTTGCTGCACAGTGGAGACTCTACCACCGGGTGATTGGAGCGAGCCCTGCAAATGTGGATGCCATTGTGAAAGCAACAGTGGCCCTTCATAACTTCCAGAGGTGGAACTCCACAGAAGAAGAGTCCTTCACCAGCTACTTTTCCTCTGCCGCTGGTGAAGTGCCCTGGCAACAAAACACAGCCTGATGTGCCCACCTGTCGTCTCTGCATCCCTCAACTGCTGCTGCTTTTCCTCTTCAACATAAAACAAATGCACTTTTAAGAGCCACTCACTTATTCTTAAAAGATCTGATTCCTGATTAAACATACACGTTTCATTTGCCATGTCTTTTAATTGTTTGAAAAAACATTTGTAACTGTATAGTTCATACATTAAACAAAGATTCATCACTGTAACAGCTGAATCAAAACACGAATCATGAACTCAATTCTGTTACAAAATAATGTATGGAGGAACATTTAGTTAGTTTTTAGAATGTGTCTGTTTTTCTGAAAAAAACATTAAAGTACTTGAACATAAAAACTGACACTGAGGAACAAATAAACTCAGCCCTGTGTAAAGCAGTCAAGAACTAAATCTGTACTTCACTTCTTTATTCACATGACAGTTTTCTGAGACGTGGGGCCAGATTTAAAATAAAAAGCTCCTCCTCATCTGCAGACTGGTTGAGCACATTCATTAATTGTTTCTCAAACTCATCCTTCTGCCCCTGCCTTTTTTTGGTCTTCACTGATCCCTGTGGTGCTGGCATAGCCTGTGAAGTGCTGGATGCTGCAGGGACATGGGATACATGGGGTGCTGAGATAGATGTGGGCTCAGAGGATACACCAGGAGGGTCAGACAGTCTCAGAAGACTCAGCAGCCAGAACTGCAGGAGTAGACAGGGAGCTGGGAGATACATCGGCCAGGTAAAGTGTAAAGGTTTCAGTTGGGGTTCCAGGTGGTGATGACTGAGCAGCCAGAGGTGATGAGGTAACCTGGAGGCTAGAGGATCTCTCTTCTAGGGACGGAGACATATTGGAGGAAGTGGCCCTCTCACTGACATGAGGCTCCAAGAAACTCATAATGGAGAAATACCTTCATGTGGTCTTCTGTTCTGCCCCTGCACCACTCTTCTCCCTCATTGTCTTTCTCTCCTTAATATATCTGTCCCTAAGATTTTTCCATCGCCTTTTACACTCATCCTCTAAATAAGTGGAGAAAATGTTACCTTTTGTTGTAATAACACATTTAAATAACCATTTAAGAAGCTTGTATAGTTTATTTATAATACCACATTTTCGATAACAACAGAGCTTTATTTCAACAAAGTAGTGGAGGAGGCTAGAGGAGGAATGGCTTTTAACACAATGCTGCTGCTGCCCGTCTCTATTTCACATAACAAACTGACGCATACTGCCTACCTACAATAAGCTACCTGACTTTAAACACACCTGACATGCCAACTTGAATGGAGATGTGTCTCCATGACACAGATTTTCTCCCGATGTCCCTATACGACCGCAAACTTGTATCGTATAGCTCTGGAAATTCAGACACACAGAGAATCAGCCGTTCATCCATTTTGAGTTCGGCGCTTGTTTGGATGCCCCGTTTGTATTGGCCGCGTGGGGAAACATCAGAGAGCGCAGCGGCAAAAGTTGAACTATTTTGAACTTTGACCGCGGCGCGCGCACAAGCCATTGAAATGAATGGGTTTCATCGCGCATGCCGCGTCCTGTGTGAAAGGGCCTTTTCTCTGCATCTGCTCTGTTCAGTGAGCGGCTGAGAGTAGCAGAGCGTTCAGTAAAAATAGATATTATGTTGCTTCTCTAATTTTACATGCAAATATAGCCGAAATCACAGCACAGGAATTGTCTTCTCTTATCTTGTGTGTATTATTTGATTTCAATTATAAATCAGGATTTGGTCCCACTTTATATTAGGTGGCCTTAACTACTATGTACTTACATTTCAATTAATAATTTGGTACAATGCACTTATTGTGTACATGCGTGTTTTTACATCGTACTTATTTTTTTTTAAATACCTATATGTAATTACATCTGTAACTAATTTCTGTAATTACATTTATATTTACACTGTTGACCAATCCCTTACACCGTAACCCACCCTTAAACCTACCCATACCACCAAACCTGTCCATAACCTTACCCGTATCCCACCTCAATAGCAGCAAATGTGTTTTGCAATACAATATGACCACAATAAGTACATTGTACTTATTTTTTTATGTAAGTACATAGTAGTTAAGGCCACCTAATATAAAGTGGGACCCAGGATTTTTGTGCAGACTAACTTGGAAGGGAGAGCTGGTTATGTATTCTTAAAGGGCTGCGTTTCAGTCACTATTTCATATTTATCCTGTTGACTGACAACATAAACAGTCAAATATATAAAGGAAAACAGTTGTATTGAGAATTTGGCTGCATTAAAATACAGTATGAGCACAGAGAGACAAATGTAAAAGGCAATATTACGCGTTGACGTCCTGAATATGCCAATTAGCGCAAGACGTCATCTGGCGACATTTAGCGACGTTTCAAACTGGCTTCAGCTACTTTCCATCGAAAGAAGTTGGCAACACTGTTCACACAATGCACTTCATAATTCACAAGGAAGCATTAGTTTCCAAATTGGGGACCACATAGTTAGAAATTCAAGGCAACTGTATTTAATTAGGAATGGAACTCAGCTCTGTGTTGAATGCTTTCTGTACTGACGCTTGCATGGTGTTTGCGTATTTTACCACAGATTCTTGTCTATAGAAGACAGACGCTGATCCATCTGTGCAGTGCCACATAAAGTCGAACACACCTATTGAATTGCATTCATATGCATGTGACTACAAAAAAAGTCTCCATTTTCATGTGGAGATTTCTACTTTATTCAGTTCACCCATACCAGAATGTAAAATACCATTTAATAAATTAGCTGCATGGTTTGCGGCGTCTATGTAAGCAGGAGCTGATGCTATGTATTTTAACGTTTACAAGGATCCTCTGAAATATATATAAGTGGTTCCCAAACGTGGTCATCTATCCCTTGTTTATCTCGACCAGTTAAACTGCCCACAGTTCTTTACAAGAATCCTCCAGGTCCTGCATATTATTTGGTTTTCCAGCATCTTCTGCCTATTTCTTACCACTGAGGGACTCATACACAACTATTACAAAAGGTGCAAACACTCACTTATGTGCGAGTAGGCAATATTAGCAGCACGAAGATGTGTAAATTGTTCTAGTTTGATTGATCTTTTTTATTGATTTGGCATAGCACATGATTATAGCAGGTTTCATGTGTAAAAAGCAATTGTTTAAATAAAAAAAATTAACTGCACACTAGAGCTGAACGATTTTGGAAAATACTCTAATTGTGATTTTTTTTTTTTTTTTTACAATATTGTGATTGCGATTTAATATGCAATTATTTTTTAAAGCTATTTATGTTCTGTATTATTCAACAAAGACAAGCAATAAATCATTGTATAGTATGACCAATACAATATTAGATAGATTAAACATAAATGTTCTTTTTTGTAGGCCAGGCTTATATGTTACGATGAAATTAGGTGATGCATGAATCGCCATACTTTGACTTAAAGATCGATCAGTGTATGACATCAAACACCTCTTTACTCTCGCATGTCATTTTTTCATATTGCGAAATTATCGCAAATGCAATTAATCGTTCAGCCCTACTGCACACTCCCTTAAGCACTGTTTATTTGTTACCAACGTTTAAGCCATACAAGTAGCTTTTCCTAGTGTGCCATAGTTAAGCTACATACAGTATGGTTCCTGTTGTGTGCTCTCATCTGGACAATATACCTAATCACAGACGTGATCCAAAAGAAAATTCCCTCCAATTCTAAAGCAATGGCAAAATATATATGGTGTATATTTGGCCCACATGTGTTCAGTCATGCCATGTCAAGGCCAGATGTGACCGTTATCGTTTACATTTGTCCCAAAAGTTCTTACTATATTGAACAGCCAAGCATGACCCCCTCCCAGCCTTAACCCTAACTTTAACTTTACAGTATAGCATCAGTAACACATACTGATAGATAACATTATTGTTTATAGCGATTGGAACCATCCATTTTCAAGTCTGAAATTTTCTTGATGTGATTTAGTTAGAGGTAACTCTAGAGTGAAATCGGCTGTGGGGTAGGGTTTGCACTTAACTGGTTCAGGATGTCTTTGTGTTCGGGGCTAATAATCCAAATCAAATCTTTATATACTCCCCTTTTACTTGAATTCCAACCCCTATACAGTGAGGAAAAAAATATTTGATCCCCTGCTGATTTTGTACGTTTGCCCACTGACAAAGAAATTATCAGCCTATCATTTTAATGGTAGGTTTATTTGCACAGTGAGAGACAGAATAAGAACAAAAAAACGCATTTCAAAAAATTTATTTGCATTTTAATGAGTGAAATAATTATTTGACCCCTTTGCAAAACATGACTTAGTACTTGGTGGCAAAACCTTTGTTGGCAATCACAGAGGTCAGACGTTTCTTGTAGTTGGCCGCCAGGTTTGCACACATCTCAGGAGGGATTTTGTCCCACTCCTCTTTGCAGATCCTCTCTAAGTCATTGTTTTGAGGCTGACGTTTGGCAACTCGATCAAGATCCTCCCGTGTATTTCTGGGCTGATTCCTCACCGTTCTCATGATCAGTAAAACTCCACGTGGTGAGATCTTGCATGGAGCCCCAGTCCGAGGGAGATTGAGGGTTATTTTGTGTAGGTCTACAATCTTGTCCCTGACATCCTTGGACAGCTCTTTGGTCTTGGCCATAATGGAGAGTTTGGAATCTGATTGATTGATTGCTTCTGTGGACAGGTGTCTTTTATACAGGTAACAAACTGAGATTAGGAGTACTCCCTTTAAGAGACTGCTACTAATCTCAGCTCGTTACCTGAATAAAAGACACCTGGGAGCCAGAAATCTTGCTGATTGACAGGGGATCAAATACTAAATCAATTTATAACTTTTTTTGAAATGCATTTTTCTGGATTTCATTATTCTGTCTCTCACTGTTCAGATAAATCTACCATTAACATTATAGACTGATCATTTCTTTGTCAGTGGGCAAGCGTACAAAATCAGCAGGGGACCAAATAATTTTTTCCCCACTAGCTGTTTGAAATGTGATGGGGGTCCAGTATATTAAAAAGTCTGACTAGTTTAAAATAATAATTATTGTCGGCAGTTCTGGTCATTGTCTCACCTGGGTTTAAAGGTCACTGATCCTTCACTTAGATTTGGAGGCTGATTTACGGATCCATCACTCTCCAAAGACACACAGATGGGCTCTGAATATGCTGCTCTTTTTCTCTTGATACTGAAAAAAACATTAACAAAAATATTGCACGTCAAAGAAGGTAGAGTTCCAGAACACACTCACCGATTGCGTAATCACCACGGACAATGGTAGCTCAAAGGTGTTTAGGAGCCAAAATTAACTCCCCCAGAAAGTCTGCATTGGTGAGCTTTTCTAACTGCCCGAAACAAACTCAAAACAAACTTCGTTTTGGCCTGATTTTGTTCAAAATTACGTCATATCAGTTCGTTCTTTGATTTCGTTTGAAGTATATCGGGGCCTTCACAAACTAGTTAGTAGTTACTAAGCTCCTAGTAGCCCCTTAAGTAAGAACTTAAGAGTGGCTGGTGCAGCGCTACCCTGATGTTTAAATCGGTCTCTTGTCAGCAGTACTGGTTGTTGTCTCACCTGGGTTTAAAGGTCATTGATCCATCACTTAGATCAGGACGCTGATATATGGGCTCTGGAGGTGCTGTTCTTTTTCTATTTCTTCTAAAGATAATGAGGAAAAACATCAATAATAAACATTATTAAAAATAATGTGCCACGTTAGAATGATAGTTTTCTTTGTTTTTGTTTCTTTCTCTGTGAATATCTAGGGTCCTCAAACGTCATGACAAGTGGTTGACATATGAGAACCAATGAGATTTAAATGTCAGGCTTAATTTCAACCTGCTCATCAAGAAATGTGTTTGTATCACTTCTGCAGATTTGGATTACACGCCTGATTCACATGCCCCCGGTTTCACAGACTGGTCTTAAACCTAGTCCTAGACTAAAATGTAAATCTGAGCTGTTTCAACTGAAAGAAACTTGCACTGCCTGATCTTAAAACATGTGCTTTTGTTTTGTCTTAAAATGCTTTTTCTAAGGCATGTTTATAAAAATTGCTTAAATATCCTAATTAAACTGTGGCCTAATCCTGGCATAGGCTATGCCCTGTCTATGAAACCGGGCCATGGTGTGTCATAATATTATATCACTCTTTTGGAGATATTTTAAGGGTTTGAAAAGAAAAGAAATTGAAAAAAAAAAAAACTGTACGGTAACATTTAAAAATTCTAAATATTGATTAGCATATTATACCATTAGACTTTCAGTATATTTTTAAAAAAGACCAGATATTTTGAGGGTTTGATGAGGGTCCAGTATCTTAGAGGAGTTGAGAATCACTAGATTAAGTCTCCAGTACCGATTATCGTCTCACCTGTATTTAAAGTTTCCTGTTCCATCCTTGAAATAAATGGGTTGTCCCATAGATGCATCACTCACATAGCTGGGCTTTGGGGATGCTGCTCTCCGGTTCTGATAGTGATCAAAATCCTCCTCCTCTCTCTCCTCATAAAGACTCATTTTAGAGCCAGTCTTCTGTATCTCTATAAAGATTTCAGTTCTGCATTTAGAGGCTAAATCACACACAACATCTGAACATCTGAAAAAGTGTCTTACGGAGATGCCATATTCTTGCATTATTGTGAACCACTGCATTACAGCACTGATGAGTAGTGAACAAATAAACAGATTTTTGTGGATAACTTCTTTGTGTAAAATGAAGTGTACTTCAGCAGACTACAAGTCAACTCATAACATAATAACAATAGTACCAGTAAGAATGAATGAATAGAAACTAACAAACAGACATGTCTGGGTTCTAACTAATAGCTATTTAATCTATGTCATGTAATATACGATGTATGGCATGTTGCTTTATTTATTGTTGAATATGAACATAATATCATGAAGGTCAGTCAATACAATCATCTTTGGGGCATCTTTGTTTAGAGCGAAATTTGTCCGTTGTGAAAACAAAATACGACATGAACTTACCTTGGAGTCTGCTCAATCTTTCGCTTTCGGTTTGTTCAGCTGTGGTGACGTCCTGAAGCTGGTGACTCACAGTCTGATGACTCCCTAACCTCTTTTTCCAGTGGGTGGGTGTGTATATGTGACTACAAATGGATGTTTGCAAAATGTATTTAGGAGCATATTTTTCTTTCTTTTGGGGATGGAAAGACAAGAATGCTATGGCTTATGTGATTATTGATCTTAAAAATGCTATGATTTATCAGCACCGCACATTTACTCCAAGCAATTGCTTATATTGTTGACTAATTATGACAGGGTTTAACTATATTGTGTCTATAATGCAATATGTTGTCGATTGTTGTAAGAGGGCAAATTTTATCTCAATATTTTTACAACTGGAAGAAGTAAAGCAGAAAAATTTCTAAATAAGAGAAATATTTCAGGCTTGTTTATTATTAAAATTCATTATGCATATGCATATTGGTACTTTGGTTATACAATAAACTGTATATGGCATTTAATTTGACATTTAAAGTTGAAATAATTACAGTCTGAATGGGACCGTTTGGAGCCACAAGGCATTAAAAAGTATTTCATAAAACTCAAAGTTTTAAAGTTATCATTCTCAGAACTTAAGACGTGGTTTTAGGACTGTAATTAATTCTAACTTGAGGACAAAAATCTGCCTGTCAGACTCCCAAAAAAGAAAATTCCAAACCTGGAACAACTTGAGGGTGAGTAAATGATTACAGACTTGTCATTTTTGGGTGAACTATCCTTTAAGTAAAAGTATTATCTTGCATACTCTAATATATTAAGGTATTGAGAGTAAAGGTATACAGTATTGTTCTGAAAAAGAATTTGTCAGGATGGTTTGGATATGGATATTACTGCTGCACTACTGTGTATGTTGCATTTGACTTAAGAATATACAGATTTTTCTGTTTGTGTGTGAATTTGTTTTCTGTAATTATTATTATTTTTTTTCTCTTCTCTCTACTTATGATGTGTATATGTGTGATGCTCTGTCTTTGTTTTTAGGGTGACCTTTTTACATTCTGTCAAGGGTCTACAGATGAAACATAGCCTTTTGGGCTAAATCTGGCACGTTTACATTTATGTATATTAATGTGCATTGCTCCTGTAAATAAATAAACTAAAATAATCCATGTGACATCAGGGGTTCAAGCGTAATTTTACGAAGCTACAAGAATACTTTTTGTATGTAAAGAAAACAAAAATAAGCAATCTGCACTGCTAGCTGTGGTAGATTGCTTACCTTACATGTTCATTCCACTAAACACTGCTTTAGAGCCCTTGTTTTATGTTTTAGATATTTAAATAGCCAAATCGCGAACAGATTCAATCACCCACGCAATCTTGTTCCTAAATGACAATGATTCAGCTAGGTTTACTAAACCCTTAAATCACACTGTAACATTAAACGGGTTATATGATGCGATTTCAAGTTTTCCTTTCTCTTTGGAGTGTTACAAGCTGTTTGTGCATAGATAAGATCCCTGAAGTTGCAAAGACTAAAGTCTCAAAACCAAAGAGATATTCTTTATAAAAGTTAAGACTCTGCCACGCCCCCTAAAACGCCTCATTAATACACGCCCCCACATGTCTACGTCACGATGTGGAAATATTTGCGTAATGCCGCCCAAATGTTCACACAAAGAAAGAAGCCGTGGTTTCAGTAACCGCAGTAGTGTTGATGCAGCCGTGTCAGGGAGACGCTGTGTGTTTCTAGGCGAGAGCAAAAGCACTTTATTTGGCCTTCTGAAAGCAGATGCATTTAGGAATCATTAAAATTACTTACAACAGAACAGCACAACCCAGATGTTCGAATTTGTGCAACGCATTTTATGGACGACTGTTTCGTGAACCTAGGAGAGGAGGTAATTCTGACTTTGCGCTGACAATCTGGCGCTTCTGAATCAGCGACTGTAAGTATGTTTTGTTATTAGTTATTGACTGTTCAAATCCGGAGTTTTGCGTGTTGTGTGTGTGAAAGAGAGACAGGGTCACAGTGGAGTCAGCTGTCTAAATCACAGCTTGTGTACTGCAAATACATACGAGCATCATCACTGTGTCTGTCACGCGGCTCTGCTCCCCTTTCGGCCTTGAACTGATGGTAAAACTAAGGACATTATTAACTGTCCTTATATTTATTTTGAAAGCTGAAGCTTGCGATTATGGAAAGGGGCGTTATATTTTACGACTCGTGCTTGTGGTGTTCGGCCAATCACAATGCACTGTGCCAGTTGGCCACTCAGAGCAGACTGTGCTTGTCGGAAGGAGAAAATGATGCGTTTGAGAGAGGCGGGGCATAGAGGACCTACAATAATCAGTGTTGGGGAGTAACTAGTTACATGTAACGGTATTACGTAATTTAATTACAAAATAAAAGTAATTGTAATTAGTAGTGCTGGGCAAGTTAACGCGTTTTTATCGCGTTAACGCATTAATTAATTAACGCCGACAATTAGTTTATCGCGCGTTAACTTACTGGGTCACAGCTGGGGTGGGATGTTTATCAGTATGCTACTGGCTGCTTGGGATGAGCGTCATCACGCGTCTCAACCAATGAAATCATTTGTTGTGTGCCTAATGGTGCGTTCACACCGGACGCGACTTGCGCGAATAAATCGCGCTATTCGCGCGTAGTTGGACGCGTGAACATTTTGGGTTTACTAGCTTCATTCGCGCGTGAAATTCACTGTACAACAGACGCGAAGTCGCATCATGGGCGGGGCTTCTGCCAGGCGCACAGGTATGACTGCCACAGAGAGCATATGTATAGAATTTGGCAAATAAAATCACCTTTATGTGCTATGGAAACACTGGACGTGTGTATTTCAGCCGAGAATGTAGTTGTTTAAAACTCAAATCTGCGGTTTATTTATAAAAACAGCCCCTATTTGAAAATGTGCTTAGCCGATTTCGGAGCCGTGAGCTCCAGGCGATCACCGGACGCTCGTGCTCATGTATGCCGAAGAGAGGCGCATAACCTCGGCTAGTCCTTCTGACATTTGCCGCTGGCTCTGATGTCTCTGTAGTGGATAAACATAAGATGTCCTTTATTGTTGTTTTGATTTCTGCCTCCGCTCTTAATCACGTCACTACTAGAGCAAGCTCCTGATTGGTTGGCGCGGCGCGAAATATCCGCCAAAGTTCAGATTTTTCAACTTGCGTTCCGCGCATCAAACGCTCAATTCGCTCCGCGCCATTCGCGCGAATCGCGTCATTCGCGCCGCCTCATTCGCGCGAATCGCACCGCAGGATGTCTAATCGCGTCTTTGCATTGACATAACATGTAAATCACTCGCGCTTAACGCTTCATTCGCGTCTGGTGTGAACGCACCATAAGAGAGCTACAGCGCGAAACAGAAAATATCAGGTGCGGACAGAAAAATGGAAAAAGGTACCGAAATCTTAAAGGGACATTTTTATTTTAAACCTCTAACACACGGTGGAATTGATAGAACTAAAGCTATTTGTAACCACTGCAAAGCTGAATTTTCTTATCATCGGAGTACTTCGAGTCTGAAGTATCACTTAAATGCAATGCACACCGTTGATGCCAGCAAATCACCCACCCAAACAAACACTGAAGGAAGGCTTCGGCAGACTACATTGGATGCAGCATGTGGGAGAACTATAGATTATTTTTTTACAAACTAAAAACTTTGTTTTAATGTTTTATTTATACGTTAATGTTATATTTAATTTGATTACATTAATGTTAAAGTTAAGATTTACAAGAAATGTTAACTGTTAACTTTTAACTGCTGTAAAAAAGCCCTTTATCTGTTTAAAGTTTTGACAAACCAAATGTTATTGCACTTTTGTTCATACAGCAGAACTTTGAAAGAATAAAGTTACACAATACTCTACTTTTGATTTCATTATTGAATTTGGCGCATGCTGCGATTAATCGTGATTAATCGCAGAAGATCATGCGATTAATCGCGATTAAAATATTTAATCGTTGCCCAGCACTAGTAATTAGTAACAGTTACGAAGAAAAAATGTGTAATGAAATTAGTTACTTATCAGATGTAACCCCCTTTGTAATCCTTAACATTTTCATATTTTCACACACACTCCCAAATACAGATTTAACTGATTTCTTTCATAAATTGCATTCATTTAAGTTCAAGTTAATGTTTTTCTTATAGCAGTTAAAATCATTTTCTTTATTTTCATTTTTAATTCAGTGATTTTAACTTGTAATTTAGTTATTTCAATGCTTTAAAGAGCAATTTTAGATTGTAATGTTCTAATGTTCTGCAAACTATAAAAGGGACAGCTGCAGCTGCCATAAAACCAGAGAGAAAGGCTGCATGGCAAGAAACTGTATAGAAAAAATTAATTTGAAAAAAGGGAAATAATCGAATGTAAGAAGGTGTGGAACAAAATCATTTAACAACGAGTCAGACTAAATGAAATAAGCCTGGCTTATTTGGTTAACTTTATGAAACAGGTCTCAAGGCATTAAAAGTGATCATATTTTCTCCATTGCATTGAATCATATTGTGTTGAATCGAATCGAAATCGGATCGCACTGCATCGTAAAAATGGGTGAAATGGCTATTGTTGTTGTTCTTTCAATAAGCAAATTTAAAAGGTATACAATAAATGAAATGCCAAAAGAACATACAATAATAAACCTTTGTTTTTATAAAATTATGATAAATTATCATGGGATGTATCATAGAATGGGCTTCAGTTTATTGGCATAAAGTCCTAAAGCAGCTATTCCAATGCTTTTTTTTAAATAATATTGCTGCATCGCAATCATAATATAGCAGTATTCTAATCAGGTTTTCATTTTTATTTTTAACATTCATTTTCATAACAGTCAACAGAAAACTAATTGATGATCGAAATAAGAAATTGCCAAAAATGCCCATCCAAAAAAGCTAATTAATTATAATATGATTTATATTATTTATCACACTTGCTCTGTGTTGTGATTGGCTGTTCACCGCTGATGTCACACATTCACGTGCACATGCTCCATTAACTCGGGATCAAGCCTGAGTTGACAGAGAAAGTTGATAAGCTTCATGGTATCAACAAAGCCAGATTGGAGTGCTTTGGTTGTCGTCAACTCAAAACTAATCCTGTAACTCTGAATTTGTTCATCTACCATCATGGTACATGCCCCTGGTCAGCATGAGGACCAATAAAATAAAACAAATACATAAAACAACTTCAAAAGCGCATCATAAACACAGGAGGTAGCGTCCCTTATTTTCCTTTTCTGAAGTTGGCAACCGTAGTTATGTTGTCGTTATTATTGTCTGCACATCTAATACGAACTATATTTAATAATTACATTTCCACGAAAAAACTGCTAAATGAGACGTAGCTTTTCTGTTATTATTCATGTAGGAGTGTCGTTTATTCATAGAAATAACGTTTATTCATGTTAGATAAAGTATAACCATGTTTACTTCATCCATAATCAAACCATTTTACATTGCTTGTAAAAACTATTACATTTCCTGAGCTTTTTGCATTGATTTAAAGATGAGAATAATTCAGCCGAATCACAACAGATGCAGGAGAGCGGCGCAGTCTTATTACGTCACATCACAACACCAAAATAAAAGTCCTGTCATTACTGAATTTAATGGCTTAAATATTCATCTGTACCTCACATTGAATTATGGAACTCCTTCCGAACACGAAAATTGATGGTGCTTTATAATGTTTTTGTGCCTTTCGTGGGGCTCAACAATAACACAGAATAGTATACACGCAATATCGGACTTGAAACAGTCTCCTCTGACCGATACCTGATCGGGCAGAAAATGTCAGTATCGGAGCCGATACCAACACTGTGAATCGGATCGGTGCATCCCTAATTCTCAATACCACAGCAGAGTACTACAGGGCTCTAGACTCATTCTTCCCACTAGTCGCTCTTTTGCGACTAACTTTGTCAGTTGGTCACACGAGCACATAATTTGGTCGCTATTTTTATTTATTTGTTGTACTCTTCAACGCTCGCTGTATGGAGCAGCGCAGACCATGCACTCGCACAAATGCAATCACGTCAAATTTGATCTCGCACATTCTCAAAAATGTTTTGCAGTCTAAAACCCTGTACTAGGGAAACTAATAGTCAAGTCACCTTTATTTATATAGCGCTTTTAACAATACAGTTTGTGTCAAAGCACTTAACAGTATCAAATAGGAAAATAGTGTGAGAGTATTGTAAATAGACAAGATTAAACACTCAATTTTCAGTTAAAGGCATTGACTCCACTGACACGCTCGCACATTGAAAACCCCTAAAAACAAACAAAAGTCTCTGAGATTGTCCAAGTCAGGGAGGAATCCATGGACCTACTGGAGAAAGAAGAGATGTCTAGCAGTGTGGAGGACAACGTGTACAGGTACAATCTCCTGAAAGGGCACTACTTGGACTTTTTCCCACTATGAAGTGGCAGTTTCCATGGTAAAATGCCACAGAGTCCAAAAAACCACCTGAACCAATAGTATAAGACAAGAATCATGGATACAAACTGCAATGGTGAATGTTGGTTTGGGATTTAGAAAAATTCAATATTACAAGGAAGAAGAAAATGAGGTCAGCACACTTCCTTCGTCTTTACAAGGACGCTAGCAGGAACACATGATTGGACATGGTCTGTCAGTTTGATCCAAACGTTCAAAAGCAAAAAGAGGAAGCAACAAAGCTAGAAAAAAAAATACAATTTCTGATAGAAATGGCAAAATTGACACAAATGTTAAAGTCTCTACAACAGCATTCAAACAAAGGCATTGTTGATGTACAGCAATTGCATAACACCAAGTTGCTGAAGATATGGTCAGAAACAGCTGCAATCAAAGATCCCAAGAAAAGGTCATCTTTTTTTTTGTTGTCCAGAAACACAAATATAGCTCTACACCAGCATCACGCTCAGCACTGGCTTGTGTATCGAGTCTACTCCTGTACTGATGTGACTGAACTCGCACTCGTTCAACATCAAATCTGCAGATGATACTATAGTGATTGGACTCATCTCAGGATAGCATGATTCAGCCTACAGAGATGAAGCCCAGAAACTAGAGCTGTGCTGCTCTGATAACAACACCTCCAAAACAAAAGAGCTCATTCTGGACTTCAGGGGACACAGCATTCTAGAGTATTGTAGAGTCAGATCTACTCTACATCAACAGGACTGAGTGGAAAGAGTCCACACCTTCAAACTCCTGAGAGTCTCATATCCAATGAGCTCTCTTTGTCTGTTACACATCAGCAACAATAAAAACACACAGCAATGGCTGCACTTCATCAGAGTGATCAGGAAAAACATCCTGGATTGTGCTCTGCTTTTACTGCTCCACCATTGAAAATGTGCTGCTGCACTATATCTCAGAGAAGAGAGGAGAATCACAGCTGATAAAATCACTGACTGCTCACTGTCCTCCCTGGAAATCATCGCTCGCTTCCACGATCTCTCGAGGGCCAAGAACATCATCAAGGACACGTCACACCCAGGACAGCACCCGTTCAGGCATGAGCTACAGATCCTTCAGAACAAGGAGCACTCGCTTACAGGAACGTTTCTGCCCTGTTACTGTCAGGACTTTAAACTCACAAATCCACTAATGCACTGAGGCAGAGGTCAATGTTAAAATAATGGCATGGTTTCTCAGACAGGGCTTAGACTAAGATAGGATAAGGCAATAGTACAATTAGGACATTTAAGTAAAATTTTTAAACATGCTTTAGAAAAATCATTTTGAGACAAAATAAATGCACTGATATATTTTAAGATCAGTCAGAGCAAGTTTCTTTCAGTTTAAACAGCTCAGATTTACATTTTAGTCTGGGATTAGGTTTAAGCATTGTCAGTGAAACCGGGGGAATATTTCCAGTCATGTTATTCAACTGCAGTCTCTTCATTTATAACAATCTCTTTTTTCTGTCTATACTGCTGTTTTTATACAATATGCAACATGATCACATGGTCACTTTATTGATCAGGACTTTATCAAATTCACTAAATGTGTCATGTCAATGTGCAAGACTGTATCTGGTCACTAATCACTACAGCCTCTTATTCCATTTTAATTAGTACTTTTCCCATCCTTTGTTTCATATCAATGTAGAGGTCAATGTGCAGTACTGTCAATGCTCACTTTACTCTGATTGCTTAATGTGCAATTTTATGATTCAGTCACTTCTTGTATATACTTTTATAATTGTACTGTACAGCCTAAAGTCTTATTTATTGACTGTGGCTATACTGCATGTTTGTTTTCTAACACGAGTAAGAAGCAGTGCTCCAAGTTTGTTTAGATGCAGAAAAATACAATGACAATAAAGGCATGATCATAATATCATTTTTTGTACAAGAAAACGTTGTAAAATAAAATTTAGTAATCATAAAACAGTACGAATTCGATTTTAAATACTTCAATATTATATTTTTTTAACAGACTATCTTAAAAGAGTTAATTGGAATTATATTCAAAATATCTCAATAGTTGATGCGTGGAATTTTTATTTTATTTTATTTCTTATGAGAGTTAAGCAAAGAGCTAGTCCTTGGATGGATCAGAAAATATTGGAAATATCAAAAAATAGGAATAGGGCTCTTTCGATTTCTAGGAGAACTAAGAATCAGGAAGACTATCTAAAATTTAAAGCACTTAGAAACTAAGCACAGGAAAATATAAAGGAGGCAAAACGTAATTTTATTAAAGAACAAATTCAAGAAAACAAAGAAGATCCTAAATCTCTGTGGAAGGTGTTCAATAGATTCCATTCAATTGGTAAATCAAAATGTTCTGCATCAAAGGTAGGTTTAGATATTGATGTCAAGATAGAGTTGCTAATAAATGTAATTGATTATTTTCATTAATTGCTAATAGTCTAGTTGATAAGCTTCCTCTGTCCAAAGGAAATTATGGGATTGATTTTGTTAAGAGATTTGATTAATTGCCAAACAGTTGTTCTTTTGCTAAAGTTAGTGTAAATCAAATGACTAAAATGCTTAAAGAGCTTCAAGTGTCTAAATCCACTGGGCTGGATGATATTCCAGCTAGATTCTTAAGAGATGCTGCAGATATTATAGCTCCAACTATTACATTTATTGTTAATCTTTCCTGGGAAAATGTTATATTTCCATCTGATATGAAGTTAGCTAAAATCATTCCGTTATTCAAAAAAGGTTACAGATGCGATCCTGGAAACTATCGTCCAGTCTCCATTCTTAGTGTGGCCTCAACATTTTTAGAAAGAATTGTAAACAGATGTAGGAGTATTTAAGTAAGAGTCGTTTGATTTATGATTTTCAGTCAGGTTTTAGGAAATCTTATTCAACTGATACTTCTTTACTTTATTTAACAGATTTTATAAGGAGGCAGATAGATGAAGATAAAATGTGTGGTATGGTACTTTTAGACCTCCAGAAAGCGTTTCACACAGTAAATCATTCAATACTTTTAGACAAGTATGGGTTTTTCAAATAAAGGGATAGCCTGGTTGAATTCTTATTTAACTGGGAGAGTTCAGAGGGTAGAAATTGATGGGGTTCTTTCTGAGGAAACTTCGGTTAAAAATGGAGTCCCTCAGGGCAGTGTTTTAGGCCCGCTTTTGTTTCTTTTATACATAAATGACATGCAAGCAGTTTGTGATTGTAATTTGTTTTTATATGCTGATGATTCTGCTTTATTAATTTCAGAGAAGGATGTTGGTAGGATACAAGTGAATTTAGGTAAGGAGCTTTGTAAGGTAAGAGACTGGCTCTCTGAAAACAAACTCGTGTTACATTTAAGGTAAAACGGAATCCATTTTATTTGGGTCTAAAAAAAAATTGAATAAGTTGTCTGTTAAGGTGGGGGATTGTTTAATATCACATAGAACTTCTGTTAATTATCTTGGATGTATCCTTGACAATGATTTAAGTGGTGTAAGTATGGCTATGAAAGTCCTGGGTAAGGTTAAAGCTAGAACAACATTTCTTGCCAGACCTGTTAGTTTTCTTGATAAACAGATTATAAAATTGCATCGTGTTTAGTGTCATGTCATTTCAAATATGCATGTATTTCTTGGATGTCTGATTTGTCTTGTGGTTGGTTGGATAAGTTACAAAAATCTCAGAATAAATTGATAAGAATAGTTTCAGGGTTTAGTCATTCTACACATGTGGAGGTTTCCCATTTTACGTGTCTTGATTGGTTACCTATAGAAAGTAGACTAGAACATATTTAATTAAAAATGGTACATAAGACTATCAAGTGTGGAACATAAGACTATCAATAATAAAGCTCCCTCATATTTTAATGTACTTTTTTCTAGGGTAAATGAGCAACATTGTTATAAAACTAGGCAAAGTCTTATGGATATTACATTGTTGTTATAAAACTAGGCAAAGTCTTATGGATATTACATTGTCGTTTTAAAACTATGTATGGTCGTAGGTCTTTTAGATATTCTGGGGCACTTTTGTGGAATAAATTACCTCTGGATATTAAAGGTATTTCAAATATGGTTAGTTTTAGTTTAAAAGCTAGAAGTTGGCTCTTAAGTAGGTTGTTATGTTGAATTTGTATTACGTACATGGTTATTTGTGACTGTAAATTTTTGTAAATGTGGAATTTAAATGTAAGTTTTGGATTTATAATGCAGTGCCAGTATACCTGTGGAGTTTATGCTTTACATCAAGGACCACAATGGAAACAAACTTTATTTTAACTTTGTGTTATCCTTGATGAATTGAGTGTATTCACTAATTTTTGGCAACTAAAAAGAAAGAAAGAAAAAAATTGAATCAATTAAATTCAAATGTTTTGAGATTTTAAAACAGAAAGCCTAAAAAGCTAATATTTTCCATATGCAAATACAATAAGCAGACAATAAAAGCAGTTGATAAAATATAAAAAGTAAAGATAATTTATCACAAGTATGGATATCGTTAAGGTTTAAACGGTATTACTATTCTTACAATATTGCACATCAGTCCGGTTCTTTAATGGTATTCTTCTTTCTTTTTTAATGAAAAAGTGCCCATTTAGATCCCCTTTTACAAGAGAAGCAAAACAGACCAATTACAAAGCAACATGACAGTATATCTTGCATCTGTGTTCCATAAAACATCATACGTGGAAGAAGAGTCATTTTAAAAACAACAGTGAATAAAAAGGTAAAAAATAAATCTCAGCTGTCTTAAAGTGTTACAGCCTCTTCTTCAGCTTCCTAAACAAGAACAGTTTGTGAAAAGCTCCTAATTTCCTTCATGAAATAGTAAGCAATCTACAATTGATAAATATGCAGTACAAGACATTTGAACATGATATGAAATTCATAAGAAAGCACAATTAAATCATTTATATCATGAAGCAAAATTAAATACAAGAACAAAACTTTCTGACATTGTTCTTTGGGGAGGAACTCCATCATAGAGTTGATCTGAATCTCACAGTTCAATCTGCTGGTTTTGAAGATTAACTTTATTCACTGTGAAAACTTTAGATAATGTTTCTTTGTCATGTCGCTTGTAATGACAGATTTATCCAGATTATATTTTATTGCTTGATGCATTATTGTGTCAAATTTGGTGAGGATGCAGCATCAGACCTGAAAGTGCTGGATCTGAAGATGATCTACTTACTGTGAATGTTTTTTGTATGTCTGTGTAGAGAAGATGAATTAGTGAAACACTTCCCTCATGCAGTGCAGTGATACGGTTTCTCTCCAGTGTGGATCCTCTCATGTGTTTTCAGGAGTCCTGACTGACTGAATCTCTTGTCACAGTGTGAACACTTAAAAGGTTTCTCTCCAGTGTGGATCATCTCATGTGTTTTCAGGAGTCCTGACTGACTGAATCTCTTGTCACAGTGTGAACACTTATAAGGTTTCTCTCCAGTGTGGATCATCTCATGTGTTTTCAGGAGTCCTGACTGACTGAATCTCTTGTCACAGTGTGAACACTTAAAAGGTTTCTCTCCAGTGTGGATCCTCTCATGTGTTTTCAGGAGTCCTGACTGACTGAATCTCTTGTCACAGTGTGAACACTTAAAAGGTTTCTCTCCAGTGTGGATCCTCTCATGTGTTTTCAGGAGTCCTGACTGACTGAATCTCTTGTCACAGTGTGAACACTTATAAGGTTTCTCTCCAGTGTGGATCATCTCATGTGTTTTCAGGAGTCCTGACTGACTGAATCTCTTGTCACAGTGTGAACACTTAAAAGGTTTCTCTCCAGTGTGGATCCTCTCATGTGTTTTCAGGAGTCCTGACTGACTGAATCTCTTGTCACAGTGTGAACACTTAAAAGGTTTCTCTCCAGTGTGGATCCTCTCATGTGTTTTCAGGAGTCCTGACTGACTGAATCTCTTGTCACAGTGTGAACACTTATAAGGTTTCTCTCCAGTGTGGATCATCTCATGTGTTTTCAGGAGTCCTGACTGACTGAATCTCTCGTCACAGTGTGAACACTTAAAAGGTTTCTCTCCAGTGTGGATCATCTCATGTGTTTTCAGGAGTCCTGACTGACTGAATCTCTCGTCACAGTGTGAACACTTAAAAGGTTTCTCTCCAGTGTGGATCATCTCATGTGTTTTCAGGAGTCCTGACTGACTGAATCTCTTGTCACAGTGTGAACACTTAAAAGGTTTCTCTCCAGTGTGGATCATCTCATGTGTTTTCAGGAGTCCTGACTGACTGAATCTCTTGTCACAGTGTGAACACTTGTAAGGTTTCTCTCCAGTGTGTAATCTCTCATGTGTTTTCAGATTTGATGAATGACTGAATCTCTTGTCACAGTGCGAACACTTATAAGGTTTTTCTCCAGTGTGAATCCGCTCATGCAGTTTTAAACATTTTGCTGTAGTAAAAGTCTTTTCACACTCAAAGCACATGTACTCTTTCACGCCAGTATGTATTTTCTGATGAACTTTCAAACATTGAAGACGTGAAAAACTCTTTCCACACAAATGACATGAATGCGGCTTCTCTTTTGTATGAATGCTCATGTGCTCTTTCAGGTGTGAAGCTCGCAAAAACATTTTGTCACATTGATCACATGTGTACAGTTTCTCTCTAGTGTGGATGTTCATGTGTCCTTTAAGATGTCCTGATTGTGCGAAACTCTTCCCACACTGATCACAAGTAAACGGTTTCTCTCCAGTATGAACTCTCATATGTGCTGTAAGTAGTCCTTTTCGTGCAAAACTCTTCCCGCACTGATCACAAATGAATGGTTTCTCACCAGTATGAACTTTTATGTGACGCTCTAGACTTGTTTTGTGTGAGAAACTGTTTCCACATTGAGTGAACCTGAAATATTTCTTGGCTCTTTTCTTTAAATCTTTCTTTTTGATTTGAGAGCAACTCAAATGTTTTTCCTCCTTCACTTCAATCAGTTCTTCATTCTCATTTTCTTCAATCAACACTGCAAATAAAAGTAAAAATGGTTCATTTTTAGTAACTTGTAAAAAGCAGAGAAATGTGGACATAAGTGAACCAACCTGTTTGTTCTTCAGTAGCTTCAGCGTGTTTGATTCTGCAGGGTCCTGGATCTCCCATCTTCTCTCTGTCCTCTTTAATAAACTCAGTCTTTGCAGATTTCAGCTCTTCCTGATGCTTTGCCGCTTGTCTTCACTTGTAAACTGATGGGAATATTCCGGCATTTATTGGTGAACTGTGAAAGGCGTGATTGTTGTGGGAGGAGCTTCACTGAACATGAATTTCTGTGTGGAAGAAGCAGATTTGCTCCGTAAAAAACTATTTACAGATTGAAACATTTATGTAAGTGAAGCAGATGTCCAGATAAAAAATAGCAGAAGCAAAACTTTGAGATCAGTTCATATCCACTCCTCTCACAGATCACGAGATATTCAGTAACAGCAGCATTATCACTCCAAACATCAAAACAATCATTCAAGGCAGAAACGTATTCATGATATACACGATCACCATAAACTGGCGTGACAGACAGTGATCAACTTCATTCTTTTTTCTCTATACAAAGAGACATTTGCATAGATGGGCGAACATAATCACCTGATTCTTTAAATGTGGCCAATTACATTTGCATTAAGTGCCCAGTTTGCACTTGTCTATAATTTAAATTAGCTTACATTTACAAAATGAGCCTACAATAGCAGAAATAAGGCATTTTAATGAAAGTAAAGGTCCATGTTTAATAAAATTGTCAATGAAAATTAGAAAAATGTTTAAGAGATTGTTTATTTTATATTGTATTTTAATGTCACAAATAATAATATCAAGGTTTACAGATATTTTACATTATTCCTTCTGTACTGTGGGTTTGATGAAGAGTAAACAAACATTTTCATGTGTCCTGCAATCAGGGCCTTAGCTGGGGTTTGTGGGGCCCCAGTGCAGGTTGTACCAGTTGGCCCTGTTTGAAATTGTTTGTTTTATTTGTGCTACTTACACAATGTTTAAGTTTTTTAAAGTTTGTAGGTGTCCAGGTACAGAAACCGAATAATCGAATGTGACCCTGGAGCACAAAAGCAGTCTTAAGTCGCTGGGGTATATTTGTAGCAATAGCCAAAAATACACTGTATGGGTCAAAATTATCCATTTTCCTTTTATGCCAAAAAATCATCAGGACATTAAGTAAAGATCATGTTCCATGAAGATATTTTATACATTTCTTACCGTAAATATATCAAAACATCATTTTTAATTGATAATATGCATTGCTAAGAACTTCATTTGGACAACTTTAAAGGCGGTTTTCTCAATATTTTGATATTTTTGCACCCTCAGATTCCAGATTTTCAAATAGTTGTATCTTATTTATTCAGATGATGTATAAATTTCAATTTCGGAAAATTGACCCTTATGACTGGTTTTGTGGTCCAGGGTCACAAATGTAAAATAGCACTGCATAGTCTTCACTGTAAAAATTAAATATACAGTCAAAACTAAATTTATTCTTCAATATTTCTCACATTATCACAGTTTATCTGCTATAGTTTAGAAAATGGTAATAAAATATAACAAGAACTCCAGAGTTAAACTGTCAGAACACATTCATCTCGATAATGTCAGATGTCCGACAACTTTGATAGAAAGGTATGTAATGGATTACAATCAACCAAAAATTCAGATAAATTCGGATACGTGCGTGGTGAATTGCTTATGCATATTATATGCCCATTTTGTGCGTACACAGCATTTATAAATGAGACCCCTGGTCTTGTGGAGGTCTATCATGATGGATAGTGGGGTTCAGTCTGAGATGACGGATGGGATCTGGCTGAAGCATCAGATGGGTTTTCCTGGAGTGAATATCAGCCGCATCAAGAGGACATTATAGAGAAGGTATGAACTCCTCAGCACAGTTTGATTAATACACACTGGTCTTATTTTTTACCCAAATTCTGTTTCCATCACATCTGCTCAATGTCTCCATCAGCTGGTGTTTATCTTTGGACTGAAGAAGCTTATGGAGGATGCGAGCAGGCTCTTCACTCATTCCTGAAGACAGCACCTTCCAGACCTGACGATGAAGGATGAAGCTTTACTTCTTGAAGCTCTCTAGAGATGATCCGAGACAAATGTGATTAAATTAATTCAGAACAACAGAATCTCATCTGCTTCCTCTTGATCCCAGTGGATGAAGTACAGTTTTCTTCAAGCGTTCTCCATTAGAGTCATGAGAAACTCTACCTCACTGATCTGCTCAGAGGTTTTCAGTTCAACAGTCTGCTCTTCTCTAAGATCAGGAATCAAATGGATGACATGAATAACGAGTATCTACCCAGAATCTGCACTGGAGATGAGTGGAAAGTATTTATCAATGTCTCCACCTTTAAATACCCCCATGACCAAAATAACAGAATGCAAAGCTTTGATGTATGACACACACAAGACAGAAACATTGATAAGCCTGATCATTTGACTTGGTTTTAATCTTAAGTCTGAAAACTATAAGACCACATGGTCCTTTTATAACACCACTCGCTGCTGTCTCAAAGTGTGTTTTGAGTTCAAATTACTTTGAAAGTCTTGATGTTAGCAGGTAACTATATGAAATAATCTGCAGTGCTGACGCTCTACTTTAGAGAAACCCTACCTTTGTTTGTAACCTCTCCTAAAGCCCGAGCTGGCCCACTTTGGTCCAAGGTATTCGCCGGGCCAATAAACTCTGAGCCCTGGAAGTGACAGTGGAAATGCGTCTAGCCCTGGCAAGCACTAGCACGCCAGCTTTCGGCCCTAAAGTGGAAACGCGGCTAATGACTGTGAGGTGCCCAGGTGCTGTGGTTACAAAACAAGCCCAAAATCATCAGCCCTCCACCAACATCCATCACCACCTCCACTCCTGGGAGGATTGGTGTCTGTTTTAAATGTCTTCCACTTGTGAATAAACTTCCTCACTATGGAATGATGGACTTCATTGTTTGGAAATGGCCATAATACTCTTCCCAGATTGATGGCAGCAACAATTGCTTCTCTAAGATCATTGCTGATGTCTTTTCTCTTTGGCGTTGTGTTAACACACAACTGAAGACTCCAGTCCAGCAAATTGTCAAAACTTCTGCTAAATAAAATGTTATATAAATCAGGCTAGGAATAATATATTTACAAATCCCTCAGTAATTGTCTTCATAATATAACTAGGTACAAGACTGGAAAGTTTGGTGTATATAGGTGCTACTGAAGTGGAGATTTCGGACTTGGAGTATGAGAGAAAAGTCATTTTGAGAAAACGGGCTTTAAAGATTTATATTGTAAAAATCCACACATTTTTATATGAAAACATTGCTAACAAGCAAAACAACTGGCCAAGTAATTGTTTATAACAATGTAGACCATGAACAATGACAACTGAATAAAACAACATTGCCAAATAAGACCTTCAACTAACCACAGAGAAGCACAAATACAGACACAAACTTATCATCAGAACTGCAACTCTAGTCATCTGTCCATCGGAACACAAAGTTCACCCATGAGGGTTGAAAGCCTAGCTCTCCATGCCTGCACCATATGTAGGCCCCTCACCCCTCTCTTGCTGATGCCTTTTCAGCTTTTTAGCTGTGCTCAGAGTCTTTCTGCAACGTTTTACACTCTCAGACCGGATGGATTCGTCTGTGATCCTCAGCATGTCGGTTTCCCTGTTGGTGATGACGGTAACGACAGTGCTTTCCAGCCAAAGCTTATCCATAATGGCAAGCATGGCAGAGGCCCCCTCAAAAAGTTGAAATGGCCATACTTGCAGCTGCCTCAACTCTACTCTTACCTACAAACACTGTTTTTGGACAGCGGGCGCAAATGACGGAGTTGAGGCACTCATTCGCATTTTGAGTGCCACCATGCTGCATGCGCTGCAGCAGGCTGTCACTTGACATGCGGTGGTATACAGGTATCAGCTTCTGGCCCACCTCCCGAGACAAAAAGTTTCCTGCATGGAGCCTGTGGCTCTCTGGAGTTTCTCCATTTTCCTCCGCTCTCCTATACCAACACCAGGACAGGTTGCACCTGGTGTGCAAGGGGACTTCGTCACAGGACATGCTATGGAGGAGACCACCCCAGATCTCATTTTTCATTTTCTCTATGGAACCCTGGTTATTTAAAATTGCCCCCCTGCAATAATTTTGTAATGTTTTACATTTTTTGGCCGTTAATTTTCCCAGACCCTCCCCCCCCAATTTGCGTTCAGCACTTAATTTTCGTAGTGCTGTGCCCATACGCTTATGGGCATGGTTGATGCATTCTAATTTTACTACCTCATGCCCAGGGTATGGGTTGAGGGATACCACCTCCCTGAATGCAGCACTGTCCCCATCTGACAGCATCTGAATGTATCTCAGCTGGTGGCGACTCACAGACCTGGCCCACATCCTCTTCGCTGCCTCCTGCTCCATAGCCTTGCTTGAGCCCCTAAAATTTTGTGCACAGTCATGCGTTTCTCTCCAGCTGTCAATTTCCTCATCTGTAATCTTTTCCTCATGTCTGGCAGCTTCTTAAAGGGCACAAACATGGCAATAGGAGGATAGAACCTCAAAGTCGATCACCAGTCCCGTAAAAATATCGATGCACACCCCGATCCCATAGTGTGATGTGAACCCTCTTTTCTGCCAAGTGCCATCAAAAGACACACTGATATTTATCACCGCATCTGCATCCTCTCTCAGCAACTCTGCCACATCTGCATCAATATCTGCATAACCCTGCCTGACCTGCTCCCTGGTCCTGTGAAGTGACTCAATACCTCTCTCAATTTCTGCCGCTAAAATGAAATGTGTATTGTATCAATAACTGTTCATTTGTTTTGTTTTTATAGATACAGCACACAGAAATCTGTACTGTAAAAGTAAAACTGACCACCACAACACAACATAATGAATGAGATGGCACTTTATTCTAGTCTTATAAATTTTATAAATAAATAAATATTTCATCCATACAAAACAAATATTGTTACAGTAATGTTATAATATGTTACAAGGTGGTAACAGCCACACGTATTGGGCTATTTCTGACATTAGAAATTCTAAACCTCCCATCGACAGCTTACGTTCAGATGCGCTCACCGAGGGCATTTCACTGGGTAATCCATCACTAATTTTCCTTTTCCCCCTTGCAAGTGACAACTGCTGTACTCTTTTCGATGATTGACGCGAAGTCATTTTCATTCATTCACTCAAAAGGTTTGGAAAGCTTAACCAAACAAGGAAGCGTCAAAGCATACCATGTGACGATTCTGAACGAATCACGTTGTCAGAAATTGTCTTCGGCCAATGAGATTGCGCATTTAGATTTAAATCCCCTCTTTTACTTTCACGATTGGTTGCTGATAAAAAGGAAATGACCATATTTGGATCCGACAGCATTGTAGAGAAGAGAGAGAGCTTTCCAGCAGTATACGTGATGACTGGGTACAGGCAGAGATCGCAGAGCTGCATGTTGATTTAGAACGCCAACTTTTGTTGAATTTATGAGAAATCTACAGACGCAAACAGACAAAGTGCAGTAAAATAAAGACCTAAATGTGTATTTCGGACTTTTTTTCACCACAAGTCTGAAAGAAGACATGTTATTGAAGACAAATATCCAAAAATCTCAAAATTGACCAATAAAAAAAAAAACGATGTTTTTGCCTGCCGTGTCTCGCCTTAATTTCCCCTGTAGCGAAAGCAGAACCAATCACGTCAGAGCTTATCAATACTACAGTCTTTCGTAATTTAGCCCCAGAGCTCGTTTAATACCAGGTTCAGGTATTCATTCCTACTTACAAGAGAAGCACAAAAGCATCAGTTACAAAGCTACATAACAAGTGTATCTTGCATCTGCATTTCCAAAATACATCTTAACTCAGTCATTTTAAACACAACAATGAAGAACAAATAAACAATACATTTCAATTTTTTCTTAAGTGCTAGTTTCTTCCTCAGCTTCTTGAACAAGAACAGTTTGTAAAAAGCTTCTACTTTCCTTCACGAAAGAATAAGCAAACTACAAGCGATGCATATGCATTATAAGACAAATGAACATATGAAACTCATAAGAAAGCACAATGGCAAATGTATTTATATTTAATTACAATCCATGGTTGTCCGATGTGCTTTATAACAAAGGAAAAATAGAAAAGAGATTTTGAGATTGTTCTTTGGAAAGGAACTTGGAGTTGATCTGAATCTCAGTTGAATCTGCTGGTTTTGAAGATGAAGATAAACTTTATTCACGGTGAAAACTTTAGATAATGTTTCTTTGTCGTGTCACTTGTAATGGTTGGTTAGAACAGATTTATCCAGATGATATTTTATAGCTTGATGCATTATTGTGTCACATTTGGTGAGGATGCAGCATCAGATCTGAAAGTGCTGGATCTGAAGATGAATGGTTACTGTGATAGTTTTTTGTATGACTGTGTAGAGAAGATGAATTAGTGAAACACTTCCCACATGCAGTGCAGTGATATGGTTTCTCTCCAGTGTGAATCCTCTCATGTGTTTTCAGATTTGATGACTGACTGAATCTCTTGTCACAGTGCGAACACTTATAAGGTTTCTCTCCAGTGTGAATCCTCTCATGCAGTTTTAAACAGGTCACTGTAGCAAAAGTCTTTTCACACTCAAAGCACATGTACTCTTTCACACCAGTATGTATTTTCTGGTGTTTTTTAAAATTTTGTAAACATGAAAAACTCTTTCCACACAAATGACATGAATGTGGCTTCTCCTTTGTATGAACTCTCAGGTGTTTCTTCAGGTCTGAAGCCCTCAACAATATTTTGTCACATTGATCACATGTGTACAGTTTCTCTCTAGTGTGGATGTTCATGTGTCTCTTAAGATGTCCTGATTGTGTGAAAGTCTTCCCGCACTGATCACAAGTGAACGGTTTCTCTCCAGTATGAACTATCATGTGCGTCGTGAGGTGTCCTTTTTGTGCAAAACTCTTCCCGCACTGATCACATGTGTACAGTTTCTCTCCAGTGTGAATTATCTTGTGTTTTTTCAGGTCTCCTGACCGAATGAATCTCTTGTCACAGTGTGAACACTTAAACGGTTTCTCTCCAGTGTGAACTCTCATGTGAACATAAAGACTATATTTGTGTGTGAAACTCTTTGCACACTGAGTGCAGGTGAAAGATTTCTTGGCTCTTATTTTCTTTAAAACTTTCTGCTTTGTTTGAGAGCATCTCAAAGGTTTTTTCCTAGTTCTGAAGGGATTTTTTCCCTCAACTTCACTCAATTCTTCATCCTCCTCGTTTTCTTCAATCAACTCTGAAATAAAAGTAAAAATGGTTTATTTTCATCAACTCGTAAAAAAAATTTGAAAAGACATAAAAGTGAACCCTGATGTAATCGTAGAAATTTCTATACAACATTTTGATCATTTTGGTCCAGTTTTATAAATACATCTAGTATATTTCATATATGGGTATATAAGCACACCCCTGTTCCCATTAAGCTCACATCAAGTTTTATTGAAAAATCTTATTTTAAGGAAATTTTTTAAAGAATAATTTTTTTGAAGGTACAAAGTCAATCATAAAAAACAAGACTAAAATCAAGCAACAAGGCATTCAAGTCGATCAGTTATATATTCATAATGAAGTGTCATTTAAGCACATATCAACATCTAGACTAGTCCACGTTCAGCTAAGTAACACATTCAAAAATCAAATAAAACAAACCAATAAAACATCTAATTCATGGGGAGGAACACAGAAACTAGCCTCATTATGAAACCTTTTTAAATGGTTGTCAACTTATCTATAGTCTCTTAAGGCTGGAATACACTACATGATTTCTGTCCTGATTTTCCACAGATTTACAGTCTGCTAGATGCCAAAGATCAGAGCCAGTCTGCAGATTTGAGTCGACAGATTCCATAGAAACTCGATTAACTTAACTTAAAGTGACAACCATCAGTTAATATTTAAAGTCTGTTCATGAAGTATTTACATAGACGTTCAGTGTGGAAGAGTTTAAAGAGAGCACACTGAGTTTAATTGGAGCAGCAACAATTAAAACAATTTTTTTTATCTAATATTTATTAAAACATATTATATGTATATTTATGAAATTGCTAAATAAATAGTCTAGGTCATGTATTAAATTCATACATATTTAATATGAACAACTACTAACAATATCTATGATATTATACTTTTTCTTATTGATGTCACACTGAAGCTGTGTGATTTTCATAGCTTTAAGATCACCTTAAAATTATATGAAATCTTAAAAAATGACAGCACTGTAAACCCACAGACCAGCAATAAACTGTCAATTTATAATATTATGGAAGTAAAAGTACAAGCCAGTAATGTCTGTGAAGTAATATGTTAGCGTAGCGCACAATCTTATACAGCTAGTCAGCTAACTTCTTTTGGATCTAATGTAATTATTTCCCACATCCAAGTTCCAGGTTATAATATACAAAAATCTGAACATCAAACTCTTAATTTTAAATAAAGGCTTAAACATCTAAAAAAAACACACATTTAAAGGGCTCCTCTTTTGCTGAAAGTCTCAGTGTGCAGGGATCTGATTGAATTGAAATTACAGGAGGTTTATAGTAACAGACATATCAATTGGTTAAGACATCAAGTAGGATAAGAAATTATTTTATCTTTTTATAATCTGATCTCAAAAATGGAAGTGTGCTTAATTGTTACGCAAGCTTAACAGGTCTCTTTATGGTTGCCGTAGTACACATCATTACCTTTCCGAATCCCGGATTCGGGCACATCCCTAGTTGTCTGTATGTGAAACTTAAAAAAATAAAAATAAAATTCTTAAACAAATTTCCATTTTTAGAATATCAAATGTACCCCCTTTAAAGTATTGTGAAAATTACTTGTCTAATCTACATTATTTTACAGATATCTACAGGGAAACTGCAGGTATCTTCCAATTTTATACTTTTTAAAGGAGTCTTTAAAAGACTTTTACAAAGTCTTGATTTTGTTTTGGGGTGTACTAGAACATGCTCTCATGCTTGGTGGTTTGAAAATCGCATTATTTTTCACATAATTTACATTAATACAATACCTCCCACCCCAGCCTGACACAAACCGCTCGATTAGTTCTGGGTTTGATGAAGGCCCGCCTTCCGAAAAAAGAAATGTGTTGTGATTGGTTAGCTGTCCCAGTCCATTGTGATTGGCGAACAGACCGTTGACGGTGTTAGACCCTTGCCAAAGCAGCAAGTTCCATGTGCTTTGGTATAGTTAAGGATGGCATCGATATTGCTATATCACGTTTAGCCGGATTTAGACCCTGAAAATATTGACGAGGATCCCGTAGAACCTTTGCACGCACAGATATTGCAAGACATATTAGAGTGGTAACGTTTCTTTTTTTGCTCCGCTCACAAACACTGCTTTATCAGACATTACATGCAAGATGAAATTAAAATGACATCCAAAATTTTGTGAAGAGAGTCGGTTTCCTTCAGAAATAGTGATATAAAAACACCTGCAACAGGTTTCAATTTTAAAACGTGCAGTGCTCAACCAAGCGTTCTCCCCATCCGCCAACCATTCACATTTTCGTAGGCGGGATTTATTTTCAGAGATGGACAGTAGCATTGCTACAAGTAGGAATTGCCGTGATGTTTTGCGTTGTCTTTTCTCAGGCAGTCATGTCAATATCAAGAGCTTCTCCTATCTCTCTTGCATCTGTTTGACAGGCAGAAAGTCCACTTTCTCTGAAATGATTCAAGTGTGTTTGCACTCCCTGAGTTTCCTTTTTAAGTGTTTCTAGAGAAACACTTGGGCTCTGAAGAATTTTGCTCACATGGTTGATCTGATACAAGACATTGTACCAGATTACCACACACAGGACAAACCGCCAGGTCATTATCTCATTCTGTATGCTCTTTTTCTCTGGACATGGTCTCTGAGTCTTTCTTCTTCACAGCAAATGTCTGGAGGGCATTTTAAAGTTTATTAACTATTGTTAGTTGACAACTAATTATGTTAACTCAACTAATTTAATGTAGAAGAGCTAAATAATGTCATCTAAGTAAATATTTATTTATATTGTTTCGTGAGCTCCCCACTGGCAGCAAGACACAGTACCGAAACTTGCCAGGTGGTGATGTGCGCGTCTTTCCCGGTACCCACCTAATCTACTGCAGCCTAAATTAATACCTGCTAAATGCTATATAATACATGCTGCTGCTAAGTGCAACCCTAGCTAACCTGTTTCCCAGTAACCCTACTAGTAATTCATCTAGCAAATAATTAAACGAAAATAAGCTGGAATTAACGACAAAAACATGTTTGTCATATAATTATCATTAAGTCAATCTTATCTCCATCACTTAACTTACCGCTGTCATGTTTCCTCTTTTTTCCCCGCTTTTGGCTGCCAGATGGATAAGTCCTTTTCATTTTTAAAATAGCGTAGTAAATGCATGAGTAAGTGCTGTGCCAGTTTGAAAACGGCGGCTGACGCATCACGAGGAAAAAGCAAGCACATCCAGCGTAACACGAGAGGGAGCCCCCTAGGGGGGATGCAGATATATTGCTCCATGTTAAGTGTATATTATTAATAATGACATTTCCGATTGTTCAAATGGTCAGCTGTCGGGGGCCCCCTCAAAATGCGGGGCCCCAGGCAGTTGCCTGCCCTATTGCTACGCCTCTCGTGAATGAAGTGTGGCGCGCAGTTTGGAGCATCTCAGTTTCTCAGGGCCCACATAGCGACAGAAAACTAGGCCTATATAATCTGCAAGTTCATGAAAATGTAATCGCGATGCCCGTACTGCCTTTGATGTGGCGTTAATGACGGGAAAAAACATTCGCTGGTCAAAAGCTTCGTAGTTGAACTTGATTTTAGTGAAATGTTAATAATATAATGACACATGCAACGATGTAACTAAACATAGCCTAAGTTATTTGTAGGCCTATACATCTGTAGTAACACTATACAATAAGATTTAATTAATGTTAGCTAATGTATTAACATAAGCATACAATGTATATATGAATCTTTGTTAATGTTAATGAAAACGCAGTCGTTCATTGGTAGTTCACAGTGCATTAACTAATGTTAACAAACACAACATTTGATTTTAATAATGCATTAGTAAGTGTCGACATTAACATGAGAGAGCATTGACTTGGTATGATGTTGGTTCAATATAAATATAGATTTTTTTGAAAAACGAAATATCTCCCTTTGGAGAGGACTTTGAGAGCATCAGCAAACATGATGTAAATACTGTAAAAGGTTCATTGTGTTGAGTAAGAGAACCATGGATTGTAACGAGAGTTCAGATAAACTTGCGCTGTGTGATTGACAGCTCCAGCAAGCAGGGAGCTTTCCTTGATCACTTTCTTTAGTTTAACTATTTAAATAACAGATTATAGTCATGCTATTAGGAGAAACAATGTTCAGTTTGCTCCCTGGCTTGATGTACTGACAAATAAAATCTGACTGAACTTGAATAATTGAAATCCCTGATCTCAGATCAGATATTAGAATAAACAAGTTTACTTCCATGTTGTGACCATGCTGTCAGGATTATATCTTACAGTAGAAGTCTGTTTGCGAAACTGTTAGTGATTTACAGTGAAATGCACCGAACAAGCAAATAATGCTCTACTGACACATTCACATGATTCAAATATAACCACAGGCCTACAGCGACTTCTCTTAAAATGTGGCTTCTACTAGCATAAAACAAAATCATTCTCATACGCTCTGAATTCAACAGTTTTGATTCCAAAAAGCAAAAATAAAGTCTAATAATTAAATCTCCTTGCTGTCAGTTCAACCACACTTCCAAATGAAACATTGAAACAAGGATGTAAGACTTTTTAATGACAGTTAAGGTCTTATTTTTACATAAAGGATCTGGATGTGCCATAAACAGTTATTAAAGATGAATGAAGAATAAACACCAACCTCCTTGTTCCTCCTGATTTATTCTCCAGGTTTCTGGTTCCTCGTGATTGGGTTCTGGTTCAATCATGTTCTCCTCTCTCTCTTCTTTAACAAACATCATCTTCTCAGCAGATCTCAGTTCAGATGATACTCCTCCAGATATTCCTGAGGATGAGAATATTACAGAGATTTACTGACCTGATTCAAAAACTGTATTTCTCTATTTACAGAAACAACATTTCTAACCGTTTGTATTAAAACAGCACCACAACAGAGGGTGAAACTAATCTTCTTCCTCTGAGGTTTAATGGTGTTTGTCAAACAATCATAAGTGATTTAGCGCCACCCGCTGGACTGGAGAGCAGCAGGGAGAGGAGGAAAATAATGGAGAAGGGTATAATGCTGCCTTCAAGTCAAAATTAAAAAATAAATTACACTTCTAATACAATTTTCCGAAATATGCTTTTGGTCATTTAAGGTAGTTGTTATCATGCTGATATATGTTCAATTGTTCGTTTTTGTGATAAGTTTGATTTTAGCTAGTAATTTGATGCCGTTCGTACCGTTATGGTTGATTGTGTCTGTGGGAGTTTGATTCTACTGCACAGACTCGCCGTTTTCATGTTTTCGTGTGGACGGCGAATCCGTATATTTTCTGAAACGATGACGTCATCAGCCCACGTCTCGCTACGTCACATAACAGCAACAACAACAACAATGTCAGACTACGTGCCTGTGTTCGTGTTGCAGAACCTACTGAGCTCATTAGTTTTATTAAAGCAAAATCTTCTGCTTTGTGTGTTAGTTTATATTCAGCGCGCAAGGTTTACGCACATGGTCCAAGTCTTCTTCTCTGTTTTATTGTGTATCTCTGTGGCAGAATTACAGCGCCACATATTGGTCTGGCATGTGTACTACATCGTTTTCAGTCGGTTTCAGTGATTCCGTGTGGACGCAGATATTTCCTGAGACGACTCCGTGTTTACGGAATTTGAGGCAAAAAAAAAGATTGGATACGGAGAAACCCGTCTTCGTGCGGATGTAGCCTAAAATGTGCAGTTTTACTGTATTGGGGGGGGGTCCGAAAACCAGTCAGTATCTGGTGTGACCACCATTTGCCTCACACAGTGCAACACATCTCCTTCGCATAGAGTTGATCAGGTTGTCCACTCCTCTTCAATGGCTGTGCGAAGTTGCTGGATATTGGCAGGAACTGGAACACGCTGTCGTATACGCCGATCCAGAGCATCCCAAACATGCTCAATGGGTGACATGTCCGGTGAGTATGCTGGCCATGCAAGAACTGGGATGTTTTCAGCTTCCAGGAATTGTGTACAGATCCTAGCAACATGGGGCCGTGCATTATCATGCAGCAACATGAGGTGATGGTCGTGGATTAATGGCACAACAATGGGCCTCAGGATCTCGTCACGGTATCTCTGTGCATTCAAAATACCATCAATAAAATGCACCTGTGTTCGTTGTCCATAACATACGCCTGTCCATACCATAACCCCACTGCCACCATGGGCCACTCGATCCACAACGTTGACATCAGCAAACCGCTCACCCACACAAAGCCATACACGCTGTCTGCCATCTGCCCTGTACAGTGAAAACCAGGATTCATCCATGAAGAGAACACCTCTCCAAAGTGCCAGACGCCATCGAATGTGAGCATTTGCCCACTCAAGTCGGTTACGCCGACAAACTGCTGTCAGATCGAGACCCCGATGAGGACGACGAGCATGCAGATGAGCTTCCCTGAGATGGTTTCTGACAGTTTGTGCAGAAATTCTTTGGTTATGCAAACCGATTGTTGCAGCAGCTGTCCGTGTGGCTGGTCTCAGACGATCTTGGAGGTGACGATGCTGGATGTGGAGGTCCTGGGCTGGTGTGTTTACACGTGGTCTGCAGTTGTGGCCGGTTGGATGTACTGCACATTTTAGAGTGGCCTTTTATTGTGGCCAGCCTAAGGGTGCTTTCACACCTGCCTCATTTAGTTCGGGTGAATCGCACTAGAGTTCGTTTTCCCTCTTGGTGCGGTTTGTTTGGGCAGGTGAGTAAGCAGCAATCGCACTCGGGTGCGCACCAAAAGCGGACCAAACAAGCATGACACGCTTTCAAACGAACCCTGGAGCGGTTCGTTTGTGGTGAGAAAGCAATCCAACCCAACGGACCAATGAATCAAGCGTTATCATAATTCATAACGGGAAATATGTTATATAAAAAGCAGCAGTCAGTGTCTTTTGTGTCTAGCAGGCGAGCGCTTTGAGTTCCCAGAAAAGCCAAGTCAAGTCAAGTCAACTTTATTTATATAGCGTTTTTTACAATGTAAATTGTGTCAAAGCAACTGCACAATATCAAAAAAGGAAAATAGTGTGTCAATAATGTAAAATGAAAAGATAAAAAAAAGTGCTATATAAATGTAACAAATTATTATTTTGTTAATGCAAGTGAGAATTTGTGAAAAACTTTGATTTTGTTAGTGAGAATATTTGTTATTGCAGTTGAAAACCAAATAGCACCTCTTCATATTAAAATGTTGTGGAATTAATTACTCTTGTAATTGCTCTCCGCGCATTACAAGAATGCTGTCCTGACGAAGCCTCGATTCCCTCTGGCTGTAACTGCATTTTATATATATCTCTCACTTGCATTCACATATATATATATATATATATATATATATATATATTTAAAGTCGTGACGTATTGTCAAGTATGGTGACCCATACTCGAAATTGGTGCTCTGCGTTTAACCCATCCAAGTGCACACACACAGCAGTGAGTAGTGAACAAATGCACACACACACACACACACACACACACACACACACACACCGTGAACACACACCCGGAGCAGTGGGCAGCCATGCTGCAGCGCCCGGGGAGCAATTGGGGGTTCGGTGCCTTGCTCAAGGGCACCTCAGTCGTGGTATTGAGGGTGGAGAGAGCGCTGTACATTCACTCCCCCCACCTACAACCCGAACCCACAACCTTTCGATTACGAGTCCAACTCTCTAACCATTAGGCCACGACTTCCCACGACTTCCCACGATATATATATATATATAAAATTATATTTATATTATATTAGAGAGGAATGACAGCTACATTCGTTTTGCGTTTGCCAGGACAGCTATAAAGCCGCAAGAAGCCCGCTGAGCAAACTTGTCAATCCATCTTGATGAATGACGCAGAGGAACGTAAACAACGAGCTTTACTCACATGTGACTTGCATAAACACAGTTTGGTACGCTTTGCGATGTTGCCGTGTGAAAGCGAACCGAACCAAGAAGAAAATGCAACAATGTAACAAATGAATCCCTGTTTCGGAACAAAGCAAACGTTCTACATGTCTGAAAGCACCCTAAGGCACACCTGTGCAATAATCATGCTGTCTAATCAGCATCTTGATATGCCACACCTGTGAGGTGGATGGATTATCTCGGCAAAGGAGAAGTGCTCACTAACACAGATTTAGACAGATTTGTGAACAATATTTGAGAGAAATAGACCTTTTGTGTACATAGAAAAAGTCTTAGATCTTTGAGTTCAGCTCATGAACAATGGGGGCAAAAACAAAAGTGTTGCGTTTATAATTTTGTTCAGTGTGTGTATGTATGTATGTATATATATATATATATATATATATATAATATATATCATCATGCACACATACACACACATATATTCAGATTGACGGGTTATCGGTCCATACACAACTAGAGATGTTTCTGTGTCTGTAAAGGCATCTCTCTCACTGACTACTTCGTCCCGATCAGATTCAAAATGGTCAAAACATGATCTACATATATATGATCTACATATATTTAGGGTTGAGAACCAGAAGGGCGTAAGTGACATTTCACCAACTTTACAGGAGAGCCAAAACAAACAATTTTACCACAGTTTGATCTGACTTTGTGTACTGATTTCAATTGTTTATAATACAAATTTGTACACTCATGGATGACAGTACTTTTGACAGTAGAAAGAGCTCATTAAGAGCTTTCATTTGATGTATATGTCTCTATTTCACCAAAAATGTCACTTACGCCCTTCTGGTTTTCAACCCTCGATATCTACATTTTCTCTGATCCTTCCATATCTACATTTTCTCTGATCCTTCCATTTATGCCGATTGTCTTGTATTCGGACCCGCAAGACCCGGAAGTCCCGTAACTCATTCAGGACATGCGCTAGGGCTTTCCTTACCATAATATATAATATATGAAGAAAGGCTTCTTCTCCTGCTATTGTTGTTTGCACTGCTTGCCACATGTACAGTTTATCTCTCTGTCGGCGATGAGGGATTCACATGTGATAAATGGAGGGAAATAGTTAGGCTGACAGAGAAGATTTTAGAACTAGAGACACGCATCCAAACTTTAGTTGAAGATAGTAAGAATGTGAGGGCTTGGATGCGACTAGCTCAGGGAGTCCTGTACATTGTTCGGTTCCGGCATTAGAGCCCATGCAGCAGGGCAACTGGGTCTAGTCGAGGGTCAAAACACCGCTCTTCCGTTCCGATCAGAACATCAAACAGGTTCTCCCCACTCAGTGAGGCACCCACTGAGAAACCTGATGAAAGTGCTCTAGTTATTGGCGATTCTATTATACGGAACGTGAAAACAGAGACACCAGCCACCATAGTCCATTGTTTACAGGGAGCCAGAGCGCCTGATATCTTGGCAAATTTAAAAGTGCTGGCTAATGCTAAACGTAAATTCAGTAAGATTGGCGCTAATGATGTTCGATTTCACCAGTCGGAGATCACTAAAAATAATGTTAAAGAGGTGTGTGAACTTGCAAGTACGATGTCAGACACTGTAATATGCTCTGGCCCGCTCCCTGCTTACCGGGGTGATGAGATGCATAGCAGACTGTCGTCACTCAATGGCTGATGTCTAAGTGGTGCCCGCAGAATAACAGACTTTATAGACAATTGGACGAGTTTTTGGGGCAGACCTGACCTGTTGAAAAGAGATGGTCTTTATCCCTCCTGGGGTGATGCCGATCTTCTCTCTAGAAATATGGCACATAGTCTTAGAGTTCGTATTTGACTAACTGGGGCCCAGGTCAGGAAGCAGACAGACTGGCTAAACCGACCGTCTGCTAGCCGCCTCACGTCACAGAAGTCAGTTAATTCTCAGCACATAGAGACTCCTTCACCTAGATATCACACTATAGAGACTGTGTCTGTTCTCCGGACTAGAAAATACAGAAAACATCCAAACCAAATTAAGAGTAACAATTTAATTGATGTTCACAAATAAAACATGTTTACAATACAGAGAAACAATTGATAAAAGGTTGGCTTACTGAATATCAGGTCCCTTTCTACAAAAGCACTTTTTGTAAATGATTTGATCAATGATAATAATCAGATTTGCTCTGTTTGACAGAAACATGGCTAAAACCAGATGAATACATTACTTTAAATGAGTCCACCCCCCAAGGTTATTGCTATAAAAATGAGCCACGTCCAAAAGGTAAAGGGGGAGGTGTTGCTACAATTTATAGCAATATTCTCAGTATTTCTCAGAGGGCAGGCTTTAAGTATAACTCGTTTGAAGTTATGGTGCTGCGTATAACATTATCTAGAGAAAAAAGTATTCATGATAAATCCCCTGTGATGTTTGTACTGGCTACTGTATACAGGCCACCAGGGCACCATACAGACTTTATTAAAGAATTTGCTGATTTTCTATCTGAGTTAGTACTGGCTGCAGATAAAGTCTTAATTGTTGGCTTAATTGATATTTTAATACCCATGTCGATAATGAAAAAGATGCATTAGGATCAGCATTCAGAGACATTCTGAACTCTATTGGGGTTAGACAACACGCTTCAGGACCTACTTATTGTCGAAATCATACTCTAGATTTAATACTGTCACATGGAATTGATGTTAGTGGTGTTGAAATTCTGCAGCAAAGCGAAGATATCTCAGATCATTATCTAGTCTTGTAACAAGGAGTAGAATTTACAGTTTTAGCTATATGGAGTTTACACAAGTATGGTAGAACCATTACTTCTACCACAAAAGACTGCTTTGTAAGTAATCTTCCTGAATTATCTCAATTCCTCAGCATATCCAATAGCTCAGAACAACTTGATGATGTAACAGAAACTATGGACTCTCTCTTTTCTAGCACTTTAGATACAGTTGCTCCTTTACGCTTAAGGAAGATCAAAGAAAACAGTCTGACTCCGTGGTATAACGAGCACACTCGCACCCTAAAGAGAGCAGCCTGGAAAATGGAGCCCAGCTGGAGGAAAACAAAACTACAGGTATTTTGTATAGCTTGGCGGGAAAGTACCCTATCCTACAGAAAAGCATTAAAAACTGCTAGATCTGATTACTTTTTGTCTCTTCTAGAAGAAAACAAACATAACCCCCGGTATTTAATTAAATTAACGAAAAATAAAGCATCAACAGGTGTTGGCATTTTCCGAGAGCACAGCAGTAATGACTTTATGAACTACTTTACTTCCAAGATCGATACTATCAGCGATAAAATTGTAATCATGCAGCCGTCAGCTACAGTAACGCATCAGATAGTGCACTATAGATCCCCTGAGGAACAATTCCACTCATTCTCTATTATAGGAGAGGAAAGATTTGATAAACTTAGTTGAATCATCTAAACCAGTGGTCTCAAACTCAGTTCCTGGAGGGCCACAGCTCTTCAGAGTTTAGCTCCAACCAGCTCCAAATCACACCTGCTTGGAAGTTTCTAGTGATCCTGAAGACCTTGATTAGCTGGATCAGGTGTGTTTGGTTAGGGTTGGAGCTAAACTGTGCAGAGCTGTGGCCCTCCAGGATTGAGTTTGAGACCAATGATCTAAACCAACAACATGTATGTTAGAGCCTATTCCAGTTAAACTACTAAAAGAGCTGCTTCCAGAAGTCATAGATCCTCTTTTGGCAATTATTAATTCATCATTGCCATTAGGATATGTCCCCAAAACCTTCAAATTGGCTGTTATTAAGCCTCTCATTAAAACACCACAACTTGACCCCAAAGATCTAGTTAATTACAGACCGATCTCAAATCTCCCTTTTCTGCCAAAGATACTAGAAAAGGTAGCATCCTCACAATTATATTCCTTCTTAGAGAAAAATGGTATCTGTGAGGAATTCCAGTCAGGATTTAGACCGTATAATAATACTGAGACTGCTCTCATTAGAGTTACAAATGACCTGCTTCTATCATCTGATCGTGGTTGTATCTCTTTATTAGTTCTACTGGATCTTAGCGCTGCGTTCGACACTATCGACTACAACATTCTTTTAAATAGACTAGAACACTTTGTTGGCATTAGTGGAAGTGCATTAGCATGGTTCAAATCATACTTATCTGAACGCCATAAGTTCGTAGCAGTGAATGAAGAGGTATCATATCGATCACAAGTGCAGTACGGAGTACCTCAAGGCTCAGTACTAGGGCCGTCACTTTTTACGCTTTACATGTTACCCTTGGGAAATATTATCAGGAGACATGGTGTTAGCTTTCACTGTTATGCTGATGATACTCAGCTCTATATTTCTTCACGGCCTGGTGAAACACACCAAATTGAGAAACTAACGGAATGCATAGTCGATATAAAAAACTGGATGACGAGTAACTTCTTACTGCTAAATTCTTAAAAAACAGAGGTGTTAATTATCAGACCTAAGAACCCCACATGTAATAACCTAGAACACTATCTAACACTTGATGGCTGCTCTGTCATTTCTTCTTCATCTGTTAGGAACCTAGGTGTGCTGTTTGATAGCAATCTTTCAATTGAAAGCCATGTTTCTAGCATCTGTAAAACTGCATTTTTCTATCTCAAAAACATATCTAAATTGCGACCTATGCTCTCAACGTCAAATGCAGAAATGCTAATTCATGCGTTTATGACCTCAAGGTTAGACTATTGTAATGCTTTATTGGGTGGTTGTTCTGCACGAACAAACTACAGTTGGTCCAAAATGTAGCAGCTAGAGTCCTTACTAGATCCAGGAAGTATGACCATATTAGCCCGGTTCTGTCAACACTGCACTGGCTCCCCATCAAACATCGTATAGATTTTAAAATCGTGTTAATTACTTATAAAGCCCTGAATGGCTTAGCTCCTCAGTACTTGAGCAAGCTCTTATCACATTATAGTCCTCCACGTCTGCTGCGTTCTCAAAACCCTGGCCGTTTGATAATACCTAGAATATCAAAATCGACTGCGGGCGGCAGATCCTTTTCCTATTTAGCACCCAAACTCCGGAACAATCTATCTAACACTGTTCGGGAGGCAGACACACTCTGTCAGTTTAAATCTAGATTAAAGACGCATTTCATTAACCTGGCTTACACATAACACACTAATACACTTCTATTATTCAAATCCGTTAAAGGATTGTTAGGCTGCATTAATTAGATCAACCGGAACCGGGAACACTCAACACACAATGTACTTGTTACATCGTAAGAAGAATGGCATCTACGCTAATATTTGCCTGTTTCTTTCTTATTCTGTTTCTCAGTCCGTGTCCGGATCAGATGGTGGATCAGTGCCGGGAGATGATGTCTGCGGCCCTGATTGTCGACTTAAAATACAATAAAAATACAAATAAAATAGCTAAAAATATAATAAAATACCTAACTACATAATACTATTATTGTTTTAATAAATTTTTCATTAAAACAATAAGTACACAATGAATAAACAATAATATCCTGGCCAGAGGAGAACTGGCCCCCCGACTGAGCCTGGTTTCTCCCAAGGTTTTTTCTCCATTCTGTCACAGAGGGAGTTTTGGTTCCTTGCCGCTGTTGCCTCTGGCTTGCTCAGTTGGGGACACTTGATTTCTAGTGATTATCGTCAATTTGATTTCGCAGATACTATTTAAACTAAACTGATCTAGACAATGACACCACTGAATTCAATAATGAAATGCCTTTAACTGAAAATGTAATGTTTAATCTTATTATTATACATTACTGACACTCTATCCTCCTATTTGATACTGTTAAGTGCTTTGACACAATCTGTATTGTTAAAAGCGCTATATAAATAAAGGTGACTTGACTTGACTATAGCACCTAAAGCAGTATAGTACGGACTTTCCTCCATCTCATCCGTTCTCTTTTTTCAGTCTCTCCTGACACTTTGCTGCATACAGGGTTTGTGTAACCTGCGTTGGTCCTGTTAGCAGCACATAAAGCAAAACTTTTATTCAAATTCTGAATTATTTATAGCAGAAAGCGAGTAAAAAGTGCTTCTATATGATCACTAAAAAGCTGTCACTCACTTCAATTTATTGCAGTCTCACCATGTTCCGTTAAAATCAATGAAGCTCTGAAATGCAAATAATATCTTATTTATATCGTGTCTACGTGTGGCGTTTAGCATTGAGTGAATTATGATTGTCTCACGCTGAATGCTTGAGAGTTGACAGCCCTAGATTATGTATTTATACCTGTATTACTATCGTAATATATTATTATATCTTATATTGACCATTTGCATACACAAGCATTATCCGACTCGCTCCGCAGGTTTACAAGCCACTTTTTTCCTGCGTTTTTCAGTCAATTTCTTGACTTTTCCCTCCTTATGAACAACACATTTCGTACATGATAAAAGCTCCTTGTGTTTTCTCGGTTTGACCGATTTGAACATTCATAAACAACGCAAAACTACCATTCAGGGCTTTATAGGTAATTAGCAAGATCTTAAACTGTATACCATGTTTAATAGGGAGCCAGTGCAGTGTTGACAGAACCGGGCTAATATGGTCATACCTCCTGGTTCTAGTAAGAACTCTAGCTGCTGCATTTTGAACCAGCTGGAGTTTGTATATACCACCCAATAAAACATTACAATAATCTAGCCCCGAGGTCATGAATGCATGTATTGTTTCTGCATTTGACATTGCAAATAGGTTGTAATTTAGATATTTTTTTAACATGGAAAAATGCAGTTTTACAAATACTAGAAACATGTTTTTCGAAGGAAAGATTGCTATCAAAAAGTACGCCTAGGTTCCTAACCGAATTTTCAGAACATTTTACATTTACAATTTACTTTTTGACTATTCTCTCAGTTTTAGCAGAATATATTCACTTTGGATTTTGTATCAATTTGCGATCTTTTCTTTTAATTTTAATATCTGCCATTTTAATCATTTGTAATTGTTACCACTTATGATTTATGATAATTGTTTTTAATAAAATATAATTTCAGGGAAAGACTTTGTCTGCTAGGATCTCTCTTGCATCATTTAATCACTACATTTCTAGCATACTTCCTAAATACATGTTTATTTTCTATCTAAGGCATATCAATAAATTTGTTAATGGGTGATTCTCTGAATTGGGTGCCTTTTGGGTCATACCTTTTTTTTTTATATACCTTAAATAGTTATATTTCTGATAATTTCATGTGATAGTGGATTAGTCAAACCTTTAAGAAAATACATTTTCCCACCTCAGGCATGAAATTCTAATCGATATTGAGTGTTTTTTCTTACTGAAAGTTGTTTTGGAGTTCAACCCCGTCACAGACCACTTGGACCCTGTTTAAATATGATTTAAAAAGATTTTCAAGTAAATTTTTGTAGAAGCTTTTCAATGAGATGTCCCTTGTTTGATATCATTTATTGCATGTAGAATTTTATTTTTAAATACTCACCATTTGAATATCAAATCAGGTCATGAAAACTGCATCTAACATTGGTCTTCATATCTTATCACAAAATATGCATTAACATTAGGATTTAATTAGGCTTTCATATTTTTTCCGACTGTCCTGTAAATTCTGCACACAGCAAAACAAACATTGACCTAATTTGTCTTCTTATCACGAAAATATTAATAAAAACTGTCAAATAACAGGGTTGAACTCTGCATAACGGGGTTGAAAATGATAACAGGGTTGAAGTGATGATCATTATTTCAATATAGTATGGATTTCTTACCTGTAAAATTAATGATATCACATTCAATAACATTTCATTTTATTAAAGTTGGCAAAAACAAACAAACATTTTAGTAAGTATTTAACATTAAATCAAAAGCATTAAGCATTAATTAATCCCTAACATCAATCAATCTTTCCATTTGGTCCAAAAAAATCCCTTATAAACACAACATAGGCTATGGAAAACTACCTTGCTGGGATCTCATTTTGATTAAAACTTGTTTTTAGTGCTTAACATTAAATTCGTGAGTTTTTAACATTAACATGAACTTTGAAAACAGGACTGTAAGATGTCCATTAATTCATTCTTTATTCAGAAAGCCTGGCCCAAACATCTTTTTGAATTTCCATGTGCCGTGTTGTCACAGGCTTAGGAGGTGGGATGAGCTCAAGCACATCATCAAAAACATACCAAAGCACATCCTCACGAGCAGGCCAAAAGAACCTGTTTGGCCCGACACGGTGCATGCATTTTACTTGCACATGCGTTTCATCCATCGCAAGTATTATTCCTGGGAACAAATCTTTATCATAAGTGAGCACACACCACTGCCCTAGCACCTCTGGGTCTTCCCAATGGATTCGTGTCTGCCTCTGTGACACGGCATCTGGCACCTTCTTAACAAAGCAGAAATTATTTGTGTTCCAACACTCGCATTGTAACTGCTTCTGGGTCGAGCACATACAGCTGACATCACGAGACAGTATCTCTCCTGGAGCAAGAGTTACCACCTGATGTATACGCATGGTTGCTGGGACTGCTGGTAAGTTTGATGGCATCCTCTCAAGTGCCTGCTCAACAGTACAATAGTGTTCTCGTTATAATGTTATATACAATGAGGTCAATAAGTATTTTATCACCCTGTGATTTTGCAAATTCTCTTACTTAGAAATCATGGAGGGGTCTACAATTTTCAGCATAGGTGCATTTCCACTGTGAGAGACAGAATCTAAAAATAAAAATCCAGAAAATCACATTGTATGATTTTTTAACAATTTATTTGTGAATTACTGTGTCAAATAAGTATTTATTATTTAAGTATTTATTTATTATATTTATATTAAGTATTTATGTACCAAGGGTGAAATTGTGTCTCTTTCCCTGAAGTCTGGGTGTTTTCTGAAATATTAGTACTTTGGTTTTGTTAGGATTAATAGTCAGGGCCCAGGTCTGACAGAACTTGTGCAGGATGTCCAGGTTCTGCTGTAGACCCTCTTCTGTTGGAGACAGCAGAACCAGATCATCTGCAAACAGCAAGAACTTAATGTTGGAGTCATGTAGTGTGAGGCCAGGTGCTGCTGATTGTTCCAGGAGTTTTGCCAATTCATTAATGTAGATATTGAAGAGGGTCGGTGAGAGTGGACAGCCCTGCCCTTGAGTGAAGAACTCTGTTCGTTTATTTCCAGTTTTAATTGCGCATTGATTGTTTGAATACATTGTTTTTATAATATTGTATGTTTTACCCCCAATACCTGATTCTAGAAGTTTTGACAGCAGACCTTCATGTCAAATTGAATCAAAGGCCTTTTGGAAATCTACAAAGCAAGCAAATATGTTGGTTTTGTTTTGGTTAATGTATTTGTCGATCGGGGTGTTTAGGGTGAAGATGTGGTCTGTTGTTCTATAATTTGGTAAGAATCCAATCTGGCTTTTGCTGAGGACATTGTGCTCTGTAAGGAAGTGTACAAGTCTTGTGTTGATGATCTTGCAGAACAGCTTCCCCAGATTACTGCTTACACAGATGCCTCTGTAATTGTTTGGGTCTGATTTGTCTCCACTCTTGAATATGGGCGTTATGAGTCCTCGGTTCCAGCTTTCAGGGAAATGACCAACACTCAGAACCAAGTTGAACAGTTTTAGTAGAGCCGATCTTAATTTGTGCTCTGTGTTCTTGAGCATTTCGTTGAGGATGCCATCTGGACCACTTGCTTTTTTGTTTTTTAGGGCCTGGATTTGATAAATCAGTTCATTTTCTGTAATGGGGTAGTCTAATGGGTTTTGATATTTACCAATTGTATGTTCCATATGAATCATTTTTTCATATTTTTGGGTTTGTTCTGGGGTCATTATAATTTCACTATAAAGTTGTTTAAAGTGATTTTTCCAGGTGTCTCCGTTTTGTATGGCTGCTTGTTCATGATGTTTTTTACGCAGGTAATTCCAGTTGTCCCAGAAATTGTTTGAATTTGTGGATTCCTCAATAGTTTTTAGCTGATTTTTGATGTACTGTTCTCTCTTTTTTCTGAGTGTACTTTTATACTGTTTAAGTTCTTCACAATATTGATGGCGTAAATCTGCATTGTTTGGTTGTCTATGTTTTTGATTTGATAATTGTCTTAATTTTTTCCTTATGGTTTTACAGCCTAAATCAAACCATTTTTCAATTTCCTGTTCTGACCATCTCTGCAGCCTATACTTTTTGACAATCTTTCCCACAGTAACCTTGGCTAAGATTTGCTTATCTTTTTCATTTCTGGCATTCTGGTATTTTCTCTTGATGTCAGAAATGAGTGCTTCATGAAGTAGTAATGTTTTTCTGATTCTGCTGTTCACAGGACAGTTCTTCACCAGTTCACGGACTTTGGATCTTGGAGAATCATTTTGTTTTGCTGATCGCTGAAGCCTCTTTTTGTACTTTTCTTTAAGTTTCCTCTCCTTTGTGAGTGCATGTTGGAGTTGTGCTATCTCTTTGTGCAGTTTGTATCTTGCTCTTCGGGATTGTTTCTTTCCCTCCAAATAATTAATAAATAATTCCCAAAACTACAGCCAACATTTAAAATCTCACATGGACAAACCCCTATATACACTTACAGATACAGTATACACTTACTCTCTTCTAACACACACTAACTTACACTCAACTTCATCTAATCTAAATTAACTCCTTACAGCTGACCTCGAGGACCCAGATCTAGGTTGCTCTGCATTTTGATCATCCGGACTTTGTGGAGGGGTATCGCTATTCCTCAAAGCTTCCCTCTTCTTCTGTCTTTTTTTTAGCATCCCTCCACATCTTTCGCTTATGTCGTTTAGCTCTGTCACCCAGATTGCTTATTTTTTTCTTTTTCCCTATCTCTGTGTCCCTTTTCCACCTTTCACGCTCACTCCTGAGATATATTTCCCTTCTCTCTGCGTCTGCATCCCTTCTTGCTCTGTACTGTCTTTGCCTCTCTGCTGCTGTTTTTGCCATTGGGATGTCTGAAAATATTGAACATAAAATACCATAATTGATTATTTCTGACAGTTCACATTACAATACAACAAGTCTACAATTGAGTAATCTACTAAGAAGTGTCAAACTTTCAACCCTGTCACAACGATTCAACCCTGTTATAATAAAAAATGCGACGGGGTTGAAGTTTTTGGCTAACAGTAGCTAAAACAGTTAGCTTAGCTAAGACAGTAGCACCACATGGCATTTAGGACATCATAAAATTTTAATGTTTTGCAAAACTATTATTTAATTCTTCTTAAACCGTTGTTTACTATCATTTAGTCATATAACAGAGTTGAAATGTTGAGCCTGACAATCTTAATCTGACAGTGAAAAACATGAAATATAGGTAAGAAAAGATACTGACACTTGCCTTTCTTTGCAGCATGTTCTTCAAGAGACTTGTGTGATGTCACTGCCTGGATGTGATGCCACAGGGATTGATCCATTATTTTTATAGGGGGGTAAATAGTATGGCGTGACGGGGTTGAAAACAAACTGGAGGACGTGTATAAATATTGCAATTTCATATATAATTAATGCATTTTTATATATATATGTATATTTTAGTTAAAGTAGACCAACATATGATTATATTAGCAGCAACATTTTGGTATAAATTGCACTTTTTATTTGTTTGATATTCAATGAAAATGTAATGATGGTTAGTGAGGACATGCAAACATGCTTGTTGTCTACTACTTAGGCAACCCATTATATTTAAATTAAAATAAAAAAAGCAATTGTGTTGCATTATAATGCAAAGGCACCTGGTTCTATTAATTGAAAGCGTTAAAATGCATTTTGTGATTTCCTTCAATTGAAAATCTTTGAAGTAAGTTTGGGGGACTTGAAGGGCACCCAATTCAGAGAATCACCCTAATGCTCTTTTCCTTGAAAAAACAAAATTAAAATAAAAGACAAATTTGTTAACTGTGTTTTCATGAAAATTATGTTTGTAAATCAATTTCCAATAACTGAAATCTGAGAGCTTACTAGGTAACATATTATAATCACATTTTAGAACATATTACAAATTTTAATAATCTGGGGAAATGTAAATCACAATTCATTAACATTTACAAGAAATAGTTTGAATAATTTTAATAAAGGATTTTCATTCAGACGATCACAATCAACTGTTTATACTCACTGTCATGGACCTTTAATGAAATCCACTTTAACCAAATAAAGCTGAAATCTGATATATTGTCTTTATATTCTGAGATGGATTAAGATGAATACATTGACATAAGGATTGTGTTGCAGTTAATAAATTAAATTGATAAAGCTCTCTGCAACCTGGATGTTTTGGGCTTTTGATAGCTCTGCAATTTCATCACTTCAATTCATCCTCTACCGTATTAAACTTGTTTTCTAATGTGAAATTAATATGGTTTTAGCGAAAAAGACTTTTATTTTGGTCTGGTGATGTGACGTCATAAGGCTGCGCCGCGCGCCCTTGTCTGTGGTTCTGCTGAAGAAAGGTGTGTGCTTTTTAACTATTTAAAGTGTTTCAATCAACTGAATTGTATATAAAACATTGAAATTAATTATTAACTAGAGTAACACTGCTTTATCTAGTGATATTAATGAAGGGTAGGCTATTTTATGCGTTTCATGAATCAGTTTATTTTGAAACTCAGTCAATTGCACAATTATTAATTGTTTTGACTCGAGAACAACAAACATACATGTGTAATGACAACTTTTAACTGCAAATGTTTTCATGAAAATGAAATATAACCTACAAATCAGTAAATACCAAATAATACAACATTAATACATTTCATTAAATTGAATGCTAGTTGTTGTTGTTGGTCACATCAGGTCATTTACTGTAACTGATTCCTTTAGTAGTGTGCAGAGAGATTTAGTTTGCTTTTCTTACGGCTTTTGAAAATGCAGTTTGTATTTGATTTTTCTTTCTGTTTGTTCTCGTCTTAAACACAGATAACCCCAAGAGATCCACGAGACACTGTTATAAAGATGGAGTTTATTAAAGAGGAGAGTGAAGACATTGAAGAAACATTCAATGTTAAACATGAAGATGCTGAGGAACAAACAAAGATATCATTTATTAAAGAGGAGAGTGAAGAGATGAAGATTGAAGAGACATTCAGAGTCAAACATGAAGATACTGAGGAACAAACAGGTTGGTTTTATTATCAAAGCTGAACTCACTTATTTGAATTCTACAGAAAAGGAATTATATTTTTGAAGAATGTCATGAGTGTTGTAATAAAATGAGAGAATGAGCTTTATTGGCCAGGTATGTTTACACACACGAGGAATTTGTTATAGCGACAGAAGCTCCACAGTGCAGCAGAGAGACAGATAACAAAATAATATACAATACAAATAGGCAATGTACAAAATAGCAAAACACAATATATAATAGACAATTATGCATGTACAGGTCTGATATGTGCAAATTTTGAAATGGGGAAAAAAAAGTATGTGTGGTGATTAAATAATGTATAATAGTGTTGTGTGTTCCACGTTTAGTGTCGAGTGTCCATGAGATGGATTGCCTGAAGGAAGAAAGTCATTCTGGCTGACAGAGCTCTGTAGTGTCGACCAGACGGTAACAGTTCAAAGAGGGAGTGTGCTGGATTTGAGGGATCCAGAGTGATTTTACCAGCCCTTTTGCTCACTTTGGATTAGAGGTCTTCTCGGGTCCTAAAATCCGTACCCGAACCGACCCAAATAACTTCTTACCCGAACCCGACGTGCATAATTTTTTTAAAAAGATAAACCCGACCCGAATGAAATTAGACCCAAGTCCAGGCCAACCCGACCGCATTGACGTATGCACAGCCTGCACCCCCGCATCGGTCCGGAAAAATCCCGGGATCCTGCTGACTGATTTGGTCGCTGCTCCGTTACTTTCATTCAGTTTATTTACTTATTTATTAGCCTATTACTTTATATCTTTGCCTGCCTGATGAATACATGTTATTTCTGAGTTTGGCTTTCAATTGTAACTAGTGGATTTGAAATATAAACGTGATAGTTTCATAAAAATTTAATCGATAGGTTAATAAGTCATGGATTTGCTTGTCTGCAACGTTATTTACCTGATCTCTGGTGAAGGGCTTCTGCACACAAAAAAGAAAAGCCTTGCATTGACACGTAGCGTAAAGAAGTGAGTGGATCTCTTATCTATAAGATGGATTTCTGAGGTTACAAACTTATAATTTATGTAGTGCTGTCAAAATTAGCGCGTTAACGCAGGTGATTAATTTTTTCAGTTTAACGCGTTAAAAATATTTAACGGCGTTAACACAGGGGCGGGGCTAGTGTTGGCCACCCCACTCACAACTGCTGCCTCTGTCTCTTTTTTCTTGCTAATTTAGTCACAGAACGTCTTTACGAGCATTTCAAATAGGAGATGTTTCAGACGCGTGCTTCAACTTCACTTCAGCGTCAGGAGTGAGTCAAAGGAGCGCGGAAACTGTACTGTACTGAACAAAGGCGCTGCCGCACGCTGTAGCCTTTATCGTTTCATATCAAAGCGCGAAAGAAACGATGTGCATGCAATGTCGTGGTCAGTTAAGTCATGAAGGTGATTAAAACTGCCTTAAAACTGTGCTTGCGTGAAATATATGAGTCACATTTAAGAACATGTCTCTGAAATGGTTTTCAAAACTGTCCTGCACTTTCTCACTCATCTAACACACTCGTCAGATCATTAATAGAGACTTTAAGACCTGAAGTGGGTCAGAAAATGTAAAGTGAGTGTAAAGAGAGAAAACACGATGCGTGTCCGATCCGCCTCGGCAGCTCTTAAAGAAAAAGCAGCCAAAATAACCTATTAACCCAGCTGCTGTGATGTCTGTTCATCAAAGAACAAAAAAAAAAAGGAAATCAATAACTTTATAGCTTTAAGGACTCATCTGTATTTAATTTAGAATTTAGTGTTTGATAACTTTATTCAATTTCTGTATATTTCCTACTTGCTGAAGGGGATAGGTAGCTAAATATGACATTGGTTATACTGTGTTTATGAGAAAATTGTTTAAAGTTCACTTAAATAAGAAGTTATTTTTATTAGTCTAATAAATATTCAAATTGATGGCTTTCAATTATACTGTAATGTTGAATGGCAATAGTCAATGGTTAAATATCAGGGAAAAAAATATTATTTTATAGAGACATCAATATTGGTGTCAGTGATACTGGCCTTCATTCATTAAAAAGATGCCATTAATCAAATATAAAAAATATACCGTCTTTGTTGTTTCTACATTAATTTGAAGATTAAATGTGAAATTATTGCAATATAAAAGTAGATTTAAAAAGTTTAATGTTAGGTGGGATTAATCGCGATTAATTTCAGGAAAAAATTGTGATTAATTAGTTAATTTTTTTTAATCGATTGACAGCACTAAATTTATGTAATAAATACAAAAGAATTCGGGTCTAATCGGGTACATTTGGGAAAATCACATTTATTTTAATTACCTGAGACCCGAGGCTGCTAATACCGAACCCGACCTGTGTCCGAGGCACTTGTAGAAGTTTTGGACCCGAACCTGTTCGGGTCTCAGGTCGGACCTCGGGTTTTCGGATCCAAGTGGACCCGTGAAGACCTCTACTCTGGATGAGTACAGTTCTTGGAGAGTGGGGAGGGTTTTGTAGCAATGATTCGCTCAGCAGTCCGGACTACCCTCCGCATCTTCTGAGGTCAGATTTGGTAGCTGAGCTGAACCAGACAGTTATTGAAGTGCAGAGGACGGATTCAATGATGGCAGAGTAGAACGGTTTTAGCAGCTCCTGTGGCAGGTCCAACTTCCAACTTGTCCCGAAGTCCACGATCATCTCCACAGTTTTGAGCATGTTAAGCTCCAGGTTATTAAAGGTGCCATAGAATGAAAAACTGTCTTTACCCTGGCATATTTAAATAATAACAGTTCTGTACATGGAAATGACATACAGTGAGCCTCAAACACCATAGTTTCCTCCTTCATATGTAAATCTCGTGATTAAAAAAGACCACTGAAAAACAGGCGAATCAGAACATAACACCGACTGTGACGCAACAGTCGGGATCACTACGCCCCCAACATTTGCATAAACCCGCCCTTGTTCTAAGCCGCCGAACCATCAGAAGCTCTGCAGGTATTGTAAATAAACAAGCGCGGACAACAGCGAAAATAACAAAATAAATGTTATGTTCCAGGCCGTGCAGGGGGTGTGAAGTGCAGGGATGGGTTGGTGTCTGTATTCAGAAAGGCACAGAAAGCAAATAACGCGAGCCACTAAAGGGACATGGTTAGCTCCTTGCTAGCGGTAGCCTGTTACAGTACATAAGATTTCACTCTCAGTAAGGAGAGATGAGGATGATGGCGAATGACTTACAGATCCTGAGCACCACTGACAAGCATCTGATCTTGTGAAATGTGTGGTAAGTACTGTTGCTTCATAATGTAAACATAGTTTGTGTGATCGCGTCTCTTGAAAGTGAAACTATAACGCGATCGATGGATCGTTCAAAAGCAGTTTCAATGCCTCGCATATTAATAACGGCTCCCTGATGCCCGCGTTTTTAAGAGAACAATTTAAAATACTGTATCAATGCATTCTATGGCACCTTTAAGACTGCACCACAGAGTCTTTAGAGGTGCAGTCGTTGGTGTAGAGGGAGAAGAGCAGTGGGGAGAGAACGCAGCCCTGAGGACCTCCAGTGCTGATGGTGCGGGTGCTGGATGAGAATTTTCCCAGCCTCACTAGCTGCTGCCTGTCTGTCAGGAAGCTGTTGATCCACTGACAGATGGAGGTGGGGACGGAGAGCTGTGTCCGTTTATTCTGAAGGGTGTCCAGGATGATGGTGTTAAAAGCGCAGCTGAAGTCTACAAACAGGATCCTCACATAAGTCCCTGGTCTGTCCAGATGCTGCAGGATGAAGTGCAGTCCCATGTTGACTGCATCATCCACAGACCTGTTTGCTCTGTAGGCAAACTGCAGGGGGTCCAGTGGAGGCCTTCAGATAAGCCAAAACCAGTCTTTCAAATGATTTCATGGCCACGGATGTTAGAGCCACAGGCCTGTAGTCATTAAGTCCAATAATTTGGGGTTTCTTTGGGACGGGGATGATGGTGGAGCGTTTGAAGCATGAGGGGACTTCACACAGCTCCAGTGATTTGTTGAAGATCTGTGTGCACATGGGGGCCAGCTGGTCAGCAAAGGTTTTTTCCTCCTTTTGTTCTTTCTGAAGACCTGGCACACGTCATCTTCATTTATTTTCAATGCAGGTGTGGGGGAGAGGGGGGTTGCTGGAGGTGTTAATGGTTGCGTGGAGAGGTGTTCAGGGCGGGTGTGGGGTGTTTTTTCAAACCTACAGTAAAACTCATTGAAATCGTCTGCCAGTTGTTGATTCTCCAGAGTGCTGAGGGATGGTGTCTTGTATCGGGTGATGTCTTTCATACATTTCCACGCTGAAGCAGAATCACTGGAAGATAATTTGTTCCTTAGCTTGCTAGAATAATTCCTCTTTGCCACTCTGATCTCCTTTTCCAGTGTGTATTTGGCCTGTTTATACAAGACTTTATCCCCCTTTCTGTAAGCATCTTCTTTGGCCTGACAGATCTGTCTGAGTTTTGCAGTGAACCACGGTTTGTCGTTGTTGTAGGTTAAATGAGTCCTGGGGGCTGTTCCATAAAAGACGCTAAGAAAAGCGGGGATTAAAGTCCAAAACCTGACTTGAAATAACCTAACAAATCAATCGGGACTAAAGCGGTTCCATAAACGACAATTCAAGTTCACGCAATCTGACTAATGCTATCCAGGTTCAGTGAGTCAGGATAATGTGACGTACACGCTTATTCTGAAGCAGCCCTTAATGTCGATCATGGATCAAATCGATCCACCATAGCAAACAGCGAATATTTGTGCTGTTTAACGCATTTGAAACATTGTGTTTTCCTCAGTGCATAACTGATACGTCACAGGTATATTATTACATCTGTAAATGTCAGAAAGCCATGCAAATATATCCATTTAGCTGTCAGGAGTGGGCGGAGCTTATGCGAGAGAACGAGCGCTGCGGCGCGCATGCGCGCTACACAGACGGAGCAGAATAGAATACTAGAGCAAGAATTCTGAATAAAATATACATTCTGCTAAAATATTTTTTGTTGGACATTAAATGTGACCCATTGAATTTTACTACATATAAGTGTATTTTTATGATAGCAGCAACTGTTAATCACTAGCTCAAATGAGTTAAATGTGTGTTCCTCTTATCAGTTAAAATGTACTCTGATTTCTATTATAAATTTACATTTTTAATTCAGTGATTTTAACTTTTGATTGTGTTTTTATGCTTTAATGCTTTAAAGATCCATTTTAGATTGTAATGTTCTAATAACCATAAAAGGTACAGCTGTCATAAATTCAGAGAGAAAGGCTGCATGGCTAGAAACTTCTGATCAACTGCATGCACAAGTAGCAACTATGTTAAAACGTCATTTGCCTACATTTTGGGCACAATACATTAAATACAGTTGGTTGTAGCCTATTTTTTATTTATTTGATTATTTAAGGTGTATTTTCTGTATACTTTTATTTTTGGACCGATAATGAATTAAACTGACTGTATGTGAGAGAGTCAGTGGTAATATGGATGCGTTCCTATTGGTCAGCGTTAGAGGAGCTCAGCTTAGCCTGACAGTTAGCCTGCTCCGGACCAGGTTAGTTTCCCAGCATAAGTTGCCGGGGTAACTGAGTTTGAACTTTTTTAAGTTTGATTTATGAAACCGAATCTACCAAAAATAAGCCTGACTAACCGAAATAAGCCTGGCTTATACTCTAATCTTGGTTTATGGAACAGCCCCCTGGTAGGAATGCAAATATCCTCACAGAAACTAATATATGGTAGTCTCTGTGAGCTCGTCCAGATCGTTTGCAGCAGCTTCAAAAACAGTCCAATCAGTACGTTCGAAACAGGCTTGTAAAACCCGCTCTGTTTCATTAGTTAATCTTTTAACAGATCTTAATACAGGCTTAGCAGATTTAAGTTTTTGCTTGTAGGTCGGTATAAAATGAACCAAACAGTGATCAGATAGACATAAAGCTGCCTGTGGGACAGAGTGATATGCCTCTTTTATTGCTGCATAACAATGATCCAATATATTACTGTCTCTGGTGGGACATGTGATGTGCTGTCTGTATTTTGGCAGTTCGGGGTAGAGATTTGCTTTATTAAAGTCCCCGAGAATGATTAAAACAGAGTTTTGTTCTGTGTCTGTGATCTGATTAGCCAGTTTCTGTAAAGCTGACCTCGCGTTCGCTTGCGGAGGAATGTAGACACACGAGAATGAACGAGCAGAACTCCCGTTGCGAATAGAACGGCTTGCAGTTAATGAAGAGTGTTTCTAAGTCTGATCAGCACATCTTCTTTAACACAGTTGCATCTGTACACTTTTCATTGATGTAAAAGCATGTCCCGCTGCCGTGCAATTTCCCTATTGATTCCGCGTCCCGATCTACTCTGATCAACTGAAAGTTTGGTAGATGTAGCATGCTGTCCGGTATGGCGTCATTCAGCCAGGTTTCCGTGAAACACAGAGGAGCAGAGTTTGAAAAAAAACTTGTTTGTCCGGGAGAGTAGAAGTTCGTCCGTTTTGTTGGGTAGAGAGCGGAGATTCGCTAGATGGATGCTAGGCAACGGGGTTCTTAATCCCCGCTGACGAAGCTTCACGAACGCGCCGGCTCGCTTCCCCCGTCTGTGCGTCCTGTAGCGTCTAAACGGCTCCACTAACTACAATGTCCAGCAAAATGTCAGAGTAATCAAAATTTGGTAAAAGATTTTGTGGTGTGTTCTGCCGAATATTCAGCAGTTCATCCCTGGTAAAACTGATCGTGTTTGAGAAACAAAAAACAGGAAAAACTAACAAATACAGTAAAAACACTGAAGAGCCAAGCACTGTAGCTGCCATCTGCGGCGCCATCTTAGATCGATGTCTAAAAGTAAAATAAAAGTGATTTTATTTGACATGGAGCGGGTTGCCTCATGTGGACAAACATGTTGAGATCACATGACCCATTACCTTGAAACACACAAAAATCAAGGGTAACGTTAGTTCTGGCAGGTCACGTGAGTCAAGCTTGCATCAGCTGATTCTCAGCTGATCACGTCTACATATAGGAATATGACACCTATCACAGCATTCTTATAAAAGCTCTATTCACTATTATTCAGCAGCTTTATCCACTTTATTATGCGGAATTACCCTCCTCCATCCCCAACTCCTCCTTTTATCACAGTCAGGACCTGGCTTCTGACATTCCTGATGAATCAGACTCCCTAATCTTGAGTAATGTGTTGCACTAAATGTAATTAAGTACATTAATGATATCTGCTTTGTTCTGTTACCCTAGGGGGTTATTATTATTGCTGCTCTCCCTGCTCTCATCCATGCTAGGCTGCATGGATGGGCAGGGAGTTTTTGCCCAGAACAGAACCATATCGCCAAACAAAACTGTATGCTAAGTGTCTGTCGTTTGACAATAGACAATAGTCATTTGACATCTGACAGAACTAATATTATACAATAAACTGCTATTTTTTATCATCACATCGAATAATGGGAAGAGGTTTTGAGACTACATTTAACACCTCCTTTAATAGCTTAGTGCATTTAATGATCTGCATGATGTTGGTTTTGATGTTTGTTCTTTGTGCCATTAAAAATGGGCAGAGGCTATTTGCACTAAATGTAAACAGCATATTTTCTTAGCGATAGATGCTAAGTGCAAATAGTAATGGATTCTATTTACGCTGTCAAAATAGCAGGATTTTCTGCTATTTATTCTACTTATTGCAAATACCGGCAATTATCTGCACCTCAGTATTGTAGTACATTTATAAAACATTATGCAATAACTTGAGTATAAATTTCAATTCAAATTATTAAATGGATGCCACCTTATATTGGTACAATAAAGACCTCCCTACACGTATCCTAACCCTACCCGATTTTATATTTTGTTATTTTACCCTACTCGGTTTTGCTTTATTTTCAACTTTTTTTTAATTATTATTATTATTTATTTTTTTAAATAAATGCTTTTCTGATGTGATTTGAAAAGGGAGAAGAAAAAAAAAGTTTGCCTAAAGGCGGATTCGAACCCGGGTCGATCGCGTCAGAATGAGTAGGCATATTTCACACATTTTACCATCAGCGCCACAGGAGCTGACGACAGTTTACAGTCTTATGTAATGTTGACCAGTCCAATCACACACGTTGGTGGGTGGAGTTGGTGTAAAAAGACACTGTTAAAAATTGGGTTAATTTGGATTTTTCTTTTTTTGCATTAGACCTGAAGACACTGAAAGAGGAGAGTCAAGAACTCAATGAAAAGGAAAATAATGTTCAGCATGAGAAATATGATTTTGTGACTGGAGAAAAATCATTTAGTTGCACACATACTGGAAAGACTTCACGGAAAAGAGCTCAAAAGACAGCAAACAGAAGTTATTTCGCCTGCCAACAGTGTGGGAAAAGTTTCAACAGAAAAGGAAACCTTGAAGACCACATGAGAGTTCACACTGGAGAAAAGCCTTACATCTGCCAACAGTGTGAGAAAAGTTTCAACAAAAAGGGAAACCTTGAAGTCCACATGAGAGTTCACACTGGAGAAAAGCCTTTCACCTGCAAACAGTGTGGAAAGAGTTTCATTCAAAAATCAAAGCTTAGATACCATATGAGAGTTCACACTGGAAAGAAACCCTTTGTCTGCCAACAGTGTGGAAAGAGATTTACTGAAAAAGGAAACCTTAATCTTCACATGAGAATTCACTCTGGAGAGAAGCCTTTCACCTGCAAACTGTGTGGAAAGAGTTTCATTCAAAAAGTACACCTTAAAAACCACATGAAAATTCACACGGGAGAGAAACCTTTCACATGTTCTCAATGTGGAAAAAGTTTTACACATAAACATAACCTTGATCTCCACATGAGAATTCATACTGGAGAGAAACATTTCACCTGCCAACAGTGTGGAAAGAGCTTCAACAGAAAGGAATTCCTTGAAGTCCACATGAGAGTTCACACTGGAGAAAAGCCTTACACCTGCCAACAGTGTGGAAAGAGTTTCATTCGAAAAGGAAACCTTACATACCATCTGAGAGTTCACACTGGAGAGAAACCCTGTCTGCCAACAGTGTGGAAAGAGTAACTGAAAAAGAAGTATTCAGAGTCAAACATGAAGATACTAAGGATCAAACAGGTTGGTTTTCATTCTCAAAAGCTGAACTCACTCATTTGATCCTTATTAAAATGTCCACAGAATACAGAAAACTAGTGTTAATATTTTTCTGTTACTAAATGGGTGGAGATTTTTGGTGGCTGTTCTTTTGGCTTGTCCATTTTAAGGGCCCTATTATACAAAATACACTTTTACATGGTGTTTGGACAAATGTGTGTTGGCAATGTGTGAACACTAGGGCTGTGTATCACCAGCAAAGTCACAATACGATACGGGACTGCACTAAATTTCACCTCAGAAGAATTTAGTGAAGCAGCGGTTTATTAAACACTGCATACTATAGGGCCATTGCTAACTATAGACAGAGCAGGCAGTTGAACTCTGCATTATGAAGGGCCTCCATAACTGTATAATAGTACAATATAGGAAAATGTTTAATGTTTCGGAGTGTCTATTTACACTAAGTACAAATAGCCCGCCTTGTTGGCAAAGGCTATTTACACTAACTTCGTCCACCAACTTGATTGGGATAGAGAACACTGAAAAAAGACGCTTGTTTTACATCAGTTTCAGTGGCGTTGATGGTAAGGCGCATGCATTTTGACGCGGTCGACCACAGTTCAAACCCGCCTTTTGCCAAACTTTTTTTTTCTCCCTTTTCAAATCTCATATCGCATTGGAAATGCATTTATTTTAAATAAAAATGAAATAATCAAAAAGTTGAATATAAAGTATCAGGTAGGGTTAGGGTAGGTGTAGGGAGGGCTTTGTCCCAATAAGGTGACATCCATTTAATAATTTGAATTAAAACCATAATTTACACTCAATACATTACTGCGTACTGTTTTATAATGTACTACTATACTGAGGTGCAGATAATTGCCACTATTTGCAATTAGTAGTATATAAATAGAAGAAACTCTTGCTATTTTAACAGTGTAAACAGAATCTATAGATATTTGCACTTAGCAGTATCTTTTAACAATATGCTATTTTCACAGTTTAAATTAGAGGTCGACCGATTAATCGGCCGATTTTTGGCATTTTTAAATGAATCTGCATCGGCCGATTGCGCTGCAAATTAGGCCGATTAATATACAGGCGCGTCTGCAAGCAACACGTGATGCTGCGTCGTGCGGCAAGCAGATTGCCATTCCACTGGCACAACAGATAACCCTGTGATGTCCCCCTCTGCCTGTTAACGTTTTGAAGAGAGAACTACCTGGTAGGGCTGTGCAATTAATCGAAATCGAATCGCAATCACGATTTGAGACGTTGCGATTTGCTATTTTGCAAAGCCTGCGATGTGGACGCGATATTACTCTGTTCCAGAGCATATGCACGACTGCCAGCCTTGAGTGACAGTCTTGCTAACCAACAGAGTGAGCGCACCTTCTCCCCGATCAGCACTGCTCTAGCCAACTGCGTAAACACCCACCGTTTAAAAAGGGTCAGATCGAAAGTTAGGCAAATTAAAACTATATATATATATATATATATATATATATATATATATATATATATATATATATATATATATATATATTAGTGCTGTCAATCGATTTAAAAAAATTAACTAATTAATCAAAAATTTTTCCTGAAATTAATCGCGATTAATCCCACCTAACATTAAACTTTTTAAATCTACTTTTATATTGCAATTTCACATTTAATCTTCAAATTAATGTAGAAACAGCATAAAGACGGTATATTTTTAATATTTGATTAATGGCATCTTTTTAATGAATGAAGGCCAGTATCACTGACACCAATATTGATGTCTCTATAAAATAATTATTTTTTCCCTAATATTTAACCAATGACTATTGCCATTCAACATTACAGTATAATTGAGAGCCATCAATTTTAATATGTATTAGACTTTAATAAAAATAACTTCTAATTTAAGTGAACTTCAAACAATTTTCTCATAAACACAGTATAACCAATGTCATATTTAGCTACCTATACCCTTCAGCAAGTAGGAAATATACAGAAATTGAATAAAGTTATCAAACACTAAATTCTAAATTAAATACAGATGAGTCCTTAAAGCTATAAAGTTATTGATTTCCTTTTTTTTTTGTTCTTTGATGAACAGACATCACAGCAGCTGGGTTAATAGGTTATTTTGGCTGCTTTTTCTTTAAGAGCTGCCGAGGCGGATCGGACACGCATCGTGTTTTCTCTCTTTACACTCACTTTACATTTTCTGACCCACTTCAGGTCTTAAAGTCTCTATTAATGATCTGACGAGTGTGTTAGATGAGTGAGAAAGTGCAGGACAGTTTTGAAAACCATTTCAGAGACATGTTCTTAAATGTGACTCATATATTTCACGCAAGCACAGTTTTAAGGCAGTTTTAATCACCTTCATGACTTGACTGACCACGACATTGCATGCACATCGTTTCTTTCGCGCTTTGATATGAAATGATAAAGGCTACAGCGTGCGGCAGCGCCTTTGTTCAGTACAGTAGTTTCCGCGCTCCTTTGACTCACGCCTGACGCTGAAGTGAAGTTGAAGCACGCGTCTGAAACATCTCCTATTTGAAATGCTCCTAAAGACGTTCTGTGACTAAATTAGCAAGAAAAAAAAGACAGAGGCAGCAGTTGTGAGTGGGGTGGCCAACACTAGCCCCGCCCCTGTGTTAACGCCGTTAAATATTTTTAACGCGCTAATTTTAATGCATGTTCGCTAATTCAGAAGACCGTGTACACAGCCCGTGTCTCTGAATGCTTCTCATACTCGCTCCGCTCTGCCCCACGCTGCGCGTCTCACGGACGAGCCGTTTACACGCAGCCTGTCTCGTAATGCTCTTTTATACTCGCGGTCTCGCGTCCGGTTCTGCTCCGGAAGTCTCTTACGAGCGCATCTGGCAATATATACGAGGCCTGACGCACGCGCGCAAACTGTGTCAACTCGCGCCTGGCTCCGTGTTTAAAACGAATGTAAATTAAGTCTTTAACTGTTTGTTAATTTCACTTGAATGAAATGAAACATTCAGCACATTTTCCATTTGTTTTTAAAATCCCAAAATACTTAATGAATAAATCAGCCCGTGTAACATGTAATACTTTAATAATTGATTAAAGAAATAGTTAGAAAATCTTTTCTGCGAAATTCAGTAATTCTGTGAAGTACTGGTGTATCTCAATAAATTAGAATGTCGTGAAAAAGTTCATTTATTTCAGTAATTCAACTCAAATTGTGAAACTCGTGTATTAAATAAATTTAATGCACACAGACTGAAGTAGTTTAAGTTTTTGGTTCTTTTAATTGTGATGATTTAGGCTCATATTTAACAAAAACCCACCAATTCACTCTCAACAAATTAGAATACTCCATAAGACCAAAACTATATATGGTTGAAGTGACAATAAAGCCTACTTGAACTTGAACCTAGTGTTCCAGAGATAACAACTTTTGCAAAAACGCTTATAACTTTTGAAAAAAATACTCAAAATTGTTATTTTTATATCCTTTTATTCCCTGGATTATGCTGATTCTGACGATATCTCGTTTGTCATTTTCCATGAATGGGCCTGTCCGCCATACTTAAGTAAATGAAAAACAGTTTTCCGGCTAATCCTCCAACAAATTTTGTCCACAAGTGAATCAGATGATCTTTGGACTGAGCCACACCTGACTGAATGGATTTTTTTTTAAATTCGCTACCGATCTTGAGAAATACCTCTCAGTAAGAAGACTGTGCCTTTGCTTGTAGACATGCTAGTTAGCTTAGCATGCTATCTGAAACCTCTGCAGCCTGGTGAATGTGCATGAGCATCTATCCAAAACTCCTCATGTCATGGGTTTGAAACTCAAGTGTGACACATGCCCAGACTGCAAGAGGTACTGTAGCGAGAAATGATGCAGAAGTTGGTTCTGTTTCAGGCACTGAGCTTTTCCAAGTATGATTTTATCTGAAGATGTTAACTGCAGCAGCAGTGTGAACCCCATGTTCCCTGTGATGCAAACAAGATGGACGACAAGCACTTGATCTGGAGACTGTGGGTTTGATTCCCATGTGGTGCAACTTTATAAAATTGTGTGTAATTTTGTGTTGTTTTGATTACTTTATCCGGCTCAGCATTGCACTAATCTTTCTTCCTCTTGCATTAGAATGACGTTTTTTCATGTATTCATTCTCATCTTTTGTTCATTTTGAGATCATTCTCATAGGAACTTCTGTACCTATCTTTTTTGTGTACATTTTATTTCTCCTCTTTGTGCTCAACCAGCACTTGTGCTTTGAAAACAGCAGCAGGTAGATTTATGCTTTCAGTTTGAATAGAAATCTTATACAGTATGTCGATCTAAAATGGTTGACAGCTGTTAATGCACAATTACCATGTTGGTACGCAAATGCGCACTCTGAATTCATTTACAAGGTGCATTTTTTATTTTGGTCATGCATGCGGACCACTTACGTGCACCCCTGTTTATAAACAATGAGACCAGGTTTCGCTTTAATGCAGCATTAAGTCACTGATGTAAATAAAAAAAGAAACCGAGAAAGAGTGAGAAATCACCCACTGTTCTGTTCTTCTTGCTGATTAACTTTTGTAGCTTTCTTTTATATTCAAAGTTTATACATTTACAAATTATACTCTGTGAATATTGTTTTAAATTCACTATTTTTAAAAAGCCTAATGTTAAAAATCATGGTTTTCAATGACACTTTAATGCTGAATGGCTAAATTTGAAGGGAAAATGCGTTTCATAAAGACACCAGTTGCTGTATTTGTATCAATGATACTGGCCTTCACTAAAGGGGACATATAATGCTACGTGCTCTTTTACAAGTTGTTTTAACTGAAATGTGTGTTGGCAGTGTGTGTACACAACCACCCTATAATGAGATATATTTTTAAAATCTACTAAAATCTTTACCCCTTTCTCAAATCGAGCCTATCTGAAGATGCCTGTCTGTGTGACTTCACACGGACGAAGGCCCTCCCACGATAGTTTGATTGACAGTAGCATTTTAGCACAGACTGCACTGGTGTCTTACCTCAGACCGGCCCTGAGTGAGCTGTCATCAGTTGTTTCACCGCCAGAGCAGATGAAGACAAGAATGACTCCTAAGCGATTGAGGTGTTTTGTTGTTGGATGTAATAATGAATACAGCAGTCGTCATTTACTCCCATCATCTGAGCCGTTGAAGAGGATTACGTTTGGTTCTGAAGGGAATGTGCCCTCGATCTACCTAAATGTTCGCGAGAATCATTCATGATCCAGCTTCTCCAACAGAAGCAGCGAGTACAAGATTTTTAAAATAAATCTTGCAAATAGCCTTTCCTAATAATGTGCTAATTAGCAAGTTTCACGATGAATGTGGCTAAAGTAAATGTCGGAAGAGAGGGGCGGGGTCAGCAGAGCTCATTAACATTTAAGGAGAACGACACAATACGGCTTGCTCTGAAAAGAGTTGTTTTTGACAGGTTTAAAAAGGTGTTATTTACACTACCAATGAGAAATTTGAACTAAACTGTTACAGATTTTCATTAAGACTCTAAAGAATATCAACTTGTGGAAAATGGGCATCATATGACCCCTTTAAAATATGTTTAAATGGCATATTTTTACCTAGTAGCCTTTTTTTAAATACACAATCTTTATTTCTACATTATTTTGTGAAATATGACAATGTTAATATACTATTTAAATAGGCAATTCATTTCTGAAAATAATGACAGCACTACTGTCAATTGGATGCCTGTTGCTTTGTGCCATTAAACTTGTATTTGTCTCGTATCTCAGACCTGATGGCGCTGAAAGAGTCAAGAATTGAATGAAACAGATGAGAAAGATCAAAATGAGAAACGGCATGCTTTCAAACCTGGAGAAAAATTGATTGATTGCTCACAGAATGAAAAGAATTCAACGCCGAGAAAAAAAAAAAAAAAAAAACTACAACCCTCAATTGCCACATGAGAATTCATACTGGAAAGAGACCTTACACCTGCCAACAGTGTGGAGACATTTTCAATCGAAAAGAAGCCACATGAGAGAGAAACCTTTCACCTGCAAACTGTGTGGGAAGAGCTTCACACATCAAGAAAACTTTGACTCGCATGAGAATTCACACTGGAGAGAGGCCGTTCATATGGGTTCAGTGTGGAAAGAGTTTTATATATAAAGAAAGCCTTAATTATCACATGAGGATTCATTCAAGAGAAAACCATTTTAAATATCATTGCACTGTTTCACAGACACATCACCTTAAGAATCATGTTAAAATTCACATCAGAGACAAGCCTTTTATGTGCCATCACTAATAAACAATGCAAACCTTGAGAATCACATAAGAGCTCACACAGGAGAGAAACCTTTCACCTGCCCTCAGCGTGGAAAGAGCTTCACAGTACAAAGGAACCTATAGATTCATAAGAGTTCACACAGGAGAGATTCACATATGTGAGTTTAAGGCGACCGTTATTTTAGAACGTTTCCCCTTACTGTCTCCATGGCGACGCGTCATGATTGTCACGTGACACACTGCGACCACAATAACACGGTATGACAGATGGATTGCTTTTATTTCGTTTTCCTTTTTTATTTAATATATTCACAAACTTGCTTATGTCATGGACAATCTGATATTCCAATTCACAAATGTGTGTAAATGAGTGTGTTTTGTTGTTTAAACACCTTTATAAATGATCTTGATTTGTAACGTGAGACGGGCGCCGCCATGTTTGTTCACGCCACAGGTTCAGAGAGTCCTGTCAGTCGGATTTACATCAAATTCATCAGTTTCTCCCGAAATACATGTAAGTGGCCGGTGAACTGGGTGAAGAAAAGAGTGAACCTTACAGTTACTTGCACTGTGTGTATCTGATATGAATAAAACACATCGGCAAATTAAATTTGAATGGATTGTTATTGTTGCTTCCATAGACAGCTGTGTGTGATGTACAAGCTCTAAATGTACTGTTTTACTAGTACTTGTGTATTTAAATGTCTGAAACCCAAAATATGCATTATGTGGTTAAGAACACTGCATAGTTGTGATAATATGACAATTACAGTGCACGTCTCTCTGGCTTAGTGCCAGGTGCGCGAAACCACAGTTTGAATTTGGCAGCTATGCCACGTCTCCAAACGTTCTACATCCCATATGTGGGACTGTACCGCTCCAAAGATAATCCCAGATGTTGTGTTAGCACGTTTTATTGCAGTGAACCATTTTAGTCGTCGATCGGGATCCTAGGAATACGATAAAATGATTCCCTCTTTGCTTTATGGGAAAATCGCCTGTGTGTGTATATAGAAAAATGCATATTTTCAATTAAAGATAACATAGATTTAATATGGGCTGTTTTTGGTGCTCTACACTTTTTTTTATTGGTCATTTTGTGTGTTTTACCAGTAAGATAGGCTATAAGGTTAACCCTCTGGGGTTCTTCATTTATGGGTCACACTCAGGACCTTCGGGTCAAAAATGACCCGGAGGGCGGGATTCAGGTATACTTTTTTTCAGTAAAATCAATCAAATGTATTTTTGTGCAATAATATTTTTTCTTTCTTTTATTGGTGTTTTGAGAGGATTTTATGATTAGAATGAATATTTATGCAATAATTATGATCCATTTTTTCCCATTGAATATAATAGAAAATTTATATATGTAATTTTTTTTTTTTTTTAATGCTGTATTTTATTTTAAAGTACAGCCAAGGCCTATAGAAAACTATTTTTGAAATTAGATTGGTGCCATCTGGTGGACAAATTAATCATTTTTATCATGCAATAGCACATTTTTACCACTACAGAGAATTTACAGCTCTCTGTAGAAAGGCTTGTGAATTCTAGTGATTTTTGCACATATTTGCCTATTTATTTCAGGTTGTGGATTTTAATATATAATCACAGATTCTCAAAGACTATTCAAGTGCCAGTTTTACTTTATAATACAGTCAAACCTGAACATTGCATTAGAAAGAGAACAAATGGAAAGCATTTTGTTACCCATTGTTTTAATTCTAACTTAATAAAAATGCAATTCTTTCAATCATAACAGTTTTATTAACCTTTTATTATAAACATTTCCATTAAAATTATTTTTTGCAATTCAATGTGTTCACAGTAACTCTTCAAAATTGCCAACAGCAATTATGAACAAAAAACAAAAATAACAGCAAACGTATAATAATTATCAAACAGTACATGTAAATGGAAAATAGAAAAATAAAAAAAGTGTTTTAAATATCATCATAACTAAATATTTACATATTGTTATGTGCATATTATATACATTGAACAGTAACTCTTATTCAAAATTGGCAACGGCAATTATGAACAAAACTAACAGTTATCAAACTAAATTATCAAAACAGTAAATTAGAGAAATAAAAAAAATCATCCTAAATATATTTACATATTATTTACAAACTAATTACCGATCACAGTTGTCACATCACAATAGAGTGTCCCATACAAATTGGAATGTGGCACTTTGAGCAAACGATGCCTGTTTTCAAATCGTGTGGTAAGCACTTTCTGCATCATCTTCTTTTGGCGGGGGAGGGACCAGACGTGGAGGAAACTGCTTCCTCGTCACATTCCTGCACTTTCCTCAGAAGTTGCAGAGAGGCTGGGGTGCGTGGAATGTGCCGCCTTGATTGAATGAAGGGGAACACGAGCGCTCTTCCTAGGTCCTGCCTCCTCATGTAGTTGTCCCCCTGTCTCCAAATGGGATTTATTTCCCTCCAGATGACAAAGGCATTGTATGCCGATACATCTAGCATATTGTAGAAGACTGCCATGGGCCAGCGAGCTGTCTTCCTCCAGCAGGTATATGTTGCAACAATCTGGAATATCACAAAAAAGCATACACAAACATTTAGTATTACTGCTGACGTCCGGTGATAGTTCAATTCTCTTTACATGTTTTAATGGTATACCTACAATAAAAAAACAGGACATTTACTATTACTTAATAGGGTCTCCATTATTAAATAGGTTATTGCACACGGACAGCATAAAAACTGCAAATATGAACTAAATCCATAAAATAACATATACTGGCATCTCATTACCCAGACTTTGTCCTGTAATTAAAAAAACTAAACATTTATAAAACAAAATTGTTCAATATTATACCAACAGCAAACAATTACATTTATTTGTAGTTAACTGTGTACCTACAGTGACCTTTTAAAAAACAAACAAAATACTGTGAGAAAAAGTGTTTTTTATTAACTTATTGACCATAGGATATGCCTCAAAAAAATGTCATTGTTTTAGATGAAAGAAAAAAAATTACATGAAACTTCATAACATCCTTAACAGTTGGGATATGAACATAAACTTGAAAATAAGCAAAAACACAATACAGTTCAGGAATAGAGTGCAGATCAACATGAGGTTTCTTAAGTACAAAATTATTGTACATTTTAGACACAGAACTAAGACATAACAGAGCCTAACGGAGGGTTATGTTGAGTGAAGCCTTGTTTAAATCCTTGGTTAAATTGAAAATACACAAAAAGGTACCTTTTAAAAGGCATTCAGAGAGAATGGCAACTGTCATATTGACGTAGAAAGGTCAGGGTCCTGCTCATGGGTGTGCTGGCTGTCTAATGTGTAATCCTGAAGGTAGATTGGTCATAAGAAAAAGAACACTGTCAATGTTTATGACTCTTGTCATAAATTAATCAATTACTGTTCTGACATAATTTATATTATAAAAGATAGATTTTTATTGTGGAAAGACAGAGACTGGGAGAAAGATGAACAGAGAGAGAGAAAGTGTGAAAATCAAAAGGGAGTGTGTAATGACCTTTAAATCTTCCAAGGATTCTGAAAGTCACTCAGATCTGACAGGAATCCAAGCAGTTTTGGTGGAATGCTGTATTGTTTTGTGCCCTTTTTTCTGCTTTAGACCCACGTTCTGGATTTATACCCAACAGGCTCCTGTGCTCTCTTGAGGTACATGATGTTCAGCACATAGAAAAAAATGTAAAGCACAAATTTAAGCTAAACTGCTTAAATAAATAGTTTTTTTACAGCCTCGTTTGGTCTCCTTCCCTAACAGCGTTATGTTACACGGCCCCTGCTTACAGCTGTTTAGCGTCATTACGAACGTGAGATTAGTGTTGTTCCTCAGTCAAATGACAAAATTCAGTATACAAACAAGAACACAAACGACAAATTATATTTAAAAAGAGCCTTTACACGACTAAACGACACCATTAACACAGCCGTCTCGACTCGACCAAACTAACGTCACTAGACAATAGTTACGAACTTCAACGGTTATTGTATACATATTAAAGCAAGAAAACATAAATTGCCATTTGAATAATTACGTTACCTTTTCAACTCAACGTGGAGCTTGTAGCTTGAAGAGAGACACAGAGGGGGAGGTTCAAGTTCGAAGTTCCCGCCTAACGTTAGATTAAAAAAAAATACTGACAATAAAACTGTAAATTCACAGACACTCACCAACTGCCACAAACATTGGGGCTGTTGGCATAAATAACTTTACAAAAAAAAGAATCGCTCACAGAAAGCTTCTCAGTTTGTAAACTTATGGAAAAAATCATCAGTCCTTTAATCTCCCAAACCAAGTGGTGTTGTGAACACTAGTTAACTCCATATAGTATTTCACATGACCAACAAAGACAATATCTCATTTAAACAGTCAAATTGCAGTGATAATGTTTCATAAAAAGACTTACCGCTCAAACAGGTGAATAAAACGTGCTGTAACGGCCACCAGAAGTAGTCGGAGCGGAGATCAAGATCCCATAATGCGAAGCGAAAATGTAAATAGACGGAAAAACACGTGAATCACGGACTACGGACAATTTCTGGTAAAATTTACGGTCATACAACTGTTAATACACGGATATTTTTTACAGTGCAACGTGCGTGCACGTGCACACACACACACACACACACACACACACACACACACACACACACACACACACACACACACACACACACCGGAGCAGTGGGCAGCCATTTATGCTGCGGCGCCCGGGGAGCAGTTGGGGGTTCGGTGCCTTGCTCAAGGGCACCTCAGTCGTGGTATTGAGGGTGGAGAGAGCGCTGAACATTCACTCCCCCCACCTACAATCCCTGCCGGCCCGAGACTCGAACCCGCAACCTTTGGATTGCGAGTCCGACTCTCTAACCATTAGGCCACGACTTCCCTGTATCTATGACAGACCTAAACCAGACAATGTGTCAGCACAAAAACACATTTAGCAAAATATTGACCAAAATTCCACCATTTCAGGAACCAGAAGGAAAAAAGCTTATAAATAATAGTTAATTTAATAAGGCTGAGATTTAATTTTTAAAAAGGTTATTTAATTACTCAAATTTTTGCCTTCTTTCTCCGGTGTGACTTTGGCTGTGTCCAAATTCAGGGTCTGCATCCTTCGGAGTACTCATTTGAAGGATGTTACGTCACAGCGCCGCGACGAAGGCTGTCCAAATTCGTAGGATCCTTCAAATGCGGCCCACAAATACGTCCTCCTTTTCCCCGAATTGGAAGGATGGGTGTGGTGGATCCTTTCCCGTCCTACCTATCCCATAATTCTTTTCGGCAGAGCGTAATGGCGGACGAAGCGAGCGGTAGCGGAGTGGGAGAGGAGTTTCTCTGACAAAACAAGCTAAAGTTTATGCTTCGGCTCAATGAATTTGTAGGAGAAATTAGTAGAATACTTAAAAACAAATAAAAATAGGCTATAAGGGCTTACCTGGATGTGACTGTCTTGTAGTCTGATATAAAAAACTCTCCGACAACGAGCAAAGAAAGTATTTAATTTATTTAATTGCTTTATTTCTTCCAAAAGAATTAAAATGAGGAGAATAACTCTTTGTTTGTCCATTTTCCCGCTTCTTGCTTGGCGCTGTCACGGTTGCTAGGCGACAGGATATGAGCAACGGGTAAGGGAGGGAACTGAAAGAAGGGTAGGCTGTCCAAATTCACATACACCGACTTCCGGGTTTTGCGGACGTCGGAGGATCCCTCCTCCTTCAACCGGGTAGGAAGGATCCTAAGGAGGATGCAGACCCTGAATTTGGACACAGCCTTTGTATCTAGCAAAGACCCAGCTCTTTTTTTAACTTCAACCCTTTTTATCTTCTTCTTTAACTTCTTTCCACACCTGTTTGTTACCTGAAGTAACATTGTTTCAAAATCCATCAAATGAACTATAAATATCCAACCTGTTTTCACAGAAATTGTGCATGCTAGCCTGTGATGAATCCTTCTGTATTGCATTTGATTTCGAAGGCCTCTAAGCGATTAACACTTTCCTGCTGTACACTACATGCCTTCTGTTGTCTTTTCGATAGTTTATACTCTAGAGGGCCTTTTAGTATCATTGTAAAAAATGTTCCCCTTTCATTTGAATAAAATCATGTTAAATGTATGAAATATGATCCATCGGGGGCAATATTCATGAAACAAAAATTCTTAATTCTTAACAGACATCTTATACAAATATAAATGTGTATATTTACATCATTAAAAAATAATGTCTTAAGTTGTAAATAATGGCTAATATGCCCTTACTATATGTTCAGATAATCATTATTTACATGCGTGTTCATGCTTAACTGTTGCATAACTGTGAACAAGTTAATCATAAATTACTAGTTTATTTATGCTTAATTCAGGCCCTTAAATTGTTAAGTTAATCATTAATTACTACTGTGTTTTTGCTCAACTGATGCTTAATTGTGAACAAATTATCCATTAATTAATGCTTAAGTAATGCATTATTCTGGACCCTTAAAATAAAGTGTTACCCACATTTTAAAATGAATGAAATCAGTAATAATGGGATGTAGTGATTAGTTTTAGCATTCATATAGCGTTGTAATTAGGGATGTGCGGGTCTAGTCGACTAAATGGTACAGCTCCTACTTGAGATGCACCGATGAATTTCACTATCGGCTGATTTTAAACTTATATAATGTAATTAACATAAAGGAATAAGACGACGCATGGCATAGGCTACACCAGAATGTTTAGCAAACACTGAGGAATCAAATAAATAAAGAACATTTAAAGAAAGCATCCATAGCGTAATGTGAATGACACCTTTCAATGTCCATTGCACTAGTGTTTATATATCTTAATGTATCGCTTATTCATATCCATTTGTAATTATGTTCATAGTGTACATACATTTACTGTACAACCCATCTGTATAGTATGTTCATATCACCCATCTGTATATCATACTGATAAAATGTGTAAATTATGTCCATAGTACTGCCTTATCTGTATATTCTGTACATATGTAACATATTGTAGGCACTGTATATCCTGTACCTCTTCTGGTTAGATGCTAACTGCATTTCGTTGCCCTGTACCTTACACGTGCAATGACAATAAAGTTGAATCTAATCTAATTTAATGGCTCACTAAAAAATCCCATTCACAATCCTATTTAAATCTTCCTATTTACGAAGCTGTTTTATAGGCTATAGACAAAATCTATGATCTGTTTTTTTTTTTTAGGAAAAAAAAAAAAAGATGTTAAGATGTAATGTACATCCAGCCTGTTACTTATGTTTTAATCCATTCCCATGTTTAAAACAGTTTTTTCCTGTAATTAAATTCTATAATAAGATAAGTCGTATGTACCATGTAGGATATCAGAGACCGAATCAGACAAATTTAAGATTCGATCAGAACATAGAAACATGAGGAGCTGAAATTCCACAGAGAGGCCCCAAGAAAACAGAACAATGTCATAAATTTGATTCTGGCGCCACTAGTCTGAAGCAAGCGAACCAACCAACTCTTTCACAAAACAGCTTGCAACATTAAAACAAAGGAATACTAATTGGTAATTCCAACCAGGAAGGAGATCGTCAAATTTGGGGGCAAGTAATCAAGATTGATGGTCAAAGAGATGGCCGTCACATGTAAATCTGTGATAGAAATCACGAGCTACAGACTTTCTTGGGCGGGCCTCCCCCATACAAGACAAAGATTTAGACTGAAATTCCTTATTTTCATGTCTTCACGTTCTCCATAGAACTACACAGAGACTTTCTTTTTCATATGCACCTAAAATCATCCTAAAAGGACATTTCTATGCACAACCCCATATTATGTATGTAACCCACACATTAGACTATCATGTTTTAAGCACATATTATGTATGTCTTTTTAATAACTATTGAAGGACTTTAAGGGTTATTCGTGTTTGGTATGTATGAGTTTGAAAAATCATGCTTTAAATGTTTCTTCCAATCAATTCTTTGTCAAATGTATCATAGTCTTGTTATAGAAATCATGTTCAAAAGTATACTTTGCAAGAGCCTGTAAAGTTCAGACACGGGACTGATCAGATAACATGTTGTTTTATTGATTGGGTGGAGGAACAGAGCAACACCCCTAGCTAAGATCATTTCTAATTGGTCAAGACAAGCATTGGGATGCGTCCAGAAGCCGAGTTTAAAATTCAGGACACCATCAAATCTCTTAGTTCTCTTCTCTGTTTGCTTTTGCCACCACGTTTTGACGCTGCTCTTTGAGCGCCATTCCAGCATGCTTCGGCCTGCAAGCCAGCTGCTACCATGATAAGAAGAAAAACCACCTAGTCTCGTTACATCCTTTTATTCTTTCATTTTAGTTTCTTTCCGTTGAGTTTCGTGTTCAAAAGTTACGTTTGCCGCAAAGTCCAGTTAGACTGCACCCGCTTCAAACTTCAACTAGCAACTGAAACCATCTCCAGCCAACGCCCAACGATTGGCTTCCCAAGACGTCACTACAAAGACTATTGTACTTCCAGCCAATCAGCAACCTACAAGGACAATGACAAAAGGGAATCCCTTAGTGTAATTTAAAGGGAAAAATTGAGGCTAAAATTTATATTAAATGCACCAATTCAGTTAGAACCTGGAGGTTACTTGCATATAAATTTTAGCCTCAATTTTTCCCTTTAAATTACATATTACGTTTCCGTTAGAACCATGACACATAAGGAAATATGTAACACAGATATTACAAAACCATACAAATCAAGTATCTCTTTTTGATAAAAGTCAGGGGTATTCAATTAAAGCTCCAAGAGGCACAGGCTCCATATTTTCTTCCAAGCAGTGGTCCGGACAAAAAATAATAATAACAAAAAATATATTTTTTTTGCATTGTTACATTTAGATACATGTGAGGCCATGTGACAAAAAACACTGTTTCTGTTCAGGGTTTTTCTCCTGAAATATGATTTAAATATATTATAAGCATTACTAACAATGTCTAAAATAATCAAAACATTCTCATCTTGAGCAGAAAAGAAAGATAACCAGCCGTTTCAAAGTTCTATCCTAGCCATCTAACAACAATTTTCCCAATTATAATTACATGTCTTTTGAAATGTTCTTAGCCTACAGATTAATAATGCTGAATGTAGATCAGAAACATCATCACATTTGGCTTGAACAGTAAGAGTCATAGGTTATAATGAAAGATAAATAGATAGTAAGAAAAATAACTAGAATTTGCAGCATTGTTTCTGTTTTTGTCAAAATAACCGCGTCATCCGCAGCTCTTAAACTTGGCGCCGGCACGCATCCGGAGAGAGAGAGAGAAAGCACACGGAGCTGAAAGGGCTTGAATTAAGCACGTTTGGCTTTAGATAAAAATGCTATAGCGCTGAAAGATATTTGCCATAAACGACACTTGTTATGTGATCCGCTCCGTTGTTTTGACGCGCTGCTCACTTAAAATGGTGCTCTTACGGCTCGGATGGATGCCGGGGTGTGGATACAGTCCGCCTTTTGAATATCAGTTATATAAGTATTTAAGGATAAAAGACTCGAGTTGCTTTTAAAATATTCACAAGTCCTTTTCCTCGAGTCAAGTCTGAAGTCTATAAATATACGACTCGAGTCCAAGTCATTAACGCATACGTGAGATGGGCACTCGAGGTAGTTTGGAGGCTAATCAAAGCCAGCAAATGTCAATCATGTCATACACTACAACCTGCTGCTGCGGTGGTCCGCGATCTCCACGCCGTCTATTCCTCTAAACGAAGACCCACTTCGGTGGTGGTGCGGGATTTCCAGGCTCTTTTCAAAACGGTCTGATTGCTTGTAATTATCTCTCTGCATGCCTGTGACTTCAGTTCGAGCACTTTTTTTTTTTCAAGTGCAGAATCGCCTCTAGTCCCATCTTTCACCAGACCACGTTAACATGTTAAATTCACTGAACAATGCGCATGGTCTAAGTAAAATGAGCATGGTTTTATTTTTAGACAATATAGCCAACATGAAGTACATTCATGAAGTACGTTCGTAGCACACATCCCTAGTTGTAGACATGCATGTTCTGTAAATCTGCAGTGAAACTATATGTATTGTGAAAAGCGCTGTACAAATAAATATGAAAAAGAAATTTGCATAGATATACAGACTGACCCAGTAATTCAAGTGAAATGTCAACTAATCAGCTCCTCGGACATCTTAGCAACAAACCATGATAAGTACGTAAGTGACACTGTTTGTCTAGCTTCAGTTTAACCAAACATAAGACTGATGTCATCCATTGTATGAACAAATGATCGCAAACTTTCCGCTAAGGAGTTAATTGTAAGCATCCAGACTGCGATACATTTAACGTTACCGCCATCACTCGTGTAAATGCACGCAGCATCAACCAGAGCCGCTTTGAGCTGTACGGAAGACTACTTTTAATGTGCTTTGTGGGTTTGCGCCTCAGTCATATTTTAAGGGTATTCCAATGACCGCTTATTTGAAAAAAAAGTTGAAATACCTTAACGGTAACGTTTTTGCTAGACTTAAATAGTATGGGCTTGTTTTGACAGATCTCAGATTTGAAGATGGCGCTACCGGAAATGCTTCAGGACCAGACTTGCGCAGTAGCGTTCCAACGCCGTTGTTATTGTTTACGTCCTTGAAATGGTCTGTTGTAATTGATGCTTGTATCATTTCACCTGATAAATGGATATTAAATTATCCTGGTTTTTATGTTTGTGTTTCCCAATTTCACAGGAGCATTTTTGTGATGTTGCAAGTGAGAGTGGATATCTTGCTCGGCTCAAAACTGCAGAGAAACGCATCTCGTCGCGCTGAAAACAAAGAATGAGACTAATCTCTATAAGGAGGTCCAAGCGCCATTAGCAAATACTTTGTTCAGTGGGCATTAACATGCATTCAGCGTGGATGGTAAGTAATGGGATGCTGTTGTTTAAGCTGATTAATAGCAATTCTGCTAAGAAATTGCAATTCAGATATTATATCTGCACATATTATGATTTTTCTGAGACGAATTGCTTTATAAGCTTTCACAAGCAGTGAGGTGTCATCAGATGAAGGAGATTTTACATGCGCATGCTTTTAAGGATAGGTGCATATAGGATAAGGTTATGATGATTTTACATTTTTTACCTTGGAACAACACTGATTGTAATGTTCTGATATGATAAGGTTATCCTTGCAATCCAAGATGGTACAATGTTGCCTGAGAGCAACAGCTGGATATTAAATATGAGGTATGCAGTACATTAAAAACGATATAAAACTGTCTGTTCAAAGAAACTGATGTTAACAATCAGTATATTATTTTTTCTGAATGAAAGTGTTAAATGTTTAAATTTGTCCATTGTGGTACAATGTTGGCTCGAGACAACAAACGTTACAAAAATAAAAAAGTAATGAAAATGTTTATTGATATTGTTATAGTGTCCAATTTTTTCACAAATACTTTTTCCCCCTCACTGATAGCATATCACATATGATGCTGCCTAATCCTAAATTGTGTGACAGTGAAATGATTTTCATGAGACAAGAAACATCAACGTAATTACTGCAGTGTTTCCTCTTTCTAATTGCCATGTATTTCTGTCTAGTCCATAAATCAACTAATCTAATCGATAAATAAATACAATCTAGCTATGCCTGTACCACCATTTCAAATTGAACATGCTGATTTATCATGATTTTTAGGGGCCAAGCACCACAGGTGCGTAGGCACCTATTGTGTTTGTTGGCGTTATTATTCGTTTTAGGGGCCAAGCACCGTATGTTTTTAGGCACCTATTGTAATCGTTAGTGTTCTTATTCTTCTTCCATGTCAGTTTGGTGATAGCGCCACCTATTGGTCAAGAGTAATAAACCAATCAATGATTAATAAATGTCCAAAAATGCTAAGAACTGTTGATTGCATTAGCCTATTGTAATGAAACTGGTCTCAAATTATTTCTTCGGTCATGCCGACAACATGCATACCAATTATGTCGTAGAAAGCCGAACTTCCTGTCCGCAATTTTGATTTATGTTGAAAACCTACATTTTCGAACTCCTCCTCAACCGTTTCTCAGATTTTAACCAAAATCGAATCATATCATCTTCAAGTTATGGATTTTGTGTTGATAGACAAAACGATTTTCGCATACCACAACAACGAATTTGAGGCATGATGCCAAAATGATCTTTTGTATTTATAATAATTGTTTCTTTTTTTTTGTAGAATGTATGCAATTGTAGAATTTTCAGAGGAGGGAACCTGTGAAATGGTACCAGACATCTGGTTGTTTAGGAAAGATGAGGTATTAAATTCTGTCTCGCTTGTATCAACAACATACATTAAAGGGTTACTCCACCCCAAAATGAAAATTGTCATTAACGCTGTTTACACAACATTCAGTGGATGGCGCTACAGTGACACAGATGAGACAAACTGATGAATAAAGTCGTTATTTTTATTTTCTTTGTGTACAAAAAGTGTTCTCGAACTAAGCTTTTACGGGTTTGTAACGATATGGGGTAAGTGATTAATGACAATTTTCATTATATTGACAATTTTCAATATTTATATCATAACTCAATAATTGTACTATTTTAATGCAGGTACAATACAGTTACTGGCCACAAATGAACGCAACTAAAGAAATACAAAAGCTCGAACTGCCCGATAAAGAAAATTGGACCGTGCACAGGGTGTTTGCTAAAACAGGTATTTCCGTTTACTTTATACAACCATTCAAAAAAGAACATTTGTGCAACAACTGTAAAGGAATGCTAAATTGTACTCACCATAGTTTTGCTTCAGATGACTATGAAACAGCTAAAAAGTGGTCAAAAAAAGCAGCGGTGCAATCTTCGCTTGAGAGCTGTGATGACGCCCCCAAAAGGAAAAGACGACCAGTGTGTCTCAGCAGCTCTGATGAAGGTACGAACCGGAGTAGGTGAAAAGTTCACAAGTAAAGGACAAGAGTAATAGGACTAGAAATAATTTGTTTTATTTCTTTAAAGATATTTCTTCACTACCTCGCCCCCCAAAAGAAGAGCCGGTTGGATTTCAAAACCACTGGTAGGCCTTTATTAAAGGAACAGTTTTAATTATTATTCTTTTACTTTACCACTTGTGTACATTTTCATATAAAAAGGTGTCAGAATAACAACATTTCAGTAGTCATTCCCAATACTAGTTTACTTCATGATTTTCCATTGTTTTTTTTTTATTAATTAACTTTTACTATTACAACAGTGGAACCTCAGCTGCCCGTTCCACCAGAAAATAAAAAATTACCTAACAAGCAAACCACCTTCAATCAATCAATAAAGACGCCATCAAGATGTGAAGAGCTTCCCACTCCTGATGTGCCAATAAGACCAGCTCCTCCCAGAGACACCCTGAAAAATGGTAGTTTTTTATTGTAATTATAATGCATAGCCCCATTCTATTAATTAGCATTAGGTTGCATTAACTAAGGCTGTGTTTACACTTGGCATTAACATGCAACCTGTATTCGGATGTTGTCCACTGTAAAGAGTCCACTGAAGGCGAGCGTAGTGATGAACCCAAGTGCAGTTTATTTACAAGGTCCAAAATCCAAACATAGTCCAAACAGTAGTGATGTGCGGATCGATACTAAAGTATCGATATTTACGATCCCAACGTCTCCTGCTCTAGTATCGATTCTCATATAAAAAGATCGATATTTAAACTCAGTCATTTGGAGTGAGTGTTTATGTTATCATAAGTAACTTGCTGTCACCAGAAAAGTAATTATATCCGTTTAGGGGAAGGAACTACTTCTCCTTCCGCCGGTCAGTTGTGTGTGCACTGCGGCTCTGTGACGCAGCCGGCCGCTGCAGCCATAGATATATATAGGATGACTAGATGTGTTACGTCTAGAGCGTCCGCACAGGTCGGCCATCTTACCACAGGCTGGCTTTCTGGCGGGATCAGTCGAACCTGAGGTAAACGGAGGTAACCTGAGGTAAGGTAAGTGACCTGCACAAACGTTAATACTCTTATCTCGCTTAAATCTTGATGGATTTACAAACTGTTTGTTTTCTTACAAACATTATTAACGTGGTTATAATTCTGGATGCTTGAAGATGTTGAAATTGCAGCTTTTCTCCTCGAAAAAAAAACGGACTTAATTCGATTTAACTGAATTTACACATGATTTCCTGTCTGGTCGGTTTGTTAAAACATCTTACATTATGATTTCTACAGGAAATTGCTGACAAGATGCCAGACTTTTGTGCCGCCTGTAACCGCCGTTGTCTCGAAACGAGAACCCGAGGGATCACCTTTCACCTGTAGGATATTACAATATTATGAATTATTTTTAGGATAATCGTTAGTTACTTAGTGGAAGTATGTACATATTACATAATAGTATTGCTAGATTGTTGTTGACACAAGGTTTAGAATATTTTGTTTACATAATCACTGAATGTTTGAATATAGTTTTTAGTGTGTTTATCTTATTCTTGAATTACATACATACATACATACAGTTACCCCCAACATATGATAATCTAGGTGTTTACTTGTGTCCTTGGCCTTAAATGGAAAGATGGATTTTAAATGTTGACAATAATTTATATATCTGGGTACATTTCTCACTTTTTTAAGGTTTCCCAAATCCAGAGAGAGGAGGAGGAAGTGGGAAGTTGCCCTAAGAAGGGACTGACAGGACACTGATCTGCAGTGAGCACTTCAAGACCGAGGACTTCGACAGAACTGTGCGGATTAAAGATGGTGTTGTGCCATCCATTTCCCAGCACATCTTCAAAGGGTATGTGTATGTGTATCACTGACCAAAAATAATTTCAATATACACGTGATTAAATGTGATTTGTTTTTGTTTCTCCAAGGTATATCATTTGTTGTTTATTACAGCACATTTTAGACACTCAAAACTACTTTATTTTAGTCAGTAGCAATAAGAAGCACAACAACTTCGAGACAACTAGAAGACAACCTGCCAATGGACTTGATGCCTGATGTAAGTATTTGCAAGTGAAATGTCACAACTAATGATAGCAGCATATAGGTAAGGGTTCAAAGCCCCCCTTGGTTCTTGGAATTGGACAAGCACCAGGGAGTTCTTGATAAAAGCCAGGGGGTACTTGCTCACTTTGAAGATGGAGGATGGCACACCCCTTTACCGAACAAAGAGGTCTTTTAATATAGTGACTGTTCAATTAGTGATGCACTGACACCATTTGTAGTCACCAATACCCAGTACAAATTCTTAATTATAATTAAATTATCAGAATGACACTGCTGATTTAGAAAAGAAGGGTTTATTTTAGTCTTCGTTAGATGTGTACAAGTTGTCAATTTACAAATCATTAAACTATCTAAGGTAAAACTCTACCGGCTTCAGTGCATCCCTCAAGTCCATGACCTAAGTTCAACAGATGTTCTGTTTTCTTCTTTATCTACTATCTTCTGCATCGAGTTCAGAAGATGCTCTTTTCTGTCTCTGCGAGTTCATAAAGTGGTACGTATTATGTATTATTCATATGATGCTATCTTTCTCCAATGTGTTCAAATTTGCCTGTGTTCCAATTCTCTTGTATTCAGTTTTTTTCTTTCCAGATGACGGTGTCAAATGGTATTGCATGGTCTGCAGGTTATGTTTTGAATTAGTTCAAGAAGGTTTAGTGTCCTAAAAGTAATTTTAAGGATCTTAAACCTCACACTGATTTTATTTTAAGTCAGGGATGCAAACGAGTTAGCTTAAAGCCCCCCAGATTTGTTTCTGCCCTGAGAAGTGCTGCTTTGGGAGCATTCACTATTTTTACTTTATACTGTTAGTTTGCATCCCTACTTTCTTGTGTCCTGTTTTCGCAGAATCATCTTAGTAATACAATATTTGCTTTTGAAGGTACCTCTCTGTCCTGGGCTTCATCATAAACATTGACACGTGGATATCGATGGTTCCTGTGCTGCTTGAAGGCCAGCGATATGTCCTGACCTACAGATTCAGCCAGGACCACTTGGAACTCCTGTTTAACTCCATCAGAGCATCCGGTAGGGTTCATCATTTATATTTACCAGCTGCAACACTAAGTGATACCAAGTTTTAGCAAATTGTTGTATTATTGCATTGTTGTATAATTTTTCAGTTTGTCAGTCCATGTTTTTTTTTTTTTTTTTTCTGGTCAAATATGTTTTCTGAAGACATATACATTATCTGAAAGTGTCACAAACTACTTTGAGTATTTAGAAAAATGTGTTTTACTATCTGTTTGCAGAATTTATACTGCATTTACACTGATGATACCTGTATATCGTGTATTTTTTTAAGGTGGCTGGAATAACAACCCCAATGCCAGCCAGTTTAAGTATATATTTAGAAAGCTGATGGCCCGGTGCGGACTTGTGAAGCCATGCAGAGGCAATGTTACAGCACAGGATGAGACCGAGACCCTACCAGCGGTTATCGACACCTCTACAAGCCTGTCAGCTGTAGATATGTCCTCTGCAGCAGGAGGAGAAGATCTTCCCTCTCCGTTTGCTGACATTCCTGCATCGGTACATGACCACAGTTACCTTCCCGTCCGCTTCAGTGGTCTTGTGGACAATGCTCTCGTATACATTTCAGGTAAAGGCTGACTGAAAGCCGATTTAGCCTATAACCGATAATGCCAATAGTCAAATCGGTGGGAAAATAATCTGACCATAGTTCAAAAAGAGAGTTGTACCCTTAATTCCCCCATTCTTATTGATTATTATTATAAGTTACGATGTTATTATACTAACTCAAATTTCAGGATTTGTTGTGCGAAGGGCTCTGAAGAAGCTGTCCTGTGACGTCTGCCGTGCCAGCCTGGTGACAGACGCTGCATCTGCCATCAAGGACCAGAGTTACCACCTGCTGTCTCTGAAAAACAATGGAGGCCTGGTGATTCCCTCAGAGGGAACAGTGAGGGTCGTCAGGGCAGCAGAGTGGGTCATTCGCTAGGCATCAGCGAGTTTCAAACGATCACAGCCCATCAAACAGCTGGAGGTCATGTACATTGTACGGAAGAGGATCGGGAGAATTGGCAAACTAAAGATTTTGTTTTGGAAACGGTGATTTTCCATGGACAGCATACTGCTGATAATATCAGCTCAGAACTTAAACGAATAACAGATGAGTGGGGCCTAACTGATAAGGTGATGGCAGTTGTGACATACAACGGGGCAAATATGGAGGCTGCAGTACACAAGGCTGGGTGGAGGCATTATCCTTTTTTTGCCCACACTCTGAATTTAGTTGTAAAGGACAGTCTAAAAGCGGTCCCTGAAGTGGTGCAGATCCTGGGAAAATGCAGCACAATTGTGTCATTTTTTCACCATAGCACTAAGGCCACAGAGAAGCTTAGGGCTGTTCAACAGCAGATGAAAATAGCAGAACACAAGTTGATCCAGTCTGTAGAAACCCGCTGGAATTCAGTTTTCTACATGCTGGACAGGCTGCATGAACAACATGAAGCTGTGACCACAGTCCTCTGTCTTCTAGGCAGGAGTGAATTGTGCATTAATGTGGGAGAATTATCACTCATCACTCAAACTGTTGATGCTCTGAGGCCCTTTGAGGAAATGACAAGGGAGATATAATCAGAAAAATATGTTTCAGTCTCTAAAGTGATTCCTCTCGTGTCTCTTCTTCAAAGAGCCTGTAAGCATCAAGGCAGCTCCGTTGCCACACAGCTGGCACAGCAATGCCAGCGTAGATTCTCTAGCTGCTAGTACATTTCTGGAAGCTAGGTTTAAACACCTTGGATTTCAAGACAAAAACAATGCTGAGGGAATGAAAAAAGACTTTCCTCTGAGCTGAAGGAAGTCTACCAGACAGTAGAGTCCACTCCCACTGCAACTCCAAGCTCTGCATTGGCACCTACTTCTAACTCTGCCTCAGTGCCTAGCTCCCAGAGTCCTGCACTTGCCCCAGACTCAGCTGCAACAAAAGTAGGGTTATGGGCAGATTTTGACACGCAAGTTGCGTCTTCCTAACATCACCGGTCAGCTACCACAGATGTAATAATTGAAATGCGTCGTTACTCAGAGGAAAAACTGATTCCCAGAGACAAGGATCCACTTGTTTGGTGGCAAGAGCATCATCAAACCTTCCCAGGCTTAAGCAAACTTGTTGTAAAGTACTTGGGAATTGTTGCTACTTCTGTACCTGCAGAGCGGATGTTTTCAAAGGCAGGGGAGGTAGTGAGCAAAGAAACGGAGCAGACTCAAGGGGAAAACTGTAAACGCTCTTATTCCTAAACAAAAACCTGTGAATAAGGACAGTTTTCAGAACAGGCTCAGGTTTAATATTCTCAGGGGAGCCTATTTTCATTAAATTTTTTTGTAAACATGAATGTTTTGTGAAAACAATTTTCAAGGGCGCCTGATTTACATGTGTTGTAAAGAACAGCAAAAAGTGGATTTTTTATGTGTGTAATTTTCAACCTGTTTTACAAGTCTCTGAGATTTTCTTTATAATTAAATAATATGAGAGTAGTTTATTGTCTTGTCATTATGCAGCTATAATTAGGAAATTGGTAAGCCTACAGCCTACTTTTTTACTTTACTTTAAACTAGTTGTCACATCACACTACAAATGAAATACGTAAAAAGTATCGGTATCGGCAATACCAGCATGGGTATTACTTGGTATCGGATCGAATAGGAATTAAGTGGTATCGCACATCACTACCAAACAGACGAAGACTTGACTTGACATGAACCAGACTAAACTCACCGACAGCAGGTTACAACATCAATACACGACAAGGATCAATGACAAAAACATGGCTACTTATAACAAACAATCAGGGTCACATGACATGGACAAACCAATGGGAAACAAGACACATGACCTGGACAACCAATCAGAACGTGACACATTCAACAAGGGAACCAATAGCAGGAATACATGAGGAACCACAAACAGGAACCATGACTAACTTCAAAATAAAATTGACCGCACTTCCTCCTGTTACATCACTTCAGGTTTAGGCATTTTCAGAAGTGGAAGTAAAATTTTCCAACCAAAAACAACTCCAGAAGCCTCTGTAGCGTATTTATAAGCATATGTTAAATCTAGTTCCTATATTTTTCTATATATTGACTCGCTGTGTCTCTAACCTGCAATATGCACTTTAATGGTTACACTTACCTTCGCTATCAATCTCCATTGTTGATTCTCCTTCGTGACTCTATGACATTTTTGTTTCTGATCATACCAGATTAATGTTGGGAAATTTAATTTTGGTATCTTTAGATTAAGGCAAATTTGTATCTGGATACTTTACATCAGTCGTGAACCCTGTGTCTCACCTGGTTGCCTGTTGATGGCAATATTAAACAAAGTTGCCCGGCAACATTACATTTACATTTAGTCATTTAGCAGACACTTTTATCCAAAAGCGACTTACAAATGAGGACAAAAGAAGCAATCAATTGTAGTATAAAAACAACTAAAAACAGATCCAAAACTAAAAGCTAAAACTTTATTAATACTGCATATACACATTAAAAAAATAAAAAGGACAAATGCATACAACAAAATTTAAAAACTTAACATTTAAATAAAAACAGATTTAACAGAAGCAAAACCGTGCATGCTTGATTTAAGGGAAAACAACTATTTAAATATGAATTCTACGTGTCTCGGTGTTATGAATGGCGCAGACGCATGGTTTTGTTTTGAAATTGAAGAGATGAGCCTTGGAGTGTGTGGCGCCATGAATGAACTCCTCTCCCTGGAAGAAAAGATAAAAGACGATGCCTTCAGGAAGAAAGTGGTGTGTTACTGGTGAACGGTCCGTGAAACGCTTAACAAATTTATGTTAATTAACAAAAAATATCAACTGAACAATTTAGAAGATGTATTCCATCTTGCAGACACATCATTTAAGCCTCGTTGGAGGTCCAAACCCTGGGGAAAACACCCGGCGGGTAATGAGGGCAGTGGCCTCCTACGCCGTTTGGAAGGAATTCAGCCTAAAGGGGAAAAAAGGGAAGAGACCTCTCCAAAACATGAATATTATGAAAATCATAATAAGTAAGTACAATACTTCAGTGAATCCAAATTACCAGTACTTTTTAAAGTATTGCTTCATAATTACGGGACTTCATTTTACAGAGGCAGTGATGAGGTCCAATCCTGGGATCCAGCAAGCCAAAGTGGAAGACATTGTAGCAGACATGCTAAAACATGCCCCAGCAAGGTGTCAGAATGTAAGTTTCTCTTCTAGTTCGATCTTCAGGGTCCTAAAATGTAAAAATCTATTTGACAACACACACGCTGCAAATGCTCACAAACACAACCAAAGTAACGCACTGCAAATAGAAAAAACGCCTGCAAATTAAGAAAACAACCTTCGTCAATTTGACAACACACATGCTGCAAATGCTCACAAACACAACCAAACACTGCAAATCAAATTTATTTGGTTGTGTTGTGAGTATTTGCACCACCTGCTGTCAAACTGATGAAGATGTAATCTTGATTTGCAGGTGCTTTTTCTATTTGCATGTGTTTTCTGAATTTGCAGCGTGTTGAGCTCTCGCGGCCACCGTAGGCTATCACACAGAAGTCAGAATTATTATACCTTAGACATCTGATATTCATAACAAAAGACATAAGATATTAAGTGAAAGATATGATGCATGATTACTCACATAGTTTGCATGAACGCACAACATCTCCGCAGAGAACATGCGCCGTCTCATATCCCGCCATCAGCAACAACTGTCAAAAACAGACCGTCAGAAACCGCTATCTGCATTCAGTTCCGGAACCTTATGTTTATTATTATATATGATTACTATAATATTCTAAATATGATGGTTTCATTATAAAATGTGTTGCTTATTATCAGACACCCAGCTAAAATTATATCGACTATCTGAATCTTACATTTCTTTTCAAAAAAGGAAAAGTCACCATTATTTTTTATATTGTGCTTTTAGCAAAAAAATAATGCAACTTTTTGCCCCAAATGTCAAACTTTTACATATTTTTCAGTCATAAACAAATAACAAATAAGCTCTCTAACCAGCTCTACTGCTCATGTTTTGAACTGGTTCAATATGTCTGGTCTCAATTGCCAACAAATGTTTTTGTTTGTTTGTCCGTTTGCTTTAAATGTGAAATTTGTTGCATGAAAACTAAAACATTATTTTCATTTTCAGCAGAAGGACCAGAGAAAGGCTGTGCAGCTGCAAAATGATGATGACGAGACACTCCTTCTTTTTGAAAATTAATAAGGCTTTAATCATTTGTTAAACAGAGTCCAAAGTTAAGTTAAGAATTTAATTCGAGTAATTTGAAAGCTGAGACTTCTTATCAGAAGTAATAAAGCTCAAAGCCTGTTGTGATTATTAATTGATGTGTTCAGTTTTCTGTGCTCATGACTTGGCAACACTTAGCATGGTTAAAGAATGGGTGTAATGTTCAAAATGTTTTGGTTTAGTATTTGTAGAAAGGAACACTGAATAAATGTTGATTCATAAATGCATTGTGTTTTTGTGTATTTCCTATAAGAATTTAATGTTTTTGAATTGGTTTGCATTGCATGTATGTAATGAATGTATTCACTATAAATCCCCTATAATTAGATTACTATTAGATTTTATAAGGTTTCATTTTTGCACCAAAGATGAGTTCTATGTGTATTTCAAGGTAATGTCGGAGCACATCCTCAGGACCCCGACTAAAGGTGAGGTGTAAATATGTGTATTTTGGTCGTTAGGACATACTTGGTACGTTGCTGCGACCAATATGATCCGGTACTGTCACGTCCTCACAACGTGTCAGTTTGGTCGTTAGGACGTTCTCAGCACGTTCCAGTGACGTAACAAATAACGTTGCCACGACGTATATGGGAATCACAAAGTTACGTCGCTGGAACATTATTTGGTACGTCGCAGCGACGTATATGGTCCGGTCCAGTAACGTCGTCACGCCGTAACTGTGTTAGCTTGATTTGCCTTGACACTGTGACATTTTAATTGTTGCAAGAACGTTTTTTTTTACATATATTGGAAACACTGATTGTAAAGACATTTTATTGCAGGGAAAAATATTTACAATGTTTCAATTAAAATAAATAAATGTAAACGTGTTTGTGTGTTTACTTTTTTCATATTTTTACCTGAAACCTGTTGAATGTCTTGTGGTGGCTTCTGCCAGTGCTATGAGGAATCATTCTCAGAGTCTTGGGGTTTTGATGCCAGAATTTAGATGATATTATTAGAGACAATAAAACCGAGAGACCCTGCAGGGAATCTCCCGAATCTGTGTTCGTACCCTCTTATATACAGTTTTTCCCCCTAAGGCATGTTCAATACATTTCCTATATCGTTATTGTTTACCTTTTTTTGGCTATGTCTCTGTCTGTTTCCTAGAGCAGACAATAAGCCCCAATTTATGTTGTGTTAAAGGAAGAGACCCTATCATGTCAAAACAGGATGTGCAGCTTTACCTTAAACCATACGTCTGCACATTCCATTCTTCTGCAGGACTCTACACACACAGGCAGATACAATTTTATAATAGTAGAATAAATACATTAATGGCTATATTCACATTGGTTACACTTGATTAATTTATATTTTGATTAATAAAACTCTTCTACAGTCTCTGCTGAGTTAACTTTGAACACCAACTTTGGTGTTCTCATCATCCATTCTGGTATTAAAATTTCACATTTGAAGAATTTGTTACTAACACTGTCAGTGTTAAAAATGTTAACACTTTCAAAAGGGTTAGTTTAAGACTTTACTTGTGGTATCCATATATACACTGGATGAGTGTTAATTTGAACTCAGAATCAGCTGCCAGCAGCTAATTATTTATAACTTTTACCAAAGCAGTCTCTGACTGTACTGTGATTAGCTCTCTCTCTCTATATATATATATATAAAGTATTGGAACAGTAAGGCCAATTCCTTTATTTTTGCTGTAGACTGAAAACATTTGGGTTTGACATCAAAAGATGAATATGGAATGAGAGATTAACATTTACAGGTATTTTCATCTGGATCTGATACACAACTTAGAAGAAGATAGCACCTTTTGTTTGAACCCACCCATTTTTCATGTTATCAAAAGTATTGGACCATGTGACTGACAGGTGTGTTTTGTTGCCCTGGTGTGTCCTATTAACTGATTATTCAAACAATAAATAGCACTGAATGTCTGTGCTCAGTTTCAGATCCATGCAGACTGCATTTATAGTTAGTTAGACGTCTACCCAACATGAAAACCAGAGAGGTGTCTGTGGGTGAAAAACGAGCAATTGTGAAGCTCAGAGAAGATGAAAAATCAATCAAACCATTGCACAAACACTGGCACTGGCAACAATCACTGTCCGCTGTTTTATTCACTGACACTCTGCCCTGGGAGTGGATGCACTAGCTCACAGCTGGCCAAAAGTACGCAAGTATGCCTTTCCTCCAGTGAAACTTCAGCCTCGCGTGCTTTGCAAATTCAGAGAGGAAAAGGAGTCTATTCTGTTAGTGGCACCGATATGGCCCAATCAGCCGTGGTTCCCAGAACTGGTGGAGATACTGATATTCTACTCTACTCACCTGGGATTTGGCACTTGTGCTTGACACTCTCACGGGACCCCCGTTCGAGCCAGGCACTTTCAGTTGACAACTCGTGTATTGAATTTGGGCTAGGTGATTACAGGCTCACCTTGAAGCCTAGAAAAGGTTATGTGCCTGAAGTGCCTTCGACTTCGGTTTAGTCACTCCTGCCACTTAATACACTCCTACTGTGCCCTGTACAGGCGGTGCGCACTTATATCGAGTGCTCTAGACAGTTCAGACTCTCAGAGCAGCTATTTATATGTTTTGGAGGATGCACAAAAGGCCTGCCTGTGTCCAAGCAAAGGCTGTCACACTGGATCGTTGATGCAATTACGTTGGCTTATAGCTCTAAGAGCGTGAAATGACCTATGGGAGTTCGGGCACACTCAACCCGCGGACTAGCGTCCTCCTGGGCCTGGGGAAATGGCATATTTATTCAGGGCATTTGTATGGCGGCAGGCTGGTCGTCACCCAGCACTTTCGCGAGGTTTTATAACCTAGATGTGTTGTCGCTTGCCTCACATGTGCTGTCAGTGCAAGCAGCGCACGCGCCTACTCAGCCTCAGTTATGATCTGAGATGTGCCTCCATGGTTTATCACGTCTTTTAGGACTTGATCACCATCATACGCATCGTAAAACATGATTTAATTGAAATGAAACAATTTCAACTAATCTATATGTGAAAGTGCCGAAGCCGCCGCCATTTCACATTCTCTGTTTCACCGGAGGTAACTGTCCCTGGTGTGATGCGGCATCTAGTCAGTGTATCTGAGAGACGCGTTCAGAATCAGCACACGGTCACTGTTTAATGGGCTTTGTTTTCAAGCGCCCAACTCACGGCATTCGCTGTTCTTCTGCTGGCGGTCATCAAACAGCGTTGCATTGATGCGGGCGCCCCCTTCTGGATTGAGGGTGAATTGGCTGTATTCGTTGTAAGGCCTCATGCACTGAACTGAGATGCCTGTACCGTGATGGTTCGGTACGAATACATGTACCGTGCCATCCTTAATAAATAAATAAATAAATATATATATATATATATATATATACACACACACACACACACACACACACACACAGTGCTAAATATCCTCAAATGAAAGCAAAAGCAATTGAAGATCTGGCAAACTATCCAACATGTTTTTGCAGCGTCGAGCAATGTAGCCAATCATAGACAAATCTGTTGATTTCTTGAATGTAATGGCCAATCAGAAATGTTTTAGTTTGTCAGAATTCACTCACTGCTGAAAGTGCTGGATCGGTTTTTATTAATTGCAGTTTTGCACGCTTGTGAATCATCTCATGACAAGTGCAGGCACGATCTAAATAAGATATATTGTGATATTATACAATATTATGACAGTCACTTGTTGTATATATATATTATATATATATATATATATACACTGTACAGTCTAGCCTCAGGTATTGTCTGTGGTTTCATGTAAATTTTCTAATACCAGTAAGGAGTGCTCCTAATTTCACTGTATGCAGAAAAATACGACAATAAAAGCTTTCAATTCAATTCAATTTAAAAGTTTTATTAAGAAATTTAAAACAAAGCTCAAAACATCATGACTTTCAACTATTGAAACAAAAATGATTAAATAACTTTTTTCCCAATGCAAATACAATCAGCAGACCATTAAAGTTGTTGATAAAAAAAAAAAGAAGTAAAGAATGCATTAATAAAAAGATAACATTTAAGTGTTACAGAATTTACACTTCAATTAAGAGACTACAGTCTTCTTCATACATTGATTTATTTGTGGCACCTGCCACGATATCAAAACTGAACGCCACAAATAGACTGGACTGGGATTGGGACCTGCTGCTGTACACAAACCCAACACAACAAGAAAAGTTAGCAAAGCTAATAGGTTTCTGCAGCACGAACACAAACATGTAGTAGGCCATCGTTATTGTTGTTGCCGTTATGTGAAGTAGTGGTGTCTGACTAGGGTAAAGATGTGGGGTGATGACTTTTTAATGACTTGATAAAATCTTTGTCATTATTTTATCTTTGTTATTAAAAAAATAAGAACAAAGATACACATTATAACTACACATAATATACAAATAAAACAAACAATGGCTTATTTTCAGGTACAATAGGTGTAGCAGATGCATTGAAGAAAATGAATGAACAAATCTAAAAATAAAACACTATATAGACTGATTCCAAAAGCAACTGTTTTACAACTGTTCTCAAGTCAAGAATAGTGAGCAAATAATGACAAATTTAATTTTGGGTGAACTAACCCTTTAATGACAGTCAGCTGCATGTTTAGTGTCCTGTCCCTTTAAGACCTGCATGCAGCTAATATACAGGCACGCATCCGTTTTTCTCTCAACTGTTTACTTTCATTTTAGAGATAACCAACTGAGTCTGTTTGTAAACCTTGTGTGTTTTGACAGTATTAGCGCAAAAGATAACTCCGTTCAGCAAACAGGTGTTGTTTGACAGGCTTTTCAGTGCGCACGTTTCGGGTGAATGCGGCGCTCAGAAAAGGCATACGTCAGACCAGCGAGTGAATAAAACATTTAACCAGCAAGGCTTTAAAGCACATGCAAATAATGTACTTCTGTGACTGCGAATAAGTGAAGTATCCAGTGAGAGTCACTCGATGTGAATGCATGTGGTGTTGTGCAGTACAGACAGAGACACCAGAACTGCAGCTGACAGAATGTACGCTGTATCGCGATACTACAATATTTCTTCAAAAGCAGATCGTGAAGACATTTTTATCATCCACAATCACAAATCATCATATCACACACCCCTACTTCATCGTTTCACAAAATATATGGATTGGCTGTACACACAAAAATGCAAAGGTGTCGTTTTCAGATTTATCCACTCTGGAACCCGGTTTCAAAAAAACAGTTGATGGAAAATGCTGGATCCATCTAGACTCTAGAGGAAACACCAATATCATACAAATTTTTTACATATACAGCTAAACGCATCTCCGGTTGTACGGGGCCTTACTGTGATAGTTTTTTGTATGCCTGTGTAGAGCAGATGAATGATTGAAGCGCTTCCCACATTCAGTGCAGTGATACGGTTTCTCTCCAAGTGTGGATCCTCTCATGTGTTTTCAGATGCACTAACTGATTATATCTCTTGTCACAGTGTGAACACTTATAAGGTTTCTCTCCAAGTGTGGATCCTCTCATGTATTTTCAGATGTGTTGATTGACTATATCTCTTGTCACAGTGTGAACACTTATAAGGTTTCTCTCCAGTGTGGATCCGATTGTGTCTTTTCAGATGTGTTGAATGACTGAATCTCTTGTCACAGTGTGAACACTTATAAGGTTTCACTCCAGTGTGGATCCTCTCATGTGATTTCAGGTGTCCTGAGTGACCGAATCTCGTGTCACAGTGTGAACACTTATAAGGTTTTACTCCAGTGTGGATGTTCATGTGATGCTTAAGTTGTGATGCGTGTGTGAAACAATTCCCACATTGATCACAAGTGTACGGTTTCTCTCCAGTATGAACTCTCATATGTGCCATAAGGTTTCCTTTTCCTGCAAAATTCTTCCCACACTGATTACATGTGTATGGTTTCTCTCCAGTGTGGATCCTCTCATGTGTTTTCAGGTGTCCTGACTGACTGAATCTCTTGTCACAGTGTGAACACTTATAAGGTTTCTCTCCAGTGTGGATCCTCTCATGTTTTTTCAGATCTGCTGGCCTATTGAATCTCGTGTCACAGTGTGAACACTTGTAAGGTTTTACTCCAGTGTGGATGTTCATGTGATGCTTAAGTTGTGATGCGTGTGTGAAACAATTCTCACACTGATCACAAGTGTACGGTTTCTCTCCAGTATGAACTCTCATATGTGCCATAAGGCTTCCTTTTCGTGCAAAATTCTTCCCACATTGATCACAAGTGAACAGTTTCTCTCCAGTATGAACTCTCATATGCTGTGTAAGGTTTCCTTTTCCTGCCAAACTCTTCCCGCACTGATCACAAGTGAACAGTTTCTCTCCAGTATGAACTCTCATGTGAACATCAAGATTATATTTGCTTGTCAAACTCTTTCCACACTGAGTGCAGGTGAAATATTTCTTGGCTCTTCTTTTTTTTAAATCTTTCTGTTTGGTTTGAGAGCAACTCAAAGGTTTTTCTCCAGTTTTGACATGATTTTTCTCAACTTCACTCCATTTTTTGTTCTCCACACTTTCTTCAATAAACTCTAAAATAAAAGCAAAAACAGATAACTTGTCAGTAACTTGAAAAAAAAAAAACAGGAATGTGAAAGTAGATAAATGTTTGTTCATTCTGATGCAATTTTATATACTAAACTTCCCTGAAAATATCATTTTTAAAACATATACACAAATCACATGGTTCTATAAAGGAGAACTATTCAATATGTTTGCTCAACTACAAAATTATCTAACATACATTTTGTTGAAAAAAGTGTATTATTCAAGAGCTCTAAAGATTGTTGTAATAGAAACTACTTGAAACTTTATAACTGTCAGTATTATTAAACTATTATTAAACACTGGTGTGGTCTATCATGTTTTTTCTTGATGACCGCAAAAAAAAATAAAAAATCAACGTTATTTTTGATCATACAGATAAGAATAAAGTATAATTTGAAACTGCAAAGGGGCTACTTTTATTTGTGTATGGTCATAACAACAAAACAATGTGCTTTTGTAAAATAAAGAAAATAAACAAGGTGCGCTGTCAGCTCCGCTTTTGATATGACAATCAACCATGTGAGATAATATATTAATATTAATAACGTGATCCTGAGAGTCTTACAGTGATTTCTCATTTGTATGAAAAAAGGGTGACCCTTAATTTATTTGTGCTATTTTTGTTTTCTATAATATTCTATAGTTTTATAGGAGGAGGTTTAATAGACTTGGCAATTTCACTTTTCAGAAGTTTGTAGGTACTTCTGAAACTGCTGAATATACGTCAGGATGCGCATGCGTCGTAAGACTCTGTCCACAATGGCGGCGAGCCTGGAAGATATGATGAAGAGGAGAATTGTTGAATAAAGTCTTTTTTTGGTTTTCTTTGTACACAAAAAGTATTCTCATAGCTTCGTAAAATTATGGTTGAACCCCTGATGTCACATGGACTATTTTACCGATGTCACTGGTGAGTTTTTATTGTCTTTACGTTTAATCATTCTTAACATTTAGCGGTAGCTGGAGTTATACGTTATACATTTTCTTTTGTGATTTTTATATTCATTTTGTATTTATCTACTTTTTTGACAAACCAAAAGGTAAAGAAAACAACAAAAACAGGTTTATTTTCACAATCTTCCTTGATCATATTTTCTTTGGGTGCCAATGTAAATCTGACTCTCCTGATCTCCCTCTCTAAAACGGCTGCTTTATATGCAACATCATAATAATAATAATAATAAATATAGCTGCAAGCAGCGATTACGGGGCCAAGCCCCTGAAGGGGCTGTAGCACAGTGCAGAGCGGGAAGATAAAAAAATTCAAAACAGCACAAATTGAATTAATGTGAAAAACTTTGGAATTATCGGCGAGAACGAACAGAAGTTCAAATGAAATGAATGCAGCACGGATAAAAACATTTATTTCTAATCCAGGAGCAATACAGATTCGTACAATGCTGATCTGAATAAGAAACGAGTGGAAACAGCACAACATTACACACAATTTTATAAAGTCGCACCACGCAGGACTCGAACCCACAACACAACAGGGTTCAGAGCCAGTGGCCTAGCAGAGTGCGCCCCTCAGTTGACACACATTCAACAGGCTGCAGAAGAGAAGTTTGGGTGCTCACAAAAGCATGACAGAATTGTAAACATTAGCATGCTAAACTAACTTAATATTAGCATAGTTTATGGTTAGCCTGATACCTGAAGAGCCACATTAGAAAGAATGGCAACAGGTTAGCATGCTAACCAATTAACATGCTAAGCTAACTAGCATAAATCAAGTACAGGCATGGTCTAATTTGGAGAGGTATTTCTCCGGAACGGTAGTGATTATCAAAAATCTGTTCCGTCATTTCTGTCCGGCTCGGTCCAAAGATCACATGATCAGATTTTGGACAAAATTGAACAACATTTGTAGAAAGAGTAGCAAAAAAATTGTTTTTCATTCAATTCAATATGGCTGACAGGCACATTCATGGAAAATGACAAATGAGACATCGTCAGAATTGGCAGAACCCAGGGAATTAACTGATATTAAAACAACATCATTTAGACAATGTTTTCTAAAGTTATAAGTGTTTTTGCAAGAATCGTTATATCTCTGGAACACTTGGTAGTGCTGTCTTTAACTTCTGTGGTACCTCCGGGACATGGTGTTGATGATCCCTACCGATGTTTGTGCAGATATGTCAAATGGTTCAAAAGATATAGCAATTTATGTCAAATTTCAAAATGGCGCACACACAGCCGATCCTGGCATAATTGACATTCACAGATTCAGCATGACCCATATATAAAAGGGATGCACGATATTGGATTTTTGCCGATATGCCGATCATTTTCAACTCATTTTGGCCAATACCGATACTGATATATGTGACCCGTGCTGGCAAAATGAGTCGGAATGCGCAAATTTAAAAACATATCTTATATTTCTTATATTTTCATATTATTTTCTGTTAAAATACCTTCAAAATGACATATGACTTGTTGGAATCGGACAAAAAATGAGCTACAGCTGTTTGAAAGCAATGGAGGCAGCAGATCTGATTTCGAGAAAAAAATCGAGTTAGAGATTCCAAAGCAAAAATCACCAAGCAACGTTGCATATTTTCCTCCAATTCTTTTCTTAATAATAATTACTATATTATTAATCACAATATAGCAATTTTTATTTTATCTTTGCTATTACAAATAAGAATAAAGATGCAAATAAACAGTAGCCTAGTTTAATCAAAAGCAGCGAGTGATCTTTTCTTTTAATGTATGATTAACATTGAGACAGATCTATATTAAGACCTACTGTAATGCATGGATCAAATATAATGTTACACATCAGATATTCCCCCAACCATTAAATAAACGTTCATGAAAGACACAACAGATTATGATTGTGTGAATCTCGCCAAGACATATTTCGCAATAATGTACTTTATAAGGGAGATTGCGCAGTCGCGGAAAGGCACAAATGTCAGTCAGCGCGATCGTTTTGTTTTCATCAGCATAGGTTTAAAAATCATATTTCACTGATTTGGACTCATGTCATCGAGAATTCGATATGAATATTCACAAAGCTGGAATGCTGCACTTTGCAACAATAGACCTAAAACTTGTGGCGAGAAGCAGCAGCAGTCAACCAAAAGCGAGCAAAGAAAAAGGTACTCCTCAGAAAACGTACAAATAAAGATAACTTTAGATGTTTGATTACTATTTCAGTGTATATATAAAATTAATTTACAAGGGTCATGTATGTAATAATTTTTTTCATGTAAGCTCAGACCTTTAAATAAAAATATACACATTATTTTATGACTTAAATTACTGCTTTATTTAATCAGAAACACAGTCTAAATGTTATTGGGGGTAGGTCAACAGCGCCCCCTACAGATTAAAACTCCTTACCGAACGGGCTTTAGGACCCAGGGAGGCTAACACTGCTGCCGCTGCACGTGCCATTACGATTACACCAAACACGACATTCTGTAGGTGCTTTCACTGATTAAATGCAGCGATCCAAAAAAGTTAATCTAATCATCATTCAGACAAAATCTTTCTTTTATTCGACAAAAACTCAAGATGGCACCGCGTATGGCTGCTGTGGTGTGGAATGCTTCCATTCTTTTATTGTTTTTGTTTGTTCTGTGTTTAGTCATTATCTTACTAACCAGAAACCAACTACTGAACATGAGGCAACACACACACACTGGATTTTTTTTCCGGTTTTTGATTATCCAGATGCTTTGTTAGATGTTCTAGTCGGACGGGCAGCGGTCCTAGTCAAACGCGCGCTCAGACGGAAAAGAGGGAAGCGCACCGGTGTCGTGCCGAATTCTGCACCCTGCCAGATTATGCATCCCCTAGTATTGGTAGGTTTAGGAATAGGTGTGGGGGAGGGGTTAGGATTAGGGGTGGGGTTGGGATTAGGCAATCAGGTAGCGATTTCAACGAGGGGATGCATAATCTGGCAGGGGTGCAGATTTCGGCACAACACCGGCACGCTGGTTAAGCTCCGCGAACACAGCTTCCAAACAGCGTCCCTAGTATCCATCTACAAAATCTCCGATCCCTTCTTAACAAAACGGATTAACTACTTCTCACCTGCACAAACAAGGATTTTTCTAACTCTATTGCATTGTGCTTCGCTGAAACCTGGCTGAGTGAAGCCATTCCGGACAACGCGCTTCATTTGCCGGGCTACCAGCTGTTCAGAGCGGATCGCATCACAGAGTTAACGGGGAAAACGAGAGGTGGTGGACTATGTTTCTACATAAATGAAGGTTGGTGTACAGATGTAACAACTCCGAAGAAGATGTGTTCTCCTAATTTAGAGGCGCTCTTCAAAAACTGTTCTACTCGCCGTGGGAGTTTTCCTCTTTCATTCTTGTGAACATGCCTCCGGACGCGTGCGTGAGGGCCGTGATTATATGATTTCTGCCATAATCGAGCAGCCCTAGCAAAAACTCTTAGTCTACCACATCCAGCTCTCAAACGTATTCTGAACAAGTTCTGTATTATTTTAGTGACTTAAAAGTTTTAGTTTTTCACCATGTTATTTTCTCTAAAACACAAACACGTAGGCTACATTCATGCTGCTCACATATTATTGTAGCCCAGTTTCTTCTGATTACAGTGTAATCAAACTTAAGTCTGTTTTTAAGATACTGAAAAAGCACAAATATCAGGGCATGTCAAAACTTCTTCAGGGCCCCAAAACCCCCTTAGACCCCAGAGGGTCAATGCTTCGTAAGCCTAATTTACCACAAACAGTCATTAAATATGAATAAAGACTAACCTCCTTGTTCCTCTTGTTTTATTCTGCAGGTTTCTGGTTCCTCGTGTTTTATTCTGCAGGTTTCTGGTTCCTCGTGTTTTATTCTGCAGGTTTCTGGTTCCTCGTGTTTTATTCTGCAGGTTTCTAGTTCCTCTTGTTTTATTCTCCGGGTTTCTGGTTCCTCGTGTTTTATTCTCCAGGTTTCTGGTTCCTCTTGTTTTATTCTCCAGGTTTCTAGTTCCTCTTGTTTTATTCTCCGGGTTTCTGGTTCCTCATGTTTTATTCTCCGGGTTTCTGGTTCCTCATGTTTTATTCTCCAGGTTTCTAGTTCCTCTTGTTTTATTCTCCAGGTTTCTAGTTCCTCTTGTTTTATTCTCCATGTTTCTGGTTCCTCATGTTTGGATTCTGGTTCAATCATGTTCTCCTCTCTCTCTTCTTTAACAAACATCACCTTCACAGCAGATCTCAGTTCAGATGATACTCCTCCAGATATTCCTGCTTGCTTCAACACTTATAAATAATTTCAACAACAGAGAGCATGGTGAAACTGAACTTCTTCCTCTGAGGTTTAATGGTGTTTGTCAAACAATCGTCAGTGTTTTTAGCGCCATCCGCTGGACTGGAGAGAAGTGAAGAGGAGGGAAAATAATACGGGGAAAATTATAATATAAGGTAAGCTCATTTGTTTTCTTTAAAAAAAATGTCGATCTGCACAAATAAATGAAAAGGAATTAAAACTATAGGCTTGCATGGTGTTTGATCAGCATCAACAGTCCTCATGATTGAGAATTAGAGGAGAAAAACGAGCGAATTTTTAGTCAAATATATCATTGAATATCACACAATATTGAAGCATGTAATATGCTAATTAAGATATATGGAAACACATGACAATGATAAGATGTAGTCTAATTAAAAATACTAATAAAATAGAATAAATCTAAATCAGCAATTGAACAACTGTTGATGACAAAATTGTTAAAGATCCAAAGGAAATAGCAAACTACAGGGCCAATTTTTATACGAATCTTTATAGTTCAAGGTATTCAGAGCAGACAGCATCCTCATTTCTAGACTCAGTTAATTATCTGAAAGTGATAGAATTTTTTTTGTGATAGCATTGATACTCCTGATTAAGTAAAAGAGCAATTAAGGGTTTGAAAAGCAATAAGTCCCGAGTGTGTGATGGACTTACAGCTGAGCTGTACAAATTATTTGCTGATGAACTTACTCCCTTTTTAACTCAGGTTTTTAGAGAAAGTATTGAAAAAGAGGCTTTACCTCCTACATTGATGCAAGGTATCATAACTTTAATTCCTAAACCTAAAAAAGATCTTACCAACTGGTGACCCATCACACTCCTTAACAATGACTATACAATTTCCACCATATTTGCTAAAAGACTTAAAAATTGGCCTGTTCTTGAACCTCTCAAAGTGTGAACTGATGTCCATCAAAGAATGTAATTTGTCAGAAATTTGAGAGATCAGGTATCTTATTTAGGTGTTATTATAACAGAAAGTGAATTAGAAAGATGCTCCTTAAATTTTAATTCATTAATTGAGAAAACTAAATATGATCTCTCATTGAAGGGAAGAATCTTGCTAGCCAAAGCTGAAGGTTTGTCAAGGTGAACATATGCTGCTCTCTCTTTAAATGTTGACACTGCCATTCTTAAAATATATATATTTTTTTTTTAGCTGACACTTTTATCCAAAGCGACTTACAATTGCTATATATGTCAGAGGTCGCACGCCTCTGGAGCAACTAGGGGTTAAGTGTCTTGCTCAGGGACACATTGGTGTCTCACAGTGGATTCGAACCCGGGTCTCTCACACCAAAGGCATGTGTCTTATCCACTGCGCCATCACCACCCATAATTGATACAATGCTTCTCAACTTTGTTTGGAAGAATAAAACTCATTTTATTAGAAAATCTGTACTGTAAAGGGGGTTTAAACTGTCTTGATTTCACCACTTTAAAATAAATTGGATAAAAAAACTGTATCATCTATATGGAATCTGATCCCTAATGTTTTTTTGTTTTTGTTTTCAAACTACAGTCATGGCCAAAAATATTGGCACCCTTGCAATTCTGTCAGAAAATGCAACACTTCTCTAAGAAAATTGTTCCTATTGCAAATGTGTTGGTATTCACATGCTTATTGTTTTTTTTGCACTGCAACAACACACAAAAAAAAAAAGAGAAGAAAAGTCAAACTTGATAAAACTCAAAAATGGACTGGACAAAATTATCGGCACCTTGTCAAAATTGTAAGGAATAATTGCTTTTCAAGCATGTGATGCTCCTGTAATTTGTATTTAGACACACCTCGAGACAAGCAATATAGTAATCACAGTTCATAGAAGGATGAGAATGGAAAGAAACTGACCATGAGTGTCCAGCGTTGTTCTCGTTAATTGAACCATCATATCCCCCTGCATCCAGCTGCAGTGGAGATGCATGGAATATTGTGACGAGGTCATTTTACTAGTTCTCCTATAGCATGAAAGAATCCATCCATTTGAAGAAATCAGGATTTTAGTTTTGACCCTTTTCATTGACCTGGCACTGCCATTCCAGAGGTTCGATGTCTGAAAGGAATCAAGTACAAAGGCCTTGAAGTGTGTGATTTTACAGTAAGCAAGGTCAAGTATGCATTGATAACCTAAAACAAAACAAATTGATTTACACAGTTGTACCCCTTATTCTGGGTACACACCACAAGATAATCGGGCTGATTTTGGGTCGATTTCTCCCCTTCTGACAATCCTAGGCAATGTCCCGATTATCTTGGTGGTTCTAAAGATGATCCTATCAGATTTTCCTGTGGTGTGAGGTGAGTTAAGAGTGACTGAATCTGCTCGGAAGAACATCGGAGGCGCCCCGATTACAAATCGTAAATATTCAAAAATCCACCACACACTATAGGAGCAAAACGGTTAAATCTAGATTTTTTTTCACATCTCATAAGATTTTTTTTAATCTTTTAGTGTGTGCCCAGCATTACAGTGCATTTATTCATGTCTAGAGAAAAACTTATTAAACCAAAATATTTCAGAATAACAATTATTATTATTATCCGATTGCATTAAGTGGACTAAATGGTCTTTGTTCAGGTCCAGTTTGCCTCCCTTTCTCTGCCTGCTCCGTACATTCTGCCGCAGTCCAACTTGGATCTCAATAGATATTCCCTTTTCCAATTTTTTCTTTTTAGTTTTATGTTGTACATTAGTAACACTGCCTTTAAAAAAAAATTCTTTGCCTTTCTCAAAAGCACTTTTTTTAGTCATCAGGGATTGTCCCAGACTTTAAATCGCACAACAAGAGGAACGTTTTTCTATCCATTTTTGGAATCCAGCTACCAAAATGTTTGGTTGATAGGCATGGCCTATTCATCAGAAGCTGTTATACTATTTAATATAATTATTTAACTCAACACCACAGCTCATATATGTTGCTTGACCAATTGGATTCATGTAGCTAAGCTAGTTAATAAAAATGTTAATTACTAATTTTAATGTTTAATTAGATGTTCCGCTCAGTGTGCAGGGAGGATTGCCAAACACAGTATTATAATATTTGTGTTTGTCTTTGGTTTGGACTGTTGTCGTTCTAATCATTGCTATAACCACATATCACATTTTTGATTTTCCAACTTGCATTAAACATACTTGTGTGCATGTAAACATACAAAAACATGAATTGAGGACATGTGAAAGCAGTTTCTTGAATTTAAACAAGTTAGATTCAGCTGAGTTTTACTTTGTCATTTATGTTTCTTTAATTTATTTAGTAATATCTTGTGTTTTAGCATCCAGAGAGAGCATGCATTCTGATAACACCTACAATGTGTAATGCATTGCTGCATGTATTTATGCATGAATAAAATGGGAAAAGTTGACTCTCTGGCTGTATGTGTGTGTGTGAGTGTGTATTAGTAGCTACTAGAAGCACAACCTTTTATGGGCAATGTATGCAAAATGACCTTTTTTTTTCTTTTGGTCTTGCTTCTCTTAAATTGCATTTTAGCTCTCAGAAAACACCCATTAACAACATCTCTCAGTTGCTAATTTTTTATTAAATTGTTGCAAGGCTCTTGACAAACACAAAACACCAGAGAACATTAAAAAATATATTTATTTGAACAAGCATCCAACAACATTTGAGTTTAATTGCAGTCGGTGAAAGTTATGATGCAGCAAAATACACAGACAAAAAACAATGAGGAACAACAGAAACGTGTCCTGGCTTATTATGTGAATAACATAAACAGCTGTACATCTAAACAGGGTGTATGAATATTCGGCTTTATTACCTTTTCGAAATAATTCATCAAACAAGAGCTGAAGAAAAGACAACACACTCAATTCACTTGTTTGTAGTTCAAAAGGCCACGCCCAACACAGAACAAGCTCATGAATATTCATACTAACCCCGCCCATTGGAACGGTTTTTCACGGGAACTGAATATTACACAACACCGTATTACAACATATTGCCCTTCCGTATAAAGGAGACATTTTCCTACACTAGTTTTCTGTATATGTTTTTATGCAGCTCATGTTTTTTTTTAACAGTAAAGGACGTTTATGACATGACAAGCAGGTATCGATCAGTCCATTATAAAACAGTCCAAATAGAATCAAAATCCATTTTAGATCACAATCGGAAGTTATTACAAGCACTCGATGATGATTTAAAGTGGGTTTTGAGCAAAAACGTTAATAATTACATACATTTTCAATGTAGCTTGATGCTAATTGTACCTCTAAATGTATTCTTGTAAGCATTATGGATATTTTGTATTTCTGATGAAGAAAAACAAGTCATTTATCTTAATTTAATGATGTATATTGAGCAGCAAACAATGTAAACCACATGAGATACATACGCTACATGAAGAAAAATTGCATTGTTGGTCGGCGCCCCCTAGCGTGCAGGTGTGAATTAGGCGAACATTAGTTTCGAAACCAACATTCGCGGGCGATTTGCCTCGCTTTTCCACATCGCGCTCAGTGCGGAAAGGCCTTTAGATGCATTTCAGGGGAAGGGTCCACAGATTCTCATAGTTGGCCCTTTGGTTGGGTGAGAGGGGCATAAGAGATTATTTGTTAAATATAACAAATAGTTCTGTTTCTGATCGGTCCAAACGCTACATTGTATTCTTTTCTATATTTCTAGACAAATATGAAAGCAGAATGAAAAATAAAATATGGTTAGTGATAAAAATAGAAAGAACACAGAAATGCAAAGACTGTGAATTAGCACATATGTGACCCTGGAGCACAAAACCAGTCAAAATTGCGATTTATACATCATCTGAAAGCTGAATAAACAAGCTTTCCAAGTCTGCAGCCAGATCCTTCTGGTAAAATGAGTGTAAATGCGCACGGGCTATTTTGAGCTGCAGGCAAAAAAATATTAAAAAGTGAAAAATGTAGATTTTAGTCTATTTTGAGGTTTTCACAAAAATGAGTTAATTAAACCCTAAGGAAGATTATGAAGGTGGACAATCAGATTTGGGCCACATTCAGCTTTAATGTTAACGTAGATAGATTTCACTGACTGCACATGTTGAATCACTGTTTGTCTGTCTTGAAATGTCTGAGAAGGGATGTACCGTCGACATTGGTCTGCATCTGTCGGTGCGGCGCGGATTGGCTTTAAGTGTGATGGCAACAGAAATTAAAGTCTGCGTGAACTGGAAGTTTGCGACCGTTTTTTGACGTACTTCCGAGAGAAACAGAATATCGAATGAAGAAAACAAATTGATTGGATGTAGTAAAGTAGGCGTTTCATTCAGAAATGAACAGACAGTTGGAGGGGCGTGGTTACGTCATGCTCATGCCCAAGCCGTCAAACTGACGTCATCAGAAAAGGCCCATCATTTTAGAGGAGTGGAGCATTTTCAGATTTAGATGAAAGATTAAGGCAAACTCATTTTTCTTGTGGATTGACTTGCATGGATGAATTGTTCACCACAAAAATAGCAATGAACGCTTACAAAATAAAGTCAATTTTGATTTCACGCGGACTTTAAACAATTAAATTACCTTCCTGCCGAGTGAATGCATGGGCTATTCTTTTAATTACTCCTATTTTTAATCCTCTTTCCACTCTCAGAGTACTGCAGTTTCTTTCCAGAATGTGTTTGCAAAAATGATGTTGAAACTCTGTCCACATTGATGGCAGGTGAAGTAGGCTAACTGTCGGATTTGGTCTGGTTTATATCATCGGTATGGACTGTTCTGCAGCCATGAAATCGGCTCCTATATAGATTTTTCTCTTTTATTTCTTGATTTTCTTTCAGTGCCATCAGGTCTAAAGTGAAAAAAGACAAATACAAGTTAAAAGCAATTTAATAGCTCATCAAAACCAAGATATAAACAGCAAAACCAACATCATGCAACAAAACTGTTTTTATAGACCAGTCCTGAATCTTCCATTCACGTCTAAAATATTAGTCCTCTTTATTAAGCAATGGTACTTGTGAACAGATTCAATTTGCATTTAACCCTTTAGGCTCCAGCAGATTTTGGAAAAAATGCTGGATTTTGACAATCAAGATTTCAAAAGCTTGTGGCTTGAAAGGGCTTAGAGATCTACTATAAATTAGAAAACTGTTGGGCATGACAGGGTGTAAATATACTCATCTTATTTGTATATTATGTCATCTTGAATTTCATAATATTCAGGAAATAGTAGATATTGGGTGTTTCTCAAACGGAGGCTGCATCCTTCCTAGTTCAGTCCTTCAGAGTCTTGTAGGCTAGACTCCTCCTCGGCATTAAATGCTAGAATAAGACGGTCTAGTAAGTGCGCGTGGCTACGTCACATATGTTCCCGCCCTCACAGTCACGAAAACACTAATAAAACTTAGTTTTGGAAAAACAGTTTGTATTACAAATCTTTATATTATTTGGCTATTAATGCAATACAATTAATCACAGCCGTCTACAATCTCCCTGTGGCTGTGTACGTTATTGTCAGTTTAGCGTTTAGTAAGTAATTTACACCAAAACAAAAGATAACATCTATCCTTTCATGTCCGAAAACGTTATTTTTGTCTTAGATTTCATAATAAATTCAGACAAGCTCGTTTTTCGTCAGTTTATTTTCATGGTTTAGAATCGAAGTACTACATGTCTGCCATCTAGTGGTAGGGAATACAAATCCATATTAGGAACTACAGTCTATTTCATGAAGTATGACGTCGCAATTTGACTTTGGCGCTTAGAGGGTTAAGCAAATCAATTATTCAAGTGATGCATGATCTTTTGGCATCTAATCATGAGTACATCTTTCTTCTAACACTAATAGCGCTTTTGACAACATAGATCGCAACATTGTTTTGGTTAGCTTGAGAACTTTGACATGAAGTCAGCACAACTGTCCAAGTTAGTACAGAGTATTACTGATGTTGTGGCTGTATCAACCAACTGTTAAGATCAACAAAAAACTCGTTAATGAAAATAAGCACCAATGGATTTCATTGTTTACTAATCATGTCTGCGGGCAATGTATGAAGAAAAAAAAAATCATCCCCGGTCATGTCACTTTCTAGTACTGAATAACATTTCTGTGGATCCCTCAGTTTGTAAGGACTCTCACCTGTGTGACGGTTGTTTTATGACTGAAACTCTCGTTTGAAAGGCCTCTCTCCAGTGTGAATCCTCAAGTGTGAGTTCAGATTTCCTGCTTGTAAGAAGCTATCTCCACACAGTTTGCAGATGAAAGACTTCTCTCCGGTGTGAACATACATGTGTTCTTTAAGGTTTCCTTTTTTAACGAAACTCTTTCCACACTGTTGACATGTGAAAGGCCTCTCTCCAGTGTGAATTCTCATGTGTACATGAAGGTTTCCTTTTTGTGTGAAAATCCTTCCACATTGATGGCAAGGGAAGTTTCTTTTAGATTTAGTCTTCCGAACCGACTTTGTTTCAGTCCGTATGAAATCATGTTTCTCGTAGTCATTTGTCTCTTCTATTTCTCTCAGTTCTTCTTTCTCCTCTTTCAGTGCCATCAGTTCTAAAGTGTAAAAGACAAATACATGTTAATGGCTCAAAGCAGCAGACATCAAAACCAACACAAGTACCAAAACTGGCTAATTATAGACCTGTCCTCTTCACTACGCTATGGAACTTGAACGATTTCTGTCAGGATTTAAGCATCATCTTAGGAAGTTTGTTTAAAAACAGATTTATTCAGTAATGAAACGACTGAAGTCTTTGATTGAGTCATTGAATCATTCATTCGAGAGTCGTTCAAAATGACTTATTTATTCAGTAAATAAAGGGTGATCTAATGGATTTTTTCGAAGGCTTGAGTCGTGCAGCAATATGCGTTCATGCTTCTCAAAAAAAAAAAAAATTCACTTTTTTTTTTTCAGCTAGCATAAAAACGGCCGATTGGTTTCCTGTTTCTGTGAAGGCCCTCCCTAAGAAATTCGCAATGGGCTCTGATTGGTTAGCTGGCCTAGTGTTTTGATTGGCTAAACTGCCTCTACTGCACGTCTACTCTAGATGTCCCGCCCCTCACCTCAGCGGCATGTGCTCTGGTTGTATTGTAAACAATGGCGTTGTCTATATTGCTTACCAGTTTGAGCCTGATTGAGACGCAGAGGATATTAGTGAAGAGGATCACACAGAACCTGTGCAAGCACGGCTTTTAATGGTAGCCCTATGTTTTTTGTTTGTTGTGGTCTCATACTTTTAGATACGCTGTTATTATGCTACTGCTTATGTTAGCTCTTAATATACGGTTTTATAATTATTAAAGCTACAGTACGGCAACCACATGCACGTCCATGTTTAACGCTCGTCATAGCTGTGTGAAAATTAGGGCTTTCACGATTATGAACGATTAAATTGTTTAAATCGCAATAACCGTGACTATTGTTATTGTTTTAGGGCTTTGCCGATTATCCCGATTTATTGTCTGTTTTTTATGGCTATTGTAATTAATTATGATGTTATCTTTTAGTCTTTAGTTATTATTTTGCAGTGTAAGATTACATAGAGCACTAGGGCTGTCACAATGGCTGAAAAACTAAATTCGAATTTTGTACCTAAATATAAAAAAAACAAAAAAAAGCTTTTGGCTTCTCTCCTGAGGCCACAAGAGGGCGCATCGAGCAAAAATATTCCTAATCCACGGTTCTTCAAAAGCATAAAACAACACGACTATCTTTGAAAAATGTGCATATTTAAAATAATGGTTAGCCATATATAATTAAGTTGCTTAAACGATTAGAAGCAAAAAAAGCACCATGTATATACACAGTTTAATACAAAGCACGGAAAACCAATCACAAAGAGTAACGTTACTTTTTACGTTTAAAAACATTAGATGCAGTGGAATGGGGAGAGACCCGTCCCGCCATAAATCTGAGACCCGTTTTTTCAAAGTTGAACTTGCAATAATTTTAAATGGCTTTCTAAATATCTGACTCTCTTTTGCGACACACGAGTGCAACAGTGATAGATGTCCCTCTGGAAAATGCGCAAAATATGCGTTCTGTGTGAACGGCTTGGTTTCAGTTTTGACGTAAACGACATCTCCGCATTGATGTTCTCTTTTTCCGCAGTATTTTGAATGAACAACGTAACAGTGGGTTCAACTGGATAGGTTGAAAAAAGCATCAAAATGCAATGACACCAACCTACATCATCGCATCTCGTGCGCTACTGATAAGGCTGCCTGACGCACACCTAAAATTTGAAGAAATTTTGTAGGCAATGCTATGCTAATTCTGTAAAAGACAATTTCCCCCTTTGCATAGAACTTTGAGCTTCGTAACTCTGCAGACAGGCAAATTTAAATCTAAAATGATGGCATAGTAATAGTATTTATTTTTACTATTATAAAAGGCCCCGTCCACACGGAGAGGTGTTTAGCTGTATACGCATAAATCTTGTATCGTATAGGCGTTTCGTCCCGACGGATCCGGCGTTTTGGGAGAGCGAAACCACTATGTTTTGAAACCGGGTCCCACGAGTTAATAAATCTGAAAACGCCACCCTTGCGTTTTCGTGTGGATCGTGAATCTGTATATTTGCAAGGTTTATGCGCAAGTCTAATCTGTTTTTAGTGTATCTCTGTGACACGTACAGTGCCACATGCTGGTCTGGCATGTATACTACAGTTTTGTGTGGACGCAGATATTTTTGGAGACGAGGGGATAGGGAAAGCTCTGGCTCCATGTGGACGTAGCCTATGACACCATTTTAAATACTTCTATCATTTGTTCAGACTGTTGTAAAACTTGACATTTGGGGGATTTAAGATAAAACTAAATGTATTGCAATGCATTTATATGTATTATTTATTATTTCAATCAGGGATGCAAACTCATCATGGGTGAAAAAGGTGACAAAGACGCTTGTGATTGGCTACAATACTCAACACTGCAAAAGGACGTTAAATAAACGTGTGTAATTCGAAACCAGAGCAAGCACACATAAAACACACAGGACTATAAGTGGGTATAGAATTGAATTGGTACTAATAGTACTGTAAAAAAGACAAAAAGAGGGGTCACATGGTCTAAAAGCGCTTTCATTTGGACACTTTCTGTAGAGCTGGACATCTGAATAAGGATCAAATGAGTGAAAACCAACCTGTTTGTTCCTCAGTATCTTCTTGCTTCATGCTGAATACTTCTAAAATCTTTATGTCTTCACTCTCCTGCTTAATAAAGGCCATCTTTACTATAGTGTGTCGCTTCACCGGGAATGTTTCTGTGTTGGGGGAAGAAAAAGACAAAGCTAAGTTAATCTCTCCAGTCAGGAACAGTTAATGGCCTGATTAGCCCCAAAACAACTCAAAACTAGTTCTAAAAATGAACAAAACACAAATATTTCAAAATATATAGAATTGGGGGAAAAGTGCCCCAAATGCAGGAATCATTACAACAATAAATGTTAAAAAATGTGCGTGTAACAAAACAATAATGAATATATCTTGAATTGTCCTGCTATGAACAATGAAGACAGTAATCATTCAGATCTCACAAGTACAACACACTATCAGTTCTTGCTTCATAAAGTGAATTATGAATTAGATTAATGAGTTACCTGAGAAACTGACTGATATCAGTGTTTGTAACTCACTAAAAAGAGCCGACTTCTCAAAGACAGTAATCATTCAGATCTTGGTTCATAAAGTGACTATGATTCATAACTCACTAAAAGTGTTTTACTCAGGAATCAGACTCAGTCCTCGCTGAATGTTTTTCACTCATTAGAAAGAAAAGGCTCAGTAGTTTTTACAAACTTGTGTTGTATTTACAGAGTTTCTCTCATCACCGACTGAATAACTTCATAATCATCCGATTCACGATAACAATAATGAGACGCATCTGTTACTCACGCGTGGAAAATAACACTGATGTTGGAAAAACGACTGAAATCTGAACAGTTTGCATCGATTTTAACAGTTTAAAAGAGTAAAAACACAAACCTTCCTTCTGCCTAAAAACAAGAGACGCAGTAGCGCGGCCTTGTGACGTCATACACTCACGCCAAAATAAAAGTCCTCTTTATTCTCTTGTAGATTTCCAGGAAAATACATAATTCTTTTAAGCAGCCCTGTGTTATGCAAGAACTGAAGAACTACCTCAGAGATCAGTTTATGCTCGTCACTGTGTCCAAACAGTGGACACTGCCAATGTAACTGATATGAATAATTAATTTGCTTTCTTTTCTTTCCTATATTTAATTATTTTATATGTTGTTTATACTGTTATAAATGATATGTGTTTCATAATAAGATATAGGTATGGTATCATGCTTTCCTCATGATTACATGCATCTTGTTTGTTTTGGGGTAGTAGTAGTATGTCGTTCTTGTTGTACACAAAGCTGAAATGTGTTGCCGTGTTCACTTTATAACGATTTCATGTTATCTGCTGCAAGTCGATTATTGTCTGCAAATCTTCACGGCCAAAGGGGCAGCCGGTGTTTGGCCTTGTTGAAATTAAATGCCCCAATGTAGCAAGCTATGTTGACTGTCCATATATTGAGATCAGTGAGGGCACACATACATTAAGGAAGTCTCATCCATACTTTTGGCAAATCCAGGGCCAGATGTTGATTTCTGGTTTGGATTGGTGCGACTTTGTTGTCTACACACAGGAAGACATGTTTATTCAGAGGATTATCAGAGACAATGAAATCACCAAAACAATGAAAGAAAAAATTGATTATTTCTGTTTTTATTTTTACCTCAATGCTTATCTAGATAATTAAATCCTGATAACCTGTCTCACTTCTCTTACAGAATGCTAATATTTTTCTTACTGGCAGTTCAATCTATTTCAATACAATTGTACATATGTTTGGTTTAATTTTTATCATTCACTTTTAACTGAAACTGATACTTTGTGTTTTTCCTCACTCCTGGGTCCGAGTGTACGTCTTAACTTATACAAGTAGGCTGCAGTCAGTTATTCTGAGACCACTATGTGCTATATGTACATATGCTATCTAATACTGATTTATTAAATTGCATACTTTTTCTGTGAATGCTATTTGTTGTTGTTTTTTGAGGTAACAATTCATTAGCACCTGAAATATAGTATTTTTATATAATATACTTATGTTGTTTGTAATGAACAGATTGATAAAACAAGAAATATTTCCGACAATGACTGACAACAGGAAGATGACATGTCAATCGTTTGAAATATTTATTATTAACAATAACAATTCTCTGGTCATTTGTATAGATTTCAAAAAACGAACAATTATAACAAAGTGGCTGAAGAAACTATTGTAACATATTGGCTAATAAAATATTTGAACAATTAAATTAAATAAAAAAAACTGCTATTTACAGACAAAAATGGTGTTTCTCACAGAACCCAAACACTACTCTGGCTTCTTTGCCCATGCTTTTATAAGAGGACCGTTCTCATAGTTGGTCAGGAGACATGCAACAGTATACAGCTGATTAATGTTGCCAAAAAGCCGAAGTGGAATCTCGGTGTCAAAGAACTTGTGTTCCTTAACACGGCGTATGAGGCGCTCAACAGTCGTGCAATTGCTTGGGTCTCCCTAGCCTCACAGGCAGACATCTGGGATCTTCCAGAGAGAAATGCTGGCGTATAGATCTTGCAAGGCACAAGGTCATCAACAAGGAAACCTCGGTCAACCCTGATGGCCATCCCAGGTCTCAAAAGGGAGAGAATTCCAGACTCTCGCGTGATCTGTTTGTCACTGATGGAACCAGCATACAGTGGAGAGATAAATGTTACTGCCCCGTGAGGAGCCACTCCAAGCAGCCCTTTGAGAGTACAGTGGGACTTGTATGTTGAGAAAGTTTCACTTTGGAGAAGAGGTGATGAAGGGCTCTGGCACCTCAGCTCTGTGCAATCCAGGATAACTGTAGTGTCTGCATAGTCCTTAAACTCTTACACTAAATGGACTGCATAGTCCTTAAACTCTTACGTTAAACTATTACAATAATGCACTCTGGACATTTGTCATTAATATAACACCATAGAAACCGTCTCAAACGATCTATTAAAATAAAAAGAAAGTCGTGCCTGAAAGCTGCATATTTTTTTTGCTTTCAGCTTTGTCACTAGATAAATAACATGTATATTTTTTTTTATTGGTTAAAATGAATAGAGAATATCGTGTTTTTCCGTCACCTTAACACACACACACACACACACACACACACAAGACCATAGGCTTATCTGTTGCTGCAAAGTACTACAGAACAATCACAATGTATGTCAACAATAACACCAACACAATAATTTAGACAAAAAGTACTATTCATTATACTGAGTTCCAGTTTCGTTATTTAATTAATTAACTGTAGTCCATCTACCCCTACCGTCTCCATACTTAGCTAATGGACATCTTACCTTGTGAAAAACCGTATGTCTTTGTCCGAGGAAGCAAACCGATGAATTCCAAAGCGCTGATTAATTGTCAGCTTCTCAACTTGTTCCCTCAGCCTGCGGATCTCCTCTCTGAGAGACATATTGTCATCTAGAGCTAAATCGACAGCTGCGGGATCTGGAGCCGAAGCGTAGTCGTGGTCCATGCACACCTCATCATTGTCAACCGCTGTGTCATCCTCCAACAACTGTGGCGGCGGTCGCTCCCTCCTCTCCCACACTCCCGGTCTTGAAGTGGGTAAGGTGAAATCGTTCCACTCAAACAATGATGGAACAGCTCCCTTGACTAATAGCCGTCTCCCCGTCTCTGTCTGTGGCTCACGAACATCCTCTTTTTTGAAATGCCGGCTACATACGCGGGTATGGGGAGTAACTTTGAAGTTGTCCCTCCGTATAGCGACAAGCCATTTTCGCTTAGTTTCCGCATCCGATGGAAAAGTATGAAAACTAAGTACACTGTTGTACTTACTGGAAGCCTGACACAGCGGTACACAACAATGTTCAGCTGTAGTGCTGCTGGTTCGCTGAAATTTAAATGTTTTTTTAGCAGACATCGTCCTCAACTGGTACACAAATCTCCTCAGCGGTATGACAGCGGAACTGGCTCAGCTGGCTGAGATTTTAGCGGAAGCACGTCATCGCCTCCTTGTGCATATAGCCCATTACAAGCACGCTCTGGCAGATTTAAAACAGCCATCAATTAACAATCAAAATGGACAAATTTGTTATTAGAGGAGCAAACAAGAAGAGTCGCAGCATCAGCAGTGAAGGTAGGAGAGTCCTTGAAGAATGGAGGAATCAGCTTGCTGTTAACGAGCGAGATGGACAGCCAGCTTGCTCTGTAGTAAAATACTGGGTGTACGCAAAATTTACTATGTCAAAAGACATTTCGATTTCACCCATGCGACTTTTGACAAGAAATATCCACCTGGATCTCAGGAAAGATCTCTCAAGATAACTAGTCTTGAAAAAAATGCCATTGCTGAACAGAATACAATGCAAACTTAAAAGTGTCTCAGGCCGTGACATTAGCAACGTTCAAAATTTCCTGGCTCCTTGCCAAACCATTCAGTAATGGGGAGTTAGTTAAGAACGGTTTTCTGGAATCACAATGTCTGTTTGATGATCTGAGCAACAAGAGCGAGATAATTCGCCGGATAAAAAGTTTACAGCTCAGCAATGACACAGTTAGAAATGTCTGAGAATTTGACAGAACAACTAAAAACTAAGCTAGCCACTGCTTCAGCACTCAGTTTGGCAGCAGATGAATCGACAGACATCGGAGATGTTGCTCAGCTTTGCATTTGGGTGAGATGTGTGAATTCAGAGACTTTTGAGGTTACAGAAGATTTATTGGCATTGAAATCGTTTCATGAACGAACAAGGGGCGAGGACATTCATAGAGCACTTAGTGAATCATGCAAAGACATGAACATACCGGCATCCTCAGTTGTCTCCATCACTACTGACGGTGCGTCCTCAATGATGGGAAAACACAAGGGTCTCGTTGCTGAAATGTTTGACTTCTTCAATCTGCATGTCTTCACTCTCCTCTTTAATAAAGGCCATCTTTATAATAGTGTCACGTGGATCTCAGTTGATTCACCAGGAGTTTTTCTGTGTGTTTGGACACTTTGTCCTGTTTAAGATGAGAATAACAGTTCAGCTAATAAATACAAGGCACAATAGACAGTTTATTAGAAACTCAAACTCTAGAAGTACATTTATCAGAAAAATACAGTGTTATATGATTTTAGTGAAGTTAAAAGTTTTGAAAACAAAATACCTTGCAATATCCCCTTACGTCTGTAGTAATCTCAGAAGTGAAGATCAGGAGTCTGAGTGAATCTTCAGCAGGTTCTTGATTGAGACGGTACTGTGTCACGCTGCAATAATCAAGACTGACTGAATCACTGCAGTTTATACAGATTTCAGGAGGCCGTCATTAGAATATAAGAGATGCAAAGGATGTAAGCAATTAAAGGAATTTACCCAGATTTTCACCAACTCTAATCAGCATAACTATAACACTCATTATCACAGAGATCAGGGAAAGTCTCACCTTCAGACACTTAACTCAGGTATTGATCAGCAGCAACAAAGACACCAATTAAACCATCAACAGTCAATAAAGACAAAAGGTGACAAATACCACGAGTTCACATTTGTATTCACACACTCCTAAAGTGGAATATATTTATTTTAAAATTGAAATGGCTGTCACGGTGCACACACGAGGGAGGAACCAGGAACACGCAGACGAGGATATAAACTCAAATAACACATTTTACTGACATCAAGGCAGGGCAAGACAAGGCAGGGTAAGACACAGACATCAACAGGAACACCGGGGAGTAACGAGTAGACCAGACAGCACGAAACTCAACAGGCAGGAACTTAAATACACACGCTAATGAGACGAACACGGCTAGACAAGAATTAACTGATGATTACATATGACAAGGACAGGAAACAAACCAAATATGGGCACAAGGGGCAGGAACACATGACAGACACAACAGTTCCCTGACATAACTCCCCCCTCCCGAAAGGCTCGTCCCGAGCCTTAACAGTTCCATCGGGGAGGGGGGGTGGGCGCTCTGGAGGCCTCTCAGGACAGACACGGACCACAGGACGGGGACCTCCAGAGCGGAACAGACAGACAGGACCCATGGCGGAGCAGGGAGCTCAGGAGGCCATGGCAGGTGGTAACTGTGGCCATGGCATCCTTCTTCGGCCCACCCACTCCACCCAGAGCTCTACTACCCCCCCCCAAAATTTCCATGGGGAATCCAGGGGGTATTAGGAGCCCTCCGGGGCTAGACAGACAAAACAGTACAAGACACGACAGAAACCCTCCAGGGTCAGACAAACACGACAGGACATCCCACAGGAACCAGAAGCCCTCCTGGGCTGGCTAGGAAGCTGAGTCTTCCTCTGGGCATGACGAGGAGTCAGGGGCCCTCACAGGGTCCCTCAGCGACCTCCTCCACTTCTGCGACAGGGGGGGCAAGCGGCTGCAACTGGCCTCCATGGCCACAACTCAAGGAGCCGCCTGCCCCAGACGAGTCTCCATGGACAAGACATGACACGACAAGGTAAGTTTAAAATGTTCCTGTGGGCACAACGAACACAAACACGGCTCTCCTGGCCGTGACATGTGGACTTGATCCACGGAGAGGGTATCGGCGACCGGCAGGCTTGAGTCAGCGGCAATCCAGTGGGCTTGAGTCAGCGGCAATCCGGTGGGCTTGAGTCAGCGGCGGACCGGCGGGCATTGAGTCAGAGGCGGACCGGCGGCGTGCACAGGGGAGCCGCGGACGGCGGCGTGAACAGGGGGAGCCGCCGACGGCGGGTTGGCTTTCCCCGCGGACGGCAGCGTTGATCTCCCGCGAACGGCGGGCACGGTGAAGCCGCCGACGGTGGGTTGGCTTTCCCCACGGACGGCGGACTTGGGTGAACCGCAGGTGGCGGCGTGAACTCCCGCGAACGGCGGGCTCGGTGTGCCGCGGACGGCGGCGTGAACTCCCGCGAACGGCGGGCTCGGTGTGAGCGGCGAGGTTGGGAGCCGCGGACAGCGGCGGATATCTCCCGCGATCGGCGGGTGGGATGAGCCGCGGACAACGGCGAACTTCTCCCGCGAACGGCAGACTGCAGGGCTCGCGGCCAGCGGACTCGCGACACTCGCGGCGATCCCGCCGAACTCCCACGCCGACTTGCAGTGGGCTAAGGCGGGATGTCGAGTGGCGACTTCCATGCCACGAGAGACAGACCAAAAACAGGAACAAACAAAAGACTTTTTAAAAAACGGAAAACAAAACGAGGTGAAGGGGCGCCGCTTACTGTTGTGGTCTGGTCTTCTGTCACGGTGCACACACGAGGGAGGAACCAGGAACACGCAGACGAGGATATAAACTCAAATAACACATTTTACTGACATCAAGGCAGGGCAAGACAAGGCAGGGTAAGACACAGACATCAACAGGAACACCGGGGAGTAACGAGTAGACCAGACAGCACGAAACTCAACAGGCAGGAACTTAAATACACACGCTAATGAGACGAACACGGCTAGACAAGAATTAACTGATGATTACATATGACAAGGACAGGAAACAAACCAAATATGGGCACAAGGGGCAGGAACACATGACAGACACACAACAGTTCCCTGACAATGGCATTTATGTTTCTGCTGATTTTCTAAGGCTACAATTTAATTTTGACCAAAATAATTGTCTTTTGCCGTAAATATTCCTTATATGTCTGTATTAAATAACTATCTGCCTATTTCTGTGGCTCCTTTAATCTCCTTCCTTTAAAGGTACTAGAAAATGTTGTGTTGGGCCAATTACAGTCTTTTATAAATACAAACCATACTTTATTTAAAAAAAAAAAAAAAAAATCAGTCAGGTTTGAATTATTTCTCTCTCTACATGCTGCCTCTGGGGTTGACTGAGATGTGGATGAGCTATCTGCCTATAAAAATAATTGATCCTTCTGCTATACAGTCTTTATTTGTGTAATGTAAATAAATTTCTGGTAACAATAATTGTAGCGTTATACCATTTAATATCTGCGAATTATCATATAAATCCTTAACGTTCCACCTATTTGACTTCAATAACAGTGAAATACTACAGTAACAGCAGGGTATGAAGTGTGCTTACTTTTTACTGTTCAGAACTAGTCAGAATTTTAGATAACTGTAGAAACATATAATATTAACAGTTTAAGTGCACTGAAGTGATGTGCATTATATAAGATAAATAAAGTGATAGGAAAGTTAGATTACTCTGTATGGGAACTTTGTAAGTGATATAGCCTAATATTCTAACACGTGGATTTTAGGGATGCACGATATTGGAATTCTGCCGATATTCGATATGCCGATATTTTTTAACTCATTTTGGCCGATATCGATGCCGATATATTTCCTTTTGTTGGAAACAACACCAAGTCTCTCCTGTGCAGAAATTATAAGCAAAATATTATTAATTTTGGTTAGTTTTTAACAAGAACTTATTTATTAGAATTAAATAAAAAATAATAAAGGTTTTTTAACAGTACATTGAAGCTTTGAAAATAAATATAAATCAACTATATCAATCGCTGCAATTTTCCCCCCAGAAAGATGCAGTGTTAACCCTAATATTTTATTTTACGATTTAACATTTGTAGATGGTCTAAAACAAAAGAGTTGTAAAAATTCTGAAAATCTTTTAGAGCTCATGTTTTGTTTAAAAAATAAAACGTTGCACATTAATGAATAAATCAGTATATATAAAATCATGTTTGTGATTTTTTTTTTTTATCGTGTAAGCTATAGCTTCTGACCATTAAATCAAAACATACTTATTTTATTACATCAATTACTGCTTTATTTAATCAGAAACACAGTCTAAATGTTATTTGTGTAGGCTATTTTACTTTTAATTTAATTAGAAGTAGGCCAACTGCGCCCCTACTATTAAAACTACTTACCGAACGGGCATTAGGACCTGGGGGAGGCTGTCACTGCTGCCCCTGCTTGTGCTATAACTGTTTACTCTATCCCACACCGAACGCGTCATTCTGTACATGCCTTCACACATTAAATGCAGCGATCCAAAAGAGTCAATCTATTCATCATTCAGACAAAACTTTGCTTCAAGAATGAGCCACATTACTGACATTACTGATCTAATCGCTAGCACACCCTGAGCACATGCGAGTTAACCCCTTCCCCTTATCGGCAAGACATATCGGCATAATTTTGCATGTCAGGCCGATGCCGATATTTACATTTAAAGTCATTATCTGCCGATTTCGATATCAGTCCGATAATATCGTGCATCCCTAGTGGATTTATATACTTTGTCAATATTGTGACCAAAAACATCTATTTTTTAAGTACCTAAGTACCTGAGGCTGGCCGAGGAGCTCTCTAATACTGAAACAGATGGAGACTCCCAAATTAATAAAAGAGTGCACAAGCGATAGTCGTTTTGGTAGTGACACTGAGCACGCTAAACGCAAATCCATTGTTATTGTTAATATTCTTAAATATAAGGAATAATTATTGCAACTTTACTCAGAATTACTCACACCAGTGTCCAGTGTCAGGCTGAAAACAGACCTCAAGCTCCTGTCTTTATAGAGCCATTGCCACAAGTCAGTAAGTAACCTGCAAGAACAATTTATTTGAAGGTGTTTACATCAAACTAACCAATAAAAATAATAAAAGCTACCCATACAAAATGTTTAATGCCATTTATTACTAGGCAGAAATGCTACAACACCTTGCACATCAAGTAAGTGTTAAAATAGTTTGCAAGCAATTACATACAAATAAACATTTAAACAAATGTTTTTGGGTTCAATGTAAGTTAAGTACTATTGGACCTTGGCCCCTAGTAATATGCCAAATGGAGATGAATATAGGCTATGCACCTTGATCATTAATTAAAACAAATATTATTTCAAAAGTATAGCCACAATGCCTATATAGCATAAAAATCTACTTAACTAACATGAAATGCGACATGGCCGTTCAGACTTAAGTCTCATTGCAAAACATCGGATATGTATCCGATTTAGGACCACATATGAAAGTGGCCTGGGCCTGATTTGAACAATTATTTGTGCTGTTCAGACTGTCATAAGAAAATCAGATATAGGTCACATTTGGGCAAAATGATTTGGGCCACTTTAGCCTGCAGTGTGAACTAAGCCTTAGAGATGACTCTGAGAATGTCCTTTAATGTCCCAGACAAAACCCACACTCGAACCCAATCAAATGTGTGGAGAAAACTGAAAATGTTCAATGCTGTTCAACAGCTGTGGTTTAACAAAGTACTAAAGTTTTGCTTTGTTATAATAGGAATGTAGATTGGTTTAAAATACAAACCCGATTCCAAAAAAGTTGGGACACTGTACAAATTGTGAATAAAAACAGAATGCAATGATGTGGAAGTTTCAAATTTCAATATTTTATTCATAATCGTCGTGGCCTAATGGTTAGAGAGTCGGACTCGTAATCGAAAGGTTGCGGGTTCGAGTCTCCGGCCGGCAGGAATTGTAGGTGGGGGGAGTGAATGTGCAGCACTCTCTCCACCCTCAATACCACGACTGAGGTGCCCTTGAGCAAGGCACCGAACCCCCAACTACTCCCCGGGCGCCGCAGCATAAAATGGCTGCCCACTGCTCCGGGTGTGTGTTCACGGTGTGTGTGTGTGTGTGTGCGCGTGCATTTGTTCTCTACTCACTGCTGTGTGTGTGCACTTGGATGGGTTAAACGTAGAGCACCAATTTCGAGTATGGGTCACCATACTTGACAATACCTCACGACTTTACTTTATAATACAACATACATGACATATCAAATGTTTAAACTTAGAAAATGTATCATTTTAAGGAAAAAATTGGTTTATTTTAAATTTCATGGCATCAACACATCTCAAAAAAGTTGGGACAAGGCCATGTTTACCACTGTGTGGCATCCCCTCTTCTTTTTATAACAGTCTGCAAACGTCTGGGGACTGAGGAGACAAGTTGCTCAAGTTTAGGAAAAGAATTGTCCCATTCTTGTCTAATACAGGCTTCTAGTTGCTCAACTGTCTTAGGTCTTCTTTGTCGCATCTTCCTCTTTATGATGCGCCAAATGTTTTCTATGGGTGAAAGATCTGGACTGCAGGCTGGCCATTTCAGTACCCGGATCCTCCTCCTACGCAGCCATGATGTTGTAATTGATGCAGTATGTGGTCTGACATTGTCCTGTTGGAAAATGCAAGGTCTTCCCTGAAAGAGACAACGTCTGGATGGGAGCATATGTTGTTCTAAAGCTTGGATATACCTTTCAGCATTGATGGTGCCTTTCCAGATGTGTAAGCTGCCCATGCCACATGCACTCATGCAACCCCATACCATCAGAGATGCAGGCTTCTGAACTGAGCGCTGATAACAACTTGGGTTGTCCTTGTCCTCTTTAGTCCGGATGACATGGCGTCCCAGTTTTCCAAAAAGAACTTCAAATTTTGATTCGTCTAACCACAGAACAGTTTTCCACTTTGCCACAGTCCATTTTAAATAAGCCTTGGCCCAGAGAAAACGCCTGTGCTTCTGGATCATGTTTAGATATGGCTTCTTTTTTGACCTATAGAGTTTTAGCCGGCAACGGCGAATGGCACGGTGGATTGTGTTCACCGACAATGTTTTCTGGAAGTATTCCTGAGCCCATGTTGTGATTTCCATTACAGTAGCATTCCTGTATGTGATGCAGTGCCGTCTAAGGGCCCAAAGATCACGGGCATCCAGTATGGTTTTCCGGCCTTGACCCTTACGCACAGAGATTGTTCCAGATTCTCTGAATCTTTGGATGATATTATGCACTGTAGATGATGATAACTTCAAACTCTTTGCAATTTTTCTCTGAGAAACTCCTTTCTGATATTGCTCCACTATTTTTCGCCGCAGCATTGGGGGAATTGGTGATCCTCTTGCCATCTTGACTTCTGAGAGACACTGCCACTCTTGAGAGGCTCTTTTTATACCCAATCATGTTGGCAATTGACCTAATAAGTTGCAAATTGGTCCTCCAGCTGTTCCTTATATGTACATTTAACTTTTCTGGCCTCTTATTGCTACCTGTCCCAACTTTTTTGGAATGTGTAGCTCTCATGAAATTCAAAATGAGCCAATATTTGGCATAACATTTCAAAATGTCTCACTTTCAACATTTGATATGTTATCTATATTCTATTATGAATAAAATATAAGTTTATGAGATTTGTAAATTATTGCATTCCTTTTTTATTCGTAATTTGTACAGTGTCCCAACTTTTTTGGAATCGGGTTAGTAAATCAATTATTAAAAGCATATTAGCAGGAGGTAAACTAAATGTAAACAAAAGGGTCTGAATACTTTCTGAATGTAGTGTAGACAGCTTTATGCAATTTATTTGTTTCAACGCAGTGTCCTTAAATAAGCAGCAACTCAATACATTTTGAATCATAGGGCATCTACCATAACTACTCAGTATTTTAAATTATGAAGATGGATGGGTGTGGCCACTTGCATTCATATGAACATGACAAAAGAAAATAAAAAGCTTCAAGTTTAAGTGGAGAAGAATGCAAATGAACTATCTCAACATGTCCATACCACTTCTGATGATCATGGTGGACTCTTGTAGGAACCTGGAGTATCTGAATTTGGGGTACATTCAGCTGCGGTGCTAACATAGCGTTGATTTCACACAGATACTAGTTTCTGGTGCCATTTTAAATTGCTGAACTCTTTCTGATATTGCTCCTTTTTGTAAACGTTTTTTCACACTTGTAACTTTGTCATTTCTGTCCAGAATGAGTTTGCAAATGACTTGTCATGTCTCCTATGATATGTGAACTCGAAAGACACTTAAAGCTTCTCTCCACAGTAAATCCTCCTGTGGTCATTAAAGGCTCCTCTGTACCTGAAACTCTTTCCACAGAGATCACATACAAATGGCTTTTCTCCAGTGTGAATTCTCATGTGGACTTTCAGGTTTCCTTTTCGGTTGAAACTTTTTCCACACTGTTGGCAGGTGAATGGGGTTTCTCCCGTGTGAATCCTCATGTGGTTAATAAAGTGTCCTTTTTGACTGATATTCTTTCCACACTGTTGGCAAGTAAACCGGTTCTCTCCAGTGTGAATTCTTATGTGGTTTTTAAGGCTTGCTGATCGATTGAAACTCTTCCCACACTGTTGGCAAGTGTAAGGTTTCTCTCCAGTGTGAACTCTCATGTGGATTTTAATGCTTGTTGATCGATTGAAACTCTTCCCACACTGTTGGCAAGTGTAAGGTTTCTCTCCTGTGTGAACTCTCATGTGGACTTTAAGGCTACTTTTATTAGTATAACACTTTCCACACTGTTGGCAGGTGAAATAACATCTCGTTCCAGTCTTTTGAGCTCTTTCTTGCCAGAAAATATTTTCAGTCTGTGAGCAACTGAAAGATTTTCTCCAGTTATGAAAGCATGTTTTTTCATACCGCTCCTTATGTTCCTTTTCTTTCAGTTCTTGATTCTCCTCCTTCAGTGTCATTGGGTCTAAGGTGGAAACAAAACAAATAACCTTAGTTTAAATTAATGATGCACCGATCATGATTTTTCATGATTTTTTACAAGCAAAACTGGCCGATTCTGAAACCGATTATTTTCTTTAAGCAACAAACAAGAAAGAATAGGGATGGCTCGATACCAGAATTTGGGCTTCGGTACGATACCAGAATGTAATACCTCGGTATCGCTACTAAATCAATACCATAGGTGACAAATAACCAGCCTCAAAAGATAAGTGAATTGAATTATTTTTTATTAAAATAATAATAATAATAAAAACAGATTCATATCTTAATACCTTCTGAATCAAGCTTTAACAAAAAACCTACAGGGAACATATTGTTTTCAGATTTCAGACTCAGCCAAAGAAAAGCATTAAATAAATCTCTCTCTCTCTCTGCTGCTTCATATTAGCGGTCGGCAGCATGGCAGGAACATTGCATTCATATTTTTGATTCTAAAATTAATATAGCAAAACTCTTGCTTAATTCAAATGGAGGAGCTGGATCTGACTTTTTCACAGAACCTTCAGAAATACAGAGAGAAAGGCATGCCTTGGATGGAAAGGTGTGTACAGTGCCTTCCCAGGGGTATGCCAAAAGATCGCGTGTTGACTGCTCTGGTGTTCCTTAGTTCCGTGGGCATGATCATGAATGGTGACTACGTGTATTTTGAGAAGCTGGCTGAGGTTGAGCGCAATCTCCTTGTGACCCAGAGTCACCTTCAAGAGTTGGGCGTTTTGTCCAAGTTGTTGCTAATCCATTCTCCTATGGTGTGGCGTTTTCATGAGTCAGTTCCATACAAGCTCGTTGTTTCTGCTGTCCCACCAGTCCCACAAGCCCAGCGACGGCCACGTGCTAGCTCAGGAGGTTCTACAGGTGAACCGCATGAAGAATAGGCTGAACAACCTGAAGAACAGCTAGTACAGAGGATGGAAACTGCGACTGTTCCAGCTAGTGTGCATAGTCGGTGGAGCGATTTGGAAGTGTCGTACGTGGAACTGAACGGTACTATTTCACATTCAGTGGCATACGCAATGTATGTGAAGCGGTGCAGAAACAATTCCACGCCTGTGCGCACATTGGAATCCTTTAAAAGAAAGCGCCGTTGGCTGATGGCAGAAGCTTGAGTTAGACAAGTGAATTTATTAATTTTTTTTCAAGGGTTAGTTTGCACAATTTTTTGAAAGACTTTAAACTGAAAATGGAAGTATTGAACTTCAAAGACTTTATGTTGGAATTTTTGTGATTAATCCCAGGGAGGACACAGTGAAGTTGTTTTTTTGTTTTTTTTTATCACGGAACAGAGTAAATCCGTTTATTTTTTTGAGGTTCATGTGACAAAGTGCTATCCTTGCCTATGTTGTGAAATATAATTTTTTTGGAATGAGGAAGATACTACATCCATTTTTATTTTTGAACCATGTGACCAAGCAGTACGCTTGCCTACTTGAATATAGTTACTACTTATATGTTCCAGCATTTAAAAAAGCCAAAAAAAAAAAAAAAAAAACATTTTTTAATCCAGCCTATAACATTGCAATAACTGTTGTAATGTTATTGCCAGTCTCAAGCCTGGAAAAATGGAGAGAGTTTTTAAAAATTAGGAATTAAAAATCTCCAAATAGCTCTTAGTGGTTTTGTGTTGGTTTTGATTGGTTGTGAGTGTTCTTGAGTGGTTTTTGAGTGGTTTTTGTTGTGTTTTTGAGTGTTGTTGTGTTGGTTTGGAGTGTTGTTGTGTTGATTTGTAGTGTTAGTGACTGTTATTTGTTATTTTAGGAGTGGTGTTGAGTGTTTTTGAGTGTGTTTTGAATTTTTTTGTGTTGGTTTAGAGTGTTTTCGAGTGTTTTTGTTGTGTTTTTGAGTGTTGTTTTGTTGGTTTGGAGTGTTGTTGTGTTGATTTGTAGTGTTACTGACTGTTATTTGTTATTTTTGGAGTGGTCTTGAGTGTTTTTGAGTGTGTTTAGAATTTTTGGAAAAACTGGAACAAAATAAAAACACTTTTCAAAAACAAAAAAAAGGTTGGACGCCGCTTACTATTTTTCGGTCCTGTATTATGTCACATTGCGTCTGGAGCAAGGAGCGAGGAGACACGGAGATATTCAATTCAGAGTTTTATTTAAATTCCAACAACACGGAACGTGGAGATTGGGGGATGGACGAACAATACAGGACATGGGAGACTGGGAGACACAGGGCTTAAGAACACTAGGGCTGTGTCCAAATTCAGGGTCTGCATCCTCCTTAGGATCCTTCCTACCCGGTTGAAGGAGGAGGGATCCTCCGACGTCCGCAAAACCCGGAAGTCGGTGTTTGTGAATTTGGACAGCCTACCCTTCTTTCAGTTCCCTCCCTTACCCGTTGCTCATATCCTGTCGCCTAGCAACCGTGACAGCGCCAAGCAAGAAGCGGGAAAATGGACAAACAAAGAGTTATTCTCCTCATTTTAATTCTTTTGGAAGAAATAAAGCTATTAAATAAATTAAATACTTTCTTTGCTCGTTGTCGGAGAGTTTTTTATATCAGACTACAAGACAGTCACATCCAGGTAAGCCATTATAGCCTATTTTTATTTGTTTTTAAGTATTCTACTAATTTCTCCTACAAATTCATTGAGCCGAAGCATAAACTTTAGCTTGTTTTGTCAGAGAAACTCCTCTCCCACTCCGCTACCGCTCGCTTCGTCCGCCATTACGCTCTGCCGAAAAGAATTATGGGATAGGTAGGACGGGAAAGGATCCACCACACCCATCCTTCCAATTCGGGGAAAAGGAGGACGTATTTGTGGGCCGCATTTGAAGGATCCTACGAATTTGGACAGCCTTCGTCGCGGCGCTGTGACGTAACATCCTTCAAATGAGTACTCCGAAGGATGCAGACCCTGAATTTGGACACAGCCTAGGAAATCAACGAGGAACAGGTGTGGACAAATCAAACAGGGCTGGAGACAAATTAACTAATGATGACAAACGAGGACAGGAACAGGAAGGCCAAATAAGGGCACGAGAGGAGGGGGAAACAAGACACAGGACTGACACTGGGCATATCAGATATCGGCAAAAATCCAATATCGTGCATCCCTAGTTTAAATGAAATACCCTAATCTCTCGATCACTTGGAATCCACAATTTAGTTCATTTATTTATTTCCTTATTAGTTTGTCATGTGCCCTGTTCTGTAGGCCTATAGGGCTGTTAAGCCGCCTTTCCACTATCTCTGACGAACAACAAGCGACAGACCGGAAGTCATTCATTTCCAATGGAGAGTAGTGCAGGAGCTGCGTGGAGTTCTGATCATATGCGGAAAATTTGGATCCGATTTGAGCTGCGGATCCGTTAAAATATTTGAACTTCTGCGGCTAGACCGTATGCGACCAATCGACCGTATGTGATGTATTCTATTAAAAACTATCAGCGTAAGGTTAGAATTAACAATATTTTGTTCACTTTAACATTAATCTTTAAACATTATTTCTGTAAAATGGTGCTTTAGAATAATTATGGCAGAAATAATTATTTTATAATTATAAAATTACTTATGTTGATAAGTCCCATAAAACATATGGTTTTATTTTGGGGATCATGATTTGTGACGATGCATTCATACACTAATTATATTCATTAAAATGATTAATTTTACCATGGTGAATATGCCGAGGTGACTGTTGCTGCACGACCAGTTTGAAAGTTCTGTGCGACTAGCGGGAGAAAGGCAACAGTCATGTCCGAATCTCGTGTGCAGTGGAAAGGCAGCTTTAGGGAAAACTTAAAAGGACATACAAAAAAAATAATAAATTAAAGAAGTTCACAACTGTAGGTCTTAAAAGGCATGTATGTCTACTAAACTCTAATTTAACACGTGACGTCATAAAAACAAATGTGCAAATAAACCAAATAAAACCTCTTTGATATTCTTCAAAAATATCATTAATTTCTGTAGAGCTGGACATTTAAATAAGGATCACATGAGTGAGTTCAGCTTTGAGAATGAAACCAACCTGTTTGTTCCTCTGTATCTTCATGTTTGACTCTAAATGTTTCTTCAATTTTCATGTCTTCACTCTCCTCTTTAATAAATGATATCTTTGTTTGTTCCTCAGTATCTTCATGTTTAACATCGAATGTTTCTTCAATCTTCATGTCTTCACTCTCCTCTTTAATAAACACCATCTTTATTATATTGGGTCACGTAGATCTCAGTCGCTTCAGCAGGAGTTTCTCTGTGTATTTGAACACTTTGTCCTGTTTAAGATGAGAAAAATGTACAAAAAGAGAAATAAATGCAATCAGCTCTCTACTTCAATAGCAATGGAGTCAGCGAGAGTGAGAGTTAATGGCCTTAAATAACCTGATAAGACAAAAACAACCAAAACTACCATTAAATTAATACAATTATATATGAGCTTTATTTTTATTTTTAAGTTAAGATTTATATTTGGTACTTGGATTGACGACGTGACATGGCATTTTCACTGTCCCACAAGATAAAAATGAATATAATTAATATTGTCTATTTAAAATGCAGTAAATGGTTAAACATTTCTTTGTCCTACATGGACCTAATGTTGTAAAAGCTGCAGTGTTATTTGATTTTTTTAACATTTTTGAGCCAAATCTCAACATTTTCCTATAGTGTGACTCTCAAGCAATTACAACTTTTATAAATGAAAACGAAAAGCATAAAAATGGGCATAATTGTACAAGTTTTTTTTTCTCCATACAAAACCATGTCCTCTGGTGTGACACCATATCCTGATTTTAAATCGGCCAATTCCAGAGAAAACTTTAATTAGTTGAAGGACCCCATTCGTGGTCGTGTTACTGAAGCCCCCTGTGAAGCCCATGACATGAGCAGATGGTCAATTTTTGTCTCAGAATTGTTCAAATATTTTACTTTTTTGGAACCACTACGAAAGTGTTACGTTTTGTTTGAACCTTTTTTAATTGTTGTGTTCGAGTCCCTCAATCATCCTCAGTATGAAAAGGTGGATCTCAAAATCATAGTTACTGCTGGAAAGGGTTAAAATATGCAAAAGATGCTGGAAAACTGAAGATTCTGCAGGACATGGAGGATTTTTCTTAAGAACAGTGCTCAGTTTAACTGTTCAGAACAAACAAGGGACTCATGAGCAACCGTCACAAAACAAAAAAACAGTCGTAGATCATCCAGGTAACCACACACAGTATTAAGAACCAAGGGTTCCCAAACTTTTGAATGTGGTTATTTTAATAATTTCAGCTATTTTGTTGTCTTGTGGACTAAATGTAAACATCTTTTATGGAAAATATCTTACTCAGGACAGTGCTAAATAAAAAATAACATGCATTTTGTATGATCTCTCTTATTTTGGTAAAATTATCCACATTTTCACAGATTCTGCAAGGGGTTCCCAAACTTTTGAATGTGGTTATTTTAATAATTTCAGCTATTTTTTTGTCTTGTGGACTAAATGTAAACATCTTTTATGGAAAATATCTTACTCAGGACAGTACTAAATAAAAAATAACATGCATTTTGTATGATCTCTCTTATTTTGGTAAAATTATCCACATTTTCACAGATTCTGCAAGGGGTTCCCAAACTTTCGCTAAACACTAAAACTAAAAACTTTTCGGGACTGGACGAAAAAGAAGAATCTTTGCCTCCCACTGCCAACAGCTTACATTCCGGAGACGGAAAAACACAGCTGTCTACGTTCAAACAGACGAGATAAAATGCCTCTTGTGGAATCTACTTGCTGCAGAAACTGCCACAGACTTCTACAAAGGATTGTGGTTCTTGAAAAAAGTTACTTGCTGGACTTCCAAATCAGGTGGAACACACAGCAGATGGTCATCACGGACCCTCTCAGCATACAGCCGGTGAGTCTTGTGAATCTAGTGAATCTCAACAGTTTATACAAAGTGTAGAGGAACAAGCCGAAATTGATCAACAGACTAATCGATGGCACAAACAGGGAGCGAGACCCAAAGGCACTCGAGACATCAGATTGTCACAAGTATCTCGTATTGCTGCCGTAGCATCCTCTACCCCAGATACGGCTATGACAAGACTTGTAAACACTGGTATCCTACCACCCCCAATACATCTTGAGAACAGATTTGAAGCATTAATGAATGTGGGTGAGGAATCCCCAAATGTGACTAAACACGGATCGAATCAGCCAGCAGCTAACATCGCTACTAACAGGCGCTCGAGGTCGAGCAGACAGCGGCTTTCAGCTCAGAGCGCAGCCGAGCCCAGGACTCTGATAGTGGGTGACTCTATTATCAGAAACATCAGTAGCAGGACTACAACTACATGCTGCTTTCCTCAAGCAACCGTCTCTGATGTGAACAAAGAACTTCGGAACATTCTGATGAAGCACAAGAATGCAAATCGAGTCATCATCCATGTGGGGAAGAATGATATTCGGAAGGAGCAGTCAGAACTCCTTAAGAAGGATTTCAGTGAACTCTTTGAAACACTTCAAAGACTTTCAGTCGTTCATCAGTGGACCACTCCCAGCAAGGGGAACTAACATGTTTTCACGGCTGCTTGGGCTGAACACATGGCTACAAAGAACCTGCGGTATAAAAGGAGTCAACTTCATCAACAACTTCAATCTTTTCTGCGGCCACAGACAACTGTTTAAACTGGATGGCCTCCACCCAAACAAACTTGGTGCAAGAGTGCTAAAGGACAATATCTATTTCTCCATCCGTCATCCTTCACTGATGTGTGCCAATCCGCTTAACCTGAATGGCACACACACACCTGGACAGAATATGAGTGACCACAGGACTTCATATTAGCTTCAGAGTCGTCATGTGGTTGAAGAATCTAGGGGTGTGCACGAATAGTCGAACATTCGGTCTGTAATTACTATTTGAACAATAAAAACACTATTCGAGGCTGTAAATGCAGGGAATCCATGATAAATCCTAAGCAGTTATAACTACATGCACTGGGTGGCGCTGTGGAGCGTGTTAAGTTGATAGTATTTGATCACAGAACGTCGTCGTCTGCCTCGCAAAGTTTGGATTTGCTTTGATCTAAATGATCTGACAAAATGTAATTACTTCTGATCAAATGAATTAGTGAAACTGATTTATCGTAATATCACCACCACAATGAGATCATGAAATCCAAACACAGAGGACTGAGGAAAGACAGCTGTCCATCACTGCATTCATGACTGCAGGTAAGCGCGGCTGTACTCCGATTGAGCCGAGAAGAGAGCGCATCTGATTGTGAAATGATCTTCAGACATATAAAGTTTCCTCGAGGGAGAGTGGTTTAACACAAAACGCTAAGAAACTGTTAGCACACGTTAGCTTTGTCAGCGCGTTCTTATTGTTATCAGACTGAGGAACAAGCTTTCCCCCGAGTATGTGGATATTATTGTTTCTCTCAGGATTAATACGTGAAACAATGTAAACACAATAAATATAGGCTGACTCGAGTATATGTAGCCTATGTTCTGTACTGTAATTGGCACAGTCTGCTCGACTTTTCCGTTTGCTCTGATTGATCTTGAATGCTTTTTGTTTTTTTGTTTACGCATGTTTTAAACCAAAATAAAACCTTGCGATATAACGTAGCGTTGTTGTAGAACATTGTCATGTAGCGGCTAATCATAAGCTTGTTCAGAAATCATGATAAAAACTTGATAATTACAAATAACGTCTTTCGCATTAAATCTCATTTAAATAAATAAAAAAAATGTATGAGCGCAAATATTCGAATGCAAATTTTTTTGAAAAAAGCCCATCCCACGCAGCCACAACAAACTCGGCTCATAGAAACTATCTCGACTGAGCCCTGCCCACAGAGCTCATCACAGACAGACTGTGACGTAATTAGGGTTGCAAAGAGGTGGAAAATTTCCGGAAACTTTCCAAAAATCCCAGAAAGTTTCCAAAATTCCTAGAAACTTACCAACTTTTTGCAACCCTAGATGTACTGCAACAGCTCCAAGACTCAGCACCCAAGGCCAGGGAAGCCAGGACATCATATCACAGCCACCGGAAATGCCAGAGCCCCACTCACCAAACACACTTTCCCTCTCTCCAGCATCTCCACTTCTAAGCTTCTCACAGAAAATGGAGGAACTGGTGTATGCTGGGACCAAACTCTCCCACTCTTTCACTGCAAGCCCCCAGATATCAACTAAAAAACAGTAGTCCCCCCAACCACCAAAGACTGCAGGCCCAGCTCTCCCTCCTCCTCCTGTGAGAGCTCTCCGACCGCTGCCACAACACCAGGGCCCAAACCCTCCTCCATCTGGTGTAGGTGAACCGAAAACAACTGATAACAGCTCTCGGTGATATGTGTCGGGACCCCAGTGTGCCTGTAGCTTTCTCTATTTCTGTTTTATCACGTGATAGAAAGTCTAAGGCCTTCTCAAGCCGTACGGCTGACCCATCTAATCTGCGGCCTGTAATGCTTCAAACTAAGATTGCTGAGACACAAAATAATGCCATCAATTTAGCATTTTTAAACATTAGCTCACTAAAAAAATAAATCATTTCTGATCAATGACAACCACAAAAAAAAATTATTTTATGTTTCTAAATGAAACATAGCTAGAAGACAGCTGCAGTGCAACAGTCCTCGCTGAAACAGCCCCTCCTAACTTTAATTTTATAAGTGTCTGCAGGACTGTTAGGAGAGGTGGAGGTGTAGCTGCTCTGTTTAAAGATGTCTATCAATGCAAGCAAGTGTCATTTGGTCAGTATTTGTCTTTTGAACACCTAGGTATTGTGCTGAAAGGAGCTCCACGCATTCTGTTTATCATTATTTACAGGCCTCCAAAATATTCTCCAGCCTTTGTTGAAGAGCTCACAGAACTGTTATCAATGATTTCCTCAGAGTTTGACTGTTTTGCTATTGCAGGGGATTTTAATATTCACATAGATAATGCAGAAATCAAAACTACAAAAGAAATTATAACTGTTTTAAACACTTTTGACCTGATTCAGCATGTGCACGGACCCACACACAATCGAGGACACACTCTAGATTTACTCATCAGCAGAGGTCTAAACATTTCATCCATTGTTATTAACGATGTAGCACCGTCTGATCACTTCTGTATTTTCTTTGATATATTGATCTCTGTCACCACTGAATCTAGATCTGTCTCTGTCAGAAAGAGATGCAATTTATGCAATTTATGAAGGCTATATCTTCAACACCAAGCACTTCTGCAGACTCTGTTGATATTCTCCTTGATTCCTTTAACTCAAAAGTTAAGAATGTTATTGATGATATTGCTCCGATAAAGGTCAGCGGAGAAAATCAACAGCAGTTCAGAGTCTGAAAAGACAATGCAGAAAAGCTGAACAGATGTGGCGGAAGACGAAACTCGAAATTCACAATAGCATCTATAAGGACAGCCTTCATGCTTTCAATGTGGAACTAGCCACAACTAGACAGATCTTCTTCTCAAACCTTATAAACAGCAACTTAAACGACACTCGCACTCTTTTTGCGACTGTTGAGAGACTGACACCCCCCCAAGTCAGATTCCCAGTGAAATGCTCTCCGACAGCAAATGCAATGAGTTTGCTTCCTCCTTTTCTGAGAAGATCAAGAATATCAGAAAGTATATATATATATATATATATATATATATACACATACACACACACACACACACACACTTATATATACACATACATATAACCTCGAGAGCCCCCCCACATAACAAATCCCAATTTAACCCCTGGGTATAGGAGAGCATAAGTCTAAGTGGACGGCCATGACATGTGGAGTCCCACATGGCTCAATTCTAGCACCGCTCTTGTTTAGCCTGTATATGCTCCCACTAAGTCAGATAATGAGGATGAACCAAATTGCCAATCACAGCTATGCTGATGATACCCAGATTTACCTAGCCTTATCTCCAAATGACTACAGCCCCATTGACTCCCTCTGCCAATGCACTGATGAAATTACCAGTTGGATGTGCCAAAACTATCTTCAGTTAAACAAGGAGAAAACTGAAATCATTGCATTTGGAAACACAGATGAAGTTCTCAAGGTGAATGCATACCTTGACTCTAGGGGTCAAACAACTAAAAATCAAGTCAGAAATCTTGGGGTGATTCTGAAACTTGTTCATGCCTTTATCACCAGCAGGGTGGATTACTGTAATGGTCTCCTCACTGGCCTTCCCAAGAAGACCATTAGACAACTGCAGCTCATCCAGAACGCTGCTGCCAGGATTCTGACTAGAACCAGAAAATCTGAGCATATCACACCAGTCCTCAGGTCCTTACACTGGCTTCCAGTTACATTTAGGATTGATTTTAAAGTTCTTTTACTCATTTATAAGTCACTCAATGTCCTAGGACCTAAATATATTGCTGATATGCTCACTGAATATAAACCGAACAGACCACTCAGATCATTAGGCTCGAGTCAGTTAGAAATACCAAGGGTTCACACAAAACAAGGGGAGTCCGCCTTTAGCTATTATGCTGCCCACAGTTGGAACCAGCTTCCAGAAGAGATCAGATGTGCTAAAACATTAGCCACATTTAAATCAAGACTCAAAAGTCATCTGTTAAGCTGTGCATTTGTTGAATGAGCACTGTGCTACATCCCAACTGACTGCACTGTATTCTATGTAATCATTTCTATTCTTAACTGTCATCTTAAATCAATTTTTATATCATTTTAAAAGTTTAAACTGAAGGCTAAAGTAAGTGCTGTGATGGTAAAGACAAGTGTGTTGGTTAATCAGTTGAAAGCAGGACCTCTGAGTTCTATTTGTTTGGTTTATGATGGTCAAAGTAAGCAGGGGGTGAAGTAGTGGAATATTTAAGTGTTTTGGAAGGTTCTTTCACTTAGTGAGGATGAGTTTTAATGTTTTTATTTTATGTAAGGTACTTTGAATTACCACGGTGTATGAAATGTGCTATATAAATAAACTTGCCTTAACACACTACGACTACGAGACTGGATTTGTTGATGAAAATTATTTGTTTTGTTTAAAAAAAAAACATCAAAATTAAACTTTCTTTCTCCTTTGACGTTCAAAATTAAATAGAAATAATTTGTAATAAAAATAACTACCATTTATGTCCTTTAGTGACGAACACATAAAAGAACCACATCTGTTTTTTATCTCAAAATATTGTTTTGATATTTTGTTGCATGCATGTATCATTTTTATTTAATTTCTTTCTTTCTTTCTTTAAATGTGTATAGTATTTATAGCGTTTTAGCTTTTAGTTTTGGGTCTGTTTTAGTTGTTTAATTTACAATTAATTGCTTCTGTTCTCATTTAGATAAAAGCGTCTGCTAAATGACTAAATAATATTATTTTCTGTTACTCGTGTGGATGAGCTTTACTCACACTAAATAACCTTCATTAATAGCAATAGGTAAAGCGAATAAACTGGATCCATTACAATGTTAAACTCCGTAATAATTCATTTCAGCATTACATACGATCATCGTATTGATTTAAAGACCGCAAATGATTAAAAACACACACCTTTCTTCAGCAGACGGGCGCGCGGCGCAGCCTTATGACGTCACATCACCAAACCAAAATAAAAGTCTTGTCCAGACGCTACAATCATAGAATATTACATTAGAAAACAAATATAAATAACAGATATGGGATGAACTGCAGAGCTATCATAACTCCAGAACTATTAATACCGTTGAGCTCAAGCACACAAAACAGAAATGAAGGAAACCCGAGCTTTGAAGAATCAATCATGTCATACTTTTTATTTTGTCATTCATACATGTTTCTTAATCGCTCTAATGTGTTAATAAACTTAAACAGTAGTTTATTTAGGAGTCACACTTGTATTGTTTGCAGTCAAAACAGAACAGAGACTATAATCATATAGTAATTAAATGTTTGGTATTTTGAGGGAATTTCATGTTACTAAACCATATTTGTATATTTCTTATGTGTAAATAATTATATATATATATATACACACTATTCTTCAATCAATGCAGTATTTAAGCAAAACATTGAGCAAAAACACTTCAAATCCATTAAATGGAGACAGATTGGTGTAAAAATAAAGAAAATCATCTGTAATGCCATGGTGTAGCCACTACATGCTTGTCTTATGTATTACATAGTTCAGGCATCTCAACCCTGCTAATGGAGAACAACTTTTAAGAAAACTTCTCTTTTCTTTGTTTTTGTTTTTTGTGGTTTTTAAACTTATCTCATGAAACAGCCCGCTTTGCCATTTTTCATATTCCACCTGCTTCCCCAAACAACACCAGCTGGGACTGTGACAAATGCTCCGGTGCCCGTTTCAAACAACAGGTGGCAGGAGTTTCACCTCTTCATGGACTTCAGGCATTTGTGACAGGCCAACCAAAAGCTCTTAAGAGTGTCAGTGTGAGGTAAGAAAAGTACATATATTAATTCTAAAGAAGCGCACACATTAACAAATAAACACTTTTTATTGAAGAATGTGACTTTACCTTGGTGACAATCCAGCAAAGACGCAAACATAAGATAAGGTTCATTATTTAGAATTGACCAATTGACCATCATATATATATATATATATATATATATATATATATACACATTTACATTTAGTAATTTAGCAGACAATTTTATCCAAAGCGACTTACAATTTATTCTAATGCAATATTCTCATTGACCAAAAAAGTCAATTTGATACTGTTTTACTTTATAAAAGGCTCTTTTGTCCTATTCATAATGTGCATTGTTCTTGTCCTACACAGACTGTCCAGATCTGGTCTAATGACTCCTGTTTGGCATTGTGTCTACAGTTCATGCAGAATCCATCTTTGTCGATAGTGGTATTCCTAACTGGGGGATCTCTCATCGTAAGAAATTATACAGTTCTGTCTTTTATAATACAAGCTACAATAGGTAATCAACCCAAAATGCCTATTACTTATACTGCCATGTGTACCGACACAACAGTGAAAACAACTCAGTCACCTCTGAAGCTCATTTGTGAAATCAGCACGGTTGTCAGCATTGCTGGAAATATATACTTAAGTACAGTACTCAACAGGCACGTGCAGAGGGGGGTGCGGTGGGTGCTCAGTGAGGGGAGTGAGGCACTTACTTGCCTATGTCTGTTACATGTCCTCTGTGCATATTAAGCGCATGGTCTAAAGCGCATGGAGCTGGTGCACTTAGGGTGTGTCCGAATCCACTTTTGCTAGTTTAACGACGGGAAAAATGGTTGGCGTGCCCGACACATGGTCTAAAAGGGTTGTCCCTATTCTCTTAAAGGGATAGTTCACCCAAAAATTTAAATTAGTCCAAGATTTACTCACCCTCAGGGCATCCTAGGCGTGTCTGACATTCCTCTTTCAGACGAACACATTCGGAGTTATATTCGACATTGTCCTGTCTGTTCCAATCTGTATAATTGCAGTGAATGATGCCCCTGTTTCTGAATCCGAAAAAAAGGATCCATCACAAAACTACTCCGGGGTGTTAATAAATACTTAGCAGGCACAGTCCTTTTAAATAGTGATTTTGACACATGACAAGTTGCAAGTGTAAATATGAGTCTTACTATATATAATGACTGGATCGCTCATTGCGTTCTAAACTGCCGACAGACAGTGAAGCCACCGGAAGTGTTCGATCCACCATCTTACTATTCCCTACCAGCAGAGAGCACCATTGAGTCACAGCCAAACCGCTGACCTAAAATCACCCGATTTGAACCGAATCGGTCACACGGTATTAATTTTTATGTTACGTGTATGTAAATTCATTTTTACTTCAGATGTTATCTGCAATGTTTATGGTCTTTTTTGGGCAGGATAAGCATATATTTAAATCGTTTAGGTGGGTGTGTCTACTGCGCACTGCCGACACAGGTAACTGATCCAATACAAAATATAGCCTATTTCTTTATGTAGGCTACGTAATTATTCAGGAATTATAAAACATGAACGTATTAGTATCAGAAATTAATTTGAATAATACAATAGCCTCTGTTACTATATTAGTCTGTTGTACTGAAAAGCAGCTTACCATGCAGGAGTAAAATGTTATGTATGCTATTAATAATTTATTTAACCACCGTTTAAATCATGACCTGCTTCAAAATGAATGCTGTTAACGAAATCATTGTTGAAACATTTGCAGTTAAGATAGCTTGCTGTACGATTAAAAACACTATAACAAAATTACAATGAATAACTGTACAAGGCGAATGAAGGTAACGTTAGGCTATACAAAGCATAAATCTTTCTTCATATTTCAGAATAAGCACCTTGTCATTTGTTATGTCGAGGTCCTGTCTGTCTGATGCTTATCATGTTCATCTGATGTTCCCTACTCTAATGAACGTAAATTTTTAATAAGCAGGGGAGCTTCCCGACCTTTACATGCCTAGGGTGTTTGCACTGTAAGAATGTACAGGGATACTTCAGATTTAAAAAGGTGATGTTTTCTCATTAATTTCGTACGATTTCCTATGAATTCAATGGAATGTACGGGAATAGTGGGGAATACCAATATGGTGGCGCGGCGGCTTCACTTTCATGACGTCATGAGCAATCCAGTTCTCTATTATAGATCAGTGGTCTACACGCATCATTATACAGTTAATAGAGGCCTTCTGAAGCGAAATGAAGCGTTTTTTTAAATAAAGTTTTGATTCTTAAAACTTTATAACCTGAAATATGCAGCTTCCGGTCTCTCGAGCAGGCGCGTTCACAACAAGGCGGTTGAGCGTATGACGTAGGCATAGCGAAACGCGAACGTAAGATCCGGAAAGAAGACTGTCTCGCGAGAGTAAGCCCCAGGGAGAAGCCTGTAATCTCGCGAGAACTAGGTTTTGTGTACAGCTCAGGGAAACCATGTGAACAAGTAAATTGTAGCTGTTTTGATTAAAATGGTGCGTTCCTGTCGATACCCGGGATCAGGCTGCGAACTACGGGGGAGCTCAGCTCTCCTTAATAAGACATGGGCTCCCCTGAAAACGTGATTTGTTCGCTTTCTGCGTGTTGTCTATTGTTTTCTATCTGCAGACTGCGTTTGTACTCTGTATTTGAATACTGTGTGTTTGTAGCACTTTCTGTGCGCTTCTGTCGCTAATGACTTCCACTAACAATTGCTGACTGAACTGAACTCATTTGCATATTCTGTAGCGCCGCGCGCCTGTCTGTGATGTCATGAGTACAACTCGCACACCTTGCGGCGGGGGAAGTCACATGACCCGGCCAAGCGCAAAGAAATGGTTTCGACTCGGAGTCAGCTGCTATCTTGTCTGATTTGTTTGTCGGGCAAAATGGCGGATTCGGTGTTATGATTGGTGAGATTACCAATCAATCAAGTTGCGAAAAACTAAAATAAAAAACATCGTCAAAATAGTCCATCTGCCATCAGTGGTTCAATCTGAATTTTATGAAGCGATAGCCACAAGCCTCTCGGTTTTCATCCAAAAATATCTTAAATTGTGTTTGGAGGACGAATTAAGCTTTTATGGGTTTGGAATGACACGGGGGTAAGTGATTAATGACAAAATTGGCATTTTGGAGTGGAGTGTCCCTTTAAAAACTGAGAAATTATAACCTTGTAAATGTAGAATTCACAGCAAAACTCCTGTATTGGATTGAAGTTTACTTTACAGGTGTAGCTAATAAAGTGGCCAGTGAGTGTATAAGTGTGCAATTCTTTTCATACATATTTGAGCTCATTTTTGTTTGGTCTTTCATGTATTTCGTCCCACAGGATTCAGGCATTGAGTCACAAAGTACCATGGAGCAAACTGTGATGGGAGTGTATGTCATACTGAAGGAGGGAGCGCTGCCTGACGATGACCCACAGGATATTGGTGTCCTAATTGAAGGTGTGGAAGTCCTCAGTAACTTGAGTAGCATTGCACAGGCTTGTGCTTTGTTATTTGGACTGATATACTGTTTGAACCTGAGCTACCCACCAGAGCTCAAATGCACTTTTGAAGTCTTGCTTTCTAAATCTAAATGGACAGAGGTTGTCATCCAAGGCACAGTTCCTCAAAAAAAATCTTTTGGAGTGAGCTTGAAAAAGACAAGTCAAACAGAAAGCACTTTTGGACTTCTGCAGTTTTGGTCTTCCGTAGATATATGGACAACTGTTATTCATGGCACAGTTTCTCTAAAACAAGCTAAAGTCAAACAAAACGCACTTGGAGTTTCTTATGTATATGGACTTATTTTTGGCACAGTTCCTTCTAACAAGCTACTGGAGCAAGTGAGCTTGAACAAGACTGGTGTACTTCAGGAAGATGCACATTTGTAGTTTGATAGAAGCTCTTTTATAGACTACTGTTATTCATGGAACAGTTCCTCTGAACAGGGTGCTGGAGCAAGTGAGCTTGGTGTAATTAGGGAAGATGCAGTAGTAGTAGTTTGTTTCTCAACAAGTTCTCAAGTATTTTGTTGTTGATCAAATGGTCTTTCTCTCAGATCTTCTTGTCTGATTAAAGAGTTTATTGTTTTGTGGCAAGACATTTGCATTGTAAGAGTTCCTGAGTGACTGGCTTCACAAGGAGTTAATTTCATCAAGGAAATGATTTCACTCCCTACAAGATCCTCCACATCAGGGCACACCTATACAGTGGATATGGAGTTGGAGCTCTGCACATGTCCAGTTGACCAAAGTGGGGCACCATGGAAACAACAGGCAGCAGTAGTGCAAAACAACAACATTGCCTCCATCAACTTTCTCCCCACAACAGCTGAAATGAGGCCTGAGCTGCTGAAAAGGTAATAATTTCTTTGCAGCATAGGTTGTCACACATAGACTGATTATATTAATTATATATCCTGTTCATCATCTTCACAGCCTCAGTTTCTCTTGACTTTCTAAACCTTTTACGGCAAAATATTCCAATACCAAGAATAATTACCTCCAGGTAAGAAAGTTCCAGTTGGACATAGAACCTCCATTAAGCATGCTTAATTCTTAACAAAACAACTAGTACAGTAGTGTGACATTTGTACACAATTGTTATAGACATGCCTCTGAGGCAAGAAACCTGCACTACTGATCATCAGTACATCTCAGTGCTCCAGATGATGGTCAGTGTAAAGGGAGGGATGGTGCTGTTTTTTTATGCAATCTTTTTTTCCCTAACCGTGGCATATTGAAAAGAAACACTCTTGCAATTTTTAATTTTGTCTATATGTACTGTATATATTATGACCATTAGAGTTGCATCAGCTGGACCCGTCTTCCAACAGCTCTGCACAATTGCACCAAGCATCATTTCTCTCACTGCTGTGTTCCCCAATGCACTTCATCACACAGGAAAAAATCTAACAGAGGACAAACGTTTCACCGTTTCCCCAAAGATCAGGGACTAAGTCGACAATGGATAATAAACATCAGAAGGGATCCTGGTTGTAATTTTAAGGTAAGATTTATTATATGTCTGGTGCTGTGAGGCTGAGCCGTCTCCATAACTGGCTTGTATGGCTAGCTTGGCTAGGCTAGAACTAGCAAGTTTTAGTAGATAGATTAAGGCAGAGAGCCAGGTTGTTGAAATATACTGTGACATAGCCCCCCCCCCCCAAGGAGCGGCTTCCAGACGCTCCTATATAGTCCAGGAGGGCGGTGGAGCGGAGGCGGAACAGGGGGAGGGAACGGAGGGCCAGGTCCGTGAGGAAGTGGGAAGACCGGGACTGAGGCAGAACCGGCAGAGCAGAGGCCCACCAGGGCGGAGCAGACGGGACCGGAGCCCACCAGGGCGGAACAGGCGAGACCAGAGCCCACCAGGGCGGAGCAGGCGAGACCAGAGCCCACCAGGGCGGAGCAGGCGAGACCAGAGCCCACCAGGGCGGAGCAGGCGAGACCAGAGCCCACCAGGGCGGAGCAGGCGAGACCAGAGCCCACCAGGGCGGAGCAGGCAAGACCAGAGCCCACCAGGGCGGAGCAGATGACCAGACCGGAGCAGAGGACCGCCACGGCGGAGCAGAGGACCACCAGACCCGAGCATAAGACCACCACGGCGGGGCAGACAACCACCAGACCCGAGCAGAAGACCACCATGGCAGGGCAGAGGACCACCACAGGGAGGCAGACAGGGCAGGAACCCATGACGGAGACCGGGATCTGGGGAGAACAAGGACAGACAACACTGAGAGAGTCCTTGTTGCAGGGCAGGACCAGAGTGCACCTAGGCGAAGCAGGAGACCCCCAGAACCAGACAGCTGACCACCACCGCTGAGCAGACAAAGCCGGAGCCCACCAGTGTGGCGTAGACTGGGTAGAGAATCTCCACGGTAGAGTGGACTGGTCAGGAAGCCAGGGCAGGATCAGGGATCTGGGGAGAGCAGAGACAGACACCACAGGGAGAACAGAGACAGACAACACAGAGAGAGTCTTCATGGTCTCAGAAGCTGGGACCGGGCAGGTCGAGAGCTCATAAACGGTCTCCATGGCCGTGGCAGGACAGGAGGAGGATATGCAGACGGCCCCCATTGCCGTGACTGGGCATGACGAGGATTCGCAGACGGCCTCCTTGGCCGTGACAGGACAGGGCGTGAGTTCACAGACGGCCTCTTTGGGGCGCTCTGGAGGAGCGGGCGCTTGAGGGCGCTCTTGCAGCGCGGACGCTCGAGGGCGCTCTTGCAGCGCGGACACTTGAGGATCAGGAACGGCACTCCTGGCCGTGACTGGAAAACAGGATTCTCGGGGATCGGGATCGGCACTCCTGGCCGTGATTTGAGAACTGGATTCTCGGGATACGGGACCGGCACACCGGGCCGTAGTTTGAGAACTGGATTCTCGGGATTCGGGATCGGCACTCCTGGCCGTGACATGAGAACTGGATTCTCGGGATTCGGGATCGGCACTCCTGGCCGTGACTGGAGGACTGGATTCTCGGGATACGGGTGTAGGTACCACCACTTCGGGAGGTTCTGCAGCCGAAGCCGCCACCTCTGGTGGCACTGAAACAGGCTCGTGGACCGGAGAGGCCTCAGGAGCACAGTGTGCAGCCCACACACTCAAAATGGCGACCGCCATAACGGGAAGCACTGAGGTCAGGGGAACAGTCTCGGTAACAGCCAGAGTTGAGACCTTGGGAATGCCTGCTTCTCGCACCGACATCAGTGGTGGGTCCATCACACTGGATATCAGAACTCGAAGGACTGACCTAGAATCTGTGGTAACAGCCTTTGTCAGTTCGGCGGAGGCGTGGTGTGACTCTGGCTGGAGCACTGAGACGTGGTGTGACTATGGCTGGAGCACTGAGACGTGGTGTGACTCTGGCTGGAGCACTGAGACGTGGTGTGACTCTGGCTGGACTCGTGACGATCAACTGGAGCTTGACTTGACTTTTTGACGTAGGCTGGGACTTGACTTGGCTCTTCGACGTAGGCTGGGGCTTGACTTGGCTCTTCGACGTAGGCTGGGGCTTGACTTGGCTCTTCGACGTAGGCTGGGGCTTGACTTGGCTCTTCGACGTAGGCTGGGGCTTGACTTGGCTCTTCGACGTAGGCTGGGACTCTCCGCGACCCCCACAGTGAACATTCAGCCATCAATAGAGCAAAGTCCAGAAACTGAACGAAAGACGAACGGTGACCCTCTCAGATTAACTGTGATTTAATCGGCTGGTTAATGCCTTCACAAAAAAAATCTATCAGCAGACAGTCCGGCAGGTCAGAGCCATTTGCCAAAATTAGATAACCCTTAATATAGTCTTCAAGGGGTCGAGTTCCCTGCTTGAGGGTTAGCAACATACCTGCCAGGTCCATACTTGGCCAGCATCCACCCGAAAAGCCGCTGGATCCTTTTGGGGCCGAGTATTCTGTTACAGGGTTGACGAGACGTGAGACGTGCGGATCCATTCGCAGGGCTTTATTAGTAAACATGGTCAAGAGAGGCAGGGTCAAATAACAGCAGACAGGTATGGCAGAGGCAAGACACAGAACAATCCGAAGGGCAGCGTGGGTCGACGATCAGCGTACAGTATCCAGACAGGGCAAGGCAGAGAGAATAATCCAGGAACACGGGCAGGAATCAAGACACAGGAAAAGTAACTAAGAAAACAGGGAAACGCTTTGTAAGGTAGACGGGCTAACAATACTCGGCAGTGAGCAATAGCAAGTCCCAGACTTAAATAGTGAGTGAGTGATTGTGAAATGATAATCAGGTGTGGGTGAGATAATGGTGAACAGCTGTGCGTGTCGTCAGTACAATGGATTGTGGGAAATGGAGTCCAGTGTGTTGTGAGTGAAAAAGTCAATGTGGTGAACGGGTGACCTCTAGTGGTGGTTGACCGGGAGAGCATGGACCAGATTCGTGACATATACAGCCTAGTCCAAAGTTAGTAGTATGTTATTAAAATCTACCACCACAGATTCACTAGTATAAGCATATTCTGAGTGACCTTGTTTGTATTAGCTTCTAGTCACAAGCTAACCCAGGGAACACATCACATCAGTTTTCCTAGCTAGGAGGGGGATGTACAGGAGTCAGATTGAGTCTGATCAATAAAATTATACATGTAAAAATGTTTATATGATTACATTTTATTTGCTGATGCAGATAAACACATACACAAAAGTGTGTTCGGAGCATTTCCTCCCAGACTGCCTTGTGAAAAGCAAGACTGGTATCACCAAGTTGAAACAGGGAGCTGTGCCAACTGTGTTTGCATGGAGTTCTGTCAGACCACAGAGGAGGAGTGTTGTTAGAACTGCAAGGTAGTATTTAGATGAATTAAGTTACTAGTTTGTAATGCATTTATTAACTGTGTAGTGACAGTATTTCTCTGTTGATGATTTCCAGTAATGTTTCCACGGATGTCAATGATCGACATGGTGTGAATGTGTTGAGGTACGTAAAATATGTAATTGGTTACATGAATTTCAGCATGAGTATCATTGTAAAACACCTAATGTGTCCATCAATATGTTTCTCTTATTCTTCCAGTGAATAGACACCCCCTCCACACCCAGACCATGAATATGCTGCACTGCCTCCCTCACTTCAAGATCAATTTGAGGAGCATCGGTGATCAAGAACCTTTCATTTTAGAGCTTCAACAAAAACAGTTTTTGATTTCAAATTTTCAAGGTGACGATAAACAGATTTAATTTTATACAGGGTTCCCAGATTATGATACATTTAAAGCTGTGTTTATGGCCCTGCAACCTACTGCAGAAAATATGGTGGGATGGAGTCAGGCTCAGCGACTTAAACATACAAGTGGGGAGGTACTTCGTCAAGGCTTTAGCGCCTCTAAATTGTCCACTATGGACCAGTTTTTCTTTTTCTTTGTAGGTTGAGGCAGGGATTTCCTGAGCAGGATCTTGCAACCCGTTTCCACGTATCACAGTCAACAGTAAGCAGGATCTGTGTGACCTGGGTCAATTTTTTGTATTTTATGTTGGGATCACTTCCAATGTGGCCTTCAAGGAAAACTGTGGATGAACTTATGCCAGATTGTTTTAAATGCACGTTCCCGGCATTTAATCCAGAGTTATATTGGATTGCACAGAAATTCATGTACAGAAACCTAGCTCCAAGGTCCTTAACAGAGCGAATCCCTCACGCTCCCTTTGTTGGGGCACTTGATCTCCAGGAGGCCGTGCGTTGTTGAGGCACTGGGGTCAATCACTTTACGGTCAGGTGAGGCACCTAGGTGTGGGGCGTGGTGGTTGATGACGAACCCACAGGGGAAGATCTCATAGCCAGTGAGGTCTTGATATTCGGCCGCAGCAACAGGCTCCAGTTCCAAACCTCTCTTCATCACCTTAGTCTGCACTATTTTCTTTTTCAAATTGGCAGCTAATACGTTGTAGTCTGCCACCCTTGAACAAATCCTCTTGAAGGAAGAGGAGGTAAGACGGTTGGCTCGAACTTTATGCCAGGTCTTGCTATGGCTCTGTTCCCTTGTCTCTATCTACAGCTGTATTGCAACAGCCTGAGTGACCACCAGGCCACCATAGTAGCACGACTCAGTGTCATCCAGGACAGTGTAAAATGAGCATGGCTCTGATGGTAAGGGAAACAGGGGATCATCATTAGCCCTGGAAGACTGTGTTGCGTGGTAGGTAAGCACAGATCCCTTTGGAAGGTCTCCAAAGTCGGTAGAGACAAGAGCAGCAGGCTGTTTTCTGTTCTCCTCCAGCAGCTTGAACATCTGACTCTTGCTTTCTATTTGACTCAGGTTTCGGTGTAGGCTCTCTGCAAAGGCATTTGATGGAAGTGCGAGTGGCACAGGACAGTACAGGTTTGACATCACCCCTTCAGACGAGCGTTGCCTCTTTGGTGGAGGTGCGTTGGTCACTGGTGGTTTTAGCTTTGAGACACTCACAGAGCTCACTGTTCTTGGACTGACACCCAGGGCCCTCGATGGAACGTGCCAGGCTTGAGGCAGTGACGTCTTGCTCGTTGTTGGGGGGACAGATGTGTAGCCCATCTTGGCAAAGTGAGCAAGAGTGTAGAGCAGCCCGATGAGATGGTTGCACTGTCCCAAGCCAGCTTTGCAGTTGCACTGCGTCTCCCTTATAAATGGCTGCTCAAGTGACAGCTCCACCTGAAAAGATAATCAAACTTTAGACACTTGACACTTCAAAGTTGCTATTAACAAATATATATATATATATATATATATATATATATATATATATATGTGTGTGTGTGTGTGTGTGTCTGTGTGTATATATATATATATATATATACACACACACACACACACACTGAGTGTGCAGTGAATTAGGTACATCTGGCATTTAAATGATCTGCCATGAAAATATTACAGCTACATACTGGTAGTGGTAGGTTGTTTACAGCTGTGATACTTGCGAACACAACTTGAAAGATACCTAATATCTTGGACACTCATTGTACAAAAAAGTCAGGGTTGTGGAAAAGCTCATATTAAGATTGAACAGTATGGATTCCATATTATGTCAATTTTAAACAGACAAGTGATTTGTAAGCTAATTAGATTTTGAGGAACCTTCCTCAACCCTGGATACACTGCTCCAAGAACTGAGCAACTCTTATCTTAACATGAATATTAATACTTACCTTGCCTTATCACTTACCTGAATAGTTATACTGTCATTACACTATCATTGTCAACAAGCAATAGCAACATGCACCTAGCCCTGTCTGGCTTTGCTAATTTGAAACAAGATAATATTTGAGTAGATATCAATGAGGCTTATGTGATATTACATCAACTACAGATAACATGTTAATGAGATAAAATCAACATGTTATTTTCAGTCAGACAGGGAAAGGTACATCGTTGATATAAACTCATAATGAACATTTATAGCAAGCTGGTTTAACTGAGCAGTTTGTCCACTTAGCACCTGTATGTTGTAAGGTGCCTTATTTTTCCGCACCGAGGGAAAAGACCTAGCCCTCACAAATATGTGTGATGGGCTCCTATTAACTGTCGATTAAAGACATGTTAAGTGTTAAATAAAATCTAACATAGTACACAGAGTCAACAACTCCATATCACAGCTAAGCTTACTACCCCTAGCTGCTACAAGCTAGCAGAAACTGAGGTAAGTTAGCGTCCATTCATACCTTCAATGTCCTGGATAAAACCTTCGATCCAGTTACTGGCCCACTGCTCCACGTTTTGTATCGTTAATTCGGGCAGACAGGAAAGATTGGTGGTCCACACTGGAGTTTCCATTGCTGGTGCTGCTGAATCTTCTATGCGTCGGAGTCAAACTTCCGGGTTTGTGTACCCCTCAACAGCGTTCGAGTTTTCAAAATGGCCGCCAGGTGAATAAGGTGAATTCTTTATGGTCACTATTGTTGCCGATGGGATTAAATGGGTTAAGGTATGTATGTTTAGATATGTCCATTTTGCAAGAGTCCCGCAAATTATTTTATTCTGTTTATTATAAACAATGATTGTATTTTCAGCTACAGAAAGATACTTTTCTCTCTCCATGCTGAGTTTTTCGTTGGTAGTATCCACCTCGCAGGCGCTTAACCTGTCAAAGTGGGTCGCAGGTAGAGGACAAATGATAAAACACTACATTCTGTCGGCAACGGTACTTCAAAGAGACTTTGGCTTGGAACTATAATTACTATTTTGGAAATGATAACGTGTTAACTTACTCCATTACCAGTGTTGGGCATGTCACTCTGAAAATGTAATTAAATGACTGATTACTCCTTTTTAAAGTAATTGCGTTACTTTCCTGATTACTTTATTTCAAAAGTAATTAGTTACATTACTAGTTATGTTACTTTTTTCTGTGACTACATCCATGAAATTTACATGAAATCCCAGCATAAACGCCCCCGATAAATATTTGTTACATATATATGTAAAAACATAAATTAAGAAACATACTTAAAATTATACATTTATTAACATGTTTTTTCTTTTCAAGCAGTCTCAGTTCCCCCAGCTTAGAATTGACTGCAATCCCCAAAGCCCCTCTGGACACATTGGGAAACCTCTTCCTCACTGCCACTGTAACAGACAAAAAAAAGTGATATATTAAAGGGGTGATTCACCACATATCCACATACATTTTACAACCTCTCAGATTTTTTTTGTACTTGCTGATACTGATACCTATATTTTCTTAGCATTTGCAATTAAAAAAATACTGGGAACAGAAACAAATAATTAATAATAATAAAACAATATGAATCATGTTAGCTGGATTTGCTTCAGTCATTTTTACACTTAATTATACCTGTTAAAATGTATTCAACAGTGTGCTTTGCTTATCATCTTATGCACATCAACTATACAGGCATGAATATTAACATTATTAACATATGTGTACATGTAATAACTCCATTCTGCTCTCTGTTGGTGTTTCTTTGTCTGGATACAGCACTGTTCAAATGCTGTGTGTTTTGGTGCATTCCTACTCCTATTTATGCATGCATGTGAAAAATAGTTTGTCAACAGAGTAGCATGTCCGAATTCACAAAATTATGAAAAGAAAGATTATGAATGGTAATGAAGAGACACCAATGATGCTGTTAAGTCACGTGACAGTAACAACGTGGCTACTTTAGTAAGTCCACATTTTTATTCATATAGAACATACCCTTTTCTTTAATGGTTGCAAAATAAGTTCAAATTCAAAAGCAGTACCTACTCACACAGTATGTGATTTCAGATGCACAGAAAGTCTTCACTTACCATATGGCTGCCATGGTTTCCTTGTCAAGGGCTGTTCTTCGCTTGGCACCGATGTCCGTTTTGATGCATGAACATTTGAATAGGGTGCACAGTCGTCTGACTAGCTTTAGATTTCCAAAAATCTTTGTACTAAAATGATATGCTATTGAGAGATATTTTTATGGGTATGCTTTGGTTAAGAAACTAATGAAAGAGAAGTAGAATTAAGCTTTTTAAAATACTTAAAAAAAAAAATAATTATTAGCTAATAATTTGAACTGACTTTCAAAACTGTTTACCTTTTAAATTGCTGTGGATCAGAACCTCCAGTGGGAAGGCGGCCATTAAAAGAACACGCACCACTGAAGTGGCTGTTTGGGCCTGCAGGGCAGAAGCCACTGATGTTTAAGAAGTGTTATTCCTGTGCCATGTGCTAACTCCACTCTAACACTCTAAACCTGCTTGTAAGTCACGTGACATATATTTTGATGGAGGTATGATGCGAATATATCCATACAATGCAAGTGAATAGGCACAGTTTCCATGTTCTGGAAATAAATAAACAGAACAAGCTATAAGACTAAGGTAGTTTAATACATGTCTTCAGAAGCAATCTAGTTGATTTTGGGTCAGAACAGACCAAAACAAACCTCTAAAATATACCTCTACTATAAACACTGACTTCATGATCATGATTAATTAACTGCTAGTTCCATCTAGTGCTCTGTGCATGTGTCAAGCACTAGGACTGTATATCTATATGCATATAGTCACCATATCGCCATCAAAAAATGTCTTGTTATGGTCAAGAAAAAAAGGCATACAAACTTGATTCAACACAGGTGAGAAATTAATGGGAAATATCAATTATAGGTGAACTATTCTTAATCTACCAGCAATCATGTTCAAATCACTAAGAAGCTAGGAATATGACAAGAACTCAAAGAGTTAAACTGTCTCAGAACAGAACAAATTCATAATGTCAGATAACAAAACACGGTCTGGTCAAAGTGTCAAATATAATTTTTGGTACCAAATTAGTTTTTATCAGTTTTACTGGTAGTCCACTGTATGAAGAATTTTTGTGAACAATATGTCCCAGTTTACTTTATTTTGCTATCCTCACTTACATAAATGAACTATAGTGTCCTGCACCCACTAGTAAAGAAAAAATAATCTAAAATCTAAAATTATATCTGGTGTCTGGATAATTTTTGGTTTGGCAAAACACTTTTTCTTAGCTGCAGGTTCGTCTCTCACCTCTGAGGCCTCAAGGTGTTTCATAGGTTTATTTTTTCACTTAAGAATGTCTGGCTTGGGTAGCTGTTCTTCAGTTTCCTTAAGTTTTATTTGTAAAGTTTTTTTCCCCCTTTCTGAGGAGGTATAATAATAAGAAAAGGCTAAAGTATGTCACATACTGGTGTTAATGAACTAAAACATATTTTACTAATCTCTTCAAATCTACAAGCGCTAACGTTATAAGGTATAATAAACGAGAATAAAGAAATATTATATTGGAGATAATAAAAACATCCTGATGACGCATCCCAGGTGAAAATAACGTGTACTTGAGTGCACTAAAAAAATACTTAAATACAAGAAATTTGTAGTACATTCTTATTTTTTGTACTAAAGAAAACTGTAAAAATTATACACTATAAATACACTAATTAAAAGTATATTTTTACTTAAGTAGTACTTAAGTGTAATTGCAAAAGTATACTAAATACCATTGATATTTTAAATGTATTTTTAGTGCATAGAAATAAGATATACTATTGAAAAAATACACAGAATAGTTTTATTAGTGTATTTCTTACAAGTACATTTTTAACGCATTAAAAATAGTTCATTGTTAGTGCACTTTTAGATAGCTATCATAAGTTTAAATTAAATTGATTTTACTTAAAATATATTCAAAATGTAATAGTCAAAAATTTAATTTTCCCAAATGTGCTATTTAAGTACACTTTATAAAAATAAACTAAATATTACTAATTCTTAAATTGATTTTAAGTGTATTCAGATAAGGCACACTATATTCAGAAGTAAAAAGAGTGCAAGGATCACTTTACATTAAATTTTAGTGGATTTTATATATATATATATATGGTAAAAATAAGGTGTACTTGAGTGCATTAAAAACGCTTAAATACAAGTAAGTACATTTGTAGTACATTCTTATTTTTTTGTGCTAAATAAAACTCAAAAAAATTATACACTATAAATACACTAATTAAAAGTATATTTTTATTTTAGTAGTACTTAAGTGTAATTGCAAAAGTATACTAAATAACATTGATATTTTAAATGTATTTTTAGTGCATAGAAATAAGATATACTATTGAAAAAATACACAGAAGTTTTATTAGTGTATTTCTTACAAGTACATTTTTAACGCATTAAAAATAGTTCATTGTTAGTGCACTTTTAGATCATAAGCTATCATAAGTTTAAATTAAATTGATTTCACCAGAAATATGTTAGAAATGTATTCACAAATGTGCTATTTAAGTACACTCTATATAAATACACTAAATAGCACTAACACTTAAATTTATATTAGAATATATTAGCAATGTAATAGTTTCAATTAACTGTGCTACTTAAGTATGCACTAAATCTTAAATTGATTTTAAGTCAAACATAGTACACATATTCAGAAGTGTTTTGCATTAAAAAAGCATGCAGCGATCACTTTACATAAAGTTTTAGCAGATTTAATATCACTAAGTTATATTTGGATTTTCATGAAAAATACAGTAGATATAACCTTGTAGGTGCTTAGGCTATACTATAAATGCACTAGTATCACATTAAGCATGTTACATAAAAGTGTGCTTTTGCAATACAAAATGACTATATGTTCTCCACATTTATTGTCATTAAAAAGAAAACAGATATTTGAATAATTTACTCATTTCACAGTAATCAAAAATAAATCACTTAACACTGCACAGTCTGTGAGTTAATATTTAGGACAGGCATGACAACTGTATTTTTCTAACTGTTTGCTTTGTATTGCATAACAATAAAAAAACGTGCAGGCCTGGAGGATAAGTACAGTAGTCTGTAAGTCATCTCACATTCATAGTAATGTGTAATCAGTTCATATTTAATCTCTCTCTATATTATTTGGGAGTGGAATAACATAGTTTTTGGCTCTTGCTTCTATCAAAACACATTTTCTGTAGAACAGATCAGTGGGAGCCGCACATACATTGTTGGACTGCAACACCTCAGAAACAAAAGTTGAAGTAATGTTTAGCTCACTGTCCCTGCAGAGCAGTTTACCGGTATTCTTGAGCTCCCTAACCAATACACAGTGCATTGATACATGGTGTAATCTGAATACTAACATGCTAAGAATTCTGCACAGTCGTCCATCCAGTAATTCTACTGTTGAGTTTATCCTTTTTTTAAGGTTTCTGTAACTGCTTGAATGGTACAGTATGCCTTTTACGATGAAACGATGATAAAATACACATTGACTGACCGTTACATTGGCGCGAAATGTCAGAGAAGATGGCGAACGTCAAGGCAGCAGGAGCTAGCGCTCCACCAAGAGCAAGTATAACTTGTTGAATTTGATAACATGCATGAACTATTAATGATTAAATGCAGTTTAGTGCTGACATTTGTTTAGTAAGTTGGATAAATACTTAATCCATCTTCAGTAATTTTTAAAAGTTTAACTTTATAACATGAGAGTCAAAATGAGTGTGCTGCCGGTGGCTTAACTACAAGATGCTGCAGCCAGCTAACTTTATACAACATGACATCCTTTATACAACTTTATGATATCCCCTTGTCTGTCTTGCAATGACACAGAAACGTTTCAGAACGTGGCCCCTCCTTGATGCCATGATTGACAGGGAGGGGTCGTAATCGGCAAGGAATGCTTTTTACATTTGAATTTTTAAACTACAATCGCGGGGTTTTTCTAAAATGCAAACTCAAGTGTTTTGTTTGCAAGTGAAAATGTATTTAAGAATGCCGTGTAATGTGTTTTTGTCTTTGCTTCAGAAAAAAAAACATTTAGAAAGTTCTGACGACGAAACAGACAATGAGATGAAGCGACAATATGACAAAGCAAAAGTAAGTATTTACCGTAATATTGCGCAACAAATGATTTTTTTAAATATAATTGCCGTAATGTTGATGATTTTGCAGTCATACGATGAAATGTCCTCTTAATGATTATTACAGAGATATTACAAATTGGAAGATGTATGGTATTGTTTAAATGTCAGTAGTTTGTAGACTTAACGTACAGATGTCCTGTTGGCCCTTCGCTGTTTTGTACATTGTATATAACTGAGTTTTTAATTTGGTTCAGAGACAAAAAAAGCTTGCAAAGGAGAGGATCCTCACTCAGCTGAAGGATACACTGAGGAAACCACTCCACTCCACTCCATGCAGAACCAATCCATTACATAGTGAGGAGGAAGTTCAAGCCGAAACGTTGGACACAAATGTTTGCGATGACATGCGATGCAGAGCTAAACAGTCTCTCGATGCTGGTGCTTGTAATTATTTATCACATCCCATCAGTGTTTGGTACATTTTATTCAATCTTTGTTTTTGTTTTTTGGCTATTTCCGGCTGAACAATCTTGGTTGCTGAACATTCGGTGCATACTTATTTTCGTGACGTATTGTCAAGTATGGTGACCCATACTCGAAATTGGTGCTCTGCGTTTAACCCATCCAAGTGCACACACACAGCAGTGAGTAGTGAACAAATGCACGCACACACACACACACACACACACCGTAAACACACACCCGGAGCAGTGGGCAGCCATGCTGCAGCGCCCGGGGAGCAGTTGGGGGTTCGGTGCCTTGCTCAAGGGCACCTCAGTCGTGGTATTGAGGGTGGAGAGAGCGCTGTACATTCACTCCCCCCACCTACAATCCCTGCCGGCCGGAGACTCGAACCCGCAACCTTTCGATTACGAGTCCGACTCTCTAACCATTAGGCCACGACTTTCCCATGATGATGGTTATTAATCATGTTAATAAATCATACAGAAAGTGAGCAAAGAACGTGAGCGTCACTGAAACTCAGTGACTTTAGCTAAATTCCCGTTATAGTCAGTAAAGCTGACTACATAATGCAATAAATCTCCTGCTTACTTTCACGTCTGCAGACCTGCCAACCTGTATGCATTTGGCATGGTGGGTACGCATTTTGACCTCAAAGTACGCTCAAAGTAAGCCTATTTATACAGGTATTGTAGCCAGTCTTCAGGCTACAGATTCAATTTTTTACAGACTGCAGTCTCCCTACTAGAATGTTTGTTTTTTTGTATCTTAATGTGATTTTTTTTTTTTTTTTTTTCCCCTGTACACAGATTTCTCTGGGCAACACGGCTGTCCAAGTCAACAAAACCTGCTTTAGGAGACTGAATCGAAGCAGAATGTCCCTGTTCACACAAGAACTAGCAGTTGTGTTGTTTGGGAGGGAGGTTCTGGGTTCATCCAGCCTCACTGGGAATGGGTCCCAAAAACAGAAGCTGGACCCAGAAAAAATGAATGCACTCGTCGGTTTGTATCAGATTTAGATTTCATTATAGTCCTTTCTCAGCAGAAATGTCAAATAGCAGTGTAAAATATGTTTTAAAAAACAATTGACTCAAAGGGTAGCATGCGCCAACTTCAGAGACTGTGAACCTTATTTTATCACAGCAAGAAAACAATACAAACAGCATATCACATTAAAGAGCATTTAATTTAACCAAATCTTAAAGTTAAGTTACCGTTATAAATGATTAAATTAAAGGTTTGGGGGAAACGTTACAGTAAACAATTGCTTACATATTTCATGCACTTACATTAGGATTCAATCCTCAATAATTACATCAAATTAAAGTTGTTTAAATAAAGTAATATTTCCAGGCCATAGAGGATTCTTCAAAAATAACCACTGATTATCTTAAGAACGAGTTGTATCCAGCATGATTGAGTAATTTAACTGCATACTGTAGACAAAAACATAGGTTAATCACAATAAAATGGTAGGGCATCAGTATAAATAAACTATTTCAAATATTGATGTTTATTACTAAGTCCAGCTAAATTAGTTTAGCTTTCTTCACAACACTGCCGTCTGTTCACTGACAGTATTGCAGCCATCCTTTACATTACAAATCAGATATGACGACACACAGACTGTGAAAAAGGTCTCGTAGCCAATTTTTGCCTTTATTACCCTTGTTAGAAAATCATTGTTTCTCTATTCTAGCAAGCATTATATCCTATAAGCAGAAGGTGGCTACTATTAATAATTTTGTAGCTATATGGTTCACAAACCAGCCTGGTACTAATGTCTTTTTTTTTTTTCTTTTTTTTTCGGCAGACACTGTGATATCCGAGTTTCCGGGCACGACGCAGTCAGAGGTGAGAGCTGTAATACGGCGAAAATGCAATAACGAAAGTTTTGTGTCGAAAAAAAAAAACACTTAAGTTAATTTTTTGTTGTTGTTGTTGGTTGGGAAAGGATTGTAAAATTGAAAAAGAAAAGAAAATCGTGTTTTGTTCATATTTAAGATACGGTATGCTGTAGTTTAATAATTTTAAAGTTTAAGCTTGCCACTTGTGTTCTTTTTTTCCCACCTCTACTATAAGGTCTGTTTGGACTTGTGTGTGAATAATGTCTCAAAAAATTAAAGTGCTTTTCAAGAAAGAGATGCTGTTTGTTTGTACATTACATACCATGCCTGTGCTGTATTGTATCTGTGGTATATCCTTTTAAACTATGGCTGTTTACATTTACTCTTATTTTTATCAAATGTATTACATCTAACTTTAAAATAGTTATTTTATTAAAAGCAACAGCTTCATGAAATGACTGCACAATGGTGGACAATTTTACCAATATTAATATTTCAACAGTATAAATGAGGCAGAAAATGCTACTGATAACACCGTAATAGTGTACTTGACTACTTTTAAAATACACCATTAACATTTAATTATGTTTTATAAAGGTACTGTTAACATAGTTAAAATATATTTGAAATAAATTATTTACTATATAAAAATATGTGCGCAATACATAAATATGATTTGTATATATTATATATCTTTATATTTTAAATAATTTATAAGTGTATTTAAAAATGCATTAAAGATGGGTTCAATTGTACTAAAAGGGGTAACAAAATAAAAAAAAACATTAAAGCTGAAATACTATGTTAAAAAGCATATTTTAGTTCATCTTCAGTGTGTCTCAAAATAGCACAGTTGAGTACACTAAGATGATCTTAAGTTTATCTTAATATACTAAAAGCTTATCTTTAGTACTTCTTAAGTACAAAATAAGTGCGTGAAAATAGAGCACTTTAAGTACATTATGGAAGTGTACTAAGTGTACTTAAAATGTATTTTAGTGAACTTTTTTTTCACCTGGGATGTTCTTCCTCTTTTCCACAACAGCAGCAACTTTTTCATGACCCCAAGACAGTTTTGGGGTATGTAATCAATGGGGATTGATTTGATCATGTCAATTGGGAGGACAGAGAGGGGTGAGAGCTGCTCTTCTCGATGGTGTTGGGATGTAACGATTCACTCAACTCAATATTTTTCACGGTACAATTTTTTTTACTAAAATGTAAAGGTGTCCTTTTATTATTTAAATTAATAATACAAATAATTTTGTAGATGACACCACAGATGTCTGCTTAAAGACAGGAGGTTAAGGAACTGGCCGTATGGTGCAGTCTTAACAACCTGGAGCTTAACACGCTCAAAACTGTGGAGATGATCGTGGACTTCAGGAGAAACCCCCCTGCTCTCCCCCCACTCACCATCATGAACAGCACTGTGACTGCAGTGGAGTCATTCAGATTCCTGGGTACCACCATCTCTCAGGACCTGAAGTGGGATATTCACATTGACTCCATTGTCAGGAAGGCCCAGCAGAGGCTGTACTTTCTTCGCCAGCTGAGGAAGTTCAACCTGCCACAGGAGCTGCTGAAATAGTTCTACTCCGCCATCACTGAATCCATCCTCTGCACTTCATTAACTGTCTGGTTTAGGACATAAAGTTGAGGACTTGCAACTCTACTTGAATGCAAAGACTCGAGACTTACTTGTGACTTGCAAAACAATGACTTGGGCCCCGTTTACATTAGTGCGTTTTCGCTTTAAAATGCACAACTTTTGCTACGGACACACCTATCGTTTACACTACTCCGCCGTTTTCGAGGTCGAAAACAAGAGACTTTTGAAAATGCTGCAGACCCCGTTTTAGTTTGAAAACTCCGGGTTGCGTTTCAGTGTAAACGGACCAAAACGGAGACTTTTGAAAATGATGGCGTGGCTAACCCCATTCGCTCTGCGTATCCTTGACGACCGTGTAAACAATAACATCATGTTCGTTACTGTACCCATAGATATGTATGGGTAGATTCCCTATTCGACCACTCCAAGCACACAGATGCATCTAAATAATAGGGAATCTATCTATACAGACCTATGGTTGTCAATAAATGGTCATGTGACATGTGTTTTCGGTTGTGTAGTGTAAACGGAGATCGTTTCACTGCACAACCACCTCTAGACGAAGCTCTAGTTTGTCTTATATTTTTATTACAAGAGAAAACATATTCCTTCAAGGATGAAGGTGCAAGATTGTTAACAATTTTGTACATTAAACAACAATTATAAAACAGAATTGTCAAAAGTAAAAAAAAAAAAGTACTTATTAATAATCAAACGATGATGCATGTAAGGTTTCTTATCGAATACTTTTAGAACACGTTTATACAAAGTGTATAAAGGTCTAAGAGCAGATTTTCCTGCTTGCGACCATGAGGTAACACAATAAGAGAAATGATCAAAGAATTCAAAAAGACTCTTGAAGCTTCTATTGAAAGTTGACTACTTTCCAACTAGTTTTGTATATTTATTCCTTAAATATTTTAGCTCCTCTGTAAATATCCTATGTGCAGTTTCCAGGTTTTCAGAAAATAAAAGTGATTGCCAATCAATTTGTCCAAGCTCTTCTTCAAAAGCACTCATATCCTTTTTTGGTATTCTATATGAATAATTCTGGTTAGTATTATGATATACAAATCTATTATTATTCAGCTTCCTAGAAACAAGTATTAAATTGTGATCTTATATTCCAGTTAAAAGATTAAAAGTTTTTGTAATTCTGTCTGGTTTATTAGTAAAGATAAGAGCTAGTAAGGTCCGAGAAGTAGCTATAATTCGTGTAGGGCCCTCAACCAATTGTGTAAAATCATGTAATTCAGTTATTTACTTCGGTTTCTTTTTGGTCATTTTATCAGCCCAGTTAAGATTAAAATCCCCCAAAACAATACACTCTTTACTTATCTCAATTTCAGATGAAGGGGGCCTATAAACTGCAACAATGGTAAAAGACATTTGAGAAGATAAAGTAATTAAAACAGCAATAGCATTTGAGCCTTCAAGATGAACTTGTTTACTTAGGGGTATATTATACCCTTACCCAGGCATTGCTAAAGATGCACTAGGAAAAGTTTTAGTTAGCCACGTTTCAGACAAACACAAATAGTCTAAATTTGAGTCCATAAGCAAATCTTCATGTTGTTCATGTTTTGATAACATACTTCGAAGATGGTATGCCATCATCCTGCTTATGTGAAACTAGAGATTTGCTTTGTTTCTGGAAGTCTTTCCACAGTGAAGGCACATGATAGGCTTCTCTCCGATGTTTCTGAATGATTCCTTGGCTTTTCTTGTCTGTAAAACTCATTCCACACTGATGACATTTAAACAAGTCCCTCTTGAGTAAATCTTCATGTGGTACCCAAGGTTAACTTTTCGGTTGAATCCTCTCTCCAGTGTGAATTCTTCTTATGTGGGCTTCAAGGTTTCGTTTTTGACTGAAACTCTTTCCACACTGAGGGCATGTGTAAGGCTTCTCTCCAGTGTGAATTCTTCTCATGTGGGCTTCAAGGTTTCGTTTTTGACTGAAACTCTTTCCACACTGAGGGCATGTGTGAATGGTCTCTTCGGTGTGAATTTTCATGTGAACTTTAAGGTTTCGCTCTCGCTTGAAAAACTTTCTACACAGATGGCAGATGAAGGGCTTCTTTCCACTGTGAACTTTAATGTGGTAATTAAGGCTTGCTTTTCGGTTAAAACTTCTTCCACACTTTTTACAGGTGAAAGATTTCTCTCCAGTGTGAATATTCATGTGGGTTTTAAGGTTTCCAACTTGACTGAAACTCTTTCCACACTGATAGCATGTGCAAGGCTTCTCTCCGGTGTGAATTTTCATGTGGACGTTAAGGTGCCGTTTTTCACTGAAACTCTGTCCACACCGATAACATGTGTAAGGCTTCTCTCCGGTGTGAATTGTCATGTGCCTTTTAAGGCCTCCTTTACGAGTGAAACTGTTTCCACACAGATTGCATGTGTAAGGCCTCTCTCCAGTGTGAACTCTCATGTGCTTTGCAAGGCTTCCTTTATGATTAAAACTGTTTCCACACTGTTGGCAGATAAAAAGGCTGTGGACATCAAGGTTTCCAATTTGACTGGAACTCTCTCCACACTGAGGAGAACTGTTGTGAATTTTCATGTGCCTGTTAAGGCTTCCTTGTTGATTGAAAGTCGTTCCACAATGAAAGCAAGTGAAGTAACTCCTAGTTCCTGCTCTTTGAGTGGAAGTATTTCCAGACTGTAAGGAACAATAAGATTTTTCTCCGATTATGAAATCAGGAAGATTCTCATACTGATCTTTCTCCTCAATTTCATTCAGTCCGTCCCTCTCCTCTTTCATTGCCATGAGGTCTAAGGTGGAAAAACAAACAAAAGTTAACCCCAGTTTAATGGCTCAAAGCAATCGGTATAGTATATATTTAATGCCATGTCAGCAACAAAGGCTATTTTCAAGGCAAAACTATTTTAAAAATACAAATAACATATAATTAAAAAAAACACACCAAACAAGTTATATTACACAAGATTTTTTACATTAATGTGATAAAAATTCTAAAACATTTCCTGGCAAAATTATAATAAATGACTTCATAAAATAGTTTTCTACATACATTAAAAGCTGGACAGTCCAATAAAATATGTTTGACAGTAAGAGGAACCTTGCAAAACATACATAGAGTATGGTCTTCACCTTTAAGCAAAAATGCACGAGTCAAGCCCAATGTATATTTCTGCGTCGAACCTACGTCATAACTTGCGCATAGACTCACCCTACCTGACGTGCACCTCTCCAAAAATCTAACAGCGCGTCAATTCTACGTGGACCGCAAGCACTGTGATTGGTCTGCTAGAACCCCTCCCTCTGTACTTGAGTTTTGTGTGCGTTTATGAGCTGCTGCTCCCGCCCCCTTTCCAGAATAGAGCTGTGCCATTTCAGTGCGTACCTGCTAAAAACATGTTTTGGTTCTGATCATGTTTAATCGCGCTGAAAGCATACGGTTTAAACCATATTAGTTTAAACTTCTGATATACGGTTTTCTGAGTGCACACAGACAGAAAGCGGCTGTCACAGCATGCGCGTAAGCCAAGTTCTCATTCACACACAAGATTATGTTAAAAACACACACGAGTTACAAAAATATTCAGTTATGTCTGTGAATGTAAACAGCTGGGAAATAAATTGCATGATTATATTTTAAATGTGTGGCAGCAGCATACAGTAAATAAATCAATAAATCCACTGCTCTGTTGTCTCCTCTGAGGCTGGGACTCTTAATAGTGTTCTGTGCTCTTCTGTGCAGCCAAATACAGAGCAGTTAGCATGTTCTGCTCAATCTTTCACCATGGCATTAGAACTGGTACACCGTTGTCGCTTTGCAAAATCAAACTGAAGGCGCAGCGGGTGGAAACTTACAGATTAAGGGGCAGTAATATTATAATGAGATCCCTTTGCCACATCAACAAAGGAGCGAAATCAGACGCGCTCGTTTTTTTCAGAAGCTTGCAGAAAAGAGCTTACTAAAATAAAATTACTGGGTTAATCTTTTTCACGTTTTCTTGGTTGGAAGATGAACTGGCGTACTAACGTAACCTCGGTTCCCTTAGACACGGAACGAGTACTGCGTCGCTAGACGCTATGGGAAAAACTCCTTTTTCTCCGAGGACTGAAGACTTTTTCAATCACGCAGTGTGACTGCACGGCCATTGGTTCGTGCAGTAATAAAAAACGAACCAATGGCTCGTCAGCGGCGCTGCACGAGCCTATGGCGGCAGAGCCCGCCAGAAGGGGCGGGGTCATCTGGCTATATAAGCGGGCATTTCGCCATTGGAAAACAGGCCAATTCGACTGAAGCGACGACCTGATTCGTGCAGCTGCATGGCATGGCATAGTACGCAGTACTCGTTCCGTATCTAAGGGAACCGAGTACGTTCCCTGTCGATACTTCACTCGTACTGCGTCGCTAGACGCTATGGGGAACAAATACAATCCCGCCATGCCATGAAGAGAAACGACAAACATAAACTGGCCTTGAGCAATAAGGCTCAGAGGGACCAATTATGAGCAGGAAGAATCCTGCAGGAGGCATGAGGACCAAGCTCTTAGAGGTCTGTCCAGCCTAGAAATCATTTTAACAGTCATAAGTACAGCCTCAGCACCAGGAAGGGTGCCAAGAGTGTTCTTGGAGAATCAGGCAATGCCTGAGGGGACCGCTTAAGACAAGCGTGTGCCATTTAAGCAAAGAGAACCCGAGCCTGTAAGGTTGGGACATCCAAGTTATAGAACCTGGCAAATGTGGACGGCGAGGCCCAGCCTGCCGCCGCACAAATGTCTGCCATAGACACACCACTAGACCACGCCCAAGAAGAGGCCACGCCTCTAGTGGAATGGGCTCTCACTCCAATGGGGCTCTGGAGGCCCAGGGAAGAGTATGCTAGTCAGATAGCGTCAACTAACCATCGAGATATTCTGTGCTTTGTGACCGGAGACCCCTTGGTGCGGCCTCCAAAGCAGACAAAGAGTTGTTCCGTCTGCCTAAAGGGCACGGAACGCTCGATGTACATTCTCAATGCCCTGACCGGGCAGAGAAGGTTGAACTCTTGGTCCTCCTCAGAAGAGGGGAGCGCAGAGAGCGTAATAACCTGGGCTCTAAACGGAGTGTAGAGCGCCTTAGGGACATAGCCGTGTTTTGGATTTAGGACGACCTTAGAGTCGTTAGGCCCAAACTCAAGACAAGCAGGGTTTACGGAGAGAGCCTGCAAGTCACCTACTCGCTTCACCGATGCTAGCGCTAGTAGCAGAGCGGTCTTGAGCGACAGTGTTTTTAAGCTTGCAGATTGTAGTGGCTCAAAAGGAGGGCCCTTAAGGGCTCTCAGGACCGTGGGCAGGTCCCATGCAGGGACTGTGAGGGGTCGGGGCGGATGGAGCCTCCTAGATCCCCTCAGGAACGGACAACCAGGTTGTTCCGGCCCACCGACTGTCCGGCTATAGGAGCGTGAGAGGCTGCTATAGCTGCCACGTAGACTGAGCGTGGAAGGGGCGCGGCCCTTATCCAACAGCTCTTGTAGATATGACAATATCACTGATATGTCACGTTGTCGGGTCCTCACCGCGGGCTTGACACCAGGTGGAGAAAACCGACCATTTAGAGGGGTAGAGGCGTCTCGTGGACGGAGCTCTAGCCTGTTCAATGGTATTCAGGACATTCTCGGGGAGATCTATTGAGTCCCATCGAGTGCCCATAGATGCAGGTCCCACAGCTCAGGCTGGGGATGCTATATCGTTCTGTTCGCCTGAGAGAGGAGCCGCTATTAGCAGCTGAGATAACTCCGGGATCCAAAGCTGGTTCTTCCAGAGTGGGGCCACTAGAAGCACTTTGTGCTTGCATTCCCTGATTCGCCTGATTACTTGAGGAATCAGAGCAATCAGGGAAAAAGCGTATAGAAGGAGGTTGGGCCATTCGTGGGCCAACGCGTCCTCGCTCTTCGAAAAATAAATCTGGCAGTGAGAGTTGTCTTTGGAGGCGAAAAGTTTGACCTCTGCCCTGTCAAAGATCTACCAGACTTTGTGAATAGTCTACAGGTGGAGCATCCACTCCTCTGAGGGCATGTCTGCTCCTTGGTTCAGAACGCCGGGCACATGAGCTGCACTCAGTGAACGCAGGTTGAGATGTGCCCATACTAAGGGGCGCTCTGCCATCTCGAAAAAGCGTTTCGAGGTGAGCCCGCCCTGGCGATTTATGTATGACACCACCGTCATGTTGTCCGAGCGGACTAGTACGTTTGCCATTGCACAGAGCCCCCCAACCTGTGTTGGAGGCGTCTGTTGTAACAACCTTCCTTCTGTAAATCAAACCCATTGCCACGCCTTGTTCGAACCATCGCAGGTTCTTCCAGGGGCCAGGGCTGACACGCAGGCCTGGTTCACCCTTACGCGAATGTGTCCATGACGCCACGCATGAGGCGGAATTAGAGGTTTCAGCCAGTACTGAAGGGGTCTCATCTTGAGAAGGCCCAACCGAAGAACTGGCGATGCAGAGGCCACAAGGCCCAGCATACTTTGAAACGATTTGAGTGAAGGAAGCCGCGAGCTGCCGTATGGCCAGAATGCGATCTGGCGCGACTTTCACCGTCATGCGGGCGGAGTCGAAAACTGTCCCCAGGAACGAGTTTGTTGGCTGGGGGACAGGGAGCTCCTGGCCAAATTGATCCTGAGTCCCAGGTCCAAGTGACTGAGGAGGAGGGACCTGTGGGCTACCAGCTCTGCTCTGACTGCGCTAAAATGAGCCAGTCGTCGAGGTAATTCAGGACACAGATTCATTCCCATCTGTTTCAGAGGGGAGAGAGCTGCATCTATGCACTTCGTAAAAGTGCAGGGAGCTAGAGCCAGCCCAAAGTGCAGGATCCATGTATTGATAAGCCACTCCCTCGAAGGCGAATCTCAAGAATCGTCTGTGACGGGGGGGGTATCTGGATGTGAAAGTAAGCGTCTTTCAGATCTAGCGAATTTGTGAGAGGATCTGCTTCAGTGTAGTCATTCTGAATGGCCGTCTCATGAGGGCGCGGTTCAGATGTCTGAGATCGAGGATGTGCCGGAGGCCGCCACCCTTTTGGGGACGAGGAAATAACGGCTGTAGAAGCCTGACTCGCTCTGAGCTGGAGGAGCTGTTTCTACAGCCCCCTTTTTTCCAGCAAATTTTTCACCTCAGCTCGCAGGACGCTGAACCGCAGGGGTCTCTGAGCGAATCTAAGTGAATGACCTCATTCTATAATCCCCAGAACCCAACGAGACACTCCGGGGATGGCCCGTCAGGCCTCGGCCCATGTGGCAAGGATGTTGGAATTCATTTGGGTGGTGAGTCGCCGTGTGGGGACTCGACACACCTGTTAAGAGAAATTTACTCTTTTGAAAATGTTTGTGTTTTATTTTTCCTCACTATAGCAGTGATCGGCTGTGTGGGCGCTATATGAATGGGCCCAGTTCACAACAGTATGTACACAAACACATTGCCGTCGACACGCCGAGCTAGTGTCTAGAGTCTGAACCTGACAGAGATAATCATAATGACAGCCCTTTCTATCGATCTGCCTAAAAAGATCAAACCACTCATTAGAAGAGGGGTGCTGATGATCTTTGTGTGTGAACACCCTGGCAGATCAAAAACTGATACGCGCATCCCATCGGACGAAGGGAGGCAGGGCAAGACACAGACTGTCACGCTGTCAGATCAAAGCTGTATGGAGAGTGAAACACGGGGCTTTGGCCAGCGTAAATTCACTCAAGCCTGAACGCTCAATCCCGCGATTTGATATTTCTTCTCCGAGGTAACTGGGAAAGGAGAATCACGAGTGCAGAGGAGGCGGGGCTAACTTCGTTGAAGTAGGATAACCGCGAGCGCAGCAAGGACAGCTTAATACTGAAAATAGCGCTAGCAGATCAAAGAGCTGCGAGAGGCGCTAATCCTTAGTGCAAACACACCGGCAGATCAAAGCGCTGTGTGCAGAGTGAAACACACGGGGCTATACCAGCGTGCAAAAAAAAAAAAAAATCACTCGAGCATGCCCGCTCAGCGATCTCTCAGTTTCCAGAGAGTGAGAGCGGGGAAGGCGGGGCCAACCAGCGCAGTATTGTAAGATCTGTATAAAAGGATTGTGCCACTCAGTGCGATGAGGAGCGCTGATCCTCGCGTGTTTAACACACTCCGGCAGATTAAAGTGAGCACACGAGATAAACCGGCGTGCAATCACTCAAGCCTGATCGCTCCGCGAGTTAAGTGTTCCTTCCTCTGAGGTGTCTGGGAGGAGAGGAACATGAAAGCGGGAAAGGCGGTGGCACCTTATAGCGAGCGAATCAGGGGCGGCTTTCAACGAAAGCAGTCTGTTTGTGAGGGAGCAGCTTTAGCGACTCACACGCACACGCAAAGCTGTCAAATATAGCTTTCTACTCCGGTCCACCCAAGAGGATATAGCCGCTCATGTAACGAGGGGCGGTGATTCTCACGTGTAAAAACACCGGCGGATCAGAGCGTCACGGTAATAGTGAGCACGCGGGCTCTTGAGCCGGCGTGGGATCACTCAAAACCGGTTACTTAGCCCCGTGGCTCTATAGTTTCATTCTCCGAGCTTGCTGAGAGAGGAGAAACGGAAGAGCGGAGCTGCCTTGCTAGAAGGCCAGCGAGTGGAGAAGAGCGAGACTCGTACTCGAGTGAGCATTCTGTCTCAGTGAACACGCAGTCTGTGTGGGCGTTGCCCACAGAGGAGAAGCGCTCACTGCCCTTCTGCATCGTGCAGAATTCCCTGCGCGAGCCACACTCGCAGTGCGACATTTGCAACAACGTCGCTTGAAATTTTGCTCTTTCAGAGAAATTTGATTTTAGACTCACCGGATGGCCGCAGGGGACGAGGCTGGCATCTGCACAGGTCACTGGAGCAGCTCGAAGAGCAGGCAGAGCAGCGAGAGGGCGCAGAGGAAAAGGCAGCTTCTATCCACAGCGAGGCGTTTCTATGGCGAGTGTCTTCTAGTCTTGAGTGTCAGCGAAGGGATGATCGTCGTCGCTGCAGGAGAATTTATCTGTTTTCCTATGGCGAAGTGCCCGCTTATATAGCCCGATGACCCCGCCGCCATAGGCTCGTGCAGCGCCGCTGATGAGCCATTGGTTTTTATTACTGCACGAACCAATGGCCGTGCAGTCACACTGCGTGATTGAAAAAGTCTTCAGTCCTCGGAGAAAAAGGAGTTTCGGAGAAAAAGGAGTTTTTCCCATAGCGTCTAGCGACACAGTACGAGTGAAGTATCGACAGGGAACAGATGACTCATACGACAGATACGACAATGACCCGCCCAATTATTTATTTTTATTTTTACAGATCTACACGATTCACGTGAATGACCTATTTCAAGGCGAAAACGGTAAATTTTGCCGCAAGGTGACAAGTTTGCACCCCTGCCAAGACTGACACTAAAGATTTAGTCCTACACTTCGCTGAAATTACAACTGAGATAACTAACTTTTAAGCGCAGCTTTGAGCCAATAATTTTTTTTTCACTTAAGTCAATTCTTAGCGGTGTTCTTGATAGTCATTCTTAGAGGCTTGATAAATATGGACCCTGAGCATCAAGTGCCATGGTGTAAATTTCCAGTTATGCGGGGGATATGCAAATTTACTTTTTTGCACAGCCCAACTCTGTTTTTTCCTTCTACTTCTTTAACATCTTGCCTACATGATCTTAAAAGGGACATACACACAGTTTCACCCAATCTCATTTTAATCTTGAGTTCATAGATTAGTATTGCATCCTTCATGTCTCCAAAAAGTCTTTAGTTTTATCATATTTATAAAAGAAAATACAGCTTTATGATTCTCTCCGAAAAAAGCTGAGCTCCTGGAGGCACACCGTGGGCGGAGTTAAAGAGTGACGAGCACTTGCGCCGATTGCCAACAAAACACAGACTTACCGTCTGCAGTTCCGAATCATGACCGGGATCGTATAGCTGGGACTACTCCATCTTTCAGTATCAAACGATGTGCAAATCCAGTATCGAACTGGGCCTTGTTTATAAAACATTTTTAACACACTTGAGAAACTCCGTTGCTGCCCCAGAAAAACAAACTGCATAGACTGTTTACGTAACGCTGAGTTCTTTGGGAAGCTGAACAAGGTTATCTTTCCCTCAGTGCTGCCAAATGAAGTTAGTCTCGCTCTGGTCGATGCGTGCACAGGCATGTTCTTCCGGGAGAAATGCCCATAAAAGGAGTTCCAACCTTTACGTCATGAAGAGCCACGACCGAAAAAACTCTCCGAAACTTGTACGAACCCGGAAGTAAGATTTTTGAAACTTAACTTACTTAATATGGACAACTTCCTTCCCCTACTGTACATAATCTTGATGTACTATTTGATTCTGCACTATGCTTTGAACCCCATATAAACCAGCTGTGTCAAGTCCTGTTTTTACCAACTTCGCATTATTGTCTGTTTACGACAATCACTAAATTTCAAAGATGCTGAAACTGTTATTCATGCTCTCTTCGTGCCTGGACTATTGTAACTCCTTGTTATATGGCCTACCTAACAAAGCCCTTAATTGCTAACAGCTAATTCAAAATGCTGCTGCTCGTAATCAGCCTCATATGACCCTCTTCAAAAATCATTCATTTCTGTAGAGCAGGACATTTTTTAAGGATCAAATGAGTGAGTTCAGCTTTGCGAATGAAACCAACCTGTTTGTTCCTCAGTATCTTCATGTTTGACTCTGAATGCTTCTTCAGTCTTCATCTCTTCACTCTCCTCTTTAATAAACGCCATCTGTGTTTGTTCCTCAGTATCTTCATGTTTGACCCTCAATGTTTCTTCAATCTTCATGTCTTCATTCTCCTCTTTAATAAACACCATCTTTATAATAGTGTCACGTCGATCTCAGTTGCTACAGCAGTTTTTTTTGTGCATGTGGACACTTTGTCCTGTTTAAGAAGAAAATAATTAACAAAGTAAATTATTCACTAAAATAAATCTGTGTGCCTCTCAATCAGATCCCTAGTTCATTAGTCAGTGCACTGGTCAGTCAGAGTGATAGTTAATGGACTTAAATGACCTGATTAAAATATGTAGGTAAAAAAAAGTTTTATATTAAATAGATTCCACTTTCATGAAACTATTTGCAGCTGGTTTGTAAAAGTCGTCATTACACAGTTTGTGTTTGTGGTAACACTTTACAATACGGTGACACTAATATGCATCAATTCATGCAGAACTGAACCACTTATTAATAATTACTGCATCAACAACAAATTAACATTCTATATGATTCATAGATTAAGTAATCAATAAACTGTTATTAGTTAAACGTATCAATGTATTAAAGGGTTACTCCACCCCAAAATGAAACTTGCCATTAATCACTTACCCCCATGTCGTTCCTAACCGGTAAACGCTTCGTTCGTCTTCAGAACACAATTTAAGATGTTTTAGATTAAGACCTTGTGGCTTGTGAGCGATACTCGCCAAAACGGTGCTACAGTGACGTTACGGTGCCGAATTGTTGAATAAAGTTGTTGTTTTTGTTTTATTTCCATACAAAAAGTATTCTCGTCGCTTCATAACGTTACGGTTGAAGCACTGATGGCAGATGGATTATTCTGACGATGTTTTTCACACTTACCTGGACCTTGTCAGTGTAATTTACTTGGCAGTCAATGGGACAGTCACAAGCCTCCCGGTTTTCATCCAAAATATCTGAAATTGTGTTCTGAAGACGAACAAAGCTTTTACGGATTTGGAACAACATGGGGGTAAGTGTTTAATGACAAAATTTTAATTTTGGGGTGAAGTATTCAACTTATAGTTGTCTGCTTTAATCTTTAGCTAATGATTTGCAAAGATATCATGTTATGACTTTACCTCCTTTTTGAGGCACATGACTAACCAATTCAAAATCCTTTACCACAATGACACAGTGTTTCCCACTCGTTGATTTATTTGCGGCGGGCCGCCACAATATCCACATGACCGCCACAAATACCCACCGCCCGCTGCCATCAGCTCCCGTGTCTCAAACACACGAGTGCGACTTTATCACAATATTTAGCAACTTTTGGCAGCTTTTTTTTCCATAACGAGTACATACTGACAAACCTAGCAACTTTTTTGAAAAAAAAAAAAAAATTAGCGTGAGGTCTCTCCCAGCGTCTGTTCTGTGCAGCAAGCGGTTCAGTTCAGTTCAGTTGGCCGTAGTGTAGCAAAATCATCAATAAATCATTTACAAAACAGCGTTTCCAAGCACCTGTCGCTTACTGTTTGGACTTTTAAATATGCATATAATTCATCTGTTAATAAGCGCATACTCTGTTACTCAGACGCAGGGAGTGCGCTGAATGAGACAAAACAGTAATATAGTAGTAATCACCGCATATAGTCGCTTTTTAGTGCAAGTTAGATATTGATTTTTATCAGATGATGTCGCGATTATAAATCAGGATTTAAGGAGTATAGTGAGAGTGACTCCTGGTTAACGTAGTATTAATGGGTCGTGTTTACTATTTATACTTGTTTTATATACGACAAGAGAAAATATGATGTGAACAGCTTTATTGGGCATTCAGTTGTATTAAAGTATGTGACCGTTCATAGAGTAAAACAGATCTGAAGAGCCAAAACTAGTCTGAACACAAACTTGGTGCAATGACATCATAAATATGCAAATTAACATGCGTCACCTGCCGTCTCACAAAATCCTGTGGGAAACACTGATGACATATTACTTAATTAGTTAATAGTCCTGTGCCTCAAAAAGTCCAATCATAATACCTTTGCAAATCAGCTAATGATAAATTAAAGCAGACAACTGGAAGTTGATGTATATAGCTTTGACCACTGTGGTACCGCTAATTAACATATGACTTTACTCATTAGCTAATATAAGATTATTATTGACAGAGCTAATTTATTTATTACCTAATCTGTGATTCATATAGTTGCTGATGTAGTAGTCATTATTATACGGTTACATTTTTCATGAGTGATTATCTGTGCATTAGTTAAGCATGAATTAATGCATATTTCCACATGAAAAAAAATACTGTAGTAATTTATAGTAAATACTATAGTGGTTTTGAACCTATAGTAAAGTACTTGATTTCATTTTTTGTGGTAATATAACAATTATAGTAATAATAAACAAATTACTTACTGTACTACGTTTTCTACAACTATAGAGTATATTATACTACAATACACTACAGTTTACTGTAGTAAAAACTAAAGTATGCTACAGTATCAGTTCATACTACAGTAGCATTCATTAACAAAGTGTTGTAAATATTATAATATATAATACAATTGACTATAGTATGGTTCAAAAACACTACAGTATTTACTATAAATTAGAGTATTTTTCATGTGGGGTATTGTAAAGTGTCACAGTGTTCGTTCTTGTCGTTTATCGCGCGCGCTGATTCGAATCACGAGTGTTTCTGTTCAGATGATTCGGATTCTCTCAGTGCTTGAATGATGCACTAATGCTGTGTTCTACCCGTGAACTAGATCCATGTACTCCCACAGCCCGCCAAACAACCATAGCAGCCCCTACTGATGCAAGAAATAGATAAAAAAAAGATCAAGAAAGAAATCTGTTTGGCGTGACTTGCCTGGAACGCTACAGAGTCGTGGTTTGAAGCATTATAATGAGCGAAATGAGACGCACATTTTCTGTTATTAATGAGGATTTACTCTAAAAAAATAACGCTAAATAAAGTATTACCACGTTATATTTATTTTACGTAGCAAGGAAAACAGTTAAAAACCACAAACCTTTCTTCAGCCGAATCACAACAAATACAGGAGCGCGGCGCAGCTTTGTGACGTCACAACACCACACCAAAATAAAAGTCCCGTTCACACAATAAGGTCTATTATATGCCTATTATAACGCGTTTTCACATCGTAAATGTATATATATATATATATATATATATGTGTGTGTGTGTGTGCTGAAAAAACAATAGAACCCTGCCCAAAACACAATAGAAAATGTAATGGATTTAATGGTTATGATGGGAATTGTATTGGTTTTAATGGAAACTATAATGGGGTCTACTGGTATGTGATGGATTCTATTGGTGGGATGTTAAATCCTATTGGAAAAATGCCCAATACACACTATGAAAATGAATTTTGTAATGGTTTTACTGGATAAAGCTAATGGTTTATAATGGTATTTTAATGGAAACCATTGGAATTTCTGTGTTGGTTTCTATTGGGCTTCTAGTGTTTTTTTGTTTGTTTTTTAGCAGGGTATATATATGTGTGTGTGTGTATATATCTTCCATTCATTCCCCTCTTTTGGAAAGTCATTGAAACAAGTTTCATGGATTTTTTTTTTTCTTTTGCTCTTGGTTCACATGAGAACACAAATATATACAGCGCCCTCCACTAATATGAGCAAAGGCGGCTGTGAAAATGAATCTGCATTATTTATCCTTTTGATCTTTCATAAAAAAAAAAAAAAACACAAAATTCTAACCTATCATTGAAGTAAAACAATTGAAAGTGGGGGGTGGCGATTTCATTGTGAAATAAATGCTTTTTCTAGTTCATGTTGGCCACAATTATTGGCACCCAATTATTGCAACGTGCTTTTCCCAAGATAACGGCTCTGAGTTTTCATGCAGAAGGAATTTTCTGACTCCAAGACTCAACTAATCTCTGCAATTCTCCAGCTGTGGTCCTTGGAGAGTCTTTAGCCACTCAAACTCTCCTCCTCACCGTGCATGGACACGTCCTCTACCAGGCAGATTTGTAACATCTTTAGTTGATTGGAACCTCTTAATTATTGCCCTGATGGTGGAAATGGGGATTTTCAATGCTTTAGCTCTTTTCTTACAGCCACTTTCTATTTTGTGACGCTCAACAATCTTGTTCTGCACATCAGAAATATATTCTTTGGTTTTACTCCTTGTGATGGATGATTAAGGGAATTTGGCCTTTGTGTTCCTCATATTTCTAATCCTGTGGAACAGGAAGTCATGGATGGACAATTTCATGCTCCCAGTCACCCTGGTGTGCTAAAAAATGTAAATATGAATAGGAATATCCTTTAGAGATATTTTACTCATAAGAATTTCTAGAGGTGCCAATAATTGTGGCCAACATGCATTGGAGAAAAACATTTATTTCATCATGAGATTTTCTCCCCACTTTCAATTGTAGGTTAGAATTTTGTGAATATTTTGAATGAAAGATCAAAAGGATAAACAATGCAGATTAATTTTCACAGCCGCCTTTGCTCATATTTACCAAGGGTGCCAATATTTGTGGAGGGGACTGTATTTGTTGCAGTTTCCATTCATTACTACAGACGTTTACACAACTATGACTTTCACTTCCGAGAGCCCTTGTAATCGTCATTTATTAACAACTTGACAAAAGTTCTAACACAGGTACATAAATAGGCTGAGCTGGTAATTTAGGCTATTAGTCGGTAAATAATACAACATGTGATGTGTCCTATGCCTGCTCTTATTCCTTTTTGTTAATAAATGTTATGCAAGATAGTTTGTCATTGTAACCTACTGTTTTATTGTTGTTGTGCTTTTTAATTAAGAATAACAATGAATCCATCTTCGTTTTAGTCTTTAAAAGTGAAAGGTGTATATCAGCAAAACAGACAATGATCTTTTCATGTAAAACGTGACACCAACATGCCAATTTGAAAGTGAAAGTGAAAGCGCAGAAAAGAGGAATTCCTGATCACAAAATTTAAAATCACAAATAATATAGGCTACTGATGAAAAAGAACGGGTTGAATGTTGAACACTTTCGTTACAATATAACTATAATATAAACTATGCTAAAAGTTCATCAGCATGCATTGATTAATCAAATGTTGTAGCAAACTGATTGCAACCAAATGATGTGCTTGTGCGACAAACTGAGAAAGTTATTCGCAAAAGTGCGACCGTGGGAAGAATGAGTCTAGAGCCCTGTATGGGTCAATAAATCCAAACAAACTAGCAGATTAAATGAGTCATTTGAAAACAGCATGAGTGATTCAGCTGGACCGCATCTTCTCTCTTTCACTCTCAAAGCGGCTTCACATCAGCGCATCTGTCCGCAATACGAGCTGCTGCACGCTGTCGCTGATCCGAGGCTTGCGCTCGCATTTCAAGACAGATGTCAAAATTGTCACTTGCTTAATCGGGTCATTGTTGCATCTTCACAAAAATGTGTAATTTGCACGTCTTTTTAAGCCAATTGCGCTCCAGAAGCTGTTTCAAGGCTGAGCGCTCACAGTCACATCCAAAGCCGCCTAACGAGTATCATATTGACCCAGATAGCACAAGATGTCTGTTAATGATCTCTTGATCTGGAAAGCATCTGCTGTCTACAAACGTCTGACAGACGTCTTTCAGATGTCAGTTCTACATACAATCTAAATCATAAACATCTTAAAGACATCTAATAGACGTCTATTTGACATCTAAAAGGTAATGTCCAATAGACGAATTGCAGATGAGCAAACACCCTAAAAAATACGTCTTGCAGATGTAAATGCAGACGTCAAATAGACATCTCAGAGATGTACGTGTGCTATCAGGGGAGTTATTTTTCGTAGTTTGTTGTTGAGTTTAAGTGTCCAAATACACAAAATTACGCAAAAATGTCCGTCCTGGCCAGTATCCAGGTTTTTTTTAAAGTAAATGTTAACAGCTGAGAAAGAAAACGCATGCGTATAGGCTATGGATCCGTGCATTATGTCTTGTGAGAGCAGAGCAGTTCACATGTTGCGTCTTTTGCGTGCTCAGGTTCTTTATTTCAAATGTAGATGTGCCGCAAGCGCGCCATTATAGAGGATTTTTCATATTATGCACATTAGAGGTCAGCACAAACGTCTTTCGTTGGTGCATGAGGAGGGGGATCCGACAAAATGAGGTGCCGGATCAGATTTCGGAGGTGCCGGATCCGTCTTGTTCCGGCACATAAATTAAGCCCTGGCTGTAACAGACCCAAATCATCACTGCTGCATAGTTGCATTTTTCCAGTTGCTAAATATGTTAATGTAGTGATTACGTCCATTTCTGGCGCTATGGCATTTCTGCGCAGTGTCGGAGAAGATCGGTCACAAACATGATCCCTGCACGATCTAATGTGTAGCGTCTTATTAACTCACTGTCATGCATTGTGTGCAACACATTTCTTTTCCCTCTTCATGTTTCGTCCATTTCTCCGCTGCTAAAGAAACTCTTAAGCCCCTTAAAAGTCCTCGTCCGTACTCCTAACAAGTTTGGACCTTAAGACCTCTTTTAAGTGTTAAGATGCTTTCTGAATTACTTTTTTCTTTACGAGGATCTTTTCTTTCCTTTTAAGAGGGAACACCCACATTTCTAAGTATTTTCTTAGAATTTTGTTACTAGGAGCAACTCTTAGCACTAAGATTCTTCATGAATACGGGCCCAGACTTATAGACTGGAGCAGGCTCTGGAGCGGAACCATGGGCTGGAGTGGACTCTGAAGGAGTAAAAGAGCACTGTGTAGCCCAAACACACAGAATGGCAACTGCCATTACAGGGAGCACTGAGGATAGGGGAATAGTCTCTGTGACGACCAGCGCTGAGGTCCTTGGGATGCCCACTGCTCTGACCGAAACCAGCAGTGGGTCCACTAGAAACCAGCCTCAAATGCATGTGGATTGCCTGGGTGTCTTCAAATGCAACGTTCACAATGACTGGGAACACTGAAGTGGCATCTTTGATGACTGAATACTGTGGCTTGACATCCATAACGGCTGGAGGCTCTGGCGTGGCGGCCATCTTGGGAAGAGACTCTGGGCCGACGGCCATCTTGAGAAGAGACTCTAAGGCTCTGTCCCAAATGGCACACTCCGGACTTGTGGACCTCCACACTTTGATGACGTCATGTAGTGCAGACCTTAGGGGCCCTTTACACGAGTCCACAAGGGCACACTGGAGTAGTATTTTGGGACTCGATCGTCACGCCAGAAATAGGAAGAGGTGTGGAGGTGTTGTTTTTTCGGACAGGTGTTGCAATTCTGGTGGAGTAAAGATGTTGCCTGTACCCAGATAGCACACGTACGTCTGCAAGATGTCTGTTAAAAATCTCTTGATCTGGAAAGCATCCGCTGTCTACAAACGTCTGGCAGACGTCTTTCAGATGTCAGTTTTACATACATTTTAAATCACAGACATCTAATAGACGACTATTTGACATCTAAAAGGAAACGTCCTATAGACGTACTGCAGATGAGCAAACACCCTAAATAATACGTCTTGCAGATGTAAATGCAGACATCAAATAGACGTCTCGGAGATGTACGTGTGCTATCAGGGTAGTTGTTTTTACCCTTGTGCTTGCAAAATGGTTTGCAATGCAGAGACATCATCATCATCTAGTGCTCTGACGTCGCAGAAGAGAATGTTTTTTTCGTTCATTCAAATGCTGATGGCATACACAGAGCAAGAGGTAACTTAACTTAAATATTGACTACGTAAACTTTGTCAGAAGTCACAAGTGCATTAAGTTGTTTCATTTAATTGCTTTACAGGTCAGCCGACTGTTTCAATATACAGGGTTAAATCGGTCCATGCCCGTGCTCCAAATTAATTTTGATGCCGAAAGAGATGTGTGTCCGGAACACCATCTGAACAGAAAATCAGTCAGTAATCTAATTCAGATTCTTCTGGACATGAACCCGCATGACTATGGATGGGAAAAACACTTGGAAGTACTTATTTTTATTTACTGGCTTGCAGATGCAGTGTCTTACAGAGTCACAGCGCTGACCTTTTCTATCCCTAAATCAACTGTGTAAAGAGTTGTGCATAAAATCACCCGTGAAATAAAGAATGCAGTGGCAGCAGGCTGGGTCATTTTTTATCCTCATCCAGACCAGCTTCGTGCCATTGGCCTTGGATTTGCACAACTGGCATGGCATTCTGCGTTCCAAAAGGCCGTTGGAGCAACTGATGGCTGCCACATAAGGATCAAGCCACCAGGCCGGAATAAAGAGGACTACTTTAATTACAAACACTTTTATAGCATCCAAATATATGCAGTTTGTGACTCAACAGGTTTGTGGGCTAACCTGGATCTGTTCATGACACTCGTGTTTTTAAGAACAGCCCACTATACTGCAATACTGAATATCCCCCAGCTGGTTACTTTCTTCTAGGTGACAGTGGGTATCCATGTATTGATAAGCCCATTCAAGTTGTTACACCATTTAAGTTACCCTTACAAGGACCAGTGGAGGAAAGGTTCAATCGGTGCCATTCACAAGGCCAAAAAATAATTGAGCAAGCTTTCAGAATGATGAAACCAAGATGGAGGAGAACACTGTTCTCCGCTTTGGAGGTAGCGGGACCTGCCATATCTGGTGGGGAAATTTGTGCACTGGGACCAGATGAAAAGGTGGCCACAGGCATCACGCTTGGTCTTTGGCCAATAGCCTCATGCATGGCCTCAAAAAAAGGCCATGATGCTCCGGTCACCTCCCCTTCATCTGTTCCAGATCCTGTCATGGTCAGGGACAAATCCTACAGCAGTATTAATAAACTATAGGCCTGGTTTCACAGACAGGGCTTAGACTAAACCAGGATTAGGCCATAGTTCAATTAGGACATTTAAGTAATTTTTATTAACATGCCTTTGAAAAAACATACTGGTGTGCATTTTGAGACAAAACAAAGGCACTGATATATTTTAAGATCAGTCAGTGCAAGTTTCTTTCTGCTGAAACAGCTAAGAATTACATTTTAGTCTGGGACTAGTTTTAAGCCTTGTCTGTGAAACCGGGGGATTAACACATAAATATGTACATATATATACAGTTCTAAGAATTACAGTCTGCACTGGTTTATTTGGTCTCAAATCTATAAGAGTTGTACAGTACTGTTTGTAGTGAGTGTATTGAAAATACCTTGAATTTTTTTTACCTTGCTGGGGAGTGAGGTCCATGTCCTTAATAATCTCCCTAATGCCTGGCTCACACTACAGGATTTTTAAAATCCTAACGATTATGAAATCTGGTTGCAGCACACACATACAGAGAATCTTTGCAGATTATCTTCCCTCAAATCTTAAACATGCACACACTACAAGATTTGAAATTCGCAGCGCATCACACACTACAAGATGTTGCTAAGATTATCGTGCCAGAGGGAGCGCCTCACGTGATCTAGAGGAGACGCGGAAAAGCGGATGTAAACAAAATGGATACTGTAGCGCGACAACTCCCTGTATCAATACTCATTGTTTGTAGTGAGAAAAAACAAAAGCGGAAGAGCAAACTATTGTGGATGAGAAAATGGTTGGGGAGACGTGGTCAACACGGATTGCCAGTTCTTCAGCGAGAATTGGAGGTAAGAATTTAACTACCAGTATTACTATCTTTTAAAAGGTGGCGTGTTTGAATTTTTACCATTATGGCGCTAATGGCTGGCTAGTTCAAAAGCGATATTGTCACCTGTTGCAGTGTAGAACTGTGCTGTAAAATGAAAATAAATGTAGTTATTATGAAGAAAAGTGTCTACATATTCTAATATAGAGACAGGATATGTGACTGTTGAGCAACAAGACTGATTAGGAGTGTGTAAGTTAGCTGTAACAGTGGTGACCAATATTCACTGAATGTAACGTTAAAACCTGGTTCTATCTATCTATCTATCTATCATCTGCATTATACATTACTTATGATTATTAGTATTGATATTATTACTAGTGGGACTCAAAATGGCTATGTAAAGGGTATGTTTTTAAATATGGCTAAGGGTAAGCTTATTTAAAATATGATTTTTGTTTTCATGTATAACATTAGTTGGAGGACAGGTCAGGCTTCAGGGAGCTGCTGCGGATGACCATGGATGAGTTTGAAACCTTGCTAGGAAGAGTAGAGCCACTGATCACCAGACAGGACACCAAGATGAGGCGGGCAATTACGGCCAGGAAGAGGCTCTCCTTGACCCTTAGATTCTTGGCAACAGGTTTGTATATATAACAAATGTACAGGTTTGTCTCTTATGTTTACATTTTTCAGTACAGAATTGGGGCTTCTACTGTATCTGATATAGTAAAACACACGTGTGCAGCCCTACATCAAGTCATGAAATATGATTTTCTAAAGGTTAGAAATCCTTTATAGTTGTATCATTAGTATCACAACAGCAAAAATTCTGACATACAGTATGTACAAATATGAAGATAAGCAGCAGAGTTCATAATGACAAACAACATTTTATAAGTATGCTTGATTGGGGAGAATTGATTGTACAATTTAGTTCATGCTGAAATGGGTGGGCTAAGTAGGGTTATAAAAATGTGTGGGGGGAGGGTGACTTGAATTCATATTTAGAAATTCAGTACAGGTTGAGACTCAATAGTTACTATAGGAGATTAATTGTCAAGAAACCTCTCATGTTGACTGTTGTAAATAAATCTATTGTAATGCTTTTATATTTGCAGACACCAAAATCAGAGGAGGAATGGCAAGCAATTGCCAGGAACTTTGTGAAGAAATGGCAGTTTCCACATTGTCTGGGTGTCCTTGATGGCAAACACATATATATATCCAGCCCACAGTGGGAGTATGTGGCACAATTATGAAGGCAGATTTTCAGTCCTCATGATGGCAGCTGTAGATGCCAATTATAAATTCATTTACATTAGTGTTGGCACTGAGGGCAGGGTCTCGGATGCTGGCCTTTTTGTCCATTCTGATCTGAAGAAAGCACTGGACCAGGGTCTCCTGAATGTTCCTCCTCCAGAAAAGCTTCCCGGTTCTGAAATTGTTCTACCCTATATGTTTGTGGGGGATGAGGCATATCCTCTGAGAACGGACCTTATGAAACCTTACCCCTTCAGGCAGCTGGACCACAACCAGAGGGTCTACAACTACCGGCTCTCACGGGCGCGCAGAGTTGTAGAAAATGCATTTGGCATTCTCGCCAATAGGTTTAGAGTGTTCCGTTCCACAATCCTGCTTCACCCAGAGAGTGTCACCAAGATCACTCTAGCGTCAGCATGCCTCCACAACTTCCTCTGTGATCGCCGTTCAGAGGCCTACATGACACCAGCACTGGCAGACTGGGAGGATGTAGACCACAGTGTCAACGAGGGAGCATGGAGGAGAGATGGTCTGGGGGCCATGCAATGTGTGCCAGCTGAAAGGTTACGGAACCCTACTCTGGCTGCTAAGCAGCAACTTGACCTTCTGAAAGATTACTTTGTGTCACCTGCTGGCCAGGTGCCATGGCAAGAAAAGTACATTTAGAAAATTGACAAAAAGAAGTGTTTGCTAGTTGTAGTTTAGTGATGTATGTAATGTACATAGTTATCATATTACATAATTTACATTTTTTTCCTTTGATTTGTTGTGATTTAAAATACTTTACTATTTGATTCTGCTGTACTGTATTTTGCTCCAGACCTGCTTTGCAAGTAGTCTGCCATTGTTCTATGGTCATGTTCACGTGTGATGTGTGTGTAATTTGAGGATGTTTTATATTGATGAGTTGCTACCTTATCCGAAAATCATCTATTTAACTTAAGAAAAAAGAAAAAAATCTCTAAACCCATCCTGTGCAGTACAAACAGACTAGAATTATTATGATCAAACACGGTATGTAATAATAAGAGAACTGAAGCAGATTTGGCTGTTGTGAAAATTGGAGCCCTACAAGAAGCATGTTGCCAAAACCCCAGTGGGTGATGTGGTGGTGACGCATAAACACTAATGCTAATAATTAATGATAGAAGAACTAGACTATTTAAAATGCATGAAAAGTCATTGTCTCTAGATTTGTGCAACTTTACACCCTGAATGAGTCTTGTACATCTACATTTATAATTCTACCTAGTGCCTCAGATGTGTCTGCAATGTCTTCATCACTGGTGTGGTCATCAATGTCCTGTCCTTCACTCAGTAAGTCAGATTGATCAAGCTAAAAAATAATTTTATGTCAGTGGGGTTTACAAACATGTATCCATCCATCTATCAGCAAAGTACTGCCAAAACAATTGTATAACAATTTCACTGTATTCTCCCAATAATTATCCACCTTTTTCCAAACGTGCATATTGCATTTTAAATTATGGGTTGCACTTCAGGTTTGGGAAACCTCCATTTAAAAGACTTCAATGTGTTCTCTTCCTCCAGATTATTTTCTCTATGCATTTCAGTAATATTTAACACATTAATATTGCTGTGGAAATACACGTCCTGATTTTTTGGATTTACTTGGACGTGACGTGTGGTCAAAGTATGGTGTCCCATACTCTGATTATTTGCTCTGCATTTGACCCATCCAAGTGCACACGCAGCAGCACCCGGGGAGAAATTGGGGACACTGGTCATTCACTCCCCCCACCGACAATCCCTGCTGGTACCGAGACTCAAACCCATGACCTCTACGTTACAAGTCCGAATCTCTAACAATTAGGCCACAACTGGTCCAAATTTCAGCAATTTTATTTAATGTTTCTTTAATATTTGATGGTTGAACTGTGAGGAGAATAATGCTATCTTATTGTACCCCAACTGTTTGTTTACATTTGCAAGCCTAGCGCGCTATACTCACCTGGTACGTTTAAAACCGACGCGATTTCTCCCCAGCTCTTCTCTTTATCGCTACGGTTGTGATACAGCTTTGATGACACATTAAATAGACAATCATGTTGTTGCCACAGCTCAACAAGTTGCTCCTCCATCTCTGCATTCCAACGGGTACGTACAGGTTTCGCGATCGCCATTTCAAATTGTTCGTCACTTCCGTCTCCTTGTAGACTTCTTTCTTATTGGCTATTGTGAATGTACTGACGTAATCATAGCCGTCATCATCCCGATTTAAAATCCTTAATATCAAACATGTTTGATATTAATTGGGGAGGCCCCGATTTTGTGCGAGCAGATTGGGAGGTGCAAAATTCGATCTGTGAACGCCTCACATTATGAGATAATCTGCGCCGAACATCGGGACCGAGCGAGGTGCTCGACAAGATTTCTGCTTCGATTCTCGGGAGAGGAAAATCGGGGCTAAATCGGGCTAAAAATCCTGTAGTGTGAGCCAGACATAACAGAAGTTTGAGGAGTTATGGAATTTCTGACTAGGTCAGTAACAAAAAGAATACCTTGATGATCAAGTCTGTACCGTTTTATCAACTCCCTGTCATCATAAAATTTCAACACGTTCTTTCCTCCTCAGTACTGCAATCTTGTTATTTCTGACTAGGTTAGGAGACCTCCCCAGCACTCTTAAATCATTTAGGAGCTGAGACCTAGTCTTAACACTTAGGAACCTTTATGAATCACACTTATTCTTTTTTTTTTTTATTTTTTTTTTTATTAGAATTCAATTAACAGATATACAAACATCACAGTTCGTAAACAAAAAGAACAAACACAATACAAACACAAAGCAGAGCCATCAAATACAAATTAAAATTAAATAATAATAATATTTTCATATTTTCAATTGAAAAGTTTGGAATATATATCAGTTGCTGACATAGCTTTCTTATTTTTTACCAATTTAAGAGACTCAAAATATATTTCAGTTTCAGTTCGGAAGAATTTAAAGCATGGTCTTGATTTAGAAAATTTAGCTTTATGAATATGAAACTTACCTAATAAAATAAAAATATTTACAATATTGCATAAACTTCTATCTCTACAATCAAAATATGTAATAATCTGTTTCCCTTCAAGTGTTATTGAGTGTTTTGTTTTAAAAGCCAGATAACTTTCAACACTTTTCCAAAATGTCATGCAAAATGAACAACTATAAAAAAGATGAGTTAACGATTCTTGTTCTGTCTTGCAGAAACTACAAAGATTATCAACCGGTCTGAATTTTGAAATAAACATATTTGTGGGATATATATTGTGTAATATTTTCAAATGTAATTCCTTAACTTTATTTGTGATACAAAATCTAAAAGGAACAAGCCACGCCTCATGCCAATTAATTTCAGAAAAATGAGAATTCCAGAAAGATTTCCCACGAGGTGTTATTTTCTTTAAATTTAAAAAACATTTTCTGATATGCCTATTAGTACAATTTCTACTCATAATATCCATACCGTTTATATAAAGAGTAAAATTAAAACCGAGAATTTCGTTTTGTTTTTTATAACCTTTCATTAGTTCTAATATGCCATTAGGTATAGACTTGAAAACAGAGTTATATTCTTTGAACGTTATTGGGAATGCCTTCTCTTTGAGAAAAGATTCATAATTAAGTAATTGATTATTATCATCAAAAAGGTCTTTTAAAAAGATAATATTTCTATCGATCCATTTCTGCAAATAGAGTGACTTGTTCCCTTTAGTGATGCATTCATTATTCCAAATGATGGACTTGTGTGGAGAGAAGTTGTGCGAATGACAAAGTTTCCAGGCCAGAAGAGCTTGTTGGTAAAATTGGGACAACTTCAGCGGCAATCTTGTAATACTGTAGTTACATTTCAATAAAAATTTTAGGCCTCCTACACTATTATAAATGTTGTTGGGGATAAAGTACCATATGGACTCAGGTGCTTTCAAACATTCCTTCAACCATTTCACCTTAAAGGTATAATTTAAGTCACAAAAGTCCAAAAGTTCAAATCCACCTTCATCCTTAGAACCAGAAAGCACTGCTTTTTTAACATGATGGTGTCTGTTTTTCCATACAAAATTTGTAAATATGGTATTTATATCTTTACATATTGAATCATTAACATCGAGAGAGAGAGCAGGATAAACAAATCTTGAAATCCCTTCTGCTTTAATTAAAAGAATCCTTCCTAAAATAGAAATATCTCTTTGAAGCCATAAATTTAGAATTGTTTTAGTTTTCTTCAATTTAGGTAAAAAATTTAGTTGTTGACGTTCCTTGTGATCCTTGCAAATATGAATACCTAAATATTTTACACATTTCTTAACAGGTAAATTAAAAAAAAATTCCTCATCAGTCTGATACAGGCATAAGATTTCACATTTAGATTTATTAAGCGTTAAACCCGAAGCAGCGGAGAATTGGTCAATTATGGTTATAGCATTATCAATCTGATGTTTGTCACTCAAAAAGAGAGCTGTATCATCCGCTAATTGAGTTACTCTGATTTCTTTACCAAAAATAGACAATCCCTTAATAATAGGACAATGTTTAATATGTAATGACAGTAATTCAACCACCAGCAGGAACAAAAACGGTGAAATAGGGCAACCCTGGCGAACTGATCTCAGTACAGGAAATCTTTTTGTGGTATTTGGATATAATATCACAGAGCTATCAATATTTTTATAAAGCATTTCCACTATAGATATAAAATTTTGTCCGAAATCAAAAATCTGAAGTGCTTTAAGTAAAAAATAATGTTCTACCGTATCAAATGCTTTATAAAAGTCTAGAAATATTATCAGTGCCTCAGTATTAATGTTATCAGAATAATCCAGCAAGTCGAGAACAAGTCTTATGTTAGAGCTAATGTGACGGTTAGACATAAATCCTGTTTGTGTTTCACTTATTATCTCATGAAGACCCCTTTTTAACCGTTTAGCAAAAATTAACGATAAAATTTTGTAGTCAATATTTAAGAGTGTAATAGGTCTCCAATTTTCTATAATTAAATGATCTTTATCAGGCTTAGGGAGAAGACATATTAAACCTTGCTTCATACTCGAAGACATTTCCTTTTTCAAGATACATTCTTTAAATAAATCAAATATAGGATTTTCAATAATTTCCCAAAAATGAAAATAAAATTCAACTGAAAGCCCATCATTACCCGGCGATTTACCTTTTTTCATTGAACTAACAGCCTCTGAGATTTCCACTTTAGTAATGGGACGTTCGCAATCCAACTTAAACTGTTCAGATATAGTTGGTGTAAATGCTTTAACTAATTCAATAAATGTATCACAATCATCGAATTGAATATTAGACTTATATATATTGCTATAAAATGTACCAACATATTTAGAAATGTCTACAGAATTAGAAGTGATGTTATTATCAATTTTAAGAGTAGTTAAATTATTTCTCTTGCGATTTTGTTTCTCTAAAGCAAAGAAATAACTCGAATTTTTTTCCCCATGCTCCAGCCATTTTGCTCGCGACCTTACAAATGCCCCTTTAGCCATTTCACTATACATATTATCAATTTCCTCTTTTAATTTTTTCATTATAGTTTCTTCTTCCTCTGAAAGATTATTCTTAGTCATTAAAATATTTAGATTATTCATAATACTTATTTCTTTTGCTATATTATTTTTTTTAATTACTTTACTTCGTTTAATTGCTGTTTCTCTAATTTTAAACTTGAAAAATTCCCATTTTTGTATGTGATTCTCTCCATTATTATCAAATATGCTTTTTGCTATTTTTTTTACTAAATCACAAAACTCCTTATCTTTTAATAAATTATTATTGAATTTCCAATAACCACGTATATTACTATTTTGTTGTTTTGTTCCTGCTAAATGAATTGAAATTACTTTATGATCAGAAAATGGAGCATAGCTATGTGATGATTCTGCTACAAATTGCAGACAAGAGGGAGATACAAGCCATAGATCAATTCTAGACTGAGAGGATCTACTAACATTGCTCCAGGTAAATTCGTTAATATCAGGGTTTAGAAAACGCCAAACATCTATAACTGCCAGTTGTTCACATATGTATGCAGTACTTTTGAATCTCGAATGTGGAGTTAATCTTACAGGTACTCTATCTACAAGATCATCTGGAGCATCATTATAGTCACCTCCAATAATCAAATGTGCCTCCTTATATTTGTTTTTAAAGGCTTCAAGTTTCAAACAAAGTTGTACAAACATTATTTTTGCTTGAGCTGTATTGTTATAGTTATATAAATTACAAACTATAAAGGAATTATCTAATTTGAAAACCAAGATTATCCATCTACCCTCATTTGAGGTCGCTGATTCAATGATATCTCCTTTAAATTTATTAAGCAGAATGGCGACACCTGCTGATTGTTGAGAGGCATGACAAAAATAACATATATCACCCCACTGTGCTCTCCAAAACTTCACATCATCTTCCACCGAATGAGTCTCTTGTAAAAAAATTAAATCAGCATTCTTCCGTCTACTAAATAAAAACATTGATTTCCTCTTGGTGTTATCGCGAATACCTCTAACATTCAAAGATATTATTTTTAAGGAACCAAAACAGAAGTCTGTCATAATACAAACAAAGAAAATTAAAGAACTGGATGAATCACACTTATTCTTAAGTCTAAGTATAAGAGTAAAATGACATCATACTTAGAATTTTGACATCACTTAAGACAAAAATTTTACTCTGAGCAGCTTTATACATACGGCCCCTAGTCTTCCCATCACTACTACTAGCCAATAAACTGGCATGATTGTATATGAATTTCAGACAATCATCACACCTAGGGTTTCAACTCTGATACAGTGTTGAGTGAATCTCTGGTTTCCCCTGTGCACAAACTCACACCCCAAACTGTCTTATCTAGTTATTTATTAGAAACATAAATATTCAAATATAAACATAACTGTTTTGCATTTATTTATTTAGTCATTTAGCTGACGCTTTTATCCAAAGCGACTTACAAATGAGGACATAAGAAGCAATCAAGAGCAACAACGTGCAAATGCTATTACAAGTCTTGGTTAGCCTAACGCAGTATAGATAATTATTATTATTAATATTTATTTTTTTAAATAAATAAAAAGACATATAGAGGAAATAAAATTAGAATAGAGAGTGCTAGAGTTAGAGGGTCAAGTAAAGATGGAACAGATGAGTTTTCAGCCGTTTCTTGAAGATGGGTAAGGATTCGGCTACACGGATTGAATTGGGCAGGTCATTCCACCAGATGGGAACAGTTAATGAAAAAGTCTGTGAAAGTGTTTTTGTCTGTCTTTGGGATGGTACAATAATGCATCGTTCACTTGAAGAACGCAAGCTTCTAGAGGGCACATAAGTCTGAAGTAATGAATTTAGGTAAAGGGGTGCAGAGCCAGTGGTGGTTCTGTAGGCAAACATTAATGCCTTGAATTTAATGCGAGCAGCTATTGGTAGCGAGTGCAAATTGATGAACAGAGGTGTGACGTGCGTTCTTTTCGGCTCATTAACGATTAATCTTGCAGCGGCATTTTGGATTAATTGTAGAGGTTTAATAGAATTGGCTGGAAGACCTGCCAAGAGAGCATTGCAGTAGTCAAGTCTGGACAGAACAAGAGCCTGAACAAGGAGTTGTGTTGCATGTTCCGAGAGAAAGGGCCTGGGCCCGTATTCATGAAGAATTTTAATGCAAAAAGTAGCTCCTAGTGACAAAATTCTAAGAAAATTCTTATAAATGTGGGCGTTTACTCTTAAAATTAAAGAAAAAATCCTAGTAAAGAAAAAAGTAGTTCAGAAAGCATCTTAACCCTTAAAAGAGGTCTTAAGGTCAAACTTGTTAGGAGTACGGACGATGCCTTTTAAGGGGCTTAAGAGTTTCTTTAACAGCGGAGAAAATGGACGAAAATGAAGAGGGAGAAGAAATGTGTTGCACACAATGCATGACAGTGAGTTAATAACACACTACACATTAGTTCGTGCAGGGATCATGTTTGTGACTGATCTTATTAAAGACATGCTAACATCTCAGACACCGCGCAGAATGCCATAGCGCCAGAATCACTACATTAAAATATTTGGCAACTGGAAAAATGCAACTATGCCGCAGTGATGATTTGGGTCTGTTACAGCACTTATTAGGCTTATATGTCTCTGTTCATTTCCTATAAAACACAGTAAATATGCAGGGCCGGCGCCAAGGGGCGTCGCGGGCCGTGCCCCCCCCCCCCCCAAACGAGTTACTGTGCCCCCTCACCTTCCATCCTCTCCCCTCCTTGCTGAACGCGATCGATTTTGAAAGCGAAAGTACCGATAAAACAGTGCACATAATGCGATTGCACGCTTTAGCGAGCGTCAGCAACTGCATGAGATCACAGATTGCAGCCCCCCATCCCCCCGACACACACACACACACACACACACACAAAACGTGATTTGTGCCCCCCCTAGAAATTTAAATGCCCCCCGATGGAGGTGCCCTGGCGCCGGCTCTGTAAGTATGACAGCATGGTAAATAAAAAATTAAGAATATATATATACGTGTGTGTGTGTGTGTGAGAGAGCGAGAGGAAAAATTCCGCCTGTAATTTCAAAGGGAAGGCTTATAATATACCCTACTCTTAAAAGCACTCTTTTATTTCCTTCTTGACAACCAACCAATCACAGTCTTCCAAAGATTGTGTCATACATAGCAACGGGGTCAACCCCGCCTCCTCACTAAGATAAAAGTGTTTGTCTTTTCCTTACTCAGAGTTGGTCTCAGATCGGTCCCGAATTGCTCTTAAGCTAAGACTCCTACGTAAAAGTTTTTAAGCTAAATTAAGAGTTTTCTGAGAGGATTCTTAGAATGTTTATGAATACGGGCCCTGATCTTCTTAATATTGTATAATGCAAATCTTCATTTAAAATTTAAATTTTCATCATGTGTATGTGTAATTTACGCTGCAGAACAAAATGTCAAAGTATCGTCAAGTCATGAAAGCTGAATTTTACTCATAAATGGACACTTTTGCCCATGTTAAAAAAAGGCAAACTAGTTTTGGAAAAAAGAGGTCAATATTTGACTGTGCTCTAACTAAAGAACAGTATGAACAAAAGAAAATACTAAGTCTATTCAGCTCATAATTTATTGAACTAATTTGATCGATTTTTGGCAGTCCGAATGCACTGCAGCATTACACCAGGTTCACACATTCTCTGTTTGCGGTTTGTATGCAGTGCAGTCCCTCGGCACAAGACCACGGGAACCAGACGAGTCCTCTGCTCTATCGGACTTGTGCTGCAGTCTGGAATTAAACCACACCATGCTGGTTTCACCTAGCCAGAGGAGAACTGGACCCCAACTGATTGCACAGACACTATTGGAAGAGAGCTGAACTAGATGATGACATCACTGAAGCATCAATGAATTGGCTTTAGCTGGAAAACGACTCTGTTATTGTCCTCTTGCACTATTGACAAACTAATTTCCTGTTGACACTGTAAAGCTGCTTTGACACAATCAGTATTGTATAAAGCCCTATATACATAAAGGTGACTTAATTATTTACTTAATAATGCTGTGTACTTATTTTTTTCTCATGCCCATGTTAGCATGCTAGAGTATTCACAGTTAGAGTGAGTAAATTTTCATTTTTGGGTGAACTATCACTTTAAGACAATATTAACATCTTAGTCTAACTGTGATTAAAGAATAAATAGTTCTTATTTTAGACATCATGGCCTGGTTTCAAAGACAGGGCTTAGACTACGCCAGGATTAGGCCATAGTTCAATTAGGACATTTAAGTAATTTTTATAAACATGCCACAGAAAAAAAAAATTACTGGTGTGCATTTTGAGACAAAATAAAGGCACTGATATATTTTAAGAAGTTTATTTTAGTTGAAACAGCTCAGACTTAGATTTTAGTCTGGGATTAGTCTTAAGCCTTGTCTGTGAAACCGGGGACATGACTGACATTCTGTCCTTCTTTTCTGTCATTTGGTTATTACTCTAAACAAAAGCCTTATTCATTTTTCTTCCTTATACGATATGTGTCCATATCTTTTTTCTGTTGGTCATATTTTCTGTGATTCTTTTTAAAAACAAACACGTTAATTTGAATGTTCTAGAAAGTGGAGGGTCTGTACCTAGTATTTCCATAGCTGCTTCAACCTCAGCATTTGCATTTTCGATTTTTATCATTTGTTTTCCATGTTTTCCATTTCCATTTTTTTTTTGGCAGTTTATTAGTACTTATAAAGTACATACAATAGTATAATATAATGTTTTTTCAGACCAGCACCCAAAAGATCCACCAGCACACCAGCATGCCAAGCTGGTCCCAGCCTGCTAAACATACCTTATGCTGGTCCACCAACACATGCAACAACACAACTCATGCTGGGAACCATCAAACCATACTGGTCCCAGCGCACAAAGAAAAGATGTCCAAAGTTGTCACTGACCAATGTAAATGTATTTTGTAAATATGAAGAAATTTTGATCTCGATGGGTGCAACACACTCCAAAATAGTTGGGAAAGTGGCACGTTTAGCACTGTGTCACAACAACGGTCCTTTTAATTACACTGTTTCGTTGTTTGGGAATTGAGGAAACTTATTGCATTTTTGTATTCCCCTATTTTAAGATGCTTTGGATATAAGCGTCTGCCAAATGACTAAATGTAAATGTTATGGTTAAAGTTTTGCAAGCAAAATTTTTGTTCAGTCTCGCTTGATACAAGACTTCAGAAACTCGTTGTCTGATTCTCCTTTTCATGACTGGTCATTCATTTTCAATAGGAGTCGGATCTGGACTGCAGGCAGGCCATTCTAGCACATTCATGAAACCATGCTGTTGTAGCACATGCAGAAAGAAAGCTGGCATTGTCTTGATATAATTAACCACGGACTTCCTATGAAAGACATCATCTTGATGGCAGTATATATCTCTGTACAATTCCAATATATGCCTCCATGTCAGTAGTACCTTCGCACATATCGTCAGTCACCCATGCTGTTTGCTCTGCTGCACCTCCATACCATGACAGATTTTTGCTTTTGTCGCTAATGAAAGTCTCGATGGTCCCTTTGGTCTTTGGGACTGAGAACTTGAAATCCATTTTTCGCGGAAACTCGTCTGAGTACAGCACACATTTTCACTGTATTTTCTGAGAACCCGGCAGCATCGCTGCATAGAATTGATGTATAGCTTTCTCTTAGAGTAACAGATATTCAAGTTGCATTTCTTTAAGTTTTCTGAAGTACTCCTGAGCCCATGCGGCTATATTTAATACCGCAGCATGACGGTTTCTTATGCAATGCCACCCGAGAGCTCAAAGATCAAGCACATTCAACAGGTTTCCTGTCTTTTTCTGGATTCCCTGAATCTTTTCACAATATTATGTATGGTACTTGGTGAAAGACCTAAATTCTTTGCAATTTTGCATTGCAAAATGTGATTTTTGATTTGACACATGAAATTTGGCACAAAGTGATGAGCCATGATCCAGCTTTGCTTACAAAGACTGAGATGCTCCTTTTATACCCAAACATGATACCTTGACCAATTACCATTTCACCTGCTTACTGTGAATTGTTTCAAAACAGTTTAACGTGGATATTCTATAATCTTTTCACTTTTATTTTGCCTCTGTCCCAACTTTTTTGGAATGTGTTGCAGCCGTCACAAACAAAATTTGTTCATATTTTCAAAATACATTTACGTTGGTCAGTGAAAACTTTGGAAATCTTTTCTTTTGTATTTTTGTCAATTAAATAAATGTGAAAGAGGATTAACAAATCACAGACTTTTGATTTTCTTGGATTCTACAAAACGTCCCAACTTCTCTGGAACTGGGGTTGTACAAAAGTACTTGAGATTAAACAGAGGTTTAGCTAGGTGACAATCTGGGGTGCGTTTCCCAAAAGCAACCATGGATGCAAGTTCTGTCGTTACCAATAGAGTTCAATGGAACTTTTTATTTGAAGTCACCCTTATGGTTATTGGAGTTTCCTTTAGTTGAACACTTGACTCTTTGTTAAATAAACTCTCATTAATTGCAATAGCACTTTACTAAAAGCACTTGTGCATTATTACAGAAATAGATTGAAGGTGAAACAGATCAGCTGAAGTTAAATGTTTATGACTTTCAGTTGACTGTGATACATAGATAAAGAACAAGAATCCCCAAAACACTTCTTGTATTGTACTTCACTTCTCAACACTTTGGAAAGTGTAAATTCTGACCAAGAACAACTCAAGTGTGAGTACTCTTTTACAACAATTACATTTTTTAGTTTTTGAAAACAAGAACCTCAATAGTCATAGTCTATGTGGCTGCTTAGCTATGAAAAATTAACTTTTAGAAAATAAATGAAATTGAAAGCACATGTAACTATATAATATATATATATATATACACATACATATGAAGAGTTCAGATGTAAAAGCCTCTAAGTGCCGTCTGAAATTTTCTTCTAAAATGAGCATTTTATCAGGCTGCTATGTTTAATGTGAAAATTAATCTGTATTGTTAACCCTTTTGATCTTTTATAAAAAAAAAAAAAAATCACAAAAAACTAACCTTTCATTGGATAATAACAATTTACAATGGGGGGGGGGGGGGTATCTTTATGAAATAAATGTTTTTCTCTAATACACATTGGTCACAATTAACAGCACCCTTTTATTCAATTCTTTCTGAAACCTCCATTTGGCAGTTTAACAGCTCTAAATTTTCTCCTATAATGCCTGATGAGGTTAGAGAACACCTGACAAGAGATCAGAGACCATTCCTTCATCCATAATCTCTCCAGATCGATCCTTTAGATTCACAGCTCCATGACGGTGCTTCTTCTCTTCAGTTCACCTCACTCATTTTCTACAGGGTTCAGGTCAGAGGACTGGAATGGCCAGCAGAAGCTTGGTTTTGTGCTCAGTGACCCATTTTTGTGTTGTTTTTGAGGTTTGTGTTTGGATTATTGTCCGGTTGGAAGATCCAAAAATGGCCCATTATAAGATTTATAACAGTCAGTCACTTGTTGATTTTTTATCTGTTAGTATTTGATAGAATCCATGATGCCATGTGTCTAAACAAGATGTCCAGGACCTCCAGCAGAAATATAGGCCCACAACATCAAAACATCAAACATACAGCAGTATATTTCATTCACTTTTTATCCCTGTGTTCACCAAACCTATCTTGAGTGTTTGCTGCTAAAGACTCATCTGACCATAGAAGCCAGTCCCATTTGAAGTTCCAGTCGTGTCTGATAACTGAATATGCTGGAGATGAGTGAGGAGAATTTTAATGTTTTTGGATGAGTGAGGAGAATTTTTCTTGAAACCCTCCTGAACAACATGTGGTGATGTAGGGGCTGTTTGACCATTTTTTAAAAAGGTTTTCTGACCCCGAAACTCAACCTTTCTCTACAATTCTGCAGCTGTGGTCCTTGAAGAGTCTTTAGCCACTCAAATTCTCCTTCTCACCGTGCATTAGGACGATATAGACACACGTCCTCTTCCAGGCAGTTTCGTAACATTTTCTGTTGATTGGAAATTCTTAATTGTTGCCCTGATGGTGGAAATGGGAATTTTCACTGCTCTAGCTCTTTTCTTAAAGCCACTTCACTAATTTGTGAAGCTCAATTATCTTTTGCTGGACATCAGAAATATATTCTTTGGTTTTTCTCATCGTAATGGATGATTAAGGGAATTTGGACTTTGTTTTCCCTCCTATTTATATTTCTGTGAAACAGGAAGCCATGGCTGGATAATTTCATGTTCATGCTCAAAATTGTGAATAAGAATGGGAATATACTTCAGAGATATTTTACTCATAAGAATTTATAGGGGTGCCAATAATTGTGTCCAACGTGTATTTGAGAAAAACATTTATTTCATAATGAGATTTTCCCCCATTTTCAATTGTTTTAGTTCAATGAAAGGTTAGACCTTTGTGATTTTTTTAAATAAAAGATCAAAAGGATTAATAATGCAGGTTTACTTTCAGAGCCTTCTTTGATCATATTTAGCAAGGGTGCCAATAATTCTGACCATGACTATATATATATTATTATTATTATAATTTTTTTAAAGCCGTATCAAACCAGTAAAGTGTTAACACTTTTTTATCCATTATGGAACAATGATTAATTGTTTATGAGTGTACTCACAACACAATTAATACTAAAATTAATACTAATTATTTCAGATCTATTACACTTCTGGGATGCAAAAGGGTTTAGTCTGTTATCAACTAAAGAGCGTTACCTGGTTTCACTGTCAGTTTCACCACATTTCAATTCTCTTTTTATTTTTGGGTGGTTTTTATATTTATTCTCTCATGAAATGGCCAGCTTTTCCATTTTTCATAATCACCTGAGCTCCACCTTCTTCCCCTTTCATTCTGGGAAAAAGTTTCAGCAGTTACACATATGACAGAGAATTTGCATTGGCTTACCTCAGAAGACTGAACAGAGCTTCAGAGTAAAGCACGGAAAACCAGCTGAAGAGAGGATTTCACCCCCCTGGTAAAGCAGTAAATATACTTACACTACATCTGAATACCTTTATACAAATATGTATGTATATAAAACTAAAATGTTAATAATGAATCGATTTGGTAATAAGGGGATGTATAATGGCTAGTGGGGCACTTATATAAGTGTCTTTGGAATAGAGCATCTGCTAAATACCTTAAATATAAATGATATAGACCAGTTTAAACATGAGCTGTTTCTTTTACAGTATATTCCTGTAACGGTAGGTGGCTGTAGTAATCGGCGCCCACAACGATGAATAACAAAAGATATATTTATTTAGCATCAACGCACGTGAACCATTGTAAACATAAGATCCGACAAGGATTGGGACAAAACTGAATGCTTATAAAGAAACAGGAAACAAAGGAGCAAACTAGATAATTAATCAAACACAGGTGACAAGACTAAATGATGATTGCTAATTAACTAAATCAGAACAGGAACTACCAAATAAGGTCAAAACAGAACTGAAAGGAAAACCGACATGTGACAGATATCGCCCCCCTCCCGGTAGGTGCGTCCCGCACCATAACAGTAACATCGGGGAGGGGGGGCGGGCGTCCTGGAGGCTGGCATAGGATCAGGACAGGGAGGAGAACAGGGAAGCCTCCAGGGCGGATCAGGGGCCTTGGGAGGCCAAGGCGGGACTGGAGATTCGGGAGGCCATGGCGGGACTGGAGATTCGGGAGGCCATGGCGGGACTAGAGATTCGGGACGCCATGGTGGATCTGGGTCCTTGGACGGCCATGGCGGATCTGGGTCCTCGGGAGGCCATGATGGATCTGGGTCCTCGGACGACCATGGCGGATCGGGGTCCTCGGGCGGCCTTGGCGGATCGGGGTCCTCGGGAGGCCATGGTGGATCGGGGTCCTCGGGCGGCCTTGGCGGATCGGGGTCCTCGGGCGGCCTAGGCGGATCGGGATCCTTTGTGGCCTTGGCCTTTGGCCTGGCCACACAAACTGCGGCTATATGGCCCCCCCCCAAAATTTCTTTGGGAAAGTTCCCCTCTGGGGGCCACCTTGGAGGAGCGGGTTCTTGGGGGCGCTCTGGAGGAGCGGGTGCTGGAGGGCGCTCTGGAGGAGCGGGCGCTTGGGGGCGCTCTGGAGGAGCGGACTCTTGGAGGCGCTCGGGAGGAGCGGTCTCCTGGGGGCGCTCGGGAGGAGCGGGCTCTTGGGGGCGCTCGGGAGGAGCGGGCACTTGAGGGCGCTCTGGAGGAGCGGGCACTTGAGGGCGCTCTGGAGGAGCGGGCACTTGGGGGCGCTCTGGAGGCGCGGAGCTGGACGGAACCAGCGGAGACGAAGGAGAGCTGGACGGGCCCAGCATAGATGCAGGAGGGCGCTCTTGCAGCGCGGACACTTGAGGGCGCACGGGAGGTGCGAAGCTGGATAGAACCAGCAGAGACGAAGGAGAGCTGGACGGGACCAGCGGAGACGCAGGAGGGCGCTCTTGCAGCGCGGACACTTGGGAAAGTTCCTCTCTGGGGGCCACCTTGGAGGAGCGGGTTCTTGGGGGCGCTCGGGAGGAGCGGGCTCTTGGGGGCGCTCTGGAGGAGCGGGCACTTGAGGGCGCTCTGGAGGAGCGGGCACTTGGGGGCGCTCTGGAGGCGCGGAGCTGGACGGAACCAGCGGAGACGAAGGAGAGCTGGACGGGACCAGCATAGATGCAGGAGGGCGCTCTTGCAGCGCGGACACTTGAGGGCACACGGGAGGTGCGAAGCTGGATAGAACCAGCGGAGACGAAGGAGAGCTGGACGGGACCAGCGGAGACGCAGGAGGGCGCTCTGGCAGCGCGGACACTTGGGGGCGCTCTGGCAGCGCGGATTCAAAGGGGCGCTCTTGTAGCACGGACATTTGAGGGCGCTCTTGCAGCGCGGACATCAGAGGGCGCGCTTGCAGCGCGGACATCAGAGGGCGCACGGGAGGCGCAGGGCTGGACGGGACCAGCGGGAACTCAGGTGGGCTGGACGGGACCAGCGGGAACTCAGGTGGGCTGGACGGGACCAGCGGGAACTCAGATGGGCTGGACGGGACCAGCGGGAACTCAGGTGGGCTGGACGGGACCAGCGGCAACTCAGGTGGGCTGGAAGGGACCCTCTTGCGAGGTGCAGGGATAGGAGGGCACAGACGAGGAGCAGGCACTGGATGGCACTGGCGAGGAGCAGGCACTGGATGGCACTGGCGAGGAGCAGGCACTGGATGGCACTGGCGAGGAGCAGGCACTGGAGGGACTGACATGCCCTCAAACTCTATCAAAATCCCTACCGGCACCTGTTTTTCCTTCCTCGGTGGTTCGGGGTGAACCGTTATAGACGGCGGGATCCTCTTCGTCGCGGACGGCGCAATGTTCATCGCCCCTTGCGGCGGAATCCTCCTCGCCGCGGGCGGAACATTCATCGCCGTCTCAGGCGGGACGAATTTCTTTTGGGCGGTGGGTAAGGGCGAGCGGCGAATGGCGACCCGTTCTCCCCAAAACGGGTGGCCTGGGTAAGCCGCGACAGGCAGCCCAACATCCCACGCAGAACGGGCAGGGGCGAGCCGCGAACGGCGGCGTGAACCCCCGCAAACGACGGGCACAAGCTCAAGCATCCTGAGCGGTGAACTTGTCTTCGGTATGCGTTCTGATCTTCTGTAACGGTAGGTGGTTGTAGTAATCGGCGCCCACAACGATGAATAACAAAAGATATATTTATTTAGCATCAACGCACGTGAACCATTGTAAACTTAAGATCCGACAAGGATTGGGACAAAACTGAATGCTTATAAAGAAACAGGAAACAAAGGAGCAAACTAGATAATTAATCAAACACAGGTGACAAGACTAAATGATGATTACTAATTAACTAAATCAGAACAGGAACTACCAAATAAGGTCAAAACAGAACTGAAAGGAAAACCGACATGTGACAATTCCATGTTTTCAACAGATTTATTATAGTTGATAACTATAAGTCTGCTGATGGTAATAACTACTATGGTATAACTGAAAATCTATTTTATAATCATATAATTTACATGGTTTGATTCACTATGATTTTGTGCAGGTCAACTTCAGATCCTGAAACGAGAATGTCGACTGCCATACCCATGAATTCTTATATCATCCAGCTGCAAGCACCAATACAAACAACAGCAGCTGGGACTGCCACAAATGCTCCTGCGCCTGTTTATGTCCAACAGGAAGCAGGACTTCCACTTTTTCATGGACTTCGAGCATTTCTAAAAGGCCAACCAAAGGCCCTTGGGGTGAGACATTTTTCATAAACCCAAATAATGTTTTTTTATTTGTGCATGTTAGTGCGAGGGAAGAAATGTACATGAATCAATTCTAAAGAAGGAGGGGTAAACACGTTAAAGCACAAATTTGATTGAAGAATGTGACTTTTTGTCTTGGTGACAATGCAATAAAGACACAAACACAAGATAATATTTATCATTTAGAGTAAAATTATAAAATGTACAATGTTTTAGAAGCAAACTATCAAGAAATGTGAAACAATGGACACATTTTGCATATCTGCAAATCAGTATGTGAAATTATACATTGAAAATTGCACACTTGTAGATATATTTATATATTTTTTGATACAATAAGAAGTCCATAACTACAGTTATGTATTGTATTGTATATTTAATACAGTTTAACTTTATAAAAGATTCTTCTGTGCTATTTAGTATGTACATTGTTCTTGTCCTACACAGACTGTCCAGATAATGATTGGTCTGATGACTCTCCTGTTTGGCATCGTGTCTACAGTTCATGCAGACTCCATCTTTGTCTTTCTCGGTGTTCCTTACTGGGGATCTATCATTGTAAGGAATTATACACTTTAGTGTTCTGTCTTTTATAATATAAGATACAGTAAGTAGTCAACCAAAAATGCCTATTACCGCCATGTGTACCTCCACCGCAAGGACATGACAGTAAATACAACCGTTTGAGAAATCAAATAATGAACTAAATTACTGGCAGCAATAATAATAATAATATCAATAATAATGTAGCATTCTAATTTTGAATCATGACTAATTAGATACAGTTTATATTACTGTTACAGTAAAATATTAGTGACGGTAGTGCTTGAAGTGTGCTTACTTTTTATTGTATTGCCAGTATTTTAGATGATCACAAGTTAAAGAGGTTTGCAATTATACCATAAAATAAATAGAAAATGTGGATCATAATGGGAACATTATGAGTGCCTTTTCTAACACATTGATTTATTTCGTCAGCATTGTGACCACATTAACACTTTAAAATTTACAATAATTCACTGATGCATCACTGATGACATGACTGACGAAACTAAAAGGTAGTGAACAATGTGCTAAATCAATGGAACTAAAACTCATGGCTGAATTAATGAAGTCCACATGTTTCAACTACAGCAAATGATTAATAAAACATACTAGTGAGTCGATATTGTTTCCCGCACGTCACACATGGGGCTCCATAATTGGAAGAGGCTACACATTTTCAGTGTAGGTCTACATAAAGTCTGAGGACAGTTAAAGGTGCTGTATGTAGGTTTTTTACTCTACTAAAGTACAAAAATACCATAATATGTTTGCAGATATTTAAGAAACATGCTAAGTTAACATGTTTATCTGAAAAACAATGCTACAGTCAGTTATTCTCCTTTGAAAATGTGCATTCCGGGCCGGAATGTCTGTATATGTTTTGCTTTGTGGAACCCGCCCACTGCCAGTTTACCCAATTGCATTTCGGCACGCCGGGTTGCCAGTTGGCTGAAAACACAGTGTATTTCATGTAATTCATCGTCATAATTCCTGTTGGTGTCATTAATCTGGCAACCTGCGTGTGCATCAAGTCTGAGGAGGAGGAGCTGGTGAAAAAAACCCTCTTCAATATTTTGAATTTGGACTGCAATACCTAGTTCAACAGCTAGGTGTCAATCCTACATACAGCACCTTTAAAGGGTTAGTTCACCCAAAATGAAAATTATGTCATATATTACTCACCCTCATGTCGTTACAAACCCATAAGACCCTTGTTCATCTTCAGAACACAAATTAAGATATTTTTGATGCATTTCGAGAGCTCTCAGACCTTGCATAGACACCAAGGATCCTTACACAATCAAGGCTCAGAAACGTAGCAAGGAGATCATTAAAATAATCCATCAGTGGTTCAACCATAATTTTATGTTCAGATCAAAGCGTAAACAGCGGATCCGCGTGCATATGCGTCATATGTTGTTTACGTATGTGATTGTTACGTGGGCAAACGAAACGTGAGACGTGCGGATCCATTTGCAAGCTTTATTCAAAGGCGTGGTTACAAAACAAGCAAGGTTCATTCAGTGGCAAACAGGAACATCACAGGCAAGACAAAGAGTAATCCTAGGGCAAGCGTGGGTCGACGATCGGCGAACAATATCCATCAGGGCAAGGCACAGAGATAATCCAGGTACACGAGCAATAGTCCAAGAGAGGTGCAAACAGAGTCAGAATGGCAAGGCAAAGGGTAAATCCAGGAAACACAGTCAAGAATCAAAACACTAGAGGCGAGGCAAGGCAAGGCAAGGCTAACTGCATGGGCTCCGTAGAGTAGCTATCGCTAGGAGAGCGATATACGCTATACAATACTTGGCAGAGAGGAAGAGGAAGTCCATGGTTTATGTAGGGTGTGTGATCAGTGCAATCAGCTGTGTGTGTCGTCAGTAGTATTGTCAAAAATATCGATATTTTGATAAATATCGATACTGAAATATCTGAACGGTACCAATATTAATTTCCCGAAGTATCGATACACCGATACTAGCCGAGCTATCACTTTCACTTCTCTCCAAAGGCGTGTGGACAAGCACCACACGTGACCGCACTCGTCTCCTTCGCTCTGGTTAAATAGCAAAAGTGAAGTGAATAGAAAGATGACTGCTCTGGTTGTTAAAGAACACAGCAGGAGCGCTATCTGTAGGGATCTATGATCTCCGCGATGCAGAGAACGCGCACGGAATCCAGTCATAAACACGGAATTTACAGTTTAACGCGGAATGTCACGGAATTTGTCAAAGTTTGGATGAATTAATCAAAAGTAGGTCATTACACTTAAATCAAATCGCGATATGGACTAGTATCTGTAAATATTAAGCTGCAAAAGTCGATTTAAATATGAATCCTGCATGTTCTGCGCGTCTCTGTGTGAATGTGCTGCACGTGCGGTTTTGTTTACTAATGTGGCGCTCGCGGTGATTTCAGCGTCTGCCGTCTCAATGACGACATAAATACATCAACAATATCCCCAGAACTGATCTGAAAGGCACTTTACGAGCATTTTACCATTTAATTTGAGTAAAACTAGCATCATATCATACACACACAGAACTTTAAAAGTATTCACGGCAACCCGTCAAAATAAAAGTTCGGTTTAACTTAGCCTATTAAAGACCGTGTGCCAGAAATAGGCTATATTACTAGTATTTAGCAGAATGTACATAATACTACTACTTACTACTACTGTTAATTTTTTTAAAGAAATAATCAAAATATTTTAATTTTAATAGTAAATCCCCTTCATTTGCCAAAAATGTAAATGTTTAATTTTCATTCATTCAAATATAAATGAATTAAAATTGTTTTATGCCTTCATCTGATATCCAGTAAAATTTAAAGACACAACACAGAATTTCTGAGGGGGAAAACACATTTCATAAGGCTACTGTAAGAATAAATAAAAATAGTTTGTATGCATTCAAATAATAGACATGCTAAAACACAGAATTTGGTAACAATAAAACATAAGGTGAGAAAAAAATAAAACATTTCACACGGCCCTAAACGTGTCATTTTTGTAACACTTTTAATAAATTAAATGTTAAATTGTATAATTTTCATGATTTTAATGAATTAGACATGCTTTTAGATTAATAGCATTTAATTTGACCATTAAAAAAATAAAGAGTCCAGAAAAATTCAAACATATAGGGCCCTATATCTGGAAATATTTTAGTTATGAAGCAAATGAGAATATCAACAAATAGAACTTTGGATTTTAATTAGTACATGTATTAGTAAACGTTAGTTTCAATTAACATTTAACTAAGATTAATAAAAGATTAATAAATAAATCAACAGATGCAGTACCTCAAGACATTTTTTTTGTTCATGTAAAATATACCGCATGTTCTCGACTTGTTACATTTATCTTTAAATTAAAAACAATTACCCCCTTAATATTGTGGCAGTTTTTTTCTCCATGGTATCGAATATCGATATTTTTCAAGGTATCGTATCGAAGTTAGAAATTCCAGTATCGTGACAACACTAGTCGTCAGTGCAATGGATGATGGGAATTGTAGTCTTAGGTGGGGTGCAACAGTTAGTGTGGTGCAAGAGTCCATGTGGTGAGCGAGTGACCTCTGATAGTGAGTTAACGGAAGTTCATAGACCAGATTCATGACAGTGATACTCTCTAAAATGGCGCTATAGGATGACACGGAGGAGACATATTGTTGAATAAAGTTTTCTTTTTTTTTTCTTTGAGCACAATAAGTATTTTCGTAGTTTTGTAAAATTATGGTTGAACCACTGATGTCACACGGATTATATTAACGATGCCCTTGCTACGTTTATGAGCCTTGATTGTGTTAGGAGCTCTCAAATTTATTCAAAAATATCTTTATTTGTGTTCCGAAGATGAAAGAACGTCTTATGGGTTTGGAACAACATGAGGGTGAATAATTAATGACAGAATTTTAATTTTTGAGTGAACCATCCCTTTTAAACTTATTAATTTTTGCTGGTTACACAGTTCAGTGATTGTGTTCCCAGTGTGATTTCATGTATAAATGAGAAAATCTGTTCTGAAGCCAATATGTTATTTCTGTGATTCGTACAGTTTTGGTGTGCATGTGGTTAGGGGAACACTAACAAACTAACAGTTTCGTCATTTAATGATATCCATGTCATTGCATCACATTTACACACATTTCTCTGAATGACAACTTCAAAGTATACTTCCATACACAGAGATAAAGTGCAGTAAAATGTGTCAGATTATAAATGTAACCATGGTTCCCCGAGAGGTGGAACGAGACACTGCATCTGTTGACGCTATGGGGAACGCAATCAAGCAAGTATCTTAAATGCAATAATCTTATGATACACATGGCGGTAAAAAGCTTATTCTGGTTGAGTACCATCTGTAAATATTCCAACAATAGCCTCAATATTTGCTCTTCTCTCTCCTCTCAGTCCATTATTGCAGGCTCACTCTGCATTGCTGCAGAAAACAAAGTTAATTCACCCTCCAGTTTGTGTTTGGTATGTATGCAGCACTTGAAGCGCTGAAACACTATTGTTTGTACTGATTTTCTGTAATGATTTCTGATTTTTCCTTTCTGAAAATTAAAGATGTGCACCAAATTGCATCAAAATTAAACCTATTTAACTATAACTGAAATACGTTAACACCATGACTATAGGATTGGTAACAAATTAAGCGTAGCGTTAGTTCTGGCAGTTCACGTTAGTAAGCTTGCATCAGCTGACTCTCAGCTGATCCACGTCTACCTATAGGGATGCGACACCTATCACAGCGCTCATATATGAGATCCTTCAGTATTATCACCAGCCTTTGCGTTGCTTAATAGCTAATTACCCTCCTCCATCCCCAACTCCTCTTCTCGTCCAGTCAGGATCGGGTTCTGACTCCCCTTTGAATCAGACTAATTTATATACGTTTTCATTAAATTATCAAACTATAAAGATATCTGAAATACATTTACGTTATTCTGTTGTGTTTACCCTGGGGGGTTATAGCTGCTCTCCCTGCTCTTATCCACGCTAGGCAGCATGGATGCACAGGGAGTTCTTGCCCAGAGCAGAACCATACCGCCAATCCAAACTGTATGCTAATTGTCAGTCACACACTGACAAGATACGCGATACAGTACGAGACCAAATGCGATTTCAGCAACTCTCAACCCAGTAAACAAAAATGTTTTTAAAATGTTTAAACTTTTTGTGTTTAAAAACCCAAGTACAGTATATTTACAAAAGGTGATCCAAAATACCAACATAATCCGAACAGAGACTTGGCGTGGCTTGAACAGACTTGACTCACCGACAGCAGGTTACAACATCAATACACGACGAGAGACAATAGGCTTGTTCGAGATGAACTATACTAGGCTGCCACCGGCTGGAGAGAGTAGCCGCTTGCAATCGGGGCGGAAATTAAAAGTGGAGACTTCAAGTTGGACACTTTCTGCTCCCGTTAGTGATGCTCGCACAGTGTTTGCATACTCTTATCACACAACAGTTTTTATATACTGCTTAGTTTCCAGCGCTCTCTCCACCCTCAATACCACGACTGAGGTGCCCTTGAGCAAGGCACTGAACCCCCAACTGCTCCCCGGGCGCCGCAGCATAAATGGCTGCCCACTGCTCCGGGTGTGTGTTCACGGTGTGTGTGTGTGTTCACTGCTGTGTGTGTGCACGATGGATGGGTTAAATGCAGAGCACGAATTCCGAGTATGGGTCACCATACTTGGCAGTATGTCACTTCACTTCACTTCACTAATACAGCGCCATCTGTTCAAGAATATAGTTCAGCATGAACATATAGGCCTAAATACCAATAAAGTATGCTTTTATCAGTGTTTTTGATAAAAATGACTCAAGATAACAGTGTGATTACACTAAAAAAAGCTTTACTGTCATAAAAATACAGATTTGTGAGCATTATTGGAAATTAATTGTTAGACACACGCAACACACTTCGTGCTTGTCATCACAGAATCTGACCAATGAGAATACAGTGTGTTGTTATCAAGGATTTCGCAGCCGATTTTGAGCAACTGCAGTGGCTAACTTCGTTTTGCTCTCGTGGTACTTGTGATCGTAAGGCGGCTGCAGCGCCGATCAAAGTCGGACAAATGTCCTAACCAGAATGCATTGCTTTTGTCAAGCAGCAGCCGATCTTTGTGGCGCCACATGAAATCAAACAAGCCTAAAGGCAACATGATGGCTACTTATAGCAAACAATACAGGTCACATGACAAGAACCAATCAATGAGAGACAGGACACGACAAAGACTACCAATCAGAACATGACACAATGAACAAGAGAACCAATAGCATGAATACATGAGGGAAAGGGAAGCATGACACAAACAGGGACCATGACTAAACTCCAAAATAAAAGACATGAAAACATGAACATCAAACAAAACACAAAACCCCACGTTACAGCACACAAATACATTGTTCTGTTTATCTTTGTGGCATGTCCTAATGTGTCACAACGTGCTATACTACACCCTTAAAGTATGAACTCTTTTGGTGAAGAGAAAGTGGACACTTGAGTGTGTAGTAGAAGAGTAGGCAAGCTTTGGGACATACTATCACGTCATACAACTGCGTCTTTAACGGACGCTCTGTCGCATAGTTACACACACCTTATCACTGTAAACTGACCTGTCAATCATCTTTCCACAGTTAACATCATCCACATTTAATTTAATTTAACTTCCTACAGTACTGGAGAGAAAAGGACTAGCACATTGATCTGCCTTATGTGGAAAACTCAACTCATATTTTCTGCATAATGATGCATTTAAAGTGAATTTCCAAACGGATGTTTATAAAAGTTCACATTGTTGTTGCAGATGAAATATAACACTAAATAAATTACTAAAAGTTACTAATTAAATATAACGTTAAATAAATATACATATATATGTTTTTGGTTTTAAATATTGATCATTAGTAACTAAAAAAAAATTTTTTTCTACTTAACAGTTGGTTGCGCACATATCCGCCATGTTTGTAGTTTTTTTTTTTTATTTGGAACTGAATCCTTTACCAAAGCGCAACTGACTGTGGGCAATATTTGCCCTTAGAGTGTGCATAGATCCACACTTAAAAATCTACCTGAAATAGTAGACCATCCAGGGACTTTTGGCATACTCTTCAATATACTATGCTTTGGGACACACTTATTCTAACCTCACATACTATTTAAGATGAATAGTATGAACATTGGGATGCAGGGCCTGTTTTCAGTGTTCTGTTCCTGTTTTTCCTGTGTTCCATAGTTAGTCTCCTCATGGGCTCTATGCGCGTCACAATTCCGGATTGGCTTATACCGGCTGACAAACTTCCGGTTACACTGACCGCGAAATTCTAGCTTTCTTGACCGACAGCTGGTAAACATGGCTCATTTTTACACTCGCTGTCTTCAAGACCTACCTCGTCTGAATATCAATGATGTGGACCGACTTGTCAAGAAGTCATGCCCCACTCCCTCCAGCAAACGGGAAAAGGGATTTAAGATGTATATAGCCAGCTACATCGATAACTACGAGGGTAAGTCGTTACGTTTAAATGTTATTGTAGCAGCTACCGTTAGCGTTAACTGAATGATTAGATGGCTGACGTTAAAGTTAGTTGTTTTGTTCGACTATGACTGACAGACTTGTCAGCTAACTTTCGATTGTGAGTTTGTGTGTTTTATTTTATAGAGATACTGTCAAGATACTGTGTAAAAATGTAACGTTACAGTCTCAAATTGTGTCTTCGTCATCCTTCCTCACAGTGTCAGTGAAAGACAAGGTGACAGGAGAGGTCAGCGTGAGGGCAGTCTGTCATAGATCCATGAAGAAAAGTGAAAAGCCACACGACTTGAGAGTAGGGTTGTTGTTAGGGAAATGGTTAGGGAAGCTGATAAATTGCTTGTCCGCTTAATAAAAGTAACATTATCTAAGCAAAATAGGCCTGTATTATATTGTTACAAATTAATACATTTTCATATTTTGTCTGTGAGCCTCAGAATACAGCATTATTTTTCTTGTTAATGCTTTATCTGCCAAGCAATATCTCATCTAAGCTTCTATTTCTCCCTAGATGATGTTAAAGCACTCAAAACCTGTTGCTTTGGTGAGCAGCCATTGTTCCTGTGTGGCGGGCTGTGCCTTATGTAATCATTTGGTTGCACTACTTTATCAGACTGCCCACTATTCGCAGCTAAACATTCCTGCTGTTCCCCCGGTGCACAGCTGCACAGACACAGAGCAGATCTGGCATAAACCAAGGACCCTGGTAAGTCATGTAACATGTGAACTGTACTATTACTGTGCATATATTTAGCTATTGCGATGCCATGTTGAATGTGACTCTGATGTTAGGGTGTTAGGCCAGGCCCAGTTGGAGAAATGGAGTTTCGAAAACCCAGAAATTCAACAACAGACTGTGTAAGGTGAGATTCTTTACTTTGTATCTCGGTGTGGTTTTTGCATGTAACCCATTTTATGTATGTTGTGGCAGAAATTTGGTGTAGTGATTTTTTATTTAATCCTTTTTTTTTTTTTTACTGGTAATATTTTTCAGAAGTTCTCTCTACAAGGCACTGGATGGGGAACTGCCAGATCTTGCCATGTTGAGAGTATCAGAGGTGTACAATGACTTTCCCCCTTCACTTGCACCCTTGGTAACAACAATGGGTATGTCAGCTGATGTCCCGTTAGTCCAGTCTGCTTTTGGAGCTGTCCAGGCAGGGAGCGTTCTGTCATTTCAGCATAAACCACCAGCACTGAGGGAAGTCATCAACATCCCATCTGCCCCTGCCTCACCCTCCCTTCCCATCCACAGCTACAGGCTCGAACCACCATCCTGTGCCTATGTTCTATCAGAGCAGGAACATCTACACCTGAAGTCTCTGGAGGTGTCATTCAACATGGCCCACAGGATAGAAGCTGCAACACAAGTGCAGAGTTCGTGCCAGGAGTGGCATCGTTTGAGAAAGATGAGAGTGACATCTACTCGTTTCCACGAGGTATGCCATGTTCGTGGACATACATCTGCAGAGAATCTGGCTGAGAGAATTCTCAGGGGGACTGGCCAGACCACACACATGAGGAGAGGTATTGAAATGGAGCCACTCGCTGTTAAAGAGTACTGCACTCTTAAAAACGTGAACTGTTCGCCCTGTGGGTTCATTGTACATCCTGATGCTCCATGGCTAGGTAGCTCTCCTGATGGAGTCATCTTTGATCCATCTGGGAACCCACCATTTGGTCTCCTTGATGTCAAATGCCCCAATATCCAGAGCTATGTGGACTGCCCCTATCTAAAAATGTCTGGTGGTGCTTTGAAACTCAGGAGGCAGCACAAGTACTACTGGCAAGTTCAAGGTCAGATGCTCTTGACAGGGCTAGAGTGGTGTGATTTTGTTGTTTGTGCTCAGGAAGACATGTTAGTTGAGCGAATTTATAAAGATCTTGATGTAATGCACACCATTAGAGACAGAGCAGACCACTTTTTCTTTTACCACTACGTACAGAAGTGTTTGCAGTAAGTCACTCCAATGGCCTTGGGCATAGTACCTTTCAATAAATTTAATCAGTTTCAATCGGTTCATTAATCAGTTTCAATCAGTTCAGTGAGTTCAGATGTTATTGTTAATTTTTGCAAATCTATACAATATCTGAACTGATCTGTTTATGTTAGCAAGTCTATACAAAATGGAAATTGTTACTTTGCATACAGAACGCATACTGTTATTGTTTTACTGTTACACTGTATACTGCTGCTGTTCACAGATATTTTTATACTGTTACATAACTGTCAATGTAAACTAGCATACAATAGTACAGCTTTTCCCAAAGTGCCCATGGACCATCAAGTTACTGTTGATGTGCTCTGAAAGGGATTTTGTGTACATATTTATTTATTTATTTATTTATTTATTTGCTTTAATAATTGTGAAGGAATGTTGTAGGTAACTGTCATAATAAATGTAATTCATAAATATAACTTATGACTCAACATTTTAATAAATAGAAAAGACACTTAAAAATACTGTATCTTAGTCATGTCTTTCACCATTGTAAATAAAGGTTTGAGCAGGTGGCAGAAGATTGACAGAATTAGAACTGTGTTGCTATTGCAGGTTTAACTATGGCTGCTCTAACAAAGGAAGGAGGTCAAAAGTTGGATTGTAAAAAAATTTTTTTTAATGAACCAACTGGTCAAGAAGAATGTTAATTATCAGGTATCAGTAATGAAAGAATGTTGGTACGAACTATTTGTGGTTAGTCAAAAGGCAAGCAAAAAAACATCAGGCAATCATAGTAAGAAAATTAGACAGTTTGCAGAAAATATTTACAATATTTCAAACCATGCCTTGACAAGTGGTCCAATCTGATAGTTAACAGAATTATATGTTGCAAGACAAAAAAGATCCCAGAAACAAAAGCAACAAGCAAAAAATCTATTAGCCAATCATAGTAAGAAAATTAGAGTTTCCAGACCATATTTACAACAGTATATTTACAACATTTCAATGTGCCAAATAAAGACTTTAAAAGACTTAGTACACAGACAAGAATGATGCTGTGTAGACTCACTGAGCCCATGCCTTGACAAGTGGTCCATTCTGATAGTTAATGAGAAGACATGACACTGCAAACAGTTGGTTAATGCTACCAGAAATGGACAAGGGGATGACTGCGTCAAACAACTTATGTTCCTTCACCCGCCGGATCAGGCGTTCAACATGCACCCTGAGCCTGGCCACAGACTGAGTGTGTCTCACCACTCCGGCAGACATTTGTGTGCCCTTGGTCACAAAAGCAGGCCTATGGATTTTGCATGGTACCAGGTTATCAATTAAGAAGCCCTTGTCCACCATTATGGCCATGTCAGGGGTAAGGACGTCGATGATCCCTGATTGCTTGAACAGCTCCCGGTCACTGATTGACCCTGCATACAGTCCAGAGACAAAAGTTACTGCACCATGAGGTGCCATTCCTATCAAAGCCTTGAAGGTGCAGTGAGACTTGTAGTTGGAAAAGACCTCACTCTGTAGTAGTAGAGACGAAGGCGTTTGGCAGCGGAGCTCGGTACAGTCCAGGATAACCTGGGTGTCTCGGAAATTCTCAAATTCCTCTGGCAGGTAGGCTCGTACTCTCTCTTTCGGCAACCAAATTTGCACAGAACCTAAAAGAAAATAGAGGAAGTTCGCCCAAGTGGTTATGATGCGGCTCACTGTAGTCTGATGGACATGAAAGCGATGAGCCAGGTCTTTCTGCTTGAGGCCCAAAGCAAGGTGCATCATGAAGAGGAAGAATTCATCGATTGCAGGAAGTGCCCGAGTCTTCACATATAGCCCAGTCTCCCTGGTGACTTTGGAGCTGGTGACGCGAATCATCCTGTGTGTTGAAGGTTCAATCTGTTCCCAGAAGGCCATCATGTGTTTATAGGTTACAAATCTGAAAAAAAAAAGAAAAAAAAAGTTTCCTTTAAAACATTTAAGGCATAACACATGGTACTGTAATTAGGTAATTACTACAGTCTTAAACTGATTCTCAGATAACGAAACTACACTGACTTAGCCCCAACCACCCCTCCTGCTCCCCCTCCCACACAAGCCACATACATACCTCCTGCCCACACCACTTTATCACCTTTACACTTTTGCCCACCCATTCCCACCCCTGCCCTTCACCAAACACCCCCCCCCCCCTCCTCCCACAACTGCATTCTACATAATTTTTTTGTGTTAATTGCTTACATAACATATGTTAATCACAAAATGGTTTTACCTTGTGTAAAAGCGAATATCCTCATCAGACCCCGCGAACCTCTGGAGGCCAAAGCGGCTATTCACCATGGCCTGCTCCAGTTGTTTCCGCAGATCTTCTATCTCTCTCTTCAACTCCTCATTTTCACATAGTGATAAGTCTAGAGCTGCAGGCTCCGGAACTGAACAATAATCGTGTTCGACTGTATGTCCACGATCAATTTCCATTTCGTTTTCCTCCATATCTGATTCCGGTAGCGGTGGTCGCTCTTGTCGTTCCCAAACACTTAACCTCGGCGGCTGCATTTGGCGTTCACGGTTCCACTCAAATACTGAAGGGACAGCACCTTTTTTCAGACGCCTCCTACTTGTTCCTTCCACAAAATCATCTGGTTTGAAATGTACACTGCATACCTTTGTGTGTTTCGTGATTTGGAAGTTGATCCTTCTAATGTTTACAATCCATGTTTTCCTGATCTCTTCCTTCACCGGGAAGGAATGAAAACTAGCACAGGAGTTGTAGCGTGAAGACACAGAGCACAGCGGGACACTACAGTGCTCCGAGGCTGCCTTCATTTGCTTTTGACGTCGGAAAAACGTATTTTCCATGGTTATGGAGAAGATATAATATAATATAATAATAATAATAATATATACATATATATAAACTCGATTTAAAACTGTATAAAACTACGGCGTTATATTTGTTGTTTTAGTGAGGGGGCGTGACTCTCCCACAGCTGATGGTTTCTTAGTTACCATACAAACCGGAAGCGCCCTTGCCGGTATAACGTATGAGCGGAAATACATCAGAATTCTCGTTGCTTAGAGCCCATTGTGCGCCTCATAACAATCATCTACGTATGACAGTTATGAGGCCAGACATATTATACAATAAATACAAATAAAAAGGACCTTATAAATACATCTGAACATAAAGATTTTTGAGGTGCAAAATTTAAAATTCCACACTCATTTGAAATTGACCTACGACATTCAGTTCATCGAAGTGTAAATATTTAACATGAGTTCACCTACAAAACATACCTTATGTTTTTACAGTAAAAAATTGTACATAGAGTTTTCAACTTTCAGTGAAGATTGGCTGGATTTTGCTGTAAAAAACACATTATTAAAAAAAAAAAAAAAAAGCATTTAAATTGTATCACTAAATAATCGACATAAGGCATTGGTGCTTGGACACTGATGAATATTTTATTTAATGAATGTCAGGTATTTTTATCACACTACATATACATTTACATCTACTTTAACACAGCATGTTAAATGACTGCTGGTTTTCTGCCTATAGGTGAGCGGATCACTTGGAATGAACATTTTCAGTGCTGTAACTGCTGGCATTGCTTTTATTTTAATTTCATGTGATTTGGCTGTAGGACCACGCCGCACTTACTACCAGTGTTGGGTAAGTTACTTTCAAAAAGTAATTAATTACCGTTACTAATTACTCTGTCTGAAAAGTAATTTAGTAACTCGATAAGTAACTTAATTATTCAAATCGCTAATTAGGCTAGATTTTAAAATCCCTATAAACCTTAAAGCATAGACAATAGAAATGAAACTCTTTATTCTTTCAATTTGAGTCAAACATAGAATAGTTTAGCCTTTTAGCTTTAAAACAACTGTAATATTTAAACATTTTTATAAAAAAATTTAACCTTCTTTGGTTAACAAATATAAGTAATCTGCAAAATATCTGAATAACAAAAAAGCTTAAGAAAATTTAAACAATACATTTCAGTTTGGCAAGATGTTCAGGAAAAGCCCTACTAGTAAAATCCGTACAGATGTATGTAAAAATAACACTAACTAATGTAAGTAAGAATAAATTACAGAAATGATCTCCTCTGCTGCCGCATCAGACCGCGCTGTTCTTCTGAGGTATTCCGACTTATTTCTCATTCTTTCAAAAACGATGAAAATCAGATGAATCTTTTTTTTTTTTTTTTTTTTTTTTTATCTAGGTGAGGGCGTTTGTGCGCAGGTGACTGCATATAATGCGCTCAGATACGGAAAAGACTGTATCTCCCTTTAGATTCATACAGATTACATAATCAGAGAATAATTGTTTTTTATTTGAATTCGTTCATTTAAAAGTAGACACTTCAAGCTTTCAGATACAGGAGACACTGTACCTCGCTTTAGTTTCATACGGATTACATAATCAGAGAATATTCATATTGACATTATTCATTAATTGTAAACTCAGTCCAGTTTGATCAAAAAATATATTACCACATGAACATTAAAGGTGCAGTAGGAGATCTTGGAAAATGCTAAAGAAATTGAGAAAACTTTATAGTACAGTTAGTAAAAGTACTACAATGCCAGGAAGGAAGGTCAGGTTGTTGGTGTTGCCTGCCATTCTTGCTCTGTCTGCACCAGAGTATATGAGCGGAGCGGTGTAATTTTGAATGGAGGGAGAAGCGGATTTCTTAAAAGTCGGAGCATCGTGGTTTTCACTCGCTCCGTGAGCGCTCCACCACCGCTCCAAGAATTCACACGTTAAACATATTTAGCTAGCTTGATAGATGGATCACTCAAATCAGAAAGAGTGTGAAGGTTATGATGACGTGAGCGGGAAGTTATACTTAAAGGAATTTGTTTGTTCCTTTTAGATACTGAATATTTTCAGCTGAAAGCATGATTTAAACATGTAGGACACTTATTCACACGCAATCACTCTCTCAATAATGCAATTAAACAAATGTAATCTTACATGCTGCTTCATCTGTATCCGATTTTGAATGAGCAGGAATCTGTAAGAAATACAGCGATTTGTAGGTAATAAAATCTGTAGGCTACTGTTATTTTCATTACAAACAAAATTTGCACTGCAAAAAGCAGCAATAATATCTTTTAAAGGGGTCATATGATGCGATTTCTTGTTTTCCTTTTCTGTAGTGTGTTATGTAGCTGTTTGTGCATGTCTAAGATCTGCAGAGTTACAAAGCTCAAAGTCTCCAACAAAAGGATTTATTCTATCTAAAAGAGAAGGCTGATCCAGTCCGGGCTAAAACGCCTCATTAATACACGCCCCCACATGTCTACGTCACGATGTGGAAATATTTGCATAATGATTGGCCAACTGATCCAATGCATTGTGATTGGCCGAGCACCACAAGCGCTTGTCGGAAATGTAACTTTGTCGGAGATCCAAATGTTCACGCAAAGAAAGAAGGCGTGCTTTCAGTAACCGCTGTAGTGTTGATGCAGCCGTGTCAGGGAGACGCTGTGCGTTTCTATGCGAAAGCAAAAGCACTTTATTTGACCTTCCTAAAGTAGATGCAATTAGAAATCATTGATTAATATTTGTTTACAACAGAACAGCACAACCCAAATGGTCGAATTTGTGCAACGCATTTTATGGACGACAGTTTCATCAACCTAGCAGAGTACAAGGCTGGCTGTGTACAAAGGCAATTTCTAAAAAAAAAAAGGTCAATTCAGACTTTGCTATGACAATCTGGCACTTCTGAATCAGCGACTGTAAGTATGTTTTGTTATTAGTTGAATTATTTGCTATTGACTGTTCAAATACAGAGTTTTGCGGAGTGTAGAGCAACGCGTCTCGTGTGTGTGAGCGAGAGCGAGAGACAGGGTCACATCACAGTGGAGTCAGCTGTCTTAACCACGGCTTGTGTGCAAATACATACAAGCATCACGCGACTCGGTTTCCTTCTGATGGTAAAACTAAGGACATTATTAACCGTCTTTATATTTAATTTGAAAGCTGAAGCTTGCGATTATGGTAAGGGGCGTTACATTTCCGACAAGCGCTTGTGGTGCTCGGCCAATCACAATGCATTGGATCAGTTGGCCAATCAGAGCAGTCTCCACTTGTCGTAAGGAGGGGCTTTGTAGAAAACGACGCGTTTGAGAGAGGTGGGGCATAGAGGACCTACAATAATGTACAGTATTTTAAAAATAATGTGTTTTTGAACATTAATGCATGTTAACATATTCTGTTACACCAAATACACAAAATAATGATCTTTAAAATAGCATCATATGACCCCTTTAATGCTGACAACCATGTTATTAGCTCGGCATGTGGTAGGAAAAAAGTTTGCACACTAGTGCACACTTTGAAACGCTCGTTATTTTATTTTCTTCTTTTAATTTACGTTATGAACTTAACTGTGATATTTCAAACATACTGAAATACTTCAGACGCGGCGCGGCGTTTCTGATATCAGCGAGCGAGGAGTGAAGCGGGAGCGGGAAATGGTAAACCCGGAGCACAGAGGGGAAATCGCTCCATTCCGCTCACATACTCTGGTCTACACAGCGTACGTGACCGCGCTGATGACGTATCCTGTCTGCGTGAACCGGGTGCGCTGAGATATTCAAATACACATGTTGTCAGGCAGCTAGGAAAGCCAATGAAAATGCTCAGAATGAGCGTTTTGATTGGACGAACATTTCTTGCTCCTACACCTTCCACAGAATATAAATACATTTAGACCACTTTACCTAATGATTACTCTGTGAAGAGACTTTCAACCAGCATAAGAAAAAAAAGTTTCTGAAGACAATCACTTATTGCACCTTTAGGAATAATAACTGCTAAGCAGCCAGTGTAGCTGTTTGAGTATCAGTTATTATTACCTGTGCTAATGATGATTTTTCTCTCAGACTCTCTTTAAGGGAATCAGTGGTGTATTGCTGTTATTCACCCTCCTTCAGTTTATCATCTCCATCAGTCTGTCAGCATTTGCTTGTAAAGTCTCCTGTTGCTGTTGTCCTCCTCCTCAGGTGAGTGATGCATCAAGTCAGGGGTTCTCAAGCTTTTTTGTCAGCTGAACCCCTCAGATATGTACATATATAGGCTACATAATAGATATATCCACATACTTGGGTTCACATTTTACAAGAACCAACAAACACTACAAGTTACGTTACAAAAACTTCAAACCCTCTAGCTTTTAATGCATGATTCTGTCCACAATAATGTTGGAAATTGGATGAATTATGTGAAATTATTTTCATAAATACGGATGAAAGCATGCTTCCACACCGGGACATTTCAGAAGGATTTCTGTGTTTTGCTTTTTTCAATTCCATTTGAAGTACAGTGAGGTCTATACACCTGTAATACTGGAACTGTTTGCCAGTTTTACTGCATTTATACCATTTGGCAGCAAGAAGGCATAAAACATTATATGTGCTTTTTTTTTTACTTCACAGCCCTCTGATTTCAGCCCCAATCATTTCCATGATCTTAACAGCTCAGAGGTAAGAGAAGATGGGAAATAATGCATTGTCTGGCTTTAGTGTTCAGTGTGTAAAGCACTCAGTATGGGTGCAATAATAGTTTAATAAGCAATCAACAAGTAAGCTGAGCGTATACTTTTTTCCCCCCTTGCAGATACCTGTGATCAGCAGCTCTTCCATGAACCAACATAATGAAGAACATCAATACAGTAATTGTGACTAAAAAAATAAAATAAAAAACGAAGCATAATCATCAGTGAAACTGGATAGATTGTTTTGAACAACTGTAATTGTTTAATACCATATAATCTGTAAGAATAAAGTATACAGAAAGAAACATTTGCTAATTCATGTCTTAATTAAAACAGAAAAATGGTGTTTCTTTAACAAGGGTGATGGAACTGTGACATTCACTCCTCAAAATAGGCTTACTTTTCTTGCATTAACAATGGTAAACAGATATAAAACAGTATTCTGTTTGTAATAAAGCGAGCACCATCAGCTTGTTTGGAGATGTAGTGAGTGTCCATAAAACATGTAAAATGCTGTCTCAGCCCACAGCTGCACTCTGGTGCAAGGTAAAGCTTTTATATACAGTGCCAAAAAACCCAGAAATGTATATGACCAGATGCCCGAAATCTTCTTAAATGAGCATTTTTAATCAGGCTCCTGTATTTATGTTCACTTATTTCACACGAAAATAAACGTGGTAGCCTGATAAAAATGCTCATTTTAGATGAAAATTTCAGACGGCACTTAGAGGCTTTTGCATCTGAACTCTTCATACCCTTACAGAAAAAACACATGTAGAAAAACACATGTTGTCACATACACATGTGATTCTGCGCATGTGAAACTTCATGTGTGAAAATGTGAAAATCACACACGTGAAACGTGTTCTTTGCACATGAGACAAGTGCTTTTGGAACATTTTGATGTGAATCCTGCGTGAATTCCCACGTGAAACACATTAGATCACATGTATATTACCATGTTAAACGTATAATATAAACCTGCTTGTGTTGCAATCCTGTAATTGTGAAAAAAACTCAATATTTCACTCACGCACAATATACACTCCTGAACAAAATCTTAAAGGGATAGTTCACCCAAAATGAAAATTTGATGTTTATCTGCTAACCCCCAGGGCATACAAGATGTAGGTGACTTTGTTTCTTCAGTAGAACACAAACAAAGATTTTTAACTAAAACCGTTGCAGTCTGTCAGTCATATAATGGCAGTCAATGGGACTCACGGCTTTGAGAGAAAAAAAAACATACACAGACAAAGCCAAATTAAACCCTGTGGCTCGTGGCGATACATTGAGGTCTAAAGACATGAAACGATCGGTCTGTGCAAGAAACTGAACAGTATTTATATAATTATTTTACCTCTGATCTGCCGCACGGTCCAACTGTCCTGAGTGCGTTCATAACAGCCGGCCTATGACGTGTCTTCTTCTTCTTGCTTTATGCATGTATACGTAAGTGCATTACCGCCACCTATCTCTCAAATGGACCATTGACACTCTTATCTACAATCTCAATTAGGAGTGTCAATGGTTGTCAATGGTAACCTGTAGGTTAGCTTATACATCAAGCATTTGCAGTTACCGTTAACAACGAAATAGTAAAATAAGTGTTAAATGTCCAAATATTTCAGTTATTAGAACTATATACAATTTACATTGTTTCATTTACATTATATTATATTTCAGTTGCTTGTGCAGAACCATGTTATTATTGTATTATATACAGTACTACATTATTTTGTGTAAAACAATATTATATTAATTATACATAACATACTATGTCACAGCATTCCTTGTCTTCAAATATGTTTATACCATTAAGTACAGTAAGTGAACAATGGTTGTTCATTATGGTTTCCAATTTGTTTTGTGCAATATTTTATTTCAAGCATGTTGATTGAGCACTGAAAGTAATAAAAAAATACAGCTAAATAGTTTAGAATTGCTATATAATTATAACTAAGAATTATAATAATTCAATTTTTTTGTTGTTTGTTTGTTTGTTTTTTACATATGTTCAAGAAATATGTACGCTATCATTCAAAGACATTTATACATTTTTCACAATACATAAAATTTCAAAGAATCTTTACAGAAAGGCATACTGTTGTGTCTATATGGTCAAAAACCATATAGACACAAAAACCAAAAAAGTCATCCTATGTGAAGTCCATTTTGGAAGACTGGGGAATCATCAGTCTCCACGTAACTTGAGTGTCTTCTGTGGTAAAGAGAAATATAAAAATTATTTTTTTCCTCTCTGACTTTGTAATATACAGTATGCTGGAAGCATTATTGACATCATGGCAGAACAGGGTCAGAAGACTTCAGCAGGAAACAACAAAAATCATTGTTAACCATAAAGCACCTGTTTACAAATCTTCAAAATCAAGTTAAAACAGTTAAACAGACATAAAAGGAATAGGTAGGTTTTTATGTCTCTTAAACTCAGTCTATTTTGCATTGAAACATTGCTTTAAATCCTTTCAGCTGCCTCTTTTAGCTGGGCAGTTCATTAAAGTTTGCTGTTTCAAACGGCAAACCATGTACCACTGGGAAGGTCTAAGACTCAAGTTTCCAAATTTGATACTTATTTTCTGATAGAAGTGATGTTGAAGCTAATTGGTGACCGAGTATGTATTAAACAATAACAGTGGAGCATTGGTTCCACCTGGTGGCCTTTGTTTTGGTGTAACGCCTGAAATAAAATGGAATTTAATAATTTTTTTCAAATTAACCTCCCATTTGGAGCTTGTTTAGAGTCTTGTTTCATCATTTCTTCAGTGGACTACATATTTATTAATGTATTTAAGATCATTTTGTTTGAAAAAAAGGGGTTTCAAACTATTTGTATTGTGTAAAACTTTCATTATTTACTGTTTTTTACATTTATATAACATTACATGCTATATAATACTGCTTTCTGAATAATACAATGAATCTATATATATATATATATATATATATATACATAGAATATATAGAAATGCAGAGGTGTCAACCCAGCTAACACAAGACGTAACCGTTACGTAACGTATTGGTAATTTTTGGTAATTTCATGACTTACCAATAGGCAACGTAACCACGACGTCGTATGCATGTGATTCCATTACCATTCCATTACCAACTCACAACGTCGTCAGTACGTCCTCCTAACGTAACAAGATAACCAAGAACGTCCCAGATAGGTACTCTAATCGTAATATGTTGGTAATTTAATGACTTACTGACAACGTAACTGCAACGTCGTATGCACGTAATGTATATGTGCACATTCTTTATATGCTCTCTGATTACCATAATGCCGCTTAATTAAACTTCAGACACAAGATTGAACGTTCCTTAAAGATAAAATGTGTTTCTTTTCACCAAGTCAAATATGGACGACTGCTTTTAATATAGGAAGTGAAGAAATAGATGTAGAAATGGTTTCAGGTTATGTGCACTTGCACATCCCATAGATTATATATATATTTGTTATTAATATTCGCAAACTATATGCAAATATTCTGCATATCTGGCATGGCAGAAATTGCCCCCAGTGGGTTATCTGGTTGAAAACGCTTGCGCTGTGTAGTACACCTGTTAACAATCATTTATATGCATCTTTAAAAACATATTAAACATCTCAGTAGTTCAAAAACCATAATAAACTACCTTTATATAGCCCTATTAATAAATTCACATTAATTACACCCATAGGAATGTAGAACTGTTAAATATATTGAAAATATATTTTAAAAATACATAAAACAAAGTTTAAAAATTGTTCATGATGGATGTATTAATGTGTACGAAAAAATATATTCCTATTTATACGCCTTAGTTTTTAATCAATGTTTTTTCATTGTTATTTCTACACCACGTTTACCATTTCTAAAGCTATTATATTATATTATTATTATATTTACGTAAATTCTGCGTGACGTCTACGTGCTTTAATGTGCGCGTGCTGAGCTGGAGAGGAAGTCACCATGGAAACGGGGGGCAGCTCAACTGTCAAACAGCTAAACGCCGTCTCTCACTGCTGTTTTCACTCATTTCAGGTAAGTTTAGTCTCTAAAATTACACAAATAGTACATACAAGTGTTCCTGACACTTTTTTTCATGTAAATGACACACTATTGTTGAATATTTACTTTATAGAAATGGTTTAGTGTCTTCGGGAAAAGTCCGTTAGCATCTCAACCGTGAGGCTAACTATAAGAGCTAACTATAGACTTGAGCTCTTGTTTCTGAAAGTTTGGGCTTTTAATGGCATCTTATGTGTAGATGAGCGTTTTTTATATAAAGGTTTTGCTGGCAAGTTGTCAAAGGATGAATGGAAGTAAACTAATTTAACCTAAAAGTATGTATCGTTACTGTACAGTTAATCGGATACATCACTTACACAGAGCGTGAAAATGGGCTGAAACTTAAAACAGGTTTTGATCTTTAAACACATATTGATACTTGTTCTGTGATTTCAGAAGTGTCAGAAAAAACCCTCTATGACACAGGAGAAGTTCCTGATTTAAACAATTTCTGAAGGGAGCTGCTGACAGAGAAATAGAAAACACAGGTGATCTGAGAAAGCTTAAATAACTTTATATGCATCTTTCACAACATATTTTGCCTATATCACCATGCATCTGTAATTTTCCTTTGCAAAATTGTGTGTGTGTTTGCTTGTTAGTTATTTTAAAAGGGCTTTGATGTCCAAACATAAGTAACACTGTAAGAGCATTACTAAAGTAAACCTATAATGAACATTGTTATTAAATTCTGTAAATTATTATTTTTGTTTTCTGCATTTCACCTCTGCTATAGTTAAAATAAACCTGGCATTGTATAATAAATATTGTTGGCTCTGTGACAGATTGTTTATGTTCTAGATTCTTCCACGCTGACGGCCGTGCTCTAGAGTTGGAGCGTATCTCCTGTCGAAGAACATCTCTAGACATTATGAACCATATGACTAGTAAGTAATACCTCAAACATACACTGCCTAAAGTTTAAGGGTCAGATTTGTCATGTATTTGAAATAAGTCTTTTATGCTCACCACTACTGCATTTATTTGATTAAAATACAGTTAAACAGTAATATTGTGAAATTACCATTTTTTTATAACTTTTCTATTTTAGTATGTTTTAAAAAGTGATCAAAGCTGTATTTTCAGCATCATTATGCCTGTCTTCAGTGTCACGATCCTTCAGAAATCACGCTTTGCGAAAACAAGAATAAATTACATTTTACAATATATTCACATAGAAAAATTATTTTAAATAATAATAATATTTCACAAAATTACTGTTTTTATTTATGATCAAATAAATGCAGTTTTCTTGATGAACATAAAGAGACTTATTTCAAAAACATAAATAACTGACCACAATCTTTAATAACACAAGGGAATCGAATATTCATTCATTTATTCTAATAAAATGCCAGAAGCTCTTAAAAATATTAACGTAAATAGTCATCTTTTCCTCTGGTGATTTGTATTGTATACCCAGAATGCAATGCACAATGACGTAGATTCCCATTCTCTATACCCAAGCTAGACACTCTCAAACCGTGTCTACACTGGACGCGACAAAGGGTGCATTGAAAATCATCTGAACTTTGTGTCAGTACGTCATAAACAGAACGAGGCATCAGTTTACGGTCAGAGATTTGTTGTGTTGCATCCAGTGTAGACATCATCATATAATTATAGGTTCTATTGTATTTTGTTGCGCCGTCCGGTGTAGACATGGTGTTAGATCTCCTATTAAATATCGTTACATATGATGTATGATGCCATCCATAATTGATAGAATGTTTCTATTTCAGAGACTGAAAATCATCAATAAACCAAAAGGTAATTATAATTTATTTGAAGAATAATAATAAGAATAACAAGAATAAAAAATGCATCTGTGACTTAATATTTCTTATTTTTCAGTGGGTTGAAAGTTCTCATTAAACACATTGCTTTCTTCTCATCTTTGCACATTTTTCAGATGTTGTGTATATTTATGAATCATAATTTTTAACTTTATTTTGTCTTTCTCTTTTTTTTCAACCCCAATTAAGCAGATCTGAGCAGTTGATCAAGTATCACCAGAAACTCTGCAGAATGTTGGTCCTCCATGCCCAGGACAGTGTTGTAAGTCATCAATCTAGAAGTCATCCTGCCTCTCTGAATTGTCATGTTAGGAGATCTCAACATTGTTTCTCAAGGTCCACTTACATGCAGAGTTTTGCTCCAACCTAGTGCAGTGCACATGAACAAACTAATCAAGTTCTTCAGTTTTACTAAATATAAAGTCACAAACAGGTGAGCGTGATCAGGTGTGGACCTAAACTCTGGGTGTGAATCACTCAGGTCCCTAGCTCAGTAGTCAGTGTTTAAGGGCTGTCTCAATCACAAAATTTAGGAAGCATCGATGCTCACTATGTTCCCTTAGGAAGTTCTGAAGCTCAAAACGTAAGAGATAATTCACTACAAAATGACACGTGATAGATTTTAAAACACAAACCAATATTATATTTCAGCATAAACATACATCACTAGACAGGTAATGTCTAATCTAGCAAATATTTATTTATGACTGAAATCTTGCGCATACATATAACAAAGTATTTATCATAATGTGCTGAAAATAGCATAAAAAAATATATATCAGTTTTACTGTTGTGCATAAATGTCAGTAGTGATTGGATTGGATTCAATTTATTGTCATTGCACATGTAGGTACAAGGCAACGAAATGCAATGAAGAAGAAGAAATACAGCATAACATGAGGAAAGAGAGGAGAAAAAAATTGTCCTCACACTACGCTCCTGAACGAGAGTGCAGTGTGAGAACAGACAAAAACCTCAGCATAGAGCACAGTCAACACAGGAACATAACTTGCATAGTAATCCTAGTTCAGACGAAACAGCCATCCGGCCAGCAGCCATTCAGCGCAAACACACAGACCCGTTATCACCTGACAGGATGAAGCGACGAAGGCGTGGGATGGGGGTAGGGAGGTGTATGAGTGTGTGTATGTGTAAGTTCGTGTGAGTTCGTATGCCTTGAAATCCGTTTCGCCAGCACTCCAAACCAGTCAACTCAGTTCGCAGGTTGTGATGCGACATAGCAATTGCCATGGAAACGACCTTGGACAGAGCACAAGCGCCCGACAATAACAAGGTGTTTTGATGGGGGGAGGGAATGGAAGAAAGAGCGTCTCCCTGCAGTATTCACTGGAGAGTTGATACCAGAGCGGCCTTGCCAAGCCGTTCTGTTGTGGGAAGCTGGAAAGAGATAAGATTGTTTTGTCTTTGGGCGAACAGCTGTCTTCCAGTTTCACAGCTATTCTCATTGTCCATTCTGATCTCCTTGTCCATCAATTTTCCTTTCCAAAGCCGAGAGCCTAGCCGTGATCGAATCCATCTCTGCCTACAGCCTCCATCATGACGGGCAGCCTTGAGAGGTTTTGGATAGTCAGTGATGTTGTACAATGAGGACGAAAATAGTCACCAGTGTGTAGTGAGCCACTGTCCTTACCAGTGCCTGAATTTGTGTGCACAATATATTAATTTACAACCTAGAGAACTATGAAGCTGATTGAGACGCAACTTCTGTATGACAGTGGACCTTGAGGGCCAGAGTTGAGAACCCCTGACATACTGATTAGTTAATAATCACTCATTAAGAATGAGTACACTTTCATTTGTACAGAGATATGCAATATTTGACTCATATTCAGCGACGCTATTATCTTTTTTTCCCCTTTTGTTTGTGTGTCAATCACAGCTACATAAAACCAAAGGCCATTTAGCCACAGGTCACTGCATCTTTTGCTGTGTAAGTTCTTTTTTTTTTTTTTTTGAATGTCAAACACATTCTCAGTATTTATATTTGGTTTGGTTTTTATAACCATTTTAGAGTCACTGTTTTGGTGCGGTTCTTATGTACTATCCTTGTAACGTTTCAGCAGCTGACTTTTTTTTTAGTACTTGCATAGTAATTTTAATTGTACCACATTTGCAATGCATATATAGCAGGGCACCTGCGCCACTGAGTTCTACAGATGGTGGCGCCAGAAGCAGATCTGGTAGCGCTTGGGGTGGTGTGTGTGCGGTATTAAAAATAAAGATAATTAAATCTTAAAATGATTATAGTTTTGCATTAATAAGTGTAGTTACTAGTAATATTACACATTTACTTCTTGGTAATGTACATGTGACAGTAAAGCACTGAGCTTGAGTTAGGAAGCACAACATTTTTTATACTTTTAAAATACTTTTATTAACAACTGTAACATGTGCAAAATGTAAGTTAACCATGATGCATCAGTGTTGTGTTGGCGTGAGAACTGTTCATCTCATGCTGCTTTTGTGAAAATGCATTGGATATACATAATTTGTGAATAAAAACATAATATTTTTGTTGTTGCTGTTTTTTGCGTACACAAGGCATCTGTTAAAAATATCTTCATTTGTGTTCTGCACAAAAGGGTCTTATGGGTTTGGAGCGACATGAGGGTAAGTAACAGAATTTACATTTTTGTGTGAAATATGTTCACATGTGGTTATAATTGGTCATTGTTCTGTTTTACAAACATTTTCAATATTTTAAAGATTTATTATTTCGAAAAATTATGTTTATACAGTTTACTTTAAGTACTTTTGTTAATATTTATACATCTGTGATTATGGTATCTTTCCTTAATTATCTGAATTGTCTGCTAGCAAATATTATTCTATCATATCTGTTTATAATGATGCTGAGCACGGAACCTCCTGAATGCTTTCATTCATATTTCGCTGTATATCCTATGTTTTTATTAATAATTTGGGTGTATTTTACTGTTCATATGTGTGTTTTTCAAAATAAATTAATTAAATTCATTTTGAGTCTGTATTCATTCACAGCTGTTGAAACAGCCTTTAAATTAGTTTGGGCATATGAGGACATAAATTAGGTTAAACTACTGCATGTCCGCCCACAGAAAATAAATAATTATAAAAAATTACCAACTGATTACCAGCACACAACTATTGATCCGCAACGTTGCCACGACGTCGCAGTTACGAACTGGCAACGTCACGAAGTTACGTTGTAGCAACGTATCCGGGAATTTCACTTTTCCGGTTGTCACAACGAAAGTTCCGTCGTCAAATTACGTTGCAGTTAAGTAACAAACACGTATTATGGGTAGCTGGGAAGTAACGAAGTACAAATACTTCATACCTTACTTAAGTAGAAATTTTGGGTATCTATACTTTACTGGAGTAATTATTTTTCAGACGACTTTTTACTTCTACTCCTTACATTTTCACGCAATTATCTGTATACTTTCTCCACCTTACATTTTAAAAATAGCCTCGTTACTCCTATTTAATTTCGGCTCGTTTTCATTCCGGCTTGTCATGGGCGTTGCTAGGCCATTTTTAGGGGGGCTTTAGCACCCCTAAATTTCAGCTCAGCCCCCCTAAAAATCTTGCGATTCTTCCCCTTTAAATTTGAAACGGCAGCAGACTTTGGCTCCTCCCCATCTTTCTGCGCGTTCTTCAATCCACAGACTGCGGTGGCGCAGAGGAGAGGACAAGGTGTGTGTTTATCGATAGATTGTTATAATATGTACATCTGTGCAGTTCTTTGTCTTAAATACAGTTTACAAAAAGTCATGGGAGAGCAATCGGTTTCCAATCTTCTGTAAAGTTGTCGCAGCATTCACCACTCATCACACCACAGCTGTTTCCTTCAGCGAAAGCCCTTAACACATTATACGCATACTTTATAAAACGATCACGTTATTGCTATTTTCATTTGAAAATTTAGCTGTCAATATAGAACTTAATATTACAGTGCATGTGGCATTAACTACCATACAGTTATGCATAGAAGTGATTAAAGACAGTGACAGACAGCACTCAGTCAGTGCACTCGTTTTAATATCAGAGTGATTGACAGAGATTGAAACATTGTGTGTCCTTCTCACAGACTGCTTCAGTTTTGCTGTTTTTTTTTTATTTTTTATTATTATCACAGCACCCACATAGTTTAATCCATTGTCCAGCCTTATAGCTGTGTTGTTTATATTGCTAATATGGATAGTCAGTGTAAGTTTAAAGTGATATGATGTTTTATGTTTACAATTTTCTGTTTGTACTTGAGCATAGAAAAAGATTTGTACTAGTAATGCGAACAGTAAAATTTTTGGTTTGTACAGTAAACAGGTGTGTGTGTGAGATCAGGTAGACTTGTATTTGGCTTGTACTCGGATGTTATACCCATCTATGCAATACAGTGGAATACTGCAATAAGTTTAGTATACCATCCTACCCTACTAATAAATTTTTTTGTAAATATTTATTTATTTTTTATTATTATACCATCATTGGGGGCTGAGCCCCCCCTAAAATGAAAATCCTAGCATCGCCCTTGGTCATCGCTCAAAAAAAAAAAAAAAAAAACCTATCCAGATAAATCGCGCCATCCGGATAGAGTGAATTATGGTTGGATGAGAATATAAACCTATACCATTCCAACACCCTATTGGTTTGTACGCGATCCATCGCAACTGAATCGTTTAAAAGGTTGATTCATTCAGGAACGAATCAGCGTCCTGTTGCTCAAGAGATGCAAAACAATGCTGTTGCTGTGTTTGGAATTATTTTTGTTGTAGAAATAGAGCAAAAGCAGGAAATATGGTGTCTAAAACGAAAGTCTGTTGATATTAACTTGTTTATTGAACTGTTGCATAAAATCAAAATCACATTTATAACCTCGCTGACTTTTGAAGAAAAGACTAGCACTGTTCGTGTGATATTAACTATAAGAAATTATATACCTTCAATATAGGCTATACATTTGCTGCGCCCACATCTTAAATTATGTGATCATTCTAAATGTATTTTAATAGACTGAATCGTGCAGTGAAACTCATACACGCACTAGTTTAACCTCTGTAAACTGATTCATTCTCTGCCAACAGGTGTTGCATTTGGAAGAAATATAACAGATATGTCTGTATGAACAAAATGATAAACTTTGACTAAATGTGTTTCAAATGTTATAACAGTGATTTTACAATATCTAAGCATGAATCCATCAAATCTATGAACAGTACTGTTTAAGTTAGTTCAGTGGTTCTCAAACCTCTCCATGAAGTACCCCCAGCACAGCACATTTTGTATGTCTCCCTATATCTGATAAACCCACTTCAGGTCTTGCCGTCTCCATTAATGAGCTGATGAGTTGAATCAGGTGTGATAGATGAGGAAGACATACAAAATGTGCAGGGCTGGGGGTACTCCAGGACAGGTTTGAGAACCACTGAGTTAGTTGCCCATTACTGGTCTTCCGCTGCCATCTAATGGTTATAAATTGCAATTTGTCATACAACACATTATTTTTAACCTTTATCATTTTTATAGTGTTATCTTTTGCCCAATCTCTCTTCAAATTTTGCATGCTTGTTTAGAACGAAATTATGCATAATTTTACACCGTTTTGAGAATTTGATGGCTTTCTTTTAGGATTCATAGGCCTTTGGGTACACTATGTAAAGAACATATAAAATGACCAATTTATTGTTGTGCAAATGCTCAACTTTTTATGATAATTATTGACCTAGAGAGGCAAAGTTGATCAGAATGAGAAGATCTATCGTATGATATAAAGATATAGTGTATAAGTAAATATTATGAACATTTTATTGCAATTTGAGGTCATTTACTATAGAACTACTGCGTTTTAGAGACCTTTTTAACTGTTATAGCGCCACCTATGGTCCAATCTCCATGCAATTTTGCATGCTTGTTAAGAGTCATCTGACACGTTTTCAACAAGTTTAGTAAAGTTTCGAGTTTTCATTTAGGTTTTATAGGCTTCTGTGTATATTTTGCACACCCCTTTTTTAATGACCCCGTTACAGCTAACCAAATGACAAAATTCAATATTTTTTTGATAATTATTGATCTAGAGAGTCCAGAGAATATTACTACAGTGGTTTGATCGAGATTGAGCGAAAAATCAGACTAGTTCGCAAAAGTAGGTTTTTAACATAATTGAGAATATTTCATGAACGACTTGATTGACAGTATTAGTCCCAGAGACAAAGTTGTTCAGAATCAGAGGATTCAAGATTCAAGAGTTTTATTTGTCACATACACAATTATACAGAGTATAACCAGCAGTGAAATGTAGGTCAGGTCCGCTCCAAGGACAGTGCAATTATATAGAATACAAATATTGAGAGAAAGAAAAGTAGAAAAAAAAGAGAATAAAATAAAAGATAAAAAATATAAATATAAATGTGCAGGTCAGTATGTTGTTGACAGTAATAAGAGGCATGTGCAAAAAGTTGTACAGGGTAATACAGGGGATCTATCAAATTATATGGAGATCTAGTGTTTGTGTGAATATATGAACATGTTCTACAATTTGAGGTCATTTTCTATACAAATATTGTGTTTTTGAAGGATTGTTTTAACTGTTATACCACCACCTATGGTCCGATCTCCATTAAACTTTGCATACATGTTAAGAGTCACATGCCACATGTTTTCACCAAGTTTCGTAAAGTTTTGAGTTTTCGTTTAGGTTTTATAGGCGTTTGGGTATATGGTTTTTCACATATTTGCAAATATTTAATGAACGATTTGATTGACAGCAATGGTTCTTGAGGCAAAGTTGGAGACCTATCAAATGATATGCATATTGTGTGGATGGGTGAAACACCACGGGATTACAGAGCCAAAAAATCTTGTTAGCGCCAACTAGTGGCAGATTTCTTTCAAAATTCTTACAGACCTTTAGGGCCATGGATCAAACATGCCCACCAAGTTTCGTTCCGATCAGCCACCGTTAACCTTGTCTAATAGGTGCTCAAACTTCATTGGTATCTTTTTTTAAAATAATTATTGATTTTCACTGTCCAGAGAATTTGTCTGAACTGGTTTGGTTCAGATTGGCCGAAAAACCTAGGACTAGTTCGCAAAAGTAGGTTTTGGACATATAGCTCAATTTTGCAGAAAAAACGTACCTCGCAGCGTGAATCTGTTTTTTTTTAGCCTTTTGACCGCCTTGACCCAAGGATTTCAAAAATGTAATTTTTTCGAGTCTACGACAAGCGGTTTAGGGGCTATGAGCGATTTTGCATTTTTGTTCGCTGTAGCGCCACCCATAGGCCGATTGGGGCGAGCATTGGTATCTGACAAGAAGGCTGGACTACTACCGTCTGATAGAGTTTCAGCTCTCTAGGCATTACGGTTTGTTCTGCACGATCAGTTTTAGGGAAGAATAATAATAATAAATATAGCTGCAAGCAGCAATAACCGGGGTTCAAACATTTTAAGGCCTTGATGTGGTATGCTTTTAGGTTCTAGGCCAACCTGGATGTATAGCTGACAGTGAAACACATCGAAAATGGATAATAGGCTCACAGACACACACACATAGAAATTAAATGGTTAAACTATCATATTAATAATCAATAAGCATTCTTATACTCACTCACTCACACACACACGGACATACATGCACACATTTTGTTGCAGATATAGATATTTGCAATAAATGACAGGTGACAATACTCATTGCAAATCTTCTCTTTTTAAGAGTTTGTCATTTTCATGTTTCTCTGTGATTATAATATGGCAAAATTGTAAAAACTGACATCTCTGCACGAACAAAATGGTAAACTTTAACTAAATGTGATTTTAAATGTTATAACTGTGATTTTATAGCGTCTCCTTAAGCAAAATGAAGAGTACTGTTTTAGGGTTTAATGAGCCCATTAGTGGAGTTTCAGAGAACCACATTCCAGGAAGTGCTCTTCTATGTCTTGTCCATCCTGAAGCAGATGAGTGAGGTCACAATTCCGCAAATGCCCGTAGAGCACAGAATTATTAATAGACACATTAAGCTCTCCGGAGTCGCCGAGGACAGTCACATTAGCGAAAGCAGTGGGCTGATACATTCCAGTCTTCTGCAACATGATTCATTTCATGCATCTATGATACTTCTTCTTAGGGTCAAACTCGGTTTGAGCACACCTGCAATTACCGCACGTACGGGACACAGCCACCTCCGCTCTGGTGATCTCGGCACACACAGAAATAACCGGATCTTCTCGGACTTCACACGGAACAATTGCACCAAGACCTGGCAAAGGTCTAACTCAATACTCAATACTCGTTTGACGCGTGGTGGTCACAAAAAGCTCACAATTAAACTCTCTTGTGCTCAAATTGGAGAATTTGTAAGTCTTTCCGAACAAAACCAGGCCAACTTGAGATTCCCACAATTGTAGCCGAATTTTTTGTAGCCGACCACAGCCACTTCTGTCCTTCGACCACACGAAATATCCACACCTTCTCCAGAACGACCTATAAAAAATAAGACAAAACAGCAAAGATCATTAAAAACTTGTAGCTAAATAAAGACATACAAAATCCGACAACATTCAATAATATACTTACTAAGTTGTTTGGAGATGCCGCTCAGTCGAACTGCACTCCTGCAGTTTTGCACTTGGGCAAATAAGTTGCGTTTGTCCACGCTGAAGACAACAACGTCGCAGAAATCGTCCCGACTAATTTGAATTACAGCATTAAAATACTTATTTTTCCTTAACGCCGCTACTTTCACAACAGAAACATTGTGAATGTGTCCAGTAACGGTATTTGTGTCCTCTCATTTCAGTTTCTTAGCCTCAGAAGCCATGAAGACTCTTCCAGTTTGCAGGTGTGCCAAACTCTGCCTTCTCACCTCTTATATACCCCATCAGCATTACAACTCAGACAAGACCAGACCAACCAATTAGCATAAAACACCTGACTTGACCAGTTCAAAAAGAGGTCAAACATTTACATCGATGTCAAAAATAAAACAATAATTAAATATTCAAATTTCAAATTCAAGTTTATTTCTAAAGCACTAAATAAAACAACAACGTTGACCATAGTGCTGTACAAACAGTAACACTATGAGCAAGAGAAAACACTTAATATAATATAACATGACAAAGACCTTAAAAAAAGCAAATACATTATAAATAAGATCCGAACAACCATATATAACACCAGGAACCTTCGCACTTATCTTAGATCGAACGCTATCATCAAAAGGTATGTTTTTAAGTGGCTCTTAAACTGACCAAGTGTCGATACGTCCCTAATATAAATCGGCAAGCTGTTCCATAGTTTTGGGGCGACAACCGCAAATGCACGATCCCCTCTAGATTTCAACTTAGACCGGGGAACAACAAGAAGTTTCGGTCCCACTTTATATTAGGTGGCCTTAACTACTATGTACTTACATAAAAAAATAAGTACAATGTACTTATTGTGGTCATATTGTATTGCAAAACACATTTGCTGCTATTGAGGTGGGATACGGGTAAGGTTATGGACAGGTTTGGTGGTATGGGTAGGTTTAAGGGTGGGTTACGGTGTAAGGGATTGGTCAACAGTGTAAATATAAATGTAATTACAGAAATTAGTTACAGATGTAATTACATATAGGTATTTAAAAAAAAATAAGTACAATGTAAAAACACGCATGTACACAATAAGTGCATTGTACCAAATTATTAATTGAAATGTAAGTACATAGTAGTTAAGGCCACCTAATATAAAGTGGGACCGAAGTTTCTGTGACTGGGATCGTAGAGGTCACGTTATCCTTTGTTCCTTAATTAGATCAGCGATATAAGATGGAGCTAAGCCGTGTAGCGATTTAAAAACAAATAATAAGAATTTATAATTAATCCTAAATGAAATAGGCAACCAATGCAATGCTTTTAACACCGGGGTAATCCGTGTAGCGATTTAAAAACAAATAATAAGAATTTATAATTAATCCTAAATGAAATAGGCAACCAATGCAATGCTTTTAACACCGGGGTAATGTGATCTGATTTACGCGTACCTGTAAGCAATCTTGCAGATGCATTTTGGACCATCTGCAATCTGTCTAAAACTTTATGTTGAATGCCATAATATAATGAATTGCAATAATCAAGTCTCGAAACAATGAACGCATGAATAACTCTTTCAAGATCTTTCTGGGATAAAAATGGCTTAATCTTAGAAATCATGCTCAGTTAAAAAAAACTCTTTCTGACAACATTATTTAAGTGCACTATCAAAAATCATCCCCAAATCATTTACATGATATTTCCTAACTTGGCTCAAGGGACCCAGCTTAATTTGAAATTCATTATCAAGTTCAGAGGGACCAAAGAGAATCAAATCCGTTTTTGATTCATTTAGGCTCAAGAAGTTCATAGACATCCATGCTTTGACATCATTAAAACAAGCCAGCAATCTTTCCATAGCAGTGTAGTCGCTTGATTTAAATGGTATGTATAATTGAGTATCGTCTGCGTAACAGTGAAAAGACACATTGTATTTACGCAGAATCGAACCTAAAGGAAGCATATAAAGTGAAAAAAAGAGCGGTGCTAAAACGGACCCTTGAGGAATACCACATAATAGAGGTGATGAAGTTGATGTACACTCACCCAAACAAACAGAAAAACTTATATTTAACAGATAAGACTTAAACCAGTTTAAAGCATTTCCAGAGATACCTGCCCAAGTTTCAAGTCGAGAAATGAGAATATGATGGTCAATTGTGTCAAACGCTGCTCTGAGGTCTAATAACAAAAGTGCAGTTATATTCCCCTGATCGGTTGCCAAACAAATATCATTAAGAACCTTTAATAATACAGTTTCTGTGCTATGGTGCTTCTTAAAACCTGATTGAAACACTTCGCGGATATCATTATCAGCAAGAAATGACTCCAGTTGAATAAAAACAATTTTCTCTAAAATCTTAGCCAGAAATGGAAGTTTAGAGAGAGGTCTAAAATTGCAAAGAACGCTCTTATCCAGATTTTCTTTTTTCAACAAAGGCTGAACTATAGCGTGTTTGCAGTACTCAGGAACGATCCCTAGAAGTAAGCTTTTATTTATTATAGAAACTATGTGTGGACCAACTGAGTCAATGATTTGCCTCAACAAAGTTGTCGGAATAATGTCTTGGGGAGCAGATGTAACTTTCAGTTTAAAGATAATATCTTTAAAGGTAGATATGGAGATAGGCTCAAGTTCAGATAATATAGCATGAATCTCTGGTGCATTCAGAGGCACATATGTACACTGCTGAATATTATTTCGAACCTCAGATATTCGACTGAAAAAAGTTTGTGGGCAAATTTATTACAAATTTAAAATTAAAATTTATTACACATTTAAAATGTTTAATTAAAAACATGAATAAAAACTAGCATTTGTTGCATGTCCCCACTCTCTATCTCTGAACTTTACCATGAAATATAATGATTAAAATCCTTCAGAAATCTTATTTCTTTTGCATTGTTGTGTGACTTTATATCCAATCTATGCTTTAAAAAAAAGATTTCATGAGAAAAAAATATTTTATCTAATATTTTAAATAAAATAAACATTTTAGTCATGTTATCGGGTTTTCACTCAGTCCTGTTACTCTAACACATTCCCCCCTCTAAAAAACGTGGAACATTCCACAAGACACATTTTCAACAGGAAGTTGCATCATCTAGATCTTCTGAAGGCAATGGCAAGACCAAAAGTAAGTCCTCTCATTTTATTTTCTGTATATTTGATGATATTGCAACTATGTCTGAGAAGGTCAATCTCAACATACTGTCCTGTTACCTAAATAATTTGTTAGATGTTATTTGTTTATTTTTAAGATACAAATGTTTGGTAAAATCACTAGAATTTGCTCAGTATCCTCATGCTATTAGCAAGTATGCTATGTAGCTATATTTCATGTGTTTGCAAATTTTATGCTAAAAACTCAGTCCTGTTACTAAAATAAACCATAACAGGACTGAGTAACAGGAGTGAGTGGCATCCTCCGGTGTATTGATTTATTAGTGTAAATATTAGTTTATGTAATACGATTTACTTAATGGTTTTAAGTTTTACAGTTACCGTTACTTAAGTTGTAGACGTATCAATTTTTCAATGTGAATACCATGCTTACAGGGAGCCAATCCACCACTAAGTGCTGCAGAAAGGCAGCGACTCTATCGCGCCCGACGCGATGCAGACCCAGAGAGGAGACAGAAATATTTAGAGAAGGAAGGTGAAAAATACAGGAAGGACCTCAAGTCAGGCAGGAAGAAACTTATCAATGACCTCAGTAAGAGAGAAAAGGGCAGACGTCGCAGAAAGTGGAGGAAGAATTACCATAGCATCAAAGACAGGAAAGAAGCCCTCCAGCACCTTGTCACCCCTCCACACAGCCCCCAGTTATCACCAGAGCAAGCTGCACATACACAACCAAGCACTTCCAGGTCTACTTCATGAAACACTCATGTGCCAAAGACAATGTGCTAGAAGGGTTAGGGTTAATGAAAATAGACATGATTACATTACACGATGTCCCGGTTTCACAGACAGGGTTTAGATTAAGTCAGGATCAGGCCTTAGTTCAATTAGGGCATTTAAGTAGCTTTTATAAATGTGCCTTTGAAAAAAACATTACTGGTGTGCATCTTGAGACAAAACAATGACACTGACATATTTTAAGATATGCTTTCATTTAAAACAGCTCAAACATGCATTTTAGTCTGGGACTACCTTAAGCCTGTCTGTCAAACCGGATGTATGAATTTAGCCATCAGATCATGGTGATTAATTTAACAATGTTATAGTACATTTTCCTGACTATTGCAATGTGTAATTTATTATGGTGTGTGTGTTTTTAGGCAACATAATCAAGAGCAGAGAAGAAACCGAAAAAAGCTTCATAAATTCAAGAGCTAAAGGTTCTGTTGAAAAAAGAAAAGAAAAAAACACAAAAGTGCAAGAAAAGACTCCAGCGCTTTAAAAAGAAAAATGCATCTCCACGCACAAAGGTAAACAAACAGTTGAGACAGCTTCCAAGTGTGGCCATTCGGAGGACTCTTTTGTTTCATGAAGCTCTGGTGGAGGACATCCGAAACAAGTACAAAAATGCACGCGGGGGAGAGGGAAAAACAAATCATTTCAAAAGTGATAACAGGAAAAGTTCTGAAAAAGTACAGAATGCAACGGTTTGCTCTAAACTCACTGGGCTTTTCAACTAAAAGATGCAAAAATGAGAAGAATTTGAAGGTTAACTACACCTACCAACGGAAGCAGAACAACAGGGCTGCAGATGTTCTGATAAGCAGAGTGAGGGCTTTTTACTCAAGGGATGATGTGAGTCGCATCACAACTGGAAAGAGGCAGACCCTCACTCAAAAGAAAAACAAAAAGCAAAAACGGTTCCTTTTGGATACCATAAAAAATTTGCACAGGAAGTTTTTAGCTGAAGAACAAAGCTCCATCTCATACTCACTCTTCTGCAAGCTCAGACCTTTTTGAGTTGTTCATCCGACTCTGAGTGATCGGAACACGTGCATGTGCAAGATGCATGAGAATCTGAGTTTCCTTGTCCAGAAGCTGCACTACTTGAAAGTAATCAGCACCTTCAATCTGGATGACCTTGTGAATGAGATCTCATGTGAGACAGAAAATGTAAAGTGCATGTATGGAGAATGTTCTGAGTGCAAGGACCTCTCTTGCCCAGTCTCTACAGAGTACAACCCAGAAGATAATGTGTGTTATATCCAATGGGTAGTTGTGGATAAGGAGCACAAGAATGACCCCAATGGTAAAACATCTCAAATCACAATCAAAAAAGAGTTCCAGACCACTCAAGAAGAGCTGCTGGAACGGCTAAACCTGCTGCTGCACAGGTTTAAGAGACACACCTTTAACATCAGCAATCAGTTCACACACTACAGGGCGTTGAGACAAAACTTAAAAGCTCATGAATGCATAATTCATGTTGACTTTTCAGAAAATTACCTGAAAGTAAGTACAGCACAGAAATACAGGCAGTCCACTTCGGAGCATCACACCAGCAGGCAACACTGCACACAGGTGTGCTTTATGTGCATGCAACCCCTCGGCCGATGTCCTTCTGCACAGTGTCACCCTCAAGAATAAAGGGCCCACCAGCAATCTGGCAGCACTTGTCACCAGTGCTTGATTATGTGCAGAGTGCACATCCAGAGGTCTCCACTGTCCATTTTTACAGCGATGGCCCCTGCACTCAGTACAAACAACGAGGTAATTCTTGTTTTCTACTGATCTGTTCAAGCGGGGATTCACTGCCGGGACGTGGAACTTTTTCGAGGCGAGCCACGGGAAGGGTGCCCCAGATGGTGTGGGAGGGGCCCTGAAGAGGAGGGCTGACAATCTAGTCAGCCAAGGAAGAGACATTCCGGATGCTGCAGAGCTGTATGCTGTGTTGAAAGAGACAAACACAAAAATACAGTTGTTTTTTGTTAGCGAGGAAGCAGTTGATCGTGGAGTTTCAGAGATGCTCAATGATGTGCCACCAGTTCCATCCATTATGAGGATCCATCAGGTAGTGTCCCTAGCCCATGGAGAATTGATATACAGGGATGTCAGCTGCTTGTGCACGACAACACAAAATCTGAACTGTGGGTGCTTTAATGCAAAGCATTTCAAGTTCAGCAATCAGCAGACAGCTTCCATGGCCCCCACAGAGACAGACGTTCAGTGGCAAAGTCTTGAAGTTGTTGGCAAATGGTGTGTGCTGAGGTACGATGGTGATCTGTTCCCTGGTGTCATCACTGATACAAGTGAAACACGTTGAGGTCCGTTGTATGCAAAAGATTGGGGTCAACCGGTTTTTCTGGCCAGCCCGCGAAGACATCCTTTGGTACTTGTTTGAGGACATTGTGTGTATTATCCCAACCGCGAGGCCAGTCACAGGTCGTCACATGGAAATCGAAAGAAAAGTCTGGGCCAAACTAGAGACAGCTTTTTAGAAACGGCCAGACAAGTTTGTTTTCTTGAATTTAGCGCAATTCTAGCTAAAACACTGTTGGATGTAGTTTTTGCAACTGAACATGTTTTGTTTTGTACATGAAGATGGAGAGAACCCAGGAGCCAAAAACACCCATGGGATGCTGATGGCATGCTGATACACCCGCCACACTATCTCCGTTCTCTTTCTCTCTCTCTCTCCTTCTTTCACTCCTTTGTTCACTTTTCATCTTCTTGGCTGTGACAAACAAGCCCATTCCTTCAGAAATCTCTATCACACACACACACAAGCTATACACACACAAGCACGCACACACACACACACAAGCACGCACACACACACACACACTATACACACTATACACACACACACACACACCGGAATGTCCGGATACATTCCTGTTACGTTCATTCCTGTTATGCAATTTTCATTCCTGTTATTAAATTATTTTTCTCTAAAAAATAAAGTTAAACCACTGATTTTCTCAATTGTGTTATGTTTATCATTTATCCAACAGTTTAATTAATTACATGATAAAAACATTTATAAATTTAAGGTTTGGGTCTTTTTTTTTATATATACACCTTGTGTGCATATATTGTGAATTTTAGTGACAAATGTCAATTATTTAAACATGCAACCTACCATTTTTTTAAAATCAACACTTTTGTTAGTAAAACAAAGAAATTAGTTGCCTTTTTTTTTTAAACATACTTTTTAAAAGACACCTGATTTTTGGCAACAGGACTGAGAAAAATGCATCCATCTCCCACTTTGAAACCTTGTAAAAAATGTAATAAAGTTACCTGAGATTGACCAATGTACATTTTGAATAGTGGAATGTGTGTGTTGAAAAAATATAATAAATTAGTTTAATTTTTAAAAGTTACAACAGGCAAATGTCACCCTTTCGGTGGAATGGCTCATATATATTGTATATTTTTGTTTACTCACTATAACATTATCTTATTCAAAATGATAGACATGTTTAAAAATGTAATCCATGTACTAGTCTATGCAAAAGTGTGATATCCTACTGTACTGGATGTCTGAATTCTTATTAATGGTCTTGGAGTGCCATCTACTGGTCATACTGAGTATAAAATGTTTTGAGGGATATGCGACGGTCAAGGGTGCAGGTGTTGCCTGTGAACTTAGAATAACCCGAGGAACTTTGGGTGACTTCCAGAATATGACAAATACGTGTAAACAACTGTGATGAATGTCTTCTGGGAGCACTGCCAACCAATGGGAGTAGAAGAAGAACTTTTACTTTTTAAAAAATGGCGAATATGAAAAATGACCAGGTGGACTAGTAATTAAAAGTGGTAAATCAAATAGACAAGGCCAAATAAGAAAAACAGGAACTACCAAATATGGGCAATAAAAAGCATATATATACTGTACTGACACTCACAGAACTCAGACGCAGTTTGATGTGGCGGCTGTGTTCTCGGCTTTGTTATCTTGTCATAATAAAGTCTTTTCTTTCACATTTGAAACTCTGCTGTTTTGAGCCTTTCTAATTGCACCAACTGAGATCCGGACTAGACAACTCCGGCGTGCCACGACAGAGCTTGGCGTCACGAACAGGATTGGATTGGGGCCCCGGCGTCCTGAAGGACCGTTGCAGGGGACCTGAGTTAACACGCAAACAATCCGAAAATTAACGAGGCCTCAGGTAAGCTAATTTTGCTTATATATATTGGTTATAAGATTGTTTGCGTGGTTGACTGGGGTGGCGCCTGTGATGGTGGTTTAGGGATAGGGCCTCACCAATCAACGAATTTAAAATATTAAAGTAAACAAGGTGCGTATAAGATTGATGAGTTTCAAGTGTTAAAGAATACGCCCATTAGTTAAAAGAGCACAGATGGTGCCAATATAAAGTAGTAGTGAAAAAGCCTAGTGAAGAAGGGCAAGTGTGAGCGTCTAGTTAAGAGGGGCGCTGGATGCCGGCAAATGCCTAGTAAAGAGGGGCATTGAACCTGTGGTTACCGGCCCTGAGAGAGAGGGTGCTGCTCGGACAGGTTGTTTGCAAACGAAACCGTTAGTCTTTGTTCGTTATATGTTATATGTGAGTGTTGATACACTGAAGCTTTGAATGTTTGCTTGAATTACTAACTCTGCCAGCAATATTGCGCTGTTATTGCTGGAAACATATAAATATGTAAATACTATGGTAGAATTAGAAAGAAAGAACCAGTGTAAATAATTGTAAATGTGTTGAGGGAAGACAGTATATTGAATGGAGTATGTTAATGGAATTATAATAGTTGAAAGAACAAAAAATACTCCAAGAAATTGGCTTTGTCGATTGTTTGGGCATTCTCCAAAGTGTCAGCGCTGTGATCCAAATTGTAAAACTCAATTGTTATTAAAAAAGAAGGAAGAATTGGTTGATTTTTGAGAAGAGACCGTTTGAGCGCATGACTTCTCACTGTTGAGAGGGAGAGAAGGAGAGCAGTAAAGGTGGGGGCCGGCTGTGTGTGTTTGAGCGCTTGACTTCTCACTGTTGAGTGGGAGAGAAGGAGAGCAGCAAAGGTGGGGGCCGGCTGTGTCTGTGTGTCTGTGTGTGTGTGTGAGTGTGTGTGTGTGAGAGTATATGAGCTCATTGTGTGTGTGAAAGGATACATAAACTGACTGTGTGTGTGCGTATGTGCCCGGGCAGAGTGCAAGTGTGTGTGAGAAGCAAGGAAGAGCTAAGGAGGAAGGAATAAAAGGGAGATTTGCCATTATTTTGTGCCTGTCTCATCCAAAATAGAATGAAACGAACAGAGAAAAAGAAACACATTGGAAAAATCAAATCACTGGGACAGTGAGAGAGAAAAACAATTACAGGAGGCTTTGATTAAAACAAAAGGGATCCACAACAATTTTTGGTTGGAATCAAGTTTTGTTGATTTGGATGGACAGGTACAAAAGCTGACAGAATACAAGAAAAATAATTTTCTTAGGAAATTGATTGAAATTACAAATTTGAGAGAAAAATCAATTGAATGGCCAGGAATACCCTGGGAAGATGTGGTGTACAAACATATAACAATTTGACAATTGGCAACAAATTTAGTTAGGCTCTGTGCTCCAGCATCTTCCCAATTGGAAAATAAATTAAATGTAAATGACATTAACGATTAATTAGATTAATTAATTTAGAAAAAGATAAAAAAGGGGGGTAAAATGACAGAGATAGAAGAAAAGAGGGAAAAAGAAGGGGAAAAAGGGGTAGAAAACTTCTAATAATGCGGGAAAAAAGGTTATTGATTGATTATATGGAACCCTTAAACCCAATGTGGTGTACAAGAGACGAATTGAACATTAGTATATTCAAGATAAAAGGGTTTTGCATAAAATTAATGCCATCTCTCACTTACATGAGAGGAGACTGTGGAGTTTTGAAGCTTTCAGCTTGGGGGAACACATCATTTGGACAAAAAATAATCTTCAGATAAAAGAACCAAAAGGCATTGGGTCACCCTTTAAGTTATTAACCAGAAAACATATTGGGATTATTTTGAAATATTTGAGGTAAACCAATCAGATTCTATAAATAAGGTGATAAATCCTCAGCCCAGTAAAAGTCCAGGTGTAATCAGGGGTCGGATACTTTTGGTGGTCCTCGTCTGATGAGCTTGGTGAAGATTAGCTATTAAATTTAAATAACTGGGATTAGAGAGGTAAATCACCTAATAAAGAGAGAAATAATTAAATTAAAACAATTTACCAAGCAAATTGATAAATAAAGTTTCAAAGTTTCAGTGAAGCTTTTGAAGAGGGCGCTCATGAGCCTCGGAGGAACTACAGGATCTCTCACATGGGGGGAGCTCCAAACTCTGTTCTATCAGGCAGCCAACCTGACAAACGAGCGCCCAATCGATGCCAGAGCTCAAGAACAGGAGGATTCGGTTGAGTACTTAACACCCAACTCCCTCATACTGGGTCGAGCATCGCTTGGAGGAGACACCAGCGGGCTTGACCTAGAGACCCATCCCTGGCGTCGTCTAAGGGCTATTCAAATCGGAGTTGACCGGTTCTGGGCAAAGTGGAGGGAACTAGCTGGCCCAAATCTGTTCATTCGACATAAGTGGCACCGGACAGAGAGGAACGTCAAAGTCGGCGACCTCGTCTGGATTGCTGACCCAAATGCTTTGAGAGGTCAGTTTCGTCTGGGCCGGATTTTGACAGTTTATCCTGACAGTAAAGGAATTGTCAGGGATGCTGATATTGTAACATGTACTGGCCTTCCTGTTTCCTTGGTGGATGGCAAAAAGAAGAGGAGTTCTTCACTGCCAATGACAGTTATTAGAAGAGACGTGAGAAGATTGGTGGTCCTTCTCCCGGTGGATGAAACTCATCCACCCTAGCCACCTTGACACCTGCCTCTTCCTGAATCCCTCTTATCCTGTACACCGCCCTATCCCCCTGGCCCAAACCCATCTCATTTACTGTCCAAACCCCTTTCACCTTGTCACCGCCCTTGCCCTTGTTGGCTGGTTGGTGCAAGCCTAGCGCTGCCACCATGCCCATCACATTTGCACATACATGAAGAAGTTAGAGCATGCATATCCCATACCTCGCATACCCGGGCAGTATACCACACGCCTGCCATAGGGATGTGATTGACTTGGACATTGGACTAAGCTGCTGCTCTTCCATTGGTTGTGCCTTTATCAGCCACTTATACATAGACGCTGTGCAAAAAAAAAAAAAAAAAGTGTATATATACACACATGTATAATTTGTGGAAAGGGCAACCAAAAGAGGGTGTCATTAAGAGGGGTCCGTTGAGTGATTTTGGTAAATTCCCTGGATTATAAGATCAGGAACTTAAGTGGGAGGTGTTGTGTTTTCTGTGGAGTTTTGTCATTTGTTAAGTTTTGTTATTTAAATGTTTAATGTTTAAATCTACTTTAAACTAGAGCTACCAATGTTGCAATTTACACTTTAGCAGCTAAATAGTGCAGTGCCTCTTTAAGAAAGGAGTGTGCTGTGAGCACATGTGACCGGTATTTACTACGTGAAAAGGAAGCGTGAGATTCATTCAGTTTGTAATAATTTTCAACCCGGTGTGCAGCCACTTGGTAAACTCTCTTAATCTCAAATGTTTTCTTGTCTACTTTAATGATGTATGTTTCATGTTGTTTGCTGTCGCCATGTTATGTTGTTGTACTGCGTTTATGTCCGTTGCACTTTAAAGATAACACTATTCCGCTATTCTCCGGTAGATCAAAGCAGATTAGTTTACTGATAGAGATAACGCTATGCGCTGTATGAGTTATAAATTGACGAGGTGGCGAAGCCGTGGGATTAACATTTAGATTCATAACATTATTATACTATACGTGTTCATTTGTATTTACTTTATTTAGTTTTATAATGTTTGATGAAGTAGGAATCGCGGACTTCCTGGTTTGCCGCGGGGCATTTTGGGAGCTGTAGTTTCCTGCTTACAGAAAAGATTGCATGCATTTTGCATAGAGTTGTGGTAGGACTTGAGTATGATGCATAATGTTTGAAGTGTAAATTGTGTACATTTAAATTATGAAATTATTATTATTATAGTATAATAATGTTATTTATATTGTATTTTGATTAATGTTATTTATTGTTGCTTATTGTTATTGGGCTGTTGAGGTAAAGAACTGGGGCTGGTTGTAGTATGCACATGGAAATTGAAACGTTGTATTTCTTGTTATTTCAGGTTTATTACCTGGTTATCCTTTTGAACTAAAAATAAACAAACAAATGTGGAATACCGAGTAATATCCTCTTTGTACACTGGGTTGCCCTTTCCGTGGGAAGAAAACGGAACAGTGTCTGCTCCAGTAGAGGTATTGGCCTCTGAGAATCCAGCATGTAAAGAAATAATAAGGGAGCTCTCAAAGAGATGGGCAGAGAGAACAAAGAAATTGGCCACCAAGTGGCCGGTGGAGGGAACATTTAATGTGGCTATGTGTAAAGAAATGGAAGTGTTGATTAAAAATCACAAGACCAATGACAAATCTAGAAAACGAAATGACAAGAGGGAACAAGAATTAGGGGTGTTGAATTTATTCAAACAATATGGGATCAAATTACTAAAATTGGAAAGGGAAAATAAAAAGAATGAATTAAAAGAAGAAAGACCACCTCCATATGCTCCTTGCGGTGACCAGGCCGTCAATCAGATGCCAATATTACAGGGAAAAATAGATATAAAAGGCCCCATAGACTTTGAGGGGTATGTACATGAGACAAGCTCAGAAGAAGAAATAGAAGAGCAGAGCTGCCCAGAATCATTGTCATTAGAGAGTAGGGAGAAAGAATATGCTTGCAGGGTCGTGGAGGAGGGGCTGGAGCCACAGGAGGAGGGGCAGTGGACATCTACACCAGCACCACAGCCAAGACAAGAGAGAAAGAGAGCAACCTACAAAGAAAAGTTCTCGGGAGTGACTCAGCTACTTCCTATGACGGCCCCTGTAAGCATAAGCTTAGAAGACACTGAAATAAGATTACCAATTTTAGTTTCAGAACATACACCTGTCAACTTGTTAGGTAGGGATGCTATATGCAAACTGAAAATGCAAATATGGTGTACTCCAGATGGAATTTATATAAATGATAGGGCAGTGAGACAAATGAATCTGACAGATTTACAACAGACACAAGAGCCATGTGCTAACATATATTGGTTAGGAGATTTGAATGAAGATGTAGAAAAAACACTTAGCAAATGGGGAAGATACATAAGGGAACAACTTTGTGAACCAAGTCTACCAACAACTGAATTTCATTGTACTATGAAGTATGATGAAAGCAAAGACCCTGATTTTGAAAAAAGATGGTTAAAAGACACAAAAGGACTGACAATCACTATGATGTCACAATATATAGTGATAGGACCAAAAGGCGCAGCTCTGCAGATAGATAGAGAAAAATTAATTGATGAATGGTTTGAGGTGTCCAATTCAGTTCCCCATGTTACTTTGTATGTAAATAAAAATTGTGTTTCTAAAAACTTAGGCCCCATGATGCATGAAGCAGAAAAAAGCGAATGGTAAGCTACAGAGAATCTTCTAATATTCCAATCAGCAGATAATATGATGTAGGGTTAGTAAAATCTGATCCAATTAGAATAACACTTAGACTTGGAGCTAAAATACCCAGAAAAATACAGTACCCTTTGAAACCAGAAGCTGTAGAAGGAATAAAAAAGACAATTGAGGGATTAATGGCAGCAAGAGTACTCATTGAAACTAATAGCCATAGTAACACTCCAATATTCCCAGTAGCTAAAGCAGATAAATTAAAATGGCGTCTGGTACATGATCTGAGAGCAGTGAATGAGATTGTGGAGGACTGGCCAGCTGAGATTCTAAATCCACATACGCTGTTAACTAGTGTTTCATGTGCTGCTAATATAATCCTGATCTCTGACGCGCATGGTTTTGACCAATGCGCGAGGGGGAAAGTGATTAGAAAGGTAAAGCGCTAAGGTTTTTGATCTCCTTATTTGCAGGGAATACTGGTCAAGTATCTATCTGAACCCCCCGTAGCTTATGTAATTGATTGCACATTAGACTTTGAGTGCTTCAACAAGACAAAAGGGAAAAATGACCTGGGAAAATATGTAGTTATTTGGCATTTAAATAGAGAAATGTATCAAGACCCAGAAGTGTTTAAATCAGACTATAAAGACAAACATGACAATCATAACGGTTAAGGATAATTGCACAGAAGCTACCATATAGCTTTCCCCTAATTATCATTATGGACGAACAATCAGAAGCAGTGGCAGATGACTATTGGGTATGTGGAGGAAAAAGATTACTAATCACACTCCCAAAAGATTGGAAAGGTATCTGTACTAGAGTAAGATTGTTGCAAGGAATAACAATAATTGAAGGAGACATAGACAGTGTAAAGGATCCCAAACCACAAGGAAGCAGAGCAAAGAGAGCGTATGCTCCAGATCCAGATGTATACTTAGATGCAATTGGCCAACCTAGAGGAATACCAGAAAAATTTAAAGCGAGAAATGAGGTAAAGTCTGGTTTTGAGTCTATACTTATATGGATAGCCACCAACAAAAACACTGAATGGATTAATTACATTTACTATAATCAGCAGAGGTTCATTAATTACACCAATGATGCCTTAAGTGCTCTTGGAGAGCAACTAGATGCAACAAGCAGAATGACATGGCAAAATAGACAAGCATTGAATTGGCTATTGGCGGAGAAAGGGGGAGTTTGTGTGATGTTTGGTTCTGACTGTTGTACCTATATCTCAAATAATACAGCACCAATGGATCATTCACCCAAGCGATGGACAAACTGAAAAATCTGAGAGAAGAAGTAACCTTGAATGCTGGAGCAGATCTGCAGATTGGAGACTGGTTAAATTCAATTTTTGGGTCTTGGAAAGGGTGGTTGATTAAGGTGGGCATCGTAATAGCTATTGCTGTTGTTGTGTTTTTTGTATTGTTTTGTTGTGTTATACCTTTCATCAGATCCATGCTGGCCAGTGCTGCAGCCAAACAGATGCTAAGCATATCAGTAAGACCAACCGGAGTTGACATTGGATATGCTCACGGATACACTGTGGGCCCTGGACTGGACGAACTAGACGACTTTGACCTGGAAGAGACTATTCTGTGAAACCTTTCCTGAAAGAACAACGGAGTGGTAGGGAAGGGGTGCCTTTTAATTTTTTATATACTTCTTTATTTTCACTTTTGTAGATATATTAGAGGTGTTGGATAGTGTAGGGAGAGAGATAGGGGTACTATGTATTTTCCTTTGGCATATGCCCCTTCCTGAAGTCATTTACTCCTTATATCATTTATATTTCATTTATATTGAAATTTATTTGCTAATCTTAAATGTATAATGTGATTAATGAAAGAAAAAGGGAACGATAAGGGTCTGAAGCAGGTCATTGTCCATGTTATGAGGCATTGCAACCAGAAAAAGGGAATGACAAAGAAGGATTAATTGGTATCTGAAAGGTGATTGAGGGTCTGACCCAAGTCAGGAGTGCAATAACAGTGTTTATTCATTTAGCCCAGCCTTCAGAGATCAATATGTATTTTTTCTATACTTATTTTTTATACTATTACACTAACATTAGTTACTATAACAATGATTGCTGTACACACTGGGACATGCCGCCAGAAAGGAAGAAGGAAGGATCGACGAGCACCTCAGTGCTTGGCAACATGAGTAGATTCAACTGGGGTTTAAAAACCCACCATCTACTCCAACACTAGATAGGGCTGGAGGAAGCTCCTATGGCAACGAAGGATAACATCACCAGATAGCGATCTGGGCTACCGGAAATGCCTAGAGTTCCTCTGGCTGCGAGGGACAAACCAGTGTTTTAAATCGATTTTCTAGATGTGTTGATTAATCACTCATATATTCTACATGACCATGACAACCATGGGCAAGGCTTGAACATTTTGTGCACATGCTTACACACATATCAATGATTGAATTGTTGTTCCCCAAAAGCATGCTTAGATGGGAAGACAGATTCTTTTACTCTCCTGTAGTCAAGGGTGAGGAGAGATGTTTGGGTCTGGCTTCCTCTGGAGTGCAGTAACATGAAGAAACCATTTGATAAGAGGTTATGAGAGGCCATACACTGGCTGAAAGAGGGTATGAACTGAGGGGTGGACTCATGGAACTGCACTCTAGGTAATGGACGTGATGGTGAGACTTAGTAAGTCTCAAAGAGAGGAATATATTGTATATTTTTGTTTACTCACTATAACATTATCTTATTCAAAATGATAGACATGTTTAAAAATGTAATCCATGTACTAGTCTATGCAAAAGTGTGATATCCTACTGTACTGGATGTCTGAATTCTTATTAATGGTCTTGGAGTGCCATCTACTGGTCATACTGAGTATAAAATGTTTTGAGGGATATGCGACGGTCAAGGGTGCAGGTGTTGCCTGTGAACTTAGAATAACCCGAGGAACTTTGGGTGACTTCCAGAATATGACAAATACGTGTAAACAACTGTGATGAATGTCTTCTGGGAGCACTGCCAACCAATGGGAGTAGAAGAAGAACTTTTACTTTTTAAAAAATGGCGAATATGAAAAATGACCAGGTGGACTAGTAATTAAAAGTGGTAAATCAAATAGACAAGGCCAAATAAGAAAAACAGGAACTACCAAATATGGGCAATAAAAAGCATATATATACTGTACTGACACTCACAGAACTCAGACGCAGTTTGATGTGGCGGCTGTGTTCTCGGCTTTGTTATCTTGTCATAAAGTCTTTTCTTTCACATTTGAAACTCTGCTGTTTTGAGCCTTTCTAATTGCACCAACTGAGATCCAGACTAGACAACTCCGGCGTGCCATGACACTATCTCTTTCTTTATTTTTCTACAATGTCCTGATTTGTATATCTGTATAGTTGTATGTACATATGTTTAAACTGTATTTATCTGTATTTGAACGTCTGTCAGCATCTTAAATGTTTACTGTATGCACCAAGGGTAACGATTCTCTGTATGTATGTGCCGTACATGTGGAAGAATTGACAATAAAGCAGACTTGACTTGACTTGACTAATAGGCCTTTCTGTACACTATGTAAATAGCATATTATAAAATGACAGGTTTATAATTTTTCAAATGCAAATGTTTAACATTGTTTTGATAATTATTGACCTAGAGAGTCTAGAGAACAGTACTGCTCTGATTTGATTGATTTTGAGTTAAAACGTGAAGGCTAGTTGACAAAAGCATGTTTTTTTTAATAATCTCAAATATTTAAAGAACAGTTGGATTGACAGCAGTGATCCTAGAGGGAAAGTTGTTCAGAATGTGGAGATCTATCATATTATATGAAGATATAGTGTATAAATGAATATATATGAAAATTTTATTGCAATTGGAGGTCATTTACTATAGAAATTCTGTTTTTAAGGCCTTTTTAACTTTTATAGCGCCACCTATGGTCCAATCTCCATTAAACTTTTCTTGCTTTTTAACAGTCATCTGACACGTTTTCACCAACGTTCGTAAAGTTTCACGTTTTTCTTTAGGTTTTATAGGCTTATGGTTATATGTGGCCACGAACCCTTTTTAAATGAGCTAATTATAGCTAACCAAAGGACAAAATTGAACTTTTTTTCGATAATTATTGATCTAGAGAGTCCAGAGATTATTACTGCAGTGGTTTGATCGAGAATTCATTAGCACCAACTAGTGGCTGATATCTTTCAAAATTCTTACAGACCTTTAGGGCCATGAGTCGAACATGCCCACCGAGTTTCGTTCCGATTGACCTCCGTTAACCTTGTCTAATAAGTGCTCAAATTTCATTGGCCGATGGCGGCCATGTTTTTTGAGATACGCCAATGTCCTCATACACTCTTATGGCACATTGGACAAAGACACTGCATACCAATTTTATAAGTCGATCGGACCAACCCTTACTCAGTTTTTTCGTTCTTATAGTGCCACCAAGTGGCAGAACTCCACATTTTTAAAATTTCACCAAAGATTGAGCTCATACATATGTGTACCGAGTTTGGTGAAGATATCCCAATATAGATATATAAGATAATATTATATTATCATGGGTCATGTTTTGTCCTATAAGGAAAATGAACCATGGTATTATTAGGCCTATGGTAAAAGTATCCTATTTAATTTTTTTTGGCAGACTAATTACCAATTGTATAACCAGAGTTTTACTACTACAAATACCATGGTGAACTATATAGTGTAAAACCATTGTTAATTTGAGTGTACGCGAGGTGAAGCGCGATGCCAGTCAAGACTAACCGATTAATGATTTATTATTTTAATTCATTTTTTTTTTTTTTTTTTTTATTAATATTATTGAATGGCGAATTTGGAAATAATCACTTTAGTACATTCGGCAGGCAACAAAAACAACAACAACAAAAATATGTAGGGCAGCGGCCAGCGGGCCAAATTGGCTGCCAGGCCACCGGGAATTCTCCCAGTGCTCCCGATGGCCAGTCCGCCCCTGAGGGAGCTAATAAAAGGCATAGATTGCGCTCTCTTTCTGTTTGATCTGTTTTGTCAAACAAACACCACTTCAAACTCATCGATGCAACTTTGTTCATTCCTGAATGTGGGCTTTTATATGAACTGTTTTGGACTGCTGTCTTGAATTGGGTGCAATACCTGTGAGTTGTTCTAAACACGGCTGTGCTTCTCGTCTGGTGTGTGACTACATTTCACACATGTATTAAATGCGCGTCCTTGAGAGCGCGCAGTTTTCTAACGTATTTTCTTTAACTTGTTAGGTAATATCAAGGATTTAACGTTTCAGATGTGTCTGAAATGACAAAAACATATACTATATTTAATTATTTGATCCAAATTGTTGCTAGGGACAGTTTGGTAGTGGCTGGATATTGGTAGGGACACGTCCCTAGCGCCCCCCCCCCCTAATTCTACGCCCCTGTACTCAGCTCTATATTTCTTCACGGCCTGGTGAAACACACCAAATTGAGAAACTAACGGAATGCATAGTCGATATAAAAAACTGGATGACGAGTAACTTCTTACTGCTAAATTCTTAAAAAACAGAGGTGTTAATTATCAGACCTAAGAACCCCACATGTAATAACCTAGAACACTATCTAACACTTGATGGCTGCTCTGTCATTTCTTCTTCATCTGTTAGGAACCTAGGTGTGCTGTTTGATAGCAATCTTTCAATTGAAAGCCATGTTTCTAGCATCTGTAAAACTGCATTTTTCTATCTCAAAAACATATCTAAATTGTGGCCTATACTCTCAACGTCAAATGCAGAAATACTAATTCATGCGTTTATGACCTCAAGGTTAGACTATTGTAATGCTTTACTGGGTGGTTGTTCTGCACGAACAAACTACAGTTGGTCCAAAATGCAGCAGCTAGAGTCCTTACTAGAACCAGGAAGTATGACCATATTAGCCCGGTTCTGTCAACACTGCACTGGCTCCCCATCAAACATCGTATAGATTTTAAAATCGTGTTAATTACTTATAAAGCCCTGAATGGCTTAGCTCCTCAGTACTTGAGCGAGCTCTTATCACATTATAGTCCTCCACGTCTGCTGCGTTCTCAAAACGTTTGATAATACCTAGAATATCAAAATCGACTGCGGGCGGCAGATCCTTTTCCTATTTAGCGCCCAAACTCTGGAACAATCTACCAAACACTGTTCGGGAGGCAGACACACTCGGTCAGTTTAAATCTAGATTAAAGACACATTTCTTTAACCTGGCTTGCACACAACACACTAATACACTTCTATTATTCAAATCTGTTAAAGGATTGGTAGGCTGCATTAATTAGATCAACCGGAACCGGGAACACTCCCCATAACACATGATGTACTCGTTACATCATAAGAAGAATGGCATCTACGCTAATATATGTCTGTTTCTATTCTGTTTCTCAGTCCATGTCCGGATCAGATGGTGGGTCGGCGCCGGGAGATGATGTATGTGGCCCTGATCGTCGGCGGAGGCCGGACACCTGGATGAGCGCCAGAGACAGATCCCCAGTGAGGACCCCGCCACTTAGACAGCCATCGGGAAAGACCACTGGCATCAGTTGAGCCCTTACAATCTGACTTTGCTGCAGTTGGAATTGAACTGCTGGTTTGTTTGGCCAGAGGAGAACTGGCCCCCCGACTGAGCCTGTTTTCTCCCAAGGTTTTTTTCTCCATTCTGTCACAGAGGGAGTTTTGGTTCCTTGCCGCTGTCGCCTCTGGCTTGCTTAGTTGGGCACACTTCATTTCCAGCGATATCGTCGACCTGATTACAAAGACACTATTTAAACTGATCTGAGCTGGATGATGACATCACTGAATTCAATAATGAAATGCCTTTAACTGAAAATCTTCTTTTTTTTTTATCTTTTCATTTTACATTATTGACACTATTTTCCTTTTTTTGATATTGTGCAGTTGCTTTGTCACAATTTACATTATTAAAAGCGCTATATAAATAAAGGTGACTTGACGTGTTAGGGATAGAGTACTGTCATTCGCAAGTTACTGGAAAAACCAACTTGATGCTTCAAGTTGTCCTCACAAACTTTTCATATATATTTTGGGAATATATATTTAAGCCTTGTAAAATAAATAAAAAATTTGTATTTTTGGGGTGGTTGTGCGTGGGGTGTTTGTGTAGTGTTGTGTTTGTTGTGTGTGTGTGTGTGTGTGTGGTGTGAATGTCATGTGATATGTAAGTATTTACATTGTTGTGCATTTATCTGTATATTTAATTTGTCAAAATGTAAAAAATGCATTGTGAGTGTGTGTGTGTGTGTGTGTGAGAGAGAGAGAGAGAGAGTGAACACGTCTGTTTATGTTGAATTTGTGCTGAAGTACTTTTCGTTGTTTTATGTATGAAAGTTTTTAGACTCATGGTAGATTTGTAAATTTTATATGCATATTTCTATAAAAATGTTTTGTGTTGCAGTCACACAAATGTATAAATGACATAGAAAGTTTGTTGTATTTTGATTTTATTGTGTATGATCAGGGTTTTATTTAAATGTATATTGTTTTCGATTTAAACTGGATTTACTACTTTTTTTTGACAAACAAAATGATTCTGACTTTTTACATGTATTTTTAATGTGAGGTCAATTTCAGGTCAAAAAATTCACAGGTATTTAGTAGAATGAAATACATTCCAGATTTGTTGTGTGTTTTAATAGTGTTTTCAACAATTAATTGTGATTAATCTGATTCAAAATAAAAGTTTTTGTTTATATAATATGTGTGTGTACTGTGTATATTGATTATGTATATATAAATACATTCACATGCATGTATATATTTCAGAAAATATGTTATATTTATATATTAAATATACTTATATATAATATAAAATATAAGAACATAAATATATATACATGTAAAGATTTTCAAAATACATATATGCATGTGTTTGTATTTATAGATGCATAATAAATATACACACATACATATATTATGTCAAGTCAATATTTTATTTTGGATGTGATTAATCATGATTAATTGTTTGATAGAGCTAGTTTTTAGATTATTATTTAGGAAAAGTTAGTGTTTCATACGTTTGAGATGGATTGAAAATATAAAAAAAATGAAAGAAAAGTGTTAAAGGTTAAGTGTATCTTACTTGTAATTTGGTTTTGAATTTCATGTGAAAATTGTCATTTTGACACTCTTCTACAAAATACTGGATTTTCCCATAAATATTAATCCATGACATTTAATATTTTGGGTGTTATTACTACATATTTATATTTTTCAGAATAAATATTAATAAAATTAAACATTTCATTTGGGTACTTGTGGTTGAGTTGAGTTGGAATGATCTTATAGATATTTTTAGGAGTATTAATTGAATATGTGCAGTGATATTTGTTTCAGTTGGGTTATATAGATAGTGAAGGTTTTTTGTTTCATGGTTTAAACATTTCAATTCTGTACTTACTGTAATGAGAGTAGTGATGTATTGTGAATAAATTATGAATTGAGTATGACTTAAATTTATGTTGTGGGAGAATGTGTTGTATTTTAATCATAATATGTTTCAACAGACAAATAAGATAGTTTAGTTATTGTGGGTTTTGGCATATACTGGAGTGGTTGGGAATGGCGAAGTAGAGAAATTAGAAAAATAAATAATGGCAATGGAAAAACTAAAATTAAATGCATAATAAAAGAGGGTGATAAATAACAATTGTCAATTGTATTGGGATAATAAGCAAAAGGGTAGGCAGTTGTAAAGTGAGAAGGAAGGATGATTGTATATTTGTTACAGGTTAAGGCTGTGCCATATAGGAGTTAATTGAGATATAAAATATGAAAATATACAATAAAATTGTGTGATTATTGCTGAATTAGAGAAATAGTGAAATATGCATATATTGAATTAAGTCAGTATATAGAGGAAATAAGGTGAGGCGGATCAAAACGATAATGATGTTGTGTGGTTACATACATAATGTCACCGAATGCAGAATCTCTTTGTATAAAAGAGTAAAGTTGTTCAATGCCGTCATTCAGACCCATCGTGATGAATTTGGGAACATGGCCATTTTCTCATCCGAGAAGCACACGACGTTCCAGCAGGCCGAAAAAAACAAAGTTTTTAAGTTTTAAGTCCTGTAAAGTTGTCAAATGTCTCCAAACGAGTTGGTAAGTGGGCAGTATAGATTTTGAATGAGTTTGTATTTGATAATATGTATGTCAGGGGTGTCCAATGTTGCTCCTGGCGAACGATGGTCCTGCAAAGTTTACGTCAGCTTCAACTCTAATCAAACACACCTGTCTTTAATTTTCAAGCGATTTTGAAGAGTTTAATTAGTTGCTTCGGGTGTGTTTGATTAGAGATGTTACTTGGTTTTTACAACTCCACCCACAAAAAAACAAAGCCACTGTCTAGTCTTAAAACCATGAATTCTTCATAAGGGTGGGGTGTCTCAAATAGAGGTGGAGACTAATGTTCTGTTCTATTACATTTGTACTGCTCAGTTTTTTCCCTCGTCACATGAGTGAGTGATGAGGAATCATGGATGACCTAGTTAAGGCTTTTTGTAAATGATATTCTGTTCTATGATCTTAGTGATATTGTAATATTCTCGACATTTATTGTTCCTATCCCATCGAAACAGTTAAAAAGATATATAATAGACACGTTTTCAAATTCCATTTGAATGGTTTTTGCTCTAAACTGACTCTCTTCTGCAGGAGAATAAGAGAAAAATCATTGCACAATGTACACAAACAACAAATTTGCAATAAATCTCAGAAACACTTATTAAGGAATGTGTTGCCTCTGTCCACATTGAAAATAACAAGTAAAAACTGACCTGGTTTTAAAGTCATCTACTGGACTCTGAAGTCAGATTCAATCTTAAATTTCAGCCCTCAAAAGATCTTCTGCTGCACACAGCTTAAATCCCTTATCAGTTGCTTACACTAACTTGAAAAAACTGTTGTTCTTGTTACCTTCAATTGTTTTGTTTACTTGGCAAGATGAACAGCATCTACACAATTTCATAATACCAAATTCAATTACATGATGCCTTTCTTTCCATAGATTTTAATACATAAACCGTTAAATGCATGGGCGTTTTACCAATAAAATATTTGGGTCTTTAGAGACCTGGACCTACATATCCAACATAGATGTGTAACTGTTGTGTAAGATCAGAAATAATCTCCCTATGAATCCAAAGTTCAGGAACTCGCACAAAACAGATGCCATGCAACAAAACAATAAAACTAATCTGGAGAAGAGACCTCGAGAAAGAGCAAATGACACCACCTTGTCCAAAGCTCTCTCCTTGCTCGTTTATGAACACCCCCCCCCCCCCCCCCCAACCTCTCCACCCACCCAATAACAGGCATTACTGAAAGTTCACTAAGAATATCTATATACCACATAAGGAAGAATCTGTTGTTTTTCCCTTCATGTTTAGTATCAATTACAATGTCTCCATGCAATTGATAAAATGCTCTCAATTTCTCTTATATTATGAGAATTATGGGTCACAGAATCTTAACAAACCCAAAAAAGGTCTTTATGTTCTTACAACTTATTTGACTGCTTGGTTCTGGTCTGGATATACAGTGCCTTGCAAAAGTATTCAAACCCCTTCTTTTTCTTCTTTTTTTTTTTTTTTTTTTTTTTATGTTGCAGCCTTGTGTTAAACGGCTTTAAATATTCTTTTTACCCACACTGGTTGTGTTCAGGTCAAATTGACCTGGAGAAGAATTTATTTTTCCTAAAAATACTAGCTAATGTTATCACATTGGACTCAAACTTACTGACTTTGTTCACATAGGGTATAAGTACTTCTCAGAATTTTTATAATTTTTTTTTGGTCTGTTTTATTTCACCTAGTCACACTTGTGGTGTTCCCGGTCAAAAATTACCGAACTCCAATCAATTGCTTATAAATCTCTCATGCTATATTATCACCAAATACAGTCAGGTCCATAAATATTGGGACATCGACACAATTCTAACATTTTTGGCTCTATACACCACCACAATGGATTTCAAATGAAACGAACAAGATGTGCTTTAACTGCAGACTGTCAGCTTTAATTTGAGGGTGTTTACATCCAAATCAGGTGAACGGTGTAGGAATTACAACAGTTTGCATATGTGCCTCCCACTTGTTAAGTGACCAAAAGTAATGGGACAGAATAATAATCATAAATCAAACTTTCACTTTTTAATACTTGGTTGCAAATCCTTTACAGTCAATTACAGCCTGAAGTCTGGAACGCATAGACATCACCAGACGCTGAGTTTCATCCCTGGTGATGCTCTGCCAGGCCTCTACTGCAACCGTCTTCAGTTCCTGCTTGTTCTTGGGGCATTTTCCCTTCAGTTTTGTCTTCAGCAAGTGAAATGCATGCTAAATCGGATTCAGGTCAGGTGATTGACTTGGCCATTGCATAACAGTCCACTTCTTTCCCTTCAAAAACTCTTTGGTTGCTTTTGCAGTATGCTTTGCGTCATTGTCCATCTGCACTGTGAAGCGCCGCCCAGTGAGTTCTGAAGCATTTGGCTGAATATGAGCAGATAATATTGCCCGAAACACTTCAGAATTCATCCTGCTGCTTTTGTCAGCAGTCACATCATCAATAAATACAAGAGAACCAGTTCCACTGGCAGCCATACATGCCCAGGCCATGACACTACCACCACCATGCTTCACTGATGAGGTGGTATGCTTAGGATCATGAGCAGTTCCTTTCCTTCTCCATCCTCTTCTCTTCCCATCACTCTGGTACAAGTTGATCTTGGTCTCATCTGTCCATAGGATGTTGTTCCAGAACTGTGAAGGCTTTTTTAGATGTCGTTTGGCAAACTCTAATCTGGCCTTCCTGTTTTTGAGGCTCACCAATGGTTTACATCTTGTGGTGAACCCTCTGTATTCACTCTGGTGAAGTCTTCTCTTGATTGTTGACTTTGACACACATACACCTACCTCCTGGAGAGTGTTCTTGATCTGGCCAACTGTTGTGAAGGGTGTTTTCTTCACCAGGGAAAGAATTCTTCGGTCATCCACCACAGATGTTTTCCGTGGTCTTCCGGGTCTTTTGGTGTTGCTGAGCTCACCGGTGCGTTCCTTCTTTTTAAGAATGTTCCAAACAGTTGTTTTGGGCACGCCTAATGTTTTTGCTATCTCTCTGATGGGTTTGTTTTGTTTTTTCAGCCTAATGATGGCTTGCTTCACTGATAGTGACAGCTCTTTGGATCTCATCTTGACAGTTGACAGCAACAGATTCCAAATGCAAATAGCACACTTGAAATGAACTCTGGACCTTTTATCTGCTCATTGTAATTGGGATAATGAGGGAATAACACACACCTGGCCATGGAACAGCTGAGAAGCCAATTGTCCCATTACTTTTGGTCCCTTAACAAGTGGGAGGCACATATGCAAACTGTTGTAATTTCTACACCGTTCACCTGATTTGGATGTAAATACCCTCAAATTAAAGCTGACAGTCTGCATTTAAAGCACATCTTGTTCGTTTCATTTGAAATCCATTGTGGTGGTGTATAGAGCCAAAAATGTTAGAATTGTGTCGATGTCCCAATATTTATGGACCTGACTATTAGATTCAATCTTGTTTTTTTTCATTTAGGACTGGTTTTGTGTTCCTGTTTGCATCTGATTATTCGTAGGCCTTATCTGAGAGTAGTACCTAAGTTTTTTTTTGGTGAAAAAAGCATTTTTTATTAATAATTTTCACAATATGAGATAAAAAAAAGGTAGAAAATTTGCACTGTTTATCACACTAGTGTACTTTAATGTTTAATCATGAAGTTTGTTTTTAAATGCTTTTATTTTGTACAAAATTTTAAAAAGTCACACTCGTCAAAATGGCCAGCCATTGAAACGGAATGGGGAAGATCACAAGAAACCGCACCAGTGCTCTGTGAGAACATGAAAGCCTCAAAACCTATTGTCATGTTTTATCTAGAATATGTGATGAAAGAAAAGATTCTTTTGAAATCAATGCAGGCTAAAGTCAAGGCAGTTTGAGTGTGCATGTTTATGTGGTTTATGAGGACACAAATTTGTATAATGACATGGGTATGACAGAGGTATTACAATATGAAGGTGGTTTATGAGGACACTGCCTATGTCCCCGTAATTCAAAAGGCTTAAAAAACATACTAAATGGTGTTTTTTTTGAAAATCTAAAAATGGACAAAGTCTCCTGTGAGGGCTAAGTTTAGGTGTAGGGTTGGTGTAGGGCAATAGCACACACAGTTTGTTCAGTATAAAAACCATTACGCCTATGGAGAGTCCCCATAAACCACAAAAACCAACGGGTGTGTGTGTGTGTGTGTGTGTGTGTGTGTATGATAGCATGAGTATACATGCATCCACACATGCACAGGTCCAAGGCCTTTATGTTTGCAAGCACAACATTCTCCTGAACACTAGTTGTTTCTCTTACATTTTCATTCTTTCCCATTCACTTTCAATGCATGTCTTCTTTTCTTTCTGCAATGAAGTTATCAAGTTCTGAATCAGATAAAGAACTGTATAGACCTCTAACAGTTATGTTTAAGTCTGCCATTCGTCTATAAACTGTCCGTCTAGACACTCCGAGAAGACTGGCAATGCGGGAAACTGTGAGACCTCGATGGAGAAGATGCACAAGGTAATCTTGGGACACTTGAAAGCTTGGACGTCCAGCTGCTCCGTGACTGACTTCAACGAACACTTCCAGGATTTTATTTGATTTGTGCTGGGTAACTAATCTGTAATGGTGTGTGAGACCATCCATAATACTCACAGGTAGAGAAATTTGTTCAGAAAATGCACTACACAACACCATCTCCTGGGTACATTTAAACTGTATTAGTCAAGGTCCAGAGTTGCCGACTAAGAATGTGGATAATGCCCACCTGGAACATGGGCTCAATGGACAGACTTTAATGGAAACTTGTAAGTATTTTAGACAAAGTGCAATTTGCAATACAAAACCGTAGTGTACTAGAAAGAGTGTTACTTATTTCCAAACACTGCATGAATGATGACAGCTACATCTGAGCCAGGTGAAAATTTTGATGTACCAGTGTTTTTAGACTGTTCCACTCCAACAAGAGGGATGCAAAGGACCAGACACACTGGACACAAATGAAATGTCACAGTAGGAGATTGAGGATTTTTTTAATTTAAAGGTTTTTTTTTCATTATAATGTTAGACTGCTATATAACACTTTTTTTTTTTAAGTAGTCGGGACTCTAATTATGTATTTGTGTGTCTAGGAAGAAGCTTCATCAAATGAAAATCTTACCAGACGTGCAGCTGCATTTGTTGTTAATCGCAGATCGCTTTTAATTTATCCCAACCCCAAACAACTCTATAATATATCATTTTTTTTAAAACATTTATAACAGCCCAAGCATACCTATTTACAAATAGAATGATCCACCAAACAAATTCGTAAGGGAAAAAACCAACTCCATAGCGGATTCTAAGTGATCAAGGGCTTAGAACGTTCCAGTTTTATAGTTAAGTCAATATTATTTGTATAGCGCTTTTAACAATGCAAATTGTGTCAAAGCAGCTTTACATCAGCTTGATATAAAGCTGGGTGGCTTTATATCCGCTTTAATGTATTTAGACGGGGAAATAGTGTCATTCTCCTCTATCCAGACAAAATCAGCAGTTTAAATCTAGGCTGCAGCAGAGTCAGATTGTGCAAAGGACTCATCTGGCTCCTGTGGTCTTGTCCCGATGGCCGGTTAAATAATAAATAATTTGTATACAATCAGTGCCAATTTTTCTCATATGACAACCAGTTTATTTGTTGTTGTTCTTAGGGAAATTCAAACACAGCTCATCACTTTTATTATGGAAGGAAAATTATAATCAAACTCAAACCGTCTTAATACAGAAATAAAAACTACTTAGCACTTGAGATTGTGTGTGTGTGTGCGCACATCAAGACTTGGAAGTGTGTGAAATTCCCCAGCTACACTGTGAAGGTGAGAAATTAGGATGATTTGGCAGGCTGTGCGTGTGATTAGGCATGTAGTTGTGAGGTTCCACATGAGGGAGGTACTGAGATGGAAATTGATAATTAGACATTTGCCTGGACATCTGATGCTGCTCCTCATCCCAGTTGACAATGAGTGACATCAATTTTATTTTTAATTGCCCTTTATTTACTGTTACTCTCCTCAGAGATTCTCACAAAAGTGTTTTGCAGATTTTTCCATTTTGGCTTTTGGGTTTCATAATCTGTGAAACAAACACAAATGCATTATTCATCAACTTTAACAATGTTTTTTTTATTTACAGGTATTTGGCAACAGGAGACTCGATGCACAGTCTGGCGTACTGCTAGCGTCTTGGAGTCCAGACAGTGTCTGATTGTATGAAAGAGACATGTAGGGCCATTGAAAAGCGAATGTTGCCAGTATATCGCCCAAAGCCCACAGAAGGAATGTGGAAGGACATAGCACTGTCCTTTGAAAATCGGTGCTAGATGGTAAACACATCTGCATCACTGCTCCACCAAAATCTGGAAGCCTTTTTTATAATTACAAAGGCTCCTTCTTCATCAATTTGCTCACCTTTGTGGATGCAAACTACAAATTCACTGTAATCCAAGTAGGTGATTTTGGAAGAAAACAGTGATGGAGGTGTCTACAGCAACTAGGCAAAGGAATGAGGGGGAAGACACTGAATGTTCCAGAGGATCAGTGTTTGCCTGGTGCTGAGGACCTGGGAAGACTTCCCTTTGTGATTGTTGGGGATTCTGCATTCCCTCTCAACCCCAACTTAATGAGACTCTACCCAGGGAGGAATCTAGAGAGACAGAAGGCAAACTTCAATTACTGCTTCAGCAGAGCCCGAATGAGACTGGAAAAAGCATTCGGCATACTATCCTCCAATGGTGAATTTTCCAAAGGGACACTTAACTTGATGCCAGACACCTTGATTGTGGTAACATGCATTCTGCACAACATGCTGAAACGCCCAGGTGACGCAGAACACTGTCTCAGAGAGGCATCTGAAGATGTGTCTTTGACAAGTACTCCTCGCTGCAGACTGTAGCGCGGTGACGTCAGGTACCTACATCACGTATGTGTTTACCGCGCATGCGCAGTGTGACGTATGGTATGCCTGTGTAATTTGCATTGCGTGGTGACGTTAGGCGTTTTCGCGTCGTGTGTGACGTAACGCATCATTAAAACGCATGCGCATACTTAACATAATACTCTTATAAAATGTAAAAGTATTAAAAAAAGCTAAGGTGAAAAAAAAAAGGAATATGTAGTACAGCACAAATCCATGATTTTAACCATGTCTGAGGTAAAATTATATGGAATTACAGAGTTTATTCTGTAATTTGTGTAGTATTATATACAAGTTATTAACATTGTTGCACTTTATTTCACTGTGTATATTGTAACATTACTCTGCACCTTATATGTTTTTTATTTTAACCTTTCCTCTGTCATGATTCTTGTTTATTTAGTATAATTATGGACATTTTTCTGTTGCTTTGGCAATTCTGCCTGTGGAATATTTAAGCCAATAAAGTAGTATTAAGTTCAATTGACTACATACAGTATATTTTCAGTGTCTACATCCCATTTTATGCATGGTGCCTCCAAAAAACCAAACTGATAACAGTGATCTTTTTTTTATTGCAAAGAACAAAACAAAATAGAATTGTATATACATATAATAACTAAAACTAAAAACATGACACATGAGAACGAGAGAAAACAACAACAACAAAAATATTACATCTACTCGTTCTGAAATTCACCTCCATCACTGATAAAACAATCAACTGAGCAGTAGCCCTCAAACTCTTTGAAGGAATAAAACCCACGCAGGACTCCCCTTCTGCCATTGCCAACATACCCAGGTGGGCAGTCTTTAAATACTTCACGGCACCGTAGGCACTGGGTCAGTGAATACGGCACCCGGAACTTCTCTCTGTATTGTGCAGAAAATGCACTCCAGTTCACGACACCTAATTTACATAAAAGAACAAACAATATTTAAACAATATTAAATCATTTTGAATTAAGTCAAAAGAGTCATACAAGGAAAAGATTTTCAAATGTATTATAGGATGGTGTTAGGAAAAGAGTGTTTTTGCTTTGTCTGTAAATTACCAAAGAGATTTAATTCATAAACAACATTAACAATAAACTAAATTAAAAAAAGTTTGTCAAGTCAAAATTTATGTTAGCTTGGCTTGAGAAAGCATAGCATAAAAGTTTGAAGATTTTTTTTCAATTTGAAAGTTTAACAGTTGAGGGCAATACAGTCTATCATAAAAAATTAAATAAAAAAAAAGACATAGATGAGAGGAGACAGACAGACGAGAAAAGACAGACAGACACTCAAATACTTTTTTCTACCTCATTTGGTGGGTACTGTTGATCTTGTAGATCTTCTGTTTGGTGCGGAGGACTCGGGATGGGATCAGTCCTTTCTGTGGTCCGTACATTTCTAAAAAGCGACTTTTGAGTTTGAAACAAATGCCACTTAGCAATCGATTTATGCACACATGACTGTTTTGTCTTGTTGCATGGGCAACTCCATGCGATTTCTTTGGAGTCATACACAACAATTACTCTCCCAAGCCGGCTATAATATGAAGTTTTGGGTTCATACACTGAAATATGTTTCTTGGATGAGGGTCCAGAAATTGTCACCTCCACTGAGAGGGGCACACCTACAATACTTGCTGTCCGCTGCCTTTCAATGCACTTCTTTTTTCGGTCTTCCCCGAACCACTTTTGTTGCACCATCTCCGTCAGTGTTTCTTCATGTAGAGTGACAGTGTCATCAGTGCTTCGAGGACAGAAATCCAAGGATTTCATATGGTCGCATTCGAATGCCTTCAAACCACTTCGAAATGCAAATTCTATGTTTGTGTTACACTGGTCTACCTCACACATGATTCTGTGGTTTGCCCCCCATGTTCTCTTCTGCACATGTATTGGCAGTGATGGCCCAAAGAAAGATTTTTGAACAGCAAAAATACCATTCTCACTGTCGATGCACTGACTAAGAAAGTGACGTTCACATCTGTATGTTTTCTTTTAATGTGGAGCCGTAGGTTTTTCTTATTACCCTCAATTCCACAGTGAATACATTTCTCCCTGATTTGTTTTGATCCAGTTCGGACATGGTGTTTAGGAGACACAGACGTGTGTGGTTCACTTGGTGAAGGCTGAGGTTGAAGTAAGGTCTCTGCATTTTAAGTTGCACCTGATGATAATAAAATCGGAAATATTAAAAAAGTGTGAAAACGCAAATATACTCACAAAATAATGTTTATGGATGTTCAAACACTACACACCTTCTTCCTGAACAGCTGTTTTCAGATGATCCTCCACATGTTTCTTGACACTGTACAAGTCCACTGGTTTGTAGACCCAGGTTTCGCAAAATGGGCAGTGATATTTATCACAGCATGAGATGCATTGTACTATTTTTATGTTTTCTCCTTTTCTAAGGACAGTAGCATGCATCTAAACAAAAGCACATTCACAGTCAAGTAAAGGTTTCTATATCTCACATTTACAGGATTTCTGCCAGTCACATGAAGGTAAATTTAAGAGGTAACACTTTACAATAAGGTGCCAATGGTTAATATTAGTTAATGTATTAATTAACACGAACTAACAATGAACAATACATTTGTTACAGTATCTATTAATCTTTGATAATGTTAGTTATAATGTTAGTGAAAAAGATGGCAACATTTTTTTGCAACGCATGTTGGCATTCAATGGCATCAATCAATGACATTACTTCATTAATATAAGTCTTTCTGCTCTATTTTAAGACATCCTTATAGGCTAATTTTAGGCGAAATAAGACTTTAAAAGACCTTTTAAAGACCAGCAGAATCCCTGTCACGTCAAATACCAACACATCATAAAACATGTCATAAATGTTTGAAATCGCACACATTTGCAATGACACTCTCTATGATTATGACCAAAGCATCCTTACAACTAAAAGCCGTTAACACAAACACACATTTAAAAAAAAAAAAAAACATAAGTAAATTAATGTTCTTTGACTTACTGCCACCGAATCTCGAATCCACCATACATCCGGAAGTTAATGAACATGTACATGCGCACATTGCGCAGTAACGCCAGTAAGTATGGCGCGCATGCGTGTTATAGACATACCATACGTCACTTTGCGCATGCGCGGTAAACACATACGTGACGTAGGTACCTGACGTCACCGCGCTACAGTCTGCAGCGAGGAGTGTCTCGTCTTTGAGGGGGCTGAATGAACGGCCCAACAGAGCAAGCCTGGAAGTTCTCAGGCAGGAATGCTTGTTCCTGACCAATAAACTTCAAACATCGAAATGTTATCAGAATCACTCAAACATACATAGTTTTATCAACTGATTCATGCAAACTTTACTTTGCAAATTTACTCTTGTGGTATTTTTTCACTACTTCCGAATAAAAATTATTAATTTCTGTTCAACTGATTTGTTCTGTCTTTAACAAACGTATATTTAGGATATATTTCTGCCACTATAGTCTGCCATTAGTTTATGGTTTGAATCAGTTTGGGAAAACATCCCAAATGTGCAAAGTCATGGTCCACAATATGTGTGCATTGTGTTAATGAACAGACATAGAATTTCAATTATACAAAAAAAAAAATTATCTACATGCCATGGTAAACTACCATATGTCCGTCCATATCAATAACAATAACTATTAACGAAACATAACTGAAAAAAAGGTCAGTTTAGGAAGATGTTATAGATATGTACTGTTGGCGTGTCTCGATTACATGGTCTTGATAACAGTAACGTTAGCTAACTAGAGACATGACACTGACAGTGTTTACATGCTATGTGCCTGACAGATGTGCATTTGAATAGATTGTCTGGACACAGGGACACACCACTTCAAATCAGCATGTCTGGTCACTCTACTTACTATTACGTAACATTAAAAATACAAGCGGATTTCCCTCCATTATATTTTACACAGATTGATGCTTCACAGGAAGGTAAGAACATTAGCACAACATAGCTGAAAATGTCTAAACTTATAACTTGCCATGCGTATTCAGTGCTTCAGTGATGCGTCTCCAAGCGGAATCCTTTTTTCTTAAATCTTTGTGGGATTTGTTGTAGAGAATTGAACGCTTTTGAACTTCCACAATCCAAATCTAAATTAGAAATTTCACGTGTCGCAGCTAGTTAGGACAAAAACTCAGATTAACATGGAAAAGGTACTTTTATCGTGTGTCACGGCGCGTGTAGTTAGGACACGGTGTAGCGATGTAACAAGTACATCAGGTGTTATGGGAAGTGTTCCCGGTTCCGGTTGACCTAATTAATGCAGCCTAACAATCCTTTAACGGATTTGAATTATAGAAATGCAATAGTGTATTATGTGTAAACCAAGTTAAAGAGATGGGTTTTTAATCTAGATTTAAACTAAAAGAGTGTGTCTGCCTCCCGAACAGTGTTAGGTAGATTGTTCCAGAGTTTGGGTGCTAAATAGGAAAACGATCTCCCGCCTGCAGCTGATTTTGATATTCTAGGTATTATCAAATGGCCAGAGTTTTGAGATCGCAGCGGACGTGAAGGACTAAAGTGTGATAAAAGTTCACTCAAATAATGAGGTGACAAACCAGGGCCTTATAGGTAATTAGCAAGAACTTAAAATGTATACGATGTTTAATAGGGAGCCAGTGCAGTGTTGACAGAACCGGGCTAATATGGTCATACTTCCTGGTTCTAGTAAGAACTCTAGCTGCTGCATTTTGAACCAGCTGGAGTTTGTTTATTAAACGTGCAGAGAAACTACCCAATAAAGCATTACAATAATCTAACCTCGAGGTCATGAATGCATGAATGAATGTTTCTGCATTTGACATTGAGAGCATAGGTTGTAACTTAGATATATTTTTAAGATGGAAATATGCAGTTTTACAAATGCTAGAAACATGTTTTTCGAAAGAAAGATTGCTATCAAAAAGTACGCCTAGGTTCCTTGCTGATGACGAAGAATTTACAGAGCAGCCATCAAGTATTGGACAGTGATCTAGGTTATTACGTGCAAAAGTTTTTGGTCCAATAATTAACACCTGTTTTTTCAGAATTTAGCAGTAAGAAATTGCTAGTCATCCAGTTTTTCATATCAACTATACATTCGGTTAGTTTTGCAAATTGGTATGTTTCATCGGGTCGAAATTTAGAACTGAGTATCGTCAGCATAAGAGTGAAAGCTAACACCATGTTTCCTAATGATGGTAGTTCTATAGGAACTACCAGTGATCTAAGTGTACGCTGATTGGCCAAACGCATATGAAACACCGGCTACCCAGAATTTTTAAATAGCAGTGTAAATATATTTACTCCACGAACATGGAAAGCACGGCATTTACCTGTGGTCTGCGGCGTTGTGTTCTTTTCTCAGCCTCGATGACAATCTGTCCCTGGCCCAAACATCTGTCCCCACTATCTTCAAAACCTCCACCATCGTACCAGTACCGAAACACTCCACTGCCTCGGTCCCTAACGACTTCTGTCCTGTTGCACTCACCCCCATCATTGCCAAGTGTTTTGAGAAACTGGTTGAATCCCACTTAAATTCCTGTCTCCCTGCTACACTAGACCCATTCCAATTTGCCTATCGCCACAATAGGTCAACAGAGGACGCCATCTCAACAGCACTTCACTCTGCCCTCACCCACCTGGACAGTCAAAACACACATGTGAGAATGCTGTTCATAGATTTCAGTTCTGCATTTAATACTGTAATCCCCTCCAAGCTGATCTCCAAGCTCAGCCAGCTTGGAATCAGCACACCCATCTGCAATTGGATTCTAGATTTTCTGACTAACAGACCTCAGTCTGTCAAGTTAGATAACCTCTCCTCCTCCATCATCACCCTGAACACCGGCGTGCCACAGGGCTGCGTACTGAGCCCTCTCCTGTACTCCCTCTTCACCCATGACTGTGTTCCTGTTTATGGCTCCAACACCATAATCAAATTTGCAGATGACACCACGGTGGTAGGTCTGATCAAAGATGACGAGGAGTCAGCCTACAGGGATGAGGTGCAGCACCTGGCTGTGTGGTGTGCCACCAACAATCTAGAACTAATCACCCAGAAGACAAAGGAGATCATTGTGGACTTCAGGCGGACTAGGAGTCATGCACACACACCCATCTACATCAACGGAGCTGTAGTGGAGCGTGTGTCGAGTTTCAAGTTCCTTGGCATCCACATCTCTGATGACCTCACCTGGTCCCATAACACCTCCACTCTGGTCAAAAAGGCACAGCAGCACCTTTACTTCTTAAGGAGCCTTAAGAAAGTTCACCTGAATCCCAGGATCCTTGTGGAATTCTACCGCTGTACCATTGAGAGCATACTCACGAACTGCATCTCAGTATGGTACAGCAACTGCTCCGCATCTGACCGCAAAGCACTCCAGCGGGTGGTGAAAACTGCTCAACGGATCACCGGCACCCAGTTAACTTCCATTGAGAACATTTATTATAAGCGCTGTCTGGGCAGGGCAAGAAACATCATCAAGGATGCCTCTCACCCTAACCATGGACTTTTCACCCTCCTTCCATCCAGCAGGCGTTACAGGTGCCTACGCTCTCGCACTAGTAGGCTCAGGAAGAGCTTCTTCCCCGAGGCTGTGACACTTCTGAACGCCACACCACCAATCTAACCTGCACCTGCTTATTACTGCACTGGTCACAGTACTTTACACACATGCATTTGCACTACTCATATTTTGCACAGACTGCACATTGTTAAAGTTATTACACTATAAACTGTCTAAAGTTGTTACTGTACAAAGCACAAAATATTGCACTACTGTTATTTTGCATAGAATACATTATTTTATCAATACTTGGCACACTCATCCAGCTGTATTTATTACCACTGTTCTCACGTCTCTGCTGTTCATAATGTGTATATATAATCTACATTGCTCTGTTCATAATGTACATACAATCCCTACATTGCATTCCTATTTATATTCTGTATATACTCTGCTCAATACTGTATATAGCAATTCCACTGTACATTCTGTAAATCATATCTTCACTTACTCTGCACTTATATGTATATAAAACACTATATTCTTGCACTTCTGGTTAGATGCTAACTGCATTTCATTAGCTCTGTACTTGTACTCTGCATAATGACAATAAAGTTGAATCTAATCTAATCAAAACCTTTTTTTCCTGCTGATATGACTACATTGTTGAGTCTATATATCTGTCAATATCAGCAGGTGAGAATAGTCTATATTCGTCATTCAAAAAGAGACTGCACATACTGTATACAAACTGTAAACAAAGCAGTGCTTGCTTACCAATTTGAATATGAATCATGTTGATGACTTTGTTCATTCCAGATGACTCATGTTGTTACGATGGTATTCATGTACTGAAATTCTCAGGTAAGATGATATGAAATTACAACAGCCTTTTGTCTGCGCCATCTGAAATTCTTTGCATGCATTCATCACTTTTGCTTTTATGCTCATGCACTAATGTAACATGTTCCCTAAACTGAACAGCCAATCAGAGTTTTCTCTCTCACCATCGGTGTCATGTGATTCAGCATGCTCAGTGTTGACGGCCTGACTTCGTTTTGGTGTGTCAGAGCGCTTAAGGTTCAACATGGTTCAGACATCTTAAGTCAAGGATGGGCCTGAGATTCACTGTGGGCAGCTGGAGCCTTCTCTACAGCACACTTTGCTAGTAAACACTCTACTTTGGACTGAAGGATTATATAACATCTTAAAGATGAATTCGACCAATTATAATACATTAAAGAAAAACAAAGTTCTAGTTCATTCATGCCATTTGGCGTCAGCGATTTAGGTTTATGATGCTTCCAAAATGCTTCCCGTTTCAATATTTCTTTATTTATATTACCTCCTCGATGTGACCCAAAAACCTCTTCTATTCCTATACATTCCAATTGCTTGATGTTGTGTCTTATATAGGTTATATCTTGTCGTCGTATACTCGATTTATGTTCACTAACTCGTAATTTCAACTGACGCCATGGTTTTCCTATATATATATCTTTTGACAGGGACATTTTAACATATAGATCACATTACGAGTTGAACAGGTAATACAAGACGTAATTTTAAGACATTTCCGTGTTACTGGACTCAAACTCTTTACACTTCACTAAATTCCGGCATGCAGCACAGTTTCTGCACGGGAAACAGCCTTGTATATATGTAGTCTTTTTTCTTCTTATTACATCTGAATTTACCATCATATCTGATAGATTTTGTGATCTTTTAAAAGTAAACAATGGGCGATATTTAAATTTATCATTTAAAGGTTCGATTTTATTGTATTACTGTGCCATTGTATGTCAATGAACTATTTACTGAAAAATTGCTTTGTTTTTTTATTGGGTCTATTTATTTTAAAAAGATCATGTATATTCGGTTTGTTCACCTTATCCAATGTATTCTATAACCAACTTTGTGGATACTCTTTAGAATGAAATCGTTGAAATAGCAGTTTTACCTGTTCCTTGAATTCATGTTCAGTACTACAATTACGTTTTAACCTATGTAACTGACTGATCGGTTTATATCGTTGGACAGTGCCAAACAGTGTCTGCAGCGGCCGTAGGTTGGATGCACATGGATGTAACATATGATGTTGTCAACAGGGGTTCGAGTCCGTCTTTTGCTGAACTCACTTTTCTTCCTTTTACATATCACGTATCAGAATATCAGAAATCACATCAGAAAAGTGGAAATAATCGGCCTATTGAGTGTTTAAAAATGCATGAATTGGGTAGGTGTAATGTTACTACAGTACCATTGTAAATATGAATTTGTGGTTGGAAAAGTATTCTTTGTCACACAGTGGTTCTCCTGTTTTCCGCATCAGTGTCAGCACTACATCCATTTGCATTACTCTCCAACCTACACCACTGCAGATGCTTTATTTGGTGTGATTATTCCCCGCATTTTAATTCAACTTTTTTCTTGTAATTTAATGAGTTCATTCTCAATTTTATTTCGACTTTTTTTCTCAAAATTTAACAAGCTTTTTTCTTGAAATTTAACAACTTTGACCTCAAAATGTTTTTAAATATATTATTATTGCTTGGCCCTAATCCTCTTCTGTAAAAAACAAAAAAAAACTAAATGAATTCTATTTTAAATACAGTAAAATAAAATGTACGTCACTTAAAAAGCCTTGAAAACCCTATTCAAAAATGCATTATTGTTCCTCAAAACGAAGCAGATGGAGTTTTTAAACCAAAGGGAATTACAAATGAATAAAACAACAAGCAATTCATTAATGGGGCAACTATATGAGAAATTTTCTACCACTGTCCACAACAGTACATATTAGAACATGGAGGGATATAAGAAACAGTGAAAGCATATAAGATTTGCATGGAAGCAGGATGCAGTGTTCACGGAAGAGTTTACCATTGATAAGAGATTTACCATGATTGAGCATCTGATTTGTTTAACAAAAAAGGTGTCACATGCATGCAACAGTTACCTCTTCACCTTTGAGAAAAACTGAGAATTCATTGCACAGACAGAATCTGAATTAAAAAGACAAACTAGTTTCGGGAAAACAATAGGTCAATAATTGACTGTGCTCTACTAATGAACAGTAAGAACGAAAGAAAATACAGTATTGACCCGAATATAAGATGACCCTGATTATAAGACGACCCCCCCTTTTTCCAGATGTATCTTTTGGAAAAAGGCTTTTTGAGCACCAATTCTTCATCAAAAACACACCGGGAAGATAAGACTGCAACTTCATTCACTTTGTAAAACAGTATTGAAATGACCTTCTTTTGATATCCTAAATAATGATGTATAGTATGTTACCATAACTTGCATCATGCTGTTTAATACATTTCGGTTTAATATTGCACAAATCCTCCAGACCCCCATAAACATGCAAATAAGGTGTCAGACGAGACAAAGAAAAATTTTCCCACTCAAAACTAAAGACACTTCAGAGATATGAAGGATGCAACTTTGGGAAATAACCAAATGTATAGGTAATATTTAACCCTGCTGTTAACCAAAGTTCATTTCAAACTTTGACTGGGTTCACATGAATAGCCCAGAACATGGCAAAAACACAGCACTTGGATCAAACCAACCCACTGTTTTCTGTCTCATAGTCACATATTTTAATTACTGATAGCCAGGAGTGCAAGCACAAAACCTACAACTGGTAACTTACAGTACATTAAAACACAAAAACCCCAAATACATTACACAAAGCAAAAGGAAGATTGTAATTGTTGTATCATTTTCAATTAAAAAACAATCCAATAGTTGTATGGCTGACATGGGAAGACTGGGATTTCCTTGTGTATTAGATGCAGGGCTTTGTTCAGATGTTGCTCAGTTTGTGCAGATTGTTAATCTGTTTTAGCAAATTGTTAAACTTGTTACTCAGAATAACAACTATCAATTGCAGAAAATCCCTCTAAGCCTCTGGTATTGTTTATTTACAACCCCAATTCCAGAGAAGCCGAGACATTTCGTAAAATGCATTAAAATCAAGAATCTGTTATTTGTTCATTCTCTTTAACTTTTATTTAATTGACAAAAGAACAAAGAAAAGATTTCCGAAGGCTTCACGTAAATTTAGATTTTGATGGCTGCAACACACTCCAAAAAGTTGGGAAAGAGGCAAAAATAAAAGTGAAAAGGTTATAGAATATCCACGTTAAAGTGTTCTGAAACAATTCACAGTAAGCAGATGAATTGGTAACATGTCAAGGCATCATGTTTGGGTATAAAAGAAGCATCTGGATCATGGCTCATCACTTTGTGCCAAATTTCAGGAGAGAAGTGTCAAACAAATCAAAAATCACATTTTGCCATGTAAAATTGTAAAGAATTTAGGTCTTTCACCAAGTATCATTCAGATTCAAGGAATCCAGTACACGCAGGGCAAGACAGGAAACCATGGAAACCAGGAAAGGCATAAGAAACCATCATGCTGCGGTGTTAAATATAGCCACATGGGCTCAGGAGTACTTCAGAAAACCACTGTCATTTACCACAAGCTGCTGTGCATCAAGAAATGCAACTTGAATATCTGTTACTCTAGGAGAAAGCTATACATCAATTCTATGCAGCGATGCTGCCGGGTTCTCTGGGCCAGAGCTCATCTCAGATAGTCAAAAAGACGGTGAAAATGTGTGCTGTACTCAGACGAGTCCACATTTCAACTTGTTTCCGCGAAAATATGGATTTCAAGTTCTCAGTCCCAAAGACCAAAGGGACCATCCAGACTTTTGTCAGTGACAGATGCAAAAGCAAACATCTGTCATGGTTTGGGGCAGCAAAGCAAATAGCATGGGTGACTGGCATATGTCCGAAGGTACTACTGACATGGAGGCATATATTTGAATTGTACACTGCCATCAAGATGATGTCTTTCATAGGAAGTCCATGGTTAATTATATCAAGACAATGCCAGCTTTCTTTCTGCATGTGCTACAACAGCGTGGTTCGTAGACTCAGAGTGAATGTGCTAGACTGGCCTGCCTGCAGTCCAGATCCGACTCCTATTGAAAATGAATGACCAGTCATGAAAAGGAGAATCAGACAACGACGATCACAGACTGTTGAGTTTTTGAAGTCTTGTATCAAGAGAGACTGGACAAACATTTTGCTTGCAAAACTTTAACAATTAATATCCTCAATTCCCAAACAATGAAACTGTGTCACATCAACCTTCCTTTTAATTACACAGTGTTAAACGTGCCTCTTTCCCAACTATTTTGGAGTGTGTTGCAGCCATTAAAATCTAAATTTCTTCATATTTTCAAAATACATTTTGACAACTTTGGAATTTTTTTCTTTGTACTTTTGTCAATTAAATAAAAGTTAAAGAAAATGAACAAATCACAGATTCTTGATTTGATTGGATTCTACAAAACGTCCCAACTTCTCTGGAACTGGGGTTGTACAAAAGTACTTGAGATTAAACAGAGGTTTAGCTAGGTGACAATCTGGGGTGCGTTTCCCAAAAGCAACCATGGATGCAAATTCTGTCGTTACCAATAGAGTTCAATGGAACTTTTTATTTGAAGTCACCCTTATGGTTATTGGAGTTTCCTTTAGTCGAACACTTGACTCTTTGTTAAATAAACTCTCATTAATTGCAATAGCACTTTACTAAAAGCACTTGTGCATTATTACAGAAACTGATTGAAGGTGAAACAGATCAGCTGAAGTTAAATGTTTGACTGTGATACATAGATAACAAGTTATAACAATTAATTATCATTAACTGCAACACTTCTTGTATTGTACTTCACTTCTCAATACTTTGGAAAGTGCTAATTTTGACAAAAAAACAACTCAAGTGTGAGTACAACAATGTCTTTTACAACAATGTAGTTTTTAATTTATTTTATTTAAACAAGAACCCCAATAGTCTGTGTCTGCATATACTAACTGTCAAGTTATGTAGTGTTTCTTCTCAGCCTCAATGTCTGCCCAAACTTGAAAAAGCCATCAATCAACTTCAGAGGGTGCATGGAATAACTCAAAACATCTGATTCCTCATCATCGAAGCAATTTATTGAAAATCTTTCAGCAACAACTTGATCTTCCTTTGCTTATTTTCAGAATTTAATTCAGATGCTTAGCTCAGATGCTTAGCTTAATAACCTATACAGAGAGAATATACAAATATGAGTCACTACACACAGTAATGTGATCATTTAAGGATGTTAAACATTGAAATTACAACCAGCGTTACTAAAATACTCACAAATCACAAAGTACAAAATACATAGCGGTTCAACAGCAACACTAAATCAAATGCATTTACTACACATGGAAAATTAGCATATTGGATGCTAAACGCGCTAACTTTAACAAACAACTTGCAAGACATTCACAATTGGTCTTTTAAACAATCTGTAGTTGATGGAACACATTGTGGCTTTTCCCAGCTGTCTCTGAACAAACTGAGCATGTGGTTTTCTCCAAACTCAGTGGCTACATCCGTGCATGCTTTAGCAATCTTTCAACACCAACTTGGGTATGAGAAGCACATTCACGTTTCCAACAGAGATCCCTCTGCACACTGATAATCAAACAAGCACACCTGGTTCTATGTAACATGTGAAGTTTCAATGGCCAATCAGCTTCCTTGTTTCTTCCAGGTTGCTCTATGTGCCCACAACCAATAGTATTCATTAATTTTGATCTCAAATCAAACTCATTTCATCTGATAGATTTTTTCTGTATTTAACAATGATGAATATTGTTTTTATTTTTATTTTCTTTAAAACCACAAATTCAAGTTTAGCTCAGGTCCGTGTACATTGACCGTGTCATTCAAGTTTTGATTCGGTATTGAAAAACAAAAAATCGAATTACGATGACTTATTCTTTTTTTTATTAAATATTGAAAACAAAAAAAAAATTCAAAAACGCTGTTTTATTGTTTCAGGACACAATGAGAAAATGGGTTGTTTGTTAATTTTTCTCTATTCGTTTAATTATAGTTAGTGTGGTAATCAAAATGTCATAATACCAAGCATGTGCACATTTTCATTATAACAACTAACCTAACCTGGAAGTGAAGGTCTTTTCTTGGGGGAAAATGTCCAGTATTGAGCCATATGCGCAAGTGATTTCTAATATGATACAAACAGGAGCAACATTTTCAGAGATCTCAGACAGTCTAGTTCAACATGGTGCTGGTCGCGGTTGTTCTGCAGTGAGTATCCGAAGATTTTGTGCACAGCACAACATTGTAAGAAGAGGGCATGTATCGGACTCCCATTTAGAACTGGCAAAAGCTAATGCCATAAGTGAGGTAAGGATAAAATTTCAAAATTTCATTGTTTTGGTTAAACAGTTAAACTTAACCCTGTTCTTCAGAAATGTTCTCCAGGTCCTAGACCTTATAGTGATTGTGACGGATATTGACTACTACAAAAGCTGATCATACGGTTCAAAAACATCATGTTTTCACATCAGCAGTTTAAACTGTAACTACTTTGTTCTTCTGTTTCCACAATTACAGAACCACACAGTTGAAAGGATGTGGCCAGAGATAAATTATAGGGTTAACTATCCACTCAAGACAGCACTAGTAGAGCTAGTGGACCAGGAATTGTTGGACATGGAGGACAACCTTGTCAGATACGGTGTCTCCAGCTTCACATGCCAGTTATGTCACCTTGGCATCAGTAGAGTTGTACAGGCTTGGAATGAACACAGGATTCCAGGTATACTGAAAGAACAATTCAGTGTTTGGAAGTGATCCCTTTTCTTCAGGGAGACAAAGAGAATGTGTGGAACACCACTTTGCAGAACTGCACCCAGATATAGAAATATGCTACAACAATACTGTGAACGGTGACTTCTCATACTTTAAACTAGCTCTGCTGGATCTCATTGAAACAACGAAAAGATACACAACTTGAACCATAAATAACAGAAAAATTAGAGAAACAACATTTGTTTAGAGTTTAGTCAACAGAAACTATGTCTTTCAGAACAGACAATGCATCAGAAAGGCCTGTGAGTTCATAGACATTGGCGCACTCTTGTCTACATTTAAGACACTGGCTAGAAGTTTCATGCCATTGAAGCACACATACTTTGCTTCCCACAATGCTTCGGCAACAGACTGCAAACATTGGCTCCTGGAAGGGTCCTGTGAAATAAGAGATTCAATAAAGTTACTAATTTTGTCTGGTTAAATGTTCCAGTATTTCCCCACTCTTAATAAAGTTGACTCCTAAAATATAACAAATTTGAAAAAAATAAATGAAAACAGCTGCTTTGTGCAATAGAATCAACAACTGAACTATTCTTTTTCCATGATTCTTATGGTATTCAATTCGGCAAGTATAAAACAACTGCTATAATACCTGAAGAATACACTTTTATGCAAAACATTGGATTGTGTTAAAATGAGTTGGGGTGCAAACCTTTGGGATTTATTACACTTCTGGGATGCAAACGGGTTTAATCCGTTATCAACTAAAAAACGTTACCTGGTTTCACTGTCAGTTTCACCACATTTCACTACAGATTTATGAAAAGTTCTCTTTTTATATTTTTTATGGTTTTAATACTTATTATTATCTAATGAAATGACCAGCATTGCCATTTTTCATAATCACCTGAGCTCCACCTTCTTCCCCTTTCATTCTGGGAAAAAGTTTCAGCAGTTACACATATGACAGAGAATTTGCATTGGCTTTTACCTCAGAAGACTGAACAGAGTAAAGCACAGAAAACCAGCTGAAGAGAGGATTTCACCCCCCTGGTAAAGCAGTAAATATACTTACACTACATCTGAATACCTTTATACAAATATGTATGTATATAAAACTAAAATGTTAATAATGAATCAATTTCCTTAATAATGAATCGATTTGGTAATAAGGGGATGTATAATGGCTAGTGGGACACTTATATAAGTGTCTTTGGAATAGAGCATCTGCTAAATACCTTAAATATAAATGATATAGACCAGTTTAAACATGAGCTGTTTCTTTTAAAGTATATTCCATGTTTTCAGTGTCTAACAGATTTATTGTAGTTAATAACTGTAAGTCTACTGATGGTAATAACTACTATGGTATAACTGAAAATCTATTTTATAATCATATCATTTACATGGTTTGATTCACTATGATTTTGTGCAGGTCAATCCTGAAACGAGAATGTCGACTGCCATACCCATGAATTCTTATATCATCCAGCTGCAAGCACCAATACAAACAACAGCAGCTGGGACTGCCACAAATGCTCCTGCGCCTGTTTATGTCCAACAGGAAGCAGGACTTCCACTTTTTCATGGACTTCGGGCATTTCTAAAAGGCCAACCAAAGGCCCTTGGGGTGAGACATTTTTCAGAAACCCAAATAATTGTTTTTTATTTGTGCATGTTAGTGCGAGGGAAGAAATGTACATGAATCAATTCTAAAGAAGGAGGGGTAAACACATTGATAGTTTGCTTCTAAAACATTGTACATTTAAAAAAAATTCTCTCTAAACGATAAACCTTATCTTATGTTTGTGTCTTTACTGCATTGTCATCAAGAGCTGACATAATATACAGTATATATATATATATATACACACACAGTGCCCTCCAAAAGTATTGGAACAGTAAAGACAAAATTGGTCTGTTGGCTGTGGATTCAAGACATTTACAAATATGATTAAAAGATGAATATGAGACAAAACTACAGAATGTCACATTTTATTGTTGGGTGATTCAGAAGTTCAGCACTTTTAGAGTTCATCCCTCTATCTGATGTGAGCATAAGTATTGGAACAGTTGCCTCACAGGTCTTTCTAAGTGATCAACTGTGTCCTGTTGCATTAATTCTTCAGATATTAAAAGCAGGGAATGTGTCGTATCAGTTATATCCATTACTTCTGTATTCTGAATCTTGCATTCGATGATGACACACACAAACCAGGATGAAGACTACGGAGCTGACTTTGAGAGAAAAGCAATCAATTTGGATGCTAAAAGAAAAGAGGAAGTCGATTAGAGCTCTAGCAAAAACAAAGGGCATGGAGAAATCAAGAGTTTGGAAACCACCAGCGACACCAACAACGACCTGATCGGCTGAGAAAACAACAAATCATAAAAGCTGTGAAAATGAACCCTAAAAGACCTGTCTGTAAAATCACCAACAACTTCCAGAAAGTTTGTATGCGGATGATACAAACCTATGAGAGTGGGAGAGAATAATGGTTTGAATTTTCTATTTGCATGTCATGAGGAGGTTAAGAGCTGGATGACTCAAAATCTGCTTCAGTTGAACCAGAGTAAAACTGAGTCCTGCCAGACCACTATTTCAAGCTTGCAATTAGTTCAGAATGCAGCAGCTAGGCTGCTAGTGGGTGCTAAGAAAAGTCATCATATCTCTCCTATTTTAGCTTCTCTCAAGTGGCCGCCAGTGAACTACAGGATAAAATATAAAACTCTTTTATATGTTTTTAAAGCAGTGCATGGGACGGCACCCCTGCTGACGTGTCTGAGCTCATTATTGTTCGTCAAGCACCTAGGTCTCTAAGATCCAATCATAAGTTATTGCTTACTGTCCCTGGTACTCATTTAAAGTTAAAAGGGGATCAGGCCTTTGCTGTTGCAGGGCCGAAGCTCTGGAATAGTCATCCTCAGGTACTTAAAGAGGTCTCATCTTTAAATGCTTTTAAAGTTGAAGTCAAAAACTTCTTGTCTTTAGCCTTTGAGAGGCTGGGCTAGTCTTTGCTGTTTAGTAGAATGTGTGTTGTCTTAAGTTGTGTGTTTCAATGAGTGTTTCTTGATTGCTTTTTATTTGGTAAAACATGTATGTGTTGAATCACCCAATAATAAAATGTGACATTCTGTAGTTTTGTCTCATATTCATTTTTTAATCATATTTGCAGTCTTGCAAATGACTCCACAGCCAACAGAGCCAATTTCCATAACTACAGCTGCCAAAAAATTGTATTGTACATTTAATACAGTATAAAAGATTCTTCTGTGCTATTTAGTATGTGCATTGTTCTTGTCCTACACAGACTGTCCAGATAATGATTGGTCTGATGACTCTCCTGTTTGGCATCGTGTCTACAGTTCATGCAGAATCCATCTTTGTCTTTCTCGGTGTTCCTTACTGGGGATCTATCTTTGTAAGGAATTATACACTTTAGTGTTCTGTCTTTTATAATATAAGCTACAGTAAGTAGTCAACCAAAAATGCCTATTACCGCCATGTGTACCTCCACCGCAAGGACATGACAGTAAATACAACCGTTTGAGAAATCAACACCGGGTGGTGCAAAGAGACAGCTGTCAGCATTGCTCAGAACTGAACTACTCCTTTATAAATTAAGATAAAATAATGAACTAAATTACTGGCAGCAATAATAAAATCAATAATAATGTATCATTCTAATATCTAATCATAACTAGTTACAGTTTGTTTTACTGGTACAGTGAAATATTACAGTGACGGTAGTGCTTGAAGTGTGTTTACTTTTTATTGTATTGGTGTGCAGTTATACCATAAAATAAATAGAAAATATGGATCATAATGGGAACATTATGAGTGTCTTTTCTAACGCATTGATTTATTTATTTCATCAACATTGTGACCACATTAACTACTTATGTCACATAAACATTTAAAATTTACAATAATTCACTGATGCATTTCAACAAGTCTTTGACATATTTATTCGTTACACTTATTCGGACACTTATGTCCTTTTTTTGACATCTATTCTCTTACAGAGCCCTGCAAAAGACACCCCACCCCCCAAAAAAACCTGAAACTGAAAAAAGGGCTATACATTTGCAGTGTAGGTCTACAAAAAGTCTGAGGACAGTTGAAAGGGATAGGTCACCCAAAAATGTACAACCGTAATTTTACATTCAGATCAAAGCGTAAACAGCGTATCCACGTCCATACGTATGTGATACTCTCCAAAGTAGGGTGATGCGGAGGAGACGAATTGTTAAATAAAGTCTGTTTTCCTCATGCACAAAAAGTATTCTTGTAGCTTTGTAGAATTACGGTTGAACCACTGATGTCACACGGATTATTTTAACGATATCCTTGCTACGTTTCTGGACTTTGATCGTGTTAGGATCCTTGCTATTTATGGGAGGGTCAGAAAGCTCTCAGATTTCATTAAACATATCTTAATTTGTGTTTTGAAGATGAACGAACGTCTTATGGGTTTGGAACAACATGAGGGTGAGTAATTAATGACAGAATTAAAATTTTTGGGTGAACTACCCCTTTTAAACGTATTAATTTTTGCTGGTTACAAAGTTCAGTGATTGTGTTCCCTGTGTGATTTGATGCATAAATGAGGATTGCAAAATCTGATCTGAAGCCAATATGTCATTTCTTCGTACAGTTTTGGTGTGCATGTGGTTAGGGGAACACAACACAAACTAACAGTTTCGTCATTTAATGATATCCATGTCATTGCATCACATTTACACACATTTCTCTGAATGACAACTTCAAAGTATACTTCCATACACAGAGATAAAGTACAGTACAATGTGTCAGAATATAAATGTAATCATGGTTCCCCGAGAGGTGGAACGAGACACTGCATGTGCTGACGCTATGGGGAACGCAATCAAGCAAGTGTCTTAAACGCAACAATCTTATGATACACATTGCGGTAAAAAGCTCATTCTGGTTGAGTACCATCTGTAAATATTCCAACAATAGTCTCAATATTTGCTCTTCTCTCTCCTCTCAGTACATTATTGCAGGCTCACTCTGCATTGCTGCAGAAAACAAAGTTAATTCACGCTCCAGTTTGTGTTTGGTATGTATGCAACACTTGTTATTTTTAGGGGTCCAAGCACCTGAAGCGCTGAAACACTATTGTTTGTACTGATTTTCTGTAATGATTTCTGATTTTTCCTTTCTGAAAATTAAAGACATGCACCAAATTTGGCACAAATCCGCCATGTTTGTAGTTTTATTTTTTATGCTGAACCGAATTCGTCACCAAAGCGCAATGGATTGTGGGCAATATTTGCCCTTAGAGCTGGGGTTCCCAATCCTGCTCCTGGCGATCGACTGTCCTGCAAAGTTCAGCTCCAACTCTAATTAAACACACCTGAAGCAACTAATTAAGGTCTTCAGGATCGCTTGACAATTAAAGGCAGGGGTGTTTGATTAGAGATGGAGCTGAACTTTGCAGGACAGTCGATCACCAGGAACAGATTGGGCACCTCTGCCTTAAGAGTGTGCATGGATCTACCTGAAATAGCACACCATCCAGGGACTTTTACACTCCCAGTCACCTGAGTTCCCTAGTTAATTTCCTCGATTGTTAATTAGTTCCACACAGAGTTTCAATTCTGGTAATCATCCCGTGTATTTAAACCCTTAGTTTCCCTTAGTTCTTTTACAATCACCTACGCATGACAGTTATGAGGCCAGACATATTATAAACCTTATAAACATTGTGGTATCTTGCAGTATAATTAAAAAGTAAAGCAGACGAGACAGGAGTAGCAAACACTCAGCATGTTTACTCAACTTCCAACTACATAGATTTTTTGACATCAGCATTGCTGTAACCTAAACTTTCAGTGAAAGTTGTCTGGATTTTGCTGAAAAAACACATTATTAAAAAAAAAATGCATTGCAGTTGTATCACTAAATAATCGACATAAGGCATTGGTGCTTGGACCCTGATGAATATTTTATTTATGTATGTCAAGTAGTTTATTTTTATTGCACTCCATATACTTTAACAGCATGTTAAATAATGTTATGCTGGTTTTCTGCCTATAGGTGAGCGGTTCACTTGGAATGAACATTTTCAGTGCTATAAGTGCAGGCTTTGCTCTTATTATAATTTTACAGGATTTGGTTGTAGGACCACGCCGCACTTGCCTGTACACTTCCTACTACAACAACAACACTTACTATTATGACTGTTACTATAACTATAATTATGTTACAGTAAAGTATGAGGTATGTCATAAGCTTTTAAATTCATATTTATATTTACAGTAAGATCACTGTGTGGTCAGTACACTTGTCAAAATTCAAGCTTTATCTGCACTCATCTGTCTTTTCCCCAACATTTCAGAAGTAGTTTATAGATCTCTTACTATTATTTATCATTTACAGTGCATGAAAATATTGACATTATACATTAATTGTACTCGTCCAGTTTGATCAATAAATATATTACCACATCAAATAATAGATTCTTGACTGCTGAGAAGCCAATGTAGCTGTTTGATTACTAATTATCAATTATTTTGTTATTATTATTACCTGTGCTAATGATGATTTTTCTCTCAGACTCTCTTTAAGGGAATCAGTGGTGTATTGCTGTTATTCACCCTCCTTCAGTTTATCATCTCCATCAGTCTGTCAGCATTTGCTTGTAGAGTCTCCTGTTGCTGTCCTCCTCCTCATCCTCCTCTTCCTCCTCCTCCTCCTCCTCCTCCTCCTCGGGTGAGTGATGCATCAAGTCAGCTGAACCCCTCAGATATGTATATACACGGATATATCTACACACTTGGGTTCACGCTTTACAAGAACCAACAGACATTACAAAAACTTGCCTTAAATTCTTCACTCTTAAAATGTTCAAACCCTCAAGCTTGAATGTATGAATTATGTTAAATAATTTTCATAAATCCGGATGAAATATTTCCCTCTATCTTTCTCGCCTTCCCTTGCTAGCTTGTACTTATTTGAACAATGACTGAGACTTGGTGTTACGAGCACTTCCTCTGTCTGATTGCCTCTTCAAGATTAATCGCTTTTTGTATTCCCCAATTGTAAGTCGTTTTGGATAAAAGCGTCTGCCAAATGACTAAATGTAAATGAAAGCATGTTTCCACACCGGGACATTTCAGAATGATTTCTGTCTTTTGCTTTTTTCAATTCCTTTTGAAGTCTATACACCTGTAATACTGGAATTGTTTGCCAGTTTTACTGCATTTATACCATGTGTAAAACATTATAATTATGTCATTTGATCCACAAGTTTTAACTCCACAGCCCCCTCATTTCAGGCCCAATCATGTCCATGATCTTAAAAGCTCAGAGGTAAGAGAGGCTTGTAAATAATGCATTATTTGGCTTTAGTGTTCAGTGTATATGTACTGGAAATGTGTAAAGCACTCAGTATGGGTGCAATAATAGTTTAATAAGCAATCAATAAGTAAGGAAGCTGAGCGTATACTTTTTTTTCCCCTTGCAGATACCTGTGGTCAGCAGCTCTTCCATGAACCAACATAATGAAGAACATCAATACAGTAATTGTGAATAAATATTAATTATAAAAAAAAAAAAGAGGGCAAAGTTTGCTCATGCAGTGTGTGATGGGAGTTTCATGGGACACATGGGTAGTATACTTCAAGTTTATTATTCAAGTATACTTAAGTAAAGTTCAAGTATATTTTTAAGTATACTTTATGTAGTAAGTATACAAATATCAGTGTACTAGTAGTATACTTGTAAGTATACTATTTCAATACTCCTTGGGACTAAATTGGCCCACTTTCTAGTATATAAATGTATCATTTTAAGTATACTTTAAGTATAACAGTAGTAAACTTTGAGTACACAATTAGTTTACATCAATGTTTTTAGCTTGTACTGCAAATATACTAAAAGTGAACATATGTATACTGATAGTTTACTAATTAAATACTTGTAGTAGCATTTTTAGTACACTATGAACTATGGTTTAGTAGTTTTATACTCCAAGTATACTCGTAAGTTTTCTTTAAGTGAACTTTACATCATACTTTATGTATACTACTATGTCCCTATTTAGGAATTAATTTGCATATATTTTGTTATATGAATATCTGAACATGCAAAACATCCAAATAAAGAACAGGGTATCTGCTTGTAAACAAAAACATTTTATCCTAGCTTCATGCATTCTTTCTTTAAACAGTTGAATGTGGGTAAATTTCATAAATAAAAAAAATAAAGAAATATACAACATTTTGAACAAAATGCTGAAAAAAGACTATGAATTGGATTCAGAATCAAAACGTAGATGGAGTCGATCAACACCCCAAAACTTGACACTCATTATAACCTCTTCATTGATTGGCATTTTATTCCATGTCTGTTGTTTCTTTTTCTTCTTCACTTGTTTTTTTTTTTTTTGTGGAAATTCTGTACAGAAAATGTGTACTAGCGCCCCCTATTATATAACAGTGAAAACACGGATTCTAGGAGCACAAGTATAGCTCAAATACATTTAGAATTTTCCTAAGTATAAGTCAAGTATACTTAAAGGATTAGTTCACTTTTAAAAAAACTTTTGCTGATAATTTACTCACCCTCATGTCATCCAAGATGTCCATTCTTTCTTCAGTCGAAAAGAAATTAAGGTTTTTGATGAAAACATTTCTCCATATAATGGACTTCATTGGGACCCAAACGGTTCAAGGTCCAAATGACAGTTTCAGTGCAGCTTCAAAGGGCTTTAAACGATACCAGACGATGAATAAGGGTCTTATCTAGCGAAACGATCGGTCATTTCAAAAAATAAAAATAAAAACGTTTAAGTTTTATAAGCACAAATGCTCGACTTGCTCTGTTCTGTGATGCGCGTTCGTGACGTCACGTAATACGCAATGACGTGGAAAAGGTCACGCTTGACTTAGGCGGAAGTACCGAGTCAGTAGGCTTTTTAATATTAAAACACCCAGGATACGCACACGAAATGGGCATTTTAAACAATAAACTGACACAAAGACATTTGAATATGTGTATATGGTCCTCCTTCCGCACATTTGTAAACACTGACTCGGTACTTCCGCCTAAATTAACCGTGACCTTTTCCACGTAATTGCGTTTACGTGACGTCACGAACGCGCATCACAGAACAGAGCAAGGCGAGCATTTGTGCTTATAAAACTTAAACGTTTTTATTTATTTTTGAAATGACCGATCGTTTCGCTAGATAAGACCCTTATTCATCGTCTGGTATCGTTTAAAGCCCTTTGAAGCTGCACTGAAACTGTCATTTGGACCTTGAACCGTTTGGGTCCCATTGAAGTCCATTATATGGAGAAATGTTTTCATCAAAAACCTTAATTTCTTTTCGACTGAAGAAAGAAAGACATGGACATCTTGGATGACATGGGGGTGAGTAAATTATCAGCAAAAGTTTTTTAAAAGTGAACTAATCCTTTAAATGTCATTTTAAGTATATTTCTGAGAAGTACATAAAAAGTAAACAAAGCATACTTTCTTATTTTTAGTTTAAAAGAAGTATACTAATATCACACTTGAATAAACTTCTTTTTTGTAAGGGACTTTATCAGAAAATAATTGGATTTTTAAAAATGACGTGTGCAAAAAAAAACTATTCAAGATGAGATAAGCTACTTCATGATTTTCTTTCTTTAGTTTCAAGAAAGTTGTGTAATCATCAATGAAACTGGATAGATTGTTTTGAACAACTGTAATTGTTTAATACCATATAATCTGTAAGAATAAAATATACAAAAGGAAATATTTGCTAATTCATTCATTAAAACAGAAAAATGGTGTTTCTTTAACAAGGGTGATAGAACTGTGACATTCACTCCTCAAAATAGCCTTACTTACTTTGCTTTAACAATGGTAAACAGATAAACAATTGGTCAATGGTCGATGAAAAATAGCAAAATTCCACTAAATAAATAAACAAGTGATTCAAATTGAACGTTTGTTTGCAAACATCCAAAGCAAAAGCACTGTAAAAATAACCATGAAACCATACAAATGCCCCTAGATTTGTTTTTTTAAGAAAACAAAAATAACTTTTTTTCCACATTTTCGTCTCTACTGCGCCTACATAATATATTCTGTAAGGATTACAGAACCTCAGACACTTTGGACTTCTGAGATGGACAACACACACACAGTGCATTAACATACAGACATCTGTCTCCACATCCCACTGAGAGAAAATGCGGGAAAACGCCTCTCTGAAATATGCATCAGTTCCTTTTCATCCACTCTTCCCCTCACCCACCCTTCCTTTCACTCAACTCACTCAGAATGGTCAATAGAAGAATGTAATATTCTACATTAATGCAAGTGATATTTACAGTCATGTTTGGTATCATTTGAATTGTCTCAGGGCGACTGGTACAATGGTCTCATTCTTGTAAGAAGTAAACTAAAAGGGAATACAGATCCTAAGAGTTCAGAGATATTTTGCATACTATAGAGGGTGGGTCAGTTCCCAGTGGTTTTCATGCAAATTACCTTCTGTCCCAAAAAGGTGCTAACTTGGCTTGATCAAAGCAAATTCAAATTGTGAGTTCCTGCCTACATTTCAGGGGTGTTGGTCTTGGTTTGAGGTACTTAAGGAAATGTGGCAAAAGGGTCGGGGCGATTTCTGTAGCCAGAAGCCCGTAGTGTGGTATGTCTGAATACTCACACTATGTATTACTATAAAGTCAGGTTTGCATTCTTTACTCATAGATTTATCTTTGAGAATTCTATGTTTTGTATTGATATGATTTGATCTCGTTGAATTGCTGTGGAATTGAGATAATACATACAATATTTACCTGACTGAGAATAAATTGTTACATTTGACCTTATTCTGTTTTACTCTGTAATTATTGACTCTAGTAGATTACGTTGCATCCTTGTTAAAGACATGAGCAACCGAATGAACGAGTAAATATAAAGTCAAGAGTTAACTAGAATAATCAAATATCAGAAGAATACAAATTAGAAATAGACAAGCAATCAATTTGTATTTCAAGCTAAATACGAGGTCATAATAACATGGAGTCAGATTAAATAATAAAATGGAGTCAGATTAGAGTTTAACTTAAATTGAAGAATTTTGCACACTGGAAAGACCGAACACGCAGGAACCCTTCATCCACCATTGGATACCTTCCTTGGACCAGATGGGTGGAGCCTTACAAAGTGGTGACCAGCCTCCGTGATCTCCCTACTCAGGCGAGTGACGTCTTTCCAGCGCGAATTTCGCTTTGATTCTCACTGACTGAGAACATGAGGTTTGAGCTTCTTCTTCCCTGTCTGCAACTGCTGCGGTAAGTTCCTTCATTTTATTTTTGTGTTGAGTGTTGAGGGAAAGCTTTTTGCATCTTACATATAGACACATTTTTAGAACGGGTCGGTATACCCTCTGTTTAATCCGGAGCCGAAAAATCCGGTGGGCAAAAGAATTAGCTGGAAAACATGGCTTTTCAGGGACAGTACAGCAGCAGTGCAGATCAGGAGATCATGGGAATTCACGCTGCGCATATAAAAAATATCCTTCTTCATTTAAACGATAAATGATTAAACCTTACGTGGAAAAACAATGAAATCATATCCTGGTTTTTGTCAGGAGAAAAATTGACATCTAAATCAAAAGATAAAAAACAACAGCTGCCATTGTCTACTTACTTCGGAAAAACGACCTAGAAACATTAGCCGAAAATGAGCGCATAATGGCGAGTCTCAGAGAAATTGAGAAAGCGCGTTCGGATGAATTGCAAAAGCTAAGAGCACAGGTCGAGGCGTTTACATACGAAAGACAAGGTTGGGCAAGGAAAAGTGAAAACATGGCGAAAAAAATAGATGCGCTTCAGGAGAAACTCCAAACCGGCAGTAATTATATATCTGCTCTTGAAGAATGTTGCGACAATGTCGGATTTCCAGTGGCCGCAGTTAAGAAAGCAGCACTGGATGAGACTTTTGATCCTGATAAAAACAGCGATAGTGACGATGATGATGTAGCCACATTAGAGAGTCAAACACGGAGAGAAACTCGTAACCGAGCTCCCGTTCAGAGACATGAACAAAGTCAGCGAAGTCCGATTATAACAAGAGCTAACGTTAAACCCAGCGAAAAGCCCTCCACGTCAGCTAGAGTTGCTGTACTCAAAACCATGACAAACGCGAATGATGAAATAACCACGATTAGCCGCCCATTAACATGTGAAGAGTGTTCAAAACATAAGCAGATCGTGGGAATGATGCCCAAAAGAGGGCCATTCCAACCCTACTGGGAAGCACTGATGTTACAAGCCACAGTGTACAAATTAGAAACTAGGGATGTATGGCAAATCGCACTATTAACCATTCCGGAAGAACTCCGATCAAAATTATCCCCTCAAATGAAATCTGGAGACGTAGTCAAGCGAAACAATAATGAATCTGACGAGGCTATATATGAAAGATTAAAACTGGCGTTGCTAGACTTGAGAGGACCACCAAGCGCGGATTGGGGCAGGATACTAGAAATTAAACAGGGCAGCAATGAGCCGTTTGAAATATACGCCGAACGTCTGTGGGTAACATACAAAGAACATTCCGGTCTAGAAAATGCAAGCCGTGATGACGAACCGTTATTACAACTCATAAAGAACAATGCTGGCACTCCAGTCCAAAATGCATTGTCAAATGGAGTAGATCCAACTGAAAACACGTTCAGAACGATAGTGTGTTGGGGTTCAAGGATAGAACAGGGATACAACAGATGGAAATCTAGAACTTTTAGTTCAGAGAAAGCATGTGCTACTGCTCAAGATAGCGTGCCAGTTTCAGTCCTTAAGGTGATGCAACACCATAATAGCACAGAGTCATGTACCAGAATGCATGGTGTAAAGGAAGATGAGTGGAGATGAGTGGTACCCGGTGGGGTCTTCTGCTGTTGTAGCCCATCCGCCTCAAGGTTGTGCGTGTTGTGGCTTCACAAATGCTTTGCTGCATACCTCGGTTGTAACGAGTGGTTATTTCAGTCAAAGTTGCTCTTCTATCAGCTTGAATCAGTCGGCCCATTCTCTTCTGACCTCTAGCATCAACAAGGCATTTTCGCCCACAGGACCGCCGCATACTGGATGTTTTTCCCTTTTCACACCATTCTTTGTAAACCCTAGAAATGGTTGTTTGTGAAAATCCCAGTAACTGAGCAGATTGTGAAATACTCAGACCGGTCCGTCTGGCACCAACAACCATGCCACGTTCAAAATTGCTTAAATCACCTTTCTTTCCCATTCTGACATTTAGTTTGGAGTTCAGGAGATTGTCTTGACCAGGACCACACCCCTAAATGCATTGAAGCAACTGCCATGTGATTGTTTGATTAGATAATTGCATTAATGAGAAATTGAACAGGTGTTCCTAATAATCCTTTAGGTGAGTGTAAATAACTCAATTATCTTCTGGGGTACTCTCCAAAATGGCGGAAGACAAAACATTATTCTCATAGCTTCATAAAATTACAGTTGAACCACTGATGTCACATAGACTATTTTGTTGATTAATCTTGATACTTTTCTGGGCCTTGAATGTGGTAGTAGCCTTGCTGTCTATGCGAGGGTCAGAGAGCTCTCGAATTTCATAAAAAATATCTTAATTTGTGTTCCAAATATGAAGGAAGGTCTTATGGGTTTGGAACAACATGAGGGTGAGTAATTAATGACAGAATTTTCATTTTTAGGTGAACTATCCCTTTAATTTACAAAAAATTATAATTTGGTAGATGATTTAAAAATTATCGTTAATCACCTATAGGTAGCGTATATAACGTTCTTATAAGTCCACTGCTCGGGAGAGTTTCCAAATACTAAAAATAGCCTAATAAATACATAAAATTATGAACCTGTGTCAATGTGTTTATTTTTGTTGACAGTATTTTAATAGCATTTAATAATTATGAACATAAGCATTATAAAACAAATTAATGATTATAATAACCATTGATGAAACCACAAAGCTGACTCGGAGGAATGTATAATTACAATATAAAGTAATTGTTATTGTTAGTAATATAATTTTCTAAAATAAAGTACATGTAAGTGATGGAGATTTTTTTGCGGCAGTTCCGCACATCACCGTCTGAATTTGTTCATTTTGTTTGCTTTCTCTGATATAGTGCACTCAGCTGCAGTACACTATATAGGGATTAGAGAATGAGTGAACAAGTAAGTGATTTCAGACACAGTGTAGATCTACAGGAACAGGATTGGGCACCCCTGATATACAGAAAAAATATGTTCACCTTTCTGCTCGTCTTCTGCGATCTTTTCATTTTTGTGCCATGCAGACCTTGATCTCAGTGTCTGCAATGCCTTTGTGAACTTTCTTGACATGGTCTGTAAGAAATAACATCAATTATATTAAAATTTGTAAACAAATTTGGAGTTAGCGGCCAAAACGGCCAGTGGTCAGACCCTTTACCACTGCAGTGGTAAAAAATTGCCACCGTCACAGCCCTAGCTATTGAAATCACTTTTGAATTCTCACTCGATTTTCACTTCTGATTTCGTGATCATGCATGTTCTGTGTATAGGAAGTGCATGAGCAATTGAAAGTTTTTGCAACTGACTGTTTTGTGAATTATTCTAAACCTGCTGCTAATTTTTCAAAATATCCTTTTTTGAAAGAAAATTTGCACATTTTGCAAATACATACTGTATTTTCTGGTGCAAAAAACTTGTGCAAACTTTATAAACTAATCTAGAGAAACATACAATATAAGGATCTGAAACTGCACTTTCATGACCGCTATAACAAGCTGATACAATAGCATTTTGCCCAGCGCAAACAATATTCTGGCGCGCTTACCAATTACTAGCTTCACTTTGTCTTGGTCAAGGCTCTTATCTTTTTTCACCAACAATCCCTTTTCGTCCCGTGACGGACCATGTCATCATCTCTTCTAAAGTTTTGGCCTCCATCAGTGCATTCTACATGTGACCATATGCCACAGACGAGCAGACTATAAACTTAAGCCACGAAACTTGCTAACTAGCACATTATTAGGAAAGGCGATTTGCAAAGATTCATAAAAACCCCTTATACTCACTTCTGTAGATGAAGCTGGATCACGAATGATTCGCACGAACATAGACGCATTTAGGCAGATCAGGGATCATCACATTCACTTAAAAAACTAAAGTAACATTAATCCTCTGCGTCATCAGCGGCTCAGATGTCGGGAGTATTCATCTTGGAAATTGATCCAAGATGGCGGCGCGGTCAGACGCAGCGGCTACTCCGGGTCCCAAAGACGGTGCTTTTATGTCTTTTAATGTCGTCTGTTCGTCTCCAAATAGTGTCAGTTTACCGCTAACTCATAAGGAAATCACTCCAAAACACATCTATGATTGCCAAAGTCTTTTGGATATCGGCAACGCATACAAACACCAACTCTCGCCGGCGGCTACTGAGAAGCTACGAGGCCTTTGTTTACTGCTGAAGCCGGACCTCGAGACCACGGCCTCGCCTACTGACGCTACCTGCACAGCAGCGTCGCAAGCGGTGTGAGAGAGGACGGAAGCGCGGAGGTATACAAGCTAGGCTAAGAGCTAACCCCACAAGACCGGCTCTTCCAACACTCATGCTCTCAAACGTTCGCGCTCTGGAAAACAAACTGGACCTAATTCAACTCAGTCGGTCTACACAGCATGAGGCAAGGGATTGTTGTGTGTTTGTTTTCACTGAAACATGGCTAAACGACAACATCCCGGACTCCGCCATTCAGCTGCATGGGCTAAACTGCTACCGAGCAGATAGAGATTCATCACTGTCTGGTAAGACTCGCAGGGGCGGCTTGTGTGTGTATATGAACAAAGAATGGTGTAACAATGCTGCGGTAATATCAAAACACTGTTCATCGCTGATGGAGTTTATGGTTGTGAAGTATCGACCGTTCTATCTGCCGCGAGAGTTCACGGCCATTGTTATTGTCGCGGTTTACATTCCCCCGTGTGCAAACGCTAAGGACGTACTTCGTGAACTGTACAGCGCCATCAGTGAACAACAAACAAATAACCCTGACGGCTTTTTCATCATAGCCGGTGACTTCAACCACGCAAACCTAAAGACAGTTTTACCAAAGTTCTATCAACATGTGAACATTGCAACAAGGGGAAACAACACACTGGACTTTGTTTGTACAACAGAGAAAAACGCATACAAAGCTGAACTCCGCTCCCACCTCGGGTACTCGGACCACATCACTGTTATGCTAATACCAACATACAGACCACTTCTCAAACTCGCCAAACCGGTTCAAAAAGAGATCACAGTATGGCCAGACAATGCCACCTCAGCACTGCAGGACTGCTTCCAGGACACAGACTGGAACATGTTTAAAGAGGCAGCCACTTACAACAACTGAATTCAACTGAAAGCAGAGAAAGTTGAAGTAGAGCATCCTTGAACCGGAAAAAGACTGAACTAGACCGAAAGCAAGAGACAGTAAGACAAAATCTCCTGAATCTGCTGAACGGGTTGTATTTATCTTTCAAGAGTAAAGATAGAAGAGTTCCATGCGTGTGTGATTTCCCTCAGGTTGAAAACGAGCATTAGAACCTAAAACTCTCTTCAGATCAAAACAATTCATTGCCATGAATGTGTGTGTTTGTTTACGCCTTTTGTTTCGTGTTGTTTAGCTTAGTATTGTGTTAGAGTAGTGAAATAAACTTTGATTCTATTAAGAAATCTCATGTCTGTTGCTATGTGATTTTCTAAGTCTAAATTACTTGCCAGATAAGATAACGTTACCTGTGCTCATGAGCTTGATAACTAACTATTTGGTTTGTTTTATCGTTGGCCGTGAATAAGATAAACAAAATTCTTAAGAGATAACGTGCTGATTTTAATGCTTGCTGGACAAGTCGTTAATAAGGTATCGTTAACAAGGTATAAGTTGGACATTCTGATTAATCTCAATTAATCATATAAATATCGAATATTAAGAGTGATTCCCTAAAAGCTAAAGTTAGAACAATGATTCTAATGATTTACTACATCAGGGAAGAAGGCACAGAAAAGGCAATTTGGAAAACAAATGCATGATACTTACTTTGTCTGGAGCTGACGTTCACACACAAAGCGTTGGTATTGATTCCCAACCATATAGGGGACTTTACCGTTTTTTCCCTGGGACATTTCCTTCAAAAATGAAACTTAATCACGGTGTCCTCAGTGGCTCAGATGGAGGGAGTCTATAGAGACTATGTTCGTTGGTGCATCTCATTTTGTTTTCGCAAGAAAACTATCCATATTTAAAACTTTATGAAACGTAATCACTAGTTTCCGCAAACTGTTGTACACATGTACGTGGGAGAGTAGCGTTCAGCAGATGATGTAGGACAATAGCGTAAGCTCTGGTGTGAATATGCTAGTCTCATGAGAACCAAGTTTTGTTTACTGCAAAGGAAGCAAAGTTTCAAATGAAAGACTAATGCAAATGAAAGACACCATGGATTCTTTGAAGTTTCAGGCCATTTTGGCAAAGATTGTGATGTCTTTGGTACACTGTAGCTTGATAATCAATATGCTCTCCTACAGGACAATCAACCCAATGTACACATCCACATCTACTTAGGCTTCGTTCAGGGATTGGTCATAGAATGTTCTTGAGTGGCCTGTTCAGTCTCCAGATTTAAATCTCATTGAAAATATTTGGTGGAATTTGATGAACGCAGTGGCAACGTGAAAACCAGTGACCTGGAAGCTTTTTATGCAAGGAATGGGCTGAGATTGTAGTAGAGAGCTGACAGAAGCTTTTAAGTTTTTTTTTTTTTTTTTAGATTATAAATAAAATATTTCACAACAAATTTGACTTTTGGAGGTTGAATAATTTTGTATGTGAATGTTTAGAGCCATTTTTTCAATGTTCATCAACTTTACATTCTCAGAATCACTCAAATGTGTATTAGGGTTGTTGGCATGACATACAAATTTATATAATTATTATTGTCATATTTAAAATGCAGTAAATGGTTAAACATTTCTTTGTCCTTCATGGACCTGTTGTAAAAGCTGTTGTGTTATTTTTATTTTTTTGAGCCAAATATCAAAATTGTCCAAAGGTGTGACAGCCTCAAGCATAATTCAATAAATTAGGGTAAACATACCTATAAAGCTCACGTACCCATTAAGCACACTTCCATTTTTGAGCTCAGATTATAAAAACAAAAAATAATTTATTACCCTACTTGATGTCTTAACCAACTGATGTGTTTGTTACTATATACCTCCTGTAATTTCAAGTCAATCAGATCATTGCACACGGAGATATGAGTCTCCATGTGTTCACTCTGTCCGGCGGCCATTTTGAAAGCTGTCTAAAAACTTTCACCAAAAGAGGACCCTTAAATGTGCATTTTTTATGTTTAAGCCTTTATTTTGCATAAATTTCACTATTTATTGTAAAATTAAGAGATTAATGTTCAGACTTTTGTATATTATAACCTTGAACATGGATGTAGGAAATAATTACATTAGATCCAAAAGATAGTTTTAGCAACAAAGCGCAGACGCTACAGAACACAGTTAGCTGACTAGCTGTATAAGATTGTGTGCTACACTAACATATTACTTCACAGGCATTACTGGCTTGTACTTTTACTTCCATAATATTATAAATTGACAGTTTATTGCTGGTCTGTCTTTTGCTGCCATTTTTAAAGATTTTATTTTATTTTAAGGTGAGCCTAAAGGGTGCACTACTATGAAAATCACACAGCTTCAGTGTGACATCAATAAGAAAAAGTATAATTTCATATATATTGTTAATAATAGTTGTTCATAGTAAAATATGTATGAACTTAATACTTGACCTAGACTATTTATTTAGCAAAATCCTGTAATTTTAATAAATATTACATGAAATTTATTAAAAATGGTTGCTGCTCCAATTAAACTCAGTGTGCTCTCTTTAAACTCTTCCACATTGAACGTCTATGTAAATACTTCATGAACAGACTTTAAATATTAACTGATGGTTGCCACTTTAAGTTAAGTTAATCGAGTTTCTATGGAATCTGTCAACTCAAATCCACAGACTGGCTCTTATCTTTGGCATCTAGCATCAGCTTCTCCAGACTGTAAATCTGTGGAAAATTGGGGCAAAAATCATGTAGTGTATTGCAGCCTTAAGAGACTATAGTTAACAACCATTTAAAAAGAGGTTTCATAATGAGGCTAGTTTCTGTGTTCATCCCCATGAATTAAATGTTTTATTGGTTTGTTTTATTTGATTTTTTAATTTTACTTAGCTGAACGTGGACTAGTATAGATGTTGATATGTGCTTAGATGACACTTCACTATGATTGATTGACTTGAATGCCTTGTTGCTTGATTTTAGTGTTCTGTTTTTTTTGTGATTGACTTTGTACCTTCGAAAATAATCTTTATTCTTTAAACATTTCCCACGGGGGGGAGAGCGTCCACGCCGGCGGCCACCCCTCACGGGGCGTGTGCGGCCGGCGCGGCTCCGGGGGGTGTCCAGTGCGCGGCGGCGACTCTGGACATGCTCCGGGCCCTTCTCGCGGATCTCCCCAGCTACGGCACGCGTCAGGACCTCCGTCTCGACGCTCCTTCCCCTCCTCCGGGAGGGTGGGGTCCCGGGGCGGGCGGCCACCCCAGTGTGGTGCCTCAGTCGGCACCTAGCAGCCGGCTTAGAACTGGTGCGGACCAGGGGAATCCGACTGTTTAATTAAAATAAAGCATCGCGAAGGCCCGCGGCGGGTGTTGACGCGATGTGATTTCTGCCCAGTGCTCTGAATGTCAAAGTGAAGAAATTCAATGAAGCGCGGGTAAATGGTGGGAGTGGCTATGACTCTGTAAATGGCTCTCCCGCAATGACACCCGGAGAGGGTACAGACAGCGATGCTAAGGGGAACAAAGATATCTGTCAGGCCACCTCCAGTATGCAACCTGAGGATGATGGTGAAAATGTTACCCCAATGAACAAGGAAGAGGAGTGGTGGCGAACACTTCTGAGCAAAGCACTGGAGACTCTCAACGAACAAGGATCGAGGGTGACAAATTGAGGCTACTAGCAAAGGGGATATTGGAAGGGACAACAACGAGGGAGGAAGGAGCGGAACAGTTGGAGGTCATCACCCAGGAGTTTGTGCCGCTAAAGTGGAAACCCGGTGAAAAGAGGAGAGGACCTAGGAAGGAACCTCGCTCGAATAAGCAGGTCAGACGGGCAAGATACGCCCACATACAGAGGCTCTATAAGTTGAAAAGAAAGGATGTAGCCCACTCAATCCTGGAAGGAAAGTGGAGAGAGGCATATAAAGGTCTTTGGGACACAGGCAAGTGACGGCTGGCCCGGGAGAGCATCGCCCCTGGATTCAAGGAACACCAAGTGGGGGCTGTTAGAACCAATTACAGCAATGGATGTCGAAGTGGCTCTCCGATCAATGAAGAATACGTCAGCGGGGATGGACAAACTCTCTGCGCAGGAGATGCTGACATGGCATTTACCCTCACTGGCCGGCCTCCTTAATATCATCTTGGCCACAGAGAGACTCCCTTCATCTCTGGCAACAGCAAGAGTCACATTGATCACGAAGGTGGAAGATTCATCAGGCCTGAGTGATTACAGGCCGATAGCCATCGCTTCGGTGATAGCCCGTGCCCTTCATAAAGTCCTTTCAAAACGGATGAGAGAGCAGTTCGAGTTTTCACCACTCCAGTACGCTTTCTTACAACGTGATGGATGCCTAGAAGCCTCTGCATTGCTGCATGCGGTGCTAAGACACATGAAAAAACGAAACCACTTGCAGTTGCATTCCTCGACGTATCGAAAGCCTTTGATACTGTATCCCATAATGCCATCTTGGGTGCGGCAGAGAAGGCCGGTACCCCCCCACCTATTTTAAGATATCCTCCACCAGCTGTACAAGAATGCTAAACTGCAGCTAGGATGCTTCAGGAGATCACATCAGCTCCGCTGAAGCCGTACCAGAGGACTGAATTGGTACGCAACTTTCTCGTCCCCAAACTTCTCCATGAGCTGGTACTGGGGTGTGCCCATAGGAATACCATCGCCCGTATTGACAGAATGATTCGGAGAGAAATTCGGGCATGGCTGAGTCTCCCAAAAGACACATCACTGGGGTTCCTTCACGCTCCGATCAAATCAGGGGGCCTTGGAGTCCCGTGCTTGGGTACAACAATACCAATGCTCCAAAGGAGGAGATTTTAAAAACTTTTAGGCAGTGAGTGTCCCTTTCAAAGGATGCTAACAGAGCTCCCCTCCTTCCAGACAACGCTACGCAGGGTCAACCTACCCTGCAGGGTGGGAAGAGAGACTGTGTGCTCCTCAGCGGAGGCTAAAGTGGAATGGGAGAGAGTCTGGAGGAACTCAGCAGACGGCAGGTCAGGTGTTAATGAAGATATCGATCTTGCCAGTTACATCTGGGTAGGCAAGCCCAAGAGAGTCTTCCCTAGACTCCACCTGCGGGGAATCCAGCTACAGGGGGGCGCATTGAGCACCAAGGCACGGGCATCCAGAGGGAGAGAAAAAACACCCAATGATCTGGCCTGCAGGGGAGCCTTCCATGCAAAAGAAACCCTGAACCGTATTCTCCAGATCTGTGAAACAACACACGACGCTAGATGCACCCGTCACAACCGCATCGCTAAACAGCTGGAGAAGATATTGAGGAGGAAAGTGGATAGGACATGGATGGAGCCCATAATTCCAACTCATAGGAGCTTCATTAAACCAGACCTTCTGGTGGACACAGGGAAGCGTGTTACAATCCTTGACATTTCTGTGGTAGCAGAGCCAAGAATGGAGCAGAGTCACCAGCTCAAATCAAGCAAATATGGCTCACCCATATTTAACTGACAGCCGGGTCTCTAAAGTGTTACGACGCCTATACACGAGGCACATGAAAGAAGGAGTTGACTTACTAGGCAATATGACCCACATCAGCGGCGATGAACTAACCACGACACACAACCTAGCGCCTCTTTAGGCACCTCAGGCTTCAACGGGGCAGTACCATCACAGGAGAAGCTTGATAACATGTTGTAATATAGTTACATGGCCCAGGCGCCTCCTCATGGCGACCGCTGCATAGGGTGGGAAGCATCGGTGATTCCAACTACTCACGTCGGCACCCCCGCCTGCGACCCACCTGAACTAAGATCCGGGCCACCCTGGGAAGGGCTAACCTTCCAACCCAGGGTCTGAAGCTGGTTACAGAAATTAAAAGAAAGAAGAAACCTGGACCCTGAATGAAGAGAGGCTCGAGTTCATTAAGAAGAAGAGGAAGTTGTGGAGCAGAGAGGAGGATGAACATCTAATCACAATAGCGGATGCGGAATGGAAGTCGGGGATGCTGAAGAAGGAACATCTGGGTATCCTCCAAACGAACTTCTCCCTATGGATTATGGATTCCATCAAAAAGAGACTGCAACATCTTGGATGGGCACCCCTACCAGCTGGACAACAACCTCCAACTACCCCCCCCCCCCCCCCTCCTGCCCGGCAAGTACCCCCCATAAGTACGGCAAGAACTCATCTCCCCCCCTTAACATACCCCCCCCGCCCCCAGTCCGGCCGGGACCTCAACCTCTCAACCTAAGCACAGAGTCACGGTATGGACCAGAGGGGAGGATGACGAACTGGAAAAGCAAGCCAGTAGGCTATGGAAGCCCAATATGCTCAAGAAAAATCTAGCAGAGGCACTAAGTACTGTCATGGAGGGGAGGTCTATGGAGGCTATAAGGAAAAGACTCCAAAAGTTGAAATGGATGTCCCCCCTGCCTACCTCAGTTAGTGGCTTTCCCATAATGACCCCCAGAGGGGGTACAGGTAGCGACGCTGAGGGGAATAGAGAAGTCTGTCCCACAACCTCTAGTATGCAACCTGGGGGCAGTGGTGAAACAGCTACCCTAAATGAGAAAGAAGAGGAGTGGAGACGAACACTGCTAAACAAAGCCATGGAGACTCTCACGGAAATGAGGATCGAGGGCGACAAGCTGAGGTTAATAGCAAAGGGGATGCTGGAGGGGATAATAACAAGAGAGCAAGGAGCGGAAGCGTTGAAGACCATCACTCAGGAGTTCGCTCTGATTAAGTGGAGACCTAATGGAAAGAGGAGAGGACCCAGGAAGGAACCTCGCTCTAACAAGCAAGTAAGACGGGCAAGATACGCCCATATACAGAAACTATACAAACTGAAAAGAAAAGATGCTGCCCACTCGGTTCTGGAAGGGAGGTGGAGGGAGGCCTACAGAGGAATGGATAGAGAGGTGAAAGGAGTGGAGGAGCACTGGGCAAAGGTCTTTGGGACAAATACGAATGTAGGCGGGCCGTGGAGGGCTTCGCCCCAGGAACCAGAAAACATCAAATGGGAGCTGATAGAACCGATCACAGCTGAGGAAGTCAGAGTGGCTCTCTGTTCAATGAAGAACACGTCAGTGGGGATGGATAAAATCTCAGTGCAGGAGGTGCTTACATGGCATCTACCCTCACTGGTGTAGAGCTTGGTCGAAAACAAGAAGAGTCGGACTTGTAATCCAAAGGTTGCGGGTTCGAGTCTCCGGCCGGCAGGAATTGTAGGTGGGGGGAGTGAATGTACAGCGCTCTCCCCACCCTCAATACCACGACTGAGGTGCCCTTGAGCAAGACACCGAACCCCCAACTGCATAAAATGGCTGCCCACTGCTCCGGGTGTATGTTCACGGTGTGTGTGTGTTCACTGCTGTGTGTGCACGTTGGATGGGTTAAATGCAGAGCACGAATTCCGAGTATGGGTCACCATACTTGGCTGAATGTCACTTCACTTCACTTCACATACACAGGTCTATTAACAGGACGGCAACATTCCGGAAGAAAAAAAATACTTTCACTATCTGTGGTCATAAAGTTAATTAACGACAGCACTGCGCTCAAGCATCCTGCTCTGCTCTCCCGAACGCCTCACGAGACCCCCCCCCAAAACAAAGGGGCATATGTGTGGAAAAATCTGGAATGTATTTAAAACAGGACTTCACGGTTGTTTCTTATCACTTAAGCATAATTCAACCAGAAACAGGACAAGACCTTGTTATTTGGAGAAACTCCGGCACCAATCCTCCCTGATTCCCTGACCATCAATGCAGTAATTCAATGATGTTATCCGCAGGGAAGCCGACGTCCGAACTAAGCAAAACACCACATCTCCACGAAAGTGACCTTCCCGCGACCTCGCGTTTCTCCCCAAAAGAGGAACGTGCCTTTTTTGCTCTCTGACAGACAAAGAGACGCAATGTTTTCGCTCAAGTATTTTAAAAGGGACAAATTATACTAGTTTCTGCTATTGAAGCAATATACTTGGAAACAATATAATTACAACATATATTAAGGTTGTTAAGGTTGTTTTCATGTCATTTATAAGCTTGCTGTGTTATTGGAACTTATGGTATTGTTGTAATCTTTTGATATATGTACTTTGGTCATGCAAAAATACCTAATGTTTGATTTGTAATGAAAGCTGATTTCATCAGCAATAATCTGGTGTGGATGAAAATTGTCTGTTCTCATCAATGTATGATTACAATACGAATAGAAATCTGCTGTCAATAATTTCTGCATGTGATAAAATAACTGAACAAGATAATGTATGCCCCGCCCCACAGGAAGAATCCAATTGGGTCAGTCGCCCGTGGGTGGATCCCAAATCGGCCCGTTAAAGACAGATACCCAACTGTGCATCTCAGAGGGTTGGGAAGAAAAATTTTAAGCTCAAACTTAAGCTCAAGCTTAAGCTCAGCTCGCTCGGCGCTCTCAGTCATTTAACATCATGATCGAGCAGTGAACAGAGATCAAGACTCAAACTTCCAAAGAACTTTAACATCTAAAGCCTCAGAAACTGAAACCAACTTCCTGGGAGCATCATCAAGTCAGAACGAAGCCAACCAACCACTGAAGAGTATTCTCGTGACGACGACCTACCAAGCCGCCAATCCGCGCACGATCTTTCTTGAACCGGAAGGAACTGAACTCAACTGAAAGCAAGGAAAGTAAGACAATATTTCCTAAATCTGCTGGAAACTGGTTGTATTCATCGCTAAGAGTAAAAATAGAAGAGTTCCATGCATGTGATTTCCCTCAGGTTGAAGTTAGAGCATTCTTGAAAACGCGCATTAGAACTAAAACTCTCTTCAGATCAAAACCATTCATTGCCTATAATTTGTGTGTCTGTTTGTGTGTTTAAGTCTTCTGTTTGTGATTGTGTAGTTTAGTATCGTGTTAGTGTAGTGAAATAAACTTTGATTCTATAAAGAAATCTTATGTCTGTTGCTCTGTGATTTTTCAAGTCTGAAATTATTTGCCAAAGATCGCGTTTACCTACGCTCAAAATTTACCTATGCTAATTTTACCTAATGTCAACATTAACTTACCTAATCAATTCAGTGTCACTGTGGCCACGGAATTATCTGAATTGTTAAGGCATACTGGTTTAATGCTTGCTGGACAAGTCATTAATGAGGTATATGTTGGACATTTTGATTAATATCAATTAATCATATAAATATTGAATCTTAAGAATGATTCCCTAAACGCTAAAGTTAGAACAATAGTTCTAAAGTTATTACAATTACAATATGAATAGAAATCTGCTGTCAATAATTTCTTCATGTGATAAAATAACTGAACGGATAATGTATGCACAGAAAAATAGCCGTGCAGGGCGGGGCTCCGCCCCACAGGAAGAATCCGATTGGGTCAGTCGCCCGTGGGTGGATCCCAAATCGGCCCGTTAAAGACAGACACCCAAGTGTGTGTCCCAGGTCAGGCGGAAGCTCACGCGCTGTTGGAACTTAGGTTCCTGCTCCGATCGCGCTGCTAAGCGTTTTCTGCCACTAACATCACTAGGGATGGGTATCGTTAAGGTTTTAACGGTATTACTACTCTTATCGATACTGCTTATCGATCCGGTACTTTAACGGTATTCTTATCGGTACTTTTTGTTTTACTTTATTTCTTTGTTCATATTCTTACAGTATCTTATCTTATGTATATAAAACACTAAAAAATTTGTAAATGCACCAGTGTGCAGGTATTTTTAGTGTTTTATATCATAAGATAAGATACTGTAAGAATATGAACAAAGAAACAAAGTAAAACAAACTGACAAATACAATAAAACAAACACACAAATGAAATGAAATAAACAGTGCTTTCATTTTTCCATGAAGGTCTACTAATATTAAGGTTCAGGTAAGTAATAGTTACAAAAGTAATCAAATGTAAATGAGCACTGCATAGTTTTCACTGTATGTACTGATAGATTTATGTTTATTAAAGCTATAACGTTGTTCAGATTAAGAGCTGTGGGTGATTTTCCCTTTGCATTTTGTTCTTTGATTAACATTGATGGCTCAAGCTCCAGTCTGACACTTTAAGACAATATACTGACACGCATCGGATTTTCTCCCAACTGTTCTCGTCCACTTAAAACATAAAAGTGAAGACTCTCATAACCGGCCATTTTGACACATTGTGTGTGTATTTTTTGGCATATTTTTGTGTTATTTCGACGCGCCCGAAGCTCAAAGTGTACTTTGCTTGTCCGTTTTGGAGCACGCCGCCGCGCAGGCACACGCGCGCACACACATTTCAGCCTGGGGAACAGCAGATTGTACTTTCAACGTTTTACTATCAAATATGTCCTGCAATGTAGCAACAGTAAAGACGGCATTTTATAACAATCACTGATTGAGCTGATTCAGATGTTAAGTTTTGGTTCGGAGGAACGAATCCGCGCCGCTATGAAGGGAAGGGAGTTGTGCTAGAGGAAATGCGGCTATAATCCTTGGAAGCCAAAATCGGAAAAAAAAAAAATACTTCGCTTAATATAACAGCCACAGGCCTAAAGTGTGAGCAGATGTTTGAATAGTTGGTTCTCTCCTCTATCATAATTAAACAGGACTTTCATGTTGCGTGTTCTGAAGCTCCTCCGCGTGAGCGCGATCTGGCTTCTGAATTGCGCATAACAAAAATGCATCATAGACAAATGTTTTAATATTATTGCACATAAAAACATCTAGCGACATTATATATATATATATATATATAGAGAGAGAGAGAGAGAGAGCAACAATAAATGTATGTGTGTTTTCTTAATTTCTCCAATACCGACAGAAGTACCGATAACGTCAGAGCTTATCGATACTCCGGTCTTTCATAATTTAGCCCCGAGACCGATTTAATACCGACTTTCGGTACCCATCCCTAAACATCACGGCCGAGCATTGAACAGCGATCAAGACTTCGAGAGAAACTTTAACATCTAAAGCCTCAGAAACTGAAACCAACTTCCTGGGAGCATCATCAAGTCAGAACGAAGCCAACCAACCACTGAAGAGTATTCTCGTGACGACGACCTACCAAGCCGCCAATCCGCACACGGTCTTTCCTGAACCCGGAAGGAACTGAACTCAACTGAAAGCAAGGAAAGTAGAACAATATTTCCTAAATCTGCTGGAAACTGGTTGTATTCATCGCTAAGAGTAAAGATAGTAAAGTTCCATGCGTGTGATTTCCCTCAGGTTGAAGTTAGAGCATTCTTGAAAACGAGCATTAGAACCTAGAACTCTCTTCAGATCAAAACAATTCATTGCCTGCAATTTGTGTGTGTGTATGTTTAAGTCTTCTGTTTGTGTTGTGTAGCTTAGTATTGTGTTAGAGTAGTGAAATAAACTTTGATTCTATTAAGAAATCTCATGTCTGTTGCTATGTGATTTTCCAAGTCTAAATTACTTGCCAAGATCGTGTTACCTGTGCTCATGAGCTTGATAACTAACTATTTGGTTTGTTTTATCGTTGGCCGCGAATAAGATAAACAAAATTGTTAAGAGATAACGTGCTGATTTTAATGCTTGCTGGACAAGTCGTTAATAAGGTATAAGTTGGACATTCTGATTAATCTCAATTAATCATATAAATATCGAATCTTAAGAGTGATTCCCTAAAAGCTAAAGTTAGAACAATGATTCTAATGAGTTGCTACATATTGGTTGAATCAGCCAGTTATTTTAAAATATGCATATTGCCAGTTTCGTAGACAAAATTAAAATGGTGTTTAATGCATGATTTAAGAGCAGTTAAAAAGCACACCAATTATTTATTTATTTTGTAAGATGTAAAGTTTTCTAAAATGTATAATTATCTGTAGATAAAATCATCAGGAGTCTGTAATGTCACGATAGATAAATTAGCAAACGTGTGTGAGTGAGAGAGAGAGAGATTTAAAGTTTAAACATGGGGATTTTTGTATTAATTTCATTCGAGACCCATTGTAATACCGTGAAGACATGTATTCTCTGTTTCCTTGAAAAATGAAAGACAATTTATATTTTTTACCAATTTTAGATGGTCTTCCTTGCACGAGGAAAACTTCTCTTGGAAAAAAGGTAAGGGAAATTTGATCCATTTCTTTATTTATTCATTAAGATTTTTTCACACATTTTCATTTCAGTTTATCTGCCCGTGTGTGTGCGTGGGCGCATGTCTTAAAAAGTAAAGGAAATTAAGAGATACATTTTAATACTGCTTGTTCATTCTTCTTTTTCTCACAGCTCCCATAGAGAAAGAGAGAGAGCGACCAAAAATGCAAGTGCGCCTTGGAATGCAACCTGATACCACGGACACGCGTGCTGCAGATGTGCCTATGCGGAAGATTCAAAACGGAATTTCACGCATGCCCATTTCCGAATCTGGATCTCATTATGAGTCAAAGGTCACATATGGATATCAATATTATTATTATTATGAGGTCACAAAAGGTCAAAGTCATTAACTAACTACTGCTGACCGAGTTAAGGTTACTTCTTGAATAGTACATGCCTTAACTCAGTGATCCTCCAGGGGGAGCGCGAGATAACAAGACTATAAGTATATTTATATTCAATTCACAAATGTTATGATTAATATAAAAAAATATATATAAAAAATCAAGATTAAAAAAATAGCAGCACCACTTCGCCCGTACGTATTCTGTGATAGCCTATTATTCTGTGTTTCGGAGCAGCTCAAGCCGTTTCCTCATCGCGCTGTGTGAAATATAGACTGAACAGCGGCTCAAAACACCCGAGCACTGCATGAGCATATGATACGCAAACTAAAGCTCTCGGTTGGATAAAAGAACTCAGTATTGCATGAGCAAGGTTTTGGTGAATGACGATTGTAATCAAGGTAAGGACGATTATTGACGTACAGCAGTCGTGCATTTATCCGTTATTATTGTTGCGCAAACAAACCGTGTATGTGCGCTCTTGGCACATCTAAAACATCGTATTTCTGTTGAACACACTTCAGTATATTCACATTGCTGTCAAAATTAATGTACAGCGAGTGTTTTGTAACGGATGCTCGCCGAAGAAGTGTGTTTTCGAGAAGTTTGTGAGGAACGGTGATGTTTATGTAGGCCTATGGGTATCAGACGCTCCAAAAAGCTTGTTCTGACAAAGGACCTGGCTGCTAACTGATGAAATCGAGCCGCCTTCAGATCGTTGAGTTTGCACACATTTAGAATGGTTTCATTTTTCATTTGTATTTTGGTGTGTTTAATGATTCTGAATAGATCCGTATAGTGGCTATATGGCGTCTCCCTGTGGTTTGACGTATTGACTTGGAGAGGAGGGGGGTCTAGGAGTAAAAAAGTTTGAGAACCACTGACTTAACTCATCATTACTTTTTTTTTATAAAGTAATATTTGAAAGTAAAATATTTAATTTAGTGCAGTGTTACCATTGCTTCTTGCAGCTATATTTTTATTAGTAATTGATATATTTTTTAGTTAGTAATGTAATTGATATTTGACAACATTTTCACAGAAATCTATAAGTTATTTGAGGTTTTGGAGAGGAGAATACTCTTTAAACTGGATCAAATGCATGCTGATATAAGCAATCAGCATGCCAACCATAAGAAAATGATCCAAGATGGCGCCGGTGAGATCGGCTGCCGTCACGACTGCTCCGACCAAACCTTGTCTTCTTTTGTTATTTTTTCGTATTGTAAACCATAATCACCGGTTTCTTTTTGTAAGATGGCCATTCTTACATACGACAGGGCCACTCTTATTTCTATTGGTGCACAATGCACTCACCTTTCGCCGTTTTTGAACCCGGACCCATCCTGGCCGAGCGAGATCCTGAGAAGGAACAAAGGACGCGACCCGTACCGGCGTCCTCGAGGGAAACGAGCCGGCATCAGGAACAGGCTGAGGGCACGCGCACACCGCGCTCCCTTACCAAGTGTCCTGCTCGCCAATGTCCAGTCGCTGGATAACAAACTCGATGACCTCAGGGCAAGAGTCAAGTTCCAGAGGGACATTCGGGACTGCAACCTTCTCTGCTTCACCGAGACATGGCTGAACCCAGCGGTACCAGACCACGCCATCCAGCCGGCCGAGTTCTTCTCGGTTTACCGCATGGACAGAACGCTGGACTCCGGGAAGACTAGGGGAGGTGGAGTATGTCTGATGGTGAACAAACACTGGTGCGACAGCGCGAGCATTGTTCCCCTCTCACGCTCCTGCACACCGAATCTTGAACTTCTGACCATCAAATGTCGCCCTTTTTATCTCCCTCGGGAATTTAGCTCGGTCATCGTCAGTGCCGTTTATATTCCACCTTCACCAGACACAGCACCGGGACGCCGCATTCGTTGTTTTGGGAGATTTCAACAGTGCCAACCTCAAGCGTGCACTGCCGAACTTCCATCAGCACATCGGCTGCCCCACCAGGGGCGAAAGGACATTAGATCACTGTTACACCCCATACAAGAACAGCTACAAGGCACAGTCACAACCACCGTTTGGGAAATCGGGCCATGCCGCCATCTTCCTCATGCCTGTTTACAAACAGAGGCTGAAACAGGAAGCCCCGGTGCAGAGGGAGGTCCAACGCTGGACGGACCAATCGGTGGCCGCCCTGCAGGACGCGCTAGATGACGCAGACTGGGACATGTTCCGGCGCAGCTCTGATGACGTCAGCTTGTTTACGGAAGCGGTTGTGGGATTTATAGAGAAACTAATGGATGATACGGTGCAGAAAACCATCATCAGGACGTTTCCCAACCAGAAGCCGTGGGTGGATAAAACCATCCGCGACACCCTGAGATCCCGCTCCGCTGCCTACAACACAGGGCTCATCACCGGGAACATGGATGACTACAAGGCTGCATCTTACAGCGTGCGCAGAGCAGTGAAGGAGGCGAAGCAGCGCTACGGGAGGAAACTAGAGTCGCAATTCCAACATGGCGGCTCTAGGAGCCTGTGGCAGGGACTTAGAACCATCACGGACTATAAAACACCACCCTCCAGATCGGGGAATGCGGACGCTTCTCTGGCTGATGAGCTGAACACTTTTTATGCTCGCTTCGAGGCTGCAGCTAACCACGCTAGCGGCGCTAGCAGTGCTAACTGCATGCACGCTGAGGAAGCCGGTGAGGACAATGTGTTCACCATCACGGAGCATGACGTGAGGAGGGCATTCAGGAGAGTGAACATCAGGAAGGCAGCAGGACCAGATGGCATCACAGGTCGGGTTCTGAAGGCCTGCGCTGACCAGCTAGCACCGGTGTTCACTGAGATCTTCAACCTCTCCCTGGAACAGTCCATAGTCCCCACATGCTCTAAGCAGTCCACCATTGTTCCTGTCCCCAAGAAACCCCAGCCCACCTGCCTAAACGACTATCGCCCTGTAGCCCTCACATCAGTGGTGATGAAGTGCTTTGAGAGACTGGTCAGAGACTTCATTATTGCATCACTACCAGACACACTGGATCCACTACAGTTTGCATACAGGCATAACCGCTCCACGGAGGATGCCATCTCACACCTCCTCCACACCACAAGTCACCTGGACTGCAGAAAAGGGAATTATGTAAAAATGCTGTTTGTGGACTACAGTTCAGCATAATTCCCTCCACACTCACCTCCAAGTTGGAGGTCCTTGGTCTCAGCACATACTTGTGCCAATGGATCTCCAGCTTCCTGAAGGACAGACAGCAAGCCGTACGGATGGGTAAACACACCTCATCCTCCATCACCCTAAGTACTGGAGCCCCTCAAGGTTGTGTTCTGAGCCCCCTGCTGTACTCACTGTACACTTATGACTGTGTGGCCACTTCCAACTCCACCACCATCATCAAGTTTGCTGATGACACTGTTGTGTTGGGCCTGATCTCAGACAACGACGAGACTGCCTACATACAGGAGATTAAGAACCTGGAGAGTTGGTGCCAGGTGAATAGTCTACACCTGAACATCAGCAAAACTAAGGAGCTGATAGTGGACTTCAGTACGAAGCAGGAGCGGTCATACCAGCCGATCACGATCAACGGGACTCCAGTGGAGAGAGTGGACAGCTTCAGATACCTGGGTGTTCACATCACGCAGGACTTGACTTGGTCCTGTCATACCAGCACCCTGGTGAAGAAGGCCAGGCAGCGTCTGTACCATCTGAGGGTACAGGGACTTTAGACTTCCCTCTCGGGTGCTTAAGACTTTTTACAACTGCACCTTCGAGAGCGTCCTGACGGGCAGCATCACTTCCTGGTTCGGGAACTGCACTATGCAGGACAGACGAGCCCTCCAGAGGGTGGTGCGTTCAGCGGAACGTACCATTCACACCGAGCTCCCTGACCTGCAGGAGATCTACAGCAAGCGGTGCCTGACCAGGGCCAGGAAGATAGTGAAGGACCTCAGCCATCCATACAATGGACTCTTTTCTCTGCTGCGTTCAGGGAGACGCTTCCGCTCCATGAAGGCGAACACAGAGAGAATGAGGAGGAGCTTCTTCCCGCAGGCCATTCGGAGTCTTAACCACTCTCCACTCTAAGCACATCACCCCACACTTCCACTTTGCACATTTTCAATTACAATCTGCACTAATTTGTAGAAGGTTACATAAGGATAAATGAGTGGGATTTACATACCATTTGTCTTTAGTATTCCTTCTACTCACTTATACACTTTACTGCACTGCACAGCACACGGACACTTTATCACTGACATACACTTTACTTTTTATAGAATCTATATAGAATCATATTCTATTTTTATTCTTCATATCTATTTTTATTCTCATATCTATTTTATATTTTATTTTATTGCTAGTTTATTTCTGTATATATGTTTACTGTACTTTTTCTATTTGTATTTTTGTAAACTTGAGGTTTTTCTTAATTTTGTTGGACAATTTTTTGGACAGTCGTACAATACATTTCACTACATGTCGTACTATGTATGTATATGTATGTGACAAATAAAATTTGAATTTGATTTGATTTGATTTGCCAGCCAAGCACCTCTGCCTCTGACCTAACTGAGGTGCTAGAAGAGCCTTGCAAGACAGTGGAGGAATTGGAAGACCTGTGCAAAATGCTTAAAGTGGTTGACTTTCGCAAGAAAATTGAATATCTTGAAGCATCTATCATATTATGCTATGCACTTACTAGGCACTGTGCTTGTGATTGTTGTTTGTAGATGCGATATCTTTGTCTTCAGAGGGGGATGACATAAGGAGAATGCTGCATAAAATTGGAGAAAATTCCCTATGGGGCAGATTGTACTTTCTATGTGTTCTAGTTCTAATTAATGTGATCTAATAATTATTATTTGAAGGTGCCTGCAGTAAAGTGTACCCACACCACAAATCACAGAGTGTGGAGCTGATTGCCAAGACCTAAAGCAGGGGTTTTCAAACCTGTCCTGGAGGAACCCTGCCCTGCACATTTTGTACGTCTTCTTAATCAGACACCCAATTTAGTTCTTGCAGTCTCTACTAACGAGCTGATGAGTTGAATCAGGTGTGTTGGATGAGGGAGACATACAAAATGTGCAGGGCAGGGGGTCCTCAAGGATAGGTTTGAAAACCCCTGTCCTAAAGCATGCCCCACATTGTGAGAAAACAAACAATCATGTGAGAAGATTTTAACTGTTAAATATACATTATTTGAAGATAATTTTGTTAATACTCGGAAAAATATGGGGGAAATGTAGTTTATCAAACTAATGTGCTTTAAACATTAAACAGGAAGTTTTTTTTTTTTTCTTACACCAGGAACACCACAAATGTGACTTTGTTCCATTTACAAGATAAAAGTCTTTCAAAACAAACTTCCTGCTTAAATATTAAGGCACACTAGTGTGATAAATAGTGCATTTTCCCCCATATTTTACTGAATATTAACAAAATTATGTACAAATAATGCTTTTTTGCTCAAAAACAGAGGTGCATAAGTTTATATTAATGAGACCTTCAATCAATCAGTTAATTAAAAAAATTTAAAACCTGTCCTAACTGAAATATTTGGTGATAATATAGCATAACGAGATTCGTATGCTATTTCTGTAGGCTCGTTTTTCTGTTTTGGGAAGTTGTTATACACCTGTGGCATGTGGGGCTTTATGATTGTTGATAGTGGCTAGACGCTCGTGACGTCTGTAATTGGCGCCTTGCCACGCACATACATAAGTGACACACACCGGCAGCTTAGGTACAGTATGTGACACTTCCGGGGGTACTGTCCCCATCTTTTCTGGCTAGTTTTGTTAGCATCAGCTATGAGTGATCCAGCACCGTTATTTATCTGCTTCCCTTCCAATTTGGCTTTGTTGCCCGACGAGTGGGATATATTTAATTATAACCGTCCAGTGCCTTCCATCTGATTGTGTCTTGATGTCACCTGGCGTGCGCCCGCTCCTTGTTTGGAGCTGCATGGCTATATAGGACGAGAGAGTGTGGCTGTCCTCCTCTTTGTTGGTGGTGTTCCCTCCATGGTTGCTGTGGCTTGCCATGTGCAAGGGGCTTTTCTGCTGGTATATGTGTGAGTGTGTGTGGTGTGAATACGGAGAACCAATTCGTTTTTTCCTAGTTTGGCCTGTAGTCAAAGCTGCAGCCCTGTTGGATTGTCTGTCCTATGTGTGTCCTGATGTGCTGTCAGGAGAGAAATTCATTTTATTGAAGATTATACTTCTATTTTTATTGTAATAAAGAAACCTCTTGTACTTTGACTAGACACCTGTGTCTCTGGTTATTTACATTCTGCCTTGGGGTGGGGAACCTGTGCGTAGCCTTAGGGGCAAATTCCTTGGGTGAGATTCCCAGGTTAGCGTAGTCAGGTGTTTAATTTGGGTTGACTTATATTCTAATTTAGACCTTGTTTTGGGCCCCATCGCCCAGTCACACACTCAAAGAGCAAAGTCGGCAAGTTTTAAACCAATGTGACATCATTAACATTTTCAGGAAAAAGTAAAAAAAAAATAAGTAAAAATCCTATCCAAGTCATAATGTTTGTTTGTGTTTAACGCCATGCCAGCTTCTGTGGCTATTTTCATGTTCCAGGTCATAATGTGAACCGAACACAACATGAGGTTTACATATAGACCACACAACAAAACAATAAGTGAATTTGGTTCACATTTAATTTATGCTGTGTGTCATTATCTGAATGAGCCGTGAATGCTTTGTGATGGTTGTTCACGAGTCTCTTGTTTGTCCTGAGCAGTCCTGCTGTTAAATTCTCCAGCTCCTGCACATTCTTTAGTTTTCCAGCATCTTCTGTCAGGGATCCCCCCGACAGTCTTGTCTGTCCTGTCATAGTTTCAATGTTTGTTTTGTGTCTGAGCACATGGCTTTTTCTTTGTTGTGTCTGCCATGTGCTCCTCCTGTCCTGCCTCCTTGTTTCCCGTTACCACACCTCCTTGTTTAGTTCTCGTTTGTCTGAGTGTTGTTACCTGTCCCTCTTGTTCTCTGTCTCTTTACATAGTGCTCCCTTTCTCGCTTGTGTTGTCAGTTCGTTACTCTTACCGGTTGTGCATACGTCAGTGTTTTATAGCTCTGTCTAACAAGTTCTGTGATTCGGCGTATTGCCAGCCTAGTTGTTTGTTGTTTTAGTCACTCGTCAGTCTTTAGTCTAGTCTTGTCTTGTCCTGTCCTGTCCTGAGTTGCAGGCTGAGCTCCTGGTTGGCTCCCGTTTCCTGCTACGCAGCTAGACCAGTGCAGTATCTGCGACACCTCAAGTGTGCAGTGGCCGTGCCTCATGTTCCAATGAGGCCACCGCTGCTAACCATCAGCAATTTAAAATCATTTAAAATCTATTAGGTTTGTTTGCTGAAGCTGAAATGTTACAGTCAGTGACCGAATGTATAGGATGTGTCTTCAGAACACTAAAACATTTACATGTATTCATTTTGCAGATGCTTTTATCCATAGTGACAATTGAGGAATACAACAAGTGATTTACCATAAGATAAACATGAGCAATAAACACCAAGTGCCCGTTATACAAGGTTTCAGTCAGTGTTCAAAATAGTGAAATGCAGAAGAGGAAGGGATAAGGATAGTAAGAGAACAGCAAAAAGTGAAGGAATAGAGCAATAATAAAGCAATATTTTTCAAACTCCCATGGTCTTAGCAATCAGGTCCAGCTCCTGTACTTACAGGGTCAAATTTACCCTCCATGATTAATAACAGCTAAAAAGTAATATAGTCTAAAAAAAAGAAATGAGCATAAGTCATTACCAATTAATAATTTTATAGTTCATATTTAGGGTTATACTGTAGTTCATACTTTCATTAGGTCTTATCTACAATTTACTAATATATAACATTAAATATCTACACGACTGGAAATTTCCCACATTTACTTCTGTATGGTCAGTCTTTTAGTTTTCATATAGTTTTATATAGTTTATAATTTCCCACATTTACTTCTGTATGGTCAGATTTAGGAGTAAATGTGGAAGCTTTGCAGGACTTAAATTTTTTTCCAGTGAAGAAAACTTCAAATACGCAGCCACTTTTTCTCATAAACGTAAGAGTAATACATCATTCGGAACTGTAAAGTGTCTACTTTTATTAGTGTGGACTCACAATATCAACAAAACGTTGTGCTTTTATAAATAGGAAAACAAACAGGATGTGCTTTCTGCCATCTTGGTCTTGAACAGGAGCGCTCGCAATGATGAACCGGAACTCGGCGAATACTTGCCTCACAGCATGATAAATAGAAGGCTTTATATTACTACTTTAAATCGAAATAATAAAAAAATAAAAAACAAAAACTCTTTCATTATGTAATCCGTAAGGATGCATTTCTCTCTCTAAAGGCATGTCCAATCATTTTTTTAAATCACCATAATTGATGGATGTCTAAAATATAAAAATAAGGAAAAGCCTATAACAGGCCTGATTATAATTTGCATTTTATAATTGTATACAATTTAAAAATAAAACACAAATTACCATGGCATATATGTACAATTTTGTCCTATAGCCTAATTGTATAGCTGCTTATATTTTATGATTTTTATGTTGCTCTGCTCTGAATATCTTAAAATTGAAAGGATTTGCTGCAACGCAATTTTTTCTGATATTATTTATTAGCCTATTATTATAATTTTTTAATCAATGCAGCAAATGCTTTAAAACAGCTTTAAAGATTACTTTATTGCATTCAGATGCTTTTAAAGAACTTGTACGTTTTATGGGTAGTTTGAATGTAAAACATTGTCATGAATTTGCTGTATTCCCATTCGTAAAATACAAATGAATTGTTGTAGGCTAACCCGATCTCATGAAAGTGCGTATAGCACGATTTTCTGTTCCAATTTGGTGTAATATTTATATGCAGGAATTGACTTTGGCGAGCAAAAGACTGATGAATTCATAATTAATGGCATTGCTGGTTCAGTCGATATAAATACAGGACACATAGGCCTTTAATAACATAATTTAATTAACCATGTTAGATTTGGTTGATAGGATTATATCATACATAAAAAACCCTATTCATTATAAGATGACCAAATCACCTGCGATGTCTTACTGTCTTTAATTCTAATCATTATAAATGTTTTAATAGTTTTAGTTAATGATGAAAAAATCTAGTGTGTCCAAGCATGTTGTAAACAACAATCTAATTGTATTCAGGATCATTTTTTATAAAGGATGGTTCGCACAACTTTTACAACATTTGTGTTTTAAAACCTTCTGTGATGCATAAAACTTCTGTTTGTTTTTAAAACCGATGTGAGATTTGTCAGATATGTCTGTGACAATCAAAAGCATGTCACAAATGGTGTTAGTAGAGCTTAACTTGATTTGAAACCACAAAATTCCTTTATAATTGATTTGAGTCTATATTTATTTTAACAGACAAAACCTGTGAACTTGCTTACGTGGCGATAGCTTGAAGATCAAGTAGCACAATATGAAATGTTGGCTATATTTGTCATTTTTAAAGACCCGTTTCATTGTGAGTTCACGTAATGTTAAGAGCTGGATCCCTAGATGGGACAATTTTGTCTCTAGTGCTGTCATGCGTACAGGACAAAAAAACATTGATGATGCACTTATTACTTCAGAGCATCAATAAAGCTGTTAGATTCAGGTGCATGAGGGACATGTCTTACATACACAGGTGTTTTTGATTAAGGACTGAGATAATCGTTTTTATATGATATCATGTGTTCCTCACTTTTCGTTTTCATATAGCAGCCAGTAATGTGAACTCGCAGGGTTTGTTTAAAATCTCTGGCACCTTGTTCTTCTATGAGTGCAGTTTTGCCTTCTATGAGTGCAGACAGTTGCTTTCTCTTTTAAAACACATTCAGCCTGATCATTTAGTACAAATTAATGCAATAAGAACTTACAGACCAGTCAAAAAGAGCTGTGAAAACAACGTAAAAGATAGTGGTGAGTTACACAGCAATGTTGTTGATTTAAAAAAAAATTATAATGGGTCTGGTGCTGCAAATACCAAACTAAAATTCTGTAAATGCTGCTCCATTTTAGGAGAGTAGGTTAGATAAATGTTGCTACTACATTCAGACAGTTCACATTCTGAAACGATCTGTGCATGATTTCTATTGGATGGTTTCTTTCACTAAAACATGCAAACATAGTCTACATTCAAGCCAGTATATCATATTTCTTTATTTGTTAAGACTCAACCATGGCTCACAGACATATGATACATATATTCCTCTGTATTATTATTGTATTTAACTATAGAATGGCAGAAGAGACCTGGTATAACATTAAAAAACTTTTGAAAGAAATTAACTTCCTGTTGTACTGGTCTTGTGTTTCTTGCAAGATTTCATGTGGGTGTTACTTTGATTTGCTATTTCTATTTAAAATTATATATATATACAGTACATACACACATATATACATGCAATACTTACACTATTTATATATATATATATCTTCCTGACTAATTGCGTGTTGTCTGGTCTTGACTTTGGTATATGATTCCCTAATTTTTCATGATATCAAGTTCTGGTTTCATATTTATTGAAGATCCAGTGCCTTTTTTGAATGAACAGAAATCCATTCATGTATTCAATTTACAGCATGTCTATTTATGCTTTTATGTCGTGTTAAGATACAGATTACATCTTTATTATGTAAATTTATGCTGAACAAACTCGTACTGCTTGGGTGACCCAACAGGTTTTGTGAGTTTAAAGAAGAATCCACCCACATTTTGCAATAAATATAAAGACAGCCCCAAACATAAACTGGTGAGCAAGACAGGGGACTTGAAGTCAACAACAATTTTGACAAAACTGGTGCTTAATTACTTTAAAAATACAATAAAACAGGCATGATTTCCTCCAGAGCCATGTTTTCACTGATAGTACTCTTAGGTATGGAATGTTTTTACTTATTTTTAATCTTTATCTTGGTTATTTAAAAATATATGTGGAGGGCCGGGTTCCGGCAGTCGACCACTGAAAAATACTTCTGTTTCTGCATTCTTGCCAAATTATTCCTTTTTTTCTTATGTATGTGTGTAAGTGTGTGTACTGCAATGGTAGCAGGAAACTCGGTCCTTTTCACAGGCTCATTGTCACAAATGGGCTTTTTTGATTTGTGACCAGAATTTAGAACTTTGTCATCGTTTTCTTTGTTTAAAATATTCAGATTTTGATTTCCAGTTTAAATTATACTTTGGTAGGTGGTTCTCTTGCCTTTTATGTTATCACGTTCTGGATGCATGCATCACGCTCTTGTAGAAGAGGAACGATGAAGACGATGATAGTCCAATATAACGCTTAATAAAAATCCAAGAAGATGAAGCTCAATTCAGACACAGGGAACCACAAGCAACATGAAACAACATAATAGTTGGCAAAGACCTGTACAGAGAGGGGAACTTAAGTAGGTTGACTAACGAGGGAGTTATCATGGTGGCACCCATTGGTTGTTCAGTAAAAAGCTGGATAAGAATGTGCAGGTTATTTTTGGCTTGATGAGTGCAGTTTTCTTTTCTTTGACACATTGAAACAAGTTGGAATTGGACATATATCATATCATATCAAGTCAGCCATAAACATGATTTGCTAGTTGGTGGCAGAAGGTATTAAGTAAGGCACATTCTCATTCTAGAGAGCATTTCGTCGGATAAAAATCAGTGCAGTTTGAGATGAGCCAGCTTTATAAAATTAAAAAAGTTATTAATTTATTGTCTTCAGAATGTGCATTTCTTATTTGTAAATCTTAAATCATTTCTGAGCTACCGGAACTACTGCTGCTCTTTCTTGTTTATGTGTCAGACGTGCCAGTGCAGTTACAACCATTTGGCTTATGTGTAATTTAATTTCCTTAATTTTCCAGTCTAAAACTAACCAAAAGAAGCCAGAAGTTAATTTTGATCCCATTTATGCACCAAAAGTTGACAAAGATAACACATATGAACTAAAACACATAAAACTTTAATGTTAGGGCTGTCCAGTTTTCTTATGAAAAATATGATGTATTATATTTGTATGATATAAAGTAAGGTTCATGTGTGGTTGTAGATCTAGACAAAACACTTGTTATGGCCAAGGAAGGAAGGAATTAAAAGAAAAAAAACAGAGGGGAGTTTTGACCTCATATTTTGATACCGTTTCACATTATAAAAAGAGATTTTTCTTTCTTTTCTTGTTTTGAATGTACAGATCTTTTTGAGAGTCCCAGTGGTGTATCTGTATATCTTTTAGATAAATATTTTTTATTTATGTGGTTTGTGGTTTGGACCTTATACTGATACTGTACCCATCAGGATAATTAACAGTCAGTTATCACAGATATTATAGAAATGAAGTTTCATGCAGACTTCCAATGGCTGCTGTGTATACGTGACCGTTAAGTTCAGGAGATGAATTCAGGTGTCCCATTCATCACGTAATAGCTTTCAGAAAGGTGCTCGCAAATGCCCCCTTTGCACCCTCGATGTGCACTTCTGCTGAGCCCACACTAAGGCGAGCTCCACAGCAGACTTCTACCCGACAGTCAAAGTAACAATACGTTACAAAATTGTGGCCTCTAGTGTCTGACAATGGACAATTTTGTGTTTTAACAGGTTTCTTTACCCTCACACTGTGTGCCTCTCAGTATGTCTTTGTGAATGAATCCATGACTTGGGCAGACGCTCAGAGATACTGTAGAGAGAAATACACTGATCTGGCCACCATTGAAAACGAACAACAGACGGTCCAGTTATTGGACACAGTGAATGATGTTTCCATTGATTTGGCCTGGATTGGACTCTATGATGATCTGGACAGTTGGAAATGGACTCTAGAGGACAGCGACTTCTTTAAGGTTGGAGAGAAAGACTTCAGGAACTGGAATAACCCAGGACCAAACAATTATGGAGTACAAAGTCTGTGTGTTTCTATAAACAATGGGATATGGTATACAGCAAGCTGCTCCAATACATTTTATCCTACGGTCTGCTATGATGGTGAGCTGTTCTATTAAAATGCATAAGATAGTGAACAAAACTGAAAACAACTAAACCATCCTTTCTCTGAACTACATTTTATTAATATTTTTCAGGAAGAGAAAATGCCAGTGAAACTTATGTTTTTATTTACGAGTCTAAAACCTGGATTGAAGCTCAGAGTTACTGCAGAGAACATCACACAGACCTCATCAGTATCAGGAATGAGACTGAAAACCAGAAGATCCAGTAATTATTACAAGATTTTTATTATTATAATGTTTGGATTGGACTGTACAGAACCTGGTCTTGGTCAGATCAGAGCAACTCTTCATTTACTTACTGGAGCACATGGCATCCAGATACTGCTGGATCCTGCGCTTCAGTGTCATTTAGTGACTCTGGGAGCTGGACTGATGAAGACTGCAATTTTGCATTTCCTTTCTTTTGCCACAGTGGTGAGTACAGTAGATCTTACAAACCGTTCACACCAAGATAAAGATCATTCTAATCATTTTAATTCCATGAGAATAGGAAAATTCACAGAACAACTACAACTATGGTGGCTGAGAGAGCTCAATACGCTGCTACACTAACCATAGTTTAACCATGGTATGCGTGCAACTGTTATTAAACAAATGGTAATCAATACACCAAAAAAGAAAAAAGGTTACTACACTTTTACTATAAGAAAATCATTGTTAATTTTCATAAGCATTGTTGGGGTCCCCATTTCCCTTACAAAAATTAACGTACTCTGTTACTAACGTAACCTCGGTTCCCTTAGATACGGGAACGAGTACTGCGTCGCTAGACGCTATGGGGAAAAACTCCTTTTTCTCCGAGGACTGAAGACTTTTTCAATCACGCAGTGTGACTGCACGGCCATTGGTTCGTGCAGTAATAAAAAACGAACCAATGGCTCGTCAGTGGTACTGCACGAGCCTATGGCGGCAAAGCCCGCCAGAGCCCGCCAGAAGGGGCGGGGTCATCTGGCTATATAAGCGGGCGCTTCGCCATAGGAAAACAGGCCAATTCGACTGAAGCGACGACCTGAGTCGTGCAGCTGCATGGCATGGCATAGTACGCAGTACTCGTTCCCGTATCTAAGGGAACCGAGGTTACGTTAGTAACCGAGTACGTTCCCTGTCGATACTACACTCGTACTGCGTCGCTAGACGCTATGGGGAACAAATACAATCCCGCCATGCCATGAAGAGAAACGACAACCATAAAACTGGCCTTGAGCAGTAAGGCTCAGAGGGACCAATTATGAGCAGGAAGCATCCTGCAGGAGGCATGAGAACCGAACTCTTCAGAGGTCAGTCCAGCCTAGAAATCGTTTCAACGGTCATAAGTACAGCCTCAGCACCAGGAATGGGGCCAAGAGCGTTCTTGGAGAATCAGGCAATGCCTGAGGGGACCGCTTTAAGACAGGTGTGTGCCATCTAAGCAGAGAGAAACCTAGCCTGTAAGGCCGGGACATCCAATCTATAGAACCTGGCAAATGTAGACGGCGAGGCCCAGCCGGCCGCCGCACAAATGTCTGCCATAGGCACACCACTAGACCACGCCCAAGAAGAGGCCACGCCTCTCGTGGAATGAGCTCTCACTCCAATGGGGCTCTGGAGGCCCAGGGAGGAGTATGCTAGTGCGATAGCGTCAGCTAACCATCGAGATATTCTGTGCTTTGTGACCGGAGACCCCTTGGTGCGGCCGCCAAAGCAGACAAAGAGTTGTTCCGTCTGTCTAAATGACGTGGAACGCTCGATGTACATTCTCAATGCCCTGACTGGGCAGAGAAGGTTGAGCTCTTGGTCCTCCTCAGAAGAGGGGAGCGCAGAGAGCGTAATAACCTGGGCTCTAAACGGAGTGTAGAGCGCCTTAGGGACATAGCCGTGTTTTGGTTTTAGGACGACCTTAGAGTCGTTAGGCCCAAACTCAAGACAGGCAGGGTTTACAGAGAGAGCCTGCAAGTCACCTACTCGCTTTACCGATGCTAGCGCTAGTAGCAGAGCGGTTTTGAGCGACAGTGTTTTTAAGCTTGCAGATTGTAGTGGCTCAAAAGGAGGGCCCTTAAGGGCTCTCAGGACCGTGGGCAGGTCCCATGCAGGGACTGTGAGGGGTATGTCACTGATATGTCACATGTTGTCGGGTCTTTACCGCGGGCTTGACACCAGGCGGAGAAAACCGACCATTTAGAGGCGTAGAGGCGTCTCATGGACGGGGCTCCAGCCTGTTCAATGGTGCTCAGGACATTCTCGGGGAGATCTACAGAGTCCCATCGAGTGCCCATAGATGCAGGTCCCACAGCTTGGGCTGGGGGTGCCAGATCGTTCTGTTCGCCTGGGAGAGGAGGTCTCGTCTCAGGGGAATAGGCCACGGAGCCGCTATTAGCAGCTGCGATAACTCTGGGATCCAAAGCTGGTTCTTCCAGAGTGGGGCCAATAGAAGCACCTTGTGCTTGCATTCCCTGATCCGCCTGATTACCTGAGGAATCAGAGCGATCGGGGGAAAAACGTAAAGGAGGTTGGGCCATTCGTGGGCCAACGCGTCCTCGCTCTTCGAAAAATAAATCTGGCAGTGAGAGTTGTCTTTGGAGGCGAAGAGGTCGACCTCTGCCCTGCCAAAGATTCACCAGATTTCTTGAACCGTCTGTGGGTGGAGCATCCACTCCTCTGAGGGGACATTGTTCCGAGAGAGCATGTCTGCTCCTTGGTTCAGAATGCCGGGCACATGAGCTGCTCTCAGTGAATGCAAGTTGAGATGTGCCCATAGTAAGAGGCGCTCTGCCATCTCGAAAAGGCGTTTCGAGGTGAGCCCACCCTGGCGATTTATGTACGACACCACCGTCATGCTGTCCGAGCGGACTAGCACGTGGTGACCTTTCAGGACTGGCAGGAAGAACTGAAGAGCTCAACATACTGCTTCCATTTCGAGGCAGCTGATGTGCATTTGTCCTTCTGCGTTCGTCCAGGAGCCGAAGGTCGGTTTGCCGTTGCACAGAGCTCCCCAACCTGTGTAGGAAGCATCTGTTGTAACAACCTTCCTTCTGTAAACCAAACCCATTGTCACGCCTTGTTCGAACCATCGTAGGTTCCTCCAGGGGACCAGGGCTGACACGCAGGCCCGGTTCACCTTGACACGAATGCGTCCATGACGCCACGCATGAGGCGGAATTAGAGGTTTCAGCCAGTACTGAAGGGGTCTCATCTTGAGAAGGCCCAACCGAAGAACTGGCGATGCGGAGGCCATGAGGCCCAGCATTCTTTGAAACGATTTGAGTGGGTAGGAGGCTCCAATCTTGAAGGAAGCCGTGAGCTGCCGTATGGCCAGAACGCGATCTGGCGAGACTTTCGCCTTCATGCGGGCGGAGTTGAAAACTGTCCCCAGGAACGAAGTTCGTTGGCTGGGGGACAGGGAGCTCTTGGCTAAATTGATCCTGAGTCCCAAGTTCTCCAAGAGGAGGAGGGACCTGTGTGCTACCAGCTCTGCCTCTGACTGTGCCAGAATGAGCCAGTCGTCGAGGTAATTCAGGACATGGATTCCCATCTGTTTCAGAGGGGAGAGAGCCGTGTCTATGCACTTCGTAAAAGTGCGGGGAGCTAGAGCCAGCCCGAAGGGCAGGACCGTGTATTGATAAGCCACACCCTCGAAGGCGAATTTCAAGAATCGTCTGTGATGGGGGGCTATCCGGATGTGAAAATAAGCGTCTTTCAGATCCATCAAAAAGAACCAGTCCTCTGGGCAATCTTCGAGAGGATCTGCTTCAATGTAGTCATTCTGAATGGCCGTCTCATGAGGGCGCGGTTCAGACGTCTGAGATCGAGGATGGGCCGGAGGCCGCCATCCTTTTTGGGGACGAGGAAATAACGGCTGTAGAAGCCTGATTCGCTCTGAGCTGGGGGAACTATTTCTATAGCTCCTTTCACCAGCAATTTCTCCACCTCGGCTCGCAGAACGTGAGCGTTGCTGCTTCGCACTAAGGTGTGGACCCTGCCGCTGTACCGCGGGGGTCCTCGAGCGAATTGAAGTGGATAACCTCTTTCTATAATCCCCAGAACCCACTGTGACACTCCGGGGATGGCCTGCCAGGCCTCGGCCCGTGTGGCAAGGGTGTTGGAATTAATTTGGGTGGAGAGTCGCCATGTGGGGACTCGACACACCTGTTAAGAGAAAATTATTCCTTTGAAAATGTTTGCGTTTTATTTTTCCTCACTATAGTAGTGATCGGCTGTGTGGGCACTATATAAATGGGCCCAGTTCACAACAGTATGTACACAAACACATTGCCGTCGACACACCGAGCTAAACGGGGTGTTCAGAGGCGTGACAGAGGCCGTTTTGGGTGGCGAGTCGCCGTGTGGGGACTCGACACACCTGTTAAGAGAAAATTATTCCCTTGAAAATGTTTGCGTTTTATTTTTCCTCACTATAGTAGTGATCAGCTGCATGGGCGCTATATAAATGGGCCCAGTTCACAACAGTATGTACACAAACACATTGCTGTCGACACACCGAGCTAAATGGGGTGTTCAGAGGCGTGACAGAGGCCGTTTCGCGGCGCTAGACTCAATGCTTCCATCAGGAGAGCAGTTAACTCCCCCGTGGGCGGGGTCTAGAGTCTGAACCTGACAGAGATAATCATAATGACAGCCCTTTCTATCAATCTGCCTAAAAAGATCAAACCACTCATTAGAAGAGGGGTGCTGATGATCCTTGTGTGTTAACACCCTGGCAGATCAAAAACTGATGCACGCATCCCATCAGATCCGTTCGTAGCGGACGAGGGGAGGCAGGGCAAGACACAGACTGTCAGCTGTCAGATCAAAGCTGTATGGAGGGTGAAACACGGGGCTTTGGCCAGCGTAAATTCACTCAAGCTTGAACGCTCAAACCCGCGATTTGATATTTCTTCTCCGAGGTAACTGGGAGGGGAGAAATACGAGAGCAGGGGAGGCGGGGCCAACTTCGTTGAAGTAGTACAACCGCGAGCGCAGCAAGGACAGCTTAATAGTGAAAATAGCGCGAGCAGATCAAACAGCTGCGAGAGGCGCTAATCCTTAGTGCAAACACACCGGCAGATCAAAGCGCTGTGTGCAGAGTGAAACAGGCGGGGCTATGCCAGCGCGCAAAAATCACTCGAGCCTGCCCGCTCAGCCCCGCGATCTCTCAGTTTACAGAGAGTGAGAGCGGGGAAGGCGGGGCCAACCAGCGCAGTATTGTAAGATCTGTATAAATGGATTGTGCCACTCAGTGCGATGAGGAGCGCTGATCCTCGCGTGTTTAACACACTCCGGCAGATTAAAGTGAGCACACGAGATAAACTGACGTGCAATCACTCAAGCTTGATCGCTCCGCTCCGCGAGTTAAGTGTTCCTTCCTCCGAGGTGCCTGGGAGAAGAGGAACATGAAAGCGGGGAAGGCAGTGGCGCCTTATAGTGAGCGAATCAGGGGCGGCTTTCGATGAAAGCAGTCTGTTTGTGAGGGAGCAGCTTTAGCGACTCACACGCACACTCAAAGCTGTCAAAGATAGCTTTCTACTCCGGTCCGCCCAAGAGGATATAGCCGCTCATGTAACGAGGGGCGGCGATTCTCACGTGTAAAAACACTGGCGGATCAGAGCGCTGCGGTAAGAGTGAGCACGCGGGCTCTTGAGCCGGCGTGGGATCACTCAAAACCGTTTATTTAGCCCCGTGGCCCTATCGTTTCATTCTCCGAGCTTGCTGAGAGAGGAGAAACGGAAGAGCGGAGCTGCCTTGCTAGAAGGCCAGCGAGTGGAGAAGAGCGAGACTCATACTCGAGTGAGCATTCTGTCTCAATGAACGCGCAGTCCGTGTGGGCGTTGCCCACAGAGGCGAAGCGCTCACTGCTCTACTGCATCGTGCAGAATTCCCTGCACGAGCCACACTCGCAGTGCGACATTTGCAACAACGTCGCTTGAAATTTGCTCTTTCAGAGAAATTAGATTTTAGACTCACCGGATGGCCGCAGGGGACGAGGCTGGCATCTGCACAGGGCGCTGGAGCGGCTCGAAGAGCAGGCAGAGCAGCGAGAGGGTGCAGAGTAAAAGGCAGCTTCTATCCACAGCGAGGCGTTTCTACGGCGAGCGTCTTCCAGTCTCGAGTGTCAGCGAAGGGATGATCGTCGTCGCTGAAGGAGAATTGATCTGTTTTCCTATGGCGAAGCGCCCGCTTATATAGCCAGATGACCCTGCCCCTTCTGGCGGGCTCTGGCGGGCTTTGCCGCCATAGGCTCGTGCAGTACCACTGACGAGCCATTGGTTCGTTTTTTATTACTGCACGAACCAATGGCCGTGCAGTCGCACTGCGTGATTGGAAAAGTCTTCAGTCCTCGGAGAAAAAGGAGTTTTTTCCCATAGCGTCTAGCGACGCAGTACGAGTGTAGTATCGACAGGGAACCATGGCTTTATTAGACTATAAGGGTAGTAGCCATTTTTTAAAAGTATTTTCTACCATTTGTTAACAATAACAACGATAAGTAACAATATAGTTGGAATCAATATTAGAATGATTTTTCCAGATGATGGGTGATAAAAACTTTTAATTTAACAATTAGCCAATCAGAATCCACTCTACTTTAAGAAGTTTGAGCATTTAAAGTGGCAGACATCATAAGTTCTCTGCTCTTATACAGAACGTTATCATGCATTGGTGTGGGTGCTAATATAGTTACCGTTGTCATTCTTGGTGTGAAGGGGCCTTTAAAGGTATAATAGTTCACCCAATATGTTTAATTCTGTCATCATTTATTCACCCTCATGTCATTCCAAATCTGTATGCATTTCTTTCTTCTACAAAACACAAAAGAAAAAATTATGAAGAATGTTGGTAACCAAAATATTTTGGTGACCATTAACCATTTTAGTGACCATTACAGGGACCTCAATAAATCATTCCTATGGCCTGAGACTATCTTTCGGGATTCAAAGTCTAATTTAAACCAGGAAGTAAACAAAGCTCTTGGAATAAAAAATAAATGTTATGATGTTAAATAATCATTCAAATGGCCACTGATCAAATTTGTGATACTGATCATGTGATCTATTGTATAAAAAGCCAGATGTTGTTCTATTGAAGCACATGCTTTCTGGATCAAATCATGTTGGAGAACATGATCAAGTGTGACACAATCTTGAGAAATTCATGCAGTTAAATGGCTACCGTATTTAAAGCAAAAGGGAAATAAACCACCTACTACTATATATTCTGAAATTTGTGTTCATGTTTTAATTCAACTTTTCACTCAATGCTGATCATAATAGTAAAGATTTCATTAAATGAGAAAAATGCTTAAACGTTGTTAGCAGTCTCAGATCGGAGTCTACTGAATTCATTAGAAGTATTTAGGACACTGATAAATAAATATATAAATTCATTATTTGTTTCCTCTATTGCCAGCATCAGCATCGTCCCGTCAGTATCACTTTGTGAATGAATCCAAGAGCTGGACTGAAGCTCAGAGATACTGCAGACAGAATTACACTGATCTGGCCACCATTGATAACATGGAGGAAATGAACAGACTGATTAACACAGTTAATGGGAGTTTCAATGGTTTAGCCTGGATTGGACTGTATGATGATGTGAACAGCTGGAGATGGTCACCGGAAGACAATGATTTCTATCAGGAAGGAGAGAGAGATTTCAGAAACTGGCAACATGAACCGGACAATATTGGGGGTAACGAATTGTGTGTTTACATGGATTATAATGGGAAATGGTTTGATATGTGGTGTGACTACGCACTGCCATTTGTTTGCTATGATGGTAAGGACATTTAACTTTTTTTTTTTTAATATAAATTAAATATTTTTTCAACGAGAGCTGATGTGCAAAAAAATTGGTCATATTTCATATCAGGTAGAGAAACCGCCACACAGAGTTTTATCAGAATTGATGAATGGAAAACCTGGTCAGAGGCTCGTAGATACTGCAGAGATCATTACACAGATCTCGCCAGTGTGAGAAATCAGACTGAGAACCAGAGGATCCTTGAGATAGCAGGTGGAAATGTAGTCGTCTGGATCGGCCTGAACAGAAACAGAGTTTGGTCAAACAGTAAGAACACCAGTTATCAAAATTGGAGGCCTCAAATTCCTGAGATGCAAGCTCAACCAGATAATGGTGTCAATCAAATTTATGAAGATGGGTATCAGCACTGCACTGCAGTTTCATTCAGATATTCAGGCCGATGGACAGATGAGATCTGTGTATTCAACAAGCCTTTCTTCTGTTACAGCAGTAAGTTCTCGCTTTGTTTGGATGTCATTATTTGAGGAATAAGAAAGACTTTTAGCACCTGTGTTCAGCATGTTTAATTTAGGCTAAAGGCCTATAAATATGTGGATTCAAATTATATTGAAATTTATTGTAGAAAACTTTTTGTAAAATGTTGGTAGCCCTTAACATGTTAATGATTATAAATAAACAAACAAATAAATATGACCAAAGTGACTAATCACCATAATGGTGACCTCAAATAGAACAACTTTATTATTATTATTTGCTTTTTTACAACAAAACACAATCAAGTACACTAAATAGGGAACAAACAACTGTTAATTAGGGGCAAATGCGCAGCAGTATAGATTTCACTCTTCTTCTTCAAACTCCTCCAATGTCGTGCATCCATTTTGCACCAAATTCAGTGTGAATCCTTCTGTCACAAATGACTTCCACAAGACTCAGAGTCAGTGATAAAAGTGAGCAGGCTGTCAGGTATAACTTCACCACAATCTGTTCTTGATATTTAAAATGTGAATTTGCTCTTTCTAAATGATCTAAGTTAATCTTTATTCATGTTTTATATAAACGGTTTTATAATCTATTGTATTTGCTATATAATCGTGACAAGAAATGAATTAAAAGCTCATTTGTACAATGACAGTTTGTTCACAATATCATGGTTTATTGATACAGTTACCAGCTAATGGCAACTTTTTTTCTTCTTCTGTGTTTTCTGTGCTGTGAAACAATTCACAGGAACCTGCACACAATCTTCATGCACCCGTCAGTATCACTTTGTGAATGAATCTAAGAGCTGGACTGAAGCTCAGAGATACTGCAGACAGAATTACACTGATCTGGCCACCATTGATAACATGGAGGAAATGAACAGACTCATTAAAACAGTACGTGGCTCTTTCTATGGATCAACTTGGATTGGACTTTATGATGATCTGAACAGCTGGAGATGGTCACTGGAAAATGCAGCATTAGGGGGAGGTTTTAAAACCTGGTCTGTTCAGCAGCCATTGAACTATGGTGGACAGAGTCTGTGTCTATACATGCCATTTAATTATGAAGCATGGGCTGAAACCGTTTGCGACCTTCAATATCCTTTTGTTTGCTATGATGGTGAGAACTGCTGTTGGACTCTTAAAGAAGTAATTTGAACAACTTATTTATGGTTCCATGATAAATGACGTCTAAATTGCTTCCCACAGGACGAGCGAATGCGAGTACAAGTTATGTGTTTGTTGACCAGTATAAAACCTGGACTGAAGCTCAGAGTTACTGTAGAGAACATCACACAGACCTCATCAGTATCAGGAATGAGATTGAAAACTACAGGGTTCAGGTTTTAATTCCATATAATTCGGGTCTTTGGATTGGACTGTACAGAACCAGATCTTGGTCAGATCAGAGCAACTCTTCATTCAGTAACTGGAGGACAGGACAGCCAGATAATGCTGGAACCAGTGAATACTGCACTGCAGTGTCATTTAGTGACTCTGGGAGCTGGACTGATGAAGACTGCAATACTGCATTACCTTTCATTTGCTACAGCGGTGAGTAACCAGGAAAATAAATAAATACAACTAAATAACCTCTGCGATTTTTAAAGTGAGACGAAACAACCAATGAGAAAAAGATATATTAGAACACCACAAAATAAAGGTATTGAATCAAACATGTTTCTTTTGGATCATTACATTTTTTCTCCACCCTGATAGCATCAGCATCGTCCCGTCAGTATCACTTTGTGAATGAATCCAAGACCTGGACTGAAGCTCAGAGATACTGCAGACAGAATTACACTGATCTGGCCACCATTGATAACATGGAGGAAATGAACAGACTGATTAACACAGTTAATGGGAGTTTCAATGGTTTAGCCTGGATTGGACTGTATGATGATGTGAACAGCTGGAGATGGTCACTGGAAGACAATGATTTCTATCAGGAAGGAGAGAGAGATTTCAGAAACTTTATTCATGAACCTAATAACAATGCTGGAAGTGAACTGTGTGTTTACATGGATAATAATGGAGACTGGTTTGATATTTCATGTGGCAATTCTTACACATTTGTCTGCTATGATGGTAAGACATTTCAATTGAAAATGTATTTCTTATATGTACATACTGCGTTTACTTTGATCACTTTTATAACTTTAAGTCAAAGTCTCAACAAACATCACTGTCCTTGTAAGTAAGATTTCTGGAACATGTCTTGGCTTATTTGGATCAAAAACCAAAAAATTGTGTGTTTTGTAAATGCAGGTGTATTGTAGATATAAATGCATTTAAAAGATGGATGGCCAGATGAAGTAACGAATGCATTTACTTATTAAAGTTATGTTTTTATCTTAGGTAGAGAAAACTCCTCTCAGAAGTATGTCTGGGAATACGAGGGAAGGACCTGGGCTGAAGCTCAGAGCTACTGCAGAGAGAAATACACTGATCTGGCCAGTGTGAGGAATGAGACAGAGCGTCAACAGATACTGAGCATTGGACAATCTAATTATGTATGGATTGGTCTGCACCGAAACAGACTGTGGTCAGATCAGAGTAGCTCTTCCTTCACATATTGGCTGCCATTAACACAAAGTGATGCTACACAACCAGATAATGGTGCAAATGTCCCAGGACAGCAGGGAGCTCAACACTGCACAGCTGTGTCTTTACAACACTTTGGTCAGTGGACAGATGAGAGATGCTTTGACAGTTTGCCTTTCTTCTGTTACAGTGGTGAGCAAATATACCTTCTAGAATTAAATAGAATAAACATTAGGCTATTACACCCCAAAACAAGAAAACAACAATGACGATGTGGATATGAATGTGGATTCTGTAAAATAAATAGAAACAAAAGTCTGTATCATAAGTGTAACGTGATATTTCTGTTTGCTTTTTGGTGAACCTGATAACCATCATATCAACCCACCTTTGTCAGATGAGTATGGTATGTTTACTTAGATGTGTGATTGTTTGTTTCTGCTGGTTTCAATACATAAAGCACTGTAAAGATTTTTGGAGGTCAAAACTCAGTTTTAGGTTCACATTATTTAATTGCGCCAACATATATATTTTTTCTTTTTTTTTTACATTGATCAGTGATGGGAATGCGAGTAGAATTTACAAGTCTCGAAAATTTGTCCGAGTCTCAGATTGAAGAGTTTGTGATTATACAGGTAATCAACTCAAAAGTCAATATGAAACATTCATCTACAGTAATGAATATTTACATAAACAAATGTACAAATATTACTTTTAGTTTATTGATACTACGTATCATTTTTTATATAAACATTTCATTTAAAAAAAAACCTTCCAGGAAACAATAAATACTTTTAAATTTGAATAATAAATAAGTTTGATACAGTGTGACTACATATCTTGTCAGTGCATGAATGTCATGAAGCTCATATATTTTCAGTTACAAGAGAAGTTGATGAGGCTCGGACTTCCCAGCAACGTCACCCTGAATTTGAGAGACTATCGCAAGATCAATCCATGATGGAGGAGGACAACACTTTGCAGTTTTCAATACAGTTGTGGGCTCAATACTTACTTGACCATGAAATAGTCCCCCCAAAATGTTATTTCATTATGTTTTATGTTGTTTTAAACGATTCGCTCTATGATTCTTTTTCCAAACCCCTCCTTTGCGTGATGCTAATCTGCGGTGATCGGTCCGATTGGTCGATTTAATTTATTTCATCATGCCTGTAATGCCTGATAAATCTGCGTTTGGGAGCGCAGTGCTGCTTTGTGTATAGCGTTACCAATACAGTAAAACAAAGTCAAATACAATAAAGTCCCCAATACGTATAGGGATCAACACCAACGCTTTTGTGCGCGAACGTCAGCTCCAGACAAAGTAAGTATTACGCGTTTGTTTTCCAAATTGCCTTTCTGAAAGAGCTTTTTGGCACTCTGTAAGGCTAATGATGCTAAAGCTACCATCGTCTCTGCCTGTTTTCACTGGTGCTGCCCATGATTGATCTTGAATAGGAATGTGGTAGTTAAAAGTTGCATATGAAAGCAATGTGAGTCGATCGCTTCAGTTTGTTGATCTCATAATCACGAGTGGGACTTATAAAGTTTGTGATAGCATGCCATGCACCATGAGACCAGCTATGTTGTTATTTTTATTGCTCTGTGCACGTCTGTGTAATTCACAAATGCTAATTTATTATGCACAGTACAGTCAGATGACTGACTTTGAAACAGAGTATGTTTTCTGTAAAGATAACAGGCTTGTATTAATAGTGGAATGTTTATTTGCAAAGGCTAGCACTGCTAATGCTGAGCTGGAGCTCTTGAAGCTCCGCCCTCTTCTCTAGGAGCACCAGCTCATTTGCATTAAATCAACATACTCAAATACAGAGCGCTTTGGCTCATACCCTAAAAGTGACAATTTTAACAAGCTATAAAAAATTATCTGTGGGGTATTTCGAGCTAAAACTTCACATACACACTCTGGGGATATGAGAGACTTATTTTACATCTTGTAAAAAGGAGCACAATTGGTCCCCTTTAATAAGAGTGCAATATTTAATGTAAATGTGTTTAAACATGAGTTTAAAATCATTGTTACTACATTACTTTTCTCACTCTAGGAAAAAGAGCTTGTACGCATGATCTAGATCAGGGGTGTCAAACTCAGTTCCTGGAGAGCCGCAGCCCTGCAGAGTTTAGTTCCAACTCTGCTCCAACACACAAATCATGTATTTTTCAAATAAGTCTGAAGCACCTGATTAGCTGGAACAGGTGCGTTTAATTAGGGTTGAAGCTAAACTCTGCAGGTCTGTGGCACTCCAGGAACTGAGTTTGACACCCCTGGTCTAGATTGTCCGTACGGTGCATACATATTTACGCTAAGTCTATTTTTTATAAATTCTGATATATGCATAGAAAATTGTGTATGCATATTTCTATGCTCATTTTGTACAACGTTTATAAATGAGATCCCTGGTGTAAATGGAAATGTCTCTCTCATCTACTTGTCATTCAATTGATTGAAATGCCTCTTAATTCCAGGTGTAGACGGGGCCTTAGTGTGTTTATTTTAATCCATTTACTTTAATATAATTCAAACTTTATTTTCTCTTGCTACCTTTTGTCACGTTCCCTCTCGGGATACAAGGAGCGTGGAGACGTGGAGATTCAATAAGCCTTCCTTTATTGAAACACACAAGACGAGGAGCTTGGGGAGAGACGAACACATACAACGTTAAGACCGGACACAGGGGCTGGGAAACACAGGGCTTAAGAACACAAGGAAATCAACGGAAACAGGTGTGGACTAATTAAACAGGGCTAAGGACTAATAAACTCATAATGACAGGAACAGGAAGGCAAAATAGAGACACGGGAGGAGGGGAAAACAAGACACAGGACTGAGATAATGCCCCCCTCCGGAAGGCGTGTCGTCACGCCATATACCATCTAATGGGGAGGGGGGGTGGGCGCTCTGGAGGCCTCCAGGGATCAGGGGGCAGGGCTACCGGCCTCCAGAGCGGGGGCCCGTTCCCGGAGCCATGGTGGGACGGGAGACACAGGAGGCCATGACGGATCAGGGGACTCGGGAGGCCACGGCCTTACTTCTTCGGGCCGCCCGAGGGGTTCTGTGGCCTTGGCCCGGCCACACAGGCCGTGACCCTACTACCCACCCCCCAAAAAATGTTCTTGGGGAAGTCCCCCCTGGGAGCCACTGAGGAGCGGGATTTGTGGGGCGCTCTTGCAGCGCGGACTCTATGGGGCGCTCTTGCAGCGCGGAGCTGGACGGAACCAGCGGAGACACAGGAGGGCATGTGCGAGGAGCCGGTGCTGGAGGGCACGTGCGAGGAGCCGACACTTGGGGGCGCTCTTGAAGCGCAGACACTTGGGGGCACTCTGGAGGAGCTGAGCTGGATGGGACCAGCGGAGACACAGGAGAGCTGGACGGCCCCAGCGGAGACGCAGGAGATCTGGACGGCCCCAGGGGAGACGCAGGAGAGCTGGACGGGACCAGCGGAGACGCAGGAGAGCACCTGCGAGGAGCAGGCACAGGAGGGCGCTCTTGAAGCGCGGATTCCCGGGGGCGCTCGGACAGCGTGGATTCACAGGGGCGCTCTGGAAGCGCGGATTTGTGGGGGCGCTCTGGAAGCGCGAGTTGCAGAGGGCTTGGGGAATCCGCGAACGGCGGCGGGCTGGCTCGGGCCCGGACGCTTCCCAGACACCGGTAAATCCCCTCTCTCCAGCTCAGGCCGGTAGTGTCTGGTTGTTATTGGGAGCACGCTTGTTCCTAAGCTGTCTGGTTTTATTGGGAACATGCTTGTTCCTAAGCTGTCTGGTTGTTATTGGGAGCACGCTTGCTCTAAGGCTATCTGGTTGTAAGCGAGAACATGTTGCTTAAGCTTTTCAGGTATTGGCAGCATACAAGTTAGGTCATCTGGTTAAGGGCAACATTTTTGTCACTTAAGGGCTACATGGTTGTTGCTTAAGGCTTGAGATTTTCGCTGTCATTTTGTGTTGGGGGTATGGCATATGGTTTTGTTTGGGGGGGTTGTTGCTGCTCTGCCTGCTCTTATCCATGCTAGGGGTGCATGGATGCGCAGGGAGTTCTTGCCCAGAACAGAACCATACCACCAATCCAAACTGTATGCTAATTGTCAGTCATCTTTGTCGATAGTGGTCCTGACAGAACTGAGCATGTCTTCAGGATCAGTAGAAAATCACAGGTGGGTGAGTTTGATCAAAGTTGGAGCTAAACTCTGCAGGAAAGTGGGTTTAATGAGCCAGATTTTAGGATCCCTGATATAGGCCTATTTGCTTTTCAGAGGCTGTTTAACCCTTGTGCACCCTTATGGACATTTTTGTCCATTTTAGTTTTGGATTTTTTTATAATTTTGCCTGTGTTAATGCTAACTGCATAAATTTTGGCCCAGGTGTGTATTTTTATTGGAATTTTAATATTCCACCCTCATTTCCTTTAATAAATCTATTTTACACTAGGTACACAACATTGTTACACTCAGGACCTTTTGGACAAAAATGTCCCCATTGAAACCATTGAAAGCTATTTTTAATCACAGTGCTGTTTAACTGTAAAATGATGCAATTTTTGTTAATAGGCTTTCATTCTGTTGGCAAGGCTTCAAAATTACATTTTTTACCAGATGGTGCCATTTTTTCAGGTTTGGTCTATAAAGCTGATATATGGTATCAGATGACACCACGGTGGTAGGTCTGATCAAGGATGACGATGAATCAGCCTACAGGGATGAGGTGCAGCACCTGGCTGTGTGGTGTGCCACCAACAATCTAGAACTAAACACTCAGAAGACAAAGGAGATCATTGTGGACTTCAGGCGGACTAGGAGTCATGCACACACACCCATCTACATCAACGGAGCTGTAGTGGAGCGTGTGTCGAGTTTCAAGTTCCTTGGCATCCACATCTCTGATGACCTCACCTGGTCCCATAACACCTCCACTCTGGTCAAAAAGGCACAGCAGCGCCTTTACTTCTTAAGGAGCCTTAAGAAAGTTCACCTGAATCCCAGGATCCTTGTGGAATTCTACCGCTGTACCATTGAGAGCATACTCACGAACTGCATCTCAGTATGGTACAGCAACTGCTCCGCATCTGACCGCAAAGCACTCCAGCGGGTGGTGAAAACTGCTCAACGGATCACCGGCACCCAGTTAACTTCCATTGAGAACATTTATCATAAGCACTGTCTGGGCAGGGCAAGAAACATCATCAAGGATGCCTCTCACCCTAACCATGGACTTTTCACCCTCCTTCCATCCGGCAGGCGTTACAGGTGCCTACGCTCTCGCACTAGTAGGCTCAGGAAGAGCTTCTTCCCCGAGGCTGTGACACTTCTGAACGCCACACCACCAATCTAACCTGCACCTGCTTATTACTGCACTGGTCACAGTACTTTACACACATGCATTTGCACTACTCATATTTTGCACAGACTGCACATTGTTAAAGTTATTACAATATAAACTGTCTAAAGTTGTTACTGTACAAAGCACAGTAAACTGGGGGAAGTCGTGGCCTAATGGTTAGAGAGTCGGACTCGTAATCGAAAGGTTGCGAGTTCGAGCCCCCGGCCGGCAGGAATTGTAGGTGGGGGGAGGGAATGTCCAGCGCTCTCTCCACCCTCAATACCACGACTGAGGTGCCCTTGAGCAAGGCACCGAACCCCCAACTGCTCCCCGGGCGCTGCAGCATGGCTGCCCACTGCTCCGGGTGTGTGTTCACGGTGTGTGTGTGTGTGTGTGTGCGTGCATTTGTTCACTACTCACTGCTGTGTGTGTGCACTTGGATGGGTTAAACGCAGAGCACCAATTTCGAGTATGGGTCACCATACTTGACAATACGTCACGACTTTACAAACTATTTCTATAAAATATTGCACTACTGTTATTTTGCATAGAATACATTGTTCTATCAATACTTTGCACACTCATCCAGCTGTATTTATTTATTTATTACCACTGTTCTCACGTCTCTGCTGTTCATAATGTGTATATATAATCCCACATTGCTCTGTTCATAATGTACATACAATCCCTACATTGCATTCCTATTTATATCTGTATATACTCTGCTCAATACTGTATATAGCAATTCCACTGTACATTCTGTAAATCATATCTTCATTTACTCTGCACTTATATGTATATAAAACACTATATTCTTGCACTTCTGGTTAGATGCTAACTGCATTTCATTAGCTCTGTACTTGTACTCTGCATAAATGACAATAAAGTTGAATCTAATCTAATCTAAAGGGTCTATAAAGCAAATACTTGCTTTATTCCTGTTTTCTGCTTCTGCATATTATAGAGCCAATTGGATAAATAATGCAGCTATAATTGTGTGGGTGTGTTGGTATGGATGTCAGAGTGTGGTTTGTATGTGTCATAAAAAAATTGTATGTACGTGTGTGTTCTTGTAAAAATTGAGAGAGAGAAACTCTACTGCAAATCATAAATCCAAGCACTGTGTGCAGCAGCAGAGTTTTGCTGGCATCTAATGGGGAAAATTTGGTACTGCGCCTAAACAAAATTTTACTGAAAGCTCATTTTTTTAGATATCAACCTCAAATTTGGAACACAACTTGTTTAGATTTATGGCTTTGATTTTCTAGCAGGTTAGCAGGTTTCTAACATGTTTCATATATAAAATATTCATAAAATATAAAATATTGTTCATGAATCATTTTCATTAACTTAAACCTGTATATCGTTTTTGGTTTCACTTTTTAAACTTTTTTTTTTACTTCAACAATAATCTGCCATGGATCTTCTTTAAAATGAGACCACACTTATGTCTCTGCTCCCAAGCTTCCAATTTTTATGACCGTTTATTTTGACATGGACATTTTGGTCCACTATGGACCTAAGTGCAACTTTTTTTTTTATTGATGCACAAGTGTTAAAAATGCTCCCTTTCAGCCAAGTCCTCCTGATTCTGAAGTTGAGAGTGAAAGTGAAGTGACATACTGCCAAGTATGGTGACCCATACTCAGAATTCGTGCTCTGCATTTAACCCATCCAAAGTGCACACACACAGCAGTGAACACACACCCGGAGCAGTGGGCAGCCAATGCTGCGGCACCCGGGGAGCAGTTGGGGGATCGGTGCCTTGCTCAAATTTGAGGTTGATATCTCAAAAAATTAGCTTTCAGTAAAATTTTGTTTGCGCGCAGAACCAAATTTTCCCCATTAGATGCCAGCCACCTACAATCCCTGCCGGCCCAAGACTCAAACCCGCAACCTTTGGATTACGAGTCCGCCTCTCTAACCATTAGGCCATGACTTCCCCAGGTGTGGCTGCAGAATTCAAGAGACAGAGCTGGTGAAGGAAAGGAGCACTAGGTCTGCTGACTAGTCGAGAGAACTCGGGGGAAGATTGAGCTTCACCAATGAATACTTTAGCACATCAAAACATTTTCAGCAGAGGTCAAAGTAATAATTTGGTATTTTTTAGTTTTATGTTAATTTGTATAGATATGTAGTCCATTTCAGAGTGTTAAATTAGCTGTATTAACCTGTTCTATTTTGTATTTAATAAATCCATTGATTTGAAATCCCTTTGTTTTCTGTACATTTTTGACAATACAGACATTAGTTATGTGGTAACTGCATCCATTTCAGATGTATAATAACTGCTTTTCCCAAAGACTTCAGTTATAGTCGCTAAAAAGTATTTATAGTGAAACAGATTTATTGTTGTAGATTAATAGTGCGGGCCCTGTGTTGGCCATAGTTAGGGCTTCCTGGGGGCTAAGCGAGGGCTGCTGTGTAGGGCTTGCAGTAAGGGACCATCGTTTTGCCAGTAAGCAAATTCTCAGGGGCCGTGCACTGGCAGCCCGCGGGGGGCCCTTAGGCTAGCCCTAAGTGGGCTCATGAAGTGCCAACGCAGGCTTGTTTGCAGGGTAGCTTGCTCTATTCTTTTTCTATCCTAAATGTTTTCTTTTTATTATATAATTAAAAAAAAACAACCTTACTACATATAGGCTAACTGAGACTTTTCATAGGACCTGGGTATCATTGCTCTTTTGATGGTTTTGATTGCTTCCATTGTCCTCATTTGTAAGTCGCTTTAGACAAAAGTGTCTGCTATATGACTAAATGTAAATGTTTTTTTTTTATTCATTACACGTTTTCTTTTAATTAATGTTAATATTAAACACGGACCATTACTTTATTAATTATATCTGCAATTGCAGGCTCATTTTGTAAATATAAGTATTTTTAGACAAGTGCAAACGTGATTTAATAATAAAAAAATTTATTGTTTTGGCTTAATAGGTAACTTGTGTATAATCACATTTTAATAACACTTTAAGCAATTTTAATTACAATTAACTTACATTTACAATAAATTATTTTAACCATTTCAATCAAAGACAGTCAAAATCAACTGTTTTAAACTCAAGTCATGGACGTTTAATGAAATCCATTTTAAAGCTGAAATTTGATTTATTGTGTTTATGTTCTGGGGAGAAACTGAGATGGAATAAGATAAATACATTGACATAAAATAAACGAAATATTTAAATCTCCCTACAAACACAAATTAAATTTTGATCTACAAATATTTATGAACTTGTAATATTCATAAGTTCTTCCCTATCCTGTAATTTTAAGACCAAGAGACTGTAGTTTATCCTTGATTGAGAATATCAAAAATGCTCTGTAATTTATCATTAACTTAGGTATGAGTATTATAATATTTAAATATAAAACTAAATATCAACGGTATTGATATCTTTGGGGTTTTGATAGCTCTGCAATTCCTAAAATACATTATTGTTTTTATTTGTTTTCTGATGTAAAATTCTAGCGAACAAGACTTTTATTTTGCTTTAGCGAACAAGACTTTTATTTTGCTTTAGCGAACAAGACTTTTATTTTGCTTTAGCAAACAAGACTTGTATTTTGTTATGGAGATATGACGTAATAAAGCTGTGCCGCGCTCCCGCGTCTGTGATTCGTCTGAAGAAAGGTGTGTGTTTATCCATTTAAAGCGTTTAAATCAACAAAATTATATGAAATTGTGAAATGAATCATTACCGAATGAAACGCTAAAATGTTCCAGTGATATTAATGACGGTTATTTTGAGTTGAGCGCATCTGCTGATGAGTAAGAGAGACTAATTTTAGTGAATTATAAAAGTTTAGGAACAGATAAGGGTCTTAGCCTCAGTAAAATAATAATAATACAGCTCTGCCATAATTTATTTAAAATACATTTATTTCATACTAAGTAAAATTAAAATCATTAATATATTTATTGACGTATCACTTACAGATAGGCGGATAAAATGATAGTTTATCTCCATTTGGAGTATTTTGTTATTGCACAATGCACATTTCTTAACATAATGTGTTTTAATATCACTATGAATAAGAATGGCATGATCTTAAATTCAGTATATTTAAAGTGTACCTGAAGTATATCTTTAGTATACTTAAGCGCTACTTCCACACAATTATTTAAATTTCATTTAAGTGCATTAAGCACAAAACGAGTTGTTCTGATATAGCAGACTTTAGTGTACAATTGTAGGATATTTTTAAATTAAATGTGTAGTTTTTAATCAAACAACATAACAAAAACACAGGATATAAGTATAAACACACCATTCTTTTCCAAAAAAAATATATTTTATTTTAGTGCTCCACAACATAATTGCATATTTTGTGTGTGTATGTATATTTATTTATAAAGTATAACAATAAACAGGTTAAACACTGATTCAGTAACTTTGCCATTGGGTTTACCACCATTTACTTCTTATAACCCCCACCCCCAGCTCTTCCTGGAGCATGTTTCAAGTGTTCCGCCATTGCTACGTCAATTTCCAAGTCAGTAGCATTTGGGCTCCACCTCTTCACAGCATCTGAGGGAAGAGAATATGAATGTAAAAAGCAAGAAGTTAAACAAGCACTTATTTAGAAAGTGTTTTTGTTTATCAAACGAATTATACAATGCAGTCGAACAAGACTTCAAAATTCAAAATGAAGACTTAATTCATGACACAGGATGTTGATTTCATACATGTCCACATATGAGTACACTGGGACTAAAAACATGTTTATTATGCGTTTGGACATTTCTGATAAAAATAGGTCTTTTAAATAAATAAGACACAAGGAACATACAATGTGTGTCACAAATGACCTTGTATTATATTATATAAAGGTGTAGCCTTGAATGCCTTCTTTTCCAGCTGGCCACCACCCCTCATGTTGAATTTTGCCATTAAGGCATTTGACATGATTCTGAGAAATAAACAATTCAGGATTTACTTCATAATATTAAAATGCATTGCAAATTAGCAGTACTGTGCAGCTTGCCAGTTGCATGCAGTGTTAAAACATACACTTTCACAACCACTAGTCTATCATGTAATAAGTGCTCTGTCCCTATCCAAAGTTTTTGTGACACGTAATGACTCATTCATTTCTTACACTAACATTATGGTTTTTGTATCTTGTTTAAAGTCCTACGAACAGCCTGATTTAGCACAGACATTAAAACTTCAACACAAAAACTGGCAATTATATAAGTAGATATAATGTGTGACAGAATTATAGTATTATCAAAGGTTGAGGTCATTATTGTAGCTACTGTTATTTTTGTCATTTTTTTCTGAAATATGACACAGCTAAACACACAAACAATGCTAGGTAAATACATATCTGTTCATGACTTTGTTTACACAGTCTCTGACTGACATTCCGCCAACTCTGGACAGTTGCTGAACCTAAAAGTGACACCACAAACAAAAGAAATGTAATATGATATTTAAATAACACTTATCTGTGTGTGCACGTACATATGCATTTATGTATATCTGGAAATATACCCAAAATCCTCATCACATTTTAAACTTACACAGATCCACTTCTTTTGGTCATCTTTCATGCACTCTTCAAAGGATTTCAGGTCACTTTCAGACTCTAGTCTCGTAAACGATGATGACGACTTTCCAGGGTCAAGAATGGCAGCAAGTTGCTGAAGTTCCTCTTTTAGGCCAAACAGCAGGCTAAACACTTTCCTTTGGAATCCTGATAGAGAAATCATTACATTAACATGTATTTTACACGTATCTGGACACTTGAGTACTTAAAGCACAAAATTTAATATGAGACTTGCAGTCACACTGCGTCTCCACTTTATTTGATAGTCAGAGGACATGTTTAGCAAATCTAAAATGACAAAATACTTTTAAAGCACTTATTGAAGTCAGCCATGTTCTAATTAATTTACAGATTTCAGTGAATTATTCTTCAGCTCTATTCTTCAGATTCTACAGTTTTAACATTGCAGTGCCTTTCATTTCATTTATTTTCAGAAATAAACTGTCAGAATGCTACATCTGAGTAGCACTTTTTATTTTAATCTTTAAACATGTTTAATTAACCAATGTGCTCTTGTGTGCTGCATGTCTTTGATATCAAAGTACATATCCATTTAACTACAGTTTTTTTCCTTTTATGCACATTTTTGTTTTTACTGAATCAATTTACCACCAAGAGGTTTGCTTAAGCAAAGTAATCCCACATTTTTCTCAAGAAGTTTTCCTAATAATAAAGAAATATATATATATATACACACACGTGTGTGTGTGTGTGTGTGTGTGTGTGTGTGTGTGTGTGTGTGTGTGTACTATACTAAATATATCATTTTTTATGTATCTCATAACACAAACACACTTTAACATTCTGTGAAAATATTCGAAAGGTGGTTACTTAAATTTTTAAGTTCCATAAACGTTTTATTTTGCCACAGATGAGTTTGTTTTAAGGGTTAAAAAAGGCCCTAGCATTAAACATTACCTTTTAGCATACTAGCTAACTTCAGCCAAACTTAATTTAACTTGACAGTGTGCTTATACTTGCTTTTGGATTTTTGTTCCGAGTAAAACAAGTAAAAATAAAATACATTAATAAAATACCTCAAAATGTACTTACCCACCAGTAAATTTTTAATGATTCGTAAACGCAAAAAAACTCTCCTCGTGTTGTAGAAATACGTTACCGCTCACTCCTCTTCTGGTGTTTTTGGCGGTTTTGCCAAACCAGCATAAAAAGATGCATTACCGCCACCTACTGATCTGGAATGTTGAGTATACAAACTGTCATATCGCGAGATTATCTGCTATAGGGATATCATATCGCGAGATTTGTTACAACATCTTGGCAGCAGTTTTTGCATCCAGCTCAAGACTTTAAATTGTGACTTTATGAATAACGTATGAATAACTTATGGATATAGCCTATATATATTTAATAATTATATAAACAAAATAATGAAATCATATTGTAATGTATGGGAAACTGGTGGAATAATGAGTAAATGCAGTGATTTCACAATTACTTAACTACAGGGGCACTTTGTGAATAGAATTTGACATAAAACAAGATGTAAAACAAACTGAAGTTTTTTTTTTAATAAAGATTTCCGTGCTGGTTTGTATGGGTCTTACTAAATGTTTAAAGGACGTCAGTGGACGACTATTAACAACCTCTTAAGAAACTACTTGGGCACTTAAATAAATTACTGTAGTATGTGAATGTGAATGTGTAAGCACAATGGCTTTTGCATATTTCATAAGGATTTTAAAGAGGTTGACGATGGACTATAAATGCACGTGTAGAAGACGTCACCTGCTGGACGTCCTTTCACAACTGAATCACAACAGGGTATATTTTGAACTACACGCAGCTAAAAGTCAAAGTAACAACTTTACATGCAACCACAGAGAATTGTAGACATGTACAAACGTATTTGAATGCATTTTTAAGAAATATTTTTTGTTACAATTTTTTGCATATTTTGTCGTCCTACCGTGACTATTTTTGGCCAGGGACAGGACGTCGCCGTCGGACCAATGTTTGCTGGGAAGTCATGTACAATTATAATTTCCCTAGATAATTGTTGCATATCGGGCACTTCGCTTTGACAGGACTGCGGACGCGAGCAGGACAAATACTACAGGCTATTCATTCATACAAATTGTTAATTTGTTCCTACGACATATTAATTTGTGGCCACTGTCCAGGTTTCATTAATTTGTTCCCTAGAAAACCCATGAATTTAAATGCGGGAGCAATTTAAGTCATAGTAACGAATTCTTAACTCATCTTTAATTCCCCCCCACATGTTTACCACAGTAAGAGATGCGATTTAAACAACAATAAAATAAACCTGCGAATCTAGAGGGTGAGACAGTGAGGATTCGGGAAAAGAAACAAATAATATTCAATTCGTGACCATCTGGCAAAACAGAACACAAAGCCACGAATGGCTTGATTTAAATGTATGCGCTCGAACAGCATGAATCCGAAAGCATGGTCGCGATGTAACATTTGCCTGCTAACCATTTATTTCTCTTGTTAACAAAGCTTTGTACCTCACTTGTGTCATAATACTCGCATTAAAATGTTTCAAATGGGTAACGGTGTGTTTTGCTGTTGCAACGCCGGTGGTTTTGGAAACGGATCACTGACCCCACGTGCCGTACTTGCGCTTGTTTGGGAACATTTTATTTTAAATCCTGATAATGTCAATTGCAAACATTGCGACGATGTTTTAAAATAAAACAACAAGCACCATGAAACCATTTAAAAATGAGGAATGGGTGAGGAAGCTGGCGTTTTGAGTGGCATTTGCACATCCTGTCATGCCAGTGACTATATGCTATTGCAATAGACGCATTTTGCAGTATTAAGGTTAACGATTAATTAATTAATTGATCGTTAATTTAAACAACGATCGATTGTGGAAATGATCGAAAATTGACATCCCTACTCTGTACACAAATCAAGTACTTGAGTAAAAGTACAGATACGTATGATAAAATACTAAAAAAGTAAAAGTACTGCTTTTTCAACTCGTGTGAACGTACAAAAGTACTCAATTTTTTATGTACTTAAGTAAAGAAGTACTGATAGATTTATTTTGCAATTTGATATAGACTACTTGATTGAATTTTATATTAGCACATATTTTTATAATCCTACTGCTCAAAATACCTGGGATTTTACCAAAATAACCACTATATGGAGTCAAGATATACAGGTGCTGGTCATAAAATTAGAATATCATGAAAAAGTTGATTTATTACAGTAATACCATTCAAAAAGTGAAACTTGTATATTAGATTCATTCATTACACACAGACTGATATATTTCAAATGTTTATTTCCTTTCATTTTGACGATTATAACTGACAACTAATGAAAGTTATAGGGGGAGAGAGCGCAGTTTCGGTCTGTTTCGTGTTGAATATCAGACGCTATCAAGTCTGTTATGTGCAGTATTCCCTCTCTTTTAAAGCGCAAACGAGCAAATATGTCAACATCATCAAAAATAAAAGGAGAATGTCTGTCTCATAAAATTCATCTATGAAAATGCGGTTCTTCATTATCGATCACGAGCTCATCGATGTGATCTAATCTGGCTGCCATCTCTTTTCGACCGTTATTCATGGGCAGAGGCTTCCCTAAATATTTAGTTGGAACGTAGAGTTACGTTTAAACTAAGTTTACTGGTGCAACGCCAAAATATTTAGTAGTGCGTAAGTTGTAACTTAGTGTCTTTTTACGTCGCAACTAGGTTACGTTGTAACTTAAGCACAGCTGGTGCAATCGGCCCCTGGTGAGGTCCTCTATAATGTGCACTCCCAGGAATGTAGTGCTGCTGACTCTTTCCAAGACCGAGCTGTCGATGGTTAGTGGAGGGGTGTTCAACAGAGTTTTCTCCATTAAGTCCTTCACAACCTCCTTTGTCTTCCTCACATTGAGGGCCAGGGCCCGGTTGCATGAAAACCCTTAAGTAAGGGTATCCCTGAAGGGGAAAAGATCCCTGAGGCAAGGGATTTCCTTAAGAGAGTTGCAACAAACGTCTTAACCGTCACCCTTACCTAAGTGTTTATATTAAGCGTTTCACTGTAGTTTCTGGCAGCGCACGGCAACGTGAGCTGCGGTTGCCATAGTTACTCATAACGGACCGCAAAAATAACCTTACAACTACAGCTATAAAATATTTTTGGCGTTATGGAGAGTAATAAAATTACAGAAAACAAAAAAACGTAAACCCAACTGGACTGAGGACGAAAAGGCCATTCTTTTGGAAGAATACGGTAAAAGAAAAAACACCCTGAAGAGTCGATATAACCCATCTATCACTCATTTACACAAGACGAAAGCCTGGCAGGAGATAACGGACAAAATCAATTCAAGAAACCTTGCTGTCAAGCGCACAGTAGAAGAAGTCATGAAGAAGTATGAAAACGTAGTTGTGAGCTCAAGAAAAGAAATAAACAACTATACAAAAGAATCTGGAAAAACCGGTGAGTTACGAGTTACATTTCAATTGATACGTGACTGGATATATTGTGTAAAAAAAGTAGCGCGCCTGGTGTAATACAGTTTAACAAATTGTGTTGTATAAAGGAGGAGGGCCACCACCACAGGATCTGTCCGAGACAGCGAAATTGGTACAAGACATACTTGGGAAGGATTCTCCAACCATAGTCGGTATTGCTGGCGTTCCTCAAAGCAGTTTGGGAGTCAGGTAAAATAACAGATGACACTAATGCAGTTTGTTAAATGTTTTTTGCTTTGAAATATGGTCTCTTTTGTAGTATACAGAGTTGGGTATGTACTAAAATAATAATAATAACAACAACATATTTTTCTTTTTTCAGCATAATCCCCCAAACTGGGAAAATGTTCCAGGAGCGACAAACCCCACCCCTAGCCATCCATCCGCGAGGTTAGCGACAGCTATAGGTTATTAATGACATCTGTGTTGCATTTGATAACAAATAAAAGAGTAAAACAATGTTTTATAATTTGTTAATATTAGGTTAAATAAGTTTTTTTTTTTTTTTCAGACATTCATCTGAGGAGAAAGGATTGGGAAGAGTTACATCAGGGCTTGCTGAACTTCAGCGAGAAGTTCTTTTGCTGCAGAAGAGGAAAGCAGAGTTGGAAATTTCAAAATTAGAAATGGAAAAGGAAAACCTGAATATGCAGAACATAATACTCCAACACAAAATTAACAAACTTGCTGAAGAGGGATTAATAGCTTTACAGCCAATAAGTGAACCATAACACAAACCTTAATCTTTTATTCAAATGATTTGTAATATACAGAAATACATACATACTAGCCTACATAAATATTAATTTTCTCTATATAATAATCCAGTGTGAATTGCTTATTGTAAATGTTTCAATGTCTGTTTTTAATATATAAATAAAAATGTAGTTTCATATTTTGAAGTCTGTTTACATTTACTTTGTTTTGCTATTAACTTATACATATATTTAATTTATACAGCATCTAATCTGGAACTTTATATACAGTTTATTGTAACATATTCAGCCCACTTTAAAAAAAAAATGTTTGCACGAGCATGTCTCGGGTAGCATGTCCCTCCGTTGCATCCTCCGCATCTTGATTTGGCTGCTCTGCTTCATCGGGGTCAGCATGTTCATCCACGAGCACACCAAAGTCTTTTGATATGTTAAAGAGGATGACACATGCAATGATGACTCTCCCTGCTTTTGTTGGTTCCAGACGTAGTTCTCCGTGAAGACAGTGAAATCTCCTTTTAAGCTGGCCAATCGTCCTTTCAATGATTACTCTAGTTTTTGTTAGAGCAGTGTTGTATCGTTCCTGCAATATATATATATATATATATATATATATATAAAAACGAAAGATGACTAAACATGCACAAAAATGATGGCCAATAAGTTACATTAGCCTACTTTAACTCGTCAAAATAAATTAACCATTTTTAAAGTTATTCACGTTAAGTTATAGTCCTACAAATATTTCACTACTTTTATTGATTTATCTAAATAGCTTAAATATGTTATTTAAATAAATTTTACCTGTGCAGCTCCTACTGGATTTCTAAAAGGTGTCATCAGCCATGCACGACAAGGATAGCCGCTGTCCCCCAAAAGTAAGCCCCTGTGTGTTCCATCCTCAAAACTCCGATAAATTTTACTTTCAGACAGCACGCGTGCATCATGGGTACTGCCGGGCCACTCAGCAGTAACATTTGTTATTTTGCTGTCTGGGTCACATATCAGCTGTACATTTATAGAATGGAAATTTTTGCGATTGACAAATTGATCTTCATATAGGTGTGGGGCTTGAATTCGCACATGTGTTCCATCTATCACTCCGCAAACGCGTGGGAAACCAGCAACTGCAAAAAAACGCTCCGCTAATACGTCCTGCTCATCTCTGGAAGGAAATTTGACATATGTGTCAGTTCGGCGACACAGGGCTAAGGCCACTCGATGGACAGCTCTGCAGACAGAGGATTTGTGTACTCTGAAAACATCGCCAATGACAGACTGAAAAGTACCGCAAGCGAAAAACCTTAAAGCAATAAAAACTTGAAGCAGTGCTGGGAGTGCACGACTTCGTCGGGTTTGGTGTTCAAGGTCAGGCTCAAGCGTTGCGGTGAGATGAAGGATTGACTGACGATCAAACCTATATTCTCTCAATAACTGCGCATCATTCATAGTCTCCAATGGATTATTTCGATCGTTAAAAATGCGCCTAGGTACTTGCTCCTCTTCTATGAACATGAAATCAGCCATCGTGCTAGAGTAAAAGATAACTTAAGGGAGCTATTTTGGTCCCTTAATTTTTTAAGGTGAAACGGTTACTAAGGACTTTGTAGCAACGCATAACAGAACTTAAGGGAACACTTAAGCAATTAAGGGAAATACTTAAGTGACAGCCTTAACTTCCCTTAAGTAAGCCCTTAGGGTTTTTTCTTGCAACCCATGTTTCACTAAGGGTACCCTTAACCTTATAATTAAGGGTTTTCTTATCTTAAGGGTTTTCATGCAACCGGGCCCAGGTTGTTAGCACCACACCATTCGGCCAGCTGTGCCACTTTCTCTCTGTAGTGTTTCATCGTTGTTTTTGATGAGGCTTATACCACAGTTTTGTAATCAGAAAACTTGATGTGGTTGGAGCTGAACTTGGCAGTGCAGTTGTGAGTCAGCAGCGTGAAGAGCAGAGGGCTGAGCACAAAGCTCTGTGGGGCACCTGTGTTTAGTGTGGTAGTACAGGAGGTGTTGTGACCAACACGAACTGACTGAAATCTTCTGGTTAAACAGTTCAGGATCTAATTACAGAATGATAAGGTAAGGCCCAGCGAGTTTAGTTTGTTGAGAAGCTGCTGAGTGATTGTGTTGAATGCTGAGCTGAAGTCGATGAACAGCATTCTAACATAAAAAGTCTTTCAGTTCCAGGTGAGTAAGAGCCAGGTGGAGAGTGGAGGACATTGCATCGTCCATAGAACGGTTTGGGTGGTATGCAAACTGGAATGGGTCCAGCGTGTTTGGGAGACTGGACTTGATGTGATGCATGACTAGGGTTGCAAAGGGGACTTTGTCTGGGGAATTTTCGAAATATTCCAAGTTTGAAACTTGCCGGGAAATTTTGGGAATTTATGGGAATTATTTGGAAATTTGGGGAAATTTATCAAACTGTATCATATACAAACATAAATATAAACATTTTGTTTGATCTTAGGCTCACATATATGCAAATTAATACACATTTTAAAAATGAATAAAACTTATGAACAGTGTTTATTCAAAATAAATAATTTCTAACAATATAAGTCTTTATTATATTATATTTTTATTGAGCACATCCTTGTAAAAGTATTAATTTATTACAAAAAAAGAGAAAAGATGCTGACCCCAAACTTTTGAATGGTAATGTATTGTTAAAAAGGATTTATATTTTAAATAAATATTCATTTTTAAAACTCTCTATTCATCAAAGATTCCTGAAAAAAAATAATCACAGGTAATAATAATAATAATAAAATATTAAGCAGCACAACTGTTTTCAAAATTGATAATAAATAAGCATATTAGAATGTCTGAAGAATCATGTGGCACTAAAGACTGGAGTAATGATGATCAAAATTCAGCCTTGCATCACAGAAATACATTATATTTTAAAGTATATTACAACAGAAAACCATTCCCAGATAGCAGACCAACACTGAATCAACATTGAATCAAGTTAGGCTGCATATATATATACGTATTGCGCTAGTTAGGATGGTTAGCTAAACGAGTTGCACCTGTGCCAAATTAGTTGATTATCAGATCGTGCTCCTCCCGAACCTTGTTAATAAAACATCATAAGAAACCGATACAGGTTTGGAACAACATGTGAGTGAATAAATGACAAAATCTTAATTTTTGAGTAAACTAAAGGCCTGTTCACACCAAGAACAATAACTGTAAAGATAACGATAAAGATAAAGTTCTAAAAATCTTTCTCAATATTAAAGAATAGAAGAGTCCACACCACAGCTACAATGATAAACACAGAATCAATATCATTGGAATCACTTTCAGAATTATTTTTTTCCAGTTGATGAATGATAAAAACGGGCCTTAACTAGGGCTGTACAATTCTTGCTAAAATGTGAATCACGATTTTTCTCCATGGGAATTGAGATCACGATTCTCTTACACGATTCTCATTTTTTCAACCAAAATGTATTGCACTCAAGTACAAAAAAACCACAGGACATTCAGTATAATAAAGTGCTGGAGTAACAAAAAATTGTCTCTTTTCTTTATTTTAGACCCCTTAAAGTGAATAATTTTAAAGCTTTAAGTTGTTGAACATAAGAGAACATTAACAATTATAAATAAAAATATTCACATTCACACAGGGCGTCGGTGTCAACGTCTCTCCTTTACTTTGAATGGAGTGGCGTCAAGCGTTGCCGAACTGAATTGTGGGTCCCTTGCATCGCTTTACTGGCGTTCACGCGGCAGAAGTTGAAAACTTTCCAACTTTTCAAGCGCCAACGCAGGCATCAGCCAATCAGATCGCCTTATGCAAATATCTTAGCGCAGACGCTAGCCAAACCCGTTCATGCAGCACCAGAAAAGTATGTGATTGGCTGTTATCACTATGACGGCGCGTCAGCACCAAGCTTCAGACACGCCCTCCGTCAAGCATTGATGCTGACGCCTCGTTGAAGCAGCGCTGCGCAGAATGATCACCGTATGACATCAAAGTACCGCAAAGCTCTAAACTAAACAAAAGCGATCCATGTGTCTTACAGCTCTATTGTGGCTGTGGTGTCATGTGACGCACCGCTGCTGGAACGCACTGCCGGACAGCAACCACATGCAGTGTGAACGCTCTAATCCATTAACATGGGTGCAGAACAAAATATGCACCGCATAAGCACTGCATACGGAGTATGTGTGAAACGCGTGACGCGACGCCATGGAAACAGTAAGGCGATACTTTCTAAAATAACGATTGCTCAGAAAAAACTCAGCTCAGCTAGAATATTTTAAGCTCACTTGTGAAAGGGATAAAATAGGTGTTTCTGGCATGTTTTTCATTATTTTGCTTATGCATAAGTATGTAAGCTGAAAGTACACTAATAAAGTATTTTTAATGATAATGTACAAACTGAACTGTTTAGGTAACAATACAAAAACACATTTAGTACTCCCATCCCAAAATGTTTGTATCCCACAGGATACAAAAAACAAACAAACACAAATGTTTAGTGTTAAGAAAACAAGCCATATTTCTTGAATGTTACTCACCCTTGAATCACGATGAGGAGCATACTTCAGGGTTTCTGCAATGTATTCCTCAAACACCTTGACTTGTACCTTCGGGTGAATCCTTTGACAAGCCTCTAAACAGAAGTTTACAACATCTTAGTAAAGTACTACAGTAAAAATGTTTGGAAAACCAATATATGGTGCTCAAAGACAAAAAATATACACGTCATGACATTTTTAAAAAACCTTTGTCCCCATTTACAACTTACTTTAACATTTGCTAGATACAGGTGTAAACAATGTCTCAAATTACGATCAGACCACATGAAAGCAGCCACAAATGCATGATGTCACTGACTACATTGCACTGTAGGGCTGTGTGCAAAGTAGCAATACAAAGCTGTATTGTCACACTGAATACCTCAGTGTCATGTATTAAAATTGTTTAATGCACAGCTAGCCCTAGATTATGCTGTTGTACCATGGTCATTTGCTAGCTTTGAAAATTAAAGATGTTAATGATGTTTGCAGTGCAATATTTAACTGGCAGAGTAAAAATTATGTTCATTTTCATCAGTTACAGATCGTTAGATCTAACATTTTGCCCACTTTAAATCAGACACCGAGATAAAGTAGTGTGTAAGAATTGTTTTTGTTTAATGAATGAAATATAGTATTTGAATTGTCAAGAAAGACAGATTTGTACATGTGTTTGTTTAGGGTCTCTCTCTATTAACCAGTCCCACCAGGATTTCACAATTTGTTTTGGTGAATTTTGCTATCCAAATGCCTGATTGATTTTGTGGTAGTAATTTCCAATTTTTTTTTATAATTATAATAATAACACATTTATCAGATTGTATTATGTTAGATTCGCAATAGTCTTACATGACACAAAGACTAAACAAAATGTATGACGTTTCTTTGTTTTGCTAAGAAACAAATGAAAACAGGACAAATAAGTACAATATAAAGGTAGATGAAAACTATTATTTTTGCTTCTGCTGCTACTGTCGTTTAATGAATTTTAAGAAACTACAATAGGCTTACAGCTGGGGTGCTTAAACTTTTTTTACCACGTACTGGTCACGCTTTGAAAATATTGTCGCAGACCGGGGGGATTACAGGCCTGAAATTAAAATTATTAAGACTTTTAGACAGTTATATACCATTATCAGCACATGTTGAAGTAGATTCGTCTCTAAGGGTGTTTTCACATATAGTTCGTTTTAAGAGAACCAAACCCAGTTCACTTAAAGTGAACCAGAAAGGGAACCAGCCGAAAGTGACCTCAGTCCTTTTGGTGTTTACAATCTAGTGGACTCAAAAGAGAACCCAGTTCTTTTTTTGGTCCTCTTCAGCAATGAAGAGATCTCAGACCCTTTCTTGTTCACACCACGACTTTATAAGAACTCAGACCCCAGCTTTCTTTGCAGCAGTGGATTTTGGGTATTCAAGATGGCGTCTTCACATGTTGTCATCACATGGATGTGGCACATTTTGAAGCAGATGACAAACAGAGAAAGAGTCAGACAAAGCAGAACTAAAGGAAAGCATCTGAAAAATTGGAAAAGGAAAAGGATAGCAACTAAAAAGAGAATTTTCTTCCAACACTTTCAACAGCTGCTGCTGCTTGCCACAGGACTGCTTGTGACGTTTCAGCTTTCATTTGAACGGTTAGTATAGAAAAGTTTCATAAACAGAAAACTACATAATTACATATTGTCGTTTGAACTGTAATAATTTTATTCATTTATTACTATATAGTTTTGTTGTTATTATCAGTGCAAAGTAGGCCAATTTAAGTGTTATAATTCACAGAAAGAGGTGAAATGCTGGAGTCTGACCTACTGGAAAATTTGGAAGATGAAGTGGACATCGAAATGGGTGAAGAAGAGCTGCCAATCCCTGATCATGTCACTGGTCAAGATATTCGCACAGCTTTAACAACACATTTCAGACAAATTTAAGGGAACATTGTGTAAAGTTAATCCAACTTCCTTTGATCTCAGATAAGATAGTTACAGTTGAATGTTAAAATGTTTCTTTGTTCATATCATTTTTTTTTTAATTCACAATAGGATGCATTTCATTGTTTTAGGGATTGTTTCTTTTTCAAAGAAATTATATAATAAAAGACAACAGAATTGTTTTGTATTATTCCAGTTAAGTTGTTTATTATTATTTATTTTTGGAAAAATGTAACAAGTGACTTCTGAACAGAATATTTTCAACGTCTGAACATTACATCTGTAAATAATATAATCACAAAAAATAAAGTGCTTAGTTAAACTTCAAGCATTACTGTGTTGTGTTTGTCAATACAAAAAAAAATTTGATTCAAAACCATATCTGAAAATATTTCAGATACTATGCCTGTATTAAAAAAAAGAACATTCAAATGTCTTCTCTTACAAAGAAAATATGGTTTCTGGTTTCTTATGTGCATATGGTGAAACATTTGTAATGCAGCAACAAAAACAAAAATGTTTTCAAAAACTAACATGAGCTGCATGAACAACAACAATCCAGTGAACAAGACATATTTCAGTGGAATTTGTTTATCTCATGTAAAACTGATGAGAGTGGCACTTCAGTAGAAGCATCAGTGGAAACTTCCTGGTTATACACTGGAAATCCTTGACTTGACTGGTGATCACGGGTGAGTGTGTGAAGTGTGGTTGACTGCTCTGTTGCATAGATTGAAGCAGAGAAAGGTGTTTGACTAGGTGCAGTATGGGTTGATGCACTAATCACTTGGGCAAACATACGCAACATAGCTTGGTCATGCTCCATCTGGGTCTGCCGACGCCTTTCTTCCAACTCCATTTGCAATCTGAAGCGTTCTCGCTCCAGTTCAACCTCTCTGCGGTGTCGTTCCTCCTCTTCAGCGGCAAAGAGCTCAAAGTAATGTCTTTGTTGGTCAATTATGCTACTTAGCATAGATGTCACCTCTGTGGTGCTGGAACGTCGGGTTGGTCGTTTTTCAACTGAATGCAGATGTGTACGTCTTGGAGTGTCTGCTGTAATCATTTGATCGTCATGATTGCTGTTGCTTTCACTCGCACTACTGTTTTCATTAACAGTGCTGCATCTCTCCATTTCTGAAAGGCACAAATTACAGAAAAATAAGCAGTGGATAACTGATCAAAAGAACTGATCTCATCACTCTATTTGTTCAACTTAAATCAACCTCATTTGATACTGTAATCTTCATGTCCGCTATACATCTTTTGTAGCTCACAATAATAAAAACACATTACAATAAGGTTCTATTAATTACGATTGGTTATACATTTAGATATCATGAACTGAACAGCATTTATTATAATAAAATAGTAATATACGTCTGAAAGAAGAAAGTCATATACACCTAGGATGGCTTGAGAGTGCGTAAATGAGGTAATTTGCATTTTCGGGTGAACTGTCCCTTTAATGAGTGTAGGTAGCAAACTTATATTAATAAATGCAACCATTGTAAATAGTTCTATGAATATGGACTCGTCAATAGTAAATCCCATAGTGTTAATATATTATAAGCATTTACATATGGATGCAAAATTATTCCCTTACCTTGTTCTTCTTCATTTTCCATATCCACACTTCCACCTTCGACAACATTTGTGGGGCAAGCACAAGCGCTTGCACCCAAAATTTCATCCAAATCTTCGTAGAAGGGACAGAAATCCTTTATTTCCGCGGACTCTCCACTTCGGCGGATTTTGTCCCGGGTGCTCATGTACTTCTGACGAAGTTTTTTGACTTTAACGCGGCATTGTAGCGCGGTTCTGTTATATCCCCTTTCCTTCATTTTTTGGGCAAATAAAAGAAACACTTTTATGTTTTTATGGGTTGAGGAGAGTTGGCGTTTAATGTAATCATCTTTCCAAATTTCAATAAGTGCACAACTCTCCTCCTGGGACCACACAACCCCGCGACCTGCCATGGTGAAAAGTTTTTTTCTGTTTTTACAGCAGTGACGTAACATGGCTGCAGGTATGGCAAGCCTCCAGGTACAAATGTCGAAACGAAACGCAAAGCGGACCGGGATCTCATTACTTTCGCATATCATGAAGATATCGAACCGCAAACGGACCCACAAACGAACCGTACTCAGACCACCTCCGGAGGTGGTCTGAGTACGGTTCGCTTTTGGGTCCTTTTAGGGGGGTCTGAGATCACATGGTTTGTTCACATATACACGCTGAACCGCTCCGAGAGCGTTTGAAAGGGTTAAACGAACTAGGTGTGAAAACACCCTAAGGGAATATGCGCCGTGAATGCAGCGTTGGAAAACTGTCCGTTTTTTTTTTACTTTCACTTTCTGTATAGTGAATTGACTGAAGTTAAGACGTTTGTGCAACTATGAACTATAACTATTGCGCAAAGTTTGTTATTCATTGTCTTGCCTTTGTGGTTTAAAACAGAAATACTTCCAATATTGCAACGCACCCTCAAACCCCCATGCGTATGTATCTTAAATGCAGGGAGACGTAAAAGAGGAATCAACTCGGTATGCCACATTGTCTGAAACAGGTCTCTATGTCTGTGCGCACTTCGGGTGTGTGCGAGAACAGCGTGTAGGTAACGAATTGAGTTCTGTTTCATTTCTTCTTCTTGTGGTTTTAAATACCTTGAACGTGTAAATTGGCAAATTAATCTGTGAATCACATTGCCAAAGGTTTGGTCTTGACCTGGGGTGTGTTTCCTGAAAGCAACTATGGTCGGAAGTTTCGTCGTTACCAATAGAGTTCAATGGAACTAACGACCATAGTTACCTAACAATGCTTTTGGGAAACACACCCCTGGTCCATATGTATCATGGATCAACTGCGATCCGTTTAAAATAATACATTACAGCTATAGTAAAATTTGGTATATTTCAGTTAATAATTATAATTCAGTGTTTTTTTTTTTTGCAAGATCTTCATTTTTGCAATTATTTTGCGGTGAAATGGCAAATTATGCAGGATCATGACAAATGCGACATGTAGCTGATTTTGAACTGGAGGGTCTGATTAACAACATTTAATTACCGTTTAATTACTTCAAAATAGCAATGTAACCCTCTAGCTACTGAGTAATATAATGCAGTGACTCAGTAGCAAAGATATTTTGTTACTAAATTTTGCGGGGAAGCATTGATGACAAGTTTTAGTGCTCCTGATTGTTTGTGTGTGTGGGCAGCATGATCCCTACTCTGTGTGTTCATGTGTCTTGGCAGATCTGGTCACTGAAAATTCATCTTAAAATGCAGCGAGAGTGTTACAAAACGTAATACTTACGAATGATCACACTGCAAATGTCAAGGTCTTGAAATTTTTTTTTCCCCTTCCTTCCCTTCATGCTGTACTGCGACCAAAGGCTGTTTACTCCCACTGTCCGCAGTACCCTGCGGATGGCGTCTCCAGGGGTTCTGCCTCCAAGGAGGCTCAAGTAATGGACCTGTAAAAAAAAAAAAAAAAAAATTATTACTTTGGGACAGATAGCTACTTCCATTCCTAATCCATGTATCACTGTGGACACCTGCATTTTAAAAAGTAAGCTTGAGACTAGTAAGAAAACTACCATGTTTTCCTGGAAAACAAGGTTCACCAGGTTAAGTCACATCAGTGTATAAGTTGCATTTTATTATTAAACTACTAGTCAGAAAAAAGCAAAATGCCAAAACATAAAAATAATTATTTATAATGTTTGTAAATGTGTATTTTAATTCTACTCATTTAATGGTATTCAGAACAGAAGAAGACTGAAAAATGAAAACATAAAATAAACAAATAGTGACATTCTTTTATAATCAACATTTTTTTATAAAAGGCAAATGTAAATATACTTATTTAAAGCAAAACTGAAACTGGAAACATTAGCCTAACTCCGTTTGCTTTATTTATTTTCAACAAACCATATTATAGATGCACATTCATCATCAGATAGGAGATATACTAAGCCGCCACTGCATGTGGAGAAGGGTAGTTATTTTTTATTTATTTATTTTTTTACTGTGAACCGTGAGTAATGAGATCTGTTACTCTCTTAGTTTGCTATGCAAACTGATATGTTGTGTGCATATTTATGTGCACTTCACAATAGTTAAATTCACTGTTTTTCATCTTCATGCACAAATCCTCCAATTCCTGTGTGCTCTTGCAAGGATTAACCAGAAACTCAGAAATGTCACTTGGCTGGGTAACACTTCTTAAAAGTGTTTCTATCATTGACAGCTTTTAGTCCATTTTGTCAAGTCGAATGATCATGGCTCGTTCAAGTTTCTTTAACTCTGTGTTGTCTGAAATGTGCAGTTGACATGTTAACATGCAAAAGAGAAGCAGGTCAAAATAACTGTACCTGTCAGAAATGTATCTACATTTATTGATGTACTTTATATAATTTAATATTTAACATTTTCTTCCAAATGTTGAAAAGTTCTGGAGATAGTTTCAGTTAGTTATATTAATAATGTTGCTTTATGGGCAAACATTAATGTTTATGTTTAGTCACAGGAAAATTAATGAATGTACTTAAGACTGCCACTTACATAGACTTACTATATAATATTGACAGCAAAGGAAATGTTACAGAATTACTATAATTAAATATTATATTTGGGTTCCTGTTATAGACCATAAAGATACAGAAAGAGATAAACACAACAGCGGGACCTTTGTTATACACTATATAAAACTGTACATCATGACTGTTCTTTTATAAAATATTATAACATTAAACTGTATATTATTGAATTTTGAGAATATCAGAATAATTTCTGAAGGATCATGTGAGACTAAAGACTGGAGGAATAATTGTTCTTTGATCCCATGAATAAATTACATTTTGAATTATTAAAACGGAAGAGTTACTTAAATCTTAAGTTACTTAACTCCGTAAGTACTTAAATTTTAAGTTGTAATATTATTTCACAACATGACTGTTTTACTGTATTATTGGTCAAATAAATGTTACCTTGGTGAGCAAAAGAGACTTCTTTCAAAAACATTAACAAACCTTATTGGCCAAAAACCTTTGAATGAAAGAAAATTTCTTTAACTTGTACTCACACAAATTGGTTTCCCTGGCTGATGCAGGAACATCTTCAGTCACATCAGCTGAAAATGAGAAATACAATCTCAAGTCTATGAAAATATTATACAATTTTTTGTAAGCTCATAATACATTACACACATACAGTATCTGTTCATTTTATTGTACAAATAAATCATTTTTGCATTTGTACTCTGCTTCAAAAATATAAATGAATTAGACATGCAACGATAACAATTTTGTTTTCCGATTTCTGTTTTTTTTTTTTGTAAGGGTGACCTACCTGATGTAGATTTTTGCCAGTTCAGATTTTCTTTCAAAGAACTAAAATTGACAGCATATACAAACAAATATGTACTTTTCTGCATTTCGAGACGAGTGAGTGTCACTTTTCCGTCGAAGAGAAGAGAGCGAGAATATGCAGCTGACATTATTGCATGCGCCACTGCCAAACGGCTTGAATTCGGAAAGACATGAGATTGACTGGCCAGTCACAGGTCTGGGCCAATCATGTGGAAAATCGTCTGATTCAGATCCCTAACTGGTTTTTGCATCTCTAACATGAACATACAATTGCACAAAAATTGTATAATCATTTAAATCTTGTCCCACCTTCATGTTGAGTTTCCCTGTCAGACAGGGCGGTTTCTGCTTCTTGAGCACTTGGAAAACCTGAAAAACAAAAAATGTGTTTTCTGGCAATTATTTAGGAATGCTTTTTTTGTTATTGAAAAATAAATGGTGGTGTGGCACTCACTTTGTTGAGTGGGAAGTATTTACTGACAAGCAAATAAAGTGACAAAAAACAGTCATGACAATGCTGTATTATCAAAGGATTCTCTTCTCTTTCTTTTCCCAAAAAGAAAGAACAAGTAAACTCACACTTTCTTTGTTCTCCAAAATATTCTGTTCTTGGGGTGACTGAAACAAAATTAAAAACCTCTACATAAATATATAATTGAACACTGAGCACAGCTATGTAATGATGTAACAAAAGATTTTAAACAATTAACTTACATTTAGGTGTGCTTACAATGCGTGTCTTTGGTGGCGGCGAGTCTTCGTCATCACCTAGTTAACAGTTTATAATAATAATGTTACAACATCTCATACCATTAAATTACCCAACCCACTACAATGTCAGTAAAACACTCATATATGTGACTAAATCTTAACTCTGGGCAACTAAATAATGTCTGTCATTAGCCACTGGCTAATAAACTTAGATTTTCATCCCCAGTGTGTGTTAAAGTACAAGTTCAGCATAGATATATTTTCCCCTAATTTTCAGCCTAGATATATTTTCACATAATTTCAATTGAGCTCAAATCATAATTTTTTTATTGACAAAGTACACTATTCCACATGCTGCCCATAGCTGCCCTTCAAACAGACAACTACATATATAATAGAAATAGAAACAAGAATATGTAAAATTTACAGATAAGCATAAAATCATAAAATGAAAGTTTTGTGCTGTGGAATCATAGCACACATCTGACACACACATCTGTCAAATCGCCTTACAGGACGAGCCAAAACATTTATGCTAATGCATGATCTTGAAGATAAAAATAAAGTTAAAGTTATCGCTGTCATGATATCATCACACTAACTGCCTACCCAAATTCTTAATAATATGCACATTATAACAATTATCTACACGGCTAATATCTACATTACGCCTCATGAAATGGCGCGAAGAGTCCTGATAAATTAACATCGTAGGAAAACTCAGGATACCAGTCTAAATGTATGGCATATTGCAGACGATTGTCATCTATAATATACCATACATTTAGATTGGTACCCATAGACAGAAAGCATCGAAGTAATCAAAGATATTTTCAAAACCAACAGGACCTACCATCAAGTGATCGAACCACCGCGAACCCACACAAAATGGCGACAAGTTTTTAGTTTCTGAGATTTTTCCAGAGATTTCGGTTTCATTGGGCGGAACTTATCCTGGATATGCGCATGGAGTGGATTATTATTATTTAATTTATTTATTTAAAGGATAATTAGGATAAATGCCTAAACTGTTGTTTGTCGTTTCGTAACAGTTTATAATGCTTATATATATAAAATTGTCATTTTGTGCAGTACATCATTTCGTGTAATTTGACCCGTCGCAAACCGTGTAGCAAACTTGATTGACAGGCGATCTGAACGCCGAATCCGCCATATTCTGTCCAACAAGTAACAGGAGGAGATTAGATTTACTTCGGTGGATTTAAACTTGAAAAATTATGTTGACGTCGTTCTGCGGTTTAAATAAAATACGTTCTGATGTCCATTCATGTTTTAATTAAATTTTAAGTAAATTAGAAAAAGACGATCGGGTTTTTATTTTGGAAATATATATGGAACAATATAAATAAAATATTGGTTTATTGTTTAAAGAGAACCTTACAACAACATTTTTTGGTTGCATTAGAGCAATTTCTCCTTTGGGAAAACTGAGACTTAATTCAAATTAATTTTAACTGTGGTTTGCCCAGTTTTACCTGTAATGAAAACCCTCTAATTAAAATAAACAGTGATATATTTAGCTGAAAAAATATAAACAGTGTAAACCATGGTAATCAATAAAGCTAAGATGTAATATAAGAAAATAAACCACCCAGACTTACCATTTCTTATGATGTGTGCTGCTCTCTGATGGAGGATTTGGTTGATTCCGTGCACATGGGCATTCACAAAATCAGATTAACACAATTTGAATATAAAAAATATTACTTTTATCATTATTATTGTTGTACTATTTTTTTTATAAATATTTTAATTATTAGTAGTAATTCCAATATTATGTCCTATTAAATTATTAAAAGCATATACAGTAGGGAAAATAGTTTTTTGATCCCCTGCTGATTTTGTGTGTTTGCCCACTGGCAAAGAAATGATCAGTGTATAATTTTAATGGTAGGTTTATTTGAACAGTGAGAGACAGAATAACAACAACAACAACAAAAAATCCAGAAAAACGCATTTAAAAAAAAAAAAGTTATAAATTGATTTGCATTTTAATGAGTGAAATAAGTATTTGATCCCCTATCGATCAGTAAGATTTCTGGCTCCCAGGTGTCTTTTATACAGATATTGAGCTGAGATTAGGAGCAATCTCAGCTCTTTTAAAGGGAGTGCTCCTAATCTCAGTTTGTTACCTGTATAAAAGACACCTGTCCACAGTAGCAATCAATCAATTAGATTCCAAACTCTCCACCATGTCCAAGACCAAAGAGCTGTCCAAGGATGTCAGGGACAAGATTGTAGACCTACACAAAGCTTTGGTAACAACACCAACACCATCCCCACCGTCAAACATGGAGGTGGAAACATTATGCTTTGGGGGTATTTTTCTGCTAAGGGGACAGGACCACTGCACCGCATCAAAGAGACGATGGACGGGGCCATGTACCGTCAAATCTTGGGTGAGAACCTCTTTCTGTCATTGAAAATGGGCCATGAATGGGTATTCCAGCATGACAATGACCCAAAATACACAACCAAGTTAACAAAGGAGTGGCTCAAGAAGAAGCACATTAAGGTCCTGGAGTGGCCTAGCCAGTCTCCAGTCCTTAACCCCAGAGAAAATCTGTGGAGAAAATCAGGTTTGAGATGCCAAACGTCTCAAAACCTTAATGACTTAGAGAGGATCTGCAAAGAGGAGTGGGACAATCCCTCCTGAGATGTGTGCAAACTTGGTGGCCAACTACAAGAAACGTCTGACCTCTGCCAACAAGGGTTTTGCCACCAAGTCAAGTTTTGCGAAGGGGTCAAATACTTATTTCACTCATTAAAATGCAAATCAATTGATAACTTTTTTGAAATGCATTCTTGTTGTTGTTATTCTGTCGCTCACTGTTCAAATAAACCTACCATTAAAATTATAGACTGATTTTTTTTTTCTTTTGTCAGTGGGCAAACGTACAAAATCAGCAGGGGATCGAACAATTATTTTAATTTTCTTTTTGCTTATCCCTTTTCACACCCTTTTTGTAATAATCTATTACATCAGGTTTATTGAAGTCCACTTTTCCTATTAAAAGGAACACGTTTTTCTGATTGTAAGGGACTGCTCTTTAAACACTCCATGATGCAAAAGAACAGTACATAAAACCATGAGGGTGAAGTCACTTCTTATGCAAGCCATCTCAATATTTTCTCTGTACACATTTTTATCAACTTATTTTAATGAGAAACTTAACAAATGTCATGAATGTTTCTCTCAACATGAGAGTGAAGAATGAGAATGTTCATAATTCGAGTATAACATAAGGATGTTCCATAAATGTTGTTTCATGATAACATTATGAAAACATTCAGAAATAATAACATTGTAAGGACATTCTGAGAATGTTGTTCTATCAACATTATAAGAATATTCATCAAGTACAAAAAACATCCTAAAGATGTTGCAAGAACGTTGCTTTAAGAACGTTTTCTATCAACATTATAAGAACATTCATCAAGTACAACTAATGTTCTAAAGACGTTGCAAGAACGTTGCTTTAAGAACGTTTTCTATCAACATTATAAGAACATTCAAGTACAACTAATGTTCTAAAGACGTTGCAAGAACGTTGCTTTAAGAACGTTTTCTATCAACATTATAAGAACATTCATCAAGTACAAATAACGTCCTAAAGACGTTCCAAGAACATTGTTCTAAGAACGTTTTCTCTCAACATTAGAAGAACATTCAAGTACAACTAATGTTCTAAAGACGTTGCAAGAACGTTGTTTTAAGAACGTTTTCTATCAACATTATAAGAACATTCATCAAGTACAACTAATGTTCTAAAGACGTTGCAAGAACGTTGCTTTAAGAACGTTTTCTATCAACATTATAAGAACATTCATCAAGTACAACTAATGTTCTAAAGACGTTGCAAGAACGTTGTTTTAAGAATGTTTTCTATCAACTTTATAAGAACATTCATCAAGTACAAATAACGTCAAAACGTTTTCTCTCAACATTATAAGAACATTCATCAAGTACAACTAATGTTCTAAAGACGTTGCAAGAACGTTGTTTTAAGAATGTTTTCTATCAACTTTATAAGAACATTCATCAAGTACAAATAACGTCCTAAAGACGTTCCAAGAACATTGTTCTAAGAACGTTTTCTCTCAACATTACAAGAACGTTCCAAAAACATTATTTTAGTAACGTTTTATACTAACATTTACACAACTTTTAAAGAACGTTACTGAATGTTCTGAGAACGTTCCCTGTTAGCTGGGAACAGGCCTGATTATAATTTGCGTTTTATTTTATAATTGTATACAATTTCAAAAATAAAACACAAATTACCATGGCATATGTAAAACTGTGTCCTCTATCCTAATTGTATAGCTGCTTATATTTTATGATTTTTATGTTGCTCTGCTCTGAATATCTTAAAATTGAAAGGATTTGCTGCAACGCAATTTTTTCTGATATTATTTATTAGCCTATTATTATAATTTTTTAATCAATGCAGCAAATGCTTTAAAACCGCTTTAAAGATTACTTTATTGCATTCAGATGCTTTTAAAGAACTTCTACATTTTATGGGTAGTTTGAATGTAAAACATTGTCATGAATTTGCTGTATTCCCATTCGTAAAATACAAATGAATTGTTGTAGGTTAACTGTCACGGTTCACTAATCCATTGCTTTCTCCTCGTCTCGTGTCAGTGTTGTCATGTTGTGTGTAGGTGCTTGTGGGCGTGACCTGCCCATATTGTATATTTTGTTTACTCACTATAACATTATCTTATTCAAAATAATAGACATGTTTAAAAATGTAATACATGTACTGCCAATGCAAGGTGTGATATCCTACTATTAATGGTCTTGGAGTGCCATCTACTGGTCATACTGAGTATAAAATGTTTTGAGGGATGTGCGACGGTCAAGGGTACAGGTGTTGCCTGTGAATTTAGAATAACCCGAGGAACTTTGGGTGACTTCCAGAATATGACAAATACGTGTAAACAACTGTGATGAATGTCTTCTGGGAGCACTGCCAACCAATGGGAGTAGAAAAAGAACTTTTACTTTTTAAAAAATGGCGAATATGAACGGATGACACCATTAGAATTTAGACCAGGTGGACTAGTAATTAAATGTGGTAAAATAGACAAGGCCAAATAAGAAAAACAGGAACTACCAAATATGGGCAATAAAAAGCATATATATCCTGTACTGACACTCACAAAACTGAGAAGCAGTTTGATGTGGCGGCTGTGTTCTCGGCTTTGTTATCTTGTTATAATAAAGTCTTTTCTTTCACATTTGAAACTCTGCTGTTTTGAGCCTTTCTAATTGCACCAACTGAGATCCAGACTAGACAACTCCGGCGTGCCACGACATAGCTTGGCGTCACGAACAGGATTGGATTGGGGCCCCGGCGTCCTGAAGGACCGTTGCAGGGGACCTGAGTTAACACGCAAACAATCCGAAAATTAACGAGGCCTCAGGTAAGCTAATTTTGCTTATATATATTGGTTATAAGATTGTTTGCGTGGTTGACTGGGGTGGCGCCTGTGATGGTGGTTTAGGGATAGGGCCTCACCAATCAACGAATTTAAAATAATAAAGTAAACAAGGTGCGTATAAGATTGATGAGTTTCAAGTGTTAAAGAATACGCCCATTAGTTAAAAGAGCACAGATGGTGCCAATATAAAGTAGTAGTGAAAAAGCCTAGTGAAGAAGGGCAAGTGTGAGCGTCTAGTTAAGAGGGGCGCTGGATGCCGGCAAACGCCTAGTTGAGAGGCGTTGAACCTGTGGTTACCGGCCCTGAGAGAGAGGGCGCTGCTCGGACAGGTTGTTTGCAAACGGGACCTTTGGTCTGTGTTCGTTATATGTTATATGTTATATGTGAGTGTTGGTACACTTGAGCAATATATGTTTGTCTGAAATTGCAATTGCACGGTTATTTGATAGAACTGCAGAGAAAAATCACTTTAACTATTGAAAGAGAATATATTGAATGGAATATATTAGAATAATAAAAGTTGTAAGAACTAAAAACACTCCAAAAAATTGGCTGTGTCGCTTGTTTGGACATTCTCCACAGTGTCGACGCTGTGATCCAAATTGTGAGACTAAATTGTTGATAAAGAGAGAGAAGAATTAATTAACCTTTGTGGAAAGAGAGAAAAGACAGTTGAGCTCTGACTCTTTGAGCAGGAGAGAAGGAGGAAAAAAGGCCGGCTGCAGCTGTGTTTGTGTGAACTGATAAGAGTGTGTGTGTGAGAGCTCGAGCAGTGTGTGTGTGTGTGAGAAGGAAGGAGAGAGAGAGAGATTCTGTTGTTTTGAGCTTGCCCATACGGAGACTATGAAGCGGACAGAAAAGATAAAACATATTGAATCTAATAACCCTGACTCTGAAGAAAATCAATTTCAAGCAGTGTTAGCACAAACACAAGGCATTAGCAACCACTTTTGGTTGGAATCCAGCTTTATTGATCTGTATGGGCATGAACAAAAATTAACAGAATACAAGAAAAATGTCTTTTTCAGAAAATTGATTAAGATTACAAATTTGGGAGAAAAATCAGCTGAATGGCCAGGGATACAGTGGGGAGATGTGGTATTGAGACACATAACGATTCGGCAATTGAAATACAATTTGTTTAGACTTTGGGATGCAGCTCTTCCTTGGATGGGAGCTGAGGTAAATGCAATTGACATTCCAGTTGAATCAGTTGTAGCACCTTATATCAAAAATAATTGGGCACCCTGGCCAGTGCTCGAAAAAGGAGCTACAATTCTTGATAACATCCATCTCAGAGTGGAAGCTGAGACAAGGGAAGTAATTTGGACGTCCAGAGTACTGTTCGGATCACCAGAGATAGGAAGTGCGCAGCCGCTCTTTGTGACTGGCAGAACTCTGAGACGCCTACTAGTGACGATTGAACAGAGGTTGCAGCCTCAGTGCATACGTCACGTGTGGGTGGAGATTCACGGAGAGCAGGAAAAAGCGGAGTCATCCCAGTACGGATTGCTAAGAACAATACTCAATTAAGTTAGGAAAAAAAAAAAAAGAAAGGATGGCAGAGGGCCAAATAAGGGGAAAAAAGAGAAGGGGAAAAAGGGGTAGGAAAATTCTAACAATGCAGGAAAAAAGGTTATTGATTAATTATATGGAACCCATAAACCCAGACGAATTGTGTATCAGTATATGCAAGATAAAACAGTTTTGCATAGAATTAATGCCATCTCTTACGTATTCAATTTGGACAGGCGGACTGACAGCGACAGGTCACAAATTTCATGAGAGGAGACTGTGGAGTTTTGAAGCTTTCAGCTTGGGGGAACACATCATTTGGACAAAAGCTAATCTTCAGATAAATGAGACAAAGGGCTTTGGGTTACCTTTTAAGTTATTAACCAGAAAACACATTGTGATTATTCTGAAATATTTGAGACACTCCAAACAGATTTCTTAAAAAGGTGATAAAAGTCCTCAGCCCAGTACAAGTCCAGGTGTAATCAGGGGTCGGATACTTTTAGTGGTCCTCGTCTGATGAGCTTGGTGAAGATTAGCTATTAAGTTTTAAACCACTGGGATTATAGAGGTAAATCACCTAATAAAGAGAGAAATAAGTGGATAAAAACAATTTAATAAACAAATTAATAGGGAAAAATTTCACAATGTCTACTCCAGTAAACATATTGGCCTCTGAAAATCCAGCATGTAAAGAAAAAATAGGGGAACTCTCAAAAAAGTGGGCAAAAAGAGCAAAGAAATTGGCCACCAAGTGGCCGGTGGAGGGAACATTTAATGTGGCTGTGTGTAAAGAAATGGAAGTGCTGATTAAAAATCACAAGATCAATGACAAATCTAGAAAAAGAAATGAAAAAAGGGAACAAGAATTAGGGGTGTTGAATTTATTCAAACAATATGGAATTAAATTATGGAAATCGGAAAGGGGAAACAAAAAGAGTGAATTAAAAGAAGAAAGACCACCTCCATATGCACCTTGCTGTGACCAGGTTAACCAGATGCCTCTATTACAGGGAAAAATAGATATAAAAGGGCCCATAGAATTTGAGGGGTATATACATGAAACAAGCTCAGACGAAGAGATAGAAGAGCAGAGCTGCCCAGAATCATTGTCATTAGAGAGTAGGGAGAAAGAATATGCTTGCAGGGTCGTGAAGGAGGGGCTGGAGCCACAGGAGGAGGGGCAGTGGACATCTACACCAGCGCCACAGCCAAGACAAGAGAGAAAGAGAGCAACCTACAAAGAAAAGTCAAGGATTGAAGGAAGGGGGGCCAGAGACTACAAGGAGAAAAAGAAATCAGGTGAGCCTCTCACACACCGTGAACTTACAGCAATGTTAAAAGAAATGGAAGAGCGTTATAAACACGAAACAGCAGCAGGTGGAGACAGCGAGAGAAGTGAGGAGAGTGAGTCTGAAAGATCATCTGAGGAAGGAGCGCCCTCTGCTGACTCCATACAGGAAGAACTGGCTGAGATGGAGGAAAGATGCAACAGGACAAGAGAGAAAATCAAGCAAGCTATCAACATGACAAGAGAAGAATATGATCAAGTAGAGAGATCATTACAACAAGAAGCAGATGAATTACTGCATCTTCAATCAAAGCAGCCTCATTCAAGTCTACGTTACCCTGTCCAGCGGAAACAGTACAAACAAATTGAGGGGATACTGACCTTGCAAGACATAGAGCCACTGGAAGATCAGCATCAAGTGCAAAGGCAAAGAAATGAAGACAGATCAGCACGGACGATGAGATCTCCAACAAGAACAACAGAAGAAGCCAAGGATGGTGAATCAAGACATCAGTGCCCTATTCTCATCAAGCAAGGGCATGCCCAATATATACCGTGGGCTAGTCAAGATTTGGACTCTCTAGTATCCCGCCTCCCAGATATCCATGAAGGAGCTGGAAAATGGATCAAAACAGTGGAAGAAGAAACAACTGGAAAACTTTTGGCACTAGGTGACATCAAAGCATTGCTTGTAAAGTGCCTAGGAGCCTCCAAGATGAATGACATTCTAAAGCAGTCTGGCCTTCTGCATGCAGTGGACAGACCAAAAGCAGATGGAACCTCCTTTGACAAACATCGACGTGATATTTGGAGGGTACTGAGAGCTGAGTACCCAATGCAAACTGACCCAAGCTGCCTGAAGGGGGAGCCAATGGGAGAAACAGAAAATCCCACCACTTACATTCAGAAACAACTGAGACGATGGAAAGAAGAACTGGAAAGAGATCCTGAACAAGGCAGAGTACTGACAGCACTCTTCAGGACTGCAATTGTGGAAGCCATGCCTGCATCAGTAAAGCTGAAGCTGGAAGATGTGGTAGGTCTGAATTCAAAGTCACACAAAGAATTCAGAGACCATGTGGTTCATGCTGTGGAACAATACAGAAAGCAAGAACTGAAGATGAGAAACCAAGAAAAAGAACTACAAAGAAAGCTGACCAAAATGCAACTTGAAGAGCTCCTGAACAAGAAGAAAAGGATCCAAGCAGTACAAAAGGAAGACTCATCAGCTGTTATGGCACCTGTCAACACTTCAGTGCCAGTCAATCCACCAGCACCAATGAATGTGACTGCTGCACCAGCAAATCAGATTGTGACAGCACAGGCGCCACCTGCTGGACCAAACAATGGACCACAAGGACAACCAGTGGTCATATATCTCAAGCCAGAGCAAGTAAACAACAGGAATTGGAACAGACCGCAACAAGGAGGACGTGGTAGAGGCAGATTTAACAACAATCAACAGAGACCAGGAATATGCTGGGGATGCAATCAGCCTGGACATCTTAAAAGAGACTGTCCCTCCAATCCTTGGATGCAAGACCAACTGATGACATCAGGGGTTAATTATGAACAACAACCAGTACAGACCCGAGCTCAAGGACCTGTCAACCCGTGGCGAGGTCCTAATCAAGGTTACTAGGGCTGCCCAGAGAATCCTGAGGGAAGAACCAACTTCCAATGATATCTTCGGATGCTGATCAAGAACCAATGTTGCGAGTTAATATCGAAGGAAAACCAATAACTCTTATGCTCGACACGGGGGCATCGTACTCATGCTTAAATCCAAGATATGCCTCGCACCTCCCCATGTCTGGAAAATATATAAAGACAGTAGGATTCTCGGGAGTGACTCAGCTACTTCCTATGACGGCCCCTGTAAGCATAAGCTTAGAAGACACAGAAATAAGATTACCAATTTTAGTTTCAGAACATACACCTGTCAATTTGTTGGGTAGGGATGCTATATGTAAATTGAAAATGCAAATATGGTGTACTCCAGATGGAATTTATATAAATGATAAGGCGGTGAGACAAATGAATCTGACAGATTTACAACAGACACAAGAGCCATGTGCTAACATATATTGGTTAGGAGATTTGAATGAAGAGGTAGAAAAAACACTTAGCAAATGGGGAAGATACATAAGAGAACAACTTTGTGAACCAAGTCTACCAAAAACTGAATTTCATTGTACTATGAAGTATGATGAAAGCAAAGACCCAGAATTTGAAAAAAGGTGGCTAAAAGACACAAAAGGGTTAATCATCCCCATGATGTCACAATATATAGTGATAGGACCAAAAGGTGCAGCTCTGCAGGTAGATAGAGAAGAATTCATTGATGAATGGTTTGATGTGCCTAATTCAGTTCCCCATGTTACTCTGTATGTAAATAAAGACTGTGTTTCCAAAGACTTAGGCCCCATGATGAAAGAAGCAGAAAAAAGTGAATGGGAAGCTACAGAAAATCCTCTAATATTTCAATCAACAGATAACCTGTATCTTAAGATTTTATGTGCAACTCTAATGATGGGAGGTCCTAGAATGATTGTAAATACAGAAAACAAACCAAAGGTTGAGGAACATCAAACAAAACAGACTGAATTAATAAGAGAAATGGAGAGGCAAGTGCCATCAGAACTATGGTCACAACATGAAACTGATGTAGGGCTAGTAAAGTCAGCTAACCCGGTTAGAATAATACTTAGACCTGGAGCTACAGTACCTAGGAAAAAACAATACCCTTTGAAACCAGAAGCTGTAGAAGGAATAGAAAAGACAATTGAAGGGTTAATGACAGCAGGAGTACTAATTGAAACTAATAGCCCTTGCAACACTCCAATACTGCCAGTAGCTAAAGCAGATAAATCCAAGTGGCGTCTGGTGCATGACCTGAGAGCAGTAAATGAGATTGTGGAGGATTGGCCTGCGGAGGTTCCAAATCCGCATACGCTGCTAACCAATGTTCCATCTACTGCTAATTATTACACTGTGATTGATCTTTGTTCTGCCTTTTTCAGTGTTCCCCTGTCAGAGGAAAGCAGACCATTGTTTGCGTTCACCTATCAAGGTAAAAAATTAAGTTATACTCGAATGCCCCAGGGCTTCAAGCACTCGCCCCACATTTTTAATCAGGTATTAAAGACAGATCTAGAAGATCTCAGACTAGATAGTACCTTGATACAGTATGTAGATGATTTGCTTCTTGCTTCTGCAACTCTGGAACAGTGTCATCAGGACTCAATTAAAGTGCTCACTAAATTAGCGGAAGGAGGACATAAGGTGTCCAAAGACAAGCTCCAATATTGCCTGCCACAGGTTGAATACTTAGGACGCACAATAGCACATGGGATGAAAGCGATATCACCTAGTCAATTAGAGGGCATTAGCAAAGTGCCCCAACCCCAAACAGTAGGGCAAATGATGACTTTTTTGGGAATGACAGGTTTTAGTTCAGATTGGATTGAAGACTATGCCATTAAGACAGCCCCGTTAAGAGCCATAATGAAACAAATGGGTCATCAAAATCTTAGGGCACCATTGACATGGACAACAGATGCATTAATAGCATTTGAATCATTGAAAAGAGAATTGCAGACTGCACCTGCATTAGCAACGCCAGTATATGACCAAATATTTCATTTGTATGTTGCAAACAGAAAAGATGGCTATGCATCTGCAGTACTTATACAAGAGACTTGTAGTGGAAGGAAAAAACAACCAATTGCCTACTACAGCACAAAATTAGACAGTGTGGCTGAAGGATACCCGCCATGCTATCAGCAAGGATTAGCAGCAGTATACTTTGCATATGAAAAAGCCTCTACAATAACTATGGGGTATCCAGTCATAATATATACACATCATAAGATAGTAGAGTTGTGGGAACAGGGTAAATTCGTTCTTACCCCTTCTAGGTGTCTGGCATATTCAACATTATTGACCTTTCCAGATATAACGATAAAGAGATGCACAACAGTCAATCCAGCCAATCACATGCCTTTGCAAGATGAGGGAACACCTCACGAATGTGTAGCTGACTCCTTAGCATTCACAAGATTAAGACCAGACTTGGAGTCAACACCCATCTCTGAGTCACATGTTGATTATTTTGTGGATGGATCATGTTTCAGAGACCATTTAGGTAATCATGCTGGATTTGCAATTGTAAGACATGACAGCAATAACTTTATTCCAGTGGTGGTGCAGCATTGTGAACAACCATGCTCAGCACAACTGGCAGAGTTGAAAGCCCTTACTGAAGCCTGTAAACTGGCTAAAGGCATATCGGGAAATATTTACACCGATTCTGCATATGCTCATGGTGTATGTCATCTTTTTGGAGCAGTTTGGAAACAAAGGGGCTTTAGGAAAAGTGATGGCACACCAATACAACATGGTGATCAGATAATTGATTTAATAACAGCTATGATGCATCCAAAGAGATTGGCCATCATTAAATGCCAGGCACACAAGAAGGGCAATGACTTTGTGATTAGGGGCAATAATGAAGCAGATAAATATGCTAGACAAGCTTCAGGCTGCACTACAGCAATAATGGCTCCGTCTGTTTTAATTCAACCTCAGCCTCAATTAGCAGATGTAGCACGGATGCAACAACAAGCTACCCCATATGAACTCAGTGTATGGCAACAGAGAGGGGCGACAAGAGATGCAAATGGGCTTTGGCGGTCACATGAAGGACAGATGATAGCTCCTACACCTTTGCTTACAATCCTGATCTCTGACGCGCATGGGTTTGACCATTGCGCGAGGGGGGAAGTGATTAGAAAGGTAAAACGCCAAGGATTTTGGTCACCTTATCTACAAGCAATGGTGGATGAGTATCTGTCTGAGTGTGACGTCTGTGCCCAAAATAATGTAAGAAAGGGAACAACAGCTCCGGTAGGTCATATTCCTGTCCCGGAAGGACCCTTCAAACATTTGGTAATGGACTTTGCAGATATGATAAGATCTATCAGAGGTAAAAGATATTTACTGGTGATAATTGACAGATTTAGTAGATGGGTGGAAGCTGTTCCATCAGCAGACCAAGGGGCTCAAACAGTGATTAAATTTTTGACCAGAGAAGTAATTCCCAGATTTGGAATACCATCCCAAATTAGTTCAGACAATGGATCAGCATTCATTCAAAAAACAGTAAAGGCAGTAATACAACAGTTAAGGGTAAAGCAACGTCTAGGTTGCGTCTATAGACCTCAATCGCAAGGGATCGTGGAGAGGGTTAACGGGACTCTCAAGGCGAAATTGAACAAAATCTGCGCCGATACAAAATTGAATTGGGTAGATGCACTGCCTTTGGCGTTGATGAGTTACCGTATGCAAACAAATAGGATAACAAACTTAACCCCACATGAAATGTTGACAGGTAGACCAATGCCAGTCCCATATTTGAGAGGTCCATATGAAGGACCGCCCCTTGAACAGTTGCAAATGGAGTTAAAAGCATATATGAAACAACTGACGAAAATTCATGAAGCCATCCATACACAAGAACAGAATAGAGGTCCAAGAGAGGAAGAGGAAACACCTAGTGCTATACAGCCTGGAGATCAGGTATATTTGAGGGTCTTTAGACGAAAATGGAATGAGCCAAGAAGGGAAGGACCATACACTGTAGAAAGAGCAACCCCAACAGCAGTACAGGTGGAAGGTAGCACAACTTGGTACCATTTAAATCATTGCACTAGAGTACCCAGATTGAGACCCAGAAGACGAGAAGAACAGATAGTAGATGAGGAAGAAAATGGGCAAGTAGAACCCCCTCCAAGAGAGCAGAGTCCTGAAAGTTATGGGGAGGGGGAAGAAGGTAGTAATGCTGACGAACCTCATTTCAGGGAAACAGAGCGCGCAGAGGCCGCAGCACTGACTGAAGATGGGGTGCAGTCTCCAGAAGTGGAACATGAAGGTCAGGGTGAAACTGATCGTGCTCTTGGTGATGATATATCTGCTGCAGAGATTGCCCAAGACACGGAGCAATCCACAAGACCATTCGAACCACAGCCATCAACTAGTGCTCAACCCAGATATCAACCTGATGAATTCCTCACGCTTGATCCAAACACCATTGCTGAACTATTCTCTTAGGGGGACTGATCAGAAATCAGGTATTTATGCAAACGAACATGCTAGAAAGAGGTCAGCAAGGAGGGATCACGATAATGCCAAAACATTAGATTTAAAGAAAGAAGGACTGCTAGAAGCAGCTCATGACAACGAGTGGTTCAAATGGGCAGAATTCACTGCAAAAGGAGCAGGAAAAGATAGTTGTGTGTTTTGTTCTCCATCCCCTCTCGAAAAATTAACAGTAGTGCCAAGTCCCTATGATTTTATCCAATGTGGTAAACATTATTCTCAATATTGTAAAGACACTAAAAAAGGGGTACGTTATCTAAATGCCACATATTGTCCAGCAGAATGTTTACTTATGTTAGGAAATAAGGGCTTCTATAAAGATTTTGGCAAAATAAGAGTAGGAAAAGAGTGTAATCAGATGAACATTAGAGTTGCTGAAAATAAAAGAGAGATCCCATCAGCTTATGATATTGATTACACATTAGATTTTGAATGCTTCAACAAAACCCAAGGAAAACATAATATGGGAGAATTCAGGGGCAACTGTGCGGTAACTTGGCATATGGATGTATTTATGTTTCGAGATCCACATGTAGTCAAATTTGATAGTATAGTGTATGCTACTGCAACTGTAAAAACAAATATGACAATTGTGAGATTAATAGACAATTGTGCAGCAGCTACAATTCACTTCCCTGTTACTTATTATCTACAGGATCAAACAGAAGCAGTAGCAGATTACTATTGGATGTGTGGAGGAAAAAGATTACTAATCACACTCCCAAAAGATTGGAAAGGTATCTGTACTAGAGTAAGATTGTTGCAAGGAATAACAATAATTGAAGGAGACATAGATAGTGTAAAGGATCCCAAACCACAAGGAAGCAGAGCAAAGAGAGCGTATGCTCCAGATCCAGATGTATACTTAGATGCAATTGGCCAACCTAGAGGAATACCAGAAAAATTTAAAGCGAGAAATGAGGTAAAGTCTGGCTTTGAGTCTATACTTATATGGATAGCCACAAACAAAAACACTGAATGGATTAATTACATTTACTATAATCAGCAGAGGTTCATTAATTACACCAATGATGCCTTAAGTGCTCTTGGAGAGCAACTAGATGCAACAAGCAGAATGACATGGCAAAATAGACAAGCATTGAATTGGCTATTGGCGGAGAAAGGGGGAGTTTGTGTGATGTTTGGTTCTGACTGTTGTACCTATATCCCAAATAATACAGCACCAGATGGATCATTCACCCAAGCGATGGACAAACTGAAAAATCTGAGAGAAGAAGTAACCTTGAATGCTGGAGCAGATCTGCAGATTGGAGACTGGTTAAATTCAATTTTTGGGTCTTGGAAAGGGTGGTTGATTAAGGTGGGCATCGTAATAGCTATTGCTATTGTTGTGTTTTTTGTATTGTTTTGTTGTGTTATACCTTTCATCAGATCCATGCTGGCCAGTGCTGCAGCCAAACAGATGCTAAGCATATCAGTAAGACCAACCGGAGTTGACATTGGATATGCTCACGGATACACTGTGGGCCCTGGACTGGACGAACTAGACGACTTTGACCTGGAAGAGACTATTCTGTGAAACCTTTCCTGAAAGAACAACGGAGTGGTAGGGAAGGGGTGCCTTTTAATTTTTTATATACTTCTTTATTTTCACTTTTGTAGATATATTAGAGGTGTTGGATAGTGTAGGGAGAGAGATAGGGGTACTATGTATTTTCCTTTGGCATATGCCCCTTCCTGAAGTCATTTACTCCTTATATCATTTATATTTCATTTATATTGAAATTTATTTGCTAATCTTAAATGTATAATGTGATTAATGAAAGAAAAAGGGAACGATAAGGGTCTGAAGCAGGTCATTGTCCATGTTATGAGGCATTGCAACCAGAAAAAGGGAATGACAAAGAAGGATTAATTGGTATCTGAAAGGTGATTGAGGGTCTGACCCAAGTCAGGAGTGCAATAACAGTGTTTATTCATTTAGCCCAGCCTTCAGAGATCAATATGTATTTTTTCTATACTTATTTTTTATGCTATTACACTAACATTCCATTAGTTACTATAACAATGATTGCTGTACACACTGGGACATGCCGCCAGAAAGGAAGAATGAAGGATCGACGAGCACTTCAGTGCTTGGCAACATGAGTAGATTCAACTGGGGTTTAAAAACCCACCATCTACTCCAACACCAGATAGGGCTGGAGGAAGCTCCTCTGGCAACGAAGGATAACATCACCAGATAGCGCTCTGGGCTACCGGAAATGCCTAGAGTTCCTCTGGCTGTGAGGGACAAACCAGTGTTTTAAATCGATTTTCCAGATGTGTTGATTAATCACTCATATATTCTACATGACCATGATAACCATGGGCAAGGCTTGAACATTTTGTGCACACGCTTACACACATATCGATGATTGAATTGTTGTTCCCCAAAAGTATGTTTAGATGGGAAGACAGATTCTTTTACTCTCCTCTAGTCAAGGGTGAGGAGAGATGTTTGGGTCTGGCTTCCTCTGGAGTGCGGTATCATGAAGAAACCATTTGATAAGAGGTTATGAGAGGCCACACATTGGCTGAAAGAGGGTATAAACTGAGGGGTGGACTCATGGAACTGCACTCTAGGTAATGGACGTGATGGTGAGACTTAGTAAGTCTCAAAGAGGGGAATAATATATTGTATATTTTGTTTACTCACTATAACATTATCTTATTCAAAATAATAGACATGTTTAAAAATGTAATACATGTACTGCCAATGCAAGGTGTGATATCCTACTATTAATGGTCTTGGAGTGCCATCTACTGGTCATACTGAGTATAAAATGTTTTGAGGGATGTGCGACGGTCAAGGGTACAGGTGTTGCCTGTGAACTTAGAATAACCCGAGGAACTTTGGGTGACTTCCAGAATATGACAAATACGTGTAAACAACTGTGATGAATGTCTTCTGGGAGCACTGCCAACCAATGGGAGTAGAAAAAGAACTTTTACTTTTTAAAAAATGGCGAATATGAACGGATGACACCATTAGAATTTAGACCAGGTGGACTAGTAATTAAATGTGGTAAAATAGACAAGGCCAAATAAGAAAAACAGGAACTACCAAATATGGGCAATAAAAAGCATATATATCCTGTACTGACACTCACAAAACTGAGAAGCAGTTTGATGTGGTGGCTGTGTTCTCGGCTTTGTTATCTTGTTATAATAAAGTCTTTTCTTTCACATTTGAAACTCTGCTGTTTTGAGCCTTTCTAATTGCACCAACTGAGATCCAGACTAGACAACTCCGGCGTGCCACGACACCCATCACCACTGATTTGTCTCGGCTGTGTCTCGTTTGCAGCACCTGCTGCAGCTCATCATCTCAGCTACTTATACTCACCAGTTCTTCTATCCGTTGCCAGATCGTTGTTGATGTCTTCCAGTGTGGTCACCTGTTTCCTGTTCCTGTTGGCGTTCTCTGTTCCGGATCACTCAGCACTCACGGATTATCTCTTCACTTCGGACATCTGTGTGTCCATCAAGGTTCCTGCGTCAATCACCATCATCCTGTGTTTCCACCTGTGTTTCTGTCTGGCTTTTAATAAAGCTCTCGTTTCCCTCGCTACTGCTTCCTGATCCTTTTTACGACGTGACACTAACCCGATCTCATGAAAGTGCGTATAGCACGATTTTCTGTTCCAATTTGGCGTAATATTTATATGCAGGAATTGACTTTGGCGAGCAAAAGACTGATGAATTCATAATTAATGGCATTGCTGGTTCAGTCGATATAAATACAGGACACATAGGCCTTTAATAACATAATTTAATTAACCATGTTAGATTTGGTTGATAGGATTATATCATACATAAAAAACCCTATTCATTATAAGATGACCAAATCACCTGCGATGTCTTACTGTCTTTAATTCTAATCATTATAAATGTTTTAATAGTTTTAGTTAATGATGAAAAAATCTAGTGTGTCCAAGCATGTTGTAAACAACAATCTAATTGTATTCAGGATCATTTTTATAAAGGATGGTTCGCACAACTTTTACAACATTTGTGTTTTAAAACCTTCTGTGATGCATAAAACTTCAATTGACTTCTGTTTGTTTTTAAAACCGATGTGAGATTTGTCAGATATGTCTGTGACAATCAAAAGCATGTCACAAATGGTGTTAGTAGAGCTTAACTTGATTTGAAACCACAAAATTCCTTTATAATTGATTTGAGTCTATATTTATTTTAACAGACAAAACCTGTGAACTTGCTTACGTGGCGATAGCTTGAAGATCAAGTAGCACAATATGAAATGATGGCTATATTTGTCATTTTTAAAGACCCGTTTCATTGTGAGTTCACGTAATGTTAAGAGCTGGATCCCTAGATGGGACAATTTTGTCTCTAGTGCTGTCATGCGTACAGGACAAAAAAACATTGATGATGCACTTATTACTTCAGAGCATCAATAAAGCTGTTAGATTCAGGTGCATGAGGGACATGTCTTACATACACAGGTGTTTTTGATTAAGGACTGAGATAATCGTTTTTATATGATATCATGTGTTCCTCACTTTTCGTTTTCATATAGCAGCCAGTAATGTGAACTCGCAGGGTTTGTTTAAAATCTCTGGCACCTTGTTCTTCTGGTTTTGCCTTCTATGAGTGCAGACAGTTGCTTTCTCTTTTAAAACACATTCAGCCTGATCATTTAGTACAAATTAATGCAATAAGAACTTACAGACCAGTCAAAAATAGCTGTGAAAACAACGTAAAAGATAGTGGTGAGTTACACAGCAATGTTGTTGATTTAAAAAAAAAATTTTAATGGGTCTGGTGCTGCAAATACCAAACTAAAATTCTATAAATGCTGCTCCATTTTAGGAGAGTAATGTTGCTACTACATTCAGACAGTTCACATTCTGAAACGATCTGTGCATGATTTCTATTGGATGGTTTCTTTCACTAAAACATGCAAACATAGTCTACATTCAAGCCAGTATATCATATTTCTTTATTTGTTAAGACTCAACCATGGCTCACAGACATATGATACATATATTCCTCTGTATTATTATTGTATTTAACTATAGAATGGCAGAAGAGACCTGGTATAACATTAAAAAACTTTTGAAAGAAATTAACTTCCTGTTGTACTGGTCTTGTGTTTCTTGCAAGATTTCATGTGGGTGTTACTTTGATTTGCTATTTCTATTTAAAATTATATATATATACAGTACATACACACATATATACATGCAATACTTACACTATTTATATATATATATATATATCTTCCTGACTAATTGCGTGTTGTCTGGTCTTGACTTTGGTATATGATTCCCTAATTTTTCATGATATCAAGTTCTGGTTTCATATTTATTGAAGATCCAGTGCCTTTTTTTAATGAACAGAAATCCATTCATGTATTCAATTTACAGCATGTCTATTTATGCTTTTATGTCGTGTTAAGATACAGATTACATCTTTATTATGTAAATTTATGCTGAACAAACTCGTACTGCTTGGGTGACCCAACAGGTTTTGTGAGTTTAAAGAAGATCCCACCCACATTTTGCAATAAATATAAAGACAGCCCCAAACATAAACTGGTGAGCAAGACAGGGGACTTGATGTCAACAACAATTTTGACAAAACTGGTGCTTAATTACTTTAAAAATACAATAAAACAGGCATGATTTCCTCCAGAGCCATGTTTTCACTGATAGTACTCTCAGGTATGGAATGTTTTTACTTATTTTTAATCTTTATCTTGGTTATTTAAAAATATATGTGGAGGGACGGGGTCCGGCAGTCGACCACTGAAAAATACTTCTGTTTCTGCATTCTTGCCAAATTATTCCTTTTTTTCTTATGTATGTGTGTAAGTGTGTGTACTGCAATGGTAGCAGGAAACTCGGTCCTTTTCACAGGCTCATTGTCACAAATGGGCTTTTTTGATTTGTGACCAGAATTTAGAACTTTGTCATTTTCTTTGTTTAAAATATTTAGATTTTGATTTCCAGTTTAAATTATACTTTGGTAGGTGGTTCTCTTGCCTTTTCTGTTATCACGTTCTGGATGCATGCATCACGCTCTTGTAGAAGAGGAACGATGAAGACGATGATAGTCCAATATAACGCTTAATAAAAATCCAAGAAGATGAAGCTCAATTCAGACACAGGGAACCACAAGCAACATGAAACAACATAATAGTTGGCAAAGACCTGTACAGAGAGGGGAACTTAAGTAGGTTGAACTTAACTAGGGAGTTATCATGGTGGCACCCATTGGTTGTTCAGGAAAAAGCTGGATAAGAATGTGCAGGTTATTTTTGGCTTGATGAGTGCAGTTTTCTTTTCTTTGACACATTGAAACAAGTTGGAATTGGACATATATCATATCATATCAAGTCAGCCATAAACATGATTTGCTAGTTGGTGGCAGAAGGTATTAAGTAAGGCACATTCTCATTCTGGAGAGCATTTCGTCGGATAAAAATCAGTGCAGTTTGAGATGAGCCAGCTTTATAACATTAAAAAATTAATTAATTTATTGTCTTCAGAATGTGCATTTCTTATTTGTAAATCTTAAATCATTACTGAGCTACCGGAACTACTGCTGCTCTTTCTTGTTAATGTGTCAGATGTGCCAGTGCAGTTACAACCATTTGGCTTATGTGTCATTTAATTTCCTTAATTTTCCAGTCTAAAACTAACCAAAAGAAGCCAGAAGTTAATTTTGATCCCATTTATGCACTAATGTCTCCAAAAGTTGACACATATGAACTAAAACACATAAAACTTTAATGTTAGGGCTGTCAAGCTTTCTTATGAAAAATATTATGTATTATATTTGTATGATATAAAGTAAGGTTCATGTGTGGTTGTAGATCTAGACAAAACACTTGTTATGGCCAAGGAAGGAAGGAATTAAAAAAAAAAAAAAAAGGGAGTTTTGACCTCATATTTTGATACCGTTTCACGTTATAGAAAGAGATTTTTCTTTCTTTTCTTGTTTTGAATGTACAGATCTTTTTGAGAGTCCCAGTGGTGTATTTGTATATCTTTTAGATAACTATTTTTTATTTATGTGGTTTGGACCTTATACTGATACTGTACCCATCAGGATAATTAATAGTCAGTTATCACGGATATTATAGAAATGAAGTTTCATGCAGACTTCGAATGGCTGCTGTGTATACGTGACCGTTAAGTTCAGGAGATGAATTCAGGTGTCCCATTCATCACATTATAGCTTTCAGAAAGGTGCTCGCAAATGCCCCCTTTGCACCCTCGATGTGCACTTCTGCTGAGCCCACACTAAGGCGAGCTCCACAGCAGACTTCTACCCGACAGTCAAAGTAGCAATACGTTACAAAATTGTGGCCTCTAGTGTCTGACAATGGACAATTTTGTGTTTTAACAGGTTTCTTTACCCTCACACTGTGTGCCTCTCAGTATGTCTTTGTGAATGAATCCAAGACTTGGGCAGAAGCTCAGAGATACTGTAGAGAGAAATACACTGATCTGGCCACCATTGAAAATGAACAACAGACGATCCAGTTATTGGACACAGTGAATGATGTTTCCATTGATTTGGCCTGGATTGGACTCTATGATGATCTGAACAGTTGGAAATGGACTCTAGAGGACAGTGACTTCTTTAAGGTTGGAGAGAAAGACTTCAGGAACTGGAATAACCCAGGACCAATCAATTATGGAGAACAAAGTCTGTGTGTTTATATAAGCAGTGGGTTATGGTATACAGCAAGCTGCTCCAATGCGTTTCATGCTACGGTCTGCTATGATGGTGAGCATAAGATGGTGAACAAAACTGAAAACAACTAAACCATCCTTTCTCCGAACAAAATTTTATTTATATTTTTCAGGAAGAGAAAATGCCAGTGAAACTTATGTTGTTATTTACGAGTCTAAAACCTGGATTGAAGCTCAGAGTTACTGCAGAGAACATCACACAGACCTCATCAGTATCAGGAATGAGACTGAAAACCAGAAGATCCAGTATTTATTACAAGATTTTTATTATTATAATGTTTGGATTGGACTGTACAGAACCTGGTCTTGGTCAGATCAGAGCAACTCTTCATTTACTTACTGGAGCACATGGCATCCAGATACTGCTGGATCCTGCGCTTCAGTGTCATTTAGTGACTCTGGGAGCTGGACTGATGAAGACTGCAATTTTGCATTTCCTTTCTTTTGCCACAGTGGTGAGTACAGTAGATCTTACAAGCCTAAAGATCATTCTAATAATTTTAATTCCATGAGAATAGGGAAATTCACAGAACAACTGTAACTATGGTGGCCGAGAGAGCTACACACGCTGCAACTTAAGAAAACACATGCAAACAGAAAAAGCACTTGCAAATTAAGAAAACATCTTCATCAGTCTGACAGCACATGTGCTACAAATACAACACAACCAAATACAGAAATTATCTGCAAGTAGCACAGACCACAACGGAACCCTTATGAAAATTAACCATGGTTTTGCTACACTTAACCATAGTTTAACCATGGTATGTGTGCAACAGTTCTTAAAAAAATAGTAATCAATACACCAAAAAAAAAAAACTATAAGAAAACCATGGTTCATTTTCGTAAGCATTGTTGGGGTCCCCTTGAATCATTTCCCTTACAAAAATTAACCATGGTTTTATCAGAATAAAAGTGTAGTAGCCATGTTTTTTTATTTTAAGTATTTGCTACCATTTGTATAACCACAGTTTTACTATGAATATCATGGTTTAACTATGGTAAAGTGTAGAATGCCATGGTTAATTCGTGGTTACCATGGTTTAACTGTAGTAACCATGTTTTATTATTATTATTATTTGTAGTAAAACCATGGTTAATTTTCGTAAGGGCTCCATTGTGGTCTGTGCTTCTTGCAGCACATTTCTGTATTTGGTTGCATTGTGAGTATTTGCAGCACATGTCCTGTCAAACTGATGAAGGTGTTTTTTCTGTTTGCATGTGTTTTCAGTTGCAGCACGTGTTGAGCTCTCTCGGCCACTGTATTTAACAATAACAACGATAAGTAACAATATAGTTGGAATCAATATTAGAATGATTTTTCCAGATGATGGGTGATAAAAACTTTTAATTTAACAATTAGCCAATCAGAATCCACTCTACTTTAAGAAGTTTGAGCATTTAAAGTGGCAGACATCATAAGTTCTGTGCTCTTATACAGAACGTTATCATGCATTGGTGTGGGTGCTAATATAGTTACCGTTGTCATTCTTGGTGTGAAGGGGCCTTTAAATGTATAATAGTTCACCCAATATGTTTAATTCTGTCATCTTTTATTCACCCTCATGTCATTCCAAATCTGTATGCATTTCTTTCTTCTACAAAACAGAAAATAATACATTTTGAAGAATGTTGGTAACCAAAATATTTTGGTGACCATTAACGATTTTAGTGACCATTACAGGGACCAAAATAAATAAAAATAAAAATAAATAATTCCTTTGGCCTGAGACTATCTTTAATATCTGGGATTCAAAGTCTAATTTAAACCAGGAAGTAAACAAAGCTTTTGAAATTAATAACTAAAATAAATGATATGATGTTAAATAATCATTCACATGGCCAATGATCAAATTTGTGATACTGAAAGCCAGATGTTGTTCTATTGAAGCATATGCTTTCTGGATCAAATCAGGTTGGAGAACATGATCAAGTGTGACACAATCTTGAGAAATTCATGCAGTTAAATGGCTACTGTATTTAAAGCAAAAGGGAAATAAACCATACTATATATTCTGAAATTTGTGTTCATTTTTTAATTCAACTTTTCACTCAATGCTGATCATATAATTTATAATAGTAAAGATTTCATTAAATGAGAAAAATGCATAAACGTTACAAAATGCTCAGATCGGAGTCCACTGAATTCATTAGAAATATTTAGGATACTCTCATAAATAAATATATAAATTAATTATTTGTTTCCTCTATTGTCAGCATCAGCATCGTCCCGTCAGTATCACTTTGTGAATGAATCTAAGACCTGGACTGAAGCTCAGAGATACTGCAGACAGAATTACACTGATCTGGCCACCATTGATAACATGGAGGAAATGAACAGACTGATTAACACAGTTAATGGGAGTTTCAATGATTCAGGCTGGATTGGACTGTATGGTGATGTGAACAGCTGGAGATGGTCACTGGAAGACAATGATTTCTATCAGGAAGGAGAGAGAGATTTCAGAAACTGGCAACATGAACCGGACAATAGAGAGGGTAACGAATTGTGTGTTTACATGGATTATAATGGGAAATGGTTTGATATGTGGTGTGACTACCCACTGCTATTTGTTTGCTATGATGGTAAGGACATTTAACTTTTTTTTTTAATATAAATTAAACATTTTTTCAATGAGAGCTGATGTGCAAATAAATTGTTCATATTTCATATCAGGTAGAGAAACCGCCACACAGAGTTTTATCAGAATTGATGAATGGAAAACCTGGTCAGAGGCTCGTAGATACTGCAGAGATCATTACACAGATCTCGCCAATGTGAGAAATCAGACTGAGAACCAGAGGATCTTTGAGACAGCAGGTGGAAATGAAATCTGGATCGGCCTGAACAGAAACAGAGTTTGGTCAAACAGTCAGAATACCAGTTATCAAAACTGGAGGCCTCAAATTCCTGCGATGCAAGCTCAACCAGATAATGGTGACAATCAAATTTATGAGAATGGGTATCAGCACTGCACTGCAGTATCATTCAGATATTCAGGCCGATGGACAGATGAGATCTGTGTATTCAACAAGCCTTTCTTCTGTTACAGCAGTAAGTTATCTTGCTTTTTTGGATGTCATTATTTGAGGAATAAGAAAGACTTTTAGCACCTGTGTTCAGCATGTTTAATTTAGGCTAAAGGCCTATAAATATGTGGATTCAAATTATATTGAAATTTATTGTAGAAAACGTTTTGTAAAATGTTGGTAGACCTTAACATGTTAATGATTATAATGATTAATAATGATTATAATGATATATAACAAATAAATATGACCAAAGTGACTAATCACCATAATGGTGACCTCAAATAGAACACATTTATTATTTGTTTTTGTTTTTTTACAACAAAACATAATCAAGTACACTAAATAGGGAACAAACAACTGTTAATTAGGGGCAAATGCACAGCAGTATAGATTTCACTCTTCTTCTTCAAACTCCTCCAATGTCGTGCATCCATTTTGCACCAAATTCAGTGTGAATCCTTCTGTCACAAATGACTTCCACAAGACTCAGAGTCAGTGATAAAAGTGAGCAGGCTGTCAGGTATAATGTTTCCGGTTACTTAACTGTAACCGAATAGCGGAACGAGATGCTGCGCTGCTCAGCGCATTGGGAACGCCTTTAGTCGTGACCAGCTGTGAATATTGTGTGTAACACGTCGATAGAATTGACCCGGAGGTAATATAGCAACACGAGGCTATAAAAAGATGAGCCACAGGTGCATCATCAGGATATTTTGTCTGAAGAGCGGTCCTGGAAGATCTTCAGCACGGCAAAGCAGCGCAGCATCTCGTTCCGCTTTCTCAGGGAACAAGGTTACAGTTAAGTAACCGGAAACGTTCCCTTTCGAAAGCTACAATCGATGCTGCGCTGCTCAGCGCATTGGGAACGAGAATACCCACGCCGCCGTGCTTGGAAATGTCTGGACCCCACGGTTGTGCAGGTGTGCCCACAAGAACGCAAGAAGGCCTCAGACATTAGCTTGTGACATTGACTCAAGGACATGAGAGCCCGGAGTGGCATGAGCATCCAAACTATAAAATCTTATGAATGTGTGCGGAGAGGACCAACCTGCCGCATCACAAACCTGTTGTAAGGGGGCACCCCTTGCCAAAGCACTAGAGGAGGCGACCCCCCCTGGTGGAGTGAGCCCTAAGACCTATAGGCGAAGCTTGACTGCGCGCCTCATAAGCAAGAGCAATAGCAATAGCATCCCTGACCCAATGAGACATGGTCTGCTTGGTGGCAGCTGCTCCTCTGTTACTACCACCATAACAGAGGAACAGTTGCTCTGACTTACGCCACTGGCTAGTGCTAGTGGATGTAAGCCTGAAGAGCACGGACTGGACACAGTCTATGAGATTTCTCCTGCTCCGGCGTTGTGAACGGTGCCATGAGAAAAAACAATTTTTAGAGTCAGACGTTTATCAGACGCTGATTCTATAGGTTCAAAGGGGGTTTCAACCAGACCCTCGAGAACTGTAGCTAAGTCCCATGAAGGGATCTTGGTTTTTACTGGAGGCCTCAGTCGCCTGGCCCCCCGAAGGAAGCGAGAGAGCAGAGGATGTCTCCCGAGTGGCGCCCCGTCTACCAAGGCGTGGCAAGCCGAAAGAGCGGCCACATAAACCTTAAGAGTAGCAGGGCATGTGCCTGTTGATAATTTCTCCTGCATGAAGTCCAGAACTGAAGCAACCTGGCAGTTGACTGGATCTACATTGTGTAAAACACACCACCTTTCAAAAACACCCCATTTATTGGCATAAATTTGTCTAGTGGAGGAAGCTCTAGCACTCAGAATGGTCTCAATACCACTACACAGGCGAAAGCCCAGTGTACCTCAGTTGGTTCCCATCAGGGGCCAAACGTGAAGATTCCACAGGTCGGGCCTGGGATGGAATATCGTGCCCTCCGCCTGAGACAGAAGGACCCTCCTCTCCGGAATCGCCCACGGCGAGCCGTCCAGGAGAGATATTATCTCCGAGAACCACACTCTGTTCGGCCAACGTGGCACTATCAGCAAGAGGCAAGACCCTTGTTGGCGAACTCTGGCTAGAACGCCCGGGAGCAGAGAAACTGGAGGAAACGCATACAGGCGCATCTTGGGCCATGTGTGCGCCATCGCATCCAGACCCAGTGGAGCTGGGTGACTCAGAGAGAAGTAAAGGGGACATTGCGCTGTCTGTAGTGAGGCGAAGAGGTCCACCTCCGCTTTGCAAAATTTGGTCCAAATCTGTTTCTCTACTTCCGGGTGGAGTTTCCATTCCCCCGTCGGTAGTGTCTGCCTGCACAGTAAATCTGCTCCCACATTCAAATGCCCTGGAATGTAAACTGCCCTGAGTGACAGGAACTTGTCCTGGTCCCAGAGAAAAATCTGCCTCGCTATTCTGTTCAGATTGCGTGAGCGCAGACCTCCCTGGTGATTTATATAAGAGACTGCTGCTGTGTTGTCCACCCGCACTAGGACATGACAGCCCCTCAATTGATGGAGAAAATATTTCAGAGCCAGAAATACGGCCATCAGCTCGAGGAAATTGATGTGCCAATCGAGCTGATGGCCCTCCCATTCCCCTTGAGCTGGACGGCCATCTAAGACCGCTCCCCAGCCCATCAGGGAGGCGTCCGTCGTTAGCAGTCTGCAACGACACGGCGCCCCTAGAGTGGGACCCAAGGCGAGGAACCGGGGTCTGAGCCACAGAGATAGTGTACAAAGCCCACGGCGCGTCACTTTTATTTGCCTTTGAGGATTGGCTCTTGGATGAAATCCTCTGGCTTCAGCCACAACTGAAACGGTCTCATGTGTATGTTACGTCTATGACTTAATGCATTATATGTTGGTTTTGTTGTTGTTGCTGTTGTTTCGTTCCTTTTTAGGATTGGTCCTGGACATAATGGGAGTCTGCTGGTGGTTGGACCGGAGAAGAGGCCAGGACTATAAATTCCCTGGCATTCCACTGGAGGGAGCTCTCTGCCTCTTTGATTGATTGCTCAAGGTTGTTGTGATACTGTGCTAGTTGGTGACTATGTGGTTGCGACAGATTGTGTTGTCTGTTCCAGCCGAGTGCCTTTATTGACTTGTGTGAGCCTTATCGTAGGACATTGATGTCTTGTTGAACCATGTTTGTAAATTTGTCACTGTGTTGTGGAGCAGTAGGGGGTGAGTGCCTTGTTTCTTTTGTAGGCCATTAGGCCATTACTTTTTCTCCTGTTTATTGGGCAGATAAGGAGATAGGGAATTTGATTGTATGTTTTGTTTCTTTTATTTTGATCTGTAGGGAAGGTAGTTCTTTTGTGGGGAAGTTAGTTTCTGTTTGTTTATTATTTTTGGCATTAGCTCACCCCTGAAGATTTCGCTTCTGATTGTTTTCGTATGTTTTGAATATATTGTTTGTGTATCTTAGCCGAGAATGGCGGATACTATTGCAACAGATACGAACAAGAAAACAAGGAAAGAGAAATAAAATGATCAACTCAGATGAAGTGGTAGTGTTATTTATGTTACAGTCTGACCTAGACCAGAGATCGTAACATGTAACAGCCCCAGAGGAATCACCGTGGATGCTGAAGCCATGTAACCTAACATCTTTTGGTACTGACGAACAGTGCGATCTTGGCCTAGCCTGACTTTGCTCATGATCTGCCGAATGGTCTCGATACGAGCGGGAGATAGTTGTGCCCGCATCGTTATCGAATCCCAAACGATCCCGAGATAAGTCGTTCTCTGGGCAGGAGAAAGAACACTTTTATTGGTGTTGAGTCTCAACCCTAGAGAAACTAGATGAGCTAACACGATGTCTCTGTGTTGGAGCGCCATCTTTCGCGATTGTGCTAATATTAACCAATCGTCGATGTAATTCAAAATGCGAATGCCCTGGAGTCGTAATGGAGCCAGTGCTGCATCCATGCATTTTGTGTATGTGCGGGGTGACAAGGCTAGGCCAAATGGAAGAACCCGAAATTGGTATGCTTCGCCCCCGAAAGCGAACCTCAGGAATTTTCTGTGTTGTGGCAATATTTCTATGTGAAAATATGCGTCCTCCAGATCGATCGTGACGAACCAATCGTGATGTTGAATTTGTGTCACGACCGTCTTGACGGTTAACATCTTGAACTTGAGCGCTTTGACTGCACGGTTTAAGCCTCGAAGATCTAAGATTGGACGCACCCCCCCATCCTTTTTGGGAAGCAGGAAGTATCTGCTGTAATAGCCCAACTCTCTCTCTGGAAGAGGAACATGTTCTATGGCCTCTTTGCTCAGAAGAGTTTGCAGCTCTTGTGACAGTACGTGCATCAGCTCCGGTTTCACGGAAGTGAAAACCACACCGTTGAAACGCGGAGGACGATGAATAAATTGGATTCTGTATCCTATCTGCACTGTGCTTAATACCCACGCAGAAATGCCTGGCAGAAGTTTCCACGCTGCCAGACTCTCTGAGAGTGGTATTAATTTTAATACTTCCTTTTGAGGGGATGTTAGATGTTCCACGTCCGGAATGACAGCCGGAAACAACGGAACATCTAAGATTTCGCTGGAAACCGCTGCCCCCCGAAGCACGCGAGGTGGCGGGGATGGAGTGGTTTTGTGAGGGTAGCGGGAAGGGGCGAAGAGATCTTGAACGCACCCCATCCCACGGGGGACTACCCCCGCCAGACCATCAGGACTTTCGCTTCTTGTTAATAATAGTCCTGAGGTCTGGCTTGGGAGGTTGCTGAGCGCAGCGAGCCTGTCCCCAGTCTCTACGAGGGGGAGCACGCTCCGCCACGCTCTGCTTTTTAACCTCCCTAGCTTTTGAAGGACCGGCGCGGGGCTGGGTGGCAGACGGCCCCTCCCCTTGAGTGCGGCGAGGAAGGAACTGAACGAATGCTTCTTCGTGTTTCTTCACCTCTTTAAATCTGGCCACTACGGTGTTCACGGAGTCGCCAAACAAACCAGAGGGAGAAACAGGGGAGTCTAACAGAAACACACAATCTTTCTCTTTAATACCTGTCAGATTCAGCCACAGGTGCCTCTCCGTGCTGACTAAAGCACTCATTGAACGGCCGATGGAACGGGCCGTTTGCTTGGTCGCACGGAGAGACAGATCTGTGGCTCGACGAAGCTCAGAGAACGCCTCCTCGTCGATGGTACTGCTCATACTCAAATCCTTCAACAGGTCAGCCTGGTATGCCTGTAACAGTGCCATAGTGTGCAGCCTGACCAGCCTGACCTGCAGCTTGGAAAGCTTTACCCACTAGTGATGATGTTATACGACAAGGTTTAGTGGGGAGGGTAGGTTTCTTTATCGAAGATGCGGCTTCGGGCGAGAGATAGCTCGCGAGCGTCTCTTCAACCCGAGGCATCTCCGTATACCCCCGCGACTTCGCACCCACGATAGTCGAAAAAGTCGACGTCGAAGGCACAAAGACGCGAGAAGTATATGGTTTACTCCATGACTTAGACAGCTCATCATGGAGGTCCTCGAAAAAGGGGAGAGACTGATGTTGTGGTCTCTCCCCCCTGCCCCTGGACAGAAACCTATCCTCTAGCTTACTACGTTTGGGGGGTCTCTTGTTCACGTGGCCAGTCAATCTGTAACCTGGCCACCGCGCGAGTAACCACCTCTAGCAATTCCTCGACAGATTTCTTTTCGCGAGAGGAATGCTCAGAGGCTGGCTGCTCGTGATCTGAAGAACCAAGAGATATATCATCCCCCTCCTGAACCGAAGAAGCACCGAAGTGCACTTCGAGATCACGAGAAGGGATGTTATGATCTGGTGACGCAGCAAGCGAAAGGGACGGACCTGTCTCTTGCTCGTCATGCAGATCCATACGAGAGCCCCACGATGGTAATGCGGGTGCGGACTGGAAATAGTTCAGACGGGAGCGAAGCATCTTAACTGTGAGCTGGTCACAATGCTCGCACCCGCCTTTCTCTATAGCCAGAACCGCGTGCTCTTCCCCCAAACAAACAAAACAATAATCGTGTGTATCCAGCTCAGACATGGGACGGGAGCATGGAGGAACACAACGCTTACTGATTTGTTGGCTCATTTCTCTTTGTTGTAACGTGAGAGAAAAAAAAGATTTGCAAACCTGAATGTTTCTTCGACGCACACATGCACAGAATGGTCTGAAGACAAAAGACCTGATGATGCACCTGTGGCTCATCTTTTTATAGCCTTGTGTTGCGGGTGCGCGCCGATGACGTCATCGACCGAGGCTATATTACCTCCCGGTCAATTCTATCGACGTGTTACACACAATATTCACAGCTGGTCACGACTAAAGGCGTTCCAAATGCGCTGAGCAGCGCAGCATCGATTGTAGCTTTCGAAAGGAACCTTCACCACAAACTGTTCTTGATATTTAAAATGTGAATTTGCTCTTTCTAAATGATCTAAGTTCATCTTTATTCATGTTTTATATAAACTGTTTTAAAATCTATTGTATTTGCGACAAGAAATGAATTAAAAGCTAATTTGTACAATGACAGTTTGTTCACAATATCATGGTTTATTGATACAGTTACCAGCTAATGGCAACTTTTTTTCTTCTTTGTTTTCTGTGCTGTGAAACAATTCACAGGAACCTGCACACAATCTTCATGCACCCGTCAGTATCACTTTGTGTCTGAGTCTAAGACCTGGACTGAAGCTCAGAGATACTGCAGAGAGAATTACACTGATCTGGCCACCATTGATAACATGGAGGAAATGAACAGACTCATTAAAACAGTACGTGGCTCTTTCTATGGATCAACTTGGATTGGACTTTATGATGATCTGAACAGCTGGAGATGGTCACTGGAAAATGCAGCATTAGAGGGAGGTTTTAAAAGCTGGTTTGTTCAGCAGCCACTGAACTACGGTGGACAGAGTCTGTGTGTATACATGCCATTTAATTATGAAGCATGGGCTGAAACCGTTTGCGACCTTCAATATCCTTTTGTTTGCTATGATGGTGAGAACTGCTGTTGGACTTTTAAAGAAGTCATTTGAACAAATTATTTATGGTTCCATGATAAATCACATATTTAAATTGCTTCCCACAGGACAAGCGAATGCGAGTACAAGTTATGTGTTTGTTGACCAGTATAAAACCTGGACTGAAGCTCAGAGTTACTGTAGAGAACATCACACAGACCTCGTCAGTATCAGGAATGAGATTGAAAACTACAGGGTTCAGGTTTTATTTCCATATAATTCGGGTCTTTGGATTGGACTGTACAGAACCAGATCTTGGTCAGATCAGAGCAACTCTTCATTCAGTAACTGGAGGACAGGACAGCCAGATAATGCTGGAACCAGTGAATACTGCACTGCAGTGTCATTTAGTGACTCTGGGAGCTGGACTGATGAAGACTGCAACACTGCATTACCTTTCATTTGCTACAGCGGTGAGTAACCAGGAAAATAAATAAATACAACTAAATAACCTCTGCGATTTTTAAAGTGAGACGAAACAACCAATGAGAAAAAGATATATTAGAACACCACAAAATAAACAGACTGATCAAATAAAGGTATTGAATCAAACATGTTTCTTTTGGATCATTACATTTTTTCTCCACCTTGATAGCATCAGCATCGTCCCGTCAGTATCACTTTGTGAATGAATCCAAGACCTGGACTGAAGCTCAGAGATACTGCAGACAGAATTACACTGATCTGGCCACCATTGATAACATGGAGGAAATGAACAGACTGATTAACACAGTTAATGGGAGTTTCAATGGTTTAGCCTGGATTGGACTGTATGATGATGTGAACAGCTGGAGATGGTCACTGGAAGACAATGATTTCTATCAGGAAGGAGAGAGAGATTTCAGAAACTTTATTCATGAACCTAATAACAATGCTGGAAGTGAACTGTGTGTTTACATGGATAATAATGGAGACTGGTTTGATGATTCATGTGGCAATTCTTACACATTTGTCTGCTATGATGGTAAGACATTTCAATTGAAAATGTATTTCTTATATGTACATACTGCGTTTACTTTGATCACTTTTATAACTTTAAGTCAAAGTCTCAACAAACATCACTGTCCTTGTAAGTAAGATTTATGGAACATGTCTTGGCTTATTTGGATCAAAAACCAAAAAAATTGTGTGTTTTGTAAATGCAGGTGTATTGTAGATATAAATGCATTTAAAAGATGGATGGCCAGATGAAGTAACGAATGCATTTACTTATTAAAGTTATGTTTTTATCTTAGGTAGAGAAAACTCCTCTCAGAAGTATGTCTGGGAATACGAGGGAAGGACCTGGGCTGAAGCTCAGAGCTACTGCAGAGAGAAATACACTGATCTGGCCAGTGTGAGGAATGAGACAGAGCGTCAACAGATACTGAGCATTGGACAATCTAATTATGTATGGATTGGTCTGCACCGAAACAGACTGTGGTCAGATCAGAGTAGCTCTTCCTTCACATATTGGCTGCCATTAACACAAAGTGATGCTACACAACCAGATAATGGTGCACATGTCCCAGGACAGCAGGGAGCTCAACAGTGCACAGCTGTGTCTTTACAACACTTTGGTCAGTGGACAGATGAGAGATGCTTTGACAGTTTGCCTTTCTTCTGTTACAGTGGTGAGCAAATATACCTTCTAGAATTAAATAGAATAAACATTAGGCTATTACACCCAAAAACAAGAAAACAACAATGACGATGTGGATATGAATGTGGATTCTGTAAAATAAATAGAAACAAAAGTCTGTATCATAAGTGTAACATATGATATTTCTGTTTGTTTTTGGTGAACCTGATGACCATCATATCAACCCACCTTTGTCAGATGAGTATGGTATGTTTACTTAGATGTGTGATTGTTTGTTTCTGCTGGCTTCAATACATAAAGCACTGTAAAGATTTTTCAAAACTCAGAGTTTTAGGTTCACATTATTTAATTGCGCCAACAGAAAATTTCCATGTAGCAAGTCAACATAAAATCTATTACAATTGTGGGTGTTACTTATCAAATACATCATACATCAAGTGTAAACTGTTTCATCCTTTTTTTTCTTCTTTTTTTTACATTGATCAGTGATGGGAATGCGAGTAGAATTTACAAGTCTCGAAAATTTGTCCGAGTCTCAGATTGAAGAGTTTGTGATTATACAGGTAATCAACTCAAAAGTCAATATGAAACATTCATCTACAGCAATGAAGATTTACATAAACAAATATACAAATATTACTTGTAGTTTATTGATACTACATATAATTTTTTATATAAACATTTCATTTGAAAAACCTTCTAGGAAACAATAAATACTTTTAAATTTGAATAATAAATAAATTTGATACAGTGTGACTACATATCTTGTCAGTGCATGAATGTCATGAAGCTCATATATTTTCAGTTACAAGAGAAATTGATGAAGCTCGGACTTCCCAGCAACGTCACCCTGAATTTGAGAGACTATCGCAAGATCAATCCATGATGGAGGAGGACAACACTTTGCAGTTTTCAATACAGTTGTGGGCTCAATACTTAGAGTATAGTCCCCCCAAAATGTTATTTCATTATGTTTTATGTTGTTTTAATGGACCTGTTAACTCAATGAAGGGTTTAGTATCAAAATGAATTTAGCTTGAATTTAATATAAGAATGATGGGAAATTGGGCTTACAGTGGAGCTGTATATAGTCTGATCAATATCAGGTGAAGCAATGTTATACTCATATCAATGATTTATGACATCAGTATGATCTGAATAAGAAAATAAGATGTTTTTGTGTTTGTTTTGAAATTATGCATAACAATGGTACTGAAAGTTGTGTGTAAAGTTAAATAAAGTTTGAAATACTGAAAGTAAGTTGTGGTTGTTTTGTGAGTTCTATGTTTTAGTAGTTGTTGTGGTCGTGCCGCAACAGCGGTCGTGTCCATTGTAGACATTACTATCCGTCAAGCAGGTAACGTTAGTATCGCTAACATTGCGGACTAATCAAAAAATACAATAAATAATAACTTCATGCAATGTTTAAGTGAATAAAATAGCCTTGAAAGCCTTACTTATTGGATTTTTGTGTATTTTTATTTTTTTTTATTAAAAAGATCAAATTACATATATATGAGAAACATTAGGCTTTACATGATATAAACAATAAACATTATACATGATATGAACAATTACACACTGGAGGGGCTGTAGCCTATACAAATACAAATTTATAAGGATTTTTCTGATCGAATAGTAGTCGTTCATTTTAAGTATTAGTCGACTAATTGCACGTTTATTAATAAACAATTTAAATCATTATAATGAGCCTTTTAATTGCCTAGCTACATAGCCTAATAAGCGCTCAAGCACAGGCATACAGCTTGCCACGGCACACCGGCAGAAGTAATAATTATGAATGTGCCAGGGAATAACGGTAAGGAGGCTGCATTAACATTTTAATAATTTGCATCCAGCGTGCCTTTCTTTTCAAGTTCAGTCGTTTTCTGGACAACATTTTTTAGCAGGAATGAGTGTCCTGTAGCAGCTCTTTGAATAAATATTTCAACATGTTTAACGCAGACAATAGACAATAAGCTTTTAAATACATGGGTTTAACTTTTATCATGACATTCTTTAAAACTCTAACCACTACAAACCCTGACATCTTCAAAAGGGAACAATAATTACTAATGGTGACACTTAAATTGTGGCAACACAGCTCCATGTAATTTTTACAATACTGTAATTTTCTTAGTTCCTTCTTTGATTATCTTTTTTTTGTTTAATAAGCTGCATTTAGATTCTGCCTCCTTGTTTCCCTGACCCTCCGTGACACAAACTCACAGCCTTTTAAAGTATAATCCATTTGATAGCATGCACAAACATAGGAGATCAACACACGGGCACTAGAAAGTAAAAAATGACCATGAATTTAATGGTAAAAAACTGTAAAAATGCTATAGTAAAAATCTGTTAAATGGTTAACGGTAAGTTCCTACTATATACGGTGAAAAACTATATTGGACATAACATTAAATTTAAGGTAGTGTACCTTTTTGGAAGTGAAAAAGAATGTATAATTTACAGTGAATAACCATAAATTGACAGAAGAATCCCAGAATTCCCTGCGTTACATTTAAAATATGATGTTTTCTTGTTGAAATAACGGTTTCTTTTTTCTGATCAGTTTTGTACATTAGGGTTGTATGTTACGTCTAATGTTATTAAATTAATGTTTATTGCATTATTTAAGTTTCATGTGTGTTACCATGATGGTGTTTAGTGTTTGTGTGAAAGAAACTGTGCACCTTCTATATAAGTTAATATGTAAAAGCTGCTTGTGATAGGCTTTGGTTCATCATCTGACTCTCATCACCACCTGCTTTTGGTGGTTATTAGTTATTTCAGTACTTCAATATAGAGATGCATCGATCCAATAGACCCTTTTTGAGTCGACGTCACGATTACGTCACAGCACAAGCTGGAGGCAAAACAGAGGGAGAACTGGAGGCGGCCCATTCAAACCAGTGCAGATTCAGCAACATAAGGAGCTTTAAATATAGTCTTGTTGTGATGTTGGGTGCCAGAATCGACATAGTACAGGCTCTGGTTTGAAATTTTATTGCTTACCTGCTGCCACTGCCAGACAAAAACGGACGACTGTGATTAAATCGCGATAAAACCAGAGGACTGGACAGAAACGACCGTCAAAATGCTCGCGTTTGCAACGCACACTTCTTGTCAGAAAAGGTTCAATAAAGTATTGTCTTTTGTTGTTATGAGTGCGTCTATAGATTTCTTATGCATCTCACGATTATGTTGTGTATGAAATAATGTCTGTGTGCATGTGTGTAAAACAACAAACCTATAAGCTTAATCATTTGTAATTGTATTGTTATGAGTAATTGTGGCTTGGAATAATAATGTTTCTGTAAAAATAGTTGCCTGCTGAAATTTAAAATACATCTTCATGACTAGATAGACACTGTGAGTCTGTCTTAACTACACAGGTTAGATGTGAGTCAGTCAACCGGAGGGAATCCGGTCAGATCGTCCATGCTTCGAGGAAAAGCGTGCGCGGGTCGGCCGATCTGGTTTCGTCCATTAAAGTTAACCTTTTCAAATAGTCCTGGACAGTGCGTGACCTTACATATGTGGGTGAAATCGGATTTTCTCCAGTTATTGTTAAAAAACAAGCTAACAAACTTCATAGCTAGCGTTAGTGAAGCGGTCAGTGGAATCTTTCTGCCTCCAGCTAAGCTCCGCCCACAGAAAAACGTCACAATGTTTACTAACAGAAAAAGGGTCTATACTTAGTATCGGTATCGGCTCCGATACTGCTATTTTCTGCGGACCGGGTATCGGTCAGATGAGACTGATCCAAATCCGATATTGTGCGTATACTATTCTGGGATATTGTTAAGCCCCATGAAAGCACAAAAACATTATGAAGCACCATAAAGACAAAGTCCAAGTGTTCTGAAGCCGTTCCATAGTTTAATGTGAGGTACAGATGAATATTTAAGTCGTTAAATTCAAGTTCACATAAACTCTTCTCTCCACTGCATCTGTCTGTCATCCTCCATTCAGCATTCAAACTGCGTGACGCTATTAATAATCTAATGTATATAGCACAGTAATGGAGGTAGCAACATGATAGACAGGACTCCCATCTATCACATGTTGTTGCCTTGATTACGCTATACATTTAAAAGAAATGTTTTTTCATTTTATAGTTTATATTTATATAAATACATTTACTCGTTTTCTTTACTGAAAATGTATTTTACAACAATACAAAGAGCAATGTGTAACATTTTACCAGATTTAGTCCTACACTTATTCACTTTTATTTGTTCCCCACTAAATAATGTTATTTCACTACGTTTAGATTTTGTAAAATTGTGCACTCATTATTTTTCTAGAATAACTTTTCCTGCTAAATGATCAACTAACCTAGTTTATAATGGTATTTTTGTCATAGATTATGATAATATATTTTTTCTTTTGTTATTTTTCATTAAAATTAAGTTGTCTATATTTAGTAGATTGTGTTTAACACACAAAAGAGTGACGATCAGGTCAACACACAGAAGTGTAGAAATTCAACATTGTTAAAAATATTTTTTAAAAACTGCGCTGGTATCGAATCGGAAGTGGCCGATACTGGATCGGATCTGAAAAAAATGGTATCGTTGCATCCCTACTTCAATAAGTTGGTATATTAACCTTGTTATCAGTCAATGAAATTACTGTAATTAACTGTAAATTTAAGTTAAAACCATACTGTCACGGTGCACACACGAGGGAGGAACCAGGAACACGCAGACGAGGATATAAACTCAAATAACACTTTACTGACATCAGGACAGGACATGGCAAGACAAGGCAAGGCAGACAAGGACATCATACACCGGGGTTAACGAGTAGACCAGACAAAATCCAACTGAACAGACAGAACTATAAATACACATGTAAATCATAGCTAACGAGACAAACACAGCTGAACAGAATGAACTACTAATGACATGACAGGAAACAAACCAAATATGGGCACAAGAGGCAGGAACACATGACACACACACAACAGTTCCCTTACATTACTCCCCCCTCCCGAAAGGCTCGTCCCGAGCCTTAACAGTTCCATCAGGGAGGGGGGGTGGGCGCTCTGGAGGCCCCTCAGGACAGACAGCCACAGAAACACAGGACGGGGACCTCCAGAGCAGAACAGACGGAGGCCCCGGCGGAGCTGGGAGCTCAGGAAGCCATGGCGGGTGGTCTTCGTGGCCGTGGCCTCCTACGGCCCGCCCACTCCACCCAGAGCTCTACTACCCCCCTCCAAAATTTCCATGGGGAATCCAGGGGGTATCAGGAGCCCTCCGGGGCTAGACAGACAAAAACACGACAGAAACCCTCCAGGGTCAGACAAACAGGACATCCCACAGGAACCAGAAGCCCTCCTGGGCTGGCTAGGAAGCTGAGTCTTCCTCTGGGCATGACGAGGAGTCAGGGGCCCTCACAGGGTCCCTCAGCAACCTCCTCCACTTCTGCGACAGGGGGGGCAAGCGGCTGCAACTGGCCTCCATGGCCACAACTCAAGGAGCCGCCTGCCCCAGACGAGTCTCCATGGACAAGACAAGGTAAGTTAAAATGTTTCTGTGGGCACAACAAACAAACACGGCTCTCCTGGCCGTGACATGTGGACTTGATCCACGGAGAGGGTATCGGCGGCCGATGGGCATGAGTCAGCGGCAATCCGGCGGGCTTGAGTCAGCGGCAATCCGGTGGGCTTGAGTCAGCGGCAATCCGGCGGGCATTGAGTCAGAGGCGGACCGGCGGGCATTGAGTCAGAGGCGGACCGGCGGCGTGCACAGTGGAGCCGCGGACGGCGGCGTGAACAGGGGAGCCGCCGACGGCGGCGTGAACAGGGGAGCCGCCGACGGTGGGTGGGCTTTCCCCACGGACGGCGACGTGATCTCCCGCGAACGGCGGGGTCGGTGAGCCGCGGGTAGCGGCGTGAATAGGGGGAGCCGCTGACGGTGGGTTGGCTTTCCCCACGGACGGCGACGTGATCTCCCGCGAACGGCGGCGTGACTAGGGGGAGCCGCCGACGGCGGGTTGGCTTTCCCCGCGGATGGCGGCGTGATCTCCCGCGAACGGCGGGGTCGGTGAGCCGCAGAAAGCGGTGTGAACTCCCGCGAACGGGTTGGGAGCCGCGGGCGGCGGCGAACTTCTCCCACGATCGGCAGACTTGAGGGCTCGCGGACTCGCGGCAATCCTGCCGAACTCCCACGCCCACTTGACGCGGGCTAGGGCAGAAGGACGAGTGGCGACTTCCATGCCGCGAGGGACAAACAGAACAGGAACAAACAAAAAACTTTTCAAAAACGGAAAAAAAAACAAGGTGAAGGGGCGCCGCTTACTGTTTTGGTCTGGTCTTCTGTCACGGTGCACACACGAGGGAGGAACCAGGAACACGCAGATGAGGATATAAACTCAAATAACACTTTACTGACATCAGGACAGGACATGGCAGGACAAGGCAAGACATCACACACCGGGGTTAACGAGTAGACCAGACAAAATCCAACTGAACAGACAGAACTATAAATACACATGTAAATCATAGCTAACAAGACAAACACAGCTGAACAGAATGAACTACTAATGACATGACAGGAAACAAACCAAATATGGGCACAAGAGGCAGGAACACATGACACACACACACAACAGTTCCCTTACACATACAACCTAGGATGTTGCTACCGTATTTTTTATGGTAAAATTCTGGCAACCACAGTTGACTCTAGATGGAGCAGTTTGATAGATCTAACTCAATATGACATTATTATCATGTCACAGCTGATTGGTTCTCTGTATCGGTGTGTTTCATTCTTTTCTGGATGTCAATGGAACAGTCACAAGCCTCCCGGTCTTCATCCAAAATATCTTAAATTGTGTTCCGAAGACGAACAAAGCTTTTACAGGTTTTGAACGACATGGGGGTAAGTGATTAATGACAAAATTTTCATTTTGGGGTGGAGTAATTTTTAAACCACAGTTGAGTTAATAAAACAACCCAGCATGTGGATCAAACCAGCAGCCCAACCCTACACATACCTGTGAAGCTCTCAGCCTCATTGGGGGCATTTTTCTTTTTCCTATGGAAAAAAAGCAATATTCCATTCCTCTTTGCTACAGTGCAAACAATTTATGACCAACTTAAATATGAACATGTATTTATAAATATAATACAAACATATTAAAATTAATTTAAAAAAATACCGTTAGAGCGCTCATCCTCATCTGGGGGCATTTTTCTTTTTTCTATAGAAAAAAGCAATACGCTATTCCGCTTTGCTACAGTGCAAACAATTTCTGACCATCTTAAATCTTAATATATATAAATATAATAAAAACATATATTAAAATTCATTTAAAAAAATAACGTAGGAAATGTATGCCTCTACCTGGGTCAACATACCTTTTTTACCTTTCCTAAATTAAAAAAAATTTTTTACTTGACAACCCAAATACCGAAAAACCTGTTCCCCTGCTATTCAACAGAACATTCAGCATAAATTCAATATTGACATCGGCATTTGCACTTCTTTAGAAGAAGGAAATTTGGAATGGCAAGTCAGATTCTTGCTTCTACAATTGTGCAATCAAGAGCGTCCTCACCAGCTACATTACAGTCTGGTTCAGAAACCGCACAGCTCAGGATCGTACAGGAGAGCTCAAAAAAACAGGCAGACATAACACTATGAATAGTTTCTCACTATAAATAATATTTATATTACTAATTACTACACCAATCTTTGTTATAAATGTGAAATAACAATGGACTATTCAGTTCACTTTGCAGGACTTTGCATATGTATATCTTATGTTTACACTGCTCATTATGTTTGGTCAATGCTTGTATGTTTATGTAAATTTTGCAGGTTAAGAATTTTATTGTATGTTGTAACAGACTTTTAATGAATATAAGATAATAAACTTGAACTTGAGATGTTATTCATGCAATGTGGTTGCATACACTTGCATCTTGATATAAAAAAAAAAAAATCACCCAAAAAATGACAGTAAATCAAATATTGCTTACCTCACGAGGAAACAGGTAGCCACCCTGTTCTTCTGGGAGAGTTGGACAACACACAAGGGTCATGCGTGTGGCCAGGCCAGCCCACAAACATATTTGTGAAGCTAGTTCAGGAGACATGGAGTTAATATTTGTACAAGTGAAAACATAAATTTCTGTAATGATCACAATACCTTAGGGACTACATTCTTACCAGAACTTGTGGTTGACAACAGCTTGAAGTACAATTGAATGCCATCCCTTACGGTTGTAGTAAGCTGCAGCATCTTCCTGGGGAGCAATAATAGGAATGTGGCTACCGTCTATTGCACTGGCACATGATGGATACCCACGTTCAGCGAACCCCTTTACAGTGTTTTGAAGAGCTTCCCCTCTGGGCAAGGAGATGAAACGTTTGAAAAGCTTTCTCTTCAATGTCGCTGTCACTTCGTGAACCAGGGTACAAACAGTCGACAGCCCCACACCAAAAAGACAACTGACTGTGCGGTACTCGCCAGGGGTAGCATACCACCACAAAACAATAGCCAATCTACGGCGTGGTTCAAGGGGCTTTCTCCAGTTTGTAGTCTTTTGTCTCAGGCTTCGCTCAACGAGTTGCAGAACAAACTCAAACGTGGTCCGTGACATGCGAAAGTGCTGCCGCCACTGATCGGTGGTAAAGTTCTTGAGGACATTGGACCAAAATACAGCCCCTTGAGGACGTCATAACATCCACATTCTTCTCTCAGAAACACCCAGTTGCATGAGCCGTGTAAACAGAGTTGTAGCTTTTAGCATGCGATGGCGCCTCCGTGCTATAAGTCTCACTGCTTCAAATTGTTTACTACTGTCGCCCAATTTTGCTTCCAGCGTATTGCGGATGAAGCCTTTCCCCTCAGACGCCACATGATGCGTCCACATCCTGGCCAGAACATTGGGAGAGAGAAAAGGCTGTACAACTACAGGCTTTCCCGGGCCAGGCGAATGGTTGAGTGCTCATTTGGAATACTAGCGGCACAATGGCGGCTGTACAGAAGAGTGCTAGGAATGACCCCAGAAACGGCAGAGAAAGCTGTTAAGGCTACTTGCATCCTCCACAACCTTCTGAGGGTAGATCAGGCAGAGGACCATCCACAAGCACCGTCATCAGAACCTGACTCCATTGCAAGGGCAATGGGAGATCTCCACAGGATGAGTAGCAACAACTCCTCTCGCGAAGCTATAACCATCAAGAGAGAAATTTACCCAGTATTTCTCATCTACCGAGGGTGCAGTCTCATGGCAGGAGAACATTATTTGATGTTACATTATATGAATAACCAAAGAATAAACTAATCTGTAATATACTACTTAATTAACTAATTACATTTTAATACAACTTGCCTCATTGCCTTATTTTCGAATTATAATGTATTGATCAGTTCAATTGTTTTAGAAACATTCACATGTATTAATCAACATTGTAAAAATACACTTAAAAAAAATTTAAATAAAAAGTACATAAAAAATAACATTAACACAATAATGAACCACGTTCCTGGAGGCCCCCCAACACTGCACATTTTGCATCTCTCCTTTGTCTGACACATCCATTTCAGGTTTTGGAGTCTCTACTAATGAGCTGATGATTTGAATCAGGTGTGCTTGATTAAGGAGACAAGGAAAACATGCAGTGTTGGGGGGCCTCCAGGAACGTGGTTGGGAACCACTGAGTTAGACAATCACCTCTGTCTCCACTGACTAAACCCCCCAACCACCACACTTTACTCAAACTCAGCTTCATAAAGAAATTGCTCGATTTTCATTCGCACTTCGGCTTCAGCAGAGGAAGTCTCTTAAATGTTCCAACGAGACTCATGAAATAGAGTTCATTGTAGTCTTGAGGTTTACTCAGGTTACTTAGAATGCTCTTCTGGAATTCAGAGAGGTCTGGCTCTGCACTTCTCCTCCTCTTTCCCATTGAGGGACATCTAGAGACCTGGGTGACAGGTGTAGGACACATAGACTGGATGTTTGCTGCCTGACTGCTGCTGCTGGTCGATGCCAGGAGCTCTGGCTCTACAAAAAGTAGGGTCAAGGTAATGAGGCCCTCACTTTGACTGTCCTAAGAGAATAAAAGGAAGTTTATTTTAGCAGAAAAACAAATCATGACTTAAGATTGATAAAGTATGTTTCTATGTATTAGCTTTTACTCAAGTAAATACTGCATATTTCAATTATCCAAATACTGACAACTACCCATACTTTCTAAATAGTATCCAAACTTCTGACTTCAAACTTCTGTAGAAAGCTACCTCATTACATTCAGAGCCTAGCTGATCTGAGATCTGTGGGATGTTGGATGACGTTGGCCTCTCCTTCACAAATCGCTCCAGAAAGCTGAGAGCATTCCTGAACTTCCATTTCCTCTGACTTCCTCCCTCTCTAAAGTAACGGCTAGCATGACGCGCCTGGAATAAACGTGCGCGTCGCACCGTGATGCTTCCATTATGAGCGCGCATACCGATTGAAATAACAAACTTAAGCGCGCAAAAGACGTGATATGTGAACGGCTTATAATTAGTAATTATGTCCCCACTGGATGCAACAAATGCCTTGTTTATAATGGGTTTTATTGTTTTTGTGTTGTCGCACTGGGACACGGCATCACAATACAGTGAGGGGCGTTACATTTCCGTCTCACGCTTGAGGTATTCGGCCAATCACAATGCACTGGATAGCTGGCCAATTAGAGCACGCCTCGGTTCTCAGAACGATGAGCTTTGTAAAAATCGGCACCTTTCAGAAAGGCCGAGCATAGACATAGCCTTTGGTGTGAGAGACCCGGGTTCGAATCCACTGTGAGACACCAATGTGTCCCTGAGCAAGACACTTAACCCCTAGTTGCTCCAGAGGCGTGCGACCTCTGACATGTATAGCAATTGTAAGTTGCTTTGGAAAAAAGCGTCAGCTAAATGAATAAAAATGTAAATGTAAAAAAATGCATTAAAGGTGCCATAGAATGCATTTGATACAGCATTTTAAATTGTTCTCTGATATCTACACAGAAGGTATGTGGCTTAGGTAAGGGCAAAAAATCTCCAGAAACGATTTTACATGTCCATTTACAACCCTAGGATTTCTCCCTAGAATGAAACGGTCTGTTATTGGCTTATTTGGCAGGGTCATGAATAATAATGAGCTCTGCTCTTATTGGCTGTTTCACAGTACGGCTCGTCAGCAAGAAGGAAGCACAGAGAGGAAAATATATATTTAAATACTTTCTCTCGCAGTTATATCGTCGGGTAATTATACTGTATATAAAACGCGGGCATCAGGGAGCCGTTATTAATATGCGAGGCATTGAAACTGCTTTTGAACGATCCATCGATCGCGTTATAGTTCACTTTCAAGAGACGCGATCACACAAACTATGTTTACATTATGGAGCAACAGTACTTACCACACATTTCACAAGATCAGATGCTTGTCAGTGGTGCTCAGGATCTGTAAGTCATTCGCCATCATCCTCATCTCTCCTTACTGAGAGTGAAATCGTATGTACTGTCACAGGCTACCGCTAGCAAGGAGCTAACCATGTCCCTTTAGTGGCTCGCGTTATTTGCTTTCTGTGCCTTTCTGAATACAGACACCAACCCATCCCTGCACTTCACACCCCCTGCACGGCCTGGAACATAACATTTATTGTGTTATTTTCGCTGTTGTCCGCGCTTGTTTATTTACAATACCTGCAGAGCTTCTGATGCTTCGGCCGGCTTAGAACAAGGGCGGGTTTATGCAAATGTTGGGGGCGTAGTGATCGCGACTGTTGCGTCACAGTCGGTGTTATGTTCTGATACGCGTGTTTTTCAGTGGTCTTTTTTAATCACGAGATTTACATATGAAGGAGAAAACTATGGTGTTTGAGGCTCACTGTATGTCATTTCCATGTACAGAACTGTTATTATTTAAATATGCCAGGGTAAAGACAGTTTTTCATTCTATGGCACCTTTAAGTGCATTAAATGCAAAAAGAGCAACAATAATGTACAGTATGTGGAAAATAATGTTGTTTTTTTACCTTAAACCGCATAAACATTGCATTACAGCAAATTCACAAAATAATGTCCTTTTTAGCAACGTCATATGAATCCTTTCATTTTATGGTGTACACAAATGGAAAAAAAAAAGATTTTACATTGTATCATGTTCTCTTTACTGTTAAACATCTTTTAATGCTGCCACCAAAACACACACACACACACACAGACAGGATGTAAGAACTTTTTTTGTTTATTTTTTTTTTAACTATGAACATTAAAGCAAAACATACTCACAGGCCAAAAAGAAAAGAAAGGGAAAAATATACATAGACAGATATATTGTGGCAGGGTAACAAAAAAACAACAACCATGTAAAAAAAATCTCAAAAGGACACAAAGGACAAGTAAAGAGATATGTTATTGCTTTCAGATTAATAGAATTTTGGATAGTTTACAAATATATCTCCAAATCAGTTTTGTATAAAGAAAAGAGGGATTTGGATCCAGTAAAGTTTTGTTTGTATATGAAATTATTATTTCTAAATAATGTCCTGATGGCTACAAAAATGATCTCCAAATACAAATTTGGCAAGAGCTTGAAATATTAACTTGTGCTCAAGTGAATCAAAGGTTTTGTAGAAGTCCAAGAAAAGCTGGAAACTGTCATTAGGGCCAAGATCCTTGTAATCTAAAAGATCTAAGACTAATCTTATATTATTTGTAATGTGGCGTTTCTCCATAAAACCCAATTGTGATTCATCAATAATAGTGTTAAGGACATCTTTCATTCTTTTTGCTAAAACTGAAGCTAAAATTTGGTTTTCTAGACATTCTTTATCTTTGTTGGGTTAAGGTATCAGGGTAATGAGTCCTTGTGTCATAATTGGTGGAAGTGCTTCCAATTAAAAACTTTCCACGAACACTTTTAGTAAGAAAGGTGATACATTTTTGTCAAACATCTTATACAGCTCAGAGATTAGAGCATCACTGCCTGGACTTTTATTATTTGTTAAGCTCTTAATATCCTGTAGAATTTCTGATTGAGATATATCGCCATCACAAGCTTCTTTATCTTCTAATGAAATCACTTTATTTTGATTAAGAGAGTAAAAATAAAAGAAAAAATTGGCTGAATTATCACAATACCTGTCATACTACAGTGAAATATAAACACACAAAGAAGAAGATCAAGTCAAATAGTCTTTAATTAATCCACAAGAGGGTAAATCCATACACTGCAGGCAGGAGACATGCATAGGGACATAGCAACAATGGCCGTTTCACAAACAGAAGGCTGCATCCTCCAGAGGCCGCATTTGTAGGCTGCATACATCATCAAGCCTGGTTTATTTCAGTTAACAGAGCATTACATTCACGAGTTAAAATGCATATTCCAACAATTTACACTTAACTAAGAATAATGGTGAAATTTCTAACTGTTAATATTCTGAAATTATATCTTTATGACATACTGTATGCAGCCTACAAAAGCCACCTCCGGAGGATGCAGCCTTCCATTTGAGAAATGGCCAATATCAGACAAGGGACAAACTGAATAGACTAGGGCTACGTCCACACGAAGCCAGATTTCTCCCTATCCAATTTTTTTTTTGCCTCAAATTCCGTAAACAAGGTGTGTTTATCTGCGTCCACACGGAATCACTGAAACCGACTGAAAACGATGTAGTACACATGCCAGACCAATATATGGCGCTGTAATTCTGCCACAGAGATACACAAAAAACAGAGAAGAAGACTTGGACCATGTGCGTAAACCTTGCGCGCTGAATACAAACTAACACACAAAGCAGAAGATTTTGCTTTAATAAAACTAATGAGCTCAGTGGGTTCTGCAGCACGAACACAGGCACGTAGTCTGACATTGTTGTTGTTGTTGTCGCTATTATGTGACGTAGCGGTGTCTGATTAGGGGCGAGACGTGGGCTGATGATGTCATAGTTTCAGAAAATATACGGATTCGCCGTCCACACGAAAACATGAAACCGGCGTTTTCAAATTTATCCACCCTGGGACCCGGTTTCAAAAATGAACGGTTTCACTCTTCGAAAACGCCAGTTTCGTGTGGACGAAACGCCTATACGGTAAAATATTTATGCGTATATATCAAAACGCGTCTTCGTGTGGACGGGGCCTAGAACTTAAGTAGGGGTGCTAACGAGGGACAGACAGGTGAGGAGGAAAAAATAATGAGGACACAGATGAACAGATTGACACAATCAAACACGGGGAAAACTGGGTTGATGAACCCAGTTTTCCTCGTATACTTGATGTATACTTGATGTATACGAGAATTGTATAATAACTCGTATACTTTAATGTTTAATCAGGAAGTTTGCTTTTAAATGCTTTTATTTTGTACAAAATTGCAAAAAGTCACAAAATAAATTGACAAAATAAATTGCAATTTTGTACAAAATAAAAGCATTTAAAAGCAAACTTCCTGATTAAACATTAAAGTACACTAGTGTGAGAAACAGCGCAAATTTTTATAATTTTTTGTTTAATATTGTGAAAATCATTCATAATTTTTTTTTTCACTCAAAAAATGAGATACATACTCTCAGATAAATGAGGCTTACGATTAATCAGAAGCAATGATAATATAGCATAATGACAGATTTATAAGCAGTTGTTTGGAGTCACGAGTGTGACTAGGTGAAATACAACCCACAAAAAATTAAAAAAATTAAAAAAAAATGAATGAGAAGTACTTGTACCCTATGTGCGCAAAGTCAGTAAGTTTGAGTCCAATGCAATAACGTTAACTAGTATTTTCAGGAAAAATAAAAAAAATTTCGGGTCAATTTGACCCGAACACAACCAGATGATTAATGGGTAAATTAATTTATCCAAGACAGAAATTCAACAAACACACACACACACACATTGTTAGGCTCTTATTTGTGTATGTAACATGAATCGATATATGGAATGTGTGGTGGATGCTTCGTCCAACGGAGCCTCTTTCACTGGCATTTGGCTGCTTTATTTTTTACTAACCACCAGATAAGTGGTTTCCGCGGGAAGCGCGCTGGAATTCGAGTCAGACTCAGGAAAAGGGCTCACAGTCCTCCTCTCCCAAGCATTCTCCTCGCTAATGTCCAATCCTTGGAGAATAAGATGGACGATCTTAGAGCCAGGATTAGTTTCCAACGGGACATTAGGGACTGTAACATCCTTTGTTTGTCAGAAACGTGGCTTTCGTCCTCGGTCCCGGACACTGCTGTAATGCCGAGTGATAACTTCTCTGTCTTTCGGACGGACAGAACAGCAGAGGCCGGTAAATCCAGGGGTGGAGGAGTATGTTTCATGATCAACAAGAAATGGTGTGACCCCAGGAATATCTCCATTCTGTCGCGTTCCTGCTCGCCTCATCTGGAACATCTTTCCATTATCTGCCGCCCATTTTATCTGCCCCGGGAGTTTTCATCGATCATTGTTACTGCTGTGTACATTCCACCACAGGCGGACACTGGCTTGGCTTTGTCTAAACTTCACGATGTGCTCAGCGGCCACATTAACAAACATCCTGACGCTGCCTTCATCATCGCGGGGGACTTTAACAAAGCCAACCTCAAGCAGGTCATGCCGAACTTTTACCAACATGTATCCTGTCCAACTAGAGGACCAAACACACTGGATCATTGCTACACTCAGTTCAAGGATGCCTACAAAGCCCGCTCACTACCGGCTTTTGGCAAATCGGACCATGCCGCCATCTTTCTAACACCGAGATACAAACAAAGGCTCGTTCAGGAACCTCCGGTGCAGAGAGTAGTGACGCGCTGGTCCTCCCACTCAGAGACTATGCTGCAGGCGGCGCTTGATGACGTCGACTGGGACATGTTCCGGGCGAGTTCTTCTGACGTCAGCGAGTTCACGGATGTAGCATTAAGCTTCGTAAACACGCTAACCGAGCAAGCTACAGAAACAATAACGATAAGGACATTCTCCAATGAGAAACCGTGGGTGGACAGAACAATCCGTGCCGCGGTTAACACACGCACCGCCGCTTACAATGAGGCTCTTCTGTCTGGGAATACGAGCGAGTACAAAGCATCGTGCTATGCTCTCCGACGCGCAGTAAGAGCCGCCAAACACAGATACAGAGAGAGAATTGAGTCTCATTTCCAGCTCAACGACTCTCGACGGATGTGGCAGGGACTGAGGACCATCTGTGACTTCGGAAACAAATCCTCCGCGGAGGTGAGAGCAGATCCGTTGCTGGCCGACGAGTTAAACATCTTCTACGGCCGCTTCGATGGCAACGGCGGTGGCGCGTTTCTGCCGACCAGCGCGTCTGGAAGCAGCAGGCAGAGCAGCGATGATCCTGTAATCACCGTGTCGGAGGATGAGGTTCGGAGGGCGCTAAAGAGAGTGAACGTCAGGAAAACAGCCGGACCTGATGGGATAACCGGCCGTGTTCTGAGGTCCTGCGCCGATCAGCTCGCTGGTTTGTTCACTTCTATCTTTAATGAGTCCCTTGCTACCGCCGTGGTTCCCACCTCATTCAAAAAATCCATCATTATCCCTGTGCCAAAGAACAATAAACCCTCTTGCCTGAATGACTATCGCCCAGTTGCCCTCACATCTATAGTCATGAAGGTTTTTGAGAGACTTGTAAAGAGCCACATTTGCTCCTCCATCCCTGATACTCTGGACCCTCTTCAGTTTGCCTACCGCCCAAACAGATCCACGGACGATGCCATTTCTCACGTTCTCCACTCTTCCCTCACACACTTGGATAGCAACAATGGAAATTATGTAAGGCTGCTATTCATTGACTATAGCTCAGCTTTCAACACTATAGTCCCCATCAAACTGGCATCTAAACTCACAGACCTCGGCCTAAACTCCTCACTCTGTGACTGGATTCAAGACTTCCTCACCGGCAGACCTCAAGTGGTGAAAGTTGGCCAGTTCACCTCAAACTCCATCACTCTGAACATAGGAGCCCCACAGGGCTGTGTCCTGAGTCCCCTGCTCTACTCTCTCTACACGCATGACTGCGTGTCCTCTCACAGCTCCACATCTATTGTCAAATTCGCTGATGATACTGTGGTTCTGGGCCTCATCTCCAACAACGATGAGACCGCATACTTGGACGAGGTAGAGAGACTCACATCATGGTGCCAGGACAACTGTCTCTCTCTGAATGTGAGCAAAACTAAAGAGCTGATCATGGACTTCAGGAAGAGACAGCAGCAGCCCTACACACCTCTTATGATCAGTGGGACCCCTGTGGAGAGGGTGAGTAGCTTCAAGTACCTCGGTGTAAACATCTCCGAGAACCTGACTTGGACTACACACATCCAAACTCAGGTAAAGAAAGCCAGGCAAAGACTGTACCATCTGCGACAGCTGAGGAAATTCAGGGTCTCACCAGCAATCCTGAAAACTTTCTATTCAGGGACCATAGAAAGTGTATTGACTCAGTGCATCTCAGTGTGGTATGGAAACAGCTCCAATCAGGACTGCAAAGCACTACAGAGAGTTGTGCGCTTAGCTGAGCGCATCTCAGGGTCTGCTCTCCCCTCTCTGCAGGACATCTACCTCAAACGCTGCAAAAATAGAGCTGTCAAAATAATCAAGGACTCAAATCACCCTGGTAACCAGCTATTCACTTTGCTTCCTTCTGGTAAGCGCTTCCGTAGCCTGATGACAAAAACTGAGAGACTTAGGAGGAGCTTCTTCCCCCAGGCCATCAGGCTCCTAAACTCTAACTCTGTGTCATAACATCACTTGACTCCATGTAAATATCACCATATCAATAAGCTATTCATAATTTTTCTCTACCTCATATTGCTGCTATTATATACCCTGTACAACTTTTTTGCACATTATTTTGCACATTCCTCTTAGTACTATTTAAGTCAACAACATACTGACCTGCACATTTATATTTATATTTTTTATCTATCTTTTTATTTTATTCTTTTTATTTTATTTTATTTTTTTTCTACTCTTCTTCTCTTAATATTTGTATACTTTATAATTGCACTGTCCTTGGAGCGGACCTGACCTACATTTCACTGCTGGTTATACTCTGTATAATTGTGTATGTGACGAATAAAACTCTTGAATCTTGAATCTTGAATCTTGATAGCGCTGTTTTCGACACACTTGAAGCTTTGAATCTTTTCCCGAAACAGTTAAAGGAAACTCTCAAAGCTTCACGAGGCTTCATTTGCCCATCACTATCTGCTGTCACTAAATTCCAGGGGTTTCATTACCACAACGTAAAATGGGCGTTTCTGGAGGTGTAGGGAAAACGACCCCTTTCCAAATTTTTTTTTTTTTAATTAAGGTCACCGATAATGCTGTTTTTTTTTGCGCGGGCATTTCCAATCCCAGGATCAGCTCAGATGGATAATGAAGAACAAAACAGTCATACAGGTTATTTTTTATAACCTTAAATTTAAACGGTTTTCGAAAACAAACAACCAGAAGAAATGTAAAACGTGCAGTAACCATCAATAGCGTGATTATGTTTTACTGTAACGTTCAGTTGTAGCCAGTCTCCTTTCGAAAATTAACCATGGTTTTACAATAATAACAATAAATGTATCTGAAGTTACTGTATATAATATAAAAGGTATTTGACATGAAACACCTGTGATCAGGACAGGTATCTGAAGGTACTGTATATAATATAAAAGGTATTTGACATGAAACACCTGTCATCAGGACAGGTATCTGAAGTAAATGGCTATTCCCCAACTGCGCATGATCGGTGACCTATGCAGATTCTCAAATAGGCCACGCCTACCTGATGACGCATTTTCGATTACGCTGTTCTGAAACCCCTGGAAAAAAGTGCATCCCCATCACTATCAGTCGCCATCTTGGCCGAAACCCTCACTTTCTCACATCAACAGCATAACACTGTCCTCTAGTGGGACGTTTATGTAACTAGCATCAATACTCACAGACATAGTTACTTTAATAACTTATATGCAGCTGCATATACTACATCATAGTACAAAATCATTTTAAATTTTGCCCTCGTTCTCTTTTTCACAATAACCACAAAAGAATCAGGAGTTAACTGAACTGGCATTTTTGATAATTTTGTTAATCCTATTTTTATCATCCTCCCCAGCAGAGCACTGCATAAAACAGAACATCGGCTAGAATCGCCTGATAGAAGACATAAGAAGCTTTCTACTAATACCAATGGAAATTAACTTCCTAAAAAAGAATAATCTTGACTGTACCTTCTTTAAGACAACATCACTGTTCTTTTTCCAGTTTAATTTGCTGTCCAAATGCAGTGTTCCCCTGCCATTATATTAGGGGTCGCCCGCCTCCCCCTGAAGGTCAAGTTAATTTTATTTATATAGCACTAGATCACAACAGAAGTCATTTAAGGTTACCTTTCCTATAGAACAGGTCTATACCTTGTTGTTTTATTAAACAAACTAAATAGCCTTATGTTATTTATCTTATTTACATGATGGTGTCATTTCTGTCTCTATATAGTCGCGTGTTTACAAATGTATCGTGCACGATGGTGAGCACATTCCCACCAGCGGACATAGAAAGACCTGAAAAGCAGACAAAAATATCAGCATTTTTTTAAAGCTGCACACTTTGTGGATAATTGTCCTAAAAAGAAATGTTCCAATGTTCAGTTTCAGTTCAAATAATTGTTCAGTTGTGGACTGCTGTCGTTAAAAGAAACACATGAACACCATGGTTTCTTTCAGGTTAAGGTGACCAGATGTGCCACTTCCCGGGGACACGTTCTGCACAGGATTTCTAAACTGCCTGAAATAACCCGGTGTTGGTTGTTGTGCTGCGTCGATCGATCGTTGTGTGATATCAAAGTACCGCGAGAGCGTTTCGAAAGCATGGAGCTGTCTGCTCTGCTCTATAGCTCTTTTGTTACTTTGACACAGCACAAACAACCAACACCTGGTTATTTTAAGTAACTGTGGCATGTCTGGTCACCTTACTTTAAATGTGTCCGTCTGCTCAGACATTACAAATAGGGCTCTCGTGCCAACGACTTTCAAAAATAACGACATGTTTGCCTGCGTGTGTTATTCGGACGGGCACAAACACATCGCTCCCATAGAAGACATTAACAAATTTACCCTAAAAATTATAAACAGGATTTTTATAAGTCTTGTTCACTGGGAAAACACATCATCAAGCTCAGGTACTTCTGATAGAAGATAAAGTTACGTTTTGATGAAGAAAATATGGCTTTGACTAATGTAAAAATGTCTGTTTGAGCTAATGCTACTTACATTATTTGTGGTTTAGTTTACTACCTCAAGAGACCCGTGAAGAGATAGAGGAGGAATTAGCCAACCCATCCAAGCAGATAAAAACTGCAAAAATTCTTAACCAGGATGATACGAGAAACGTGGCGGCAACTGAAAAAAGAAAAAGGAGCACCGAAGAAGGAAAAAATGTATTTATTAAAAGCTTATTTTGATTTTCTAAACCTGATGGATGGGCGTTTACCCTTCTTCTGCTCACCGTTTAGTAACTTCCGGTTTGCAAATGAATCTCTTTTGAATGAATAGTTTTGAACCCAACTCACTATGGCAGTCCATCTGAATCACTGCAGTGCATTATTGAACTCGAAATGATTCGCATTGTAGCGTTATGAAGAGTCATGCCGCAAGTCGGTTCTTTCGAACTCTTCAAATATACGCACATCAAAGTTTATTTTTAATGAACATATGTTTGAACCTAATTGTATATGTTTATTCTTAATATTTTAGTAATTGTAATACATTTGTAATTACTTTTAATTAAACTGTAAACACTTAATAATTATAAGTTGTAATAAGATATTAAAAAGGTAAGATAATAAAAATATATTCTAACATTATCATCCAATATCTTCACCAAGTTTGATGTCTGATGTTTTTGAGCCTATAATCCATTGTGCTCATGTTACAATCGTTACGTGTGTGTTCTTCCTCAGTTTCCTGTTGGCCCTTATTTGGTTTTGTTCTGGTTTCTCTCTTTAAATCTCTTCAGTTTATCATCGTTAAGTCATATCACCTGTGTTTAATTAATCATCTTGTTTGCTCCTTTGTTCCATTTCCTTTATAAGTCCTCAGCTCTGTTCTTGTCTTGGTCTGAGTTTAATGTTAATAAATGGATTTACGTGCTTTGATGCTACTTCGTTATCCTGATCGTTTGGTCTTTTAATCTACAACCACAATCCGTAACAACCATGAATAGCATGTAGAAATATAATGCTTTGTGAATAGTATTAATGAGAATATATATGTCAGACTTGTGTTTTCCTGTTCCTGTTTGGTCCCATTTAGTTCCATTAGTTCCAGCTGTGTTTGATTATCTTGTTTGCCTCCCGTTTCTTAAGCCCAGTGTTTCCTGTGTCTTGCGTCCAGTGGTAAACGGCAACACCGTGTGCTTGCCTGTCTAGGGATTTGGAAGAACAAAGACTTATTTGTGACAAATCTCCTACGTGCTCCTCGTATCCTTGCTTTGTTTCAGTTTCTCTCTCCCCTTGATTATGTAGTTAGTTCACCTGTATTTAGTTAGTTTAGTTGTTAGTCCCTCATTTGTGTTTGTTTGTATAAAGTCTGCCCATTTTGTTACTTGAGTTGCTGTTTGTTAAACCCTGCTTTGCGTGGACTACCCTTGGATTAACCTGCCTGTTTACCTGTCTTGGATTTGACATTAAAGCCAGTGTTTTTGTTTAACCCCGTCCTGTGCCTTTCATCTCACATTTCCTATCTTTGTGACAATATTAGAAATAGATATTTTAGTTTGTAAAGTTATCAAGGAAAGTCTTAAACTAAAAAGTCTGACATTTACTCACTGTCGTGGTTCCAAACCTGTATGATTTAAGTTCTTTCAGCTTCAGTCACCATCTTTTTAAGTAAATGGTGAATAAATCCATCATTGTTTAACATTCAAATATAACAGCTGTATTTTTGACAACTTTGGTTATCTATTGACACTTTTGGCTGGCGATTTATTACAATTTTGCACAACATTTTTATGTTATCGCTGTACATCTGTTACATTATTTTTATTGATAAAGACTCTGAGGCGTTTAAAAAAAAGCTTTTTAAAAAGCACTGAAGAAAGAAAAAAGCCCCACATTAAACCGAGTCCCCCTCGGTAGATCTCACATACCATGGGTTGCATGGTGCCTCAACACGTTACTGTCTACAAGTGATGATGGGATATTGCATTGAAGTAGAGTAGACTTCACCTTCTATTTGAAGGTCTTAACACACTTGTCATTGTTTGTTTGGTTGCAGGTCCATCTTTTCTTAATGGAACCACCGCACCTTTTGAGAGCACATTTGGCAAGAGTAAATGACAATTCAATTTGAAAAGGAATTTCTTTTACTTTGTGTGTGAATACAAATATAATATCACTCTTTTATCTCTGATGCTGTTGTTTTTTCTGCTTCATTTCTTTAATTGGTGTCATTGTTCATGCTAATCCTTATGTGAATTAAGTGCAAATGTATCTGGTCTTTCCCTGATCTCTCTGATAATGAACTGCTCACATCCTTTTTATACTGCGTTTAAGTTTGTGATATGAGTGCTTTGTCTTCAGCTGTAAGAACAGCCTCCAGAATAATTCGTGATCCAGCCTCATCAACAGAAGGAGTGAGCATAAGGGTTTTTTATCAATCTTTGCAAATCGCCTTTCCTAATTACTGTATGTGCTAGTTAGCCAGTTTCGTGGCTAAAGTAAACAGGACTGCTCGTCACCCCACGGAAGAGAGGGGCGGGGCCAACAGAGCTCATTAGCATTTAAAGCAACTAGGGCTGTCACAATTATGAAATTTGGCTGATGATTAATTGTCTAAAAAGAGTCATGGTTATTGCGATTAATTGTCTGTTATGGGGCTTTTGCGATTATGCCGATTATCACGATTAAGTGTATGTTTTTTTTATGGCTTTCATTGTATAATTGTCTTTAATTTCAAAATTCAAAAATTCAAGATGGCGCCGGTGTGTGTGGCGAGTCGTCTGTCCTGTTCATTTTATATGTTGACGTTGGCTATTTTACTTATCTTAACATCAGTTTTAACTACTGTGAACTCTATATTTTTAACCTATGACCGTCAAACATTACTTGATATTGGAAAGTTAGTCTCTTATCCATCTGATGCCGAGTGGAGTGGAGCTTATACGCGTCCACCGCCGTTCGCTCCGAATATTCCCGATTTTCTGTGTCGACGGCCCTTCGACGTGCCGCGGAGAAGGCGTCGCAGAAGACGAGGGAAGCGGGCTGGTGTTACTACCAGGATTAAGTCCGGTTTACTCTCTGGATTTACTCAGCTTTCTGACTTTCCCTCACTGGCTTCTTGGCCCGTCTCTGGTCGTTTTGTGGCAAGACGTTCGCTGGAGAAGCCCTATCGGTGGATTCGTCCGATTGCCCCCGGCTTCCTGGATGTGTCTGTGCGCCCCATCTCTCCCCGGATTCGTGGTGGCGGTGTTAACCACGGCGTTCTCCGTCCACTGAATCGAGGTCATCCTTCGCCCTGCAAGTCCCCGCCGATCAGAATGGGATTACTTAACGTTCGCTCCTTGGTCAATAAAACTTTTATCCTGCACGATTTATTTACTTCAAAGGATTTGGATTTTATATTTTTGACGGAAACTTGGGTTAAAGAAGGAGATTTCAGTCCCTTTTCTGAACTTGTTCCTCTGGATTGCACCTTTTATAATTGCCCCAGGAAAACTGGACGTGGAGGAAGACTGGCAGCCATTTTTAAACAAAACTTCATTACACGTATTATTCAGTCTGGTGTCTATTCGAGCTTTGAGGTACAGCTTATTCAAATAGATTTGGCACGTCCAGTCCTTTGTGTTAATATCTATCGTCCACCGCGTATTACCAATGTTTTTTTAAATGATTTTTCTGATTTACTTGGAGAACTGATTCCTCGGTTTGATTACATCGTAGTGTTGGGTGATTTTAATATTAATTTATGTTGCCCCACTAAACCTCTGGGGCCTGATGTATAAACGTTGCGTACGCACAAAATGGGCATAGAAATATGCGTACGCATTTTTCCACGCACATATCGGGATTTATAAAAAATAAACTTGGCGTAAATAAGTGCGCACCGTAAGGATGCTCTTGACCGTGCGTATGCACTCTTTTAGAAGAGTATGTGTTTTGGCGACACCAACTGGCCCAAATAGCAATAATTAATTATATATATATTAATTATTTAAAATGAAAAACTTCTAAATTATCCTATTACATCACCCAATAAATCAAATTGCATCAACCTGAATTATCATTATCAGCATTCTTAACCAGGTGCAAATACTTTGAATTTACAAATTTTTTTTAATGAATGGGCTATAAAAAGGTGTGTGCGTATAACATATCATCATAATGGATGCTCTAGCGCTGTTAGAAGACCTTGCTAATGACGCTCTACGGAGGGAGCGTGTTTTCAGAGACCGTGAAGATTTCCTTGCTCATGATGATGATTGGCTCATGAGCCGATTTCGATTCCCAAGAGCCATCCTCTTGGAATTGTGTTCTGATTTACGGCCAGTATTGGAAAGACCCTCGCGGAGAAACTACGCGCTGTGTGTTCCTGTACAAGTATTGACCACATTAGGCCACTTGGCCACTGGTGCTTTCCAGCGAGAGTTGGCAGACCGATCGGGTATGTCGCAGTCATCCCTGAGCCGTGTCATGCCATATGTATGGGATGCCATAGTGGGGATGGCACCCCGATACATCCGTTTTCCTTACACGCAAGCTGAACAGGCCAACATCAAAATGCAATTTGCAGCAATCGCCGGTTTTCCCAATGTAATCGGTGCTATTGACTGCACCCATGTTGCAATAAAGGCACCATCTGAGAATGAATTTGCTTTTGTTAACCGAAAACATTTTCATTCTTTGAACGTGCAGATCATATGTGATGCGCATATGTCTCTGACAAATGTAGTTGCGAGATGGCCTGGGTCAACTCATGATTCCTACATTTTGTCCAACAGCAGTGTAGGGAACAGACTACAAACAGGAGCTGTGCGTGATGGATGGCTTCTTGGTAAGTCGGCAGGAATGCGCCTGTAATTGAGTAATGATGCAAATCTGTTTAAAGCATACCTTTTAAAATGTTTTTTTCTTTTAGGTATAATAATCTCCAATGATAAACAAGCCCACACTTATTTTAATATTTTTTTAAAGCAAAATTTCACATTAATCAATGCAAATTGTCAGGAAACAAAACCTGTTTTATAGCATTTAAAAATTAAGTGAAATGTTATATTGAATCAATATTGCCCTGGAAAAAACAAAAAGCTATCTGTAGGCTATTTTACAAGCATGTACTTTCTTTAAAGTATTCTTATGTTTATAATTGTTACCTCTGCCTAGCACTTGAAATGTTATATTAATTGTCCCATTGTATTTACATTCATTGTTTTGTTAGATTTTCTTAAAAAAAAAAATTGTAAATGTTTTACCTCTCAGGAGACAGTGGTTATCCCCTTAGAACGTGGCTGCTAACTCCACTAACTAGACCCCAAACCGAACAAGAACGGCGTTATAACGAGAAGCATTGCCGGACGCGTTCAGTGGTCGAACGCACTATTGGTCTGCTAAAAGGACGTTGGAGGTGCTTGGATACGTCTGGTGGCACAGTATTGTACAGCCCTACAAAGGTTTGCTGCATTGTGGTGGCTTGCGCAGTGTTGCACAACATTGCTCAAAAGAATGGGATACCTGTTCCATCGAACGCCCATACTGAAGATAATGAACCCGACCCTGGCCCTCCTAATGCAGTGCATAATGCTATGGCAATACAGCGGCGTATAAATGTAATAAATGGAATGTAAAAAGGCAAGTGAATTCAAACTTTTTATTTTTTCACAAGTTCTTTAAGTGAACCACTTATTTCTGACAAAATAGTTTTTATTTCTTTCAGTTCGGAACACACCGCATTAACAGCATGAACCATGTGACGTTGGGTCTGCATGACTTCTTCCGTCAGTACACGCCTTGAGTTACCAGCGCTCGGTGGTGGCGCAAAGGATGATGATGATGATGATGATGCACTGGATTGCGCACAGGATGGGGTTGCTTGGGCATTTGATGATGGCGGCACACTGGACGTTGGTGGAGGCACACAAGATGCCGGTGGTGGCACACAGGATGGTGGTGGAGGCACACAGGATGGCGCGTAGGATCTAAGCCTACATCCCTTGTCTACCCCACTTGGACCACTCACCGGGCTTGAAGGCATTCCAGGGTTAACTTTTCCTTTAATCATTAAAAAAAGTTTAATTAAACAAAGGTTGTATTGCCTATCTGTAAATGTGTGAAATAAAATGTGCACTTGATGACTTGCTTTTGTCTTTTTAAGTTACATTTTTTGCATATGAATAAACAGGAAAATCGACTATTTTAATAAACGTATATTTTAAGGGCAGCTGCATCTATTTCTAGATTTGTCACTTGGATATTTTAGGACTTTCCACTTCCACGGAATTTAAATTGGTTGATTTAAATTATCCACAATAAAAAAAGCAGAATTTAAACAGACAAAAACTTATATAATGTGTACATAAATCAATTACTTACCATCGTCACCGCAAATCACATCCGTATCACCTTGGAATTCTGGAAGAACTCCACTTAATCCTGTTTCCCCTATAATCGCACCCACCCTTGAATCAAAGGCTGAGAGATCAGTGATTCCTTGACCACCACCAGTTGTTACGACACTGCGCCTGTGTGCACATATTCTTTTTTTTACGACTACTTTTAAGTCAGACCATTTTTTTTTTGTCTCTTGGACTGTGCGAGGCACCGAGGTAACAGCATTGACTGCTTCTGTTACTTGCTCCCATTCTAATATCTTTCTTTTATTTGAAATGCCCGCAGAGAGCCCACCAAATAAAAATTTTTTTCGGCCCTCCACCTCAGACAGCAGTACCTCCATCTCACAGTCGGTGAAGTTTCTTTTTTTTGCTTTTCGTTTCTGTTCTTCCATTTTTAGCCAAACAGATCAATGACAATTATCGGTCGTATTAATATGCAGGGAGATCATACATATTCAAAATAGGCGGTCTTAACCTCCAAATATGGTTATTTCGGGAGGAGATTGGGGTAAGCTATAAGCACGTGCACCTGCGCACAATATTCAGATAATTGTGATTTATAAAGTGAACCTTGCGCAGGTTCTGGCGTACGTACTGTTTTATAAATCTGAAAACTTTTGTGCGTACGCAAATTCTACCTTATGTGCGTACGCACACTTTAAGGATGAAATCTACGCAAAGTTTTATACATGAGGCCCCAGGTGACTGAATTTAAAAATCTTATTGACTCATTTGATTTTGTGCAGTGGGTGCAAGAGCCTACTCATGCTCATGGTCACACGTTGGATTTGGTTTTTTCACGTGGATTTCAAATTTCGGACATTGAAATCAGTGAAACTTGTTTTTCTGACCACAGATTGGTACTTTTTTCCTCTCATCTTCCTGATCCAGTTGCTGCCTCATGTCCAGTGACTCGTTTGAATCGTTATTTCTCCACTCAGTCATGTGAGAGATTTGCATCCTCCTATGCTATAACTGACCCACCTTTGCCTGAACTGTTCTCTTCTCTGCAGGATGTGAACAGACTGATTTCTTTAATCAAAAATGTTTGTCTACTTTGAATCTCATTGCTCCGTTAAAACCTAAACGTATAGTCACCAAACATCAGCCTTGGCTTAATGATTCAACTCGTTTGCTTAGAAAGGCCTGCAGAAGAGCAGAGCAAAAATGGTGAAAGGATAAATTACAGGTCTCTTACAGGGATTAAAGTTCTCCGTCGCTACGACGGATTTCCGTTAATTGCAACGAGTCTATGACGGATTTCCGTCAATTGCAGGGTTCCGCCTGTCCTTAATGTCTTAAATTCACTTTTCACAATTTTAAGGCCGTAAATAGGCTTACATTTCTCAAATAGTATAATAAATGTCTTAATTTCAGTTTGAATAGGTCTTAAATTAAGGAAAGATGAGGTGTATTCAGCCTGCTGAGGGGGATGTGATCAAAGCCTGGAGTGGACTGAAAGCACGTTCCTCTCTCCTCTCGAAGCGTTCTTTAATCACTCCGCTTTGGATCCACTCCGGGTTTTCTTTTCCCGCTCACAGAAAAAAGTGCTCCGTGTGTTCAATCCATTTTAAAAGTTATTCTAATGTTTATTTTTTGCATGTCAGGCTACAACTGAGGTAGAACTATATTTCAGATAGCATGGACACACTTATAATGCAGGAAGGCTCCGATGTATCAGAGATCGATAAAAGTGTAAAAAATAAATGGAGATGGGCTTAGCTTGGCGAAATGGGGGAGAATGGCAAGCCTTTTAGTTCGTGGGCTAAAAAAATCAAACAGCCAGGTACGTGTCTTTGCACAGTATGCCACAGGAGACTGCTCCCTGTCTGGTGCGACAAGTACCACAACGGAACGGAGGTTAATGTAGGGGCGTAGATTACGCGGGTCCCCCACTTTTTATAAAAGGTAAATTCGTCCCCCGCACTTTTTCATTGGACAGTTGTGTTCTCGGCAACTTGAGGTTGTAATGGAGCAATGTATATAAAATGCAGAATGATTTAAAATTCAAAGAGACAGGATAATTTATACATGACGTTTACGTTTCCATGGCAATCAGTCACTCAGTTTGTGACGTCACGACATGCCCAGGCTCGCGCCCGCGGTCCCGCGCTGTATCCATCATTCATTATTCGGTCGAGATGAGTTCAAAGCGGCAAGACACTCTTTATTCCTTTTTTACGAAGAAGTCAAGCAGCGTAAGTTGGCATGTGGGATCCGAATAGTGTTGCACAAGGTTGAGTGACTCTGCCTATTGCTCTCGTTGAATAATTAGCAAGTTTTGATACCATTATATGGAGAGAAAAAAAGCTGCCTGGACAAACATGCACTTATTTATTTTCAGTGTATTTTTCCGTAACTCTTTTGTAACGTATTTTATTTTAACACGTATGTATGTTATCAGAACCCTTCAAATAAGAATAAAGATAATGTTGAACTGAGATTTTACAGCGTTTGCAGCATTGTGACTTGTTTAACTCAATTCTACATGATGTATTTCAATCAAACATGCAAGCACTGACGATCTGATACAGGACCGATCTTCATTAGGGATGCTCTGTCATTATTGCACTAATTTGACGTTTTTATGTGTTGTCAAGAATGAACAAGAAACAGTCAGCCTAGGTTTGTTAGGACAGAATTAGGACGACACACAGTGACAGGTGAGAAGAGTGGCTTTTAACACCTGGCTGTTTTTATATTGTATAAAATCTATTAATACACAAGCGTTTGTAGGATTATCTATGGACCAATCATAGAAAACACATAATTAGTCAAATATAGAAAAATAAAAAAATAGCATTAGTATGATGAACAACTTCTCAGCTATCATTTTTAACTACAGTAGGCAATTATTAGCTTGCATATTGGTTGTTTATTAGTACTTAAGCACATATTAATTCTGTATTTTTCATGACCATATTCTGCATCCCATAATCCTAAACTTAACAACTACAGCGACTACCTTACAAGCTATTCATAAGCAGTAAATGAAGAGTTTATTGAGGCAAAAGTCATAGTTAATAGTGAATGTGTTTATCATTCTAAAGTGTTAAAAAATAATTTAGGATACAAATGATTGGTTATTATCCAGCAGTGTATTTAACGTGTTATTTTCTTCTGTATGTCACTATTCCCTTATGTAGATGTTTCAAACACATTTGCTGTAGACAGAGGCAGAAGTGAATTCAGAGCTGAGAGTGAATGAGTTTCAGTGAGGCTTCAGAGGTAAAGATTATTTACAGCATTGTCTATGATAAGATATTTATTTTAACATAGACTAATGTATAATAGAACAGAACAGAATAAAGTATGTGAATGTGCAAGTATCCATTACTGTGTGCCATGTACTGTACATACAACACTCACAAAATATAATTTGAAATATGTAAACAATAGTACCCTTATAAGGACATCTTTGTAACTTATACTCAAAAAGGTGCATATTAGTACATTAGACTACCAATATGTACAACTATGAAACTTTTTGGGGTAAATAAGGTACAAAGATGTGCTTTTAAGGGTACTGTCCCAGTGACAAGCTGTTCTATTTCTTTCTTTTTTCTATCTTTCTTTCCTTCTATTTTATAATCATATATAACAATATAATCATAAAGCATATTAAGCAAAAAGGTATGATTAAAAATAAAACCTGTCAATTAGACAAGGGTTAACTGAAAAAAAACAACAACAAAAAACAGGGATAACACTAGACATCCCCCCCCCCCCCCCACACACACACTTTTGTAATGATGGCTACGCACCTGTGTTAATGCATCTATGGCCGACCGTGTGTGTGATCTAAAAGTGCACAAATGTTCTTAGCGGAGCATGACCTGTCGTTCACAGTCTCACAACCGCTAGTTAATTTAATGCAATCAGTTGTCAAAGACAAGAGTGCACTTTCAAGATTATTAATTATTAAGAGTTTCACAAAACATTGTTTGGTCTTATAAGATAAATAAAAACATGCACTGAAAAGTTATGTTGATGGTTGATAATTTGTCAAGGTATGTATAATTTTTTCATCGATAAAAAAATAGCTTTTAAAATACGCAAACTGGCAATATTAAAGCGGTTTAAAACATCTTCCACGCTATTGGTCTCGACTATTTAAATAAAGTGTTGGTTAAAGGAATATGACTTGGCCTGAAAAAAAAATTCAGTCAGAAGAATTTTTTTCACTTTAATCCCTGCTCTTATGAAATTTGGAGAGATTCCTTATTTGTGTATCAGAGAGCTGTTAAGGCCGCCAAGTCCAAGTATCTATCTGAGTTTATTAGTGACAACTCTCACAAACCTAAGGCACTCTTCGCTGCTATTTAAAAAAAAAAATTTTTAGATTCAAGATTGTGCTGAGCATGGCAGCCATGTTGCGAGCTCATAGAAAACTCTGCAGTTTTTCTTATGTTTCTTATGTTTTATTTGCTATTTTGTTGTTTCACATGTTGGATGTTGTCAGTATAACTGTCTACGATAGACACACGCTTTTAAACATTGGTTCCTTCGTCGCGCAACGCAAACCAGACTTTGAGTTCCTGAACGTTCCTGTTTACAGACACCGCATCAGAGCCCTTTGTCTGGGCTGCATGATCGCGACCGAGGAAACGCCGCCGGAAAAGGGGGAAGAGAGCCGGCGTCCTTGTCAGACTCAGACGCCGTCCCCTCCGACCTCCTCTCCCAACTATTTTGCTGGCTAACGTTCAGTCACTGGACAACAAACTCTGTGAACTGCCGGCACGCATCTCATACCAACGGGAAACAAGGGACTGCTGCATTATTTGCCTCACAGAAACCTGGATGTCTGCAGCGGTTCCAGACTCAGCCATCGAGCTTACGGGGTTCTCCGTGCACCGCTCGGACAGAACGAAAGAGCTCACAGGGAAAAGCAGAGGTGGGGGCGTCTGTTTTAGTGATGGGAAGTTCGGATCATTTTACCGACTTGGACCTTTGAGTCTCGTTCAGCAAAATGAACTAATCTTTTTGAGTCATTTCGTTCATTTTAGCAAAATATAATTCAAATGTTACGTGTTACTTTCCAAACACATCTACTACTTATGCAAACGTTTATCACACTACAAACAATACAAAACTATAATGCTATAAGAAACAGAAAATATTAATTTGTTTACCTGGGTCTTTAGTCTATGATTAGCGCACCACCTCTTCTGACAAGTGTTCGGGTTTGAGTCGTTCGTTCATCACGTGACATCCCCATACGCTTTACCAATGCAGCCTGAGCCGGAAAGAGAATTGATTAGTTCGTCTATATCTGTCACAAGTTCCAATAATAATTCCAGGAAGCACGGATGCAAGCAAAGACACTTTAATGTCAGACAAAGAGGGAACACATACACAGAGGAACAGTCTCTCGGGCGGGCAGGTGACACAGGAACCAGACGGACAGCGTGCCGATGATGTAACGTGAATAATCCCGTGAAGGTGTAAATCCAGGTGAGACGAACCACGATGACGAGACAAGGACCAGGAACCAGGTAGCAGACGAAGACGCGGGACACACTCAGACGACATCAACCAACGATCTGACAAACAGGAGAGAATGCGGTGAGACTTTATAGAAGGATAGATTGGCAGCAGCTGGTGCGGGGAATGAGATCAGCTGGCGCGCTGATGAGCGGTGACGTCAACTCACACACACACCACAACAATACACGAGACATGAAGAGAGCAGTGAATTCATGAATCGTGACAGTACCCTCCCTCCTAGGAACGCCTCCTGGCGTTCCCAGGCTCCCTTACCTGTCGATTGTAATCATCAATAAGGGAGTGATCCAGAATGTCTCTAGCAGGTACCCAACTTCTCTCCTCCGGACCGTAACCTTCCCAGTCCACCAAGTACTGGAATCCGCGTCCCCTCCGCCTAGAGTCCAGAATACGATTGACCGAATAAGCGGGTTCCCCTTCTACGAGTCGCGGCGGTGGGGTACCCGGGGCTGGCGGATTTATGCGTGCATAAAACACGGGTTTAATTTTGGACACATGGAAAACGGGATGAATCCTCCTGTACACTGGAGGGAGATTGAGGCGGACTGTCACCGGACTAATGATCTTGGTGACAGCGAACGGGCCAATGAATTTAGGAGCAAGTTTATTAGACACGGAGCGGAGAGGAATGTTCTTAGTAGAAAGCCACACTTTGGAACCGACGACGTATACGGGAGGTCTAGACCGGTGGCGATCGGCCTTGGCCTTGGTGCGCTCTCCCACCTGGAGTAGAGTCTCGCGGGCTCTAGTCCAAGTGCGATGACACCTCTGGACAAAGGCGTGGGCGGAGGGAACCGCGACTTCGGATTCCAGACTAGGAAAAATTGGTGGCTGGTAACCTATACTGCATTCAAACGGAGACAGGCCCGTAGATGACACTGGTAACGAATTGTGGGCGTACTCCACCATTGACAGTTGTTGGCTCCATGAGGAAGGATTCTTGGAGACCAGACATCACAACGTTCTCTCCAAATCCTGGTTGGCTCTCTCAGTTTGACCATTGCTCTGGGGATGAAACCCTGAGGACAGACTAACAGTAGCACCCAGCAATTTACAAAACTCTCGCCAAAATTTGGACACAAATTGGGGTCCTCTGTCGGAAACCACGTCCGTCGGGAGGCCATGTAACCGAAAGACGTGGTCAACGACTGTTACCGCTGTCTCCTTGGCTGAGGGTAATTTGGGCAAGGGAATAAAGTGAGCCGCCTTCGAGAATCGGTCCACCACGGTCAAAACTACCGTGTTACCCTGAGAGGGTGGGAGGGCGGTGACAAAATCTAGAGCGATATGGGACCAGGGTCTCGAAGGGACCGGCAGCGGTTGAAGGAGCCCATCTGGGGGTCTATTGGAAGTCTTACCAGTGGCACAAACTGAGCAAGCCAAAACAAAACTGTGAACATCCCGAGCCATAAGTGGCCACCAAAATCGTTGCTTGACTAAAGATGTAGTGCGACTGACTCCTGGATGGCAAGCCACATTGGAACAATGACCCCACTGAATAACGTCGGACCGTAATCCCTCCGGCACAAATAACCGGTTCGGTGGGCAGCCGACCGGAGGCGTTACCCCTTGTAAGGCTGTTTTGACCTTCGATTCGACCTCCCATGTGAGTGTGGAGACAATTAGTGTCTCTGGAAAAATGCACTCGGGAGTAGACGGGCGATCGGAGCGGTCAAAAATACGTGATAAGGAATCGGGTTTGATGTTCTTGGAACCCGGGCGGTACGAGAGAGTGAAATCAAAACGTCCGAAAAAAAGTGCCCACCGAGCCTGCCTGGAGTTCAATCTTTTGGCAGTTCTAATGTATTCTAAGTTCTTATGATCGGTCCATACGATAAAAGGTACCCCCGACCCTTCTAACCAGTGACGCCATTCCTCCAATGCTAACTTGACTGCCAACAACTCTCGGTTACCAATGTCATAATTACTCTCGGCAGGGGACAAACGATGGGACAAAAACGTGCATGGATGCATTCTGTCGTCCCCCGGAGAGCGCTGGGATAGCACTGCACCTACCCCCACCTCTGACGCATCGACCTCCACCATGAACTGACGTGATGGATCAGGGGTGACTAAGATGGGGGCTGAAACGAAGCGGCCCTTCAGTTTGGCAAACGCAGCCTCAGCTGCGTCTGACCACCTGAACGTAGTCCTGGGGGAGGTCAAGGCGGTCAGAGGCGCGGCTAGTTGGCTGAAATTGCGAATAAAACGCCGGTAGAAGTTGGCGAAGCCCAGAAACCTCTGTAGGGCCTTACAGGAATCTGGACTTGGCCACTCCACCACAGCCTTAACCTTGTCAGGATCCTTGCGCACTCCCTCGGACGACACAATGTACCCCAGGAAAGGGACAGACTGTGCATGAAACGCGCATTTCTCCGCCTTGACAAAAAGCCCATTCTCTAGCAACCTCTGAAGCACTCGCCGGACGTGCTGCACATGTTCCTGGAGAGATGAAGAAAAAATCAATATGTCATCCAGGTAAACATATATGAACTGGTCTACCATATCTCGCAGCACGTCATTGACTAGTGCCTGGAAGACTGCTGGGGAGTTGGAAAGCCCGAAGGGCATGACCAAGTATTCAAAGTGCCCCCTAGGGGTGTTAAAAGCAGTCTTCCACTCATCCCCCTTCCTAATGCGGACCAAATGATAAGCATTACGTAAATCCAATTTCGTGAAAATGGACGCTCCCTGCAATCTCTCGAAGGCTGAAGACATTAACGGCAAAGGATAAGTATTCTTTACAGTGATGTTGTTCAGTCTCCGGTAATCAATACAAGGTCGCAGGGATCCGTCCTTCTTTCCCACAAAAAAGAACCCCGCCCCCGCTGGAGAAGAGGAAGGGCGGATGAACCCTGCTGCTAGAGAATCAGAAATATATTTCTCCATAGCCTCTCTCTCTGGAACAGAAAGTGAATATAACTTGCCCTTAGGCGGAGACGTACCTGGTAGTAACTCTATAGCACAGTCATAGGGACGATGTGGAGGGAGAGAAGCAGCACGAGACTTACTGAACACCTCCTTCAGGTCGTGATACTCCGTGGGCACGCTTGACCAATCCACTGCCCTCTCCTGAAAAACAGAAACAGAAACAGACGGACAAGCAGACACAAGACAGGACTCGTAACATTTGCTGCTCCACTCAGAGACTGATTTTTGCTGCCAATCTGGTGTCAGATCGTTCTGTCACAAGTTCCAATAATAATTCCAGGAAGCACGGATGCAAGCAAAGACACTTTAATGTCAGACAAAGAGGGAACACATACACAGAGGAACAGTCTCTCGGCGGGCAGGTGACACAGGAACCAGACGGACAGCGTGCCGATGATGTAACGTGAATAATCCCGTGAAGGTGTAAATCCAGGTGAGACGAACCACGATGACGAGACAAGGACCAGGAACCAGGTAGCAGACGAAGACGCGGGACACACTCAGACGACATCAACCAACGATCTGACAAACAGGAGAGAATGCGGTGAGACTTTATAGGAGGATAGATTGGCAGCAGCTGGTGCGGGGAATGAGATCAGCTGGCGCGCTGATGAGCGGTGACGTCAACTCACACACACACCACAACAATACACGAGACATGAAGATAGCAGTGAATTCATGAATCGTGACAATATCGAGTGAGTCTCGGGTTTGAGTCGTTCGTTCATCATGTGACAGCCCCATACGCTTAACCAATGCAGCCTGAGCCGGAAAGAGAATTGATTAGTTCTTCTATATCGAGTCTCGGGTTTGAGTCGTTCGTTCATCACGTGACAGCCCCATACGCTTAACCAATGCAGCCTGAGCCGGAAAGAGAATTGATTAGTTCTTCTATATCGAGTCTCGGGTTTGAGTCGTTCGTTCATCACGTGACAGCCCCATACGCTTAACCAATGCAGCCTGAGCCGGAAAGAGAATTGATTAGTTCTTCTATATCGAGTCTCCGTTTTGAGTCGTTCGTTCTTTTGTCATGTGACCACTTGCCGGATCAGTACATATCAAATAGGCTACTATAAAGTAAAACTGTATTTTTTGTATGTTGGATCATATTTAAGAATTGTCATAAAATTATCAAAATGTGTAATAAGCATTTTCCTAGAAATAAAAATGGTCTGTTCATTTCTGTCACTATGTTTTTGTTACTGTTTCTTGAGGATCTGTGTTATTTTATAAATAAATAAAAGCCTGTTATAAATAAAATATTGATTGACTTAGGCTATATAATAAAAAAATATCCAAGCCTAAAATTACAAAGCACTTATAGTTTGTTCATTTTTGCTCCAATTTTGACTTTAGCTGGTATAATTGTTTTTCCTCGGGAAACTTGACATATTGGTCTAATATTTGTATAAGACGATTGGTCAAAAAGGACACAATGACATAAAGTGAAAGCAAATCAAATTTTGAATTTGAATGATTAATGTTAGTTAAAAATATTAAGGTTATGATAACGTCAGCTTCAATGTTTGTAACCCAAACTGACATGAAACTGTCACGTATCCTGTGGGTGTGCCCTGGTTGGCCACCAGATGTCACTGTCTTGTCTGAGCACATGGGTTTGTGTTGTGATTGTTCCATGTGTTCCCCCGGTTGATTGTTGACCCCGCCCTCCTTGTTATTCCCTAATTGTCTCAGCGTGTACACCTGGTGCTTCCTCGTTTGTCTCCTTTAAATGATCCTGGTGTTTGCAGTCCTGTTCGGCCACGTTGTCATATGTTCTTCGTGCAGTAAATCATGTGTGTTTCTAGTCCTCGTTTTTGCATTGCTCTATTGGTCTGTTTTTCCCCTCGGGGTAATTTATGTTTCTGTTTTGTTTTCTTTTGCTTTTATAATTAAAACCACCATTTCCCTGCACTTGAGTTCTCGCTTCATTTGCACTGCACGTATCATGACAGAACGTGGCCGACATCAGAGAACTCAGCGGGGAATGGATTCTTCCCATCCTCCAGCCCCCTAACGTGAGGAACCCCACTTTTTTACGGATCCTCCAGGTCAGGACGCTGCACTCTCTCCGTCAGAGGGGCACTGACGTCAGGATGTTTGCCTGGACGTTTTGTGAGGCATCAGAGGGTTTGGGATACAACGAGGTGGCTCTCAAGGACTTCTTCAACCTTGCCCTTGATGAGCCCCTCGATGAGGAGTGGATGAGGGAGTTAGACCACTTGACTTTTGGGGAATTGGTGGAGTTTTTGACGCTTCTCCAAGCGGCGGTGCCCGCTCACAGCGCTCCCGAGGCGGCGGTGCCCGCTCACAGCGCTCCCGAGGCGGCGGGGCCCGCTCACAGCGCTCCCGAGGCGGCGGGGCCCGCTCACAGCGCTCCCGAGGCGGCCGTGCCCGCTCACAGCGCTCCCGAGGCGGCCGTGCCCGCTCACAGCGCTCCCGAGGCGGCCGTTCCCGCTCACAGCGCTCCCGAGGCGGCCGTGCCCGCTCACAGCGCTCCCGAGGCGGCCGTGCCCGCTCACAGCGCTCCCGAGGCGGCCGTGCCCGCTCACAGCGCTCCCGAGGCGGCCGTGCCCGCTCACAGCGCTCCCGAGGCGGCGGGGCCCGCTCACAGCGCTCCCGAGGTGGCGGTGCCCGCTCTCAATCCCCTAGTGGTGGCCGAGGATGCCGCAGCGGCGCCCCGCTCCCGGAGACGGAGGAAGAGGCGGAGGAAGGCCTTCTCCGTCCCACAAGGCCAGGAGGCTACCCAGGAGCTCACTGCTGGCCAGGAGGTCGTGCCAGAGCCACCCAAGCTCCTCGCCCTGCCGGCGCCACCCGTGCTCCTCGCCCTGCCGGCGCCACCCGTGCGCCTCACCCTACCGGCGCCACCCAAGCGCCTCGCCCTGCCGGCGCCACCCAGACTCCTTGCCCTGCCGGCGCCACCCAGACTCCTTGCCCTGCCGGCGCCACCCGAGCTCCTCGCCTTGCCGGCTCTACCCGAACTTCTCGCCCTGCCGGCTCCACTCGAGCTCCTTACCCTGCCAGAGGCCGTTCCTGAACTCACTGTCTGCCCTGTTACGGCCACAGAGACCGTTCCTGAGCTCACTGCCTGCCCTGTCACGGCCACAGAGGCCGTTTCTGAACTGACTGTCTGCCCTGTCACGGCCACAGAGGCCATTCGTAAACTCACTGCCTGGCTTGTCCCTCCGGCGCCACCCTGGCAGTGCGCTGGGGTTCCTGTTGGGCCGGAAACCCCCTGGTCCGTCCCTCCGGATCCGTCCTGGTCTCCTGCTCGGCCTTGGTCTGCGGGCCCCCTGCCTCTGCACGGGCCTGGCCCACCATCCCTCCCCCTGATCTGTCTCTTGCCCACCTCCCTTCTTGACATTTTGTGTTCTTAGTGTTGCAGGTGGAGCATCTGGGAGCTGCTCCTTTGTTGGGGGGTAGTGTCACGTATCCTGTGGGTGTGCCCTGGTTGGCCACCAGATGTCACTGTCTTGTCTGAGCACATGGGTTTGTGTTGTGATTGTTCCATGTGTTCCCCCGGTTGATTGTTGACCCCGCCCTCCTTGTTATTCCCTAATTGTCTCAGCGTGTACACCTGGTGCTTCCTCGTTTGTCTCCTTTAAATGATCCTGGTGTTTGCAGTCCTGTTCGGCCACGTTGTCATATGTTCTTCGTGCAGTAAGTCATGTGTGTTTCTAGTCCTCGTTTTTGCATTGCTCTGTTGGTCTGTTTTTCCCCTCGGGGTAATTTATGTTTCTGTTTTGTTTTCTTTTGCTTTTATAATTAAAACCACCATTTCCCTGCACTTGAGTTCTCGCTTCATTTGCACTGCACGTATCATGACAGAAACTGGAGGGTTAAAGTGATTTACTTAGAAATATAGTCTGCTTGGGTCACACAAAGTTCAGCTGAAGGACAACTGTCACTCAAGACTGTCACCAAGGGAACAGTGACCATTCCCCACCCATCCCCCTTTGTTTTGCACTAGGTGAGGGGCAGAGAAGAGCCTCAGACAGATGTTAACATCTCAGGAGAATGAGCACTAAAAAATGAGTGATGTTTGGACTCATTTTGTGGCAACTTCAGCCACTGAAGCAAAATGCAACATATGCAAAAAAAGTTTTTCAACCAAAGGAGGAAGCACTTCTAATTTGAGGAGGCACCTTAACCTGTTAACCTTCAACCCCATTTGTGGCCTCGCAGGTGAAAATAACCTACCTGAATTAAAATGGTAACAGTTCGTGACAAAGTGTGCTTACACAAACAAATTAGGTATCTTTGGAAAGAAGAGACTCTGGGCTTTACTATCTATCATCCAGAGTTGATAATGCTCAAAAAGATAAAAAGTTATAGACACTGACGTGCCTTGAAAAATATTTTTCCACACTGAATGTTTTTTTATTTCATATACAAATACATGAAATAAGTCCTGGAGCAATCCAGAAAAGTAATGGATCGAAAGCCACATGTCTCATGTGTTCATATTTCAAATTTGAAGAAGATACCATGAAAAATGAGATTCCTGCAATATTTTTTCTGAAACTATTTATGGTCCCCCCCACCCCCCTGTTTGAGGAAAAATAACCACCAAATGGATTACAGAATTATACAAGCTATTTTAGTCATTATACATGTTCCTGCATAGTTTTTCAATTATAAAATAATAGACAGATTTATTTGAGCACTAAAAAATACAAAAATAATTATTTGAGTAATAAAAAAGGAAAAAAAATAGAAAAAAATGCTTTGTATATAGTATGTATACTGAAGTATTCTTCGTTATTCGTTATTACAATGATAAATATCACTGCCAGACGTGAAGTGATATTGCCAGACATGGTCATAGAGTCAGTAAACACACGCTGATGTGCTTCCATTCAGATTATAATCATACAGATGGGCCATATAATCAATAATAGCTGATCAATGAATCACAATGATAGCCGTCATAGAGTCGCTAATAAACACGCTGATGTGCGTCCATACAGATTATAATCATGCAGACACGGCCACATTCCCCACACAATACACACACACACACATATAAAAAATGTAGAAGAAAAAAAAACAGTTTTTTATGGATAAAGCAGATCGCTAAGTTATGCCCCGCTCAGATGACAGCGTGCGTCACAGAAGCGTCACTGCCGGCAGGAGGGAGCGCCAAATTCAAATAATCTATATTCCGCTTTTCTGAGACTTTTTTTTCCGTAGACGGTCTCATTATATTTGTAAGACCGTATTCTACAACATCGTTTTGTTTTTTTACCACCAAGACGCTGTTTTTGAGCGTAATTTATTCCATAACGGACGCGAACAATAACTCTGAAGAAATGAAACGTAAACAAAGGAATATTCATCCTTATTACAACGTTATTGTTTCGCTGGACTAAAAGTGCTCGCTGGGATGTTTTTCTGTGGACCCTTACCTCTCTAACTAAACTGGGATTTCAGCAGTGGACGCGTTTGTGGCTCGTTATTACAATGATAAAGGTACGTACGGCTTTTTTACTCTGCGTGTTTGGATGTGTACTGCTTACACAAATGTAGCAAATTTGTGCCACTCATTCCTTATAAGCTTTCCATCGAAAAACAGCGATCTGTCGTCGATGCTTGAGGCTTAGACCCTCAGAATGATATAAAGTTTGTCAAGATTAACTTTGTCCCGTTTCATTTATTCTATTAGAAAACAATGACACATGCAAACAAAGATCGTTCAGTGCGAGGTCGCTCTGGTGCAGGCTAACAGGTTAAATCCTCACATCCTACTGTGCTGTTAGCACAAGTTAGAAGAGAGACTGAAGATGATAACCCTGCAGCAGCTGGAGCTGTTTCTACCACCAGCACTTCTTCAGCTAGACCTTCGATGGCTTTGGCTGGCACGCTGACCACATCTACCACTTCCAGTACACCAACAGCACCCACCACCATTCAAGGACCAGTTAGGCCTAGGAGGCCACAACAGCAAACTTCAATGAGCAGTTTTGTAACAAGACCAATGGATCCATTAAGACAAAGCAAACTTGATGAGGCTCTGGTGAGAATGATTGCTTGTGACTTTCAGCCATTTTCTATAGTGGAGGACAAGGGCTTTAAGGAGTATTCACATCTTCTGGACCCATCATACAGTCTACCTAGCAGAAAAACACTATCAAAAACTGTAATGCCTAGGCTGTATGACAAGTTAAGAGGTGATATAATGGATCAAATCAAGAGTGCCTCTGCTGTTTGTCTCACAACAGACTGCTGGACCTCTTTGACTACAGAAAGTTACATGACTGTGACGTCATTTCATAGAGGACTTTCAGATGACCTCCTATCTCCTGGACTGCTTTGTTTTGACAGAGAGGCACACTGCTTCTCACCTGGCAAGTGAGCTGACAAGAGTTACAAATGAATGGGGTGTGGGTGACAAAATTGTAGCTTGTGTTACAGACAATGGCAGCAACATTGTTTCAGCCCTGAAAGACCATCTCCACTGGGACCACATACCTTGTTTCGCACATATACTGAACCTCATTGTCAGAGCTGCATTGAAGGAAGTCCAAGCAATATTGCAAAAGGTCAAGACAATAGTTGAATACTTCCATAGAAGTACAGTTGCTTCAGACAAGCTCAAGGCCACACAAAAACAGATGGGTCAAGAGATGTTGCGGTTAAAACAGGATGTGGCCACAAGGTGGAATTCAACTTATTACATGTTGAAAAGATTTACTGAAATCAAAGATCCAATAATCTCCACTCTGGCACTAACTAATGCATCTCTCCCAGCCTTGGCTCCAGAGAAATTGTGGGCATTATTAAGCCATTTGAGGAGGTCACCACTGAAGTGAGTGCAGAAAAGTAAGTATAGTTCAAAATTTTTTATTGTTATTCATTGTAAAACATTTTAAATTCTCTTAATGATGCATGTTTAATAGCCTTATTTTTAACAGAGAAGTATATGCAGTACTGATTTTGATTTTGTTATAATTAATTTATAAACAATTTGTAATCTTCATAGGTTTGTGACTGCCTCCAAAGTCATTTTGATGACAAGAGGTCTTCAGAGGATTGTTGCCCGATATCAAAGAAATCCCTCCAGCTCTGACCCTGTTAAAAAACTAGCGGATTCCCTGATGTCAGAAATGACCAAGAGGTTTGGCAAGGTGGAACACATTGAGAAGCTTGCTGATGCTACTTGCCTGGACCCAAGGTTCAAAAAGCAAGCTTTTGTCAATCAGCAGGCAGCAGAAGAGACAGTAAAGAGGGTTACAGCAGCTATTAACCCAGCTCAGAGTGAGGAGGAGAATACTTCAGATCTTGGTGCGATTGCCAGTGCAGGGGCCATGTTTTGGGAAGACTTTGACGAGAGGGTAGCAAGCTTGAGGCATTCTGCTACCACTTCTAAGACGTCAGATGCTATGATGGAGATGCGGGCCTACCTTGCAGAGCCCCTCTTATCCCGCACATCAGACCCTCTGGCCTGGTGGAGGAGATGTTCACCAGTATACAAAACCCTTTCTGAGGTCATGAAGGCAAGACTTTGCATTGTGGCCACATCTGTTCCATCTGAAAGAATTTTTTCTAAAACTGGGCAGATTATCTCAGAAAGAAGAAACAGACTCAGCCCATCCAAAGTCCGGGAGCTTGTTTTTTTGAATGCAAACATGCCTTAAAGCATGTTCTAAAATATAGCCACAGTGTGTTATTTATTTTAAAGCTTTTTTTTTTTTTATTATTTAAAAAAAGCCTAGCTTGCTGTGCAACATATATATACACACACACACACACACATATATATATATATATATATATATATATATATATATATATATATATATAATTATTATTATTTATTTTTTATTTAAATTGTTTAAATTAATTTGGGATTAGTTATTCTCTTAGCTAGAAAGCTTTTTTTTGGCACAAAAGTGTTATTTATTTTAAAGCTTTTATTTATTTATTTTATTTATTATAAAAAACAGCCTAGCTTGTTGTGCAGTATTTTGTTTTATTTTTTTAAGGCTCTGTGGCTTTAGTATATTTTAATTTTCTTGTATTTTTTATTTAAATAGTTTAAATTCATTTTGGAATAGTTATCCTCTTTGCTATAGCTTTTTCTGGCACAAATAAACAATAAAAACAATTCAGGAGTGTGTACAGAGTGTTAATGTCTAAAGTGTCATATGATACAAAAGTATAGTAACACTATAGTCCAATCTAAAGGGTTAACTCAAAAGACATACAACAATGCATTGTATTTTATGAAGATTAGACTCCAAAAAAAATAAAAATAAAGCATAACCAACTCGTTCTTATCTTTATTACCACATGGTGTTATGGAAAAGAACCATGTGACAGAAATTAAAAGCAATAATTTGAGACCTGAAAAGCATCACATAACTGTAAGAGTAAATAATAATAATAATAATAATGACTATGCACCCGTTTGTAAGGAAGGTTGTAAATTAACTAATTTCTCTGTTCAAAACTGTCACCTCACGTGACAAAAGAACGAACGACTCAAACCCGAGACTTGATATAGACGAACTAATCAATTCTCTTTCCGGCTCAGGCTGCATTGGTTAAGCGTATGGGGCTGTCACGTGATGAACGAACGACTCAAACCCGAGACTCGATATAGAAGAACTAATCAATTCTCTTTCCGGCTCAGGCTGCATTGGTTAAGAGTATGGGGCTGTCACGTGATGAACGAAAGACTCAAACCAGAGACTCGATATAGAAGAACTAATCAATTCTCTTTCCGGCTCAGGCTGCATTGGTTAAGAGTATGGGGCTGTCACGTGATGAACGAACGACTCAAACCCGAGACTCGATATAGACGAACTAATCAATTCTCTTTCCGGCTCAGACTGCATTGGTTAAGCGTATGGGGCTGTCACGTGATGAACGAACGACTCAAACCCGAGACTCGATATAGACGAACTAATCAATTCTCTTTCCGGCTCAGGTTGCATTGGTTAAGCGTATGGGGCTGTCACGTGATGAACGAACGACTCAAACCCGAGACTCGGGTGAACTAATTCCAGTACAGCACCCATAGAATGTTGTGCAATGCGCAATGCGCGACTGAACGAATCACTCCCTGAGACGACTCGTTCTTCCCGAGTCACAATAGGATTCGTTCAAAAATGAACGAATCGTTCAAGAACGACCCATCACTAGTCTGTTTCTTTATCAACAACTCGTGGTGTGATGAAAGGAACCTACACTCTATTAAATCCTCCTGCTCCCCTGATCTGGAATTTCATATGCTTCTGTGTCGACCATTCTGGCCACCGAGGGAATTTACAGCGATCATAATCACAGCTGTTTACATTCCCCCTCAAGCCAACACAGACCAGGCACTCAAGGAACTGCATGGGAATATAAGCGAGCAGGAAACCGCGTACCCAGACGCGGCGTTTATTGTTACGGGGGACTTCAACAAAGCCAACTTCAGAACAATAGCCCCAAAATACTTCCAACACATCACCATCAACACGCGTGGTGATCGTGTACTTGATCACTGCTACTCTCCATTCCGGGACGCCTACAAATCGCTCCCCCGCCCACCTTTCGGCAAATCGGATCACACTTCCGTTCTGCTCCTGCCTGCTTATAGGCAGAAACTGAAACGAGAACCACCCGCCCTCAGGACAATTAAATGCTGGTCGGACCAATCAGACGCTATACTACAGGACTGTTTTGATCACGTGGACTGGGACATGTTCCGGGCAGCATCTGATGACGACATAGAGGCGTACTCAGATACTGTAACGTGTTTCATCAGGAAGTGTGTAGAGGATGTAGTACCGACAAAAACAATCCGCATCTACCCCAACCAAAAACCGTGGATTAACAGCGATGTTCGAGCAGCCTTGTCAGCGCGGACATCTGCCTTTAAATCCGGAAACTCTGACGATCACAAACAAGCCAGTTACGATCTCAGGAAATCAATCAAAGCTGCCAAACGACAATATAAAAACAAAGTTGAAGAACAATTCAAAACCAACAACGCAAGAAGCATGTGGCAGGGTATCAATAACATCACAGATTTCAGAGGGAATAAACCAGCTACTGTGGTCATTGCCGCCTCTGTACCAGACAAACTTAATCACTTTTATGCTCGTTTTGAGACTCACAACACTGCCTACACAGAGCGCGCTCTCGCGGCTGTAGCAGAAGAGGCGAGCGCACTTTCCTTTTCTGTCGCAGATGTAACCCGATCCTTCCGACGGGTGAACATCCGCAAGGCTGTGGGTCCCGATGGCATCCCAGGCCGTGTGCTCCGAGCATGCGCATTCCAACTAGATGTCAGGTGGTCAGAATGGGCAACAACACTTCATCCCCGCTGACCCTCAACACTGGTGCTCCTCAGGGCTGCGTCCTCAGCCCACTCCTGTACTCCCTGTACACACATGACTGTACAGCAACACACAGCTCCAACGTCATCGTCAAATTTGCTGACGACACAACGGTGATAGGCCTGATCACTGACAACGATGAGACGGAGGAGGTGAGAACCCTGACTAAATGGTGTCAAGAGAACCACCTCTCACTCAACATCAATAAGACCAAGGAGCTGGTGGTGGATTTCAGGAGACAGAGCAGAGAACACACACCCATCACCATCGACATGACACCTGTGGAGCGAGTAAACAGTTTCAAATTCCTCGGTGTTCACATCACTGAGGATCTCACATGGTCCGCTCACACAGATGCAGTGCTGAAGAAGACACACCAACGCCTCTTCTTCCTGAGACGGCTGAGGAAGTTTGGAATGAGCCCCAGCATCCTCAGAACATTCTACACCTGCACTGTGGAGAGCATCCTGACCGGCTGCATCACCGCCTGGTTTGGAAACAGCACTGCTGGCAACCGCAAAGCTCTGCAAAGGGTCGTGCGAACTGCCCGTCACATTGTTGGAGGTGAGCTTCCCTCCCTCAGGACATCTACACCAGGCGGTGTATAAAGAAAGCCCGGAGGATCATCAGTGACTCCAGCCACCCGTCCCACAGACTGCTCTCTCTGCTGCCCTCAGGAAGACGCCTCCGCAGCATCCGATCCCGCACTAGCCGACTGAGGGATAGCTTTTTTCCTCAGGCTATCAGGCTAATGAACAGTCAAAACTAATACACCCTATAGCATACTCCCACCTTACGGTATGCCACTTTAATTCCAATACAGTTCAAACTGGAGTACCAGTACTGTATGTTGCACAAATACAACAATCTTTTTGCCAGCACTGGATACCATCCAATGCACATCCATGACATTTGCACATCCGGTTTATATATAATCTTCTGCGTCTTCGCATATTACTGTGTGTATATAACGTAGAATGTGTACTACATACTGTGTATAATGTGTATCGGTAACTGTATGCCTGTCTAATAGTACACTGTGTGTACTGAGTATATGTATGTGTATAGTACACATTGTCATCTGTATAAGTCTGTACGTATGTATGGTAATGTCTATGTAAATTGTTTCTGCACTGTCTGGAGCACGCTCTCAAGAATTTCACTCACGAAGGAACATGTGCTGTGGTGATGTGACAATAAAAGTGATTTGATTTTGATTTGAATTTTGATTTGACTCCGTGCTCAGTCCCCCTGTCATAATTTTTCCTGATTCTTCCGTATCACTGTGTGAACAATTTTGTAAATTTTTTAACGAGAAATCCTTTCAATTAAGATCTAACTTGCCCTTGGGGAACTCGGCCCAACCTGTGAGATCAAGTGGTCAAGTGCTATGGAATAACTTTCAGCCTGTTTCCTTTGAATTCTGTAAAGGCATTGTTGAACGTCTAAGACCAACTTCGTCTTCTCAAGATATTATTCCATCTAGATTTTTAAAACAGATTTTCAATATCATTGGACACGATCTTCTATCAATCTTTAATACGAGTTTAATTACTGGGATTGTTTCTGACTGCTTAAAAACAGCTACAGTAACTCCATTATTAAAGAGGCCTAATTTTGATTCTTCAAATTTAATAATTTCAGGCCTATATCAAATTTACCATTTCGTTCAAAGATCCTTGAGAAAATTGTGTTGACCCAGCTACAGTCCCATTTGATGTCAAATAATATTCTTGAAAAATTCCAATCGGGTTTTAAGTCTCAACACAGCACGGAAACTGCACTTCTAAAAGTTGTAAGTTATATTTTAATAGAAACACATAAAGGGAATGCTGTAGCTTTGGTGCTTCTAGACTTAAGCTCTGCATTTGATATGGTTGTCCACACGATCTTGATTTCCAGGTTGGAGAGTTGGGTTGGGTTACAAGTGTGGCAGCACTAAAGGAGGGGGGAACAACGTTGTAAGTGCGTTTGAACACACCCAAATACACTCCGACTACGCCACCCCGTAAAAACGGGGAAATAACCAAAATAAGGGACACAGGTTCGCAGGCTAAAGTAATCCGAGAGAGGCGTGTGAACAATGTACAAAAAGACCTTATTCAAATCACCATAAATAGTTAAAACGTTCAATGATAATCAATGTCAAAAGTCAGGTCACAATCAATCACTGTCACAATCAGAAGCTCTGTGTACTGGACAAAATAAAGATATCAATTTGAAAATACTCGCAACAAAAAAATAATAAAAGACCCAGGCTTTCCAGTGGCAGGGGCAGGCTAGATGGAGTAAAAACCCTATCTGTGAGTTCGTGTAACACACACACACGCACCCACACACAGTGAGAGGTGAATCCAAACAGCACTGCACTCCACACAACTGCACCACCACCCGTACTCCAAGCTAGCTCGTTAGCCTCCCAACCTCGGGCCGGCAGTGCCTAGAATACACCAAAGCCAATTAAATTCAATAATACAGCGGAAATATTTCCATCAAAGTAAACAGAAACATTTATAAAGAAACACTATTACAATATCAAACCTAAACTATTGAAACTAAACAACACAAAATACTAATAAACAATGACATCAACAACACCACACAAAATGAAATACATGCAACAGTCCGAAGGCTCACTGGAGCAGGTCCCAGAATCAGAATTCCCCAACAATAACGTGGAGACACTTGTCAGGGCACAAACGATGACATTAATGATGCCCCAGACGTAAATCCCTCTCGAGATACAAGGAGCGTGGAGACGTGGAGATTCAATAAGCCTTCCTTTATTGAAACATATAAGATGAGGAGCTTGGGGAGAGACGGAACACATACGACGTTAAGACCGGACACAGGGGCTGGGAAACACAGGGCTTAGGAACACAAGGAAATCAACGGAAACAGGTGTGGACTAATTAAACAGGGCTAAGGACTAATCAACTCATAATGACAGGAACAGGAAGGGACTTAGAAATAGAGACACAGGACTGACATAATGCCCCCCTCCAGAAGGCGTGTCGTCACGCCATATACCGTCTAATGGGGAGGGGGGGTATGCGCTCTGGAGGCCTCCAGGGATCAGGGGGCAGGGCTACCGGCCTCCAGAGCGGGGGCCCGTTCCCGGAGCCATAGCGGGACGGGAGACACAGGAGGCCATGACGGATCAGGGGACTCGGGAGGCCTTGGCCCGGCCACACAGGCCGTGACCTGTGACCCTACTACACCCCCCCCCCCCAAAAAAAAAAACCATTTTTTTTTTTTTCTTGGGGAAGTCCCCCCTGGGAGCCACTGAGGAGCGGGATTTGTGGGGCGCTCTTGCAGCGCGGACTCTGTGGGGCGCTCTTGCAGCGCGGAGCTGGACGGAACCAGCGGAGACGCAGGAGGGCATGTGCGAGGAGCCGGTGCTGGAGGGCACATGCGAGGAGCCAACACTTGGGGGCGCTCTTGAAGCGCAGACACTTGGGAGCGCTCTGGAGGAGCTGAGCTGGACGGGACCAGCGGAGACGCAAGAGGGCACGTGCGAGGAGCCGACACTTGGGAGCGCTCTTGAAGCGCAGACACTTGGGGGCGCTCTGGAGGAGCTGAGCTGGACGGGACCAGCGGAGACGCAGGAGAGCTGGACGGGACCAGCGGAGACGCAGGAGAGCTGGACGGGACCAGCGGAGACGCAGGAGAGCACCTGCGAGGAGCAGGCACAGGAGGGCGCTCTTGAAGTGTGGATTCCCGGGGGCGCTCGGACAGCGTGGATTCACAGGGGCGCTCTGGAAGCGCGGATTCGTGGGGGCGCTCTGGAAGCGCGAGTTGCAGAGGGCTCAGGGAAGCCGCGAACGGCGGCGGGCTGGCTCGGGCCCGGAAGCTTCCCAGACACCGGTAAATCTCCTCTCTCCAGCTCAGGCCGGTAGTGTCTGGTTGTTATTGGGAGCACGCTTGCTCTAAGGCTATCTGGTTGTAAGCGAGAACATGTTGCTTAAGCTTTTCAGGTATTGGCAGCATACAAGTTAGGTCATCTGGTTAAGGGCAAGATTTTTGTCACTTAAGGGCTACATGCTTGTTGCTTAAGGCTTGAGATTTTCGCTGTCATTTTGTGTTGGGGGGTATTGCATATGGTTTTGTTTGGGGGGGTTGTTGCTGCTCTGCCTGCTCTTATCCATGCTAGGGGTGCATGGATGCGCATGGAGTTCTTGCCCAGAACAGAACCATACCACCAATCCAAACTGTATGCTAATTGTCAGTCATCTTTGACGATAGTGGTCCTGACAGAACTGAGCATGTCTTCAGGATCAGTAGAAAATCACAGGTGGGTGAGTTTGATCCAAGTTGGAGCTAAACTCTGCAGGAAAGTGGGTTTAACCTGTTAGCCTGCACCAGAGCGACCTCGCACTGAACGATCTTTGTTTGCATGTGTCATTGTTTACAATAGAATAAATGAAACGGGACAAAGTTAATCTTTACAAACTTTATATCATTCTGAGGGTCTAAGCCTCAAGCATCGACGACAGATCGCTGTTTTTCGATGGAAAGCTTATAAGGAATGAGTGGCACAAATTTGCTACATTTGTGTAAGCAGTACACATCCAAACACGCAGAGTAAAAAAGCCGTACGTACCTTTATCATTGTAATAACGAGCCACAAACGCGTCCACTGCTGAAATCCCAGTTTAGTTAGAGAGGTAAGGGTCCACAGAAAAACATCCCAGCGAGCACTTTTAGTCCAGCGAAACAATAACGTTGTAATAAGGAGGAATATTCCTTTGTTTACATTTCATTTCTTCAGAGAGTTATTGTTCGCGTCCGTTATGGAATAAATTACGCTCAAAAACAGCGTCTTGGTGGTAAAAAAACAAAACGATGTTGTAGAATACGGTCTTACAAATATAACGAGACCGTCTACGGAAAAAAAAGTCTCAGAAAAGCGGAATATAGATTATTTGAATTTGGCGCTCCCTCCTGCCGGCAGTGACGCTTCTGTGACGCACGCTGTCATCTGAGCGGGGCATAACTTAGCGATCTGCTTTATCCATAAAAAACTGTTTTTTTTCTTCTACATTTTTTATATGTGTGTGTGTGTGTATTGTGTGGGGAATGTGGCCGTGTCTGCATGATTATAATCTGTATGGACGCACATCAGCGTGTTTATTAGCGACTCTATGACGGCTATCATTGTGATTCATTGATCAGCTATTATTGATTATATGGCCCATCTGTTTGATTATAATCTGAATGGAAGCACATCAGCGTGTGTTTACTGACTCTATGACCATGTCTGGCAATATCACTTCACGTCTGGCAGTGATATTTATCATTGTAATAACGAATAACGAAGAATACTTCAGTATACATACTATATACAAAGCATTTTTTTCAATTTTTTTTCCTTTTTTATTACTCAAATAATTATTTTTGTATTTTTTAGTGCTCAAATAAATCTGTCTATTATTTTATAATTGAAAAACTATGCAGGAACATGTATAATGACTAAAATAGCTTGTATAATTCTGTAATCCATTTGGTGGTTATTTTTCCTCAAACAGGGGGGTGGGGGGACCATAAATAGTTTCAGAAAAAATATTGCAGGAATCTCATTTTTCATGGTATCTTCTTCAAATTTGAAATATGAACACATGAGACATGTGGCTTTCGAGCCATTACTTTTCTGGATTGCTCCAGGACTTATTTCATGTATTTGTATATGAAATAAAAAAACATTCAGTGTGGAAAAATATTTTTCAAGGCACGTCAGTGTCTATAACTTTTTATCTTTTTGAGCATTATCAACTCTGGATGATAGATAGTAAAGCCCAGAGTCTCTTCTTTCAAAAGATACCTAATTTGTTTGTGTAAGCACACTTTGTCACAAACTGTTACCATTTTAATTCAGGTAGGTTATTTTCACCTGCGAGGCCACAAATGGGGTTGAAGGTTAACAGGTTAATGAGCCAGATTTTAGGATCCCTGATATAGGCCTATTTGCTTTTCAGAGGCTGTTTAACCCTTGTGCACCCTTATGGACATTTTTGTCCATTTTAGTTTTGGATTTTTTGATCATTTTTGCCTGTGTTAATGCTAACTGCATAAATTTTGGCTCAGGTGTGTATTTTTATTGGAATTTTAATATTCCACCCTCATTTCCTTTAATAAATCTATTTTACACTAACAAAATTTTACTGAAAGCTCATTTTTTGAGATATCAACCTCAAATTTGGAACACAACTTGTTTAGATTTATGGCTTAGATTTTCTAGCAGGTTAGCAGGTTTCTAACATGTTTCATATATAAAATATTCATAAAATATAAAATATTGTTCATGAATCATTTTCATTCACTTAAACCTGTATAACTTTTTTGGTTTCACTTTTTAAACTTTTTTTTTTACTTCAACAATAATCTGCCATGGGTCTTCTTTAAAATGAAACCACACTTATGTCTCTGCTCCCAAGCTTCCAATTTTTATGACCGTTTATTTTGACATGGACATTTTTGTCCACTATGGACCTAAGTGCAACTTTTTTATTATTGATGCACAAGTGTTAAAAATGCTCCCTTTCAGCCAAGTCCTCCTGATTCTGAAGTTGAGAGTGAAAGTTAAGTGACATACTGCCAAGTATGGTGACCCATACTCAGAATTCGTGCTCTGCATTTAACCCATCCAAAGTGCACACACACAGCAGTGAACACACACCCGGAGCAGTGGGCAGCCAATGCTGCGGCACCCGGGGAGCAGTTGGGGGTTCGGTGCCTTGCTCAAATTTGAGGTTGATATCTCAAAAAATTAGCTTTCAGTAAAATTTTGTTTGGGCGCAGAACCAAATTTTCCCTATTAGATGCCAGCCACCTACAATCCCTGCCGGCCCAAGACTCAAACCCGCAACCTTTGGATTACGAGTCCGACTCTCTAACCATTAGGCCATGACTTCCCCAGGTGTGGTTGCAGAATTCAAGAGACAGAGCTGGTGAAGGAAAGGAGCACTAGGTCTGCTGACTAGTCGAGAGAACTCGGGGGAAGATTGAGCTTCACCAATGAATACTTTAGCACATCAAAACATTTTCAGCAGAGGTCAAAGTAATAATTTGGTATTTTTTAGTTTTATGTTGATTTGTATATATATGTAGTCCCTTTCAGAGTGTTAAATTAGCTGTATTAACCTGTTCTATTTTGTATTTAATAAATCCATTGATTTGAAATCCCTTTGTCTTCTGTACATTTTTGACAATACAGACATTAGTTATGTGGTAACTGCATCTATTTCAGATGTATAATAACTGTTTTTCCCAAAGACTTAAGTTATAGTCGCTAAAAAGTATTTATAGTGAAACAAATTTATTGTTGTAGATTAATAGTGCGGGCCCTGTGTTGGCCATAGTTAGGGCTTCCTGGGGGCTAAGTGAGGGCTGCTGTGCAGTAAGGGACCATCGTTTTGCCAGTAAGCAAATTCTCATGGGCCGTGCACTGGCAGACCGCAGGGGGCCCTTAGGCTAGCCCTAAGTGGGCCCATGAAGTTCCAACGCAGGCTTGTTTGCAGGGTAGCTTGCTCTATTCTTTTTCTATCCTAAATGTTTTCTTTTTATTATATACAAAAAAAAAAAAAACTTACTAGGCTAACTGAGACTTTTCATAGGACCTGGGTATCATTGCTCTTTTGATGGTTTTGATTGCTTCCATTGTCCTCATTTGTAAGTCGCTTTAGACAAAAGTGTCTGCTATATGACTAAATGTAAATGTTTTTTTTTAATTCATTACATGTTTTCTTTTAATTAATGTTAATATTAAACACGGACCATTACTTTATTAATTATTTCTGCAATTGCAGGCTCATTTTGTAAATATAAGTATTTTTAGACAAGTGCAAACGTGATTTAATAATAAAAGAAAATTGATTGTTTTGGCTTAATAGGTAACTTGTGTATAATCACATTTTAATAACACTTTAATTAATTTTAATTACAATTAACTTACATTTACAATAAATAATTTTAACCATTTCAATCAAAGACAGTCAAAATCAACTGTTTTAAACTCAAGTCATGGACCTTTAATGAAATCCATTTTAAAGCTGAAATTTGATTTATTGTGTTTATGTTCTGGGGAGAAACTGAGATGGAATAAGATAAATACATTGACATAAAATAAACGAAATATTTAAATCTCCCTACAAACACAAATTAAATTTTGATCTACAAATATTTATGAACTTGTGAAGTTCTTCCCTATCCTGTAATTTTAAGACCAAGAGACTGTAGTTTATCCTTGATTGAGAATATCAAAAATGCTCTGTAATTTATCATTAACTTAGGTATGAGTATTATAATATTTAAATATAAGACTAACTGTATTGATATCTTTGGGGTTTTGATAGCTCTGCAATTCCTAAAATACGTTATTATTTATATTTGTTTTCTGATGTAAAATTCTAGCGAACAAGACTTTTATTTTGCTTTAGCGAACTTTTATTTTGGTCTGGAGATATGACGTAATAAAGCTGCGCCGCGCCGCGCTCCCGCGTCTGTGATTCGTCTGAAGAAAGGTGTGTGTTTATCCATTTAAAGCGTTTAAACCAACAAAATTATATGAAATTGTGAAATGAATCATTACCGAATGAAACGCTAAAATGTTCCAGTGACATTAATGACGGTTATTTTGAGTTGAGCGCATCTGCTCATGAGTAAGAGAGACTAATTTTAGTGAATTATAAAAGTTTAGGAACAGATAAGGGTCTTAGCCTCAGTAAAATAATAATAATACAGCTCTGCCATAATTTATTTAAAATACATTTATTTCATACTAAGTAAAATTCAAATCATTAATATATTTATTGACGTATCACTTACAGATAAAATGATAGTTTATCTCCATTTGGAGTATTTTGTTATTACACAATGCACATTTCTTAATATAATATAACTATGAATAAGAATTGCATGATCTTAAATTCAGTATATTTAAAGCGTACCTGAAGTATATCTTTAATTGGACTTAAGCGCTACTTCCACACAATTATTTAAATTTAATTTAAGTGCATTAAGCACAAAACGAGTTGTTCTGATGTAGCAGACTTTGGTGTACAATTGTAGGATATTTTTATTAAGCACTTAAATATATAAATGCATATGTTCTGGATGCTGAACCTCACTGACCACATCTTTGATGATTTATCTGAAATTAAACTCATTGCATGCTGATTAAAACAGTGTACAGGCAACGAGAACAACAAACATGTGTAATGACAACTGCAGATAGTTTCATGAAAGTGGAATCTATTAAATATATAACCTATAAATCTGTAATTACCAAATATAAACGTATACAAATATGAAGCGTCTATATATTTGGTGTCCAGTTTTTATCTTTGTATTTTGATGAAATCTGAGAGCTTTAAATTATGGTTGAACCACTGATGTCACATGGTCTATTTTAACGGGATAGACCATGGGAACATTTCAGTTGTGTTGCTGTCTATGGAGGGCCAGACAGCTGTCGGATTTCATCAAAAATATCTTAATTTGTGTTCCGAAGATGAACGAAGATCTTAAGGGTTTGGAACGACATGAGAGTAATTAATGACAGATTTTTCATTTTTGGGTGAACTAACCCTTTAAAGCCATTATCTATTACTCTGACTCCCTTAGCAGTGCACTGACTACTAAAAATTGTAATTCATTTTTGAGAATAACTTACTTTCTCTTAATTATTTTCATCTTAAACAGGACAAAGTGTCCAAACACATAGCAACTGAGATCCACGTGACATACTGTTATAAAGATGGCGTTTATTAAAGAGGAGAGTGAAGACATGAGGATTGAAGAAGTCAAACATGAAGATATTGAGGAACAAACAGGTTGGTTTTCATTCTCAAAGCTGAACTCACTCATGTGATCATTATTAAACTGTCCAGCAGATGGTCTACAAAATTGAATGATATTCTTGAAGAATTTTATGAGTGTCCAAAGTACTTTATGACATGGAGCGGGTCGCCTCGTGTGGACAGCAGGCTTTTTAGTATGCCAAATATCGTCCCACAAATAAGGGTGCACATGAGATTTTCAGGCTGGTTCTCATTAAAGCACCTGAACATTTGGTTTGGTCCTCACGCTACACATAGTGTGTGACCCATGAAATATGACTATAAAAAACAAGTTAATAACAGTGATGACAATATTAGTACACTTTATTTAGTAAAAATAAATAAATAAATAAGTGTGATAATACTATTATATTTTCAAATAAGATGGGAGTACTTAATAAAAATACAATTATTACAATTAAAAATACAGTGAGTGAAATGTTTTGTATTGTGCTTGGAAAATGGCAGCGGATAGCCTAGATTTATGCTTTCAGTTCGAATAGAAATCTTATAGAGTATTACAGTGTTTGTTGATCTAAAATGGTAATTGTGCATTAAAAGCTGTCAACCATGGTATATTTTAGGTATTTTTAACATACTGGTTTGTTTTGATTATACTTTTATTGCAAAGATATTGAAAAAAACAAACCACCAGCAGGGTCACGTTTGAAGAGGTGGAGACTGAATGACTTTTGCTTTCAATTAACTAGTATTATCAGATTGCCATCAATGACTATGTTTACATGGACATCAGCAATCGAATTATTTACCTTATTCTATACTGCACTTCAACAATGCAACTAAAATAGGAATACTCCACGTGTCTTAATTCAGTTTGTTTACTTCTAGTATGACTTTAGCTGGTAATCAAAAGTCTGTTTACATGGTAGATTCTTAATCAGAGTATTGTCTTAATCATGTTAAAATTGGAATATTGTTGTCCATGTAAACGTAGTCTATGTCACTTAGAGTGATTAACATCCGTTTAACAACCTTGCAATTGACATAAGAGAAAATCTAGGAAGTTGTGGAACAAAATAGCAAATGTTACATTTGTTTTGAGCCGAAAAATGTGTAATTTACCTTTTTTTTTTAACAATAAAGAGTGGCTGTATCATGTCAATGACCTTTCCATTTGATTCCTGGGGTCCGTTCTTAGTACGTCGCTACACTTTATTTGTATCGCGTTTGTATCTGCTGTAAATTATGGCGTTCCAGTTTAAATGGTGATTACAGCGTGAGGCGTTTTTTTTTTGTTGTTGTTTGTTTTGTTTTGCGTGAGGCTGCTGTTGCGATAGCTATGAAGACTGTAAGTTATGTTATCGCTACATTAGTTCGCTACCCTTTGCAAAGATTCTCCTCAGTCTCGACCTTAACATTTGTCTCACATATCATTAAGCTATTACTCTGACATGAACTCGATTTGAGAACTGTTCGATCTACAAGTAAAGCATACCGTTTAATGTACAGTAATATTAGTATCACTCAGCTCAAGTCAGGCAGCGCTAAGCCATAGCTAGGTGTCGGCCTGTAACAGCCTGTTTCAAGACGGAGAAACCTTGGTGTTTCAGAGAGAGAGAAATTGCAAGCTCATAAACTGGAGTGAGACCATAAGTGTGTTTGAACAAAGTCCCTTGCTCAGTTAGACTTGAAGCAGCACCGCGCAGACTGATCGCGAGAGCAACAGAGAGCAGATGGCTCTGCATGTTTTCGAATCGCTCTCGCGGTACTTTGATGTAATACAACGATAGGTCTGCGCTGCTTAAAATCGAATACATATAAATATCTGACTTAAGTAATATTTCTTTGCAAAACTGAGCTTAGTCTACTGACTTTTTTGTGTGTGAATATTTCAGACATGAATGGTATTCTCCTGTATCAAGGAAAAATGGGTTAATTACTGCCAGCTTTCTTGAACTGAAGGGATTTTTTTTGTGTCCTAAAGAAAGTTACTAGTTGTATCCATTATTGAAATTGAGATTTTGAGATAATTGGCTCTGATGCTTTCAGGTTGGTTTTGATGTCTGTTGCTTTGTACCATTAAGCTGGTGTTAATTTGTATTTGTATTTTTCACTTTAGATACGATAGCACTGAAAGAGGAGAGTCAAGAAATGAATGAAGCAGAAGTGACTGCAGAAAAATCCACAAAGACTGAAAAGACATCTTCAGGAAACAGAGCTCAAGAATGTCTTAAGACTTATTTGAGAGTTCACGTTGGAGAGAAGCCGTTCACATGCAGTCAGTGTGGAAAGAATTTCAGAAGTAAAGTAAACCTTTATCAGCGCATGAGAATTCACTCAAGAGAGAACATATGTAATCAGTGCGAAAGAAGTTTCACAGACATGAAACAGCTTAAGAATCATGTAAAAATTCACACCGGAGAGAAGCCTTTCACCGGCCCTCAGTGTGGAAAGAGATTCGCTCAAAAACTAAACATGAGAGTTCACACTGGAAAGAAGCCTCTTACTTGCATTCAGTGTGGAAACAGTTTTACATGTAAACAAAGCCTTAAAGCCCACATGAGAATTCACACCGGAGAGAAGCCTTTCACCTGCCCTCAGTGTGGAAAGAGATTCACTCAAAAACAAAACATGAAAGTCCACATGAGAGTTCACACTGCAGAAAGACCTTTCATTTGCGCTCAGTGTGGAAAGAGTTTTTCTGAAAAACAAAACATGAAAGTCCACATGAGAGTTCACACAGGGGAGAAGCCTTTTACTTGCACTCAGTGTGGACACAGTTTTTCACATAAAGAAAGCCTTGATGCCCACATGACAATTCACACAGGGGAGAAGCCTTTCACCTGCTCTCATTGTGGAAGGAGTTTTGCTAAAAAACATAAAATGAATGTCCACATGAGAGTTCACACAGGGGAGAAGCCTTTTATTTGCAGTCAGTGTGGACACAGTTTTTCATATAAAGAAAACCTTGATGCCCACATGAAAATTCACACCGGAGAGAAGCCTTTCACCTGCCCTCATTGTGGAAGGAGTTTTGCTAGAAAATATACCATGAAAGTCCATATGAGCGTTCACACTGCAGAGAGACCTTTCACCTGCCCTCATTGTGGAAAGAGTTTTGCTAGAGAATGTACCATGAAAGTCCATATGAGAGTTCACACTGCAGAGAGACCTTTCATCTGCCCTCATTGTGGAAAGAGTTTTGCTAGAGAATGTACCATGAAAGTCCATATGAGAGTTCACACTGCAGAGAGACCTTTCATCTGCCCTCATTGTGGAAGGAGTTTTGCTAGAGAATGTACCATGAAAGTCCATATGAGAGTTCACACTGCAGAGAGACCTTTCATCTGCCCTCATTGTGGAAGGAGTTTTGCTAGAGAATGTACCATGAAAGTCCATATGAGAGTTCACACTGCAGAGAGACCTTTCACCTGCCCTCATTGTGGAAAGAGTTTTGCTAGAAAATATACCATGAAAGTCCATATGAGAGTTCACACTGCAGAGAGACCTTTCATCTGCCCTCATTGTGGAAGGAGTTTTGCTAGAAAATATACCATGAAAGTCCACCTGAGAGTTCACACTGGATAAAGACCTTACACATGTCTTTGGTGTGAGGAGAGGTTCACCTATCATACAGGCCTGAAACATCATTTGCAAACACATTCTCGAAAGTAATTGCAGTGTTCCTCAGTGTAGTAAGAGGGTTATAAGATAAAGCGGTTTCAGAAATAACCTGTAATATTCACTGTGGAGGAGGACCTTGAATTTTTTAAAGTGTAATTTAAAGGTGCATTTAAAGTCATGCAGATGTAAGCCCCTTTAATTTGCTGTAGTTTTGATCCCGTTTGGATACCATAAGTATAACTTTATAGACTTTTTTTGTTAAAATAAGGAGATGGCGAGTCAGGATCATCATCTTCAACTTTGCGACACGGACTCAGAAAACAGTAGTATATTAGAAAATAATTCAAATATCTCCTTACTATTTTCCCCTAAAACATTCATGGTAATTACTTTCGCTGGGGCTTTGCGGCAAGCTTTAGCCTAAGCGTTTGAATGCAGAACTCTTCAGTAGCGCTGAAGGCACTCGCGCTCTCTACTGCTGCACTAAACACCGTCGAGCTATATATGGTCCAAGCCGCTCTAGACAGTCGTACCAGCACAGTTTCGTGTTGTTTCCACCAGCACGGCAATTTTTTTTCATCACCAATTGATGGATGTCTAAAATATAAAAATAAGGAGAAGCCTAAAACCGGCCTGAGGCCCGTCCCGAGTCTGAACTATGACGTACAAATTGGCCCGAAGCCTGGCCCTAGGGGCGTAAAAAAGTCAGGGCCCGTTGGTCCCGGGCTGAAATGCAAGGCTGTAACATCTAGCAACTAATTAAGTTAATTGACATAAGGTCTGTAACATAAAAGGGATGTCTTAGAGAGGCAGAGTCTCTCAGAAGTGAAGATGGGCAGAGACTCTCCAATCTGTGAAAGAATGTGTAAAAAGATTGTGGAATACTTCAAAGGCTTTGCAAATCTCATCATCTACAGTGCATAACATCATCAAAAGTGTCAAAGAAACTGGAGAAATCTCTGTGCGTAAGGGACAAGGCCGAAGACCTTTGTTGGATGCCCGTGGTCTTGGGGCCCTCAGACAACACTCATCGGCATGATTCTGTCACTGACATTACTACATGTGCCCAGGAATACTTCCAGAAACCACTGTCGGTAACAGCGTTCAGTTCCAAAACCAGGATCTCTGATGGTATGGAAGTGCATAAGTGCTTACAGTATGGGCAGCTTGCATGTTTTGGAAGGCACTATGAATGCTGAAAGGTATATAAAGGTTTTAGAGCAACATATGCTCCCCTCCAGATGACGTGTATTTCAGCAGGACAATGCAAAACCACATACTGCAGCTATTACAACAGCATGGCTTCGTAGTAGAAGAGTCCGGGTGCTGAATTGGCCTGCCTGCAGTCCAGATCTTTCACCTATAGAGAACATTTGGCCCATCATTAAATGAAAAATACATCAACGACGATCAGAAACTCTTCAGCAGCTGGAAACCTATATCAGGCAAGAATGGGACCAAATTCCAACACCAAGACTCCAGAAATTCATAACCTCGATGCCCAGATGTCTTCAAACTGTTTTGAAAAGAAGGGGAGATGCTACACCATGGTAAACTTGATCCTGGCCCAACTAGTTTGAGACCCGTAGCAGGCATCAAATTTGAAATGAGCTAATTTTGTGCATAAAATTTTACAATTTCTCAGTTTAAACATTTGTTATGTTATCTATGTTCTATTGTGAATAAAATAGTGTCTCATGTGATTTGAAAGTCTTTTAGTTTTCATTTTATTCAAATTTAAAAAATGTAAGCAAACCATCGCGCTAATGTGAAGGTAAAGACAATTAGACTAATAATCTTGCGACTCTGAGTGTCATACATTAGGCACGCATTATTGATTCACAAACTATGCGCACTCTCTCTGGGCTCTGATCCCTATTGTATTTTTGCATGAAACTTCAATATATTTGCATAGTTGTCCAAGTTAATGTCCTGTTAGTGTTTTATAATGGATGCTTACCCATAGAGGAGGATCTTGTGAGGCTCAGTGGTGTTTATGCACAGATGAGCATCAGACGCGCTCTGATGGAGGAACTGTTCACGGATCCCGTCTTCGTATAAAGATTCAAGAGTTTTATTTGTCACATACACAATTATACAGAGTATAACCAGCAGTGAAATGTAGGTCAGGTCCGCTCCAAGGACAGTGCAATTATAAAGTATACAAATATTAAGAGAAGAAAAGTAGAAAAAATTAAATAAAAGATAAGATAAGATAAAAAATATAAATATGAATGTGCAGGTCAGTATGTTGTTGACTTAAATAGTAATAAGAGGAATGTGCAAAAATAATGTGCAAAAAAGTTGTACAGGGTATTTAAATAGCAGCAATATGAGGTAGAGAAAAATTATGAATAGCTTATTGATATGGTGATATTTACATGGAGTCAAGTGATGTTATGACACAGAGTTAGAGTTTAGGAGCCTGATGGCCTGGGGGAAGAAGCTCCTCCTAAGTCTCTCAGTTTTTGCCACCAGGCTACGGAAGCGCTTACCAGATGGAAGCAAAGTGAATAGACGGTTACCAGGGTGATTTGAGTCCTTGAAGATTTTAACAGCTCTATTTTTGCAGCGTTTGAGGTAGATGTCCTGCAGAGAGGGAAGAGCAGACCCTGAGATGCGCTCAGCTAAGCGCACAACTCTCTGTAGTGCTTTGCAGTCCTGATTGGAGCTGTTTCCATACCACACTAAGATGCACTGAGTCAATACACTTTCTATGGTCCCTGAATAGAAAGTTTTCAGGATTGCTGGTGAGACCCTGAATTTCCTCAGCTGTCGCAGATGGTACAGTCTTTGCCTGGCTTTCTTAACCTGTGTTTGGATGTGTGTAGTCCAAGTCAGGTTCTCGGAGATGTTTACACCGATGTACTTGAAGCTGCTCACCCTCTCCACAGGGGTCCCACTGATCATAAGAGGAGTGTAGGGCTGCTGCTGTCTCTTCCTAAAGTCCATGATCAGCTCTTTAGTTTTGCTCACATTCAGAGAGAGACAGTTGTCCTGGCACCATGATGTGAGACTCTACCTCATCCAAGTATGCGGTCTCATCGTTGTTGGAGATGAGGCCCAGAACCACAGTATCATCAGCGAATTTGACAATAGATGTGGAGCTGTGAGAGGACACGCAGTCATGCGTGTAGAGAGAGTAGAGCAGGGGACTCAGGACACAGCCCTGTGGGGCTCCTATGTTCAGAGTGATGGAGTTTGAGGTGAACTGGCCAACTTTCACCACTTGAGGTCTGCCGGTGAGGAAGTCTTGAATCCAGTCACAGAGTGAGGAGTTTAGGCCGAGGTCTGTGAGTTTAGATGCCAGCTTGATGGGGACTATAGTGTTGAAAGCTGAGCTATAGTCAACATATCGATGTGTTTCAACAGATTAAGAATGTATTTGCTGTATTTTTTTATGGATACAGTAGATATTCAGTCACTGCAGTTCAAAGGGACCGGTTTAGTGAGTGGTCTTTTGGCATCTCCCTGTTCTCCTGTTTGGTATGGTAGGTTCACTTATTTAAGAAAAAGTTCTCTGAAGTCGTAAAGAATTCAGGAGCTTTAAATTTGTACATGTGTATATATATTATTTTAAAAAGTTTGAGCAAACAGTCTTCTTTTAAGTTATAAAATATAGCTTTAATTAAAGTATTTGAATTTTGAGTTTGTTGTTGATGTTTTTTAATAAGATGCAGTAGAAGAATAACAAGGCAAAACAAATGTTTTGGTTAATAAAAAAGGTTTAAAAATAAATGCTTTTTTCTTTGCTGCAGAAGTACAGTATTAGAGGAAAGAATAATTACAAGAATAAGCACTTTATCTAATACTCAGTGTCTTTCATTCCAACATAAGAACACATTTCTGGAATCTGCATCTGAAATGGCATTTACAGTTTAATGTATCTCAGAGGGGACATGGATGCATTTAATCTGCAGTTACAGATGCATAAATAATCCTTTAATTTAAACATAAAACATTGAATACTGACATTTTAAATGATTTAAAACATTTAAAAAAAAAAGTTGTAATGTGAAAGTAAAACCGCCAGTAGGTGACAGCTAGTGACTGTTAATAAGTGAGTCATTGAGATACAACAGATTCATTCAAATGCATGATTCATTCAGGAACGAAGCATTTGACTGTGTTAATTAGTCATTTATTCAACCAGTTCGTTCAAAAAGCTGATTTATTCAATGAATAAACACCGTCCATCGCTCAGAGACGCAAAACAGTGCAGTGTGATCTTTGTTTGGAACTATTTTCATTGGCAAAATTGAGCAAAAACGCAATATTGTGTCTAAAATGTAAGTCACTTAATGCTAACTTTATTAAACTTGTATAAAATGATTATTACATTTGTTATCATGCTGATATCTGAAGAAAAAACAGCACTATTTGCGTGATATAGAGGAAGTTAAATAAATTCAGTTATATAAATATAAAAAGCATACAGAAGCATTTTTGCCGTCTACAATTTAGAATGTCTTGAATTTAGAATTTTAATAGATTAATAAATCATGTGCCTGCCCTCTCTGTTTGGTGGTCAGTTTGTGTGTACAGGTTTAACTAACTTTGAACTTTTGATGTTATGTCTAGCAAGAAATCAGTATTATAGTAATTAAATATTAATTTAGTTATCACCAAAACTTGTTCTATTTTGATGTAGATCATTAAACTAGGGAACGGTTCAACTTTTTCACCGTTTCGGTACGGTAGACATCTATGACAAATTTGATTCTGGCGAATAAAGTGGTATACTGCTGGGTGATTTTTATTTGTTTGATTGTTTATCTGTTTAGACCAGTGGTTCTCAAACTGGGGGCCACCAGATGGCACTGGGGGGGGGCATGGAAATTCTAGAATTTAGATTAGGAAATTATTTTAAAAAAATATTTTACCTGTATGTACTTCAGGATTGTCAACCCATGTAAATTATGATGTACAGTATTTAAAAATAATATCAATATTATGCTATAAAATGAATATAAAATGATGTCATGTTATGCTAAAGTAATATTATGTGCAGCACACTACACTGAAACCAATACCCCCATTGATGTACTAGTGCACAGAACAGTTAGCCATGAACGCGCTAATAAAGGCTAAGGCATTTTTTAGATAGAGGATGCAGTGTCTCAGCTGAGAAGGTTAATACAGAAGAGCCTAGCGTGAAAAAGTAAAAAACTGAATAATTTTGACAAATACGGCTTTATGGAATACACTGTAAGCCCGTACAGGTTGATTGAACTTAAAAAATTTATGGAAACTCGTTGCCCTAAAAAAGTTGATTTTGTCTTGTTGAACAAACAAGACATTTCAAGTTCATTACATTGGAAAGTGTTAGTTAATTGAACTAACTATCTGTTACAATAACAAAAATTTACCAGTTAAGGTAACTCAAAACATTAAATTGCACTAAAGTTAACTTTTAGACCAAATTGCATTTTTAATATAACTATTTAACTGGTTTAATATGACTGATTTCTCTGCCGATGTATTGTTCTTTAAGTTACAGCTGCACAATAAACAAGGACAAAAATACAAACAACAAGGATTTTGTTTTAGAATTCAGTTTATTTTAATTCATTTTACAAAATCCATTTAACAAATTTCAGGTAACTTAAGGTATGTTGAGATTTTGTCTAATTAAACAAAGAGAAAATGTATGTGTTTAATGTATCGTTCATTAATCAATGAGCTCATTGCTCATTAATCAAGATGCAAGGCATAAGTCAATCCTAAAACTAGAATGGCCTGAGGAAGGTTCTCTAAACAGTCCTTCCCAAGATTACCCTCTGAGACGATTCCTTACAGGGGCTAGATGGAGGAGAAAGACAGGGGATGTTGTGCAACATCTTCGCTTTCACGGATTCCAACTGGAACGTTTTGGTGTGAGACTCCTCATCATCAGAAGCCTGGACATGAAGGAAATTAATAAAACAATTTTTTAGCTAAAAACTATGTTATGACCCTTTAGTTTACATCATTTATAACAGAAAGAGAAATCAATAATACTTACAAAGCATGCTGTGAAGAACTTCATGAAGTTCTCCAAAGAAGGGTGATCAGGTATTACAGGAATCCCTCTTATTGCCACACTTCATGTCAGTGAGGTCAGAGGTCAGAGGTGGAAGAGACAACATTATATCAATGAAAAATGAAAATCACATTTTCATCAATTAATGTTTTTTTTCTGTATTACAGGAAAAGTTCACCCAAAATGAAAATTAGCTGTTAATTTACTCACCCTCGAGCCATTTAAAATATAGGTGACTGAATCCATGGTCCTTGGTGATTCATAAAATGGAAGTGAAGGGGTTCCATCACTTTGAGAGTAAAATAAAGCAGATACAGAAAACACAGAATTAATACCCCTGGCTCTTGACGATATTCTCATATCTTATGAAGCAAAACAATGAGCACATTGACTGTACATTGACATCATTACCTGTAATCCATAGCCTTAACATAAATAAAATGTTTAGTCTAGTATGTTTTAACAAGCATCCCCTTTTGCCAAAAGCACTTACATTTCCAGATCATCTTTTTTTATAGCTCAGCACTGCACTTCTTGGAATCTGTGGAGTGACAACAATGCACATTAGATTTTTTTAACAAGCTGATTAAGATGTGAGCTGTTGAGTTATCCATAAACTGCTTCTAAACATTGCAGTAAAGTTATCCGGCATTACATGATAGAAAGGACTTGGTATTCAATGAAATGTAGCTAACTAACTAACACTATGTGGACGAGAGATAGCATTTCTTGGGCTAATTTCCGGCACATGCACAAAGTTGTTTAATATAAGCTTGTTTGTGTAAAACATTAACGTTACTTACAAAAGTAAAGTAAAAAAAAAAAAGCCGATCCGTAAAAGACCGAGGCGAAAGGTTTACAATCGACATTCATGCAGTCTTAAATTATATATTTTTTTTAATTAGCTAACTGTTATACCTTTCATTTATTAATAATGGTTTCAGAGCAAAAGGTAAATGAAGAAAGAGTTTCAACTCACCAGCAAACACTGACAGAAATGCGCGCCCCCGAGGAGTCAGTTCAAACAGCAGCTCTGACCAATCAGCTTCTTCCTGTCGCGTTCCTCGTTTCGTTGCCATTGGCAACAGACTCAAATAAGCTTAGTTGAGTTGATTCGACGTAAAACATTCAATACAGTGAGGAAACTCATGTAAATCGTACACCTAACTCAAAAAATTCAGTACTACATAAAAAATTGTACTTTTTATGTTCAGTGTACGTAATTAATTTGGGTTAAAACAATTTCAGGGATAACAGTGTATAGTGATGGCAGACCACAGTGCACACTGTGCTTGAAGATTTTATCCACTGAAGCACTGAAACCATATAAACTCAACAGACATCTCACAACACTTCATCTGGAGCATGCAAATAAAAGTAAGGATTTTTTTTTCCAGAGAAAGAAAGAAGAATACATCAAGCAAAAGGTACAACTAACATCTCAAGTCAAGTCACCTTTATTTATGTAGGACTTTTAACAATATAGATTGTGTCAAAGCAGCATTACACTATTAAATAGAATAGTGTGTCAATGATGCAAAAGGAATTTGATGTCATCATCCAGCTCAGTTCAGTATGTGCAATCAGGTCGACGATATCGCTGGAAATTAAGTTTCCCCAACTAAGCAAGCCAGAGGCGACAGCGGCAAGGAACCAAAACTCCATCGGTGACAGAATGGAGAAAAAAACCTTGGGAGAAACCATGTTCAATCGGGGGGCCAGTTCTCCTCTGGCCAAACGAACCAGCCGTTTGTTCCATGCTGCAGCAAAGTCAGATTGTGCAGAGGTTCTTGTGGTCTTGTGCTAATGGCTATCTAGGTGACGGGGTCTTCTCTGGGGCTCATCTAGTTGTCCTGATCTCCGCTGACATTCAGGGCTGAAGAGGTCACAAACATCACATGTCCTTTTATACAGAATCATATAGATAAGGAGGCTCCATTAATTCGTAGGGAGTTACATATACATCGGAAGAGGATTCTTTTGTTTTGTGTGTTTTTGCCATATCCACATGCATATTTATTTGAGTGGTACCATCCTCGCTTTTTTGCACCGTGAATGATCAGGCCTGGTGTGAATAGCCCAATAAGGAACTCTTGTTTCGATTCAAAAGTGTCATGGTGCCGAATTTTCGTGTGCACTGTGAAAAGGTGTTTAGGCTGTCCAGCAGTGTGATTGAATTCAGTCCAGTCAGAGGGGGTTGGGGATTCAGTGTAGCTTCATCGTGGGGTGGAAGGTGTAAATTGCTGCACTTTCATACGGAGAGTATCTGATGGCTGATGAGTGTTTCAAACTTGCAGAGCAGGTTTAGGCAAAGTGTCTGTTTCAGGATAAATGCCTTGTTTGGTCTGTTTTTTGCAACTGCTGTGCAACTGCATGTATACTATGTGTACTATAAATAATATGCAGTGTTTTGAGAGACGCGGCTCATCCGTGAGAGGGACAAAGAAACTGGCCTAAACAATCTTCGAGGCTGTGGCCAGCCTTAAAGTCAGCAAAAAGATGACTGTAATTAAAATTTTACTTTAGATGATTGGGAATACAAATGTAAAATCATGATAAGTGTCACCCTTTTGTCTTTATTGCCTCTTGATGCTTCTTCATCATTTCTTTAATTGGTGTCATTAATGCTAATCAGTATGTACATTAAGTGTGAATGTATCTGGTCTTTCCCTGATCTCTCTGATAAGTGCTATAGTTCTGCTGATTGTTTTAGAACTAGAACTGCTTTGTCTTCAGCTGTAAGAACTCCAGAAATCTGTATAAACTACAGTGATTCAGTGCTTTAGTCAGCGCCACACAGTACCATCTCAGTCAAGAACCTGATGAAGATTCACTCAGTCTCCTGATCTTCACTTCTGAGTTTCCTGCAGGCGTAACTGGATATTGTTGGTATTTGTTCTCAAAACTTTTAACTTTACTACAATTATAACACTAGTACAACATACTATTTAGTTTTTCTCATGGATGTACTTCTAGAGATTCAGTTTTTCATGAAATTGCAATAATGAAAATGAGAGCTTAAAAGCTAACTACTTCATATAATAATCACATTTTACATTTTACAGGACAAATTACATACTGCAAATTCTAATGAAAATAATCTCGAGAAATGTAATGCTAAATTAAACTAATCCTTATGTCAATGTTTCTCTTCCGGAACATAAAGGCAATAAATCAAATTCCATCTTTATTTGGTTAAATCTCTCTACAAGGCCATTTTAAATTTTGATCTACAAATTATTTATGAATTTGAACTATCCAGAAGTTCTTTCCAATACTGTGATTTGAAGACCAAGATACTGAACTTTAATCATTGATTGGGAATATCACAAATGCTGTAGTTTATCATCAACTTTGCTGATACGTTTGGGCTTTTGATAGCTCTACAATTCATCCCTTCAACTAATCCTATACCTTCTTATTTAAATTATATTTGTTTTCTACAAGACTTTTATTTTGATCTGGTGATGTGACGTCATAAGACTGCGTCTGTAATTCGGCTGAAGAAAAGGAGAGTGCTTTATCATTTAAAGTGTTTAAATCAATAGAACTCGTTTAAAGAATTATGTATAAAACTGTGAAATGAATTACAGAATGTAACTAAGATACTTTATCTAGTGACATTAATAAAGGTTTTATTAAAAGCAATAGATATATAAAATAAAACAGAAGTAGCCTAAACAAAACAATTATTTTGAGTAACATTAAACTTCAGTAAAGTACAGATACTTGACAAATGTACTTAAGTATTTGATATTAATCGTTTGTGTTGCTCAGTGGTGGTCAGTAACAAAGTAGCTTTACTTCGTTACTGTAAGTAGTGCACTAAAGAAAATATTAGTTGTGACTTTTACATCTTCTATCAAGCTCAATAGTAAATGTATCATCAGAAATTGATCTAAGATTAGTGTTTCTTCTCCTGAACTCATGTAGCAGCAGCACACATGTGGGATCCTCCTCACATTAAGACCCACAATGTAAATGTGATTTTTGATTTCTCCCGTGATTGATGAAATAATCAATTAATCTTTAAACTTAATAAAGGATGCACCTATTGCAGTGGCATATAGTCACGAGCACGATAGGATGTGCAAATACTACTCAAACACCAGCTTCACCTGAACAGTTTCATTGTGATTGTGATATATAAAATACAAAAACAAGCACCATGTTTGCAATCAAAATGATCACCTTTTAAAATAAAAGGATCCCAAATGTAACTAGGTAAGGGATGTTGAGATTATTTGTACAGAGCCCTGGACATGACATGTGGGGGGAAATGAAAGATTGGCCCTGAGGCCATGAATTAAGAATTAGTTTCAATGACTTAAAGGGATAGTTCACTCAAAAATGAAAATTCTGTCATTAATTACTCACCCTCATGTCATTCCAAACCCGTAAGACCTTCATTCACCTTCAGAACACAAATTAAGATATTTTTGAAATCTGAGAGCTTTCTGACCTTCCACAGGCAGCTATAGGGTACTACCACGATCAAGCCAAAGAAAGGTACCAAGAATATCAATAAAATATTCCATGTGACATCAGTGGTTCAACTGTAATTTTACGATACTACAAGAATACTTTTTGTGTGCAAAGAAAACAAATGCACCTCCTCAATCTCTTCACCCCCCAGATCATCAACTGGCATCTTCCACAGCATGGCCAAATTATGCAAAACAATGCATGCTCCTGTCATCTTTGCCACTTTTTATCAGCCACTTTTTAAGAGGGTATGCAGAATATCCTAGCAGAATGCCACTATACTCGCCAGAATCAAATTTGTCATAGATGTTTGATCACCTCAGGATAAAGCTGTAGTGCTTTGAACCAGGCCATCTAACGACACAGTTTAAAAAACAAATTTGGGTCACGGATGACTTGGGTGTTTAGGGAATGAAAGCCCTTCCTATTAACAAAAGCATTCTCATAAACTGTGGGTGCTTTTATCTTGATCTGTGTACCATCATGCAGCCAATGACATCAGGGAAACCGACAATGGCATGGAATTTTTGTCTGTTTGTATTTTGTCCGTTAATGCTTGGCATGCATATGTAATTTTTCATATGGCGACACAGGGCAAGTGACACCCTGCGGATCACTCTACATATTGTAGACTTGTGAATCTGGATGCTGTCGCCTACTAAATTCTGCATCGATCCTGTTGCGTAATAGCGTAAAGTGACGCACACTTGTAGGCTGGGGGAGAGAGCACAGTTTAGGTCTGTTTCGTGTTGAATATCAGACGCTATCAAGTCTGTTATGTGCAGTATTCCCTCTCTTTTAAAGCGCAAACGAGCATATATGTCGACATCATCATAAATATCCAAAGCAGGATGTCTGTCTCGTAAAATTCATCTACGAAAATGCGGTTCTTCATTATCGATCACGAGCTCATCGATGTGATCTAATCTGGCTGCCATCTCTTTTCGACCGTTATTCATGGGCAGAGGCTTCCCTAAATATTTAGTTGGAACGTAGAGTTACGTTTAAACTAAGTTTACTGGTGCAACGCCAAAATATTTAGTAGTGTGTAAGTTGTAACTTAGTGTCTTTTTACGTCGCAACTAGGTTACGTTGTAACTTAAGCACAGCTGGTGCAATCGGCCCCTGGTGAGGTCCTCTATAATGTGCACTCCCAGGAATGTAGTGCTGCTGACTCTTTCCAAGACCGAGCTGTCGATGGTTAGTGGAGGGGTGTTCAACAGAGTTTTCTTCATTAAGTCCTTCACAACCTCCTTTGTCTTCCTCACATTGAGGGCCAGGTTGTTAGCACCACACCATTCGGCCAGCTGTGCCACTTTCTCTCTGTAGTGTTTCATCGTTGTTTTTGATGAGGCCTATACCACAGTTTTGTAATCAGAAAACTTGATGTGGTTGGAGCTGAACTTGGCAGTGCAGTTGTGAGTCAGCAGCGAGAAGAGCAGAGGGCTGAGCACAAAGCTCTGTGGGGCACCTGTGTTTAGTGTGGTAGTACAGGAGGTGTTGTGACCAACACGAACTGACTGAAATCTTCTGGTTAAAAAGTTCAGGATCTAATTACAGAGTGATAAGGTAAGGCCCAGCAAGTTTAGTTTGTTGAGAAGCTGCTGAGTGACTGTGTTGAATGCTGAGCTGAAGTCGATGAACAGCATTCTAACATAAAAAGTCTTTCAGTTCCAGGTGAGTAAGAGCCAGGTGGAGAGTGGAGGACATTGCATCGTCCATAGAACGGTTTGGGTGGTATGCAAACTGGAATGGGTCCAGCGTGTTTGGGAGACTGGACTTGATGTGATGCATGACTAGGGTTGCAAAGGGGACTTTGTCTGGGGAATTTTGGAAACATTCCAAGTTTGAAATTTACCGGGAAATTTTGGGAATTTATGGGAACTATTTGGAAATTTATAAAATTGTATCATATACAAACATAAATATAAACATTTTGTTTGATCTTAGGCTCACATATATGCAAATTAATACACATTTTAAAAACATTTTTGGATATTTTGGGGGGAATCTGTGATGCTTGTTTCAGGATTTATTGATGAATAAAACTTATGAACAGTGTTTATTCAAAATAAATAATTTCTAACAATATAAGTCTTTATTACTACTTTTTATTGAGCACATCCTTGTAAAAGTATTAATTTATTACAAAAAAAGAGAAAAGATGCTGACCCCAAACTTTTGAATGGTAATGTATTGTTAAAAAGGATTTATATTTTAAATAAATATTATTTTTTAAAACTGTCTATTCATCAAAGACTCCTGAAAAAAAATAATCACAGGTAATAATAATAATAAAATATTAAGCAGCACAACTGTTTTCAAAATTGATAATAAATAAGCATATTAGAATGTCTGAAGAGTCATGTGGCATTAAAGACTGGAGCAATGATGATCAAAATTCAGCCTTGCATCACAGAAATACATTATATTTTAAAGTATATTACAACAGAAAACCATTCCCAGATAGCAGACCAACACTGAATCAAGTTAGGCTGCATATATATATATATATATATATATATATATATATATATATATATATATATATATATATATATATATATATATATATATATATATATATATATATATATATATATATACACGTATTGCGCTAGTTAGGATGGTTAGCTAAACGAGTTGCACCTGTGCCAAATTAGTTGATTATCAGATCGTGCTCCTCCCGAACCTTGTTAATAAAACATCATAAGAAACCGATACAGGTTTGGAACAACATATGAGTGAATAAATGACAAAATCTTAATTTTTGAGTAAACTAAAGGCCTGTTCACACCAAGAACAATAACTTTAAAGGTAACGATAAAGATAAAGTTCTAAAAATCTTTCTCAATATTAAAGAATAGAAGAGTCCACACCGCAGCTACAATGATAAACACAGAATCAATATCATTGGAATCACTTTCAGAATGATTTTTTTTTCCAGTTGATGAATGATAAAAACAGGCCTTAACTAGGGCTGTACAATTCTTGCCAAAATGTGAATCACGATTTTTCTCCATGGGAATTGAGATCACGATTCTCTTACACGATTCTCATTTTTTTCAACCAAAATGTATTGCACTCAAGTACAAAAAAACCCACAGGACATTCAGTATAATAAAGTGCTGGAGTAACAAAAAATTGTCTCTTTTCTTTATTTTAGACCCCTTAAAGTGAATAATTTTAAAGCTTTAAGTTGTTGAACATAAGAGAACATTAACAATAATAAAAAAAAATATTCACATTCACACTGGGCATCGGTGTCAACGCCTCTCCTTTACTTTGAATGGAGTGGCGTCAGGCGTTGCCGAACTGAATTGTGGGTCCCTGGCGTCGCTTTACTGGCGTCCATGTGGCAGAAGTTGAAAACTTTCCAACTTTTCAAGCGCCAACACAGGAGTCAGCCAATCAGATCGCCTTGCAAATATCTTAGTGCAGATCTATTCATGCAGCACCAGAAAAGTATGTGACTGGCTGTTATCACTATGACGGCGCGTCAGCACCAAGCTTCAGCATGATCTGAATGCAGGGAAATACACACTGCGGTCAAGCCAGCTGTCACTCCGAAATGCATGGTCAATCTAGCCGCCGCGCTGTTTTGCTGTGCGTGCAATATAGTGCATTATGGCGATCTTCCGCCGGTCTTTCGCCTGCATTCACTCAGCCAATTCTTTTTATTTTTTTTACTGCTTATACATACAAACAAGAACAGGGAAATAAGAGTAAGGGTAAAATATATTAAGAAAATTAACTATACTAATTAATAAAGTAATATCAGGTTAACTGTCTGTAATATTATTATAATAATCTAAAAAAAAATTAGTTAAAATAGGCCTTATAAAATGAAATTGTCTAAAAGTGTTAAGTAACAGCCTAATAATTATGAAGATAAAATAACTGATGTTGCATTACAAAATAAAAGCCCCCCAAAATCTCATATCCAACCTGTTTTGCTTGGCTCTAAAAAGGAAAGTCCCTGTTACCACAGACTAGTTTCACTTCAGATCGATAGTAGACCTTCTCAGGTTGTCACTCACCAAAGATCAGGCAAGTCTGATGTTGCAGTACAAAATAAAAGCCCTGTGTATACATTAATAAACCCATAATATGAAATTCACAGTTTACACAGAGCAATTTCATCTCACGTGTTCAAATGTAAAAATATTTCATGACATTTTCATTTACAAACTCTTTTCCTATCTAGCCCCACTTTGGGTTTCATATCGAATGTTCCTAAAGTTTTTGAACAGGGACACAGACCAGAATTATCAAGACTAATTTAAAAGGAAAAACTAAATAGTTTAAATAAAAAGAGATATAAGATCTGATCAAATCTGTATATTCAAAACAAATGGATTAAAGTGTCACACCATATCCAAAGATGAATACGAAGGCAGGTAATAAAAAACAATTGTTTATGGTTTATTTAAACAAGAAGCTAAAACTCAAGACAGCATACAACTGAAACACAAACACTACTGAACAAATGAGAGATGAAAACAATCTTAAATATAGTGTGAAATTAGGGTAATTAATGACAGCTGAAAGAACTAAACAAATCCTACGAGTGCCCATGAAAACTAAGGAATGAAGGGAAAACGAATGAATACAATGTCGAAGAAAAGGAAACTAACAATTAAATAACAGAAAGTCTATGACATTAACAGCACAAAACGCAGTTCCAGTTGCTAGCTCTGGCCTGCTGAAGCTGATGTTTAGTCATGCCCAGGCACTCCTCATGGTACCACCTGTCACAGCTATCACATTGGATCTGGAAAGTAAGAAGATGGAAATATCTTCGAAATGCCACAGTGTAATATTGCTACCGTTTTTCACTTTCCAATTCTACTTTCACATGTGAAAAAAAAAAAACCTATCCATTTTGTAACCCAATGCCGAGAGCCAATAGGCTTTGCCATGGAGCACATTGAACAGTTACTGGTCTCATCAAACACTAAAATATAAGTATGAATAGAAATAAATTGGAAACATGAACATAAGCTCTTTACGGTTCATTTCACGTCCAGGCCCTTGTTTAATTGAACAACTTTACAACATGTCACATTGGTTTGGGTTTAGTTCATGTTTCATGTTTTTTTCATTTATTTATATTATTTTGTAATTTACAGTCACGTTTCCTGCTTGTCATCTGCTTCCCTTGCTCCTCTTGTTATCCTGCCTTGTGCTGATTGGTTGTTGTTGTCATATGTTATTTTCCATGTTCTCATTGTTTTATTGTGCACAGGTGTTCCTGGTTAGTTATTAGTCTTTGTGTATATAGCCCTTGTATTCCCATTGTCACTTATCTAGCTTTGATGTTGTTACCGCTGTTTGAGCAGTTGTATGTTTCTGTTCGTGTTCAAGTGTAGTAAAGTTCAAGTCATAGTTTATTTTCTATTTTAAGTTTTGTCAATAGAACCTTCTCTTTTCAACTCGCCCCCAGTGATTTGTGACAGCATACTGCAAAATTGCAGTAATTTCAGTTGTTTTGTACTAACAACACACAGAGATATTCATGGAAATAACAATAACAATGTGTGTAACCTGTGTCAAGACATTAACAGTACCATTAACAAAAATGGACACACATTAGTTTAAGTTCCAATTCTCATAATTAACTATTACTTACAAAAAGTTATATATTTTGGATTGTCTGCAGTTCCCTTGGCTGTATTAGAAATAAAAATGTTATATTATGTTAAGAGTAAGCCCATTACCCTAATAGCACACATACGTCGGGCCGACGTCGACCCGATGTATAAAATTCCATCGGCACGATGTCGCTCAGGGAGCGTTTGCTAATCGGGAATACATCGCCGCGACATCGGCCCCTGATCGGAAATGCCTTCCGGCCGATGTTGGGACGATGCAGCTGTAAATACCTGCCGCTCTGCGTGGGCGCGGTTCACCCGCGTTTTGCTGCCGCTGGTTTATAATAAAACAATACACACCACTCTCAAGAACAGTTGCAACTTTATTAATATTTTCATTTAACACATTACATATACAAATACATTTACATTTATCAGATGCTTTGATCAAAAGCGGATAATTCACGATTATTTGTAGTCTTTTGAAACAGAACCATTATTTTACCACAGCATTTGCAGTAAAACCATAGTAAACTCAAAATCAACCATAGTTGTACTGCAGTAACCATGGTTTAGCTATGACTGTTGCAGTAAAACCATAGTAAGTACAAAATAACCGTTACTACAGCATTTGCAGTAAAACCATAGTTACAACATTTACCATGATTTCAAAAACTATGGTTACTATAGTCATAGTTACCACAGTTTTACTGCAATATTACTATAGTAGAATATGGCATCAAAACCATGGTTTAAAAAAAAACTCCAGTTTTACTATAGTAAAATCATGGTTAAATATTGTATTAGTAGAGCACTTTTCACAATACTTATCATTTCAAAGTAGGTTTACAGAATATGCATATTTCAAGGTTACAATTTAAAAACATCCTTTAATCAGCCAGAGGTGACTGAGACTCACTGGGAAGACCATCTTCTGGCAACAAAATAATGTCCATATGACAGTAGTTCATAAAACAAGTCATGTGTTCAGTGCTGTCAGCATCGAAGGCTATCTTCATGAGTTACAATAATACAACAGTTACATAAACACACAATAAAAACAATTATTAAGCAGTTAAAATGTTTTAAATTGCATGATAAAAATTCTAAAATATTTTCTGATAAAATCTTACTAAAGTCTCTATTTTTGTGTTCAGTTAAACATTATTAAAGGGTAAGTTCAACAATTTTCAGTCCATTTTGTTACAATGTTGGTAATATATGTAAAAGAACAATGTTCATTCTTTCTCTGAGATACCCAGTGTATTTGCCAGCAAAAATGATGCAAAATAGCATTTTTTCATTTAGATGCTGCAAAAAGAGTTTGTCATTTTGTCAAAACTCGTCATTTCATTTAGCGTCATCCTGTGGAGTGCTGCTTGCAAATAAAATAGTACATATAGATACACATAACTCAGAGAAAGAGTAAATATGGTTTATTTACAGATATTAGAGACGTTGCAATAATACAAAGTGGGCTGAAAATAGTCAAACTTACCCTTATAGACAATATAAGGATAGTATTTGTTTTGTGTGTCCAATGTTGTGTGTGCCCATGTACAGTTGCTGTCATCTGAAGTCTTTGTGAGCGTTGGTATCATCTGAAGTCTGTACAAGTGAGTTTGGATTCAGTCTGGAGCTGCTGTAATCTCTAATAATCTTGGGATGGGCATCCTGAGATAGAAACAGGAAATCAAAAGAAGAAAGTTTAGCATAGCTGCTGTTCATATTATTTCAGACAAAAGATTATTTATTTCATCACGTATAACTGGAGTGCAAGGTTATTAGATGTGTTGTGTGAATACTTGGCTAAAATATGTATTTTAATCTAATTTAAACTAAAAGAGTGTGTCCGAGCCCCAAATATTATCAGGAAGGCTATTTCAATGTAAAATACCAAAAAGCTCTACTTCCTTTAGTGGACTTTGATAAATCCTTGGTATCAGAATTATGTGACCTCACTACAGACCAAGCACCACAGCTGCTGCTGCCCCTATTTGTGCTTATTTTGCTATAAATCTAATTTAATCACAAGAAGGTGTAATATGTGATCATCCAAAAACATTAGGCAGGTGCTCAATCACATGAAACACTTCCTCTATCAGTAAACAAAAATCAGCACACTGCCACTAATGCTCTCAAAAATCAATTTATTGTTGAAGTGTTTCATGTGATCCCTTAGTAAATGTATTATTTTGTCCTCATTATTTGAGGAACAGGCGGTCTCTTTAGAATGGACTACACATGCCACACAGTATCGTTTAAGTGGGTGGAACATCATATTTGTAATCTACACTACTCTTAAATGTTTGAGGACAGTAAGATTTTTATATGTCTTTGAAAGAATTCTCCTCTGCTCACAAAGGCTGCATTTATTTGATCAAAATGAAGTAAAAATAGTAATATTGTGAAATATTATTATAATTTAACAACAGATTTCTATGTGAATATATGGTGAAATGTAATTTATTTCTGTGATCTAAGCTAATTTGTATTGTTCCAGTCTTCAGTGTCACACGATCCTTCAGAAATCAAACTGATATGCTGATTTGCTGCTAAAGAAACATTTCTGATTATTATCAGTCTTATCAATTATCAAACGTTAGAGCAAACATTGGTTTCAAATAAACACTGTACTGTTTTAAAACTTTATTCATCATAGAATCCTGAAAAAATGAAGCAGCACAGCTGTTTTCAACACTGATAATAATCAGAAATATTTCTTCAGAAGCAAATCAGTATATTAGAATGATATTTCTGAAGGTTCATGTGACACTGAAGACTGGAGTAATGATGCTGAAAAATCAGCTCTATCAAGAGAATAACTGAGAAAGGAAGACCAACACCCAAACTGAATTTGCAAAGGCCAGCAAAGTTTTTATGCGCCATTTCAAAGATTGCAACTATGAGTGGCTAACAGCTAGCACCAAGCACAAGTTATTTTGTTGGCGTGTTTATTTTTTAATCTGAGTAAAGGGACATGGGATGATAGACCCAGGGACTTTATATACAAGTGACAGGTGAATGCTTTATTATTTGAGGAGTATTGTATCATGCACATTGTTATGGAGGTGTACGTGGTGCGTTGATAATACTGTGGTGTAGTCTGTGGATGTCCAGCATTTGAACAGTTTTGCTGCTTTGGGCGCGTCATCATTTTAGAGTGACGTAAATGTGCATAGTGAACTGTGTATTGGCGGATTACTTTTACTGACCATGATGTAGGGAAATTTACTCTGCATTTAACCCACACTAATCTAGCCTACTGTTGAAATTGTTGATCAGCCGTCATTGTTGTTGAGAGCCTGTGTGAGGCATAATATGTGCATTATGCATATGGCTGTGTTAGCTGTAACAGAGATGTGTAAGATGTGTGCATGTAGTTTACAGTTGCTTACTGAAGGCCCTGACTGAAACCCCACGGTACGCCACTGTCTGACAGTCGGTTCACTCCAACTCTGCAGCAGGCCATCACCACTGAAGAACCAACAAAACAAGCAATCTGTCACAGAGACAACAATATTTAGTTTGCAGATTCAGGTTTATTAGAAGGAAACAAGCTAGAATGGAGGTCAAATGCAAATAAAAGAAAGAATAATATATAACAATTATAATAACAACCTTCTTTAGTTCACCTGTATTTCTAAGTCCGTAGCTCCCTTCAGAAATGTTTAAATATTGGCGCTTTCCTTCTGTTCTGTAGTTTCTTTCTGTCCTCCTGAAATCACAGAACAATTTTTATTAATATTTGTTTACCATGAAATATCAAAACTTGTTTTCAGTGATTACACTCTCCATGTAAGTGACGTCATTGATTCAGTAAAGAAGCCTTTTCCAATAACATATTGACAAATCACCAGCAAAACCTTTACAGAGCTATCAACATCTCATACACAAATATTTGATTAAAAGCCCAGAGTTTCATAAACAAGAGCTCAGTCTACAGAGTTAACGTTAGCCTAAGGTTACCTGAAAACTGCTAAGACGCTAACGGACTTTTTCGAAGACACTAAACCATTTCTATAAAATAAATATTTAATTGAAACATGTCAATAAGAAGTAAGAAACGTGTCAGGAACGTTTGTATGTAATATTTGTGTGATGTTAGGGACTAAATTTACCTGAAAACAGTGAAACCCGCAGCGAGAGACGAAGTTTACTGCTTGCTGGTTGTGTTGATGCCCCGTTTCCATGGCAGCTCTGCTCCCCGCTCGCGCAGAGCTCAACGCACACACAGCATTCACGCAAACATCTAACATTAAAACATTACATTAATAAATTACAGTCTTGTTCAATAATGAATTTAAAACTCAATTTGGAGTTCAAAAAGCAACAGCAACAATAGCTCACCGTATAGAGACGGGTTCTTCCTGGCAGCCTGTAAAAGAGAGAGAAACACGGCGAAAAAGCAGTTAGGACTTCTCTATAATAATCCGCTTTAATATTTCCCCTCAGAGAAACTGCTGGAAACGCATTAAGGTGTTAACATTCATTTTAAAAATCGCTAGCGTGACCGTTAGCTAAACAAGTTAGATGGAAATGAGGCACAGTCTCTTCACCTGTGCTGTAGCACACCGAGTGCCTTACTAGTACCTTTTAAGTGTCACAGAATTAACAAAATGGTATTTTTTTGTCATTTAGCTGAAGTGAAATCTTACCTGAAAGCCCCAGATGTCGCCGGGATGAGTCTCTTCTCTCTGCGGGTTGCTAAGAAACCAATAACTGGGCTCGCGCGCAAACAGATTAGCGCGGTATCGGCCTGCGGTCGGGAACCGACTCGGGGCCGACGATTGCAGAGCTGAGAAACAGAGCACTGACCGAATTATACCAGCCTACTCCTGGCCGATGATTTTTAGATGTTTCAGGTAGTGAGGCCGACGTTTCGATATTGGGCCGACGTCGGCCAGACGTACGTGTGCTGTCTGGGTACTGTTCTGTAGCAGGCATGACTGCATTACATTACAGTGTACCTTCTTGCTAGATGTCTTGAAAAGGAATGGCTTACGGATTGGTGTTACATATCTCCCCGCTTTTTCTGCTGTCCTTCCTTCCATTTTTCCTGGTCCACTCTGTGTGTCTGCATAAAGTAAGGTATTGATGGAAGCACATCTTCAATTACATATTTATTCAAAAATTCAAACCTTTCTTCTGAAAACTCTCTCGGAGTGGGCAGGAACACACAAGTATGATTGGACATATACTTTGTTCCATGTGTTGTTGATGTAGTGTAGATTTTGTCCAAAATTTTGACAATTTTGTTGTGTACATGTTTTCTGTAAAATAGTAGTAATTTCACAAATGTTATGTCACAAGCACATTGTATATGAGTTACTCTCAGGCATTTATCTAAGAACATTTTCTTGATGCACTCACATGTACTTACACTGTACATATCTAAAAAAGTACTGTAATATAAGGTAACTACAGGTTAAAGGGTAGGTTCAGTGTTAGTACCAAGTTATTACTCAGGTACTGTAATTACTATAGGAAGTGCATAGTATGTACATGGGGAACAGGACTAATAAATGCTACCATACTTTAACTTGATAGTAATATTCCAGTATTCCTTCAAATCTTTTTGCATTACAATATAAAACTAGATTTTACATTTACCTTCAAGTCTTCAGCGTCACCTTTGGTCTTCGTAGTCACATCCAATGGTGTCCCTATTTTCTGCAGCCATGACTGTAGGTTTTTGAAGTGTTTGTCCACATTGGCCCCACTGCATGGACTTGAGAACACAACTGTAGCACTTTGAACCAAGTCGTCAAGTTCTTCCAAAGTGCTTGCAGTTGTGAAGGCACCAAATACGTGCATTGCCAGATGGTAGTGGCTCGGTGCACTGTGGAATGTAATAGAATAATTAGGTTCAAAATTGAAAAGTTAATTAATCACATAGAATCTGTATGAATTTCTTCAGACATTTATCAACTTTCACTAAAACAGGAATGTCACAAACACTACGCTAAAAAGGGTTTGCAAGAATATGTTCTGCTTACTACTTTCTGCACATTTCTTTGGCATTCTTCATAATATGGCTAAGGCATCTATGAAGAATGGGAATGTCAAAAATCCTCCTGTTGTCCTTTTCCACTTGCGATGTCATAGTAGTGGTTCATGGTGTCTTTTAAATTTCTTTTGGCAAATGACAGGCATATTGCCTGCATTAACACCATTGAACCATCGCAGAGGACCATGATGGGTGACCGCATGCCTTTTTTTCCAAATAACCTTGTCACATCAATTTGAAATGCCTCAAGAAAGTATGTAACTGAGGCTGTGGTGTGGTCGCAAGTCAGATATGTGGCAACAGGTAATGGAGATGAATTCCTGACCACCAGCTCATATACATAAAAAGGTGGAGAGTCTTTCTCTTTTCTCATGGTGCTGCCAGTTGTATCTAGATATACAATGTCCTCCCGGCATCGCTCCTGATATATTTAAATGCTTTGCTGTGACCACAGTAGGACCCCTTTTGGATGTAACCTTTTGGAGGACCTCATCAGGACTGTTTTGTTTCTTTTCCAGCATTATCTGAAGGCAAAGGATTTCATTGCTGTGCTGCCGACTTCTCTGACGTGCTTCCCATGATATTGTTTTGAGGACACTGGGACTCGGAGCCTCATCCCTACTGCCGGACTCCATTACATCTTCGGGTATTTCTGTTAATTTGTCTAGAAACATGGCTTGTGGGAGCTGTTTTTGTAATTCCCGGCCTAGTGCATTTCTGTCATTTGCTCGAACAGGCCTCCTTTTTAATTCGGTGCGATTATGTATGCTCTGTTCCCCCTGAAACTCTACTGTAGCTTTAACAGGGTGGCCGCGGGTCCTTAAAAAGTCTTAAAATGTCTTAAATAAAGTTTTCCATATGAAAGGCCTTAAAAAGCCGTAAATTCAGATTCGATAGGTCTTAAATATTTTTGGTGACTTTACCACAAAAAAAAAAAAAATACTTCAGTCGGAAGTTTTTTTCCCCCCGCAGTAGTTATTGCGTCATCAGAGAGAATTAAGGTAGCAGGTCGAACTGAAATAGCTGTAATGGGTAAATGTAAGTTCAATGAGAAATGGCTCGAGAATGACGAATTCTCATGGTGGTTGAAGCCGGTGGCTGAAAATGTGTACGAGGCAAATTGCGCCGTATGTCGAAGGCGTTTTAAACTGGGTACAATGGGCATTAAAGCGGTGGAATCGCACACGCAGAGCGGGAAGCACCGGGAGTATGCGAGAGCCCGCGAGAAGAGTTCAATTAAAGGTTTCTGTTCCACTCTTCCCATTAGCAAAGATGTCACCACGGATGTTGAGAATCCCCAGCCTACAACGCCATCATCTGACCTATGTTTAGTTTTTGGCTCTACGCCAACAATAAGAGCTGAGGTAATTTGGGTGCTGAGGACGGTAACAAGCCATCACTCGTTCAGGTCAAATGACGGGATTGAGGAGGTTTTCAAAGCTATGTTTCCAGACTCTGGGCTTGTGCAGACATTCACGTGTGGAAAAGACAAAACCAGATATGTAGCTAAGTTTGGACTGGCGCCATATATAAAAAAAGAACTTATCGCCGAGGTCAATAGATGTGGTGCATTTGTGATCATGTTTGACGAAACCCTGAACCAGACAACTAAAAACAAGCAACTGGACCTGCATGTGCGGTACTGGTTGAATGACCGTGTTCAGTCGAGGTTCTTTGGATCTCAGTTTATGGGCCATGCAACTGCACAAGACCTACTTCAGCATTTCAAAGTAAGTTTTCTTTTAAATAATGTATTTATTTACTTAACCTATTAGAGTGTATCTTAGAAAATGTAGGGTAACATAAGTTCACAGTTAGTCCGTAAGCCACAGTGTTCCATAGGCTAACGTTACATTTCAACTTTTACCTCAGCTCTTTTCAGCTTTTTACAACTTTAGGTTAACAAGTATATAGCACAGTTATAATTGATATTTTTATATTATAATGTATGTATTATAATTTATAAAAAAATATATAAATAAACCTTTATTTGTATATATTTAGTTAATACGTATATAGATTTACTATGTATTTAAGTTCTATACTAAATTTTTGGCACTGTTACTTTCCCATTTGAAGGTAATCTACTGATTTGCCAAGGGAATAACAACTATGGCAAGGGCAGTAAATGTTAATCTGTTTACTAGCTGAGTGGAATACATTTTAGAATACAGCTTTGTAAGGGTGGGCGATTTCAGCTTGGGTGTTGTACACCTGCCGAAGTATCTTAATAAAATATACAAATTTGTCAGGTATCTCCTATACTCTCTGTAGATACAGGCTCTGCCCTGGTTGTCTGGTTATAAAAATGGTTCATGTTGCTTAATTTTTTTGAAGTGTCAGAAATGAGATGTTGACTGTTGTATGGTTAATGTCTGTGTATTTTTTTTAATTCCTAGGAGTGTGTGCAGCAGCTTGACCTGAGAGACATGATATCTGTCTCCATGGATGGACCCAGTGTAAACTGGAAGTTTTTAGAAATTCTCCAGCAAGAACATTCAGAGGCGTTTGGAGGTGCCCAGCTGACTGTGGTCGGGAGCTGTGGTCTCCACACACTCCATAATGCCATAAAAAGTGGCTTTAGTGTATGGCAAATGGAGAAAGTGCTCAGGGCACTACATACAGTCTTCCATAATAGTCCTGCTAGAAGAGAGGATTTCTGCACTCTGACCAAGACATCTGTGTTTCCCCTGCCATTTTGTGGGCATCGTTGGATGGAAAACCTACCAGTCATCGATAGGGCTATTGCAGTATGGCCAATGATCGTGATGTATGTGGATGCAGTAACAAAGAAAAAGCTTCCAAATCCGAGAACATCATCCTATGACTCCCTTGCAGAGGCACGGCATGATCCTTTCATAATGGCCAAGTTTCACTTCTTCATGGCTGTCTCCAGGACCTTCTCCACCTTTCTGACTAAATATCAGACAGATGAGCCTGTGTTGCCATTCATTAGCAAAGACCTGGTCATGCTCATGAAGGCAATAAATAACATGCCATGGAAGTAATGTATGATGTTTCTATTTGAATTCAATATTATTAAGCCATGATATTTACATTGACATACATACTGTAGTTCATATGTATGTGTGTATGTACACTCACCTAAAGGATTATTAGGAACACCTGTTCAATTTCTCATTAATGCAATTATCTAATCAACCAATCGCATGGCAGTTGCTTCAATGCATTTAGGGGTGTGGTCCTGGTCAAGACAACTCCTGAACTCCAAACTGAATGTCAGAATGGGAAAGAAAGGTGATTTAAGCAATTTTGAGCGTGGCATGGTTGTTGGTGCCAGACGGGCCGGTCTGAGTATTTCACAATCTGCTCAGTTACTGGGATTTTCACGCACAACCATTTCTAGGGTTTACAAAGAATGGTGGGAAAAGGGAAAAACATCCAGTATGCGGCAGTCCTGTGGGCGAAAATGCCTTGTTGATGCTAGAGGTCAGAGGAGAATGGGCCGACTGATTCAAGCTGATAGAAGAGCAACTTTGACTGAAATAACCACTCGTTACAACCGAGGTATGCAGCAAAGCATTTGTGAAGCCACAACACGCACAACCTTGAGGCGGATGGGCTACAACAGCAGAAGACCCCACCGGGTACCACTCATCTCCACTACAAATAGGAAAAAGAGGCTACAATTTGCACGAGCTCACCAAAATTGGACGGTTGAAGACTGGAAAAATGTTGCCTGGTCTGATGAGTCTCAATTTCTGTTGAGACATTCAGATGGTAGAGTCAGAATTTGGCGTAAACAGAATGAGAACATGGATCCATCATGCCTTGTTACCACTGTGCAGGCTGGTGGTGGTGGTGTAATGGTGTGGGGGATGTTTTCTTGGCACACTTTAGGCCCCTTAGTGTCAATTTGGCATCGTTTAAATGCCACGGCCTACCTGAGCATTGTTTCTGACCATGTCCATCCCTTTATGACCACCATGTACCCATCCTCTGATGGCTACTTCCAGCAGGATAATGCACCATGTCACAAAGCTCGAATCATTTCAAATTGGTTTCTTGAACATGACAATGAGTTCACTGTACTAAAATGGCCCCCACAGTCACCAGATCTCAACCAATAGAGCATCATTGGGATGTGGTGGAACGGGAGCTTCGTGCCCTGGATGTGCATCCCACAAATCTCCATCAACTGCTAGATGCTATCCTATCAATATGGGCCAACATTTCTAAAGAATGCTTTCAGCACCTTGTTGAATCAATGCCACGTAGAATTAAGGCAGTTCTGAAGGCGAAAGGGGGTCAACACAGTATTAGTATGGTGTTCCTAATAATCTTTTAGGTGAGTGTATGTATAATACATGTATATGTTCTCAGAGCCTGCTTAAGAGGTTCATCAAGGAAGAAATCCTTAATGACATCACTGCACTGCAGATGGTCAGACTGGACACAACTGATAAAAAAGCAAGAAAACAACCAAAGAATGTGGACATTGGCATTGGAGCAGAAGCAGTCATAAAGGTATTGTGGTAATTATCAAACAACAGTTAGGGTAAAGGAATTGCATAAAACATTTAGTCAGTCTCACTGTCTGTTCTTAACCCTTCCTGTTAGGAACTCCAGAGTAGCAGCAGAGTAGGTGAGCTCAGTGTATTGGAGTTTAGAAGGGACTGCATGGTCTGTTTGACTAGCATCATCCAGAAAATGCAAGATAAGAGCCCGCTGAAGTACACTGTTGTGAGGCAGGTGGCATGTTTGGACCCAACAAACATGTTCTCAGACCCTAACTTGTGCCAGGAAAGAATGAAGCGACTTGTTCATAGGTTTCTGCAAGACCACCAGCTGCTAGGAGGCATCTCTGCTGGTATTTTTCATTTTTTTATTTTTTTTCGGAAATATAGCGGAATGTACATGGTCACATTTATCTGAAGCTTGTTTTCACACAATTTAGCAGTGATAGGTTTATCAGGGGCCTGTACCATGATGGTGGCTGAACAAACTCAGGGTTACAGGATTAGTTTTGAGTCGACAAAACCAAACCAGTCCAATCCGGCTTTGTTGGTACCATGAAGCTGATCATCAACTTTCTCTGTCAACTCAGGCTTTGATCCTTAAGCTATGATTAATCCACACGCGCGTGCACATAAAAGAGTGACGTCGACACTGAGCAACCAATCGCGTTCGATATGGATAGAGAGAGAGCTATATACTTTTCAGCGGAGGAGCAAGAGATAATTCTTCAGAAATATGAAGAATATAGAAGTATTTTTCAAGCACGCAGTAACACTGTATCTGCTGCCAAAGCAAGAGAACAATCTTGGAGGAAGATTGCTGATTGCGTTAATGCGTAGGTTAAACAATTAATGTACATTTATGTAGTCTAATCATATTAAAAATATATTAAATGCTAAAATGAAAATGTATTCGTGTTGAGATATATATATATCGCATATGTGTGTAGATGTATGTAAAATGTGAATGTATAGGCTATTACATCCTAAGAAAGATTGATATTCATTGATTTTTAGATGCAACCCCAACTCCAAACGTTCTTGGCAGCAGATCAAGACAAAATATAAAAATATAATTCAAAGTGGTGAGTATTTACCATAACCTTTTATTATTTTTTTGAACATTTAATCACAAACACTTGTTTGCAGCAAACAGAAAAAAATTTGAAATGAGGAAAACTGGGGGAGGGCCACCTCCTCAAGATTACACTGTGGCGGAGGAGTTGGCTCTGAGCAACAATAAGGGGCGGCCGATTATGGATGGGATTGCATGTGCTGTACAGTCTGACCCTGGTGCTGGCTCCTCTAAGCAAGTGACACTGGGTATGTGTGTACAATGCATTACTAATGTTTTAAAAAAAAGTTAAATATGGCTGACTCTGTTCTGCAGTAGAGGGAAATACAGTGTCCCTGTTGAAGCCAGCACACATGCACACAGTCTCCCACACAGAGGTCAGTATGCAGCAGACAGAACACCAAACATAACCTTCTTTATAACAGTTATGCTTTACATTGGCCTTTTATTTATTAGGGTGAACCAAACGATGAAGACACTCTGTCTGTGTGTTCTGAGACCGTTGCTGAGGTGAATGCACTGAGCTTTTTATTATGGCACACATTTGAATGTCATAATTAAGTGACTGGCCCTTACACATCTCTTTTGTAGGATTTTTCACAACCTGCCCCAGAAACTGAGGCCTCTACCTCAATTGGCTACAGAAGGAATGTGAACAAGGTAATGCTTTAAACCCTTGACATAATTTACAGTCAGTCCTGTGTTTGTAGAAAGTCATGCCACTTTTTGTGATTTGATCAACCTCCAGAAAACGTGTAATGATTGTTTGTGGTGGAATTGTTTCAGGTGGAAACAGACTCAGTCAGGGCCCTGTACAAAAGGAGCCTCGAACTAGACTGCACACTGAAGGAGCTGGACTGTGAGCTGAGGAGGCTCCAAATTAAAAAAAAATTAAATTGGAGATCAAACAGCTGGAAAAAACAGATCTCAGTATGTGAACTTTTTTTAACCAAGTAACCCTTTAGTATGAACACTATGAATGTTTATTAAAGTAATTTTTCTTGCTCTCTTTCTTTCCCCCTAGCCACATGATGACCAATAAAACAGTTTGAGACATATCTGCAGTGTCAGTGTGCTTTTATTAAGTAAAATATTGTGTTGTGATTGCATCTCTGACAGCTGTGCCAGCTGGGTGGTCAAGTGTGATGGGGTCAATTTCATCAGGGAGAAGCTGGTTTTGTGGTGGTAATCGCTCCTTTCTGATAGTGGCTATATTATGCAGAATGGCACATGCAGCGACTATCTGTGATGCCTGCTCTGGTGACACTCTTAAGCGCTTAAGGCAGTTGAAACGTGCCTTTAGAATGCCAAAGGTCATCTCGATCTTGACCCTGGTTTTCCTGAGGGCCACATCGAAGCGGTTTTGTGGGTCTGTCTGAGGGTCAGGATAGGGGGTTAGCAAAAACCTCTGGCATACATAACCTCGATCTCCTACCAACAGGCCATCAAAAAGCCCTGTCATAGAACAGAAAAGGGGAAAATTGTGTAAGTTTTGCTATTAAAATTAAAACTTTAAAGTGTACTGTACCAAATTGAACTTGCCTTCCTCAAAGCGCTGACACAAAATATGCACTGAGTCATGCACTGAGCCAGGCCATTTGGCATCCAAACTTGTGATCATGCATTCATGATCACAAGTCATCTGCAGATGAAATGTACAGTAAATAATTGTCCTGTTAGTTACTATTTATTTAAAGATTGATCTCAATGCAAATAAAAATCACTTCACATAGGCTATATAGTAGCCCTACCTGAACATTAAGGCTGTGAAAGGACTTTCTGTTCACATAATCTGCCTCATGTTCTCCAAAAGCTGTGGAGATTGCAACATGTGTGCAGTCTATTGCTCCTATGACTCTAGGGAATCCTATCATAGGAATTAAAAATATATATTTAAAATCATTCTTAACAGGTAGCTACTGCAGACTACTGTATAATAGATTTCTAAGTGTGAAATATGCTTTTTTGAAGAAGAAAAAAAATGTGTGAAATGTTAAATTTGTTCATGTGATGTCACCCTATCAAGATATCTTACCGGCAATTTTATAAAAGCCCTCTTTTATGGACATGGTCGATAAATGTCCAGGGAACACAATGAAGCTATTTATGTACCCCTGAAGAGCGAGGACCACCTTTCGAATGGTTCGACAGACTGTGTTTTTCCCTAGATTCTCTGAATCCCCGACCGCATACAAGTATGTACCACTTGCAAAAAACCACAACGCAATACATACCATTTGCGGTACAGTAAGGGCATGGCTTCGACGAGTCTCATTTGTTATGTGCGGCTCAAGAAGTTCACAAAGATAAGACATTCCTTCCGCGGAAAATCTGTATCTTTCATACAAGTAAGCATCAGGAAAGTCAAATGGATTTTGTCTGTCCCTAAAAACTCTTTCTCTACGAAGTGCTCGTCTAACAATTTGCGCGGAGATGTCCACAGGATTTGGGAGAAAAGGTGAAGCCATTGCAACAGAGAACAGACGCTGGGAATTAGTTACGTCACCTATATGTTTCTTTGCTCACAGCTGATTGGTCAAACTTCAGTCTGAGATCTCGAATCCAGAACATAACCTGCAGGTTAGCCGTGCAGCGTAACATACCATGGCAACGAACACCGATTAAAGCCGAGCTACTTTCATACCTAAAACCCAGGGTTGGCGGAAACTAAGCTGAAACATAGCTGGCTAGCCACCTAATCCGGCTTCATGGTACAGGCCCCTGATTCAGTATTTTTTTTTCATTGTGTTAATTGTGTTATTTTGTTTTAATCTGTTTTACAACAGGTGACATAATTGTCCAGCAGTTTGGAAACCTCTTGTCTCTGGAGGCAAAATCAGAGTCATTGTCTTTCCAACCCATGAAGACAAGGCTGGATGTTTTCCTGCATGGTCTCCTCTGTTAATCCTACCCTGAGCTCTGGACTTTCTGCAAGAAACTACTGCTCCTCTCCCATGGCCAAACAACAGTGGAGAGGGGCTTTTCTGTTAACAAGGAGGTGGAGGACACAGTTGTTGCTCAGAGGATGATATGTGACTATGTTTCTGTCTGTGGGGGGGGTTCTAAAAGTTCCTCTGACAAAGGAGATCCTGGCAGCAGCAGCTTCTGCAAGATCTCAGTATCGGCTACACCTGGATCAGGAAAAGAGAAAGCAGGAGAGCAATGCACAAAGAGAAAAGCAGCAGAGGACCTCCTTGAGCAGCTCAAAAAGAGGAAGATGGTACTAGCTGAGGTGGCAAACAGCCTTGAAAATGAAGCAGACACACTGGCAGAGAAAGCTGAGGGTAAATCAGGTACACTCATGGCCCAGCTATTCACTAAGTCTAATATTCTGAGGAAGCGATTCAAAGAAAAGGTAGCAGAACTAAAAGAGGTTGAGATGGAGCTAGGAAATAAATCGGTAGAACTCCGGCATATTCCATAATGTCATATGGTATAATATCCAGTCAACCATTATCTTTATCCTCCCTACCTTTCAGACAATTTCTGTTCAACATCAAAATTGTTCATTCACATTGTTGTAAGTCAAATATATGTACAAAGTAGACTTAGAATAGAAATACAATCCAGAACAAAAATCCACCTGTTATTGTGAGCTGGTTAATAATAGTAATTAATGCTGTACAGTGGCTTCTTTGCAGTTAAACAGCTGCTGAAATTGTTGTATTTTTGATTTCTTGGATATTGTCTGTGAAAAGCTCACTGTATATTGTAATAATAAATAGCATTTGTTACAGCAATTAATATTTTGTGATTTGTGTTGTGTGTGTGTATTTTCATCGCAGGTTTGGTGGTCTTAAATGTCATATAAGTTGGTATTAAAAAGGTCTTAAAAAGTCTTAAATTTGACTTGTTAAACTCTGTAGACACCCTGTTTAAGGTCCTTCTCACTATGTACAGTCACTGTAACCGTGACTGGGCAATCGTCAAATCTACAGTAGCCAAGACACGAGAATTCAGGGCCTGATTGTTTCAAACCCAAACCCTTCAGCCTGTGCCTTTTAAAAGCAATTGAGCAGTATGGGTGTATGGTCCTCAGCCCTTTCGAAATCACATTCACATTTACATTTACATTTAGTCATTTGGCAGACGCTTTTATCCAAAGCGACTTACAATTGGGGAATACAAAAAGCGATTAATCTTGAAGAGGCAGTCAGACAGAGGAAGTGCTCGTAACACCAAGTCTCAGTCATTGTTCAAACAAGTACAAACTAGTAGGTGGAGAGAAAGATAGAGGGAAAGTTTTTTTTATATAAGTTTAGGATGAAGTCAAGTACTGCCGAAAGAGATGAGTTTTCAGTTGTTGCTTGAAGGTTGCCAGAGATCCGGCGTTCCGGATAGGGGTGGGAAGATTATTCCACCAGCCAGGAATGGTGAACGAGAATGTTCTGGAGAGTGATTTTGAGCCTCTCTGTGATGGTACCACAAGGCGTCGCTCACTAGCAGATCTCAAACTTCTGGAGGGGATGTAGGTTCGTAATAGTGAGTGGAAGTAGGAGGGTGCAGAGCCTGTGGTAGATCTGTACGCAAGCATCAGTGACTTGAACTGGATGCGAGCTGCCACTGGTAGCCAGTGCAAGGAGATGAAGAGAGGTGTAACATGCGCTCTTTTGGGCTCGTTGAAGATCAGTCGTGCCGCTGCATTCTGAATCATTTGTAGAGGTTTGATTGCGTTTGATGGCAGACCAACCAGAAGAGCATTGCAGTAGTCCAGTCTAGAAACAACCAGGGCCTGGACAAGAAGTTGCGCAGCATGCTCTGTCAGAAAGGGCCTGATCTTTCTGATGTTGTGTAGTGCAAACCTGCAGGAACGAGCAGTCTTTGCAATGTGCTCTTTGCAGGTCAGCTGGTCATCAAAGATTACACCAAGATTTCTGACCGAAGTTGATGGGGTAATCATTGATGAGCCGAACTGAATCGTGAAGTCATGCCGTAGAGTCGGAGTGGCAGGGAAGACTAGAAGTTCCGTCTTTGCCAGGTTGAGCTGTAGGTGATGTTCTTTCATCCATGCCGAGATGTCCGCCAGGCAGCCTGAGATCCGTGCAGCTACCGTTGGGTCATCTGGTTGAAAAGAGAGATAGAGCTGCGTGTCATCGGCATAGCAGTGATAGGAGAAGCCATGTGCATGTATGATGGGACCCAGCGATGTAGTGTACGTGGAGAAGAGGAGGTGTCCAATAACCGATCCCTGAGGAACTCCAGTGATCAATTGATGTGGTTTGGATACCTGAGACAAGATGGCGGCGCGAACACATCGCGAGGCTCAGCGTCTTACCAGATTTTGGAAAATAGTGTTAATTTACCTGGTTATTTCACTCGTGTTTGCGCGATCCAGTTACGCGAACTACAGCTATAGTAAACAATCACTTTTGGACATCAACAAACAGTGTTTCAACATAGTTTTAGATCATCCTTTCGACTTCAGCGAACTCCCGCCGGAGCTACTGAGATCACCGCGGACAAGCGGATCACTCGTACCGACCGGAAGTGCTCGGCATCGGGACCGTAAACAAAGACGGGGAAAGCGTGGAGGGCTGCGTGCTAAGCTAAGGCTAAACCCACATCGACCAGCTCTGCCCAGCATCTTCCTTGCCAATGTACGGTCTCTGATGAACAAGATGGACGAACTAAAGATCTGGACCCTCACACAGAAATGGCTTATGGACTGTAATGTTATGTTCTTCACTGAAACATGGCTCTGCAACGATGTCCCAAACAGCGTGGTGCATATGGATGAACGCTCTCTCTTCAGGGCTGACAGAGTAGCAGCAACCTCTGGTAAAAACAAGGGTGGTGGAGTATGCATTTACGTAAATAAATCATGGTGCAAAGACTCTGTGATTGTTGATACCTACTGCTCTGCTGAGCTGGAGTTCCTGATTATCAAGTGCAGGCCATTCTATCTACCACGTGAGTTTACTTGCATTGTTGCTGCTGCAGTTTATGTACCTCCGGACGCTAATGCTAACGTGGCTATGAAAGAACTCTGTGCTGCTATTAGCAAATTACAAACCCTGCACCCGGATGGAGCCTTTATCGTTGCTGGGGACTTCAATCACTGCACTCTTAGATCTGTTCTCCCTAAATTTAATCAAAATGTCTCCTGCACTACAAGAGGACATAAAACATTGGACCACGTTTATACTAATGTGAGTGATGCCTACAAAGTCACACCCCTCCCCCACCTGGGTCAGTCTGATCACCTCTCTTTGTTCCTGCTCCCCAAGTATACCCCGGTCATCAAACGTGTGAAACCTACAACAAGGACTGTTAAAATCTGGCTGGAAGGTGCTGACTCCACTCTTCAACATCAATTCCAGCTCACAGACTGGAGTGAGCTTGCTGCCCAGGCCACCACAAACTCTCAGATAAACATTGACACTTACACCAACTCTGTCATGGAGCACATCAACAGCTGTGTGAGCAGAGTGACTACACACAAAAAAATAAAAATCTTCCCCAATCAGAAGCCCTGGATGAACAGAGGTTCGCCTCCTGCTCAAAGCAAGAGATGCAGCCTTCAGGTCTGGAGACCAGGAGGCTTACAGCTCAGCCAGAGCCAACCTGAGGAAGGGTATCTGCCAGGCCAAATTTACACACAAACAGAAGATTGAAGATCACTTCAATTCTTCAGACCCCCGGCGTATGTGGCAAGGCATACAATCTATCACAGATTACAAACCACCTAACTCTGTGCCCCCCTCCAGCTCTGCCTCCCTCCCAGACGAGCTCAATCACTTTTATGCTCGTTTTGATCAAAATAATAAGGAGATCTCACTCAAAGCTGAGCATCAACCCAGTGAACTGCCTCTCACACTCTCCACATCAGATGTTTACTCCACTTTGCGTAAGGTGAATGCACGGAAGGCAGCTGGCCCTGACGGAATACCTGGTCGTGTGCTTAAAGCCTGTGCGGAGCAGCTAGCTGAGGTCTTCACGGACATTTTCAATCTGTCCCTGGCCCAAACAACTGTCCCCACTATCTTCAAAACCTCCACCATCGTACCAGTACCGAAACACTCCACTGCCTCGGTCCCTAACGACTTCCGTCCTGTTGCACTCACCCCCATCATTGCCAAGTGTTTTGAGAAACTGGTTGCATCCCACCTAAAATCCTGTTGCTCCCACTGGTGGACATGAGTTACCACCTGTCCAACTTTGCATTTATTTATAAACAGATGTAACAGTGAGTTCCCTAAACTCATTAAATTGGGGCTATACATGGTGTAGTTTAGACAATATTATTAAACGCAAAAACTATGGGCATAAAAACACAAAGCATAATGGCAAACACGCGAGACAAATCCATTGGCTGCTTAAACACCATGGACAGCGTTAGGCCGTGTTCACACTTGGCGTCTTTTTTGACTAGAAAAAGTTGACAAGAGCGTTTTTTTTAATGAAAAACAAAGCTGGCAGCGTCTGTTACAAATAGCAGCTGAGAGCGTCTTTTGTTGTCATAGCAACAGCTGTAACAGTAGCCTAGCGCTGTGTACTGCAGAAATGTCAAGAAAGAGTAAAAAGTTGGCTCTTGCGTTGGCTTTTGAAGTTAACGGGAAAGAAAATGTCGATTCACAATGACGTTTGTGGGAGCACGACATTATACGGGGAAGGAACCAATATTATGATAGAGTTTTGTGCTCATATCATACAGCTCCTTGTGCTCCGAAACTAGTACGAGCAGTCTATCTACCGGCACCTTCTCCATTTTTCTTCTTGTTGTTATGGAAATGACAGATCTCGCTACTCGCTTGTCATTGGTCAGCTGTCAAAAAGGCGCTTGACGTAGGGCGTTTTTTTCAGAAAAGTTGAAATTTTTTCAACTCGAAAAAACGCTCTGAGCTGCAGAAAAAGACGCCGGCGGTGGTGTTTTAAAAAGCGCTCAGGACTTTTTTGAAAACACGGTTTAGTCCATAGGATTATAATGTAAAACAGATGCCGGCAGCTTCGAAAAAGACGCCAAGTGTGAACACGGCCTTAGGGATTTGTATGCAGCAAAATTTTTAAGCCTAACAGTTATGAGGCATGGTCAAGGCTCCACATGCGTTTTATTATTTTTGATGTTTTGAGGAGTAAAAGTCATAAAAAGGAAAAGCTGCTTATGAGGGCAGTTTCAGCCTCAGATGTCACGCCCACGGACTGCTGCCTGAACGTCTGATGGATATGGAAACACAAAATTGGAAACGCTTTAGGAGACTCGAAGTCGTCGCCTGACTGCTTGAATTCTACAGGATTTCCAGGAGATGTGCGTGTCGCAATCTTTACCGATCCACCTGGAAACAAAGTTGTCATGGCACCAAACCCCTCATGGAAAAAAAAACATGTTTACAAATGTGACAATGAGCGTATGTCAGGATCAACTGAATGCTGCATTTTGCATTTTGCAACGCTGAAAACTATTTGAAATGTGTGAAGATTGTGGCATAAATACTTTCAATATGTCCAAGTTTCTTATGTTCCTAGCCTTAACCCTTTAAAAATCATATCAAGCTATTTTACAATTCCTGTTTTTCTCTCTCCAAAGTTAAGACCTCCTGAAAACAAGGCTTTTCTCATTCCATTTAAGATATTTAGGACTTTTAATGGATTTAAATGTGATCAAACTGAATTTAAGACCAAAGGACCCATGTGGAGACTTACCATGCACATCTTAGAGCCTGGTGTCTCTAAATGTAGAGTTTTTGTTCATGCTGATCTTTTGGTCTCCTACTGCCCAGTTCATCTGAGAAGCCGGATCATTGGTTACCCTGATAGCACACGTACATCTCGGAGACATCTATTTGATGTCTGCATCTACATCTGCAAGACATATTTTTTAGGGTGTTTGCTCATCTGCAATACGTCTATAGGACGTTTCCTTTTAGATGTCAAATATACGTCTATTAGATGTCTTTAAGATGTTTATGATTTAGAGTGTATGTAAAACTGACATCTGAAAGACGTCTGCCAGACATTTGTAGACAGCAGATGCTTTCCAGATCAAGAGGTCTTTAACAGACGTCTTGCAGATGTACGTGTGCTATCTGGGTAGAGTACAGCCCAGCATCCTAATACGTGCCTCTGATGCTCCTTCAAGAGCAAAACAGCCAACCTAAAAGTGTGTCAGGAACACATTTGCACAAAACATGGATAGGTTACAAATAGATGTAAATGTAGTTTTCCAGCTAGAGAACAATAAAAACAGCATTCACCTGGTAGATGCGTGTTGACTGAAAAACTTGCTTTTCTCAATAAATAAATAAATCTTAAAATGTAAACTACCATCACACATCTGGCATCTTCACTTTGAAGAATCCGCTCTGGTAGCTGCGTCTCATGAAACCCCAGACCTCCAGACACTAGTTCAGCCAGTATTCCAGTCATTTCAGAATAAGCAATGGGAAAGCGGTTAGAAGGGGAAAAAACAGTATATCAACAACTTTTATGATACACAGCCTTAATTTGTCATAACCCTTAGTGTAGAGTTTCTCAGCTCCAGTCCTCAGGCCCCCCTCCCAGAATGTTTCAGCTGAACCAGGTGTTTTAATTCGTGAGACATCTAAAACATTCTGGGAGGCGGGCCTGAGGACTATGCCTCTTTTATGATTTACTGCTGCATCTTACCTCCCTTTACAAAATTAAAAAATGCATTAACATTAAGATGCTTTAAGATATGTATTTTGTACATTTATTAATAACTTGCCTTTTATTATCTACATTGATTCGGGAGAAGGTGTGTCAAAGGTGTAACGTTACAGCAAAATAAAAGTAATATAAAAAAAAAAATTACATAAAATCAAACAATGCAAGGTTTACCCTACTTATTAATGTCAAAGTAGGGGCGAAGTAAAATTCACATCAGGCCGAATGCATGCAATAATTTTAGAACTATTATTGTAATTTTAGCTTTTGGAAATAGAGTATGGATTCGATATTTATACGATTAAGTGATATTAATCAAAACGTCCAACTTATACCTTATTAACGATACCTCATTAACGACTTGTCCAGCAAGCATTAAAACCAGTATCTCTTAACAATTCAGTTTATTCCCGTGGCCACAGTAATACAGAATTGATTAGGTAATTTTGAGCATAGGTAACGCGATCTTTGGCAAATAGTTTCAGACTTGAAAATCACATAGCACCAGACAAAAGATTTCTTTATAAATCAAAGTTTATTTGCTACTCTACAATACCACTAAGCTAAAATAACACAAAACAGAATACTTAAACACACAAACGTTGCAAGCAATGAACTTGAAGAAAGCTTAAACTTTTGCTAGGTGCTGAAACGTTCCGAGGGAGTTTCAAGCAGAGAACTTGTCTATCTTTATTCTTAAAATTACTTCAACCATTTTCCAGCAGAATTATGGAGAATTATTTGATTACTTGCTCTGAGTTGTTTCGTTCCTTTCCTGGTTGAGGGAACCCCGGGTGCGGATTGGCTGCTGAAGTTGTTGTCGCGCGATGTCACTGGGGATGCCCTCTTGCAATTGGTTGGTTTCTCTGATGAGCTCTTAGGAAGTCTGTTTACAGTTCTTTCGGCTTCAGGTGTTAAAGTTTATTTGGTCAGCACTTTGAAGGCATGCGTGTATGAGCTACATTAATTATTATTTAATTTTTATTTTAGGAAGGAAAGTCAAAATCGTGATCAGCCTGAGTGTGCTGTCACACGGTGTTCAAACACAAACATTACACACTCACTATTGTGTCTGGTAGAAAAACAAAGCGAAATTGAAAATATTTAATGATAACTCTTACATTGGCCATTCGTTGGTCTGGACGGCGTGCGTTCATGTGACTCGTCGCAGACTCGCAGTTCACTCGGACTTGTCCAGAAAAATACAAGTTGTAAGGAAGATGAATAAAAACAGTCCATGTCTTCTTTTCTCTGAGGTGAATGCGTTGTGTTCGTATTAGCTAAGTAAAGAATCAACATCTGCCAACTGTCGTCAAATAAAGGGAAATCTCTGTAAAGAAAGTTATACAGATTTTTCTAGGCGTTGTCAAGTTTTTTTTTGTTTTTTTTTTAATTAATCTTTTGTTACTTGCCTCTGAAAAAACACTTTGCCTTTGCCCTTTAGGCCTCGTCTCTGTCCGTTTCGCATTTGAAATCTGTTATACCACGCTTTGATTTGATTGGCGGTTGGCAGCCAGCTTTAGCTGCATTACTGCCACCTAATGGACTGGATTGTGACGCATTATAAAACCCTCTGAATTTCTTCATTAAATGTTCCACAATGGTTTAAATCTAATAATTATATTGAACATATAAATCATAAATAATATAAATTATAAAAGTATTTTGATTTAAAAAATAATGTTTCATTTAAATTAATGATATAACTGGATGACCACAAGATTTATAAGTACTTTGTGACATTCATTTAGGCATTATCAGTCTCTGGCTGAATGTGCTTCTCTAGTGAGCTGAAAACAGGTAATCGAACACATTAATTACTAAAAACATTACTACTACTGCTGCTAATAATAATCCATCTGAGTTCTAATGGTCACAGTTCTTTGTTAATCCACACGATCAGCAGATAATTTTATTTATTTATTGGTGCTACTAGTGGTGACGAGTTCACAAAATCAACAAATTATTGTTTGATGAGCATGTGCTCACTACATTTCAGGAAAATGTACCATATTTAAGTTTTGAATGAGGGATTGACAGTCTAAATTCCACCAGTGAAATGCTGACCAAAAATCAACATCGATTCAATATTTGTCTTTTCAACACTGAAAAGCATTGAATTATCAACATTGATCCAATATTATTTACCATTGAATTTTCAACCTCAACCAAAATGATGATTCTGGTGGAATTTCAACATTGAATCAATGTCAGAAAGCTTGAGCTGTGTAGCACATACCTCAAACTGTCTAGCTACTGTATAAACACGTTTTGGTATTTACTAGTTAAACTTAAATCCCATAGATCAAATATATTTTGAATATCAAAACTTAGATGTAGTCTTTGGGATCAAATGCAGCAAGTGTGCTTCAGAGCAAATGGAGGGGAATCCCCCTCTTAGGGGAGTAGAGGGATTGTTTGTGAAGGATTTTTTTGTAATATTCATGTAATTTATATGAATACTTACCAAGAAATTTTGTGTGCAGGGTTTAAGAAATTATCTGTTCATGTTATGGAGGAAAGCACAGTGCATGTAGGGTGTGTGGCCTCAATAGCCCTGCAGTAAGCAGTGATTGAGCAATGTGTAGGGTAGACATTAAACTGAAATTGCATTAAATCTGCTTGTTTTAACCAAGATTATGCTGCAAGATTTTGTTCTCAACTAGATTTAAGTTCCCAGTTCCTGCAATTTTGCAAATTTCCAGTTTATTCCCATATATTCCCGTTAATTCCCATGGAAAGTTCCCAGTCTTGAAAATTCCCGGAATTTTGCAACCCTATGCATGACTAACCTCTCAAAGCACTTCCTCATGACTGGGGTCAGTGCTATGGGACGATAGTCATTCAGGCAGGAAACGAGTGACTTCTTTGGTACAGGAATTATGATGATGGATTTGAGACACGTGGGGCAGACTGTCTGGCTCAGTGAGGTGTTGAAGATATCTGTTAGGACATCCATCAACAGTGCAAAACAGTCTCAGTGCACGGCCAGGTATCCTGGACAGGGTCTTCCATACGTCGGCTGGAGAGAGACAGAGCACCTGGTAATTTGGAGATGTTGTGTAGGTGTGTCGTTCTGTATCTCAAATCGTGAGTATTAGTGGTTGAGTGCATCTGGGAGGGATGTGTCATCACTGGCCTGTGGCAGGGGCTTGTAGTCAGTGCTGGTCTGAATGGCTTCTCTGATAGCACACGTACATCTCGGAGACGTCTATTTGATGTCTGCATTTACATCAAATAGACGTCTCCGACGTCTCCGGGCGGGGAAGGAACTGGAAGTCTTTGGTCTTTCATGACGATGCTTCCCCAGTATTTTACTATTTTTGCACTTTGTCCAGGACTTCACATTGTGAACTAATCGGCTTGCAAAGTGTTTCAGTGTCTGTGGAGTGTTTTATTGAATAGCTGCTGAACAAACAGGCATGTCTTTGGCTGTAGCTTGGCACAACTCTTCATCACTGGTGTGATCTTCTGCAGTGGTTGGAGGCTGTGTATTGCAGGGTTTGCAAAGGGTTGTTATTTGGTTTTGTTCGTTGTAAAGTATTGTGACAGGGCCTGCTGTAATTAGGAATTCTTCTATATCCTGTGCATCCATGTTGGTTAAGTCTCGGTGGTCTTTGATGAATCTGAGTATTGAATTGCTCACTGACAATCCAATTTCTTCATCTTTGATACGGAATGTTAGCGTGTCATCGCATTTACTGAGGTTGCTTGGTTTTCCTCAAGATTTAGCAGCTGTGGCATCTGTGAAAAGAGTTGGCCAGGTTGAAGCTTTTTTTTGTGAGATGTGGCATTTGGGGCAAGGTTTCATTAGATTGATAATAGCACCTTCTAATTCAGAGATTAGATGGTGTAGTGTAGTCTGCCAGGTCATTGTTGTATTTGGTGGGGCAAAGGTAATTGGCCTGTCTAAAGGAGTTATGGTTGTTTGGAGAGTTGTTGTAAGTGTTGTGGTTCCTCTGCAGTTTCTCATTGGTGAAACTGTAGGAAAGGCCCGTTTGTATTAAGTCAATGTGGCTCTCCCAGAGGGATAGCTCAGTTGAGGATGTTTCATCAGAAATAAAGACAATTTTGAGTTCACATTCTTTGTCCCTAAAGCTGACTGTGTTGCTGGTTTAATGCAACAAACAGCAGCTTGTAGTTTGGAGATCTCCAGGGGATAAGAGATATTCATTAAGATGGTTCAGTTAATCTGATTTGATCATGGTTAAGGTATTTCACAACAAATATAAATGGTTGGTGCATGTCTTTATTGCAGTAAAAATGTCTATTTATGGCAGTGTGAATTTTCACAATAACAAGTTTTTTGTTTTTATTGTCCTTTTTTTTTTTTTTAAACAATGTAGAGTTGAATAGAAGGCAAATAATTGTTGTTAATTAGTGACTGGTTTGATGAGTTAATGAGATATTTTTGATTCAGTAAACGACTTATTCATAAGAATAATTTGAGTATTAGGATAATGTGGATAAGTGTGAACAACTGAAACAACCAAAATAATTAATTCAAAAAAATTTATTCATATTGTCAACTAATTGGAGACACCGTACAGAAGAAAACCTTGAGGAGAAAGACAGGTAAGTTTGTGTATTTTTATTAAACAGTTTTAAGCTGAAACAGGTAGTAGTTTGTGCTGGAGAAAATGTGGGGAACAACTAGCTGATCACTTTTATGTTTCTTGGAGCTGTCCAACCATTCAGCCATATTGGCAGGAGGCAACACAAGTAATATATAATGTCTTTGATGCAGTTGATTATCCTTTCTCTACAATTTATTTGGGTAGAGACATTCACTTCCGGCTTTGCTACTGTTCGGACTCTCTTGCTTATTGCTCTACGCTTTGCTCCCTATTTTTTGTACTTTTCTCAGATCTCTCTAAGATTTTAACTTAAGCAGATCAGCACAGTGCTCAAACAACAAATTTTTTGGAAAAAGACGACTCTTTGCCTCCCACTGCCAGCAATTTATTTTCCGGAGAAGGAAAAACACAGCTGTCTACATTCAAACAGACGAGAAAGAAATGCCTCTTGTGGAATCCACTTACTGCATGAACTGCCACAGACTTCTACAAAGGATCTCGGTTCTTGAAACAAAGTTACTTGCTGGACTTCCAAAACAGGCGGAACACACAGCAGATCGTCATCACGGACCCTCTCAGCATACAGCCGGTGAGTCCTGTGAATCTCAACAGTTTATACAAAGTGTAGAGGAACAAGCCGAAACTGATTGACAGACTAATCGATGGAACAAACAGGGAGCGAGACCCAAAGGCACTCGAGACATCAGATTATCACGAGTATCTCGTATTGCTGCCGAAGCATCCTCTACCCCAGATACGGCTATGACAAGACTTGTAGACACTGGTATTCTACCACCCCCTATACATCTTGAGAACAGATTTGAAGCATTAATGAATGTGGGTGAGGAATCCGCAAATGCGGCTAAACACGGATCGAATCAGCCATAAGCTAATATTGCTACTAACAAGGTAAAGCAGACAGCAGCACTCAGCTCAGAGCGCAGCCGAGCCCAGGACTCTGATAGTGGGTGACTCTTATCAGAAACATCAGTAGCAGGACTACAACTACATGCTGCTTTCCTCAAACAACCGTCTCTGATGTGAACAAGAAACTTCTGAACATTCTGATGAAGCACAGGACTGCAAATTGAGTCATCATCCATGTGTGGAAGAATGATAATCGGAAAGAGCTGCCAGAACTCCTTAAGAAGGATTTCAGTGAACTCGGCCTAAATGACACACACACACCTGGACAGAGTATGAGTGACCACAGGACTTCATATTAGCTTTTGAGTCATCATGTGGTTGACATCCCACAAGGATACTGATAACACCACGCAGCCAAAACAACCACTGCTCATAGACATCCCGGCTGAGCCTTGCCCACAGAGCTCATCGCAGACAGACTGTGACGAACTACAACAGCTCCAAGACTCAGCACCCAAGGGCGAATTTCTGGAAAACAGCCAGGGAAGCCAGGACAACATATCACAGCCACCGGAAACACCAGAGCCCATCTTACCAGACACATTATCCTTCTCTCCAGCATCTCCACTTCTAAGCTTCTCACAGAAAATGGAAGAACTGGTGTATGCTGGGACCAAACTCTCCCACTCTTTCACCGCAAGCCCCCAGATATAAACTAAAAAACGGCGGGCCCCCCAACCACCAAAGACTGCAGGCCCATCTCGCCCTCCTCCTCCTGTGAGGGCTCTCTGAACGCTGCCACAACGCCAGGGCCCAAACCCTCCTCCATCTGGTGTAGGTGAACCAAAAACAACTGATAACAGCTCTCAGTGATGTGTCGGGTCCCCACTATATTAGCAGCAACACTCACAAATGTTTACAGAACAAACTGGGAACCCAGTGTGCCTGTAGCCTCCTCTATTTCTGTTTTATCACATGATAGAAAGTCTAAGGCCTTCTCAAGCCGTACGACTGACCCATCTAATCTGCAGCCTATAATGCAATAATCTAAGATTGCTGTAGAGACAAAATGTAATTCCGTCAAGTTTTTTTCATTTTTAAACATTCGCTCACTAAAAAAATAAATAATTTCTGATCAATGATTTAATAACCACAAACAACCTGGATTTTGTGTTTCTAAATTAAACATGGCTAGAAGACAGCTACAGTGCAACAGTCCTAAATGAAACAGCCCCTCCTAACTTTAATTTTATAAGTGTCTGCAGGACTGTTAGGAGAGGTGGAGTTGTAGCTGCTCTGTTTAAAGATGTTTATCAATGCATGCAAGTGTCATTTGGTCAGTATTTGTCTTTTGAATACCTAGGTATTGTGCTGAAAGGAGCTCCACGCATTCTGTTTATCATTATTTACAGGCCTCCAAAATATTCTCCAGCCTTTGTTGAAGAATTCACAGAACTGTTATCAATGATTTTCTCAGAGTTGGACTGTTTTGCTATTGCAGGGGATTTTAATATTCACATAGATAATGCAGAAATCAAAACTACAAAAGAAATAGCTATTTTAAACACTTTTGACCTGAGTCAGCATGTGCATGGACCCACACACAATCGTGGACACACTCTAGATTTACTCATCAGTAGAGGTCTAAACATCTCATCCATTGTAATTAAGGACGTAGCACTATCTGATCACTTCTGCATTTTCTTTGATATATTGTTCTCTGTCACCACTGATTCTAGATCTGTCCCTGTCAGGCTATATCCTTAACACCAAGCATTTCTGCAGACTCTGTTGATCTTCTCCTGGATTCATTTAACTCAAAAGTTAAGAATGTTATTGATGATATTGCTCCGATAAAGGTCAGCAAGAAGACTGGCAGACAAAATCATTTAGGAGAAAAATCAACAGCAGTTCAGAGCATGAAAAGACAATGCAGAAAAGCTGAGCGAATGTGGCGGAAGACAAAACTCGAAATTCACTATAATATCTATACAGACAGCCTTCAAGCTTTCAGTGTGGAACTAGCCACAGCTAGACAGACCTTCTTCTCAGATCTTATAAACAGTAACTTAAACACGCACACTCTTTTTGCGACTGTTAAGAGACTTGACGGCTGATGTGTCGTCACTGGGGAACCCCTCTCGCAATTGGTTGGTTTCTCTGTGAAGTGATGACGCTCTCAGGAAGTTGGTTTCAGTTCTTTGGTTTCTGGTGTTAAAGTTTCTTTGGAAGTTTGAGTCTTGATCTCTGTTCACTGTTGGACCATGATATTAAATGACTGGGAACGCCGAGCAAGCAGAGAGCAATGAGCGAGCTTAAGCCAAACTAAATGAGACACACAGTTGGGTGTCTGTCTTTAATGGGCCGATTTGGGATCCACCCACGGGCGACTGACCCAATCGTATTCTTCCTGTGGGGCGGAGCCCCGCCCTGCACAGCTTCTTTCCGTGCATACATTATCCGTTCAGTTATTTTATCACATGAAGAAATTATTGACAGCAGATTTCTATTCGTATTGTAATCATACTTTGATGAGAAAAGACAATTCTCATCCACACCAGATTACTGCTAATGAAATTAGCTTTCATTCGAAATCAAACACCAAGTATTTTTGCATAACCAAAGTACATATATCAATTGTATCCATTACGCGGTTGAGCCATAGATGAAACAATCCTTAATTCTAAATAAACACACCAATCATGTGAAAGTAAACAATAGTGATCGGGAAAGTTAAACATCAAATGATTACAACAATACCATAGTTTCCAATAACACAGCAAGCTTCTAAATGACATGAAAGCAACCTTAATATATATTGTAAATATATTGTATATATTGTTTGAGCATATTGTTTCAATAGCAGAAACTAGTACAATTTGTCCTTTTGAAATACTTGAGCAAAGCAGTGCGTCTCTTTGTCTGTTAGAGAACAGAAACAGCGTGTTTGGCTTGGAATGTGAAGCGTGCAAAAGAGAGTTGTTCGAGGTCATGAGAACACCAGTTTGGAGAGACCTGGATATTTTCTTAGTTTGGACGTCGATTGTAAATCCGTCTCTCTGGTGATACCATCAGTTGAATTACTGCGTTAATGGTCAGGAAATCAGGGAGGGTCTGTGCTGGGTGACAAGGTCTTTGCCCTGTTCGACTTTATTTATGATAAACCCGGTCGAACACTGAAGGTTCTCTTCTTTAAAGACATCCAGATGTTCTTCTTCAATATATCCTGGTTTTTAGAGTAATCTGCTCAGGAATGTGTCGTCTTGAAATTAGGTGTGTGTGTGTGTTCTTGTCCCGACCAGGATCTACAATGTATTTAAAGAATGATAATCCATGTAGACACAAACTTCTCCAACAAGCTCTTCTGCGACTGGAATGATGATTTATGTACTTGTGAAGGATTAGCCCTTATTTTAATGAAAATTTTTGGGGAATCTATTCTTAAGATTCAATATTGATATTTGCATGATTAATCGATATTAATCAAAACATCCAACTTATACCTTGTTAACGATACTTCATTAACGACTTGTCCAGCAAGCATTAAAATCAGCACGTTATCTCTTAGCAATTCAGTTTTATTTTATTTGTGGCCAACGCTAGACAAACAAAATAGTACTTTATCAAATTTTGAGCATAGGTAACGCGATCTTTGGCAAATAGTTAAGACTTATAAATTATACAGCACCAGACAAAGATTTCTTAATAAATTCAAAGTTTATTTGCTACTCTACACACTACTAAGCTTACATAACACAAACAGTATACGTAAACACACAAACACACACATTGCAATGACTTGTTTTGATCTGAAGAGAGTTTAAGGTTCTAATGCTCGTTTTCAAGAATGCTCTAACTTCAGCCTGAGGGAGTCACACGCAAGGAACTTTACTGTCTTTACACTTAAAGATGAATGCAACCAGTCCAGCAGACTTAGGAAAAATTGTTTGATTTTACTTGCGTTAAGTTGAGCTTCCATTCCTTCCTGGTTAAGGGAACCCGCGGGTTGCGTATTGGCTGCTGATGGATCGTCATCACGGGGAACCCCTCTTGCAATTGGTTGGTTTCTCTGTGGAGTGGTGATGCTCTCAGGAAGTTTGTTTCAGTTCTTTGGCTTCAGGTGTTAAAGTTTCTTTAGAAGTTTGACTAAGTCTTGATCGTTGTTCACTTCCCTACCAGATGTTCATGGCAAGAAGCGCTTGACAGCACCATCAGAGCAGGAGCAAGCAGAGAGAGCAAAAGCAAAGAGCTACGGTGTCTGTCTCTTAACGGACTGACTTCAGTCCACCTCTTTTGCTCAGTTTTCCGCACATAAATTATCTGCCCAGTTATTTTATCGCATGAAGAAACTATTGAAAGCAGATTTCTATTCGTGCTGTAGTCATACATGATGAGAAAAGTCAACTTTCATCCACACCAGATTATTCCTGACGAAATAAGCTCTTGTTCAACATCAAACATTAGGTATTTGGCATACACAAAGTACATACCTTAATTTGATATATTTACATGGGTTAATACATCGATTAAACAATCCTAAATTCTAAATAAATCACACCAAGCATGTGAAACTAAACAATAGTGATTTTGAAACATTAGACACAATACCATAGATTCCAAATAACGCAGTGAAATACAACCTGAATATATATTGTAAATATGTTGTACATATTGCTTCAATAGCAGAAACTAGTATAATTTGTTTTTTTTGGCAATCCTTAAGCAAGATTTGAGTCTCTTTGTCTGTTACTGAGAAGACAAAAGATTGTTCAAATGTGAGAAAGAGAGGGGGGGGGGGGGTTGTCCAGGGGTCATGAGGGTCCCGTTGGACACGCATCTGGAGATCTTCTTAGCTTGGACGTGTGTCGTAAACACATCATTGAATTACTGCATTACAGGATCAGAAGTTATCAAGACACTGTTAATGCTGCATGCTTTCCAGATGCCACGGCTTTGTACTATTCTACTTTATTTATGGTGAACCAATCACAAATTTTTTTTTGGTTCTGTTCCTCTCAGATATCTCCTGTTTTTTAGAGGTCTCCTGAGATAAGGAGATTTAGGGCAGGAAATCGGCCAGCCAGTCAGATGCTGGGAGTGGGAGCTTTGATTCCTGCTCAGGAATGTGCTGTCTTGAAATCAATATTGTGTTTCCTGGTCTACTTAGGCACTACACACTCATGTTCCTTAAGTTTAAATCAGCTAATGCAACACTTGAACAGTTGGTTACAACCTAATGTAATTAATACTTAAATGTGTAAAATGTACGTTTTCTGTTTCTAAACATTCTATTTTCATTATTTTGTGAACATTATATGAATTATATTATTATATGAATATTTGCTTTGTATTATTTTTGTAATGGGAGTTATTTTTGAGCGAATAAGTATGTCCGAAACCTCAGTATTCATAGAAGAGTAGTCGAGAAGTTCCCGGATGTCCTACTGCTTCTGCCCAGATTCTGAAGTGTTCATCCGATGGACACTTTTCTATCCCAGAAGCCCCCGCGAGAGGATACGTCATTATCGAACCTGACGGAGATCAGCTACGCGGGTGCTTACAAATGTGAGTATTATCGATCAAAAACACGGTTACATCTGTTAAAATCGCATTTCTTGAGCTACTGTATAGTAAACTGTTGATTTGCTGAAGGTGTAGATGCTAGACAGTGACGTTACAGTGTATTTGTAGAGCTCTAGTAAACACGCACGTCTCCAAAGTGCATTTACATAAACCTTATACATCTTAAAGACCATTAAATGTCTATTTAATAAGAGACAGGAACATATTCTACGAGAATATTCAAAGGCTCACAGTGAGCTGAAAACCTTTCAGTTACTGAAATGAATAACAAATTATTTTAAATCTTAAGGTTTAGTTTATTTTAATTATTGTCATTTCAAACGAAGCTGTTGCAGCGCTTTTCTGATTCTTGATTTCTGTGCATTTGATGCAGAGCTTTTGTGGTGGAGCAGGTGACCGCGGTATTTGTGGGAAAAAAAGAATAACAAAAATATAAAGTCTGACTGCTGCAGTGAGGGACGTGATGGACGGCAGAGACAGGTGAAGCTGGACACGGTGGTCTTCATCAGAATAAAGCTGCAGAACTGGCTCAGCTGTGTTGAGATGCAGTAGATGTGGGATCACTGCCTGTAAATACATGATTGTTAGAACAATGTTGTTTGAATAAAGCTTTTTCATGTGTTGTTGACTTGTTTATTTATTGTCATGGTTACTTTTATTTACATTTTACTCATTTGTTCATGTTTCCTGTTGTCAGTAAATAAAATATAATGATTTCATTATCATATGCATAAATTCATGACTTTACTGAAAATTGAGATGTATTCATACAGCTGTATTGTGGACTTGTTTTGTGACAGGTGACCCAGAGAGCACACGTACGTCTGGCCGACGTCGGCCTCACTACCTGAAACATCTAAAAATCATCGGCCAGGAGTAGGCAGGTATAATTCGGTCAGTGCTCTGTTTCTCAGCTCTGCAATCATCGGCTCCGAGTCGGTTCCCGACTGCAGGCCGATGCCGCGCTAATCTGTTTGCTGGAGCCCAGTATTGGTTTCTTAGCAACCCACAGAGAGAAGAGACCCATCCCGGCGACATCTGGGGCTTTCAGGTAAGATTTAACTTCAGCTAAATTACAAAAAAATACCATTTTGTTAATTCTGTGACACTTAAAAGGTACTAGTAAGGCACTCGGTGTGCTACAGCACAGGTGAAGAGACTGTGCCTCATTTCCATCTAACTTGTTTAGCTAACGGTCACGCTAGCGATTTTTAAAATGAATGTTAACACCTTAATGCGTTTCCAGCAGTTTCTCTTAGGGGAAATATTAAAGCGGATTATTATAGAGAAGTCCTAACTGCTTTTTCGCCGTGTTTCTCTCTCTTTTACAGGCTGCCAGGAAGAACCCGTCTCTATACGGTGAGCTATAGTTGCTGTTGCTTTTTGAACTCCAAATTGAGTTTTAAATTCATTATTGAACAAGACTGTAATTTATTAATGTAATGTTTTAATGTTAGATGTTTGCGTGAATGCTGTGTGTGCGTTGAGCTCTGCGCGAGCGGGGAGCAGAGCTGCCATGGAAACGGGGCGTCAACACAACCAGCAAGCAGTAAACTTCGTCTCTCGCTACGGGTTTCACTGTTTTCAGGTAAATTTAGTCCCTAACATCACACAAATATTACATACAAACGTTCCTGACACGTTTCTTACTTCTTATTGACATGTTTCAATTAAATATTTATTTTATAGAAATGGTTTAGTGTCTTCGAAAAAGTCCGTTAGCATCTTAGCAGTTTTCAGGTAACCTTAGGCTAACGTTAACTCTGTAGATTGAACTCTTGTTTATGAAACTCTGGGCTTTTAATCAAATATTTGTGTATATATGGGTAGTTGACAAATAAAAATTGGACTGTGTCCTATGGTGTGACATAGCAAAAATGTAGAAAAGAAAAACTACAAATAACTTGAGAAAAATGTATCTTCATTCTTAGTTACAAATAGCATGAGAGAGGATTATGTTAGAGTTTATTTTTATTTTTTATTTTTTTTACATTTTTGCTGTCACACCATAGGACACATTGATACGTCAACTACCCATATGAGAGATTTTGATAGCTCTGTAAAGGTTTTGCTGATGATTTGTCAATATGTTATTGGAAAAGGCTTCTTTACTGAATCAATGATGTCACTTACATTGAGAGTGTAATCACTGAAAACAAGTTTTGATATTTCATGGTAAACATATATTAATAAAAATTGTTCTGTGATTTCAGGAGGACAGAAAGACACTACAGAACAGAAGGAAAGCTCAAAGATTTCAACATTTCTGAAGGGAGCTACGGACTTAGAAATACAGGTGAACTAAAAGTTGTTATTATAATTGTTATATATTATTCTTTCTTTTATTTGCATTTTATCTCTGTTCTAGCTGGTTTCCTTCTAATAAACCTGGATCTGCAAACTAAATATTGTTGTCTCTGTGACAGATTGCTTGTTTTGTTGATTCTTCAGTGGTGATGGCCTGCTGCAGAGTTGGAGTGAACCGACTGTCAGACAGTGGCGTACCGTGGGGTTTCAGTCAGGGCCTTCAGTAAGCAACTGTAAACTACATGCACACATCTTACACATCTGTTACAGCTAACACAGCCATATGCATAATGCACATATTATGCCGCACACAGGCTCTCAACAACAATGACGGCTGATCAACAATTTCAACAGTAGGCTAGATTAGTGTGGGTTAAATGCAGAGTAAATTTCCCTACATCATGGTCAGTAAAAGTAATCCGCCAATACACAGTTCACTATGCACATTTACATCACTCTAAAATGATGATGCAACCAAAGCAGCAAAACTGTACAAATGCTGGACATCCACAGACTACACCACAGTATTATCAACGCACCACGTACACCTCCATAACAATGTGCATGATACAATACTCCTCAAATAATAAAGCATTCACCTGTCACTTGTAAATAAAGTCCCTGGGTCTATCATACCATGTCCCTTTACTCAGATTAAAAAATAAACACGCCAACAAAATAACTTGTGCTTGGTGCTAGCTGTTAGCCACTCAGAGTTGAAATCTTTGAAATGGCGCATAAAAACTTTGCTGGCCTTTGCAAATTCAGTTTGGGTGTTGGTCTTCCTTTCTCAGTTATTCTCTTGATAGAGCTGATTTTTCAGCATCATTACTCTAGTCTTCAGTGTCACATTATCCTTCAGAAATATCATTCTAATATACTGATTTGCTTCTGAAGAAATATTTCTGATTATTATCAGTGTTGAAAACAGCTGTGCTGCTTCATTTTTTCAGGATTCTATGATGAATAAAGTTTTAAAACAGTACAGTGTTTATTTGAAACAAATGTTTGCTCTAACGTTTGATAATTGATAAGACTGATAATAATCAGAAATGTTTCTTTAGCAGCAAATCAGCATATCAGTTTGATTTCTGAAGGATCGTGTGACACTGAAGACTGGAATAATACAAATTAGCTTAGATCACAGAAATAAATTACATTTCACCATATATTCACATAGAAATCTGTTGTTAAATTATAGTAATATTTGACAATATTACTATTTTTACTTCATTTTGATCAAATAAATGCAGCCTTTGTGAGCAGAGGAGAATTCTTTCAAAGACATATAAAAATCTTACTGACCTCAAACATTTAAGAGTAGTGTAGATTACAAATATGATGTTCCACCCACTTAAACGATACTGTGTGGCATGTGTTGTCCATTCTAAAGAGACCGCCTGTTCCTCAAATAATGAGGACAAAATAATACATTTACTAAGGGATCACATGAAACACTTCAACAATAAATTGATTTTTGAGAGCATTAGTGGCAGTGTGCTGATTTGTGTTTACTGATAGAGGAAGTGTTTCATGTGATTGAGCACCTGCCTAATGTTTTTGGATGAGCACATATTACACCTTCTTGTGATTAAATTAGATTTATAGCAAAATAAGCACAAATAGGGGCAGCAGCAGCTGTGGTGCTTGGTCTGTAGTGAGGTCACAAAATTGTAATACCAAGGATTTATCAAAATCCACTAAAGGAAGTAGAGCTTTTTGGTATTTTACATTGAAATAGCCTTCCTGATAATATTTGGGGCTCGGACACTCTCTTTTAGTTTAAATTAGATTAAAATACATATTTTAGCCAAGTATTCACACAACACATCTAATAACCTTGCACTCCAGTTATACGTGATGAAATAAATAATCTTTTGTCTGAAATAATATGAACAGCAGCTATGCTAAACTTTCTTCTTTTGATTTCTTGTTTCTATCTCAGGATGCCCATCCCAAGATTATTAGAGATGAAGCCAGCTCCAGACTGAATCCAAACTCACTTGTACAGACTTCAGATGATACCAACGCTCACAAAGACTTCAGATGACGGCAACTGTACATGGGCACACACAACATTGGACACACAAAACAAATACTATCCTTATATTGTCTATAAGGGTAAGTTTGACTATTTTCAGCCCACTTTGTATTATTCATACCTGCAAACTTGTCGCTTTTCGGCGACAATCGCCGCTTTTATTGTCAATTGGGTCATTCACGTGAATCGTGTAGAACCGGAGAGTTTTTTAGGGGGGGGGTCTTGCGTTAATTGACATCTGGGCCGATCGGAATCTCTACTGAGCTCGCGCCTGTCAAGAGAGGGAGGTGGAGGTGGGGGTGGGCTTGCGTGCCATGTAGGCCATTATTGGACAATTCTTATAAATGACATTTTTTCTGGACCAATCGGAATCTCAGTGCTTGCTTCAGGATCTTGAAACACACTGCCATCTGTGTTCGCGCCTGTCAAGAGACACCTGACCTAATGTGGAAACTCTGATGGAAATTGAATTCAAGGTAAATCAGTCTTTTTGGAGCTAAACAACAGATATTTGTTTGCTTAAGTCAAATAACGTCAGCTAAGTTAGCGGGGGGTTTTTCATACAGTTAGCCTATGCTTCGAGCAAAATGCTTAATAGCAAGCAATACAAGCGGATCCAATGCTGGAATTTCCGTTAGCAAGATAGCAAATTTTCTAGCCATCTAACATTGTTAGCTAGTTTTAATGTTAATTCCTGCATTGTCTGACCGTCTTGCTAACTAAAGTTAACCATTTAGCTTGCTACGTAAGTATATAGTATTTCAGATAGCCAACTTAGGTTGCAACCTTATCATTAGCCCCTAACTTAAGCCAGGTGCTCTGCCCTGAGTTCTGGCTACTACTCCAATTCTGAGCTACCCTGATTAACGACACGTTATGGAGGTTGTCGTGTGCGCAGCAGTCATTCAAGTCAGCTGGATGTAGCCCTACTTTTAAAGCGTTTTTGATGTGTTGATGTAGGTAGATGTGACTGTTTAGACAACAGCTGATGCGAGAGTAATACAGTGTAACAAAGCAATTTGACGTCTTGTTGCATTGGATGCGCCGCATTACTTGTAAACAATGTCTATTTAGTATCTGGCGAACGTGCAAGGCTAATGCGTTCACAGTGTAGGCGTCGCCCATTCTGCCCCCCCCCCCAACACTGTCACCTTTTTTTCTATGATGAGTTTGCAGGTCTGATTATTGCAACGTCTCTAATATCTGTAAATAAACCATATTTACTCTTTCTCTGAGTTATGTGTATCTATATGTACTATTTTATTTGCAAGCAGCACTCCACAGGATGACGCAAAATGAAATGACGAGTTTTGACAAAATGACAAACTCTTTTTGCAGCATCTAAATTAAAAAATGCTATTTTGCATCATTTTTGCTGGCAAATACACTGGGTATCTCAGAGAAAGAATGAACATTGTTCTTTTACATATATTACCAACATTGTAACAAAATGGACTGAAAATTGTTGAACTTACCCTTTAATAATGTTGAAGAATAGTGTTTAACTGAACACAAAAATAGAGACTTTAGTAAGATTTTATCAGAAAATATTTTAGAATTTTTATCATGCAATTTAAAACATTTTAACTGCTTAATAATTGTTTTTATTGTGTGTTTATGTAACTGTTGTATTATTGTAACTCATGAAGATAGCCTTCGATGCTGACAGCACTGAACACATGGCTTGTTTTATGAACTGCTGTCATATGGACATTATTTTGTTGCCAGAAGATGGTCTTCCCAGTGAGTCTCAGTCACCTCTGGCTGATTAAAGGATGTTTTTAAATTGTAACCTTGAAATATGCATATTCTGTAAACCTACTTTGAAATGATAAGTATTGTGAAAAGTGCTATACTAATACAATATTTAACCATGGTTTTACTATAGTAAAACTGGAGTTTTTTTTTAAACCATGGTTTTGATGCCATATTCTACTATAGTAATATTGCAGTAAAACTGTGGTAACTATGACTATAGTAACCATAGTTTTTGAAATCATGGTAAATGTTGTAACTATGGTTTTACTGCAAATGCTGTAGTAACGGTTATTTTGTACTTACTATGGTTTTACTGCAACAGTCATAGCTAAACCATGGTTACTGCAGTAAAACTATGGTTGATTTTGAGTTTACTATGGTTTTACTGCAAATGCTGTGGTAAAATAATGGTTCAGTTTCAAAAGACTACAAATAATCGTGAATTATCCGCTTTTGATCAAAGCATCTGATAAATGTAAATGTATTTGTATATGTAATGTGTTAAATGAAAATATTAATAAAGTTGCAACTGTTCTTGAGAGTGGTGTGTATTGTTTTATTATAAACCAGCGGCAGCAAAACGCGGGTGAACCGCGCCCACGCAGAGCGGTCGGTATTTGCAGCTGCATCGTCCCAACATCGGCCGGAAGGCATTTCCGATCAGGGGCCGATGTCGCGGCGATGTATTCCCGATTAGCAAACGCTCCCTGAGCGACATCGTGCCGACGGAATTTTGTACATCGGGTCGGCGTCGGCCCGACGTATGTGTGCTATTAGGGGAGTATCATGAGCATTAGGAGTATCATAGTCATTGTCTCTTTTTCTTCCATTTCTTAATTTTCTCTCAATGTGTAAAATGTAAAATGGAATGTAAAAACAAGACAGAAGTATTTTTTCCAGTGCATTTAAAGCATAACAAATGTTAAAATGGAATGTTTTAATGTCATTATTGTTGTTGTTTTTTGTTCTCCCCCCCCCCCCCCCCCCGATACAGTCATCAGGGGCCCGTTTCAGAAAGAAGGTTAAGTGAAAACTCTGAGTATGTTAATCCTGAAATGAGGGAAACTGGGTTTTCGGTTTCAGAATGGGAGGTATGTTAAACCTGAGAAAGCAGAGTAAGTCAAGCCCGTTTCTGAAAGAGAGGCAACTTATACTCAGAGTCAGTTACCACGGCAACTTACTCTGTGCACCTAACCTGGTCAGTTTTCTTTGGTAAACCCAGAGTTTCTTTCGGTCTCCTCCCTCTTTTTAAAGTGTAAGCGATGTTTTAATACCTCATTCGTTCATTCACGCCGCAAAATTGCTTTTCTTACTGAGTATTTTTGTCTTATTTCAAGTACAAACATTTAAAATTTAAGTTAAGATGCATTTTCTATACATGAAAATATTTTTTTTAGATATTTAGTCTTGTTAAAATATAAAATTGTTCTATAGAGTGTAAGAAAAATAATCTTAATGCAAACGGAAACAAGAATAGGCTAATTTTAATTTCTTACCCCATTGCCAGATAATTTGGAAAATAAAATAATATTTTAATTTTCTTTTCCTTCATGGAAACAAGACTAAATACCTTATAGCCTATTATTTATGTTATTATGTTTTTTACACCGTATTCATGTGCATATTTATTTGAGCAGTACCATCTTAAATGGTAGTTTTCTTTTAAACATCAGAGATGCAGAGCACATTATAAGATATGCAGATTTTAAGTAATGTGTGCATCGCTCTCACGCTCTTTCTGGGAATTGTTTCCTGGGCACAAATCCGTCAAAGAGGAGTATCACAGGACTGTAGGTCAATGGTGTAGCAATGGGTTTAAATGATGTTCACTTGATAACATCTTTCTGTGACCTGTGGAAGTAACCTGAAATAATCAGAATTTCCTTCAGGATTTCCAGTGTGGTTGGATGCATTGATGACAAGCATGTTACTGTATGAAATGGAAGGATGCCAGATGGAGGGGTAGTACGAGCCATAACCACCACTACAGCTGGTAAATAAGCAAATTATTAAAATTGTTTGGTCATCTTTATTTCCTAATACAAAAGCAAAAGTTATTATTTTTACTTTTGGATTTTAGAAATCTTCCAATACTTGACCATCTCCTCTTCATCTGTCAGTGGTGCTGGTCCAGGTTCTCCCTCTGCCTTCTTGTCAGTAGTTAATTTTATTACTCTAATTAAGAAATGTAACAGGTTGGATTAGAGAATATTTAATTATGTGAAAAGAGTGCTAGACGATGTGGAAAAAGCTGCAGCGCATTGAAATAGACACTGAATGATATTTAATGTCAAATGTCTGTAAAGTCATTTAGCCCACACCCATGAACCTTTCATGTTTAAAGCTTTACCTTGATTCAATTGTGTTTTTATACTTCATTTTTAGCTGCTGCCACGTTCTTGTTTCTTTTTCTGTCTTTTTTTTTGTGGCCATGAGATACCATTAAAATGAATATTAGTTCAATAATTTACAGTTTTCACCTCAGATATTATAACAGTTATTAAGTTATAGACAGTTATTAAGAATTAATGTTTCGCATTGACGGAGGTATGCACGCTGACGTCTTTTTGGCGGGAGCTGTTGCCATGGTGAATCGTAATTTTGGCGCTCCATTGATAATGGCTTTTTATAGTTGCGGTGCACGAGCTTAACTCAGAGTCAGTCAACTCAGAGTTGATTGAACTAACTCATTTCAGCGGTTCTGTAACCGAAAACGTTCCTCATCTCAGGGTAAGTCAACTCAGACTTCAAGTTTTGACTCAGAGTTGGTTGAACCTCCTTATTGAAACAGGCCCCAGGATGGGAACATTATCCAGCACAAAGCCAACAGCACTCTATCTATCTATCAATCAGAGTTTAATGTTTTATATAGTTGTCTAGGGCTATGCAACATTTAATCAGGATGTAAACACAATTCATTTCTCTCAAAAGCCTGTTGAGGAAGAAGTTCAGCATGTCTCAGCATGTTCAGCCTATGAACGTCCCCCTTAAACACACCTGGGGATATTTTTTCACAGTTTCTGTAACATCTGAGTTTCTCATCTTCTACCTTCCAAAACTATGTCACTACACTCAAAAAAATGCTGGTTATTTTTAGTCCGACCACTGTTTAAACAGGACAGAAGACACATTGGACTAACCTTGTACCGAGTGTAGAATTTAAGGACTATTCGTAGCAAGAAAGCAACCATACATTTGTGTTGTTTTATGTTCCTTCTTTTGTATTCATTCATTTGTAGTCATTCAAGTATTCTGTATCCTTCATGGTGATAATTTTAACCAGGGCTAGTCAACTCCGGTCCTGGAGGGCCAGTGATCTGCATAATTTACTTCCAAAACAGCAAAAAGTGTGTCCAGTGTTTAATTAAATCTCCCAGTAGGTTATTTGAGTCCACACTCAAGACTGTCAATTTAACACTGAAGCAGTTAAAGTTAATTAGATAATTAGGTGATTAATTAAGTGACGATTGACCATTATTGAAGACACCTGATGTTAACAAGCAGAATCACCAAAGGAGAAAATCTAATTTTTTGTCCCCATTATAGTGGTCAGTGTTTACATTAGTTGGGCTCTTGACCTTTAAATTTTTAACATTAGGATTTGTTTGGTTGCTGTAACTGAGTTGTAACAGCCAGGCAATCTAAAAGTAGGAGTCATCGCGTGGTGATGATTATGTTTTAACAATCATTATTTGGCCTGAATCACTGAACTTTGAGTCTAATGTCGGCGTTATGTTACCTTTATTGATTACAACAGCCTTGTGATTCCACAGCAAAAGGTCCTGGATTATCTATACATTTTGGAAGGATTTCTTCCAAGCTGTTCGGATCAACAACGACAACAAAAAATTCTGAAACCGTATAGTCACACAGACATCAAGAACCAGTGTACGAATCTCAACAACGGTGATAAACAGGATATTCAGAGAAACAAATCAACTCTGAACATCACAAAACAAGCAACTAAAAACGTCACATAAAAAAACAATAATAAAAGAAAATAGTAAGAATAAAAGAAATTCCAAAAACAATTGACCGTTCGCAAAGAGCTTGACTGACAGGTGACCTGACCAATCAGAACACAGATATGTGTTGCCGCAGCTATCCGCCATCTTGCCTGACAGCTACGGCCAGGTGACAGGTGAATAATAAATCCTATGAATGACTAATGATTACAAAAATTATATATATATATATACAGCCAGGTCCATAAATATTGGGACATTGACACAATTCTAACATTTTTGGCTCTATACACCACCACAATGGATTTCAAATGAAACGAACAAGATGTGCTTTAACTGCAGACTGTCAGCTTTAATGTGAGGGTATTTACATCCAAATCAGGTGAACGGTGTAGGAATTACAACAGTTTCCATATGTGCCTCCCACTTGTTAAGGGACCAAAAGTAATGGGACAGAATAATAATCATAAATCAAACTTTCACTTTTTAATACTTGGTTGCAAATCCTTTGCAGTCAATTACAGCCTGAAGTCTGGAAGGCATAGACATCACCAGACGCTGGGTCTCATCCCTGGTGATGCTCTGCCAGGCCTCTACTGCAACCGTCTTCAGTTCCTGCTTGTTCTTGGGGCATTTTCCCTTCAGTTTTGTCTTCAGCAAGTGAAATGCATGCTCAATCGGATTCAGGTCAGGTGATTGACTTGGCCATTGCATAACAGTCCACTTCTTTCCCTTCAAAAACTCTTTGGTTGCTTTTGCAGTATGCTTTGGGTCATTGTCCATCTGCACTGTGAAGCGCCGTCCAGTGAGTTCTGAAGCATTTGGCTGAATATGAGCAGATAATATTGCCCAAAACACTTCAGAATTAGGATCATGAGCAGTTCCTTTCCTTCTCCATACTCTTCTCTTCCCATCACTCTGGTACAAGTTGATCTTGGTCTCATCTGTCCATAGGATGTTGTTCCAGAACTGTGAAGGCTTTTTTAGATGTCGTTTGGCAAACTCTAATCTGGCCTTCCTGTTTTTGAGGCTCACCAATGGTTTACATCTTGTGGTGAACCCTCTGTATTCACTCTGGTGAAGTCTTCTCTTGATTGTTGACTTTGACACACATACACCTACCTCCTGGAGAGTGTTCTTGATCTGGCCAACTGTTGTGAAGGGTGTTTTCTTCACCAGGGAAAGAATTCTTCGGTCATCCACCACAGTTGTTTTCCGTGGTCTTCCGGGTCTTTTGGTGTTGCTGAGCTCACCGATGCGTTGCTTCTTTTTAAGAATGTTCCAAACAGTTGTTTTGGCCACGCCTAATGTTTTTGCTATATCTCTGATGGGTTTGTTTTGTTTTTTCAGCGTAATGATGGCTTGCTTCACTGATAGTGACAGCTTTTGGATCTCATCTTGACAGTTGACAGCAACAGATTCCAAATGCAAATAGCACACTTGAAATGAACTCTGGACCTTTTATCTGCTCATTGTAATTGGGATAATGAGGGAATAATACACACCTGGCCATGGAACAGCTGAGAAGCCAATTGTCCCATTACTTTTGGTCCCTTAACAAGTGGGAGGCACATATGCAAACTGTTGTAATTCCTACACCGTTCACCTGATTTGGATGTAAATACCCTCAAATTAAAGCTGACAGTCTGCAGTTAAAGCACATCTTGTTCGTTTCATTTGAAATCCATTGTGGTGGTGTATAGAGCCAAAAATGTTAGAATTGTGTCGATGTCCCAATATTTATGGACCTGACTGTATATATATATCAGTTTTGTAATCATTATTCATTCATAGGATTTATTATTTGATTATTTTTGTTATTTGATTATTATATTAAGTATTTTTATTGTTTATTCATTCATTTATCATGTTTCTATATTTTGTTCAATCTCATGCTTGTGGGGTTTCATTAACTGTTTTGTCTGTATGAATAGAGATAGATAAGGGGGAATGTTTATGGAAGCCCAAGGTTTATGGGATGTTGCTGTGAAGCAGTTTTGGTATAACAGTACGTGTTGAATTTGTGCTGTTCAGACTTCGTCTGACCATTGAAACATACGCAACTATGGAAAAAGCAAGAGCTGATAAAATGTAAAAATGTAAAAACTGTAACTTGAATGCAATGTAAGTCGCTTTGGATAAAAGCGTCTGCTAAATGCATAAATGTAATGTAAAATGTAATGTAAATGTAACTAAGATTGTTCAATAAACTTTTTTTACCATCATCACTTCGTCTCCTGCTTCTGCTCCTCTCTGGCTTTTCTCGGTCAACTTCTTGACTGACAGAAGACTGTTAAACACTCATTTTGGGTAGCAACAGCTCTGTGGACTAGTTGTTGTGTTACTGGACAAACTGATGTTTTCTGACGGAATCTGGCATCCAGGGCAGTGTTGCCAAACCCCTTCCTCAGAAAATCTCTACAACCACCCTCAAAAGTCTACATTTTTCACAAAAAGTCATGGAACACAGCTGAACTAGGTAGACACTAATGAAAACATAGCATGATTGGAAATGGAGTCCATGACCAGAACAGGCAGGAACACAGGAATGCCCTCTAATGCCTCACAATGGCGCAAGCAACCGGGCGTGACATAGCCCCCCCTCTAAGGGCGGATTCCAGACACCCTAGACTATCAAGACTTAAAACTCAAATGGATACCTGGACAATTTTTCAATCTGGTTTCCAAACGCATCACAGCACAAAGACTGCACTCATTAAGATAATAAATGATATTCGCTTCAATTCTGATTCTGGCAAAATATCAGTGCTGGTACTATTAGATCTTAGTGCTGCGTTTGACACTGTCGATCATAACATTCTTCTAGATAGACTGGAAAACTGGGTCAGGCTTTCAGGGATGGCACTCAAATGGTTCAGGTCATACTTAGAAGGGAGAGGTTGTTATCGGATCATAGGAGAGCATAAGTCCAAGTGGACGGCCATGACATGCGGAGTCCCGCACCGCTCTTTTTTTAGCTTGTATATGCTCCCACTAAGTCAGATAATGAGGAAGAACCAAATTGCCTATCACAGCTATGCTGATGATACCCAGATTTACCTAGCCTTCTCCAAATGACTATAGACTATAGTGTTAAACGCAGGACCAGACTCAGAGCTAGACATACACACAGAAAGGTTAACAGAAAACACAGGACAATACACAGGCAGCATAAAACACTGGTAAACAGAAATGGCACAGACATGACAGATCAAAACACAGAAGGGTGAACAGCATACGCAGGACAATGCTCAGCAGAGAGGAAGAGGAAGTCCATGGTTTAAGTAGAGTGTGTGAGTGTGTGATAGTTCTCAGGTGTGAGCGTGATTAGTGCAATCAGCGGTATACAGGTCCTTCTCAAAAAATTTGCATATTGTGATAAAGTTCATTATTTTCTGTAATGTACTGATAAACATTAGACTTTCATATATATTAGATTCATTACAACACAACTGAAGTAGTTCAAGCCTTTTATTGTTTTAATATTGATGATTTTGGCATACAGCTCATGAAAACCCAAAATTCAAATTCAAATCTAAACAAATTAGCATATTTCATCCGACCAATAAAAGAAAAGTGTTTTTAATACAAAAAAAGTCAACCTTCAAATAATTATGTTCAGTTAGGCACTCAATACTTGGTCGGGAATCCTTTTGCAGAAATGACTGCTTCAATGCGGCGTGGCATGGAGGCAATCAGCCTGTGGCACTGCTGAGGTGTTATGGAGGCCCAGGATGCTTCGATAGCGGCCTTAAGCTCATCCAGAGTGTTGGGTCTTGCGTCTCTCAACTTTCTCTTCACAATATCCCACAGATTCTCTATGGGGTTCAGGTCAGGAGAGTTGGCAGGCCAATTGAGCACAGTAATACCATGGTCAGTAAACCATTTACCAGTGGTTTTGGCACTGTGAGCAGGTGCCAGGTCGTGCTGAAAAATGAAATCTTCATCTCCATAAAGCTTTTCAGCAGATGGAAGCATGAAGTGCTCCAAAATCTCCTGATAGCTAGCTGCATTGACCCTGCCCTTGATAAAACACAGTGGACCAACACCAGCATCACTGTCTGTGGGTAATTGACACTGGACTTCAGGCATTTTGGCATTTCCCTCTCCCCAGTCTTCCTCCAGACTCTGGCACCTTGATTTCCGAATGACATGCAAAATTTGCTTTCATCCGAAAAAAGTACTTTGGACCACTGAGCAACAGTCCAGTGCTGCTTCTCTGTAGCCCAGGTCAGGCGCTTCTGCCGCTGTTTCTGGTTCAAAAGTGGCTTGACCTGGGGAATGCGGCACCTGTAGCCCATTTCCTGCACACGCCTGTACACGGTGGCTCTGGATGTTTCTACTCCAGACTCAGTCCACTGCTTCCGCAGGTCCCCCAAGGTCTGGAATCGGTCCTTCTCCACAATCTTCCTCAGGGTCCGGTCACCTCTTCTCGTTGTGCTGCGTTTTCTGCCACACTTTTTCCTTCCCACAGACTTCCCACTGAGGTGCCTTGATACAGCACTCTGGGAACAGCCTATTCGAACAGCTTGGGTTGGCTAAGAGAGTGGATGCTACTAGAATCGTCCTGTCAAATTTTTTTTACATTTTTTTTTGCATTTAGCTGCAAATAGTTTGTGGTACATATAGAAGTGGGAGCCTCCGTATGATAATGCGAGTTCGGCAACTATCGCGAGATAGTAGGGGTGTGGCTGAAGAAAGTGAGAATGGTCCTCGGGCGGAGTGAAGGGGAAAGTTATCCGCCGAGGCAGCTAGCGGAGGTATGCTTGTGCTTGGAAAATTTCGACGATCGGAGGAAAGGGAGGGGAAGAGAGGGGGAATGGTGGGCGCTGGGGCTTGCGCTGTTAGCGGCTGCATGCTCACGCTTAGGTAAGTTCGGTGAGCAGAGGAAAGGGAGGGGAAAAGAGGGGGAATGGCAGGCGCCAGGGCTTGCACCGTGGTTAGCGGAGGCATGCTCGCGCTTGGGTAAGCTTGGGGAGCAGAGGAAAGAGAGGGGGAATGGCGGGCGCCGGGGCTTGCGCCGTGGTTAGCGGAGGCATGTTTGGTGAGCAGAGGAAAGGGAGGGGAAGAGAGGGGGAATGGCGGGCGCCGGGGCTTGCACCGATTGCGGAGGCATGCTCACGCTATACGTGTGTGGTGGTGGTGGGGCTGCTGGCCATGGGTAGGGGAGGGGATTGGGAGTGGGGTGGGGTGGGGCCGGGGCTTTGGGTGGCTCCTCGCCGCTAGCGAAGGTGTGCTCGCGCTTGGGTAAGCTCGGGGAGCGGAGGAAAGGGAGGGGAAGAGAGGGGGAATGGCGGGCGCCGGGGCTTGCGCCATGGTTAGCGGAGGCATGCTCGGTGAGCGGAGGAAAGGGAGGGGAATAGAGGGGGAATGGCGGGCGCCGGGGCTTGCACCGATTGCGGAGACATGCTCGCGCTATACGTGTGTGGTGGGGCTGCTGGCCATGGGTAGGGGCCGGGGCATTGGGTGGCTCCTCGCCGCTAGCGGAGGTGTGCTCGCTCTGGCGCGGCGGCTTGTTGAGGCGAAGGCCAGCTTTTCGCCAGGATGAGTTACTAGCTCGGTGGCTCGAGGAGGAGGGTGGGGGCTGGTGGGGTGCATCCGGGGTGCGGCCTAAGCTTGCTGAAGGCCTTCTGGTGCGGCCTAGTGGCCGGAGGCCCGTCCCCGATGGAGTGGTGAATTGTTCGGGTCGTGAATAAGGACCCTGGCTTGTTTTAGCTACTGCTTTGGATGGAGGTGAAGAGTTTGAAGGCTCCCCGGAATGGAGAGAAGCGTAGAGGGCGAGGAGATCCGGCTTGGGGGTAAGTGATTAATGACAAAATTTTCATTTTGGGGTGGAGTATCCCTTTAAGCGCATTATTGCAGTGGTCTCGTTATTGCAGCTTGAGTTCTGCACTCTCACGAATGCTTGTATCGTAATTAACAGTGCAAACACAATGTAAATAAGGGATTTGAAAGATGTAGAAAGCGTCACTGATTATAAAGAGAGTTTTGGTGAGAGACCAGAACACGTCACTGACGTAAACTTGCACTGTGATTGAACACTCCCTTTATAATCGCTGGAGCTGTCTTGATCGCATTTTGTATATACTTGTAGCTGATCGTTTAGTCACTGGCTTCATTTACGGATGAATATAATACAATATATATAATACAAGCATTGAGCAAACATAATGTGCAGTGTAAACATAAGATATACATATGCAAAGTCCATTGTTATTTCACATTTGTAACAAAGATTGGTGTAGTAATTAGTAATATAAATATTATTTATAGTGAGAAACTATTCGTAGTGTAATGTCTGCCTGGTTTTTCGAGCTCTCCTGTACGATCCTGAGCTGTGCAGTTTCTGAACCAGACTATAATGTAGCTGGTGAGGACGCTCTTGATTGCACAATTGTAGAAGCATCTAAGAATCTGGCTTGCCATTCCAAATTTCCTTCTTCTAAAGAAGTGCAAATGCTGATGTCAATATTGAATTTATGCTGAATGTTCTGTTGAATAGAAGGGGAACAGGTTTTTGGTATTTTGGTTGTCAAGTTAAAATTATTATTTTTTAAATTTAGGAAAAAAAAAAAAGGGATGTTGACCCAGGTAGAGGCAGAAATTTCCAACGTTATTTTTTAAATGAATTTTAATATATGTTTTTATTATATTTATATATATTCAGATGGTCAGAATTTTTTTTGCACTGTAGCAAAGCGGAATAGCGTATTGCTTTTTTCCATAGAAAAAAGAAAAATGCCCCCAGATGAGGATGAGAGCTCCAACGGTATTTTTTAAAATTAATTTTAATATGTTTGTTTTATATTTATAAATACATGTTCATATTTAAGTTGGTCATAAATTATTTGCACTGTAGCAAAGAGGAATGGAATATTGCTTTTTTTCCATAGAAAAAAGAAAAATGCCCTCAATGAGGCTGAGAGCTTCACAGGTATGTGTATGGTTGGGCTGCTGGTTTGATCCACATGCTGGGTTGTTTTATTAACTCAACTGTGGTTTAAAAATTACTATGTTGCTGGCTTAAAGGGTTACTCCACCCCAAAATGAAAATTTTGTCATTAATCACTTACCCCCATGTCGTTCAAAACCTGTAAAAGCTTTGTTCGTCTTCGGAACACAATTTAAGATATTTTGGATGAAAACCGGGAGGCTTGTGACTGTTCCATTGACATCCAGAAAAGAATTAAACACACCGATACAGAGAACCAATCAGCTGTGACGTGATAATAATGTCATATTGAGTTAGATCTTTCAAACTGCTCCATCTAGAGTCAACTGTGGTTGCCAGAATTTTACCATAAAAAATACAGTAGCAACATCCTAGGTTTTATGGTTTTAACTTAAATTTACAGTTAATTACCGTAATTTCATTGACTGATAACAAGGTTAATATACCAACCTATTGAGGTAGGGATGCAACGATACCATTTTTTCAGATCCGATCCGATCCAGTATCGGCCAATTCCGATCCGATACCAGTTTTTTTGTTGTTTTTTCAATGTAGAATTTTGATACTTCTGTGTTGACCTGATCGTCACTCTTTTGTGTGTTAAACACAATCTACTAAATATAGACAACTTAATTTTATTGAAAAATAACAAAAGAAAAAATATATTATCATAATCTATGACGAAAATGCCATTATAAACTAGGTTAGTTGATATTTTAGCAGGAAAAGTTATTCAAGAAAAATCATGAGTGCACAATTTTATAAAATCTAAATGTAGTGAAATAACATTATTTAGTGGGGAACAAATAAAAGTGAATAAGTGTAGGACTAAATCTGGTAAAATATTACACATTGCTCTTTGTATTGTTGTAAAATACAAACATTTTCAGTAATGAAAATGAGTAAATGTATTTATATAAATATACACTATAAAATAAAAAAACATTTATTTTAGTAGTAGCCCTTTATTGTCACTAGTCACAAGTACCAGCGAAATTAGCCATCAACCTGTCCATACATACACAACATACATACAATATGACAAGACAGGAAGACAGGGTAATTGAGGAAGAAATATAGCAAACATGAGGAAGGGGGGGGGGAGAAAAAAATAACCCCCAAACTATGCTCCTATGGGAGTACAGTGTGAGAACAGGAAAAACACCCCAGCAACAAAAGCACATAATCAAAACAACATAGACACACGGCTTTGCAACAGGGGAGATAATCCAGCTCCGACAAGCAGCCATCCGGTCTTGCAGCCATTCTCAGCGCTGGTCACAGACCCGCTTGTCAAACTGGCGGTACAAAGCGGCGAATCTGTATATGTGTGCGAATGTGTGTGTGTATGTATGTAGAATTCGTGAATTTGTAGGCCTGGAGATCCGCCCCGCTGGCATTCAAATCAAGTTTGTCTCAGTCCGCAGAAAGTGATAGCGACACAGCAAGTTGCCATGGCGACAGCCTTGATCAGGACCCAGACAGGGTCAACAATCAGCAGGTGTCTGTGGAAGGGGGAAGGAACGCAAGAGCGTCTCACTGCAGTGCTCTTCCCTAGGTTGTTTTTCCAACAGCGACCTTGACCGAGGCAGTGCTGGTTGAGGGGAGCCGAAAAGAAGATAAGATTGCGATTGTTTGGTCTTGGGGCGAGTAGCCGCATTCCAATTTTCACGGCTACTCTCTTTGTCCATTCTGGTCTCCAAGTCCATCAATTTTCCTTTGCAAAAGCCGTCAATCCATGATGGTATCCATATTGCGGTTAATAGTCTCAGTCTCAGTGCTGACCGCTCTGCCCACTGCTTCAATCATGACGGGCAGCCTTGTGAGGATTTTTGACAGCTGTTCCCGTTTCCTGAATTTTTCGATAACCCAGGGCAAAGCCTGATCCAATCAGCAGAAGACCTGTTATCGGTTCCGAAAAGGTAGATATCTTCAATGTCCTCCACGGAAAGAGCTGCCAGACACACAACCCGCCACCTTTCCCATGCGTCCATCGTGTAGCCAGCTGCGACTTCTCGTCGAGAAGATGGTGTCGTCGGTGTCAATTGCGTTTGGAGACCAGTTGATCAAATCCATGATTTTTCAGTTTGGAGAGCAGTGCAGAGAGAGTCTCTCAAGTGGAGACAATAAACGAGATGAGACGGGAGAACAAAGCAGGGAAGGTAAGGGGAGGAGAGGGAGAGAAAAATGCGTCTACCTTCGCTGAGAGCCAAGTAAGAAGAGATTTTAAATGTATAGCGTAATCAAGGCAACAACATGTGATAGATAGGAGTCCTGTGCTACACATTAGATTATTAATAGCCTTTCTTTTTAGGACAGAACAAGAAACAGCATAATAATCTTTCTTTGCGCAAAAGTATTATAATACGAAAAGCTCCAATACAGAGTGACACAAATCGCTTATACGCATCCCGTATGCAGAATGATGCGCTTGAAGCAACACGGAGTTGCAGCGCGCAGTCCACATAGAGAAGTTCAACAAATAAACAAATTAACAAATGAGGAGTTTGGTTCCAAAACGCGATAAACGCCATTTAAAAAAAAAAAGAGTTCTCGCTAAAATCAGTATTGTATCTAGTCGGTATTGAAAAGTCAATTTTTGAATTTACACAAAATGCGATATCTGCCGTGTTATTCTGTCATGTTTTCTCCCTTTTTTTCCAAACCGCGACAAACGCCAGTCTCCCTTCTCTGCAGAATGCGATATATTCACTCAGCCAATCACAGCGCACCATTCCACACACTGTAAACAGTAACGGCGGCGCTTTGAAAAAACCTGCATCCTAGTTTTCCTCATCCAACCTACTTTGTGATCAACAAACAAACAAACAAAAAATGAATAATTTTGACGGCATTGATGAACCTGTCGTGGTTTCAGTGGTGGGGAAGAAACGTAAACCATCGAAATCTAATCATTTACGTGAGGAGATTAAGAAAATGAGGCACTCGGGAGGAGGAAAAATGCCGGCTGTTGCTTGTTCTCACACAACAGCATCAAACGTCTGTCACGCTGACACATTGACTTCAGGGGATCTTTTGAGAAACTTTCAATTGTTTTACTCGAAGTCAACGAAAACAGAGCAGGACCAAGCTATTTTGCAGCTGATCGCCGTCAAAAAAGTTCAGCGGCGACGTCCCAAGGTTGACAACAGCGATATGCAGAAGAATAGGGAGGTCACAAACGAATACCATTTGCTGACTGAAGATCACCCGACAAAGATTCCTGTCTGCAAGGCCACCTTTTGCAGCGTATTGGGTGAGTTTATTTTTTATTTATTAATTATACTTTTCATACGGCTGCCTGCTCTTTAGACGTGTGCATCATTAAACGACACTATGTTGATGTGATTATATTTTGCCTAGGCTAACGACAGCTTAATTAATAAACAACCACATCATTGGCTTTTCAATGTAGGCTATATCATGCAGTGAATGAGGCGCCACTACACTGGTGTGCTTTGATTTCAGCTTATTGATAGTTTTCGCTATAGTGATGCTGCGAAACGGGGCGTTCCCTCCGCATGCGCCCGTCACTGAAAATTATCAATAGAAGCTTAGCCTACTATATCACATCCTGCACTTAGTTATCATCATAGTAGCATTATTGTGAAGATGTAGGCATACGCCTATGCTGCCATCAGCCCTGCAAGATGAGACATAAGCTTTTCTGTTGAATCGTTAATGTTTTATGTTTGTTGCTAGTTTGTTTGCTTGTTAAAATATGAAGTATTTAAATTAAGCAATGAATGAAGCAGAGAATGAATGAATGAATAAATAGGTAGATGAATAAAAAATAAATAAATACATAAATTTTTTATCATTGCAGGTATCAGCAAAGATCGTGTGTCTCGAGTGGCAAAGTATTATGCACTCAATGCTACAGCCAGAACAGAACATAGGGGTGGTGCTCGTAAGGTGGCTGAAAATGAGGCCAAGAAGCAGGTCGTGATGGATCACATCCAAACATTTTTCTGTGGTCTAATGTGATAATGTTGTTCATGTTCTTGTTCATAATGAAATTTTATTTTATTGTTGTAATTAATTTATAGCATTAACAAGATAACCCGTTGAATTCATTTTTGGAGAGATGATTGAATGTATTTTTAGTCAAGTGCCTATATATAAGAGTAGCATTGACCAAGTTCAGAGGCTGTCATATGTGTATCAACTTACTTTGTTGTGTATTTTCAACAGTTTCAATATGAAAAATAACTTTTATCTTGATTCAATGGATTTATTGCATTTTGGAAAAAAAACGTGTTATGGATTTATTGCATTTTGGGAAAACATAATCCTTTTTTATAATAAATCTTTGAAAATCAAAATCTGGATTTTAATTTTTAATGTTATTATAACCTAAAGATGCTATGTGAAAGTTTGAAACAGAAAATAGTGGTTTTCATCTTGCCACTTTCTTGGTAAAGAAAACACATTTTTACTCAAATTAATCCAAATGGATTTATAGTGTTTTGGAACCAAACTCTTCAAATAAAAGATACATTGATGCGTAATTTATTAAATCTGTACAATAGTTATTGAGACTTTTCATTGAACAATTTTAAATTTCAGTTATTGTGCTCTCTTGAAAAGAGTATCACCATTTTGACTGTCGTAACCAAACGCGTCACGCAGTTTGATTGCTGAATGGAGGATGACTGACAGCCGCAGTGGAGGGAAGAGTTTACGTGAACTTGAATTTAACAACTTAAATATTCATCTGTACCTCACATTAAACTATGGAACGGCTTCAGAACACTTGGACTTTGACTTTATGGTGCTTTATAATGTTTTTGTGCTTTCATGGGGCTTAACAATAACACAGTATACGCACAATATCGGATTTGGATCAGTCTCATCTGACCGATACCCGATCCGCAGAAAATAGCAGTATCGGAGCCGATACCGATACTAAGTATTGGATCGAGGCATCTCTATATTGAAGTACTGAAATCTGTTTTATAACTTTGTAACAGACTGATAACCACCAAAAGCAGGTGGTGATGAGAGTCACATGATGAACCAAAGCCTATCACAAGCAGCTTTTACATATAAACATATATAGAAGGTGCACAGTGTCTTTCACATAAACACTAAACACCATCATGGTAACACACATGAAATAATGCAATAAACATTAATTTAATAACATTAGATGTAACACAACCCTAATGTACAAAACTGATCAGAAAAAAGAAACCATTATTTCAACAAGAAAACATCATATTTTAAATGTAACGCAGGGAATTCTGGGATTTCTGGGATTCTTCTATGTCAATTTATGGTTATTCACTGTAAATTATACATTCTTTTTCCCTTCCAAAAAGGTACACTACCTTAAATTTAATGTAATGTCCAATACAGTTTTTCACCGTATATAGTAGGAACTTACCATTAACCATTTAACCTGTTAATGTTCACCAGAACGACGTCACACTGAACGCTCTTTGTTTGCATGTGTCATTGTTTTCTTATAGAATAAATGAAACGGGACAAAGTTAATCTTGACAAACTATATATCCTTCTGAAGGTCTAAGCCTCAAGCATCGACGACAGATTGCTGTTTTCCGATGGAAAGCTTATAAGGAATGTATTTGCTACATTTGTGTAAGCAGTACATATCCAAACACGCAGAGTAAAAAAGCAGTATGTACCTTTATCATTGTAATAACGAGCCACAAACGCGTCCACTGCTGAAATCCCAGTTTAGTTAGAGAGGTAAGGGTCCACAGAACAACATCCCAGCGAGCACTTTTAGTCCAGCGAAACAATAACGTTGTAATAAGGATGAATATTCCTTTGTTTACGTTTCATTTCTTCAGAGAGTTATTGTTCGCGTCCGTTATGGAATAAATTACGCTCAAAAACAGCGTCTTGGTGGTAAAAAAACAACACTGTGTTGTAACATACAGTTTTACAAACAGAATGAGACCGTCCACGGAAAAAAATTTACCGACTTTATTAATGACGGCTATCATTGTGATTCAATGATCAGCTATTATTGATTATATGGCCCATCTGCTTGGTCTTGAATGACCAAGATGGCGGCGCATGAACAACGCGAGGCTCAGCGTCTCTCCAGTTTTTGCAAATTACTTATTATTTTATTAGTTATTTTCAGTTCAGTTATTCGACATAGCTTCGCATTAACCTCGTACAACCGTCCCACACTACTGGATATCAAACTCCGCTACACAAACACCGATGTGGATACAACACTAGATCTTCATCTACTACCTCCCGAATTACTCCGGTCCCCAGGCTCGAGTGAACCATTCAATCCGACAGGAAGTGCCCGTCGTAACGTACGATCTCTGGCAAACAAGATCGACGAGCTACGACTTCGGATCACTCAGCGAATGTTTATAGACTGCAACATTATGGTTTTCACAGAAACTTGGCTCAATAACACCATTCCAAATAGCGCGATTGATCTAGAGGGGCGCAACATCTACAGGGCTGATAGAACGGCTGTGGACTCCGGTAAAAGCAAAGGTGGAGGTGTTTGCCTCTATGTAAACAGATCCTGGTGCTCCGATGCTATTATTATTAAATCCCACTGTTCTGCTGATATTGAATACATCTTTATCAAGTGCAGACCCTTTTATCTGCCCCGCGAATTTACAACTGCCATAATCGCTGCAGTGTATGTACCCCCGGATGCTAATGCTAAACTAGCCATGAAAGAACTATCTTCTGTTGTTAATAAGCTGCAAACAACACACCCGGATGGAGTTTTTATTATTGCTGGTGATTTCAATCATGCCAGTCTGAGAACTACTCTCCCCAAATTTCATCAAAACTTTGCTTGTCCTACAAGAGGAGACAATACTCTTGATCATGTTTATACAAACATCCCTGATGCTTACAAAGCAACTCCCCTCCCCCACATTGGACAATCTGATCACCTCTCCCTGTTCCTGCTACCCAAATACACCCCCATCATCAAACGTGTGAAACCCACTGTGAGGACTGTTAAAGTTTGGCTAGAAGAAGCAGACTCCTCACTACAGCAGGAGTTCCTGGACACAGACTGGAATTTGTTTGCTTCCCGGGCCACACTGGACTCCCACACAGACGTTAACATCTACACCAGCTCTGTTCTGCATCATATCAACAGATGTGTTGACAAGGTAACCACCCATAAAGTAATTAATCTGTACCCCAATCAGAAACCCTGGATGAACAAGGAAGTCCGGCTTCTGCTGAAGGCACGTGACGCCGCCTTCAAATCTGGCGACCGTGAAGCCTACAGCTTATCCAGGTCCAATCTGAAGAGGGGAATTCAATCAGCTAAATACAGTTATAAACTGCACATTGAGGACAAATTTAAAAACAATGATCCTCGGCGAATGTGGACAGGCATCCATGCCCTCACAGACTATGAACCAGCAAACAGTACACCCCCAAACAGCAATGCCACCCTCCCTGACGAACTGAACAACTTTTATGCTCGCTTTGATCGTGGAAACACAGAACCACCCATCAAAGCTGAGCTCACAACTGACGACCTGCCGCTCACACTTTCCACCAGTGACGTGTGCGCTACCTTGCGTAAGGTGAACTCACACAAAGCTGCCGGCCCTGATGGCATCCCTGGCCGAGTGCTTAGGGCCTGTGCAGAACAGCTGGCTGAGGTCTTCACCAACATTTTCAACCTCTCTTTGGCCCAAGCCATTGTTCCCAACTGCTTCAAAACAGCCACCATTATACCTGTACCAAAACATACTGGTGCAGCGGCCCTCAATGACTTCCGACCAGTTGCTCTTACTCCCATCATTGCAAAATGTTTTGAGAGGCTGGTTCTTTCCCACCTGAAAACATGCTTGCCCCCAACACTGGACCCATACCAGTTCGCCTACAAATACAACAGGTCGACTGAGGATGCCATTGCCTCAGCTCTCCACTCCGCCCTGACGCACCTAGACAGAACCAACACATATGTCAGGATGCTATTCATTGATTTCAGTTCCGCCTTCAATACAGTGATCCCATCCACACTGATCTCCAAGCTCACCGATCTTGGCATCAGCCCCTCCCTCTGTAACTGGACCCTGGACTTTCTCACCAACAGACCACAGTCTGTTAGGATCAATAACCACACCTCCTCCGTCCTCACCCTAAACACTGGAGTACCACAGGGCTGTGTGCTGAGCCCAATCCTCTTCTCCCTTTTCACCCACGACTGCATACCTGTATATGGCTCTAACTCTATAATCAAGTTTGCAGATGACACCACGGTGGTAGGCCTGATCAGCGATGAGACAGCCTACAGGGATGAGGTCCAGCATCTAGCAATGTGGTGTGCCAACAACAACCTTGCACTCAACACCCAGAAGACCAAAGAGCTGATTGTAGACCACCGGCGGACTAAGAAGGACCACACACACACTCCCATCTACATTGATGGGGCCGAAGTGGAGCGTGTGGCGAGCTTCAAGTTTCTTGGTGTCCATCTCTCTGAGGATCTCTCCTGGACCCTCAATACCTCCACCCTGATCAAAAAGGCACGACAGCGCCTTTACTTCCTTAGGAAATTAAGGGAAGCTCACCTGTCCCCCACATCCTGCTGAACTTTTACCGTTGCACTGTTGAAAGCATACTCACAAACTGCATCACAGTGTGGTACGGCAACTGCACTGTTTCGGACCAGAAAGCCCTCCAGCGGGTGGTAAAAACTGCCCAATACACCACTGGTGTCGTGCTACCCTCCATCAAAGACATTTACCACAAACGCTGCCTAAGGAGAGCAAAAAGTATCATCAAAGACTCCTCTCACCCCAGTCACAAACTGTTCACTCCTCTCCCATCTGGGAGACGTTATAGGAGTCTTCGCTGTCGCACCAACAGACTCAGGAACAGTTTCTTTCCCTCAGCTGTCAGCCTACTGAACTCCAATCTCAGGCGCTGAACACTACACCCAAGATGGACCACCTAATGGTTTAAAAAAAAAAAAAACTGCACTGTTCAACAACCTGTCTGCACTCCTCACTCACAATGTTTTTTATTTCCTGCTATTTGCACATTCCTGATATTTGCACATTTCTACCTCCGGATGCCGTGGAGGTCATTGGCCATACATATGCTACTTACATACCTCTCTTTATAATGCACCTTCTGTTTATATTTCCTTGCAACCTAAATCGTATGTACAGTCATTTGCACTGAGCTAGTCTCTCCCCATCTACCTCATAACTTGCACTATATGTCATAAAACAATGTATATACACTTTTTTTATATCTATTTATAAACCTGTTATTTGCACTTCTGGTTAGATGCTAACTGCATTTCATTGGCTCTGTACTTGTACTCTGCACAGTGACAATAAAGTTGAATCTAATCTAATCTAATTATCATCTGTATGGAAGCACATCAGCGTGTGTTTACTGACTCTATGACCATGTCTGGCAATATCACTTCATGTCTGGCAATCAGAATACTTCAGTATACATACTATATACAAAGCATTTGTTTTTTATTTTTATTTTCCCTTTTTTATTACTCAAATAATTATTTTTGTATTTTTTAGTGCTCAAATAAATCTGTCTATTATTTTATAATTGAAAAACTATGCAGGAATATGTATAATGACTAATATAGTTTGTATAATTCTGCAATCCATTTGGTGGTTATTTTTCCTCAAACAGGGGGGTGGGGGACTATAAATAGTTTCAGAAAAAATATTGCAGGAATCTCATTTTTCATGGTACACTCAAAAAAATATTTAACCCCAAAAGTTAAAACTTATGTAATTCAATTAGATTTCAATTTTCCATCCAATTTAATCACATAAATCCAATGCAAAAGTTAACATTTATTTAAGCTTCACCCCTTCATGTTCAGTTAACATGAATGAATTAAATAAATTTTATGATAACTGATGAGCTGTCATTTATGCTTGTATAATACATAAACTTTACTAATTTCCAATAATTTATTGTTACTTGCTTTATATAACCACCTTAAATTTTCTTAATCCTATTAAATAAATGGTCAAAACATGTTACATTTTCAAACATTTATTGTGTTGTAATTGCCCCATGAGTCAAAAGTAACATTCAATCTTACCAAAAAGAAAAAAAAACAGCATGAAATCAAGACATACTGTAATGCAGTACTTAACAAAATAAAGGCAACTGTTTTCTGCAGTTTCATGAATCCTTCTAAACTGAACCTTCCAGTGGTTATGACTCATGTTTGACTTTTTACTTTGTGCGCCTACAAGTAACAGGGATCAACAAGAAACCATACTTCAACATCAACCATGAATTTATCATTGTCATGGTAACACTGTCATATAATTGTACAATATTACAATACTGTAGTAAACAATGTGCCTTCTCCTGATCTATAACACAAAACACAAATGTAAATGGTCCCTTCTCTTCCTAAATATTTGTTAAAACAATTAAATTACCAGGACCCTTAGAGAAAAATACAATAAAATAAAAATAAAGGTGAAAGATTAAAAGCAATTATTTTACTTCACATGTATCAAGTTTTCAACACTTTTTTAATACATAACAGTTTTTCACATTTCAGCATTTAGGCCAGCAAAACATGTCCTACTCACTGCAGAGGGGGTATGTTGTATACCTAAAGAACTCCTCAGCCTTTGTCAGACCTTTGTTTGGGTGGTGGAATAAGTAGCAATACACTTTTGTTGAACTCTCTGTCAGCTCTCTGAAGCTGAATTTCAGCAGAACATGAAAAAGAGAAACTACTATAACAAAGAACTGGAGAAGTAACCCAAAACAGTCTTAATGCTACTGGAAAATGAGTGATCAGATAAGTTGACTTCCTGGACTCAATCTGTATCAAAAGTTTCAGAGTTACAGGAAGCAGGAAAGTGCAGTCTCTTGCATGCTGGAGTTAGTGTCATCAGTTTGTAAAAATATATCTTTCAGGGCATTCTTGTTTAAAAGTTTTCAATGTCCCTCCAGTTGTTGGAAACATGTAGGCAAACAGTGAATGTCATATTCACTGAAACATTTTAATTTTAAGCGCTTGAACCTTTGGGGAAAGCTTTCTGCCATCTAAATTCATCAGTACCTTCTGGAAGAATTCAAATGTGAACTTGAGACTTTGAGGGTTTAAGTTGAGAGCGTAGATCAGTCCGAAGAGCATTACTAATCCAAAGGAAATACTCTTTAAGTGTTGTAGCAGCTTTACACCCTCTATCACAACTCCAACATCAACCGGCTCATCCTCAGCACAAGCACCTTCTTTGCGAATCACAAAAAGCCCCAGAGTGGTCTCTGATATTCCTATTTCTGCTTCTTCAGGGTTGCAGTCCTAAGGCCAAAATAAGAAAATACATATTAAATAATTGAATAATAAATAAACAAATAAAATAATGCATTTTCAGTTTCACTGAAATATTGGCAACATACAGGCTGGAATTTTATATTAGGTCCTTTAAAAAGGACATACGTATACAAACCTGGAATTCTTTGATGACTGTTGTCATGTCCTCATTGAGGTACACACACAGACTCTGTATGACACAGTCTCATTTAATGTGTATGTCGCCACACTGAAAATTTGACACAAAATTAAACAATAGCACAATAATAAAAACTGATTATAGTTTGATATTTGTTATTACGTCTAAAGAAATGAAATGCAATTTACCACACCTTGTCTGCAACTGCCATAATGCGTGATATCTTCTGTCCAGAAGCACCTCCTTTGCTGTTGAAGACCTTCTGTAGAGCAGCAGTGTATTTGTCCAGCTGCGCCAAGAACTTTGACAGAAGTGGCACAGCTGTTATCCGCATGAATTCTGCGTTTATCTGAGAGAAAAAAAGTGAAATGAAGATAATGAAATAAAGGCGTATTGTGGAGGAATTCATTGAAATTTACAAAATATTTCTTGTGTACATATAAATAACACTTACTTCATTTACTGAGAACAGCGCAGGCCACCTGCTTTGTAAATCAGAAACCATTGGCAAGTCTTCAACCAACTCTTGCCGCCTATAGGAGAAGGTCAAGTGCATTTTTTCCTTAATGACTGCCTCATTATTTTTCTTTTTCACTTCAGTTAAGAGAGCTATTCTTTCCTTCTCCATGCTTTCTGCTGTTTCTCCTTTTGGAAGGCAAGGAAGGAAATTCACCTCAGCTTTTTTTGGCTTTTTGATGTTTGATGCTGCTTTGCCCTGACCTTTGCGCTTGTTCCGAAGAGAGTTCACAGCGATTTCGGGGTGTCCAATCTTGCTGAGTTTAGTGCGAAAATTAGCAATCTTAATCTTTAGGTAGTGTTTCCATCCTTCATGGCCAGTGCGAGTTCCTTTTTCCCTCAAGCAAGAGTGGGCATTTATCAAGGCTTCAGCTGCCTGATCAAGCTGACTATCAGTGGGGTATGCTGCATACCTAAATATCTCCTCAGCCATGCCTTCAAGAATGTCAGATCTTAGTTTGGGTGGTGGAATAAGTAGCATTCCACTTTTGTTGAACTCTGTGTCAGCTCTCTGAAGCTGAATTTCAGCAGAACATGAAAAACGAGGAACTCCAAAAACCTGAGGCCAAGAACTCGTCCTAGACTCCGGAGACGTAAATAAGACAGTCTCAGCGCTGCTGGAAAACGATTCATCAGACAAGTTGACTTCCTGGACCGAGTCAATGGCACAAGGGCTAACATCTCTTGTGTCAAAAGTGTCAGAGCTACAAGTTGAGCTGGGTGAAGCCACAAGAATGCTGGAGCAGGAAGGTGCATCAGGTGCAGTCTCTTGCATGCAGGGGTTACAGTCATCAGTTGATAGAAAAATCACTTTCAGGGTATCCCTGTCTTCAATTTGACTGGTTGACATGAGATTCATGTATTCATTTCCAAAGTCCTTATCTTTGTACTGGAGCCTGAACTTTTGGTTCACTCCAAAAACTGTCATTATTTCAAGGAAAAGGTCATCCATAGACTTTGGGATTCCTGTCTTAAGTGTAAGCGTTCTTGCATCGTCTTCCCCACCAAAAACAATCCTCAGAATGACCGGACCCGACATTTTTCTTTTCTTTTCTAAAAGAGAGAATGAAGCAGAAAATGACATAAATCAGTAATACAATTTTTGATCTTGTTTTGAAGATGACTGATCACAGTGGGCACGGTATATATGACTTAGGAGGTTATTCCATGATTTAAAGGTGCAAGGACAATTACTGTATACACAGGGATGCCTGAACCTTGCCACAAAATGTCCATGTTTGAGCTTAGAATGTTTCAATAACTCATACCTAGTGGATACTTCTGTGCCACACACTTTACATTGCCACATCCCCAAGACTCACATATCTAAAAATCAAAAATGAGTGTGAGAATTTTTACAAAGTAATTAAACATGTAAAGTTTAGTTATATATTTATAAAACAACAACAACATTTACTTGAGTGATTGCCCCAAACTGGAGACAATGTGGAATGATGTCACAATGCTGAGGTCTCTGAAAAAGTAAAGATGACATATAATTTGAGTTTTGTTATGAAATTACAACTATGCAATAAAAGAATGCATGTTCAACTTAATGTACACAATTTGTTTTAAATTGAAATCCTATAAACTTTTCCATGTACCTTTCATATACTCACATAAATAAATGTCACAAAACAGAGAAAAGATCAACACTTTACAAAAAAAATGAAATGAGTAAAGTTTAGTTATTTATATATATATATATAAACTATACATACCTTAAGTGAGTGATTGACCTTACTCAGATTCAGTGTGGAATGATGTCACAACGATGTCTCCTGGAATATTAAAAATGACATATGATTTGATTTTTGTAATGACATTACAACTCAAAAGAATACATGTTCCACTTCCATGAACACGATTTGTTTTAACAGTAAGTTACATCCTACAAGCTTTTATATGTAACTTTAATATACTGTCGAGCGTGTTTGTACAACACTTCAGCATTAAAATAAAAGTAATACAGGCCTAATCTGCCTAAAAAGATGCACATAGTTGACCATATATATCTTATAATGATCCGGTTGCATATATTTGATAACAGATTTGTTTTTACATGAAATCCTAACGTTTAGCGTTGACGTTACATGTTTGCAAAGTGAATATAAATCGGCATGACACTGTTTAAAAAAACATACATGCGCAATCTGCTTATATGCAAAAATTATGCACATAAATTACTCAAACGATAATACATTTTAAAATGATCAAGATAACGTTAAGTTACCAGGATGGCCAAAAATATCTAAAGTTAGTTAATTCGCCAAAAAAGTGCAGTTAGGGCAGTAAACCAGGATCGATCACATCATAAACTAGTTTATGTTTAAGTCTACATCAATAATAAATGAAGAAAATATCTTACCTTGTATAATCTCCTCGTCTGTTCTTCATTAATCTTCCTTGCTACCGTTGAGTCAACGTCAATTTGCCGCCTTCAGTGTTTTTTTTTGTTTTTTGTTTTTTTAAATCTGCGCATGCGCAACATCTGCATCCGCGATTTACTGCAACAAATTAGGTATAGTTTATGTAATTTGATCAGGTTGGTTTCGGATTCATTATGTTCATGTTGAGAAAGCGTAATTCGGTATCATAATAGTTATTTTATACTTTTTAAAATATATTTTATTTAAATTGTTTGCTTAATTTCAATTACTGGCAAGAATCATTTTTTTGAGTGTATCTTCTTCACATTTGAAATATGAACTCATGAGACACGTGGCTTTCAATCAATTACTTTTCTGGATTGCTCCAGGACTTATTTCATGTATTTGTATATGAAATAAAAAAACATTCAGTGTGGAAAAATATTTTTCAAGGCACGTCAGTACCTATAACGTTTTATCTTTTTGAGCATTATCAACTCTGGATGATAGATAGTAAAGCCCAGAGTCTCTTCTTTCCAAAGATACCTAATTTGTTTGTGTAAGCACACTTTGTCACAAACTGTTACCATTTTAATTCAGGTAGGTTATTTTCACCTGCGAGGCCCCAAATGGGGGTGAAGGTTAACAGGTTAACAGATTTTTACTATTATATATGTTTATATCAGGGGTTCTCAAAGTCTACATTCAAAGGTCCAAATCTAAATTTTCATCAGTGTCAAAGGTCCGGAACAATTGGTTATTACAAAACGTGTTTTTAATAAACATACATAACATATAACAAATAAACACTCTTTAAAAAAAAAAAAGGTTCCCTTTGCATTCAAAATACTTTAATAACAAGTGCAAAAGTGGCAAAACAATTAATTTAAGTGTCAGCAGTAGAAGTCGACCTATAATGTTTTATTCTCTGGCCAATGCCGATATTTAGAAATCAGGGCAGCCTATGGCCGATACATGATGCTGATTTTTTTGGGCCGATTTTCTCTTTTTTTCCTTTTATATCAAAAGAGAGTTTGCGTACATGATTATTGCAGGGCACAAGATAGTAATAGTAGTAGTAGCAGCCTAATTCATATTAATAATACATGGCTCAAAACTTAAGCACCTTCTCAAAACAGTTCTGAAGCATGCTTTTTTGTTTATGTTTGCTGACAGACACCAGTGTTTCCCGCAGACTAGCAAATGCAAGTTGATTCTCTGCCAGCAGGAGGCGCTGTTGGAGCGTGATATATAGCTGTTTCCCCGGTAACGACTGTAATCAAATAAGCGCTACTTTATCAGCCATTACAGGAAAGACCAAATGAAAATTGACATCAAAGCTTTTCTGAAGAAAACGGACGGTTCTTTTAAAAGATACATTCATATAAAAACACCCGCGCAGCATTTTATTTTTGAAACGCGCAGTGCTCAGTTTATTCAACGAAGTATAAGCCTTTTGGAAAATCTATTTGTAGCGGTCAGTTTTGATATTGTGACAAGCCGCCACAAATAAATGTATACACTGGGCACTGCTATAAGACAAATTGCCATAATATAAGTGATAGCAAAACAAAACAAAATAATTAAAATATTAGCGGTGAAATGTCGCCGATTACGTCAAATGTCATACGCTCACCGGATGTCATGATGACAACAAATGTCATGAAGGAAAAGATTCAATATCTCGCCTGCAATTTCGGACCTTCTCCAAAAAGACATAAAAAATAAGAATAAATAAACAAATGATTTACAAGTTTAACGTGCGTTTATCAAAGTATATAATTAGTGTTCTTGAAATATGAAATAGAAGCGGGTCCGGATTGAATTCCCTCCAGGTCCGGATCGGAGTCCGGACTTTGAGAAGCACTGGTTTATATCATGTATAGCCTAATGTTTCTCATATACATGTAATTTGATCTTTTTAATAAAAAATAAAATAAAAAAATACACACAAAAAAAATCCAATAAGTAAGGCTTTCAAGGCTATTTTATTCACTTAAACATTGGATGAAGTTATTATTTATTGTATTTTTTGATTAGTCCGCAATGTTAGCGATACTAACGTTACCTGCTTGACGGATAGTAATGTCTACAATGGACACGACCGCTGTTGCGGCACGACCACAACAACTACTAAAACTTAGAACTCACAAAACAACCACAACTTACTTTCAGTATTTCAAACTTTATTTAACTTTACACACAACTTTCAGTACCATTGTTATGCATAATTTCAAAACAAACACAAAAACATCTTGTTTTCTTATTCAGATCATACTGATGTCATAAATCATTGATATAATAAGTATAACATTATTGCTTCACCTGATATTGATCAGACTATATACAGCTCCACTGTAAGCCCAATTTCCCATCATTCTTATATTAAATTCAAGCTAAATTAATTTTGATACTAACCCCTTCATTGAGTTAACAGGTCCAATAAAACAACATAAAACATAATGAAATAACATTTTGGGGGGACTATACTCGTATTGAGCCCACAACTGTATTGAAAACTGCAAAGTGTTGTCCTCCTCCATCATGGATTGATCTTGCGATAGTCTCTCAAATTCAGGGTGACGTTGCTGGGAAGTCCGAGCTTCATCAATTTCTCTTGTAACTGAAAATATATGAGCTTCATGACATTCATGCACTGACAAGATATGTAGTCACACTGTATCAAACTTATTTATTATTCAAATTTAAAAGTATTTATTGTCTCCTAGGTTTTTTAAATGAAATGTTTATATAAAAAATTATATGTAGTATCAATAAACTAAAAGTAATATTTGTATATTTGTTTATGTAAATATTCATTACTGTAGATGAATGTTTGATATTGACTTTTGAGATGATTACCTGTATAATCACAAACTCTTCAATCTGAGACTCGGACAAATTTTCGAGACTTGTAAATTCTACTCGCATTCCCATCACTGATCAATGTAAAAGAAAAAAAAGGATGAAACAGTTTACACTTGATGTATGATGTATTTGATAAGTAACACCCACAATTGTAATAGATTTTATGTTGACTTGCTACATGGAAATTTTCTGTTGGCGCAATTAAATAATGTGAACCTAAAACTCTGAGTTTTGAAAAATCTTTACAGTGCTTTATGTATTGAAACCAGCAGAAACAAACAATCACACATCTAAGTAAACATACCATACTCATCTGACAAAGGTGGGTTGATATGATGGTTATCAGGTTCACCAAAAAGCAAACAGAAATATCATATGTTACACTTATGATACAGACTTTTGTTTCTATTTATTTTACAGAATCCACATTCATATCCACATCGTCATTGTTGTTTTCTTGTTTTGGGGTGTAATAGCCTAATGCTTATTCTGTTTCATTTTGAAGGTATATTTGCTCACCACTGTAACAGAAGAAAGGCAAACTGTCAAAGCATCTCTCATCTGTCCACTGACCAAAGTGTTGTAAAGACACAGCTGTGCAGTGTTGAGCTCCCTGCTGTCCTGGGACATGTGCACCATTATCTGGTTGTGCAGCAACACTTTGTGTTAATGGCAGCCAATATGTGAAGGAAGAGCTGCTCTGATCTGACCACAGTCTGTTTCGGTGCAGACCAATCCATACATTATTAGATTGTCCAATGCTCAGTATCTGTTGACGCTCTGTCTCATTCCTCACACTGGCCAGATCAGTGTATTTCTCTCTGCAGTAGCTCTGAGCTTCAGCCCAGGTCCTTCCCTCATATACGAAGATATACTTCTGAGAGGAGTTTTCTCTACCTAAGATAAAACATAACTTTAATAAGTAAATTCATTTGTTACTTCATCTGGCCATCCATCTTTTAAATGCACTCATATCTACATGGTTTTTGATCCGAGCCAAATAAGCCAAGACATGTTCCACAAGGACAGTGATGTTTGTTGAGACTTAAAGTGATCAAAGTAAACGCAGTATGTACATAATATTTTTTTTCCATTGGAATGTCTTACCATCATAGCAGAAAAAATTTAAATAATTGCCACATGAATAATCAAACCAGTCTCCATTATAATCCATGTAAACACACAGTTCATTTCCAGCATTGTTTGGTTCATGTTGCCAGTTTCTGAAATCTCTCTCTCCTTCCTGATAGAAATCATTGTCTTCCAGTGACCATCTCCAGCTGTTCACATCATCATACAGTCCAATCCAGGCTAAACCATTGAAACTCCCATTAACTGTGTTAATCAGTCTGTTCATTTCCTCCATGTTATCAATGGTGGCCAGTTCAGTGTAATTCTGTCTGCAGTATCTCTGAGCTTCAGTCCAGCTCTTAGATTCATTCACAAAGTGATACCGACGGGACGATGCTGATGCTATCAGGGTGGAGAAAAAATGTAATGATCCAAAAGAAACATGTTTATCAGTCTGTTTATTTTGTGGTGTTCTAATATTCCAATATTCTACTCACCGCTGTAGCAAATGAAAGGTAATGCAGTGTTGCATTCTTCATCAGTCCAGCTCCCAGAGTCACTAAATGACACTGCAGTGCAGTATTCACTGTTTCCAGCATTATCTGGCTGTCCTGTCCTCCAGTTACTGAATGAAGAGTTGCTCTGATCTGACCAAGATCTGGTTCTGTACAGTCCAATCCAAAGACCCGAATAATATGGGATGAAAGACTGAACCCTGTAGTTTTCAATCTCATTCCTGATACTGGCGAGGTCTGTGTGATGTTCTCTACAGTAACTCTGAGCTTCAGTCCAGGTTATAGACTGGCGAACAAACACATAACTTGTACTCGCATTCGCTCGTCCTGTGGGAAGCAATTTAAATATGTGATTTATCATGGAACCATAAATAAGTTGTTCAAATTACTTCTTTAAGAGTTCAACAGCAGTTCTCACCATCATAGCAAACAAAAAAATAATGATTGTTGCAAGAGGTTTCACTCCATACTCCATAATTAAATGGCATGTATAGACACAGACTCTGTCCACCATAGTTCAATGGCTGCTGAACAAACCAGCTTTTAAAACCTCCCTCTAATGCTGCATTTTCCAGTGACCATCTCCAGCTGTTCAGATCATCATAAAGTCCAATCCAAGCTGATCCATAGAAAGAGCCACGTACTGTGTTAATGAGTCTGTTCATTTCCTCCATGTTATCAATGGTGGCCAGATCAGTGTAATTCTGTCTGCAGTATCTCTGAGCTTCAGTCCAGCTCTTAGATTCATTCACAAAGTGATACCGACGGGTGCATGAAGATTGTGTGCAGGTTCCTGTGAATTGTTTCACAGCACAAAAAACACAGAAGAAAAAAAGTTGCCATTAGTTGGTAACTGTATCAATAAACCATGATATTGTGAACAAACTGTCAATGTACAAATTAGCTTTTAATTCATTTCTTGTCACAATTACATAGCAAATACAATAGATTTTAAAACAGTTTATATAAAACATGAATAAGATGTACTTAGATCATTTAGAAAGAGCTAATTCACATTTGAAATATCAAGAACATACAAGTTTGTGGTGAAGTTATACCTGACAGCCTGCTCACTTTTATCACTGACTCTGAGTCTTGTGGAAGTCATTTGTGACAGAAGGATTCACACTGAATTTGGTGCAAAATAGATGCACGACATTGGAGGAGTTTGAAGAAGAAGAGTGAAATCTATACTGCTGTGCATTTGCCCCTAATTAACAGCTGTTTGTTCCCTATTTAGTGTACTTGATGATGTTTTGTTGTAAAAAAACAAACCAAATAATAATAATAAAGTTGTTCTATTTGAGGTCACCATTATGGTGATTAGTCACTTTGGTCATATTTATTTGTTTGTTTATTTATAATCATTAACATGTTAAGGTCTACCAACATTTTACAAAAAGTTTTCTTCAATAAATTTCAATATAATTTGAATCCACATATTTATAGGCCTTTAGCCTAAATTAAACATGCTGAACACAGGTGCTAAACGTCTTTCTTATTCCTCACAAATAATGACATCCAAACAAGCGAGAACTTACTGCTGTAACAGAAGAAAGGCTTGTTGAATACACAGATCTCATCTGTCCATCGGCCTGAATATCTGAATGAAACTGCAGTGCAGTGCTGATACCCATCTTCATAAATTTGATTGTCACCATTATCTGGTTGAGCTTGCATCTCAGGAATTTGAGGCCTCCAGTTTTGATAACTGGTGTTCTTACTGTTTGACCAAACTCTGTTTCTGTTCAGGCCGATCCAGATTTCATTTCCACCTGCTGTCTCAAAGATCCTCTGGTTCTCAGTCTGATTTCTCACATTGGCGAGATCTGTGTAATGATCTCTGCAGTATCTACGAGCCTCTGACCAGGTTTTCCCAACATTGAATCTGATAAAACTCTGTGTGGCGCTTTCTCTACCTGATATGAAATATGACCACATCAGCTCTCATTGAAAAAAATATTTAATTTTATTTAAAAAAAGTTAAATGTCCTTACCATCATAGCAAACAAATGGCAGTGCGTAGTCACACCACATATCAAACCATTTCCCATTATAATCCATGTAAACACACAATTCGTTACCCTCTCTATTGTCTGGTTGATGATGCCAGTTTCTGAAATCTCTCTCTCCTTCCTGATAGAAATCATTGTCTTCCAGTGACCATCTCCAGCTGTTCACATCACCATACAGTCCAATCCAGGCTAAACCACTGAAACTCCCATTAACTGTGTTAATCAGTCTGTTCATTTCCTCCATGTTATCAATGGTGGCCAGTTCAGTGTAATTCTGTCTGCAGTATCTCTGAGCTTCAGTCCAGCTCTTAGATTCATTCACAAAGTGATACCGACGGGACGATGCTGATGCTGGCAATAGAGGAAACAAATAATTAATTTATATATTTATTTATCAGAGTGTCCTAAATACTTATAATAAATTCAGTAGACTCCGATCTGAGACTGCTAACAATGTTTAAGCATTTTTCTCATTTAATGAAATCTTTACTATTATGATCAGCATTGAGTGAAAAGTTGAATTAAAACATGAACACAAATTTCAGAATATATAGCAGTAGGTGGTTTATTTCCCTTTTGCTTTAAATACGGTAGCCATTTAACTGCATGAATTTCTCAAGATTGTGTCACACTTGATCATGTTCTCCAACATGATTTGATCCAGAAAGCATGTGCTTCAATAGAACAACATCTGGCTTTTTATACAATAGATCACATGATGAGTATCACAAATTTGATCAGTGGCCATGTGAATGATTATTTAACATCATAACATTTATTTTTTATTCCAAGAGCTTTGTTTACTTCCTGGTTTAAATTAGACTTTGAATCCCAGATATTAAAGATAGTGTTACGGGGTTGACGAGACGTTAGACGTGCGGATCCATTTGCAAGGCTTTATTAAAACATGGTTAACTTCAGGCAGGGTCAGTATACAGCAAACAGGTATGGCAAGGGCAAAACACAAGAGCAATCCTAGAGCAAGCGTGGGTCGACGATCGGCAAACAGTATCCAAACAGGGCAAGGCAGAGAGAATAATCCAAGAACACGGGCGGGAATCAAAACACAGGAAATCTAACTAGGAATACAAGGAACGCTTGGTAAGTAGCAAGGCTAAACAATACTCGGCGATGAGTAAGAGCAAGTCCCAGGCTTATATGGTGTGTGATGGTGATTGTGAGATGGTCCTCAAGTGTGAGCGTGATCAGTGTGATTGGGTGATAGTTCTCAGCTGTGAGTGATTAGTGAGTGCAATGGATTGTGGGAAATGGAGTCCAATGTGCGGTGTAGAGTGAAAGTCCATGTGGTGAGCGGGTGACCTCTGGTGGTGGGTGAACGGAAGTGCATGGCCAGGATTCGTAGCAGATAGTCTCAGGCCAAAGGAATTATTATTTTTTTGGTCCCTGTAATGGTCACTAAAATGGTTAATGGTCACCAAAATATTTTGGTTACCAACATTCTTCAAAATGTATTATTTTCTGTTTTGTAGAAGAAAGAAATGCATACAGATTTGGAATGACATGAGGGTGAATAAAAGATGACAGAATTAAACATATTGGGTGAACTATTATACCTTTAAAGGCCCCTTCACACTAAGAATGACAACGGTAACTATATTAGCACCCACACCAATGCATGATAACGTTCTGTATAAGAGCACAGAACTTATGATGTCTGCCACTTTAAATGCTCAAACATCTTAAAGTGGAGTGGATTCTGATTGGCTAATTGTTAAATTAAAAGTTTTTATCACCCATCATCTGGAAAAATCATTCTATTATTGATTCCAACTATATTGTTACTTATCGTTGTTATTGTTAAATACAGTGGCCGAGAGAGCTCAACGTGCTGCAACGTAAAACACATGCAAACAGCAAAAACACCCTTCATCAGTTTGACAGGACATGTGCTGCAAATACTCACAATGCAACCAAATACAGAAATGTGCTGCAAGTAGCACAGACCACAATGGAGCCCTTAAGAAAATTAACCATGGTTTTCCTACAAATAATAATAATAAAAAAACATGGTTACTACAGTTAAACCATGGTAACCACGAATTAACCATGGTTTTGCTACACTTTACCATAGTTAAACCATGATATCCGTAGTAAAACTGTGGTTATACAAAAAACAAAACATGTGTAAGATCTGGTTGAAATCAGGATACACACACACACACACCTATTTTCAACACATTCCTGAAGCAAGAATCAAAGCTTGCAAACCAGCGCCCACCGCTCGCTCCGAAATCCTTTTCTCCTGGGACCATAAAAACCAGGATATATTGGAGAAAAGACATCTGGATGCTTTTAAGAGAAGAGCAACTTTAAGTGCTTGGCTGGATTTATCATAAATAAATTCGAACAGGGCAAAAGACCTTGTCATTTGGAGAAACTTCACACAAAACCCTCCCTAATCTCTTTCCATTTAACGCAGTAATTCAAAGACCTTTTACAGCCACTCTGAACTAAGACAATTGCCAGATCTCCACGAAAGTGACCTTCCCACGACCTTGCGCTTCTCCCCAAGAAAGGAACGCACCTTTTCCTTGTTGCTCTCTAACAGATAAAGACGTCACGTATCTTACAGGGACAAATTTATACTAGTTTCTGCTATTGAAGCAATATACTGGAAAAACAATATATATATTATATTCACAACATATATTAAGGTTGTCACGACATGTATAAACTTTACTGTGTTATTGGAATGTATGATATTGTTGTAATCTTCTGATGCATAAAGTCACCTGATGCCTAGTGTTCAGTTCACATGCTGGATGTGTTTATGTAGAATTCAGGATCGTTTAATCGATGCATTAACCGCGTAATGAATACAAAGGATATATGCATTTTTGTGCATATCAAATACGTAGGTGTTTGGTTTCAGATGAAAGCTGATTTCATTAATAGTAAGCTGGTGTGGATGAAATTTGTTTGTTCTCATCAATGCATGATTACAATACGAATAGAAATCTGCTGTTAATAAGTTTTCATGTGATAAATAACTGAACAGATAATGTATGCACGGAAAAGGGGCTGTGCAGGGCAGGGCTCCGCCCCACAGGAAGAATCCGATTGGGTCAGTCGCCCGGGGGGCAGATCCCAAATCGGCCCGTTAAAAACAGATACTCAACTGTCTGTTGTGGGTTGTTGGAAATTGAAAAGAAAAGCTTAAGCTCAGCACTCCTTGCTCGACGCTCTCAGCCATTTAACATCATGATTGAGCAGTAAATTGAGACCAAGACTCAAGCTTCCAAAGAACTTTAACATCTAAAAGCCTCAGAAACTGAAACCAACTTCCTGGGAGCGTCATCAAGTCAGAACGAGGCCAACCAACCACTGAAGAGTATTCTCGTGACAGCAACCTACCAAGCCGCCATCAGCACGCAATCTTTTCTGAGCCGGGAAGGAAAGAAATTCAACTGAAAGCAGAGAAAGTTGAAGTAGAGACTCCTTGAACCGGGAAAAGACTGAACTCGACCGAAAGCAAGAGACAGTAAGACAAAATCTCCTGAATCTGCTGAACGGGTTGTATTTATCTAAGAGTAAAGATAGAAGAGTTCCATGTGTGTGTGATTTCCCTCAGGTTGAAAACGAGCATTAGAACCTAAGACTCTCTTCAGATCAAAACAATCCATTGCAACGAATGTGTGTGTTTGTTACGTCTTTTGTTTTGTGTTGTTTAGCTTAGTATTGTGTTAGAGTAGTGAAATAAACTTTGATTCTATTAAGAAATCTCATGTCTGTTGCTATGTGATTTTCTAAGTCTAAATTACTTGCCTAAAGATAACGTTACCTGTGCTCATGAGCTTGATAACTAACTATTTGGTTTATTTTATCGTTGGCCGTGAATAAGATAAACAAAATTGTTAAGAGATAACGTGCTGATTTTAATGCTTGCTGGACAAGTCGTTAATAAGGTATAAGTTGGACATTCTGATTAATCTCAATTAATCATATAAATATCGAATCTTAAGAGTGATTCCCTAAAAGCTAAAGTTAGAACAATGATTCTAATGATTACTACACATGGCTACTACACTTTTATTTTGATAAAACCATGGTTAATTTTTGTAAGGGAAATACTTCAAGGGGACCCCAACAATGCTTAAAAATTAACCATGGTTTTCTTATAGGAAAAGTGTAGTAACCTTTTTTTTTTTTTTGGTGTATTGATTACTATGTGTTAAATAACAGTTGCACACATACCATGGTTAAACTATGGTTAGTGTAGCAAAACCATGGTTAATTTTCATAAGGGTTCCATTGTGCTCTGTACTACTTGCAGATAATTTCTGTATTTGGTTGTGTTGTATTTGCAGCACATGTGCTGTCAAACTGATGAAGATGTTTTCTTAATTTGCAAGTGCTTTTTCTGTTTGCATGTGTTTTCTTAAGTTGCAGCGTGTTGAGCTCTCTCGGCCACCATAATTGTAGTTGTTCTGTGAATTTTCCTATTCTCATGGAATTAAAATGATTAAAATTACCTTTATCTTGGTGTGAACGGCTTGTAAGATCTACTGTACTCACCACTGTGGCAAATGAAAGGAAATGCAAAATTGCAGTCTTCATCAGTCCAGCTCCCAGAGTCACTAAATGACACTGAAGCGCAGGATCCAGCAGTATCTGGATGCCATGTGCTCCAGTAAGTAAATGAAGAGTTGCTCTGATCTGACCAAGACCAGGTTCTGTACAGTCCAATCCAAACATTATAATAATAAAAATCTTGTAAGAAATACTGGATCTTCTGGTTTTCAATCTCATTGCTGATACTGATGAGGTCTGTGTGATGTTCTCTGCAGTAACTCTGAGCTTCAATCCAGGTTTTAGACTCGTAAATAAAAACATAAGTTTCACTGGCATTTTCTCTTCCTGAAAAATATGAATAAAATTTAGTTCAGAGAAAGGATGGTTTAGTTGTTTTCAGTTTTTTTCACCATCTTATGCATTTTAATAGAACAGCTCACCATCATAGCAGACCGTAGCATGAAATGTATTGGAGCAGCTTGCTGTATACCATAACCCATTCTTTATATAAACACACAGACTTTGTACTCCAGAATTCGCTGGTCCTGGGTTATTCCAGTTCCTGAAGTCTTTCTCTCCAACCTTAAAGAAGTCACTGTCCTCTAGAGTCCATTTCCAACTGTTCAGATCATCATAGAGTCCAATCCAGGCCAAATCAATGGAAACATCATTCACTGTGTCCAATAACTGGATCGTCTGTTGTTCATTTTCAATGGTGGCCAGATCAGTGTATTTCTCTCTACAGTATCTCTGAGCGTCTGCCCAAGTCTTGGATTCATTCACAAAGACATACTGAGAGGCACACAGTGTGAGGGTAAAGAAACCTGTTAAAACACAAAAGTTGCCTTATGTTGAGATCACATGACCACATCATATGATACTGTCTCAGTTATGTCCATTGTCAGACACTAGAGGCCACAATTTTGTAACGTATTGTCACTTTGACTGTCGGGTAGAAGTCTGCTGTGGAGCTCGCCTTAGTGTGCACATCGAGGGTGGAAAGGGTGCATTTGCAAGCACCCTTCTGAAAGCTATAATGTGATGAATGGGACACCTGAATTCATCTCCTGAACTTAACGGTCACGTATACACAGCAGCCATTGGAAGTCTGCATGAAACTTCATTTCTATAATATCTGTGATAACTGACTGTTAATTATCCTGATGAATGAATGAATGAATGAATGATGCATTTATATAGCGCATTTATTGTGTATTGCCGTACACCCAAAGCGCTTTACAATCATGTGGGGGGGGGGGGGTCTCTCCTCAACCACCACCAGTGTGCAGCATCCACTTGGATGATGCGACGGCAGCCACAGTACAACGGCGCCAGTGCGCTCACCACACACCAGCTACAGGTGGAGAGGAGAGTGTGATAGAGCCAATCAAATGGATGGGGATTACTAGGAGGCCATGATTGATAAGGGCCAATTGAGGGAATTTGGCCAGCACACCGGGGTTACACCCCTACTCTTTACGAGAAGTGCCATGGGATTTTTATCGACCACAGAGAGTCAGGACCTCGATTTAACGTCTCATCCGAAAGACGGTGCTTTTTACAGTATAGTGTCCCTGTCACTATACTGGGGTGTTAGGACCCACACAGACCACAGGGTGAGCACCCCCTGCTGGCCTCACTAACACCTCTTCCAACAGCAACCTAGTTTTCCCAAGAGGTCAACCCTGCTTAGCTTCAGTGGGCAACCTGTCTTGGGCTGCAGGGTGATATGGCTGTGGATAATGGGTTGATGGTTACAATATCAGTATAAGGTCCAAACCACATAAATCAAAAATATTTATCTAAAAGGTATACAGATACACCACTGAGACTCTCAAAAAGATCTGTACATTCAAAAGAAGAAAAGAAAGAAAAATCTCTTTCTATAACGTGAAATGGTATCAAAATATGAGGTCAAAACTCCCCTCTGTTTTTTTTTTTTTTAAATTCCTTCCTTCCTTGGCCATAACAAGTGTTTTGTCTAGATCTACAACCACACATGAACCTTACTTTATAGCATACAAATATAATACATAATATTTTTCATAAGAATGCTTGACAGCCCTAACATTAAAGTTTTATGTGTTTTAGTTCATATGTGTCAACTTTTGGAGACATTAGTGCATAAATGGGATCAAAATTAACTTCTGGCTTCTTTTGGTTAGTTTTAGACTGGAAAATTAAGGAAATTAAATGACACATAAGCCAAATGGTTGTAACTGCACTGGCACGTCTGACACATTAACAAGAAAGAGCAGCAGTAGTTCCGGTAGCTCAGAAATTATTTAAGATTTACAAATAAGAAATGCACATTCTGAAGACAATAAATTAATAACTTTTTTAATTTTATAAAGCTGGCTCATCTCAAACTGCACTGAATTTTATCCGACGAAATGCTCTCCAGAATGAGAATGTGCCTTACTTAATACCTTCTGCCACCAACTAGCAAATCATGTTTATGGCTGACTTGATATGATATGATATATGTCCAATTCCAACTTGTTTCAATGTGTCAAAGAAAAGAAAACTGCACTCATCAAGCCAAGAATAACCTGCACATTCTTATCCAGCTTTTTCCTGAACAACCAATGGGTGCCACCATGATAACTCCCTCGTTAAGTTCAACCTACTCAAGTTCCCCTCTCTGTACAGGTCTTTTCCAACTATTATGTTGTTTCATGTTGCTTGTGGTTCCCTGTGTCTGAATTGAGCTTCATCTTCTTGGATTTTTATTAAGCGTTATATTGGACTATCATCGTCTTCATCGTTCCTCTTCTACAAGAGCGTGATGCATGCATCCAGAACATGATAACATAAAAGGCAAGAGAACCACCTACCAAAGTATAATTTAAACTGGAAATCAAAATCTAAATATTTTAAACAAAGAAGATGATGACAAAGTTCTAAATTCTGGTCACAAATCAAAAAAGCCCATTTGTGACAATGAGCCTGTGAAAAGGACCGAGTTTCCTGCTACCATTGCAGTACACACACTTACACACATACATAAGAAAAAAAGTAATAATTTGGCAAGAATGCAGAAACAGAAGTATTTTTCAGTGGTCGACTGCCGGACCCCGTCCCTCCACATATATTTTTAAATAACCAAGATAAAGATTAAAAATAAGTAAAAACATTCCATACCTAAGAGTACTATCACTGAAAACATGGCTCTGGAGGAAATCATGCCTGTTTTATTGTATTTTTAAAGTAATTAAGCACCAGTTTTGTCAAAATTGTTGTTGACTTCAAGTCCCCTGTCTTGCTCACCAGTTTATGTTTGGGTCTGTCTTTATATTTATTGCAAAATGTGGGTGGGATTCTTCTTTAAACTCACAAAACCTGTTGGGTCACCCAAGCAGTACGAGTTTGTTCAGCATAAATTTACATAATAAAGATGTAATCTGTATCTTAACACGACATAACCAAACCTGTTATAGCATAAATAGACATGCTGTAAATTGAATACATGAATGGATTTCTGTTCATCAGCTTTCCATTCAATTCCTACAGTAGCTTTTCATTCAAAAAAGGCACTGGATCTTCAATAAATATGAAACCATAACTTGATATCATGAAAAATTAGGGAATCATATACCAAAGTCAAGACCAGACAACACGCAATTAGTCAGGAAGATATATATATATATATATATATATATATATATATATAAATATATATATATAAATAGTGTAAGTATTGTGTGTATGTACTGTGTATATATATATATATATAATTTTAAATAGAAATAGCAAATCAAAGTAACACCCACATGAAATCTTGCAAGAAACACAAGACCAGTACAACAGGAAGTTAATTTCTTTCAAAAGTTTTTTTTAATGTTATACCAGGTCTCTTCTGCCATTCTATAGTTAAATACAATAATAATACAGAGGAATTTATGTATCATATGTCTGTGAGCCATGGTTGAGTCTTAACAAATAAAGAAATATGATACACTGGCTTGAATGTAGACTGTTTGCATGTTTTAGTGAAAGAAACCATCCAAAAGAAATCATGCATAGATCGTTTCAGAATGTGAACTGTCTGAATGTAGTAGCAACATTTATCTAACCTACTCTCCTAAAATGGAGCAGCATTTATAGAATTTTAGTTTGGTATTTGCAGCACCAGACCCATTATAATTTTTTTTTTAAATCAACAACATTGCTGTGTAACTCACCACTATCTTTTACGTTGTTTTCACAGCTCTTTTTGACTGGTCTGTAAGTTCTTATTGCATTAATTTGTACTAAATGATCAGGCTGAATGTGTTTTAAAAGAGAAAGCAACTGTCTGCACTCATAGAAGGCAAAACCAGAAGAACAAGGTGCCAGAGATTTTAAACAAACCCTGCGAGTTCAAATTACTGGCTACTATATGAAAACTAAAAGTGAGGAACACATGATATCGTATAAAAACCATTGATTTATAAAAAACCAGCTCAAATAGTAGAGCATGGCGCTAGCAACGCCAAGGTCATGGGTTCGATTCCCAGGGAAAGCAAGAGCTGATAAAATGTAAAAACTGTAACTTGAATGCAATGTAAGTCGATTTGGATAAAAGTGTCTGCTAAATGTATAAATGTAAATGATTATCTCAGTCCTTTATCTAAAACACCTGTGTATGTAAGACATGTTCCTCATGCACCTGAATGTAACAGCTTTATTGATGCTCATCAATCTTTTTTTGTCCTGTACGCATGACAGCACTAGAGACAAAATTGTCCCATCTAGGGATCCAGCTCTTAACATTACGTGAACTCACAATGAAATGTGTCTTTAAAAATGACAAATATAGCCAACATTTCATATTGTGCTACGTGATCTTCAAGCTATCGCCACGTAAGCAAGTTCACAGGTTTTATGTCTGTTGAGATAAATATAGACTCGAAAATCATGTTTTTAAAGGAATTTTGTGGTTTCAAATCAAGATAAGCTCTACTAACACCATTTGTGACATGCTTTTGATTGTCACAGACAATCTCACATCTCATATCTGACAAATCTCACATCTTTCAGTTTTAAAAACAAACAGAAGTCAAGCACTAACAATGGAAGTTTTATGCATCACAGAAGGTTTTAAAACACAAATGTTGTAAAAGTTGAATACAATTAGACTGTTGTTGTACAACATGCTAGGACACACACACTAGGGCACGGTTTCACAGACAGGGCTTAGACTAAGCAAGGATTAGGCCATAGTTCAATTAGGACATTTAAATAACTTTTATAAACATGCTTAGAAAAAAACATTACTGGGGTGCATTTTGAGACAAAACAAAGGCTCTGATATATTTTAAGATCAGTCAGTGCAAGTTTATTTCAGTTGAAACAGCTTAGACTTACATTTTAGTCTAGGACTAGGCTTAAGCCTTGTCTGTGAAACCGGGGGTAGATTTTTCATCATTAAAGACAGTTTAAGAAATAAAAAGAGGATAAGACATCGCAGGTGATTTGGTCATCTTATAATGAATAGGTTTTTTTTATGTATGATATAATCCTATCAACCAAATCTAACATGGTTAATTAAATTATGTTATTAAAGGCCTATGTGTCCTGTATTTATATCGACTGAACCAGCAATGCCATTAATTATGAATTCATCAGTCTTTTGCTCGCCAAAGTCAATTCCTGCATATAAATATTACGCCAAATTGGAACAGAAAATCGTGCTATACGCACTTTCATGAGATCGGGTTAGCCTACAACAATTCATTTGTATTTTACGAATGGGAATACAACAAATTCATGACAATGTTTTACATTCAAACTACCCATAAAATGTAGAAGTTCTTTAAAAGCATCTGGAATGCAATAAAGTAATTTTTAAAGCCGTTTTAAAGCATTTGCTGCATTGATTAAAAAAATTACAATAATAGGCTAATAAAAAATTCACATATCAGACAAAATTGTGTTGCAGCAAATCCTTTCAATTTTAAGATATTCAGAGCAGAGCAACATAAAAATCATAAAATATAAGCAGCTATACAATTAGGCTATAGGACACAGTTTTACATATATGCCATGGTAATTTGTGTTTTATTTTTCAATTGTATACAATTATAAAAAAAAAAATTATAATCAGGCCTGTTATTGTAACAGAAGGACCAGGCTCCTCCCAGAGCCAGTTACCCCAATCCACTTCACCTGAGTTTTAATCACCTGCACCTGCACCTCATTATCACCAGCCACATATAAGCTCAGTCACCAGAGTCGCCAGTTGTCTAATCTTGGGATTGCTACCTGGACCGTCTCTGCTCACCTAGAAGCTGAGTATAGCTACCAGTTAAGACTTACCTTTTGTCTTGTCATCCTCTTCTCCCGTTCCTGGTGTCCGTGTGTACGCTCGTTCGTCTCAGCCACTCTGATGCTGACGCTCTACTGGATCTGTCAAGACAGAGAGACGAACGGTTACTGGGACATTCACCTCACGTTAATCTCACAGATTGATACTCCCCTAGTCTGAAGACTCTATACTGCTGCTGTGTGCTGATCACCTCATTAATAAACACTGTGTGATTTAACTTACCTTCTGTGTCCGACCAGTTCCGTTACAGAAGATCGGACCTCGACGGCTACACCATGAGTGTAAACGACCCATTTCAGGAACTGGTCGACACTTTGAAAAGGTTATTAGCCCATCCGGCTTCACCATCGCCACCGGTCTCTGTTACTGTACCCGTCACTTCCGCCACCACCACTTCTTCGGCAGTAATGTACGCCAGTCCCATGGCCCGACCAGCGCCCTATTCAGGTGATCCCAAGGAGTGCAATGGCTTCCTTCTACAATGTACTCTAACTATTGACTTACATCCTCAGATGTTCCTGACCGACCAGGCGAAGATAGCGTTTGTGATCATGTCGCTCACAGGACCCGCATTGAGATGAGCGGAGACTATTCTAAGTCAAGCCGGACCCGCCACGCACTCTTTTGCCCAGTTTCTCGCCCATTTCAAAGAGGTGTTTAGCAGCTCTCCTGGTGATTCTTCAGTTGGAGAACAGTTATATAAGCTTCGACAGGGTAACATGACTATTCATCAATACGCCCTGAAGTTTCGCATCCTCGTGGCCGCGAGTGGATGGAACGAGCCATCACTGATTACAGCTTTCCGGCAAGGCTTAAATTCCCGCCTGAAAATTCATCTGGCAGCCTACGATGACACCTTTGGGCTAGAGACGTTTATTCAACTTGCCATCCGCTGCTCCAACAGGATGCGGGCCTGTACATCGGAGACCACGACCGTTACAGCCATTGACACTCCTCCGAGCCACCAGGCAGAGGTTAGACCCATATCTGAGCCTATGCAGACTGACACTTTCCATTTATCGTCTACAGAAAGACAGAGGCGAATTACCAATGGGTTGTGCCTGTATTGTGGAAGTTCTGACCATATGATTCAATCCTGCACCCTTCGTCCGCCCATGCTTTGGGTGAGTGGTATGCAACCTCACATATCCAAGATGAACCCTTTAACTACTTGTGCTAACATTGTCCTTGTAAATCACCTGATGCCAGTCACAGTCCTCTTGGACTCCGGTTCAGCGGGGAACTTCATCTCGGGGAAACTCAGCCGGCAACTCCATCTCACACCCTTTGCAACTGAAACCACTTACCAGATCCAGGCCATAACAGGTACTCCACTCACACGTCGCCTGGTAAAATATTGTGTCGGTCCCCTGTGGCTACGAATGGGGCAGCTCCATCAGGAGAGTATTCATTTACTGATTTTAGAGGAATCCACTGTAGACATTGTTTTGGGTCGACCCTGGCTGGTAAAGCACAATCCGGTTTTATCTTGGACCTCTGGAGATGTTCTGAAGTGGGGTACTAACTGTTTCCCGCAATGTTTCCCACATATGCCAAAACCTTCTCCACGTCCAGTTGTTGAATTATCTGTGCAGGCCACGTCCATAGAGAGCCCTGTGGAGAAACAATCTGTGGAGGTTCCACCCGACTACAAGGCTTTCCGGGATGTGTTCTGTCCCAAAAGGGCATCTCGGCTACCACCTCATCGGCCATGGTACTGCGCAATCGACCTAGTTCCGGGTGAACCAGTACCACGGGGTAAAATTTATCCCCTATCACTTCCTGAGCAGAAGGCGATGGAGGAGTATATTGAGGAGGCACTCAAACAAGGTTACATCGTCCCTTCCACTTCCCCTGCTGCTTCGAGTTTCTTCTTCGTGGCCAAGAAGGACGGAGGGCTCCGTCCATGCATAGATTACCGTAAGCTAAATCTCATCACTGTTAAATATCGCTATCCCCTTCCTCTTGTCCCTGCAGCTTTGGAACAACTTTGCGGGGCCACCATATTCACCAAACTGGACCTCCGCAGCGTGTACAACCTCATCCGCATCAGAGAGGGGGACGAGTGGAAGACCGCCTTTGTAACCCCTACTGGGCACTGAGTACCGGGTTATGCCCTATGGGCTTGTCAACGCCCCATCTGTCTTCCAAAGTTTCATGCATGAGGTGCTCCGGGAGTTTCTTCATCGGTTTGTAATCGTCTACATTGATGACATTTTGATCTACTCCTGGCCGAACATCGCCACCACGTTGCGGAGGTCCTTCAGCAGTTGCGGAAACACCAGCTCTACCTCAAGGCAGAAAAATGTCTATTTCACCAACCATCAGTACACTTCCTTGGATATATCATCAGTCACGGTGGCATCCGCATGGACAAGGGGAAGGTGGAAGCCGTCACGTCCTGGCCCCGACCCACCACGATCAAGGAATTGCAGCGCTTCCTGGGTTTCTCAAACTTTTATAGAAGATTCATTGCCAACTATAGTTCGATCACAAGCCCCCTCACTGATCTCCTGCGAGGAGGTAAGAAGTCCCTTGCCTGGGATGTGAATGCCACCAATGCCTTCAACCGTCTCAAAGAAGCCTTCACTACCGCACCACTCCTCGTCCACCCCGATCCAGAACTGCCCTTCATCATAGAGGTGGACGCATCAACAACTGGAGTAGGTGCGGTATTATCTCAGCAGCAGGGGAAGCCTCCCAAGCTCCATCCATGTGCCTTCTCCAAGAAGCTCAGCCTGGTGGAGAAAACCTACGACATCGGCAACAGGGAGCTTCTGGCCATCAAGCTTGCCCTGGAGGAGTGGAGACACTGGTTGGAGGGGGCAGCTCAACCATTTCTCGTGCTCACAGATCACAAGTACCTCAAATATCTACGAGACGCCAAACGATTAAATCCACGCCAAGCAAGATGGGCATTGTTTTTTACCCGTTTCAATTTCCAAATCTCCTATCGACCGGGATCCCATAACGCCAAGGCAGACGCTTTATCTCGTCTTCACACCGAGGAGGAGTCTCTCGAGGAGCCCGACGGTATCTTGCCCTCCAACATCATCGTGAGTCCTATTGCCTGGTCCTCTCCTCCAGTGGTCTCTGACATTCCTCCTGACCATCAGCTTGACTTCAGGTTACCATCCTCAATCAAATGGGCAGACTGAACGCAAAATCCAGGAGATTGGGCGCTTCCTGAGAACCTTTTGCCATCGCCGCCAGAACTCTTGGAACCAGTTCCTAGGCTGGGCCAAGTACGCCCAGAATTCACTCCGTCAATCTTCTACTGGACTCTCTCCCTTCCAGTGCGTACTCTGTTTCCAGCCTCCATTGTTCCCCTGGTCCGGAGAACCTTCCGATGTGCCTGCGGTCGACCACTGGTTCCGAGAGAGCGAGGGAGTCTGGGACTCAGCACATCACCACCTGCAACGGGCTGTACACAGGCAGAAGATCGCCGCCGATGCTCGTCGTTCAGTAACACCCACCTATCTGCCTGGACAGAAGGTATGGCTTTCCACACGAGACATTCGGCTACGCCTGCCCAGCCGTAAGCTGAGTCCCAGGTTCGTTGGCCCCTTCACCATCTTGGAACAGGTCAACCCGGTCACTTTCAAGCTTCAACTCCCTGCACAATATAAAATTCACCCTACTTTTCACGTCTCCTTACTCAAACCATATTACCCTTCTGTTTCCCCAGAGCCTGGTCAGACCGAGGAACCCCCTCTCCCACTCATCATTGATGGAGCCATCTACAAGGTCCGAGACATCCTAAATTCCCGGCGTCGTGGTGGGAGACTAGAATACCTCGTGGACTGGGAGGGGTACGGTCCTGAGGAGCGCTCCTGGATCCCCAGAGATGATGTTCTCGATCCCAGTCTTCTGGATGATTTCCACACCAACTATCCTGATCGTCCTGCACCTCGAGGCCGAGGCAGACCACCACCACGCCGAGGTCAGCCCCCAGGAGTGAGCCATGGAGGGGGGGGTACTGTAACAGAAGGACCAGGCTCCTCCCAGAGCCAGTTACCCCGAGTTTCAATCACCTGCACCTCATTATCATCAGCCACATATAAGCTCAGTCACCAGTTGTCCGATCTTGGGATTGCTACCTGGACCGTCTCTGCTCACCTAGAAGCTGAGTATAGCTACCAGTTAAGACTTACCTGTTATTACTTACCTTTTGTCTTGTCATCCTCTTCTCCCGTTCCTGGTGTCCGTGTGTACGCTCGTTCGTCTCAGCCACTCTGATGCTGACGCTCTACTGGATCTGTCAAGACAGAGACGAACGGTTACTGGGACATTCACCTCATGTTAATCTCACGGATTGATACTCACCTGGGGCTCGTTCTTCGTACGTTGCTTAAAATATCCGAGATCAAATGAGACATCCGAGATGATTTCATCGTGCTAATCATGATCCGGCTAATTGGGTTCTTCGAACACACCTGTTGTTGATGATTAGTATCGCTGGATTGAGTTATCTGAGATGACTGTGCGTTCATGCGCTGGTTTAAAAGGGGATATGTATCGATAATAGAAACACTGATCAGCAACGCTGTTATTGGTTGCCCACAATGGCCAAAGAGCGCGCCCACTTTTTCTCTGCGGCAGAACAAGAACTCTTGATGGAGGGCTATGGGGAGTTCCAAAATTTAATAAAAACGACAGGGAACACCTCAAAGGCTGCAAAAGCCAGGAGAGAGGGCTGGCAAAAAGTTGCAGACAAATTAAATGCGTAAGTAGTGATTGTGTTAGAGGTTTTCAATCAGTTATTACAGTATATGTACATTAAACATTTTCATACTTTAATCTTTCATATTAGAGCCTCCACAGGACCCACTAGAAATTGGGAACAAGTAAAGGTGAAATACAAGAATATTCTACAAAATGGTAATAATTAACTACATATGTTGTTCTTAGTCGTTTAAAACAAAAACAAAAAAAGACTGTGAAATGATGTGCTTGTTTATATCAGCAACTAGGAAAAAGGCAGAGCAAAAAAAAACAGGCGGTGGTCCTGCACCCTGAGTTAAATGCGAACCGACCCAATGTTCAGGACATCCCTGGGAGCAGCTCTTCCTTAGACCCACAGCCAGGAAGCAATAATAATAATTCATTACATTTATATAGCGCTTTTCTGCTTTTCTAAGCACTCAAAGCGCTCTACATTGTGAGGGGTGGTGTCTCCTTATCCACCACCAGTGTGCAGCATCCACCTGGATGATGCGACGGCAGCCATAGTGTGCCAGAACGCCCACCACACACCAGCTTACTGGTGGAGAGGAGACAGAGTGATGAAGCCAATCAGTGTAAGGGGATGATTAGGAGGCCATGATGGTCAGAGGCCAATGGGGAAATTTGGCCAGGATGCCGAGGTCACACCTCTACAGAAGCAGTAGCAGCAGCACCTTCATTACTGATAAAGAGGTTTTTAATTCACTTTGTATAGGCTACTGTAAAATAATTGGTAGCTACCTTGCATTTGGTGTAATCCAAATGTCAGCTACACCCTTCAACTGGTAAATCTTGAGTAGTGCTGAATTGCATTGACATGAAAGGAAGGCAGTTAAACCTACTTTGAGTAAATGGGGGGGGGGGACTAAAAAGTTTCTATGTTTCTTTTCCTGTGTACCTCATTGTAATGAATTTTTATTTCTTTCTCTATTTCTGTGCAGTTTTACATAACACACCCACACTTTTACCTGTTCCCATGCAAGTGGTGGCTGAAGCATGTGCAGTAAGTGGACTTGTCCTTTTTTTTTTTTTTTTTCTCAATAGTGAAATCAATATCAATAGTGGAGACACCGTATCACTTTGTCATACCATTTATTTTCATTGCACAGGACAGTGAAGAGACCCTCTCGGATGAGTGTCCTTTGGAGGAAGTACCTGTAAGTGCATAACTACACATAAAAATGCACTATATAATATACCCTATAAACTTATCAACTAATGTCCTTTATATTTTTGACCGCAATATGAGTTGCAGGAGTCTGCACAGAGGCCTGCAGAGAGGGAGTCTGCACAGAGAACTGATACAGAGGTGGACAGTGTTGCATTGTTTTTTTTACTTTCAGTTTTTTGTATGCGTTGAGTCTAATTTATTTTCTCTGCAAATGGCACAGGGTGACATCCGTTCCCTTTATAAACGTAGCCTACAGCAAAAGGTTGAATACTTGCATTTAAAAAAACAAAAACTGAGGGGAGAAATGGAGCTCCAAGAGCTAATGAAGAAGAAAATTGCTCTAGAAATAGAATTGCTGCAAAAGGAACTTCAGAGTAAGTACTAAAACATTTCACATTTCAGAGCACTACTGTTGACCTTGCATAACAATATCTCTTTACAGGCAAAAGATGACCCTAATTTGTTGTTTTTTCTCAAAGAACAACTAATAAAAGTCATTGAATCCATATTTGCCTTGTCTTTTTTTATTTGTCTTAATTTTTATTAAATTATTCTCAAAAATGGTGTTCCACAATCCTGTCCCGTGCAGCTCTGCCACTAGGTTGATCCAAGTGCACTGGCTGGAGGTCATCATCAGGCTGCACTTCCACCACAGGGGTCCTCTCCTTTCTAATGGTGGCAATGTTGTGTAATACAGCACATGCGACAATGTCGCATGCCCTGTCAGATGCAACCCTCAGACTTTTCAGACACTGAAATCTTCCCTTTAGTTGCCCAAAGGTCATTTCAATGCGTGCCCTTGTCCTGGCTAGAGCTGCATTGTAACTGGTTTGTGGTCCAGGGTTGGGGTCAGGGAATGGAGTCATAAAATACTGCCTACAGGCATAGCCCCTGTCTCCAACCAGGATCCCATCGTAATCACCTGTACAATGGTAAAATGCAGTTCTGTTAGGCCCACAATAAGTGTGTGTGTGTGTAATACAGTGAGCATGACATTAATATCCTTACCACGTTCAAATAATGTGAATAACTGTGACTCTGAAAATTGTTGAGTCATGCACAGATCCTGGCCATTTGGCTTCCACATTTGTGATATGACACATAGAGTCTTAGACATTGTAGTCAATCAACTGCATACTTATGGAATACATTGTATATATTACCAATATAAAATATTAAGAATAGTGATACTTAACTCACCTGCACATTTATACTGTGAACCCCCTTTCGGTTCACAAAATCCCCTTCATTTGGGGCCTGGTGGGCCCTTGATATGAATGTGTGTGCAGTCTATGGCACCAATCACATTAGGGAAGCCTGGGGGACAATCGATTTATATTTACTAGTGTTGTCATATTCATACGATCTTCATTAACAAGTAGAATGTACCTGCAATTGCGAAATAGTTCTGTTTTACAACTTGGGGTCTTAAGTGGCTTGGAAAGACTACAAAAACACCTAAAAACTGCTTTAGCGCCAGGTAAACTTTACGAATGGCACGACAGACAGCACTTTTGGCCAAGTTCTCCGCATCCCCAATAGTGTACAGGAAAGTGCCACTCGCAAAGAATCTCAACGCGATGCACACAGTTTGTGCTGTGGTTAAAGCCCGACTCCGACGAGTAGAACTTTTAATATGAGGTTCTAACAAGTTTATTATGTAAATGACACCCTCACGTGAAAAACGATATCTTTCAAAAAGTACACTATCGCGCTGTGCTAATGGATCCTGTCTGTGTCGCAAAACGCGATTAATTCTAAAAGCTCTGCGAATTATCCTCGCACCTTCCGCAACAGGTTGCTCTCGTAAAAACGGGCAAGACATGGCTGCGACAGACTTCCCTATCTCCTCCGCTTATAAAGCCGCGATCTAATCCTGTTTACATGAAATAAGCCTGCTCTCGAGCAGGTTTAAGCTTGCGCACCTGTTGCTATGACAGCAAGTCCAGGATGAGCGTTGAAGAACCAAACAATCCAAGATCATGCCAAATCGTCAACAATCAAATCCAGCTAACTGAGTTAGCGACGTACGAAGAACGAGCCCCTGGTCTGAAGAGTCTTCACTGCTGCTGTGTGCTGATCACCTCATTAATAAACACCGTGTGATTTAACTTACCTTCTGTGTCCGACCAGTTCCGTTACAGTTATAGGCTTTTCCTTATTTTTATATTTTAGACATCCATCAATTATGGTGATTTAAAAAAATGATTGGACATGCCTTTAGAGAGAGAAATGCATCCTTACGGATTACATAATGAAAGAGTTTTTTATTTTTTTATTTTTATTATTTCGATTTAAAGTAGTAATATAAAGCTTTCTATTTATCATGCCTGTGAGGCAAGTATTCGCTGAGTTTCGGTTCATCATTGCGAGCGCTCCTGTTCAAGACCAAGATGGCAGAAGCACAATGTTTTGTTGATTATTGTGAGTCCACACTAATAAAAGTAGACCCTTTACAGTTCCGAATGATGTATTACTCTTACCTTTTTATGAGAAAAAGTGGCTGCGTATTTGAAGTTGTTTTCACTGGAAAAAAATGCAAGTGATCACGCAGACGCCTCCATGTCCTGCAAAGCTTCCACATTTACTCCTAAACCTGACCATACAGAAGTAAATGTGGGAAATTTCCAGTCGTGTAGATATTTAATGTTATATATTAGTAAATTGTAGATAAGACCTAATGAAAGTAAGAACTACAGTATAACCCTAAATATGAACTATACAATTATTAATTAGTAATGACTTATGCTCATTTCTTTTTTTAGACTATATTACTTTTTAGCTGTTATTAATCATGGAGGGTAAATTTGACCCTGTAAGTACAGGAGCTGGACCTGATTGCTAAGACCATGGGAGTTTGAAAAATATTGCTTTATTATTGCTCTATTCCTTCACTTTTTTCTGTTCTCTTACTATCCTTATCCCTTCCTCTTCTGCATTTCACTATTTTGAACACTGACTGAAACCTTGTATAACGGGCACTTGGTGTTTATTGCTCATGTTTATCTTATGGTAAATCACTTGTTGTATTCCTCAATTCTCACTATGGATAAAAGCATCTGCAAAATTAATAAATGTAAATGTTTTAGTGTTCTGAAGACACATCCTATACATTCGGTCACTGACTGTAACATTTCAGCTTCAGCAAACAAACCTAATAGATTTTAAATGTTACAGTGAGGTAAGGATCCATGACTAAATATTTAGACATAGACATATATGTCCTCAATAGCATAGCTTTTTTTTTTTTTACTTCCCTTATGAGACAATACACAATGATCAACCTATTGTGCCATTAGCACCCTATTTTTTTATTAATTTAGTACTACCCTTCAGAAGCCTCAGAAGACATGAGACATCCTGTCCAAAAGTAAAAAATAAATAAAAAAAATCCCCTTTTGAGCATTAGTGAATATTTCTAATTGTTTAAATGGGAGTCCCTCAGTTATCCACATTGTGTAAAGATGGATCTCAATCATACACTAGTGTAGCTTCTGCTTATGATCCTTGATGGTCATTGTGGCTTTATGTCTTAAAAGACCCCTTTTAGCCTGTGACATTGGCTAAATAATTCACAGACCTGGCCTCAAATTCTACATTTATATGGGTGCTTAATTGCCAGTGGTTGTTCCCCCCACTGTCAGATGCTAAGCAGAACTGACTATCTGTTCTCTCCATCGGACTTCAACCACATTCCAAGAGAACTAAATGACCCTCGGGACCAGGCCGGGCTGACCAGTGAAATACCTCCACGAGTACAACACACATAACACACACGCATAGAGACATTTCCTTTATTTAGACCATAATTAATCAGTTACTTACTGTTTCAAATTACTTGTTGAAACTACTGTTTCAGCTATTAAAATAGTTCAGTTTTGTGTGTAATGGCAAAATTATTATATTTTGTTTAGTTTTTTTATTAAGTTAATTTTGAAAAACGTTTGGAGCATTTTTGTTCGTTAAATCGCCTATAAGTTTTAGGTTTGTTTAAAGTAACAACCAAGCGGCCAGCTGCATGAGCTGATCATAGCCTATGTTTGATCAATTTAGCCTTCTCATATCATCACGACTTGCCTAAAATAAAATCTATAGATATACTAAAACAGTTCAAGTATATAACAATGTTTAAGCGTTAAACCTGCGCTATAATAATAATGTGCGCTAGCCTATATCTAAGTTTGTGCGGAGAGTGGAAGTTAACCTGTTAACGTTTACCAGAGCGACGGTGCACTGAAGCGTTTTTTTCCCCACTAGTTTAATGTTTATGAATGAATTTAACGTGAAAGAATATCGGTAATCTTGACAAACTATATATCATTCTGAGGGTCTAAGCCTCAAGCATCGACGACAGATCGCTGTTTTCCGATGGAAAGCTTATAAGGAATGTATTTGCTACATTTGTGTAAGCAGTACACATCAAAACAGGCAGAATAAAAAAGCCGTACGTACCTTTATCATTGTAATAACGAGCCACAAACGCGTCCACTGCTGAAATCCCAGTTTAGTTAGAGAGGTAAGGGTCCACAGAACAACATCCCAGCGAGCACTTTTGTAATAAGGATGAATATTCCTTTGTTCTTCGGGGGAGTTATTGTTCGCGTCCGTTATGGAATAAATTACGCTCAAAAACAGCGTCTTGGTGGTAAAAAAACAACACGGTGCTGTAGCATACAGTTTTACAAACAGAATGAGACCGTCCATGGAAAAAAGTCTCAGAAAAGCGGAATATAATTTATTTTAATTTGGCGCTCCCTCCTGAAAGCGTGACGCACGCCGTGACGCAGCTGTCATCTGAGCGGGGCGTAACTTAGCGATCTGCTTTATCCATAAAAAACTTTTTTTTTTCTTCAACATTTTTTATATGTGTGTGTGTGTATTGTGTGGGGAATGTGGCCGTGTCTGCATGATTATAATATGTATGGACGCACATCAGCGTGTTTATTACCGACTCTATGACGGCTATCATTGTGATTCAATGATCAGCTATTATTGATTATATGGCCTATCTGTATGATTATCATCTGAATGGAAGCACATCAGCCTGTGATTACTGACTGTATGACCATGTCTGCCAATATCACTTCATGTCTGGCAATCAGAATACTTCAGTATACATACTATATACAAAGCATTTTTTTTTTCTATTTGTTTTCCTTTTTTATTACTCAAATAATTATTTTTGTATTTTTTAGTGCTCAAATAAATCTGTCTATTATTTTATAATTGAAAAACTATGCAGGAACATGTATAAGGACTAAAATAGCTTGTATAATTCTGCAATCCATTTGGTGGTTATTTTTCCTCAAACAGGGGGTTGGGGGGACTATAAATAGTTTCAGAAAAAATATTGCAGGAATCTCATTTTTCATGGTATATTCTTCAAATTTGAAATATAAACTCATGAGACACGTGGCTTTCAATCCATTACTTTTCTGGATTGCTCCAGGACTTATTTCATGTATTTGTATATGAAATAAAAAAACATTCAGTGTGGAAAAATATTTTTCAAGGCACGTCAGTGTCTATAACTTTTTATCTTTTTGAACATTATGTAATGCCTGGTCAGGATCAGAATACCACACCCACTTAGTTTCAACTCTCCCGCTCTCCTGCTATAAATCCTCTGGTCCCAGGAGACCCCCAGAACTAGAATATGTAAAAAAAAGAATATTGGTCTTAAGTTGGAACGCACACATCTAAGAACAGACATCCTGGCGCCGGCTGAAATAAACTGCCCAATCTCCTGAGACCATAAAAATAAGGATATATGGAACCGTCACATCTGGCTGCTTTCATCATGAAGTTGGATGAGGAGGACCCCCTTTTTTGTCACTCTTGAAAAAAACCAGAACTCATACTCCCGGATTTTACTTCACATTGGCGCCATAATTCCAAGGCCTGGTTACAGCCGACTCGAACCAAAGACTTTTACGACCTTGCATATCAGCACATTCCAGGAAAACGCGCCTTTTCTGGGGTGCTATCGAAATAGACAAAGAGAGCCACACCCTGAAGGATTTTGTTAAAAGGGAACAAAAGTTATACTGGTTTCTGCTATTGAAACAATATACTCGGAAAAAACACTATAGACAATATAGTTTATACATATATTAATAATGTTGTTGGTTGTGACATTTATAAGCTTGTTGTGTTTTATTTTAAATCTATGGTAAATCTGTTTCCAGAATGTATAAAGTTTACCTGATGACGAGATGTCAGGTCACATGCTCGATGTGTTTATTTAGAATTTAGGATCTATTAATCAATGCATTTATACGAATGCATTGATTACATATGAATACGAGTAATATCCTTCGTATTCATATGTATTTTTGGCTATGCAAAGTTACGTGGTGTTTGGTGTCAAACGAACGCTAATTTCATGAATAATATTATGGTGAATGGAAATGATTTGTTTACATCAATGCGTGATTACAAGACAAATAGAAGTTTGCTGTAATAAGTTTTCATGTGATGTAAATAATTGAACGGACAATTTATGCATAGAAAGACCCGCAGTTGTGCGGGGCGGGGCTCCGCCCACAGAAACACTTGCGATTGGATCAAACGCCCCGCAGGAAAGAATCCGATTGGACCAAGCGCCCGGAGGCGGATCCCAAATTGGCCCGTTAAAACAGATGCACAACCGTGAAAGTGGGTTGGAGTTGAAAACTAAAAGGAGGCTCACGCATGCCTCGCTCGTCTCTCGTTCTGCTCACGCTGCAAAGCGCTTCTGGCCTCTCGGATCACGGCAGGACGTGGCAACAGCGATCAAAGTTAAACTTTGAGAGAAACTTTAACATCCAAACACAAAGAAATTTAACATCTGGAGCCAGGAACCGAACGGCTTCCTGATAGCGTCATCAAGTCAGAACGAAGCCCTCCAACCACTGAAGAGTACCCTCGTGACGACGACCTACGAGTAGCCAATCCGCACGCGGTCCGTCTCGACCTGAACAAAGGACGGAATTCCCCTAAGAGCAGAGAGGCTCTTTGAACCTAAAGAAACACGAACAGTAAGGCAAACAAATCTCTCTTGAATCTACTGGAAACTGGTGATATATCTATCTGTTGTTTAAAAGTAAAGATAAGGGTTCTTGCGTGTGATTTTCCCTCAGGCTGAAACGAGCATTAAAACCTAAAAACTCTCTCTTCAGATTCAAAACAACTCGCTCCTATCTGTGTGTATGTTAAATCGTCTGTTTTGTGTTGTCTAGTCAGTAGTGTATTAGAGTAGTGAATAAACTTTGATTTTATTAAGAAATCTCTTGTCTGTGCTATGTGATTTTGCATATCGTAATTATTTGCCAAAAAGATCGCGTTTTACCTAAGCTCATAAAGCTGAGGACTAAGTTAACTAGTTGTTTATTTTGATCGTTGGCCGCGAGTACGATAAACAAAATTGTTAAGAGATAACTTGCTGATATTAATGCTTGCTGGACAAGTCGTTAATAAGGTATAAGTTGGATGTTCTGATTAATATCCATGACCGTTCCCTAAAAGCTAAAATAAAATAAATATTTGTAGGATTAATTTCCTACAGATTAAATGGTGGAGGAATTTCAGCTGGCATTAGTTTGATTTGAAAATTCATAGCATATTAATAATTTGTGTATTTTTCTATTTTTAACCGGAAAGAAATGGTTGATACACAGAGAATTCAAAGTTGTTTTCACTATTCTGTACACGTACTCGTGGCAATGTGTTTTTGAATGGAAGTGTGTTGTTGTTGTTGTTTAAAGATATAGCTTAAAACTGCAGTAAAATTAAAAGGTGTCCGTGAGACATTGTAAGTCGCTCATAGCGCAGAAAAAGAAAAGAAAAGGAGAGAACCTAAGCGTGTTCCTTTTGGTCTCTCTCATAAGGCCTTCATAGTGTTGATAGTTAGTGCGTGTTCCACTATTCGATTCACCTATGATTAATAAATCTCCCTGGCGAAAACATTAACTTAGCTACTTAATTTTTTTCTGCCATTTGTAATTCACTAAAGAGTGAAATCAGCACGCGGCACTCAGAAGGAGTGGCCAGAATGCGTCTGTGAGGAGTATTTTATAGTGCTGGTTTTGTTAATAAGTGTGATAAAGGATCCACTGTGTTTTTTTTTCTTGTGAAGTCACGTGAAGTGACACAGAAATACGGCCCGCCGTGGTCAGACTGTTAGAATTGATAATTAATCTGTGGGTTAATTTGATTCGGTCTAAATTTAATCAAATTATAAATAATAAATAAAGTTGAGATTGTTGTGCTATAAAGAAAATAATCTTGTGTGACCATTTTGTGTAAGCCTGAGACGCACCCACAGAACTGGGCGTGTCACCACGGCAACAGCCTGACCGGAGGTCATCAGAAGACTCTCTGAAATGTTCTAGTGCGCACGCGCAGCCGCGAGCGCCATTTTGAAGCTGTTGTAAACAAATAGCATAGCATTTCGAAGCTAGTAGGTAGCATTAAAGCTTAGCCGAGCTGGTAGCATTGAAGGCTAGCAGTTAGCACCTAGCATTTTGTAGTCGGTGGGTTCAATGCAATGTGTGTGTGTGTGTGTTACACAGTTAACCCTTTGTCTGCTGAACTCTAACTCACACTGAGTGTTCATGTCATTCCTCCCTCTCTTGTGCATTATTCATGCTATCTCTCCTCCCTTTGAAAAGATTTTAACAAATACAGACGTCGATAAACTATTGTTAAGCAAGGCAGTTAATTTTATAGGAATAAAGGCATTTGGTCAGGATTGGTCTCCTCCCTTTGAAGTTAGACACAGTTAATATCAGACCTTAACTTCATTTACCTTGATAGAAAGATAATTAATTAAATTATAAGTGTGCTCATGATTTTAGGATATCAGTGGGTGAATCGCTATGAAATATTTGAAACTGATAATTTGATTTCCTCTCAGATGTGAAGTTAAACTCATTTGAAAATAATTTCAGCTCCAGATTCCATATAGACTGAGATAATTATGTGTGCTCTGATAATTTAACAATAACATTAAGATCTTAATTATTAACTATCAATGTGTTTGATTTTCAGGCCCTGAACAATTTAAATTTCCTTTTATAAATTGAGATGATAAAGATTAATTTGTTCTGAAGGTTCTAATGACACAAGAAATTAGTAACCTGTCAAATTTAGGGATGTGGAAGTTGTAAATTAATTTCATAATTAATTACGAATTTGAAAATTCTAATTTAATTTAATAATTAATTACAGTTCCTGTTTCATATTGGTTTCAGTTGCAATTGTGCTTGTAATTTTAATGACAAACCTCATTAAGATCTTGATACTTAACTGCCAACTAGGAAGACCATTATAATATTAGAATATTATAACAAAATATATATATCCCTCTGAAAATTTAATCTGAATCGATCCTATCAATTTTAATGATGACATCATGAAAAATTTAATTAGGAATCTCTATTTATAATTTGAAATTCTAAATTCAATTTGCAATTAAGATTGTTCTGTCTACCTTATTTTTTTAAAATCCTTTAGTTACCTAATTAACACGGGAGTTAATTTAAATATACTTTTGCTTAGGTCTAATAATCAATAGGGCTCTCGCTAGTGCTTGGTTGGTGAAGTGACATTTGTTCACAGTGCGGGTTACAGCAAGTGAAGCCAGCTGTCCTGACGTAACCTGGTGCAGGCTGGGGGGGAAACCGAATATCTCTGTCCTAGGGTTGCAAGTGCAAGTCCGCAGCAGGCCTAGCAATCGGGTATCGGAGGAGGAGTCAACGGGTGACTGGGCGAAGGTGCGGATATACCACCTCGGCTGGCTATTGACTGAGGTACGTCGGACTTCGGGTCCGCGCTGACAGGATAGCTCCCGAGATTTAGCCCCGCACCTCTTCAGGCCAGCAGTCGATGATGTGCCTCACCCGTGCCTCAGCCCGGTTGTGCCAAAAAGCCACAGCTGTTTGAGAGACTCACTGCGATTACGTGGGGACTGGGTGTTCGGTGGGCCCTTTACAGGAGCTCACCTGGTGCGTTTGAGGCAGAGGGCCTTGCTGCTGTACTCCACTGGACCGATTTAATTTCTCATCTTGCCTAGGACATAAGAACTTAAACTTCTAATTAGCCAAACTCCAAAAGAAAATTAGGTTTTCTCAATACTTAAACCAGTATATTTGACCCTACTAAAATTAGCGAAGCCAAACCCTTAGGCGTATCGACTCAACAGCACCACCGTGCTGCCATACTTGTTATTAATCTTGATATTGGGAGTAAATCCTCACTCTTATTCCCCTCTTTTCTCCCTGCCACTATCTTCTGATTTGACTACTGCTACTGGTTGCTGGGATTTTGCCTGAGGGAAAGCATAAGCAGAACTATAGCTGTCAAACAGGTATTTGGAAACTTGAGAACGGCGTTTCAAAATTGTTTTCATTTTACCCTCCTCTTTGTGAAATCCTACCCCACTAGGTTGAAGCAGGTCAACGAAAAGGTAGGCGTCAGCGAGATTTACAACACACACGAGGAACACGCTAACGGGCGTTGCGGTGTCAATCTTGCCATTACGGGACCAGTGCTGTCATTGTTATTATTTTCCTTCACCCCGGAGAAAAATATTAGCAATCACAGACTTACAAAAAAAAATTTCCTTTCACAATCTCTGACTATGAAGCAACCTTCTGATATCAGACTTAACAAAAAAAAAAAGGGAAATCTAATATCAGAAAGAGATATTTTGTTTGTGTCCCTCTCCCTCACTTTGGCTTAACCTAACCTTCGCCCTTGAAAAAAAAAAAGAAAGGGCTTTCTTTCACAAGAAAACGGTGAAGCATCCGATTATCACCCTGTTCCTCGCTCTGTTGGTATTTTTCCTTTTCTTTATCTGTTCTCTAGCTGTTCTACCTGTGTGTGTGTGTGTTCAATTTCTCCCCCCCCCCCCAGAGGATCACAGTCACAGAGAACCACACTCACCTGTTCTAGTACACACTCAACACTAGTACACACTCAACAGTGCATATCTACACCCCTTGTTTGTTGATTTGTTTTGTTTGGTTTCTTTTGTTTTTCTCTTCAAGGTCTGTGTCAGTTGCGGTTAGAAACTTCCCTCACCCGTCAGAACATGTCTCGTGCAACAGAACATGTCGGTCACTGGGAGGATCTGGAAACATGGCTAAGTGCTGCAACCGACAGCCTCCTGCCTAAAGCCGCTGAAGCACTGAAACACCAGACACAGGACCAGCTGGATGAAAACATCACAAGTCTCATGGCACAAGACCCAAGTCAAAGCTACAGTCACAAAGAATTAGCCAAGATTACCGGCTCCTTAAGCCACACACTCATCGCGACCCTCAAGTTGAGCGACAAGAATGCTGCACAGCTCCAGCAGGAGTTGACACGCGCACAACGGCGCACCGAGCAGTTACAACTGGAAGCTCAGGAACGACGGGAAGAACCCGATGAGGTGAGCCAAGGCGCTGAGGAGGAAATCAAAAGGCTAAAAGAAACCCTAGCAGCTACCAACAAAGAAATGCAACAAGTCAAGGCAGACTATGCTGATCGGTCCGAAAAGCTACAGTATGCGGAACAGCTGCTGGAGAAAGCAAAGGCCGACTTAAGGGACAAGAACGGCAGAATCAAAGCCCATGAAGCTCACCTGGATGAGTCAAGAAACGAGGTTAGCCGTCTAACATATCAGCTAGACTATGTCAAAGAAGAAGCTGATAGTTTCCAAGAGGAACTCAAGCATGCTTATAAAGTGCGCCGTGAGCCATCAAGGACACGAGACGCACCGACCTCACCCCTGCCAAGCGGGACTGGGTCACCTGTTACTGGACTGACACGTGAGAAAAAGATGGAGGGCGTGGAACGGAAACCTTCACCACCTGCCTCTAGAGAACTTTACCTCAGCCAAAAGAATCTGCGGCAGCCAGCCACAGATCATCGCACGGCTTGGACCTAAAAGACCTCGACAAGCTCGCCAGGAACATTGGCAAATTCACTCCGAGTGTGCCAAATAGCCAAAATGTCCAAGCGTATCTCCAAGACATCGATTTCCATCTGGAAATGCGACCTAACGTTACGGACAAAGATAGACTCTATTTGCTCCGAACAACATCCAGTTCTGAAGTTCGCAGCTTCCTGGACAGGCAGCCTGCTTACACAAAGACTGATTACCAACTGCTCCGAGAAGCCCTCATTAAAGTGTTCTCCGACCCTGAGTCCGATCAAGGCCTAGTGGCTTCCCGGGAGACAAGACAAGGACGTCACGAACCTCCTCAAGCCTACTACAGCCGACTCAGACGAGCATACTTTGGAACTCGTAACGAACCTGACATGGAAGATGAACTAAACTTCAAAACTCTCTTCCTAAGGAACCTTCACCCTGGCGTAAGCCACCATCTTGGCGTTCTCGCATGTCCACGAACAATGACTGCTCAGCAGTTGCGAGATTTGGCGCAGAAAGCCTACGGCAAACAAAAGATGGCCTCAGAAAAGAGCGGCAAAAGCCCAGCAGTTCTTCACTTCAACACTAACAGTCAAGGCCTGGCTCTAGAGGGCGCCCAACGCCAAGACAGTGCCAAGCCGCCACCCAGAGAGTGGAATGCACCCTCGTCCAACAAAGAACGAGACTCCCACGCTGGTACCAGATCTAAACAGAGGTATGAACGCTGGGATGGACTGCGTGGACGTCAACGCTCACCTGGACGGCATTGGGAAAAGACATGGGATCAGCCAAGGCCTCATGAGAGTCAATGGGAAAGATCGTGGAACCAGCCAAGCTCGTTTGGAAACTCAAGAGGAAAAACTCATGGGAATCCAACGGAAACGCCAAGGGAAAACGACAAAGTCACCCTGGAGCGATTAGTCCAAGGAATCGACGAAAGAATTCACAACGATTCCAAGCTGACCGAGCTCAAACTGAATCCACGCAAGAACAAAAGTCACCACTGTGTTCCGACTCACAAAAACTGATGGAAATGATGATGAAAGAATTCTTCCAATGGAAAGAGGAAGATCAGAGATGGGAAAAGAAAGAGAAACCACATTCAGCCTGACTAGCGGCCGGACGTGAAGGCAGCGACCAGCTGGCCCAACCAGCCAAGGAGAACAGCACTCATTCATCTTACTCTCAGAGAACCGCAGTCACAATAACTTCAGATGGACACGAAACCCCACCTGAAAACCCAGCAACAGAGTTAGACATTAACTCAACACTCAAACCTCTAGATCACAGCAGCGTCCAGCAAACACCTGCTGATGAAACCACTCAAGTTCCTGAAAGTGCTGTCTTGTCGTCTGCCACTCCTCCGAAGAACACCACATCAGCCCTGATATCCTAACCGTTTCCTCCCAAAATCCAGTCCCTCAACTCCTAGGCGATCTCATTGAGAAAGGTATAGCGAAAAAGTTTTACCTCTCCATCATCATTGAACGACGCATCAGAGTCGAAGCCCTTCTTGACACGGGAGCCGACATCACTTTAATGTCCACCGAGCTCCTCGAAAAGGTCCAAGAAAGAACAAAGGGGACTAACAGAACTCTCAGACTCCAGAGGTGTGAGCTGGACCAAGCATATACAGCACATACTCTGCCCCGATATGGCCAGTCCAAAAACCTAACGGCAAATGGCGGCCCACCATCGACTATCGCAAGTTGAATCAACAAGTACCGCTGTCACGATGGCCTATGACCCAATTAGATCAAGAAATCCCAAAAATCAAAGGCTCGACGATCCTGTCAACACTGGACGTCGCCTCCGGGTTCTGGACGATCCCTGTCCACCCCGATGACCAACACAAGCTAGCATTCACCTTTGGCAATTGACAGTACACCTTCACACGGTGTCCCTTCGGCTATGCCAACTCACCAGCTGAATTCAACATCTTTCTAAACAAAGCATGCCCTGACGCCAGAGCTAGAGGCAACCTTGTTTATGTCGATGATATTTTGATGAAAAGCTCAAGTGTTCAAGATCACCTCAAGGAAATTGATCACGTCCTAAACCAGCTGACAACGGCAGGAGCCAAAATCGCCCTTCACAAAGGACAGTGGTGCAAAACCAAGGTGAACTATGTCGGACTGCTTGTCGGAAGAAACGGCATCGAGCCACAGTCTAACCGCACTCAAGCAATCCAAAGCATAAAAGCGCCGACTAACATCTCTGAGCTGCGAAGCTTTCTGGGAGTGTGCAATTACTCGCGACAGTTCATCGAAGACTACGCTGACATTGCCCGACCACTAACCTCCCTCCTGAAAAAGGATGAACCTTTCGTCTGGACGGAAGCCCAGGACACCGCGATGAGCCAGCTCAAACAGCGCCTGTGCTCTGCCCCGTGTCTAGCTTACCCAGACCCCGGAAAAGAATTCTACCTGGACGCTGGATTCTCCAATCATTGCCTCAGCGCAGGCCTATACCAGCTCCATGACAAAGACAAGCGAGTGGTCGCTTATGCCAGCAAAACGCTGCTTTCCCCAGAATGCAAGTACTCAGACTGCGAAAAAGCTTTACTTTGCACTGTGTGGGCTATCCAGCGTTTCTCGAATTACATCGGTGCACAAAAAGTCATCATCGAGACTTGTCACCAACCTGTCACCTTCCTCAACAGTCAACGCATCAGAGATGGCGTGGTGACCAACGCACGCATAGCTACCTGGCTAATGACACTCCAAGGACGGGACGTTGAGGCACGATACGCCCAAAACTACAAATCATCATTGGGCAACGGGCTAGCAGCCTGCCAAAACTGTTCAACGGACACGCTGCACACACCAGCGGAACCCAAAGAACCACCACAACCTCAAATGACGAATCACAGGTACTTCGAGGAGAATGTGTGTGAAGGAATGCCCACAGCATATGTCGATGGCTGCTCCTACAACCACAAGGGCAACTTACAAGCTGGAGCGGGAGTGGTCTGGCTCAACAACGACCCTTGCCCACCGCAACAATTCAACTTAGGCCCTCGCTCATCACAATATGCTGAAATAGCAGCCATCCTCATTACACTGCAAATGGCCGCATCCCACAACATCAAAGAACTCCTCATCTGTACCGATTCAAACTACGCCCGTCTCAGCTTCACCTGCCATTTAGCGGGATGGAAACAGAATGGATTCAAGACAGCTAACAACAAACCTGTCAAGCACCAGGAACTCTTCCAAGCAGGCGATGCCATTGTCACTGAACATGACATTATCGTTTATTGGAAAAAGGTTCGAGGTCATTCACGTCAACCAGGACAAGACAAAGACTTCAATGACCAAACCGATGCCCTCGCCAAAGCAGGAGCATTACACGGAGAGTCCTGGACATTTCAATCCCTCCCACCCAACCCTTCAGTGGCAGCCATAACCCGCCGCCAGCACGCCACTGGCGTTCATACCCCCACCTCCTCCCTCGTTACCCTATCACTTCAGTTCGCTGCTGACGATCTGCTCACCCTCCAAACAGCGGATCACACTCTGCGAACTATTGCAGCTCACATAGCCGATCCATTATCTCATCCTATATCCACCTCCGACCTTACTGCTTCCTCGAGCTCCGGACGCTCCACTCAATCAAGCACATGCTGCATCTGAGAGACGGTGTTCTCACATATGTCCCTGAGCCTCTCACTGCGCCAAAGCTCGTAGTGCCTCACGGCCAAAGGGGGATTTTGCTGACACACGCACACGATGCACCATGCGCTGGACACCACGGTGCCAAGGCCACATACGAAACCCTCAAGCAAGTAGCATACTGGCCTGGCATGCAGCAGGACGTAGCGGAATACGTAAAAGGATGCCTGGTGTGTTGCCAGTTCCAACCGGCAAACCCAAACCACCGAGCCCCACTGCAAAGAAAGGGAATGACTTTCCCATGGTCGGACCTCCAAATAGACTGGGTAGGACCCCTGCCACGGTCAACACGGGGTAACAAATACTTCCTCACCGTGGTCTGCGAATTCACAAAGTGGATAGAATGTCTCCCAGCTCCCAACGATACAGCAGAAACAACAGCCTGCCTGTTAATGAACCACATCTTCTCAAGATTTGGACTGCCTTTAACCCTCTGGGCCCTGAGGGTGTTTTGGGGGCCTGGAGAACTTTCAACATGCCCTGACATTTGTGCTTTTTTCAGTTGCTTATAAAAATATAAATGGCTAAAGTCTAATAACACTGTAAACAGCACAAACAGGGCTACACTAATATGTTAGCAGCATTTATGTACATGGTTGTGTTTTTGAGAAAACAACGTTTATGCATGGTTAGTGAAAAACTAAAATTTTGAAGTCCCTGAAATAAGGCCATAAAACACATACAGAACAATTGTTTACAAGACTTTTGAGAACCGAATCTTGTAGGCTAGAATTTTTACTTCACAATTATGTGAAAATCATTCTGCTTACTCATTCACAGAAAACAATATATTGATTTAAATTTTTAAAGACATGTTTTGTGATTGAAAGACAATATGCGAGGGAGTGGTAATGGGCTTGAATATTAAGTGATTCTCACCTGAGAGACAAAGGGCCCTCCCCTAAAGCTGCTAATGGCCCATCAGTGTGACTGTGACTGAGACAGGTAAGAGAGAGAGTGTGAGGAGACTGAAAAAATGGGTTTTTTAAATGATTTGTATTTTATTTACAACACAGTATAATCAAAACATACATAATGAAGGTCAAAGACACATTATTGTGCACTGATCTAACCACAGAGATGTGAACAGACTTTGACTCGTTCCTGCAACAGATTCTGAACTTCTGATGTTGCTGCAGCGAGGAAAACAGTTGGAAGAGACTGAAAGTCAGCAGGATTCATCTGTGGTGCCTGTGTCTGATTCAATAAAATACAAACAACCAAAAAAAGAGAAAAAACATTTGTGAGCATGTTTATATCAGGAGCATCTATATATATATATATATATATATATATATATATATATATATATATATACACATTCAATCAAACATTTTAGTCAGGAATTGTAGTTTGGGGAAAACCCAACTATGATTTTGTAGTCATATAGCCATCCTGAACATCATGTATGATTTTATAGTATAGAGGATATGATTCTGCAGTCATAGACTCACTCATGCTTTGTACTATAAAAGGATGTACTTCGTAATATAAAAAAGGATATTTTATATCTGATAACTAATTGTTATCGTTTAGCACACTATTCAAATATATTTGTGAACAGATTATTAATAATAAACATGGTCTAAACATTCTTAGATGCGTAGCATTTATCGTGTTGTAATTTGGGAACAACCCATCTAGTAATGTGTTCAAGTTTATGTCACAATAACACGTTAACTAATGCAGAAAATAAACATTACTTACTCATTAGATCGATCAGCAGCCTTTACTCAGCGCGTCTTCTTCCAGAAACTAACAGTATATCAGCGATGAACAGTCTCCGTGTTTGTTGTTGGGCGTCTCCAAGCGCGCGCGCGTCACGTGGTTATTTGCATGTGAACGCGAGGGGGCGGGATCTCATTAGAAATAATGAGTTAGACGGGACAGACTGAACATCGTGTTGGTTTCATACGGATTACTTCATCACAGAATATTTGTTTTCGATATGACTTACTTCATGTGAAAGAAGACACTTCAGGCTTTCTATAGAGATAACTCTCATGTTTCTGTGTTGAGTATTCGCTGAGTTACACTTCATTTTAGTGACGCATTTCTGAAAACAGATCGCGGAGACGGAGAAGACAGAGAGCGCACCCTGTTTGTTTTCTTTATTCTTCAAAAGCACAAAGTTTAGTTGTTATTATGAGTGAATACAAATAAAAGAAGACCCCTTACAGATTCGAATGGTGTATTGCTCTTATCTGAACGATCAAAAATGGCAGAGTAATTCAAGCTCATTTCTGCCTTATCAGGAAAATCTGCCCCAAAACGCGTATTCGCGTTTGTCGGGCTCAGAGGGTTAAGGGTCAACTCTGACCGTGGAACCCACTTCACTGCTGCAATCATGCAGGAAGTGTGGAAACTCCTGGGCATACAGGCCAAGCTCCATATAAGTTTCCAACCAATGTCCTCAGGTCAAGTGGAACGGGCCAATCGGACAGTGGTCAGCATGCTAAAGAAGTATGTGTCCGCTAATCAAAAGGATTGGGATATCAAACTTCCGCTGGTGTTGATGGCCGCTCGAGCCACCCCTCACCGGTCCACCGGAGTACCCCCGTTCACATTGATGACAGGGAGAAACATGACGCTGCCGCTGCATCTGCTGTACCAACCCGGTGACCTGAACCTTGTCACCGCCTACACCACTCACCAGTACCTGGAAGAGTTGCATCAGCACCTGAGAGCGACTTTCGCCTTCGCGCAACAGCAACTGCAGCGAAGCGCAGAAGGTCGTAAAGCCTACTACGACCAAAAGGCCTCTCACCATGAGCTCAGTGTCGGAGACAAAGTGTGGTACTACAGCTTTGCCCAACCAATGCAGAACACTTCCCATCGCCTGTCAAAGAAGTTCTTACCTCGCTGGACAGGACCCCATGAGATAGTAGACAAGCTCTCACCTGTCGCCTACCGAATCAAAATCAGCCAAGGGTGCAGCGAGCCAATACTTCGATGGGTCCATCGAAACCAGATAAAGAGGCACCAGAGCTCCAGCCGACTGGCAAAGGGGGAAGATCAAACCCACTGACACAGACCGACACCCATACGCTCTACACCACACTAACATAACTTCTGTTGTTTAGGAAACATATAGCGACCTCGCTTACGCACAACACATACACTCTCTCCTCAGCTGCACTACTAGGGCCAACCTCTAGTAGAGAGGAGTTACTCCACACATGTGACACTCGTTTGCGGCCTCACCTCATTCGGTGTCCTTGTGTCTCTTTGTGTATCTCTTTTGTTTGTCGTGTCTCTTTTATGTTTTTCCCGTTTTCCTTTTCTCAATCCAATTTCCCTTCTCCTCTAGTCCCCTCATCAGGAAACTCCCTTTACAAATTCCTTAAATCCAGGTCCCGAAATTGAGATTGACTCCCTTCACTAACTTCGTTGTAACTCGTTGTGAGAACCGTCGTCAACTGATAGAGGCGATCCGCCCGATCATAATTGTTGTAGCTAATTGTGCCTTCTGTCTGCTCTATCACCAGGAAGATGCTCAGACTCGCCGCCTTGTTCCTCTGCATAATTGGGGTTATGCCCCAGCCAGAAGTTACTTCGCCCGGACCAACATCAGGGATAGTACTCCGTGAACAACCGGGACTCTTGATAACGAACTGCAGAACGTACACCCGAAAGGTGTACGTCCGACTAGATCCCCGGGATGTTTTCAGAGCTCACTACACTCTCTCAGCTGCCCAAACCACTTGGGCCAGAGCCCGTTGGACTCGAGAAGTCCTTGCCCACGCCCAGGCAGATGTTAACCACATGCTGCACCAGTTACAGAAAATGACTGTAACCCAGGCTGAATTAAGTGGGTACAACCGGCGACCCAAACGATTTTTGGGCGCCCTGTTGGGGGCTGCTGCGGCTGTAGGAACTCTGTTTAACATCGGCATGAACACCGCTAATGCTGTTAATCTGGCCACCGTTAGGAGGCACGTGGGCGAAATTCAGGCCGAAATGCCCGAAATACGGCAACAGCTCCTAGTCCAGAGTCACGCCTTACAGACCTTTGGAAAATCACTGAACGGCACGATTACGATTCTAAATACCCATAGCACCCTTCTGAACCAAACTATAAAATCTATAAACAAACTATTTTCGGTCGTTCAAAACGATTTAGCCCAAACACAACTCCTAACTACCCTCATGACCGACATGCTACGTGAAGTAAGCTCCTCAGTTGATAACTTAGCCATGGGTAGGATTCCACACTATCTGATACCTCATAGCCTTGTCCAGAACGTCCTAACTTCGGCCACCGCGGGCCCTGCTAGCCCCATCCAAACTCATCTCGCCTTTTCCCTAGGTAGCGCTATTCCCTTGTACGTAGACCCGGAAGCCGGCGACTTAGAATCGATAATGGGCAAACTGAGGAGAAAGGCTAACAACATTTACCGGCTCAAAGATGTTGTGAATGTGGGATTTTGGCAAGGGAACACCTATGTCAAAATCCACACTCCTGAAGTCGTTGCGTATCACGATAACAACGAACAGTTGTATCTGGCCCCAAACCTAAAGATGTGTACGCTCATGAAGGACATTCACTTCCTTTGCCCGAGTAAGCCTTTTGTCCGCGATAATACTGAGGGCATCTGCGGCCATTAGGCCTGACACTAGCTGCCCCGCCGAAGCGACACCACGTTCTCAAGTTGAGGTAACGCAAGCCGAAATTATCGGAAACCGATGGCTGGTCAACACCCCAGCGCGAACGGCTACCCTCACATACGATCAACACGACACCGCCACACGAATTATCCTACCTAACCAAACTCTATGGATCACGGTCCCTAAGGGCTCGATCCTCCATATTGACGATTTGGCATTGTATCACCTTACCGACGACGAGTATCAGGCTGAAATCGAAGTCTTACCTTTCTTCAAACAGCACTCCTTCACCCTTGATCCAAAATTGGAAGAAAGGATCAGGGAGGAAGGAACACAGCTGATTGATTTAACCCCCGTTGATACAGCTTTAGAAGCTATCGCTCGCCTTCCGCCTGCTGGCGCGCCAATTATTCGGTCTTGGTCTGCCGCTGACACAGCGCTTTGCATCTCTACTATTGTAGGATATGTTGTGACTTTGACCCTGGCCTTCCTCCTACACAAGCGAGTGAACGCCGTTCAAGAGTCTTTCAACAAATGCACGTCAGGCGTCCCGCGCATTTTCCGACGTGATAAAACTGACCAAGAACCCGAACCGGAGAACTCAACCAACCTGATTGAGATCACGTCTATACCGCCTCATCGAACCCCGGACAACTAAACCAATCAAAATAACCCCACTTCCAATAACCCAGTTGTCTTCTCAAGTTTCTAACCTGTTCACTCCAAAATTACCCTGCACCAGGATTCAGTCAGTGATGGAGATGTTGTTTGTGCCGTGTGTGTGCCTGTTCTCCCTGCTTCTTGTTCCAGTGCCCGCCGATGTTCACAACGGGAACCTCACCGAGCCAAGGGGGATATGTAATGCCTGGTCGGGATCAGAATACCACACCCACTTAGTTTCAACTCTCCCGCTCTCCTGCTATAAATCCTCTGGTCCCAGGAGACCCCCAGAACTAGAATATGTAAAAAAAAGAATATTGGTCTTAAGTTGGAACGCACACATCTAAGAACAGACATCCTGGCGCCGGCTGAAATAAACTGCCCAATCTCCTGAGACCATAAAAATAAGGATATATGGAACCGTCACATCTGGCTGCTTTCATCATGAAGTTGGATGAGGAGGACCCCCTTTTTTGTCACTCTTGAAAAAAACCAGAACTCATACTCCCGGATTTTACTTCACATTGGCGCCATAATTCAAAGGCCTGGTTACAGCCGACTCGAACCAAAGACTTTTACGACCTTGCATATCAGCACATTCCAGGAAAACGCGCCTTTTCTGGGGTGCTATCGAAATAGACAAAGAGAGCCACACCCTGAAGGATTTTGTTAAAAGGGAACAAAAGTTATACTGGTTTCTGCTATTGAAACAATATACTCGGAAAAAACACTATAGACAATATAGTTTATACATATATTAATAATGTTGTTGGTTGTGACATTTATAAGCTTGTTGTGTTTTATTTTAAATCTATGGTAAATCTGTTTCCAGAATGTATAAAGTTTACCTGATGACGAGATGTCAGGTCACATGCTCGATGTGTTTATTTAGAATTTAGGATCTATTAATCAATGCATTTATACGAATGCATTGATTACATATGAATACGAGTAATATCCTTCGTATTCATATGTATTTTTGGCTATGCAAAGTTACGTGGTGTTTGGTGTCAAACGAACGCTAATTTCATGAATAATATTATGGTGAATGGAAATTATTTGTTTACATCAATGCGTGATTACAAGACAAATAGAAGTTTGCTGTAATAAGTTTTCATGTGATTTAAATAACTGAACGGACAATTTATGCATAGAAAGACCCGCAGTTGTGCGGGACGGGGCTCCGCCCACAGAAACACTTGCGATTGGATCAAACACCCCGCAGGAAAGAATCCGATTGGACCAAGCGCCCGGAGGCGGATCCCAAATTGGCCCGTTAAAACAGATGCACAACCGTGAAAGTGGGTTGGAGTTGAAAACTAAAAGGAGGCTCACGCACGCCTCGCTCGTCTCTCGTTCTGCTCACGCTGCAAAGCGCTTCTGGCCTCTCACATCACGGCAGGGCGTGGCAACAGCGATCAAAGTTAAACTGTGAGAGAAACTTTAACATCCAAAGACAAAGAAACTAACATCTGGAGCCAGGAACCGAACGGCTTCCTGATAGCGTCATCAAGTCAGAACGAAGCCCTCCCAACCACTGAAGAATACCCTCGTGACGACGACCTACGAGTAGCCAATCCGCACGCGGTCCGCCTCGACCTGAACAAAGGACGGAATTCACCTAAGAGCAGAGAGGCTCTTTGAACCTAAAGAAACACGAACAGTAAGGCAAACAAATCTCTCTTGAATCTACTGGAAACTGGTGATATATCTAACTGTTGTTTAAAAGTAAAGATAAGGGTTCTTGCGTGTGATTTTCCCTCAGGCTGAAACGAGCATTAAAACCTAAAAACTCTCTCTTCAGATACAAAACAACTCGCTCCTATCTGTGTGTATGTTAAATCGTCTGTTTTGTGTTGTCTAGTCAGTAGTGTATTAGAGTAGTGAATAAACTTTGATTTTATTAAGAAATCTCTTGTCTGTGCTATGTGATTTTGCATATCGTAATTATTTGCCAAAAAGATCGCGTTTTACCTAAGCTCATAAACCTGAGGACTAAGTTAACTAGTTGTTTATTTTGATCGTTGGCCGCGAGTAAGATAAACAAAATTGTTAAGAGATAACTTGCTGATATTAATGCTTGCTGGACAAGTCGTTAATAAGGTATAAGTTGCATGTTCTGATTAATATCCATGACCGTTCCCTAAAAGCTAAAATAAAATAAATATTTGTAGGATTAATTTCCTACAATTATCAACTCTGGATGATAGATAGTAAAGTATAGAGTGTCTTCTTTCCAAAGATACCTAATTTGTTTGTGTAGCACACTTTGTCACGAACTGTTACCATTTTAATTTAGGTAGGTTATTTTCACCTGCGAGGCCCACAATGGGGGCGAAGGTTAACAGGTTAAAGCGCGCTCTGCAGGACATGAAGGCACCAGCGCAAACACTTGCAATTTTTTTTAGTGGAAACAAATTAAAATAGCCTACACCGTCATTTTTTTTTTTTTTGATAAAAGGTATGAGTAATACATAATTCGGAACTGTAAAGGGTCTACTTGTATTTGTGTGCACTCACAATACCAACAAAAGGTAGTTATTTTATAAAACAAAGAAAACAAACATGATGCGCTTTCTGCCGTCTTTAACAGGAGTGCTTCACAAAAATTAACCGAAGCTGAGCGAATACATGCCTCACAGACATGATAAATATATCTATAGAAAGCTTTAAATGATCACTTAACGAAATAAAAAAAAATTAATGAAATAAAATTTATTTCACTTAACGAAATAAAAAAAAAAAATTAAAAAAGGAGACGGTGAGTCAGGATCAGCAACTTCATCTTTGCGACACAGACTCAGAAAACATTAGTTTATTAGTAAATAATTAAAATATCTCCTTACTATTTCCCGCAGACACATTCATGGTTATGTTTGCTGGGGTTTTGCAGTAGCCTATTGTGTGCATTTGAACGCAGAACTATTCAGCTGCTCTGAAGTCACTTGCGCACCTGCTGCTGCGGGACACTAAACACCATCGAGCTGCTCTCAGTCACGGCACGGTCTCCTGTTGTTTCCACCAGCACGGCAATTTTTTTCATCACTATTCGATGGATGTCTACAATATAAAAATAAGGAGAAACCCAAAACAGGCCCGAGGTCCGGCCCGCGTCTGAACTGTGACGTGAAAATTGGCCCGAAGCCCGGCCCTAGATGCGTAAAAAAGTCGGGGTCTGTCGGGCCCGGGCCTAAATGCAGGGCTGTAAGTCAAAGTACAAAAGGTTTCTTTTTTACAATAAAAATAGAAGTATAATCTTCAATAAAATGAATTTCTCTCCTGACAGCACATCAGGACACACATAGGACAGACAATCCAACAGGGCTGCAGCTTTGACTACAGGCCAAACTAGGAAAAAACGAATTGGTTCTCCGTATTCACACCACACACACTCACACATGTACCAGCAGAAAAGCCCCTTGCACATGGCAAGCCACAGCAACCATGGAGGGAACACCACCAACAAAAAGGAGGACAGCCACACTCTCTCGTCCTATATAGCCATGCAGCTCCAAACAAGGAGCGGGCGCACGCCAGGTGACATCAAGACACAATCAGATGGAAGGCACTGGACGGCTATAATTAAATATATCCCACTCGTCGGGCAACAAAGCCAAATAGAGATAAACAACGGTGCTGGATCACTCACAGATGATGCTAACAAAACTAGCCAGGAAAGATGGGGACAGTACCCCGGAAGTGTCACATACTGTACCTAAGCTGCCAGTGTGTCCCTGCAAAAAAAAAAAAAGAAGCCCAATAGAAACCATCACATACATTCTAATGGTTTCCATTAAAATACCATTATAAACCACTAGCTTTTTCCCAGTAAAACCATTACAAAATTCCTTTTTGTAGTGTGTTTTGGGCATTTTTCCAATAGGATTTAACATCCTACCAATAGAATCAATCACATACCAGTAGACACCATTATAGTTTCCATTAAAACCAATACAATTCCCATCATAACCATTAAATCCATTACATTTTCTATTGTGTTTTGGGGAGGGTTCTATTGTTTTTTCAGCAGGGACATGTCACTTATGTATGTGCGTGGCAAGGCGCCAATTACAGACGTCACGAGCGTCTAGCCACTATCAACAATCATAAAGCCCCACATGCCACAGGTGTATAACAACTTCCCCAAATTTTTGTACTTTTGAGATTTTTTTTCTCTGCTTAGTTTCACTTGTGGTGTTCCAGGTTAAAAATGACGAGCCTACAGAAATAGCATATGAATCTCGTTATGCTATATTAAAACCAAATATTTCAGTTAGGACAGGTTTTAATTTTTTTTTAATTAATCTGATTGATTGAAGGCCTCATTAATATAAACTTATGCACCTCTGTTTTTGAGCGAAAAAGCATTATTTGTACATAATTTTGTTAATATTCAGTAAAATATGGGGGAAAATGCACTATTTATCACACTAGTGTGCCTTAATATTTAAGCAGGAAGTTTGTTTTGAAAGACTTTTATCTTGTAAATGGAACAAAGTCATTTGTGGTGTTCCTGGTGTAAAAAAAAAAAAAAAAAAAACTTCCTGTTTAATGCACATTAGTTTGATAAACTACATTTCCCCCCATATTTTACCAAGTATTAACAAAATTATCTTCAAATAATGTATATTTAACAGTTAAAATCTTCTCACATGATTGTTTTTCTCACAATGTGGGGCATGCTTTAGGACAGGGGTTTTCAAACCTATCCTTGAGGACCCCCTGCCCTGCACATTTTGTATGTCTCCCTCATCCAACACACCTGATTCAACTCATCAGCTCGTTAGTAGAGACTGCAAGAACTAAATTGGGTGTCTGATTAAGAAGACGTACAAAATGTGCAGGGCAGGGTTCCTCCAGGACAGGTTTGAAAACCCCTGCTTTAGGTCTTGGCAATCAGCTCCACACTCTGTGATTTGTGGTGTGGGTACACTTTACTGCAGGCACCTTCAAATAATAATTATTAGATCACATTAATTAGAACTAGAACACATAGAAAGTACAATCTGCCCCATAGGGAATTTTCTCCAATTTTATGCAGCATTCTCCTTATGTCATCCCCCTCTGAAGACAAAGATATCGCATCTACAAACAACAACAACAATCACAAGCACAGTGCCTAGTAAGTGCATAGCATAATGTTAACAGCATAGTATGATAGATGTTTCAAGATATTCAATTTTCTTGCAAAAGTCAACCACTTTAAGCATTTTGCACAGGTCTTCCAATTCCTCCACTGTCTTGCAAGGCTCTTCTAGCACCTCAGTTAGGTCAGAGGCAGAGGTGCTTGGCTGGCATGCTGATTGCTTATATCAGCATGCATTTGATCCAGTATTCTCCTCTCCAAACCCTCAAATAACTTATAGATTTCTGTGAAAATGTTGTCAAATATCAATTACATTACTAACTAAAAAATATATCAATTACTAATAAAAATATAGCTGCAAGAAGCAATGGTAACACTGCACTAAATTAAATATTACAAATATTACCTGGTTTACTTTCAAATATTACTTTTTTTATAAATGTCACGAATCCTGGCCATGAACTGCCATTTGTTCACCACCAGAGGTCACCCGCTCACCACATGGACTTTCACACTACACGGCACATTGGACTCCACTTCCCATCATCCATTGCACTGACTACACACACACAGCTGATTACACTAATCACACTCACAGCTGAGAACTATCACCCAATCACACGCTTTATAAGCCTTGGACTTCCTCTCTGTCACTGCCGAGTATTGTATAGCGCATATTCTAGTGATCGCTACTCTATGGAGCCAACTCAGTTGTTCTAGTCTAGTCTAGTCTAGTCTTGCCTGTTTCCTTGTGTTTTGATATCTGACCGTGTCTCCTGGATTATCTCTCTGCCTCGCCCTATTGGATATTGTTCACCGATTGTCGACCCACGCCTGCCCTAGGTTTACTCTTGTGTCTTGCCCATGCCATATCTGTTTGCCGTCGTTTGACCCTGCCTGTGAATTGACCATGTTTATAAATAAAAGATTGCATATGGATCCGCACGTCTCACGTCTTGTTCGCCCCGTAACAATAAACTAATGATGAGTTAAGGCAGCGATTCTCAAACTTTTTTACTCCTAGACCCCCCCTCCTCTCCAAGTCAATACTTCAAGCCACAGGGAGACGCCATATAGCCACTATACGGATCTATTCAGAATCATTAAACACACCAAAATACAAATGAAAAATGAAACCATTCTAAATGTGTGCAAACTCAACGATCTGAAGGCGGCTCGATTTCATCAGTCAGCAGCCAGGTCCTCTTTCAGAACAAGCTTTTTGGAGCGTCTGATACCCATAGACCTACATAAACATCACTGTTCCTCTCCAAAACACACTTCTTAACCTTGGGATGCCTGTCATAATGGCAGTACACAATTTTAAGCTTTTTAATTTATTGTATTGGAGAATAGAGAGGACTCTGTATTTGGTTTACAAATGTCCTGCTTGTTTCATCATTGATCATAAGCCTCTGATCAGTTTCCATCCCCAACACACTCCTGGTAGGCCGTTGACTCACTGTTGGCCATTGTTCCATGTTTTCCCTCTTTGGACTTGTTGTGGTCTCGTCCAGTTTGTTTTGTTTGGATGTTCTGGTCTTGCATAGATGAAAATATAGTTTTCAGTGGCAGTTGTGTTCTGAATGACAGGTACAAGTACTGCTGCTGTACTTTGAGCAACAGGGTTAGGCATGTTTACAGGAGCCATCACTGCTGATTGTTCTTCTTCTTTGTATTTGACTGCAACTTGAATCTTCTTTTTATTGCGGGTTAATTGTTGTAGTTATGTCAGTTTTCTTTGTAGCCTTTGTCGTGGCACGCCGGAGTTGTCTAGTCTGGATCTCAGTTGGTGCAATTAGAAAGGCTCAAAACAGCAGAGTTTCAAATGTGGAAGAAAAGACTTTATTATAACAAAATAACAAAGCCGAGAAGCAGCCGCCACATCAACTGCCTCTGAGCTCTCAGTGTTGGTACATCTTCATATATACACTTTTTATTGCCCAAATTTGGTAGTTCCTGTTTTTCTTATTGGTTATGTCTGTCTGATTTACCACAATTAATTACTAGCCCACCTGGTCCAATTTTAATGGTGGCGTCTGGCCAGATCCGCCATTTTTAAAAAGTAAAAAGTTCTTTATTCCATCACTCCCATTGGTTGGCAGTGATCCCAGAAGACATACATCACAGTTGTATCACTCCCATTGGTTGGCAGTGATCCCAGAAGACATACATCATAGTTGTTTACATGTATCTGTCATATTCTGGAAATCACCCAAAGTTCCTCGGGTTATTCTAAGTTCACACACCTGCATCCGACCAGTGCATGGCCCTTAAAGACTTATAATCAGTATGGCCAGTGGATGGCACTCCAAGACCCATAATCAGTAGTTAGACATCCAGTATAATAGTAATTAATATTAGGATATCACACTTTGCATAGTTTACATGGATTATGTTCTTAAACATGTCTAACATTTTGAATAAGATAATGCTATAGTGAGTAAACAAAATTATACAATATATTCCCCTCTTTGAGACTTACTAAGTCTCACCATCACGTCCATTACCTAGAGTGCAGTTCCATAAGTCCACCCCTCCTTTTATACCTTCTTTCAGCCAATGTATGGCCTCTCATAACCTCTTATCAAATGGTTTCTTCATGATACCGCACTCCAGAGGAAGCCAGACCCAAACATCTCTCCTCACCCTTGACTAGAGGAGAGTAAAAGAATCTGTCTTCCCATCTAAACATACTTTTGGGGATCAACAATTCAATCATCAATGTGTGTTTAAGCATGTGCACAAAATGTTCAAGCCTTGCCCATGGTTGTCATGGTCATGTAGAATATATGAGTGATTAATCAACACATCTAGAAAATTGATTTTAAACACTGGTTTGTCCCACGCAGCCAGAGGAACTCTAGGCATTTCCGGTAGCCTAGAGTGCTATCTGGTGATGTTATCCTTCGTTGCCAGAGGAGCTTCCTCTGGCCCTATCTGGTGTTGGAGTAGATGATGGGTTTTTAAACCCCCAGTTGAATCTACTCATGTTGCTAAGCACTGAGGTGCTCGTCGATCCTTCCTTCTTTCTTTCTGACGACATTTCCCAGTGTATACAGCAATAATTGTTATAGTAACCAATGGAATGTTAGTGTAATAGCATAAAAAATAAGTATAGAAAAAATACATATTGATCTCTGAAGGCTGGGCTAAATGAATAAACACTGTTATTGCACTCCTGACTTGGGTCAGACCCTCAATCACCTTTTAGATACCAATTAATCCTTCTTTGTCATTCCCTTTTTCTGGTTGCAATGCCTCATAACATGGACAATGACCTGCTTCAGACCCTTATCGTCCCCTTTTTCTTTCATTAATCACATTATACATTTAAGATTAGTAAATTAATTTCAATATAAATGATATAAGGAGTAAGTGACTTCAGGAAGGGGCATATGCCAAAGGAAAATACATAGTACCCCTATCTCTCTCCCTACACTATCCAACACCTCTAATATATCTACAAAAGTGAAAATAAAAAAATATAAAAAATTAAATGGCACCCCTTCCCTACCACTCCATTGTTATTCAGGAAGGGTTTACACAACTTCGTCCAGGTCAAAGTCATCCAATTCGTCCAGTCCAGGTCCCACAGTGTGTCTGTGGGCATACCCAATGTCAATTCCAGTTGGTCTTATCGATATGTTAAGCATCTGTTTGGCTGCAGCATTGGCCAGCATGGATCTGATGAAAGGCACAACACAACAGAACAGTACAAAAAACACAACAATAGCAATGGCTATTATGATGCCCACTCTAATCAACCATTCCCCCCATGACCCAAAAATTGAATTTAACCAGTTTCCAATCTGCTTATCTGCTCCAGCATTCTTAGCCACTTCCTCTCTCAGATTTTTTTCAGTTTCTCCATTGCTTGGGTGAATGATCCATCTGGTGCTGTATTATTTGGGATATAGGTACAACAGTCAGAACCAAACATTACACAAACTCCTCCTTTCTCGGCTTCTACTTGCTCATTTCCTTCCCCTACTTGCTCATTTCCTTCTTCTACTTGCTCATTTCCTTAATTTCCTTCCCCTACTTGCTCATTTCCTTCATTTTCATCATTTCTTGCTTTAAATTCTCCTGGTCTCCCTCTAGTTTGGCCAATTGAATCTTAAATACACATCTGGGTCTTGATACATTTCTCTATTTAATTCCAAATAACTACACAATTTCCCTTGAATTTTCCTAGGTCATTTTTCCCTTTTGTCTTGTTGAAGCACTCAACGTCTAATGTGCAATCAATTACATAAGCTACGGGGGGTTCAGATAGATACTTGACCAGTATTCCCTGCAAATAAGGAAACCAGGGACTTCCGGCGGTGCGTTGAGATGGAGTAGACGCGTTGATCCACGCTCCCGAACATTGAAGTTTTTTGGGGGGGCATTAAACTATTTCAAACTCATCTTTGTGCATAGTAAGTTTACCAAACGGTGTCTAAGCGCATCTCGCCTCTGAATAATGTCGAAAAAATCAAAAAAAGAGGATCAAGAGCGAGAGGACGTCTCCACTAGCGCGATTTCATCCCTGCTATCAACAATGCTGGCGGAGCATAAAACGGTCCTGCTAACAGAGATTAGAACGTCATATTCCAAACTCGAGAGCAAGCTGGACAGTCTCCAAAGTGTGATAACGGATCATCAACAACGTCTCTCGAAGTTGGAACAGTTTGCGGATTCAGCCGACAGTGACTGGCAGGGTATGCGGACACAGCTCACTGCGGTAGCCGTGGAGAATTCTAAGCTAAAGGCTAAGCTAATCGACCTCGAAGGGAGAAGTCGCCGCAACAATATAAGGATAATTGGCCTTCCCGAGAATATTGAGGGCCCTCAGCCGACGACCTTTATTTCTCAACTACTTTTTGATGTGCTTGGCGGTGGCGTTTTGACATCACCTCCTGAGTTAGAACGAGCCCACCGTACACTAGCTGCTAAACCGGGTCCCTCCGAAAGACCGAGACCTATGGTGGTTTGCTTTCACTCATTTCAGAATCGAGAGCGGGTGGTGCATGAGGCCCGGAAACTACGAGGCAAGTTGAAATATAAAGACTCTCCTATTAGCATTTTCGAGGATTATAGCCCTGAGGTCTTGGAGCAGCGTTCCCAATATCGTGGAGTAATGAAGGAACTTTATACATTAGGCCTCAGGCCTACCCTGCGCTACCCGGCTAAGCTGTTCATCATGCCAGGAGACGGCCCGAGAAAGATTTTGCCCTCAGTGAAGGAAGCTAAGGACCTTGTTACCTCTTACCGTCGCCCATGCCACGAATCAGAGGGAAATTGACAACATGAGGCAGCCTTTATTTACAAGAAGTACTTCTTGTCAGTTCGTGAATAATACATGAAAATGTTGGAAGACGGTCCAAGAAAACGTTTGCCTTCAGTGGAGGAGGCTAAAGACCTTATTGTATTATTTGCCGTCGCTCAGATCATGAGCCAAAGGGAACTGACATTTACCGGCCAACTCTCTTATCTACGAGTGTTTTCTGACATCTATCCGGTGATTGATGCGTAACGTTGGCTGTTATGTTAGTTGAGCCTCTGTTGCGATGTAAATGTTTCTTTTATGACACCGCATGACAGAATTATTGTTTGGTGTTTTTATTTATTTTTTATTTAGATTTTTCTTTCCGCTCCCTTTTTTTTTTTTTTTATTCATTTATTTATTTATTTTTTTTTTTTTTTTCTGTTCGTATAATGTATTTAGCTTCTTATCCAGGCATAATGTAGAAGCCGTCTTCTGACATGTTAACAGTTCAAAATAATACTTGTTATAAGAAGCATTATTGACTACCTGAGCTGCTTTATTTACCTGCTATGACAGACATATGTATGGATATATATATATATATATATATATATATATATATATATATATATATATATATATATATATATATATATATATTTCTTTTTTTATATACTAGTGTTTGGCCTGGTTGTTTTTTCTGGTAAAATTATGACCAAATCACACATGCCCTTTTTGTTCTACGTGTGTGTGTGTGTATATATGTATATATATATAAAGACCTTATTGTATTATTTGCCGTCGCTCAGATCATGAGCCCAAGGCAACTGACATTTACCGGCCAACTCTCTTATCTACGAGTGTTTTCTGACATCTATCCGGTGATTGATGCGTAACGCTGGCTGTTATGTTAGTTGAGCCTCTGTTGCGATGTAAATGTTTCTTTTATGACACCGCATGACAGAATTATTGTTTGGTGTTTTTTTTTTTGTTTTTTTTTTTCTGTTCGTATAATGTATTTAGCTTCTTATCCAGGCATAATGTAGAGGCCGTCTTCTAACATGTTAACAGTTCAAAATAATACTTGTTATGAGAAGCATTATTGACTACCTGAGCTGCTTTATTTACCTGCTATGACAGACATATATATATTTTTATTTTTTTATTTTTTTTTTTTTATACTAGTGTTTGGCCTGGTTGTTTTTTCTGGTAAATTATGACCAAATCACACATGCCCTTTTTGTTCTACGTGTGTGTGTATATGTGTATATATATATGTATACATATATGTATATCGGGACGTTGATCTCCTGAATGCGACAAGGAAGTTCGATTGGTATTTGACTTAATACCACAGTGCAGAGGACACTTGAAAATTTAGAATGATTGTAGGGATTCAGGCCAGTGGTTCTGTGTGTGTGTGTGTGTGTGTGTGTATGTATGTATGTATATGTTTTTTTTTTTTTTTTTTTATCTCTCTCTTCTCCCTTTTTTCTCCTCGCAGCAAAACTGCAGTTACCATATCAGCTCGTCTCCCCTCCTCAAGATCCCAACAGTTATCTTTGCCGTTCACAACTTCCCAGTACTTTGAGACATGGCTACTACATGCGGTGCTCTTAGGATCACATCTTGGAATGTGAGGGGGGTGGGCAACGCATTGAAACTGGGCAAGATTATGGCACACTTACAGCGGCTTAAAGGTGATATATTTTTTATTCAAGAGACACACCTGCGTAACCGTGAGATAATGCGGCTTAAGAGAAACTGGATTGGGCAGGTGTTCCACTCTAAATTCAATAGCAAAGCAAGAGGTACTGCCATATTGATACGTAAAAATGTCCCTTTCACTTCCGACAAGTCTGTCTCTGATTCTTACGGCAGATATGTAATGGTTTCAGGATTGCTTCAGGGCACTCCAATTTTGCTGGTTTGTGTTTATGGCCCAAACTGGGATGATAACCATTTTATAACCACCCTATTCTCATCATTTCCACACCTGAAGAATCATTATATAATCATGGGAGGTGACTTTAATTTAGTCCAGGACCCACTGCTGGATAGGTCATCAGCTAGGACTGTCTCCCAAACTAAATCAGCAAAGACCTTACTTACATTAGCTCACCAGTTTGGTATTACTGACCCATGGAGACATAAGTTTCCTAAAGCCAAAATGTTTTCCTTTTTCTCGCAGGTTCATCATACTTATAGCCGTATTGACTTTTTCCTCTTGGATGCGAGGCTGCTCTCAAAGACTACCGCAATAGATTATCATAGCATCGCTATATCAGACCACGCTCCGACGTCGCTTGACCTGAGCCTAATTGTACAAACCAGCCCTTTTAAAACATGGAGATTTAATTCAATTCTCTTAGCAGAAGACTCCTATAAACAATTTTTGCAGTCTCAGCTTATAATGTTTTTTGAGCTAAATGATCTACCTGACACAAGTAGAGGTATTCTTTGGGAGGCATCAAAAGCGTTTATTAGAGGACAACTTATATCCTTTATTTCAAATATGAAAAAAGAAGAAACTTCCCACACAACAAAGCTTTTCAAAGATATAAAAGAGATTGACGAAAAATATTCAAATAATCCTGACTCTGGTCTCTACAAAGAACGAGTCAGATTACAGACCGAGTTTGACCTAATCTCCACTACTAAAGTTAAATCACTCCTGCTAAAATCTTGACAACGTTTTTATGAATCCGGTGATAAAGCAGGGAAACTTCTCTCCCATCAAGCCAGAGTCGAGACTTCTTCAAGGCTGATTTCAGCTGTTAAATCTACCTCAGGTGAGGTTCTTACTGGACCGAAAGAGATCAACAATGCGTTCGCAGAGTATTATGCCAATTTATATGCCACTGACTGCCCTCCGTCCCCTGCTGACATACTCAAAGGTATTATTTTCCCACAAATAAGTAATGATGTATCTGAGAACCTGGGTAGTTTAATTACCACGGCTGAAGTTCAGGAAGCTATCTGCTCGCTTCAAAGCAGTAAATCACCTGGCCCTGATGGCTTCACTGTGGAATATTACAAGACCTTTGTAGGTCTGCTTGCCCCGGTCTTAAGAGACATGTATAACGAAGCGTATGCCCTTGACCACCTTCCAAGCACCTTGTCAGAGGCTACGATCTCTCTTCTCCTCAAAGTAAACAAAGACCCTCTCCTTTGTAGCAGCTACAGGCCAATATCACTTTTAAACGTAGACTATAAAATTCTTTCTAAGATCCTTACCCTGCGGCTGCAACGTATTCTGCCATCTATTATAGCACTCGATCAAACTGGCTTTATGCCAGGCAGGCAGTCCTCTCACAACACGAGACGTCTCCTTAATATTATTTACTCCCCTAGCTGTGAAACACCTGAAGTAGTAGTATCCCTTGATGCTGAGAAGGCCTTCGACAGGGTCGAATGGTCTTTTTTATACGAGGTAATGAGTAGGTTTGGGTTGAGCGAGACCTTCATTCACTGGGTGAAACTTCTATACTCATCTCCTAAAGCCTCAGTGCGAACAAATGATACCATTTCTTCTCCTTTTTCTCTCCACCGCGGTACCAGACAAGGTTGTCCATTGTCCCCATTGTTATTCACTTTGGCGATAGAGCCACTAGCTCTTTTGCTTCGTTCTGAAATTGGCTTTAAAGGCATTGTGCGTCAAGGTATCACTTCCAAGTTGTCACTATATGCGGATGATCTTCTCTTGTACGTATCAGATCCAGTAAATTCTTTCCCCACGATATTTGATATTCTTAATAAATACGGTACTGTATCAGGCTACAAACTTAATTATCAAAAGAGTGAACTCTTACCTATTAATACATTGGCTAAAGAACTCCCACAAAACATAGTTCCATTTAAATGGTCAGATAGTGGCTTTCGATATTTAGGCATCCAGGTCGCCGTGTCGTTGTCAGATTTATATCGTGATAATTTTCTGCCCCTGTTTGATAAGATTGAAAAAGATTTTGCACGCTGGTCTGTTCTGCCCTTATCCCTTGTAGGTCGTATAAATTTGGTTAAGATGACAGTCCTCCCTAGGTTCCTTTATTTGTTCCAACATTTACCGATTTTACTTGCTAAATCCTTTTTCGACAAATTAGATAAGTTGGTTGTGGCATTTTTATGGAACGGTAAACCAGCCAGAGTACGCAAACTGATTTTGCAATCCCCTAAGGACAGGGGGGGTTTTGCCCTCCCTGTTTTTAGATATTACTATTGGGCAGCCAATGTACAAAAACTTTCTTTTTGGATGTGTGAAGAGCAAGAATCTTTGCCTGTTTGGGCACAGTTGGAGAGGGACTCATCTTCATTTTCTTTACAGTCGTCAATTTGTTCTCAGCTTCCATTCTCGCCTTCATACTCAACTTTTTGTCCAATTGTATCCTTGTCACTTAAAATCTGGAATCAGATTAGGAAACATTTTGGCCTAACAGGTCCCTCTGTTTTGGCCCCAATTTATAGGAACTACTTTTTTAAGCCTTCCAAAACAGACCCAGTTTTTCGGACATGGCATTCCATGAGCATTAAATCAATAAAAGACCTATATACTGCTAACGTTTTTTCTTCTTTTGCTCAGCTTTCCACTCAATATAACCTCCCGACCACCCATCTTTTCCGCTTTTTTCAGATCAGGGACTATGTGAAAAAATTATTCCCTCACTTCCCAAATCGTCCCCCTGAAACTTTAGTTGATAATCTTTTATCTGTAGAGCCTACCACTAAGGGATGCATTTCAATACTATATGGGTTCTTGTGGTCAATATCTTCCCACTCCCTTACATTGACTAAAACCTTATGGGAGGACGGCCTTGGTATTGGGATATCTGAACAGCAGTGGGACTTGGCACTATCTTTGGTTCATTCATCATCCATTTGCGCCCGGCATAGCCTGATTCAATGTAAGGTACTTCATAGGACCCACTATACAAACGCCAGGCTTTCCAAAATTTTCTGTTACCAATGCCTGTAACAGATGTAACCTCTCACCGGCCAATCATGCTCACATGTTTTGGTCTTGCAGTAAACTAAGTTCGTTTTGGACGGACATATTTGATACATTAAGCGGGGCTTATGATTCTGCCATTACTCTTAACCCGCTAACTGCCATTTTTGGTGTTCCTCCCAGTGTGGACCTGCCTAAACCATTGAATCATGCCCTGGCTTTTACTACCTTAATAGCCCGAAAGCTAATCTTGCTCAGTTGGAAACTTGCCCGTCCTCCGTCATACACTCACTGGGTTCGAGAAGTGCTTTATAATCTGAAACTTGAAAAACTTAGATTTTCACTCAAGGGTTCTGTACAGTCTTTCCATAACACCTGGGATCCCTTTATACAGCATATAAATACCCTTAATCATGCTTATGAGTTGGAAGAGGAATAAACAATAATGTAGTATTGGTTTATTTATTTATTTATTATTTACTTTTATTCTTATTTACTTATTTTATTTTTATTTATTTTATTTTTAAATATAATAACTCTCCTTATTTAGTTGACCATAAGTGTGTTGTGTGAATGGTGAATATGTTTGTCTTATGGGGGTTGGCCTGAAGGGCGGGATAGGGTGGGATCCGGGAGGGTTGAGATACAGTAGTGTCCTTTCTTAAATCACAACGCCTACGAGAACTGTTAACACTCTGTATATCTGTTAAAATGTAAAATGCCTAATAAAGAAAGTTGGAAAAAATAAAATAAAATAAGGAAACCAAAAACCTTGGCGCTTTACCTTTCTAATCACTTCCCCCCTCGCGCAATGGTCAAAACCATGCGCGTCAGAGATCAGGAATATATTGGAACAGCACATAAAACATTAGTTAACAGCGTATGTGGATTTGGAACCTCAGCAGGCCAGTCCTCCACATTTACTGCTCTCAGATCATGTACCAGACGCCATGTTAATTTAATTTTAATAATTTAATAATCTGCTTTAGCTACTGGCAATATTGGAGTGTTACTATGGCTATTAGTTTCAATGAGTATTCTTGCTGCCATTACTCCCTCAATTGTCTCTTTTTTTTATTTTATTTGTATTCCCTCTATTGCTTCTGGTTTCAAAGGGTACTGTATTTTCCTGGGTATTTTAGCTCCAGGTCTAAGTGTTATTCTAATTGGATTAGCTGATTTTACTAACCCTACATCTGTATCATGTTGTGACCGTAATTCTAATGGCGGTTGTTTCTCTATTTCTTTTATTAATTCAGTCTGTTTTGTTTGATGTTCCTCAACTTTTGGTTTATTTTTTTTATTTACGACCATTCTAGGAATTCCCACCATTGGAGTTGCACATAAAATCTTAAGATACATGTTATCTGCTGATTGAAATATTAGAGGATTTTCTGTAGCTTCCCATTCACTTTTTCCTGCTTCTTGAATCATGGGGCCTAAGTTTTTAGAAACACAATCTTTATTTACATACAAAGTAACATGGGGAACTGAATTGGACACCTCAAACCATTCATCAATGAATTTTTCTCTATCTATCTGCAGAGCTGCGCCTTTTGGTCCTATCACTATATATTGTGACATCATAGTGATTGTCAGTCCGTTTGTGTCTTCCAGCCATCTTTTTTCAAAATCTGGGTCTTCGCTTTCATCATATTTCATAGTACAATGAACTTCAGTTTTTGGTAGACTTGGTTCACAAAGTTGTTCTCGTATGTATCTTCCCCATTTGCTAAGTGTTTTTTCTACATCTTCATTCAACTCACCTAACCAATATATGTTAGCACATGGCTCTTGTGTCTGTTGTAATTCTGTAAGATTCATTTGTCTCACTGCCCTATCATTTATATAAATTCCATCTGGAGTACACCATATTTGCATTTTCAATTTACATATAGCATCCCTACCTAACAAATTGACAGGTGTATGTTCTGAAACTAAAATTGGTAATCTTATTTCAGTGTCTTCTAAGCTTATGCTCACAGGGGCCGTCATAGGAAGTAGCTGAGTTACCCCCGAGAATCCTACTGTCTTTATATATTTTCCAGACATAGGGAGGTGCGAGGCATATCTTAGATTCAAACAGGAATACGAGGCCCCCGTGTCAAGCATGAGAGTTATTGACTTTCCTTCGATATTAACTCGCAACATTGGTTCTTGATCGGCATCAGAAGATATCATTGGCAGCTGATTCCTCCCCTCAGGATTCTCTGGGCAGCCCTAGTAACCTTGATTAGGACCACGCCATGGGTTGACAGTGCCCTGAGCTTGGGTCTGCACTGGTTGTTGTCCATAATTGACTCCTGGTGTCATTGGCAGGTTCTGTGGCCAAGAATTGATGTGACACTCGCTTCTGAGGTGCCCAGGCTGATTGCACCCCCAACATATTCCTGGTTTCTGTTGGTTGTTGTTGAACTTGCCTCTGCCACGTCCTCCTTGTTGTTGTTTGTTCCAGTTCCTGTTGTTTGCTTGCTCTGGTTTGAGATATATGACCACTGGCGGTTGTCCTTGTGGTACATTGCTTGGTCCAGCAGGTGGCGCCTGTGCTGTCACAATCTGATTTGCTGGTGCAGCCATATTCATTGGTGCTGGTGGATTGACTGGCACTGAAGTATTGACAGGTCATATTCTTCTCTTGTCATGTTGATAGCTTGCTTGATCTTTTCTCTTGTCCTGTTGCATCTCTCCTCCATCTGTGCCAGTTCTTCCCGGATTGAGTCAGCAGAGGGCGCTCCTCCTTCAGATGATTCATCAGACTCTCCTTCTTCACAGCTCTCCCTGCCTCTACCAGCTGATGTCACTTGCCTGTGGCATTCTGCCAATTCTTCTAGCATTGCTGACAGATGATGATGTGTGAGAGGCTCACCTGATTTCTTTTGTTTTTTTTTCTTTGTAGTTCTTGGTCCCCCTTCTTTCAATCCTTGGCTCCTCCCTGTAGGTTGTTTTCTCTTCCTCTCGTCTGGATTGTGGCAATGGTGTGGATGTCCACTGCCCCTCCTCCTGTGGCTCCAGCCCCTCCTTCACAGCCCTGTGAGCATACTTTTCCTCCCTATTGTCTGATGGCATTAGTTCTGTGCAGCTCTGCTCATCTATTTCTTCTTCTGGATTTGTGTCATGTACATACCCCTCAAATTCTATGGGCCCTTTTATATCTATTTTTCCCTGTAATAAAGGCATCTGGTTAACAACCTGGTCACAGCAAGGAGCATATGGAGGTGGTCTTTCTTCTTTTAGTTCATTCTTTTTATTTTCCCTTTCCAATTTTAATAATTTGATCCCATATTGTTTGAATAAAGTCAACACCCCTAATTCTTGTTCCCTTTTGTCATTTCGCTTTTTGGATTTATCATTGGTCTTGTGATTTTTAATCAGAACCTCCATTTCTCTACACATAGCCACATTAAATGTTCCCTCCACCGGCCGCTTAGTAGCCAGTTTCTTTGTTCTCTCTGCCCATCTCTTTGAGAGCTCCCTTATTATTTCTTTACATGCTGGATTCTCAGAGGCCAATACCTCTACTAGAGCAGACACTGTGACATTTTTATCTATCAATTTGGTTGGTAAATTGTTTTAACTTAACTATTTCTCTCTTTATTAGGTGATTTACCTCTCTAATCCCAGTTATTTAAATTTAATAGCTAATCTTCACCAAGCTCATCAGACGAGGACCACTAAAAGTATCCGACCCCTGATTACACCTGGACTTTTACTGGGCTGAGGACTTATTACCTTATTTATAGAATCCGATTAGTTTGCCTCAAATATTTCAAAATAATCACAATGTGTTTTCTGGTTACTAACTTAAAGGGTAACCCAATGCCTTTTGGTTCTTTTATCTGAAGATTGTTTTTTGTCCAAATGATGTGTTCCCCCAAGCTGAAAGCTTCAAAACTCCACAGTCTCCTCTCATGTAAGTGAGAGATGACATTAATTTTATGCAAAACCCTTTTATCTTGAATATACTAATGTTCAATTCGTCTCTTGTACACCACATTGGGTTTAAGGGTTCCATATAATCAATCAATAACCTTTTTTCCCGCATTATTAGAAGTTTTCTACCTCTTTTTTTTTTTTTAATTAATTGACTATCGTTAATGTCATTTACATTTAATTTATTTTCCAATTGGGAAGATGCTGAAGCACAGAGCCTAAATAAATTAGTTGTCAATTGTCAAATTGTTATATGTTTGTACACCACATCTTCCCAGGGTATTCCATCCAATATGCTCTCTTTTAAAGTGATTTTTCTCTGTAGTTCTATCAAATATCCGTGCAATTGCAATTTTAGACAAACATATATTGCTCAAGTGTACCAACACTCACATATAACATATAACGAACAAAGACTAACGGTTTCGTTTGGAAACAACCTGTCCGAGCAGCACCCTCTATCCCAGGGCCGGTAACCACAGGTTCATCAAAATGCCCCTCTTTACTAGGCATTTGCCGGCATTTGGTGCCCCTCTTAACTAGACGCCACAGTTGCCCTTCTTAACTAGGCTTTCACTTTTTCTACTAATTCAATTGGCACCATCTGTGCTCTTTTAACTAATGGGCGTATTCTTTAACACTTGAAACTCATCAATCTTATACGCACCTTTTTTACTTTAATATTCTTAAATTCGTTGATTGGTGAGGCCCCATCCTAAACCACCATCACAGGCACAACCCTAGTCAACCACGCAAACAATCTTATATCCAATATATATAAGCAAACATTGCTTACCTGAGGCCTCTCCTAATTTCGGATTGTTTGCGTGTTAACCCAGGTCTCCCGCCTGCAACGGCCCTTCAGGACGCCGGGCCCCCAGTCCAATCCTGTTCGTGACGCCAAGCTATGTCGTGGCACGCCGGAGTTGTCTAGTCTGGATCTCAGTTGGTGCAATTAGAAAGGCTCAAAACAGCAGAGTTTCAAATGTGGAAGAAAAGACTTTATTATAACAAAATAACAAAGCCGAGAAGCAGCCGCCACATCAACTGCCTCTGAGCTCTCAGTGTTGGTACATCTTCATATATACACTTTTTATTGCCCAAATTTGGTAGTTCCTGTTTTTCTTATTGGTTATGTCCGTCTGATTTACCACAATTAATTACTAGCCCACCTGGTCCAATTTTAATGGTGGCGTCTGGCCAGATCCGCCATTTTTAAAAAGTAAAAAGTTCTTTATTCCATCACTCCCATTGGTTGGCAGTGATCCCAGAAGACATACATCACAGTTGTATCACTCCCATTGGTTGGCAGTGATCCCAGAAGACATACATCATAGTTGTTTACATGTATCTGTCATATTCTGGAAATCACCCAAAGTTCCTCGGGTTATTCTAAGTTCACACACCTGCATCCGACCAGTGCATGGCCCTTAAAGACTTATAATCAGTATGGCCAGTGGATGGCACTCCAAGACCCATAATCAGTAGTTAGACATCCAGTATAATAGTAATTAATATTAGGATATCACACTTTGCATAGTTTACATGGATTATGTTCTTAAACATGTCTAACATTTTGAATAAGATAATGCTATAGTGAGTAAACAAAATTATACAATACCTTCTGTCTTGGCTTTTCAGTTTCTGTTCATTCTTCCTGTATTATTTCAAAGCATAAGCCACATGATCACAGAACTCCTTGTGTGTCTTGGAGTTCAGACCGACCACATCTTCCAGCTTGACTTTTACTCTTGGTGGCATAGCATCCACTACAATGGTTATAAACAGTGCTGTCATCACAGGATCTCCTTCTGGGTCTCTTTCCACTTCTTGTTTCCAATGTCTCAGTTGTCTCTAGAAGTAGATGGTTGGATTTTCTGTATCACCAATTGGTACCGCTTTCAGTGACATTGGGTTCATCTGCGTTGGGTATTCAGTTCTCAAAGCAAGTCATATCTCAGCCCGATGTTTGTCAAATGGGGTCCCATCCATTCTTTGATTGTCTATTGCTTGATGCAGATGCACCCCTCCAAGCATGTCATTCATCTTGGATACTCCCAGGCATTTAGCCAACAATGCTTTGATGTCTCCTATCACTAGTAGCTTGCCCGTTGCCTCTCCTTCAAGCACATGTATCCATTTTTCTGCCCCCCATGAATTTTGGGAATGCGAGCTATCAGTTCATCAAGGTCTTGATTGTCACAGGGCATATACGGTTCTTGCCTTTGCTTGATCTGGACTGGACATTGCATTGGGTTTTTGCTTGGTTCATTCTACTAGTCCATGTCATCGGTCTATGTTTTTTTCCTCACACACAGCATGGCTCTTCTTCCCTCTGTACATCCTCAAGGAGCAGTGTGCCTGTGATGTTTTTGTACTCTCGTCTGTCAGGATTGTTTGAGGGGACTCTGGTCTCTGATTGTATGTTTCTTTTTCTCAATTCCATCTTTGCCAGCTCTTTTCTCAGGGCTTGCTTCCCTTTTTCCTCTTCTCTCTTACTTTTTGGTTAGAGTCACTCATTAATTATGACAGCTTTCTTAGTCACCTTCCCCACTGAGTCTGTTCAATTATATTGAAGATACACTCTTATTAGTTCATATAGTAACTAATACCAAATTTTTAATCCAGATCTGTCAATAAAATCTGATTAAAATCTAAATATAATAGGTCGTATATAGTTTTTCTTCTATATTGCTTACTTGCTTTCTCTATATTGCCATATACATATATCCTATTCAGAAATCTGCAATTATTGTAGGTTCTGGTGGTAATTATTGCAATTCAGGAATGTGATTCCTCTTCAGCTACCAACTTGTCAGATGTAAAATAAAAAGATTCTGCTCTATTATTCCCAACGAAGGGTGAATTAATCTACGTATGTAGCCACAAGCTGTTTTTTTTTTGTTAATTACCCACTGTCTAATCTTTTATTCTTTCTTAATCCACTAAAAATTGTTACTTGGTTATTGATTGCTGCTTTTTTATTTTAAAATAATTTACTTACTTCATAAATCCCCTTTTGACCTCTCTTAATGTCTTTTTTTCTTTTCTCCTCTGATTTAAATCACACAGAATCAGTAAATTACAGATCTCAGGTCTTCAAACTACAGGATTGGAAAGAACTTCTGGATATTTCAAACTCATAAAATTTGTTGATCAAAACTTAATATGTCCATGTAGAGAGATTTAACTATATGTTAACTGAATCATTATGTCAATGTATTCATCTTATTCCATCTCAGTTTTTTCCTGGAACATAAAGGCAATAAATCAAATTTAATTTTATTTGTGACTAGGGATATGTTTAATAACTTTTTTCTTATAACAAATATAACTGAACATTTAAATACAGTAAAGCAATACATAAAAATGTATAAAGTAAAACTTTTTACACCGATTAAAGTGCAAAAGAATTAGGAAATTACTGCCAATACTAAACTCCGTAAAGCTGTCTACACACACACACACCAAAAGGGAATATGGGATGGCAAATTCTAAAAGCGGGAAGGGAGTATCATGGAAAGACCTGTGGATTGCAGCAGGGAAAAAAAGTCACTGCTGAAGATATCAGAAACAAGAACACTGCTTTTAATTCCCCCATCTGGCATAGATTGGCCAGTAACATTTTTGGATTTTCAAAGGTGTGGAAGCAAATTGAACCTTTGAAATATTCAAATAAACTGAGAAAGACCTTTACAACCAGGGGTGCGTTTCCCAAAAGCGTTGTTAGCTAATGCCAGAGCTGGGACCAAGTCATTGTTTTTCAAGTCACAAGTAAGTCTAGAGTCTTTGCATTCAAGTCTCGAGTCAAAACAGACAAGTCCCGAGTCAAGACAGGCAAGTCCAAGTCGAGTTGCAAGTCCTCAACTTTTAGCTTCAAGTCTTAAACAAGTCATTAGTGCTCTTTGCCCAAATTAGTGTATCAGTATTAATAATCATATAAATAAATAATAAATAAGACAAGCAGTGTAGAAAAACACTATTTTATTAGTAACAGAATATCAAAAACAAAATAATTTCATAGAAATGACTGCTACAGACTTTGATGTGTGCATGAGAATATATAGATTGAACCATTCTTTAGAACCTCATAAAAAGATTGGAAATATCAAAAGAAATCCAGAAGAACGTACTGCTACCACACTTGTCAAACATGCAACATGGATACACACAAACTCCTGAAGATCATTTAAAGACTGTGCAGCCAAACTTTATACTACAAGACAGAGTTTTTGTGAGTTAATGATTGTGTCCGTAACAGTGATTGTTCTTTTTTTCTGGGCCCTATGGTGCATTCCACTTACAAAAGATCAAATTGGCCAAAAGTCTGTCCCTCATTTGTGTGCGATGGGTTCGTAGGATGATGCCTCCATGGCTGAAAACGCGCTCTACTGGAGAACTACAGGCAGGCACGGCCAAGACCCTGATGGCCACTCGGAATAATGCAGGAAGGGTGTTCCTGTTCATAGCCCAGAACAACAGGGCATTCTGCCCTTCAGATAAGCCAAGATAGTGCTGATGTGCTGGTGTGGTCCCAATGTTTTCCCTTTGTCTCTTATGATAGGCTCCAAACAGCCCCACCTCTTCTTCAGGCTGCTGATACTCTTGCTCTTCAGACTCGAAACAAACTCAGCTGCATCTTCCAAGATTAAATCTGGCAAAGGATATTCACAGCAGAAAATAAAAGAACAGGCAAATATAACTACTACAATATTGCTAATTATGCAGTTACAATGAAAACCTATTATTGTTTCAAATATTTAGTTAAAAGTGTCAAGGCTAAAAAAATCATAAAAATAAAGTCTGTTTAAAGCAATATTAAATGTGTTCTGAGTTTGTCACACTGCAGACAAATGTGTTATTAACCACCCAGCCAGCGGTTTAACTGCATAACACAAATCAGCTTACAGTCTTTGTAACGTGTTTTCTGTCAAATATTTCTAACATTTAGAATTTGTTTAACAAAAATTCTCAGAATTGCCTTTACACAAACTTTTAAGTGTGATATTTACCCTTCACTTTTTGTGCAACCACTTCCTTGATTTCAGGGCTGACCAGCACATGGTGCTCCACCCACTGCAGTAAAAATGCTGCATCCAAGACAGCTGCTTTTAGATAGACTGGGTCTGAAAATGGTGCAGGAGTTTCGTCTTTCGCACTTGTCATTTTCACACTGATCTTTTGACGAGGGCTGCTTGCAAACTTCTGACTAAGCCTCTTAAGAAACAGACCTGTGACTTCAGCTTCTCCAAGTGGTGATTTAGAGCAAGCACCGATGGAACAACAGCACTGATGGTGACAGTTTTTCCCCCTGTGTCAGATCTGTTGCCTCTGCAAATGGCTTCAAAATGTCCACCACCTCCTTCAACTGATTCCACTCCCTTGATGTGAACAACAGCTCCTTATGTCCAGACTTTTCCAGAACACCACAGACCTTTGGATGATCACATTCTATTAGTGCTTGAACCTGTCTCAGTGTTGAGTTCATCTTGTATTAACAGCAGCTGGAATGGTCTTCTCTCCAAATTCAGACTGAAAGACTTCTTTGAATGTTGTGCTTGTGTGAAGCAATGAGCTGATTTTGGACAGTTTCAAAACAGATGAAAACAGATCCAGTTATTTCTGTGTGTGCCGAGATGGCTGTGTCCCGTACATGCGGTAATTGCAGGTGTGCTCAAACCGAGTTTGACCCTAAGAAGAAGTACCATAGATGCATGAAATGAATCATGTTGCAGAAGACTGGAATGTATCAGCCCACTGCTTTCGCTAATGTGACTGTCCTTGGCGACTCCGGAGAGCTTAATGTGACTATTAATAATTCTGTGCTGTACGGGCATTTGCGGAATTGTGACCTCACTCATCTGCTTCAGGATGGACAAGGCATAGAAGAGCATTTCCTGGAATGTGGTTCTCTGAAACTCCACATTCAGAACGACTATGTGGTTGCTATGGCGAAGATACCGGAAGAAACTGTGTCTACGTCTGAGGAATGCTCATCTGAATCTTCCGTGTCTGTGTCTGCAATATGTGAAGCGGGGCCGGTGTCTGCAACAGGTGACTTGGAGTTGGTGTGTGCAGCAGGTGCAGCTGAGGCGGTGTGTGATACAGGTGAATCCGAGTCTATATATAGGTGAAGTTATGCCTAAAGTTTATTGATGTTGAAGTAGCACTTGTTCATGTAAGCTTGATTGTTTAGTTAATGGATAAATGTTAAATTATGTTTAAATGTAGGCTAATTAATGTTCAGACGTAAGATTTTGTTTTGTTTGTTTTAGTAGGTTAGGTTGTTTCTTTTTTTTCTAAAGCATTTTCTGTATTTAAAGTAGCCTTTATTTTTGTTCATGGCCTGTTAAATGTGTTTTGATTTTACATGTTCTGATTGACATTTTAATAAACCGTTGTTTTTATAGATGTTTTTTGTGTGATTGACTTTTGTGGACACATTTATATATTTTTGATGGTTGTATTATAGTCAGTGTTGGTCATCTTACTTTAAAAAAGTAATTAGTTACAGTTACAAATTACTTCTCCCAAAAAGTAATTGAGTTAGTAACTCAGTTACCACACTGTAAAAGTAATTAGTTACTCAGCAAAGTAACTGTGGCGTTATTTTTTATGTTCTATAACGCTGTTACGTTCTATAACATCTTTAACGTTTATATTAACTGATTGAAGAATAAAAACACTATATACAGTATTTTAGAGCATTTGGTATTTATTTGAACTCAACAGATTGCAGCCTGCCATATGATGCATAGAAATAAGACCATATAGAAAATAAATATTGAAAATAAAATTCATGTGCAAAATTAAGACACACAAATGTAAACAACAGAACACTATCCTACTCTTAAATATTCCGTAAAGTAACAAAATTAAATATTGAAAATAAAATAATATTCACACATTCTACATTTAATAATAATAATATTCTACATTTGGACTTGGGTTAGCAGCTGCAGCAGCAACAAGTGTCATATTCGCATGGGTTGATGTAAGGTGCTTCATTAGATTTGAGTTACTTGATGCAGACGTGGATAACGTTTTTTTCCCTGGGCATAGCGTGCATGTTACATACACATTCTTGCCTTTAATGGTGTTTAGTGGTAGTAAGAGCGTGCAATGAGAGAGCGTGAGCAGGGCATCCGCCCACCCAGCCAATCATCATCGCATTTGCAACGGTGTCATCATCCCCACCACTGCTCTCTCCAGGCAGCTGATGTGTAGCCAAAGCCTGACACCTCCTCGCGCTTTATTCAACCAAATTGTAGTAACGCGCCACTTTACATTCTCAGTAACGATAACGGCGTTGCAACGATGGGAAAAGTAATTAATTAGATTACTCCGTTAATGAAAAAATAACGCCGTTAGTAACGCCGTTATACTTAAACGCCGTTACTCCCAACACTGATTATAGTTCTCTTTTTTTTTTTGTGAGTGAACATAGGATACTTTTAAATTGCTTTATTTAGATATGTGTTTATTTTAATGCTGTTTAGTTTTAATTTAGGTGTATGGGTTTGGGAAATTTCGTAGAAGAATTATAAAATAGGCTATAAAATTGCTAATATGCATCAGGCTGAAAAAAAAAAATCTGAACTTTTCAATGCAGATAGCCATTTGCACTATAGTTAAGACGTTGTAGCCTACATAGTTTGTATAATTTGTGTAAGCTTCTAGATAAGTATGCCTAAATGAGTAATTATTTAAGTGTTTTGGTATTGGCTATACGGCTTCTGTTGTTTTCAGTGAGGGATGGTTTGATGTTGCGTTTAGTGTTAGTGCTTTAGTTTTAACACTCAGTTTTGAGAGAGCACGTGAAATTGCATTTGTTTCTTTTAAACCGTCACCCACCACCAGCTGGAGAGTGTGGCCAAAGCACTGAAGACGCTGTTTTCTTGCAATAGCAGCATCCAAGGATTGCTGCTCCTCTGGTCATTCCAGATCTGTGGATCATCAAGTCGGTCCTCATCATGTATGTCTTGTTCTTGTTCAGTGGGGAAGCACACAGTGAAGGTCTTCTTCATGGTGGCTGCATTGTCACTTATAACAGTCTAATTTATCTTTAATGTTAAAATCATCACAGATTGCCTCAAATTGCACACTGATTCTTTCAGCGGTGTGTGGAGTTAAGTTTGATCTTCTCATCAGTTGTCTCAAAGTGTGCAGTTACACCAAGAAACCCTCTCATTTTTCTATTGGACCAAATATCCACTGTGACAGACACATATTGTGAGCTCCTTAACATGGTTTTTAGCTTATTGCATCGCTCCTCAGCAAGGTTTTCTACTTTTGAGGTCATTGTTCTCCGACACACTGGAGCATACTTATGGTCAACCACTGAGAGAAAGTGCTGAAAACTCTTGTTTTCCACAATGGACAGAGGTAGGTTGCAATCAATAACTAAATCAGACAGTATTGAGTTAGTTATAGCTCTCTGTTGTGGGTGAATGGCACTACTGCCCAACATGTGTTCCCATGAACTGAGAATGAAGGTTGCTGTGGATCATTTGGTGTGCTTTTTCTAATCTGATATTCTTCAAACCTGTCATGATAATACAAGATAATACAGAGATAATACAAAGCACAGATTATATTATAAAAAAATTGGACGTCGTTGACAAAGCGTCTAATTTTTGAACCACATGTTCTACATATCGCAGTTCTTTTGTTTCCCTTGACATTATATTCTTTAAATCCAAATGCTATCACTTTAGGTATCATTTTGTCTGAACTGTTGAACGCGCCATCTTCAAACTTACTTAGCAGAAGCTGATTGGTTGACTGAGAAATGCAGATTTACAATGAAGTTTTTTTCACAATGAACTTTTCATGAGGAATTTAATGTGATTTGCTGCACATTATTTTCACACGCAAGTTAAAAATGTTGAGCCCACCATTTAAATTATTATATTTTTATTGCTGTAATTTTTGAATGATTTTCATTCCTATATTCATGACGACATATCAAGTGACACGTGACACTACCTGTATGATTGCTGCAAAAACACACGCACACACACACACACACACACACACACACAAAACGCAAAATATTTGATATTCAGATTCTCAAATATATGTAAATAAATGTTAAAGAGGTGTTGAATGTTGTATGTTAAATGTTAAGTTTATAATGTGCATAGTTGATCGCTAAATTTAGGAGCTGTATGCGCTGCAGACTGGATTTACAACATTTTAATTAATTTGTTTATCCCGAAAAAAATGAAAGTGAAAAATGTATTATATTTAAGTTGCATATACAATGCTCATTTGGTGAAAGAGATCATTAAATTCAAATTATTTTAAAGGATCGTATTGCCGCTTGCTTCAGACATTAATGTGCGATTTGTAGCTGCCTAGTTTGCAAGGATTTATCTAATAATTCTGTTGCACCAAACTTTACAACTCGTTTTAAAATGAGCAGGTTTACATTTAACCCATCATTTTGATCATGGATTTAAGTTATATTTAAGATTAACTTTAGTCCTGTTGCACAATAACTTTAAACTCAGATTTAAATCTCAATTGTGGATTAATTTAGAGGCTGAAATAAAATGAAATGCACATGCAATTAAAATATGTGGTGTTTAAAAATTAAAATTAAAGCACATCGCGCTGTCAGAGTACGAGAGTTGCGGCAGGATTCCCGGGATTTGGATGTCGGACAGACAAAAAAAAGTGAGGAATATGTTAGGCATTTAACAACAGCGGTCACGGTGATGATGAGGCGAGCACCAGTGATCGTGACCACGCCTCTCGTTTCTCATGCCCGTGTCCTGTGTCGGCTAGACGGTGAAAAATGACAGGGCAGCGCTGTCAGGAGCAGAGATAATATAGTCAAGCGCATGCTCCAGGGACCCGTCTAGAGTGATAAGGACTCTGATCTGATCATATAGTCTTTCCGAGTCACAGGGCTCAAGTCCAAGTCAAGTCTCGAGTCATTGCTGTCAAAGTCTAAGTCTTCTTTAATTATGTCGAGTCGAGTCGCAAGTCATCAAATTTGGGACTCGAGTCCTAGTCCACATCCCTGGCTAATGCTGCCTTCACGTGCTATCGGAAACTTCCTATTTCCCACTTATGAGGTTGTGATTACGAACTTGTCGTATTCAAGTGCTTTGATGTCGGAAAGAATAAAATGTAGCATCCCATTGGTTGACAATCATATAAACATTCACCGTGCTATACATGCAGTTTGCTGACAATTCTGGAATTTCGTTCAAATACATGCTTATTTCATTGCTTATAAAACATACAATATGTTTCGAATGATCTTTCATAACTAGCCTATAAATACACTAATTTAGCAACAAGGCAAAGGGTTGTAGTTTTTGTGAGAACAGCATTGACGGCAGCAATGGTTGTCCCCTCCACCATGTTTAAAGTTTATGACCCGCCCAACTCGGAAACTCGGGTATCAAAATTATTTCTGAATTTCCCAGTAGTAAATACGACTTGAGAAGCCGTCTAATTTCCGATTAGGAAACTCATATTTACAATAATTCCGATAGCATGTGAAGACAGCATAACTATGGTCGTAAGTTCCATTGAACTCTATTGGTAACAACAGAACTTGCGACCATGGTTGCTTTTGGGAAACGCACCCCAGTTCAGGAAAAAAAAAAATCCTTGCTGTCCTCTTGGCTGTTTACCAGCACTTTAGGGCAATCAGAAGCCGAAAGCAAATTAAGAGGGTGTAAACTCCATAAAGCTTCGATTAGGGGAAGTCGTGGCCTAAAATGGTTAGAGAGTTGGACTCGTAATGGAAAGGTTGCGGGTTGGAGTCCCCGGCCGGCAGGGATTTTGTGTGTGTGTGTGTGTGTGTGTGTGTTGCTATTTCACTGTTATGATACTCCCTACCTTTTTTATAACCTTTACGAACATGCTCCTCTTAAACCATGATTTGTATGTGTGAACTCGGAACAGTGCCCCTGTACGTAGGAAATGGTATTGCAAGGTATACACATTGGCGCCAAATTACACACACATTGGCGCCAAATTAAACATTCCCGCAGTATGCGGTTGGCGGAAAATACCACCACACACATCAAGAAGTGTGCATCAAGAAGACCGCTTCAGTGAACAACAGCAGCAGCATCTATGGTGAAAAAGTAAGTACTTAATATCTTTCATTTTTTATATATATGAAATCTGCCATTCCTCAACGTTCATTTCAGTTGTCAAATATTAATTTGATGTAATTTAATCACTTAAAACTGTAGTAATGGCGAGTGAGAGGAGCGCTGGTTGTAGAATCAGCTCTGAGATGCAAAGTTAATGTAACGTTAGATCGCAACGAATGTGGTAATTATCAAGAAAAACCTGTTAGCCTTCACCAGAGCGACCTCGCACTGAACGCTCTTTGTTTGCATGTGTCATTGTTTTCTAATAGAATAAATGAAACGGGACAAAGTTAATCTTGACAAACTATATATCATTCTGAGGGTCTAAGCCTCAAGCATCGACGACAGATCGCTGTTTTTCGATGGAAAGCTTATAAGGAATGAGTGGCACAAATTTGCTACATTTGTGTAAGCAGTACACATCCAAACACGCAGAATAAAAAAGCCGTACGTACCTTTATCATTGTAATAACGAGCCACAAACGCATCCACTGCTGAAATCCCAGTTTAGTTAGAGAGGTAAGGGTCCACAGAAAAACATCCCAGCGAGCACTTTTAGTCCAGCGAAACAATAACGTTGTAATAAGGATGAATATTCCTTTGTTTACGTTTCATTTCTTCAGAGAGTTATTGTTCGCGTCCGTTATGGAATAAATTACGCTCATAAACAGCGTCTTGGTGGTAAAAAAACAAAACGATGTTGTAGAATACGGTCTTACAAACATAATGAGACCGTCTACGGAAAAAAAAGTCTCAGAAAAGCGGAATATAGATTATTTGAATTTGGCGCTCCCTCCTGCCGGCAGTGACGCTTCTGTGACGCACGCTGTCATCTGAGCGGGGCATAACTTAGCGATCTGCTTTATCCATAAAAAACTGTTTTTTTTTTCTTCTACATTTTTTATATGTGTGTGTGTGTATTGTGTGGGGAATGTGGCCGTGTCTGCATGATTATAATCTGTATGGACGCACATCAGCGTGTTTATTAGCGACTCTATGACGGCTATCATTGTGATTCATTGATCAGCTATTATTGATTATATGGCCCATCTGTTTGATTTCACAACGATATATTTAATTTCTGAAATTAAATATATCGTTGTGAAATCAAGTGGCCTTGGGCAGAACACACGGCTAATAGTTTACTGCAGTCACATACAATAGTCATGTGTCCTCATAAACCATGAGTAAACACACACAAGTGTTATAAACTAATAGTCTACTCATTTCTCATTTATAATCATTATTTATAATCATTACTAATATGGCTTCTTCTTATCGAGATCTTAGTCTATATGCTGTGTTCTGTTAATGCATGGACTTCCTGTTATTTGAAGCGCACTTGCCATCCAGTAATCGCAAAAAGCTTTGTGCTGTCTTACGTTTTAATAAACAAAGTATCAGCTTTAAAATGCTACGAAATTCAAATTATGCGGTTTGGGTGCTCTTTAATGCGGTAATATAAACACCAGTACCCCGCGTCCACACAGTCCGTTTATGCGTCCGGATCGCGCGAGCGGAGAGTATCGCACTTAATGCTCAGGCGCGATCTCTTTAGCACCTCAGTTAAAGCAGCAAGTGAACCCATTATATATTTCGATTTACTACTATAGTATGAAATGAACATGATCAAAAGGTAGGCAATAAGAAAGCCTATAGTACAACTTACTGAAATGTTTTATGTAAAAGCTCATTCAGTGTTTCAAACTGAGGAAATGTATAAAGCTTGTAAACATTGCATTGTAATACATTTACCTCAGAATAACCACTCAGTGTCCATAAACTCATCAGTCAGCTAGAAAAATAACTATAAAGAGGAGCGTTTTGCTATATTTATGCGCTGTTGCATATTAATATTTTTACTTATTCTGTTGTACATGATTCAACTCCTCCTATAAAATTGCATTTTACTAATGAAGAACAACAGACTGAATGTGTGAAAGACATGACAACATTTATAGGATGCACTGCACTCAGTTGCCAAGTGATGCTTATGGTCAAGCCCGGATTAACCATACGGGCAACTGGGCAATTGCCCAGGGGCCCACGACATCTAAAGGGCCCAGGACAGCAAGGCCACGAGCAAAATACTGTATCTGTAATCTCCCGCTTTATATTTAACAAACTGTCCACCCGGGCTTTTGCGCTGCACAGAGATATGCTGCGCTGCCTATGACTTTAAACTTGAGTTGAGAGCGGTTGAGAGTCAGTCTCATGCGGACTGACCAATGAAGAGAGGGCCTCAAGTGAAAGACCCTCTCCTCATTGGTCAGTCCGCATGAGGTGGGTCAAAGGTTACGCCGAGCGCGTTACGTGACGTCAGGCATTGCTACAACAGAAAAAAAAAATCAGACACAATGGAAAAGCTAAGTGGGAGCGCAAAGCGAAAATTAAAAAAGGAAAAGGACATCAGAAACGCTGAAAATTTAAAGTATATACCTAAAATAGGTAATTTCTTCACTCCTGTTAATGTTGCCGACAGTTCTGTTAAGTCAGCTTCCGTCAATGACGAGGATAACTCAGCTAGCCAGGACTTTTCTACACCGCCTGCGGTAGCTTACGTTTACAGCCCGGATAATAACTAATAACTTGATTGCCTTGTCTTCTGTGATAGCTCTATCAATTCCATACATTTCTATTGGGAATAAGTGTTGTTAAATAAACGATGGTTTGAAAGTGGTTGCTTATCTATTCCTTTTTCGGAGTGTCTATTTACACTAAGTGCACATAGCCCATCTTGTTGGCAAAGGCTATTTACACTAACTCCGCCCACTAACGTCAGTTTCAGTGGCGTAGATGGTAAGGCGCATGCTTTTTGACGCGAGCGACCCGAGTTCGATCCCACCTTTTGCCAAACATTTTTTTTCTCCCTTTTCAAATATCACATCGCATCAGAAAGGCATTTATTTTCAATAACAATTAAGGAAATAATCAAAAAGTTGAAAATAAAGTATTGGGTAGGGTTAGGGTAGGTGTAGGGAGGGCTTTATTGTCCCAATAAGGTGGCATCCATTTAATAAATTTGAATTAAAATGATAATTTACACTCAGTACGTTATTATTGCGTACTGTTTTATAATGTACTACAATACTGAGGTGCAGATAATTGCCACTATTTGCAATAAGTAGTATATATAGCAGAAAAGCGTGCTATTTTAACATAGTGTAAATAGAATCTATAGCTATTTGCACTTAGTGTAAATAGCATATCGTAAAAAAATACTGCTATTTTCACTTGGTGTAAATAGAATCCATTGCTATTTGCACTTAGTTTAAATAGCATCTGTCACTAAAAAAATATGCTATTTGCACTTAGTGTAAATAGAATCCATCGCTATTTACACTTAGTGCAAATAGCCGCTGCCTTCATTTTTTGTAAAAATGGAGGATACTTCCCTCCCTCTCAATGTAGTGGGTCAATTTTACCAGATTATACAGATGCTGATGTGTTTTGTTTTCATAGCATCATATGTGAGTGAATGTCTTTGATAGGGGACATAGTAGTGCATTTGTAGTTCTATGAGCATTCAAATATTTGTAAAGCAAAATATGATGACAGTTAGGATTTGAAGTATTGAGTATATTAACTGTATATTACAGTAATATATTCTATATATGACCATATTATGGTGATCCTGGGGTCGTGATGATGGGGCCCTTGAATATTGTTGCCCAGGGTACAACAAAGTGTTAATCTGGCCCTGCTTATGGTCCATGATATTGGTACAGATTCTGTGTAACGAACAATTCTTTGTGACTGTATATTTCAAGTTGTAAAAGACATTTAATTCACACTTTAAGTGAACCTTAGTCCCCCGGTCGACCTGATCATCTACAAGATGGATTAAAATGCTGATAAAGCCTAGAAAAGATAAGACATAAACACATGACAAAATGATTGAAATGTTAAAATAGGGGGGAAAAATAAAATGATAATAATAAAATAAACCACTTTTATTCTGTGGCAACTAAAAAAATTATTTGGCGCCTAAGTTTTTCTTTTATAGGAGCCAATGGCTCCTTACTCGATTTTTTTGTCTGGAGCCCTGAATAGTCTACTGCTGAGTCACATACAATAGTCATGTGTATTCATAAACCAAATCATGTCCTCATAAACCATGAGTGAACACACAAGTGTTATAAACTAATAGTCTACTGCTGAGTCACATACAATAGTCATGTGTATTCATAAACCAAATCATGTCCTCATAAACCATGAGTGAACACACAAGTGTTGTAAACTAATATCCTTCTGCTTAATCACATACAATAGTCATGTGTATTCATAAACCAAATCATGTCCTCATAAACCATGAGTGAACACACAAGTGTTGTAAACTAATATCCTTCTGCTTAATCACATACAATAGTCATGTGTATTCATAAACCAAATCATGTCCTCATAAACCATGAGTGAACACACACATGTGTTGTAGAACAATACTCTACTGCTGAATCACATTATTCCTCTTTTCTCTTTGTTTCTGTCTTCCAGTTTGTCCATGAGCCTGTCACTCCAGCCATAACGGGTAGTGAAGTCACTTCTGCTAAAGAGGTTTGTTAACACTTTTGTCAATTTACTTTCACACTCTTTATAACATGAACTAAATTGAAATTCTCGTATTGCTACTAAATGTGATTCAGCAGTACACTATTGTTAAAAGCACACGTGTGTTAACAGTATACTGAAAGCCTTGTATCCCATGAGTGAACACACACAGGGCTGGGCGATATGAGCAAAAAGTCATATCTCTGTATTTTTTGGCAGATTGTTCGGTTTACGGTACATATCTCTGTATTTTTTTGGCAGATTTGCGGTTTACAGTATATATCTGTATTTTCTACACTTTTGTATTTGGATTAAACAAATAAATAAATAAAGTGAATGTAACCATAGGCATATATGATAGTAACTGATAGACCAACTGATAGACCAGCGATAATCATTCGCTTTGCTAATAGGAAGCATAAAATTGAGTTGTTGAAGCAGGGAAGACGATTGAAGGGCACGGATGTGTATTTGAACGAACACTTGACTAAGAAGAACGCTGACATTGCCAGGAAGGCCCGACTCCTCAGAAGACAAAAGAAAATACAATCTACATGGACTACAAACTGTAAAATATTATTTTATTAAGTTGAATGGATCACCAGAACAAGCCAAAGTGTTGGTTATTAGGGATTTGGAGGAGTTGGACAAATATTAATGGGTCAAATGTGAACAAGGTAATGCAATACACTTAGTAGTCAAGAAAAATAAATAGAATCGAAAAAATAATGTCTTGTCCAGAAGATAAGCAGTCATTTAGATCTGAACTAGATACTTTTGCATATACAGAGTATAAAATGCAGGATATTGAAAATAATATTGATCCTGAAAATAATTTACTTGTCAATATTAATAATAGTTGCAGTTATTATGCAGAGGAGCAATTTGATATAACTTTCCAATTAGAAAATGATATATCAATTATCCACTTTAATAGTAGAAGTTTATATGCCAACGTCCAGAGTATTAAAGAATACTTGAGACAATTTAAGAATCAGTTTAATATCATAGCAATATCGGAGACTTGGAGGGATATGGAGAAAGGTGTGGATTTTGAGATTGATGGTTATGAATTAAATTATAAAAATAGAAATAATAGAAGTGGAGGGGGTGTGGTGATATATGTGGATAATAGAATGAAGTATAAGGTGGTGGAGAATATGACAGTAGTTATTAAGGACTTGTTGGAATGTATTACACTGGAAATTTATATGGAAAGGACAAAAAATATTATTGTGAGTTGTATAAACAGAACTCCTGGATCAAATATTGAAATATTTAGTGGGTGGATAGAATGTTCACAAAAACAGTACAAAAGATTATGTTCATATGTGGTGACTTTAACATTGAATCCAAAAAAGCATAAAATGACAGAAGATTTTTATCTATTTATTTATTTCAGGTTTATTTAACAGGGACAATGCACACTAATAATACATAATTAAATGTACAGTGTGCCAGAATTAGCCAAAAGGCTATTTTACATCTGCTGTCCCTGGACAGATCTTAAAGTCACACCTACAAAAGGATTAAAATATTACATACATATTAATATCAATACAATGTATAGCATGGGCTTGCATCCAACAATCACTAGACCAAGTAGAATCACATCATATAGTGCTACATTGATAGACAATATATTTACAAATATAATGGATAATAATATAGATAGTGGGTTATTATATAGTGATATTAGTGACCATTTACCTGTTTTTACTGTCTACCAGTGTAAGAATAGGAACCTAAAGGAAAAAAGTAATTTTAAATATAAAAGAGTAAGAACTGTGGAAAATATAAATGTATTTAGGAAATAATTACTTAAACAAAATTGGAAAACAGTATATGAAGAAGATGATATTGATAAAGCATATAATGGATTCCTAAAGATTTTTATATCATTGTATGACAAAACTTGTCCAGTCAAACAATACAATGGTGGACAAAATCAAATAAATGTTCCATGGATTACTAAGTGTTTATTAAATGCTTGTAAAAAGAAAAATATACTTTATAGACAATTCATTAAGTCTCGCACTCTAGAAGCAGAGAATAAATATAAAAAGTATAAAAATAAATTTTCATGATATTCTAATTTTATGACCAGCACCTGTAAATGGTATTGCCTTATATCGTATCGCTTATAAAGAATATATCGATATATCGTACAAACTCGATATACTGTAAAACTATAGCCTACTGCTTAATCGCATACAATAGTCATGTGTCTTCATCCACCTCAGCAGACATCCACCTTTGTAACTGCGCGCACTACCCAATATCATTGTCCATCACCATGTTTCACTGTAGACATCGTCCGATGCCAGTTTTGGCACACATCGCCCAACCCTATCCAAAATGCTTGTCTATCATGCCATTATAGATTATCAGTGGGATAAATTGCTTACTCAAGAGTTTCCAAAGGAAATTTTGTACATTGCAATGCTTCAATATGGTGTCATTGTCATTGTAATGTATTATGTATGTGTTATGTATGCCTTACTATTTGTTTTGTTGTCTTTGAATTAGAATGCAACTGAAACAAGTGAAGAGGACATATCAGATAATGATACAGAATATGTTCCAGATTCAGAAACCGATTCAGAAGACGATGAACCAAGCAGCTTGGCAAAATCTACATTTATGGCAGACAAAGAATCATCAATGATGGATATACGTCACATCAGTGGAATAACTGAAAATGAAGAATCATCAATGATGGATATAAGTCACATCAGTGGAATAACTGAAAATGAAACATTCGAAAACACAAACCTGGATTGTGTTCATGTTGGGACGTGACGTCACTCACAGTCGACGGTCAAGAGGTGATGCCCTGAACAGACGCCGATTTATTGTAAACAATGGAGGTAGTTGGTGAAATTGTTGAGGACCTTATGATGCTCGCGCAGCAAGTTGATGACAGTACATTCTCTACAGATTTCCTCTTACTCAGAAGCCATTTAGTTTTGGATAAGTTAAATGAGTTCGTGGCCTTGACCAACAGCAACATCAGTAATGTTGTCTTCGCCAACCTCAGTGAAGTAGCTAATAGGCTTTTTGTGAAGGACAGGACAACTAAAGGACCAGGACATCCTTTACTGGACATGCCACAAGAGATGATCAATGTTTTTTATTGTTAACAATAAACTTAATTTAAAAAAGGGTTTGTAACCTGAAGAGTAAATGTCTAATCTCTCTGGGTGTATAGAAATCTCTGTGCTGTAATTTGTAGACTGACTTCACAACAATATGTGTGCATGACTCCAAATACTAGACGATACATAAAACACCACATATGCAAAGGTAAAAAACTAATAAAAAAGACAGATAGTCTCAATAAAAAAAAGAAATCAACAGCAAATGCGGTTTACTTTTACCTGGAAAATGTTGATTGGATTGCTTGTGATACACTTTTTGATTTATACGAAATGTGCACAAGTAAAATCAGTTCATGTTAAAAAAATAAAATAAAAAGCTAGAATATGCTATATGGAACTTTTTGTCATTTTTTTCTGTCTTGTGTGTTTTAATTCCACCAAATTTGACAGTCTTGTGAAATTTTATCACATTATTTAAAAGTGAAAACTTTTATCAACTGATACTTGAACAGAACAATTTGTAAAGTGAAGTGAGTGCCATGATAACCCATACTCTAACTTGGATAGGTTAAATGCAGAGGTCAAATTCAATGTACACACATCAGCAGCAGTGAGTAGTGAACACACACACACACGTTGGTTTTTGTGGTTTATGGGGACTCTCCATAGGCGTAATGGTTTTTATACTGAACAAACTGTGTGTGCTATTGCCCTACACCAACCCTACACCTAAACTTAGCCCTCACAGGAGACTTTGTGCATTTTTAGATTTTCAAAAAAACACCATTTAGTATGTTTTTTAAGCCTTTTGAATTACGGGGACATAGGCAGTGTCCTCATAAACCACCTTCATATTGTAATACCTCTGTCATACCCATGTCATTATACAAATTTGTGTCTTCATAAACCACATAAACACACACACACACACACACAATGGGCAGCCATTTTTGCTGCGGCACCCAGGGAGCAATTGAGGGTTAGGTGCCTTGCTCAAAGGGTACCTCAATCGTGGGTATTGAAGGTGGAAGAGAGCACTGTTTATTTACTCCCCCCCGGGAATCGAACCTGTAACTTTTCGGTTACAAGGTCTAATTCCCTAACCATTAGGCCAGAACTGCCCCTTGTGTTCACTCCTCCAAAATCTTCATTTATTCGACACCAGACAGCACAGGTGCTTCATTTATTCAACACCTGATATGCAAATTCTTAGACTCAGCATTTAAAACAAGGTAGGCATCAGTCTTATGATAGGATGTAAAATTTATTACAATTTATATGGAAAAGGTTACACATGGTCTTTGATGTGTTTTATTGGCTATTATCTTTTGTCAGTTCAAATACATTGGGCAAATCAATTCGATAAACAAGGTAAATTAAGTTTAGTTTACTAAAATAAAATGTATTAACTATAGCAACCACATATAATAACCATGGGCCAGATTTACTAAATAGGGCAAGAGTGCAATTTCAAAGCACATATGGGAGTGGAAAGTTCTGCTGGTAATCTTCTGACAATGCTACTTGGAAATGATGTCTGCAACACCGCTTAAAGTTGGACATCCGACCTGTGAACTAAATAGAGCAATCAAAAGCACATCACTAAGCCAGTTACTGAATAAACAGTGATCACTACTATAAGCCATTTTACACTCCAAATACACAAAAGCTGAAGTAGCATATATACCACAAAAAGGTACATTTACATAGACATTGTTGCAAAAGTGCATTTACAAAGGATTCACAGTGCAACTCAAACTTAAATTTATGATGCAGTGTTGCTACGTCTCAGATGTCGTAATTGGCATGAAATCAGATAGTTTAAGGTGACTCTAATGATGGGTCACAACAAGAATTTCTGCTGCTTGGGTTTTTGGGACCACAAAAAATGTTATTCAGAGTTTTGTCAGCACTAACATTATCAATAAGTAAAGTTCATTACCTTAATGTACTAAAATATAATTAGAATATTGTGGCAAACAGAGATGGAGTTTTCCAGTGTGGTGCAAATAAAGAACAGGCTGCACAAAACCAACCTGCATATAGCAGGTAAAGCCAGTAAACAAAAGTGTATCAACATTCTGTCACGGTGCACACACGAGGGTGGAACCAGGAACACGCAGACGAGGATATAAACTCAAATAACATACTTTACTGACATCAAGGCAGGGCAAGACAAGGCAGGGCAAGACACAGACATCAAACACCGGGGAGTAACGAGTAGACCAGACAAAATGGCACTACACAGACAGGACTATAAATACACAAGTAAATTAACGAACACGGCTGGACACGAATAAACTACTAATTACATGAAACGAGAACAGGAAACAAACCAAATATGGGCACAAGAGGCAGGAACACATGACACACACACAACAGTTCTCTTACATTACTCCCCCCTCCCGAAAGGCTCGTCCCGAGCCTTAACAGTTCCATCGGGGAGGGGGGGTGGGCGCTCTGGAGGCCTCTCAGGACAGACACGGACCGGAACACAGGACAGGGACCTCCAGAGCGATACAGACAGACGGAGACATCGGAGAGCTGGACGAGACCAGCGGAGACACAGGAGAGCTGGACGAGACCAGCGGAGACACAGCGGAGCTGGACGAGACCAGCAGAGACACATGAGAGCTGGACGAGACCAGCGGAGACCCAGGAGGCCATGGTGGAGCCAGGGGCTCAGGTGACCATGGCGGTGCAGGGAGCACAGAAGGCCAAGGCAGATGGTCTACGGAGCCTTGGCCTCGGACCCCTCTCGGCCCGGCCCCTACAGCCGGAACCCTACTACCCCCCCCAAAAATTTCCCTGGGGGTGTGGGGGTATCAGGAGCCCTCCGGGGCTAGACACAAGTTAAAAAGTCCTCGGTCACTGGTCAATACGGCGGCAGCCGGCTGCCACTACCACAACGGTGGCAGCCGGCCGGCTGACCATCCCAACGGCAGGGACCGGTGGGCTGGAGGCAGCCCCAACCGGTGTCGGGCCGAGTGACCTCGGACGGCGGGTTGGCTTTCCCCGCGAAACAGTGGCCAAGGTGAGCCGCGAACGGCGGCGTGATCTCCCGCGAACAGCGGGGTCCGTGAGCCGCGGACGGCGGCGTGATGCCCCGCGCACGGCGAGCTGGAGTCAGCGGCGATCCGGCGGGCATTGACTCAGCGGCGATCCGGCGGGCATTGACTCAGCGGCGATCCGGCGGGCTTGACTCAGCGGCGATCCGGCGGGCTTGACTCAGCGGCGATCCGGCGGGCTTGACTCAGCGGCGATCCGGCGGGCTTGACTCCCGTGAACGGCAGCCTCCTCTCCAGCGACTGGCGGGCTTGGTGATCCGCGAACGGCGGCCTCACCTCCCGCGAACGGCAGGCTGGAGTGAGCGGCCGGCATGACTTGGGGGAGCCGCGGACAGTGGGTGTGCTTTCCCCACGGACCGCGGCGTGAGACCCGCGAACGGCGGGCAAAACACAAAAACACAGGAACAAAAAAAACACTAGAAAAACTTGGACGAAACAAAACGCGGTGAAGGGACGACGCTTACTGTACAGGTCTGGTCTTCTGTCACGGTGCACACAGCAGGGAGGAACAAGGAACACGCATACGAGGATGTAAACTCAAATAATACTTTACTAGGACATCAGGGCAGGACAAGGCAAGGCAGACACTGACAGGAACACCGGGGAGTAACGAGTAGACCAGACAAAATGGCACTACACAGACAGGACTATAAATACACAAGTAAATTAACGAACACGGCTGGACACGAATAAACTACTAATTACATGAAACGAGAACAGGAAACAAACCAAATATGGGCACAAGAGGCAGGAACACATGACACACACACAACAGTTCTCTTACACATACTCCTTTACCATAACAGTAACAAATCCTATGATTGTATATGGGCCAAATATGATAGCCATGCTTGCAGTTGTAGATCCTGGTCAGAACAAGAACACACACAAACCTATTTTCAACACATGCCTGAAGCAAGAATAAAACCTTGCATTCCATGGCTCGCTCCGAACCCCCTTTTTCTCCTGGGACCATAAAAACCAGGATATATTGGGGAAAAGACATCTGGATGCTTTTAAGAGAAGAGCAACTTTAAATGCTTGGCTGGTTGTATCATAAATAAAGTCGAACGGGACAAAGACTTCGGCGTCTGAACCAAAGTGGCGCCACATACTCCCTAACCACTCTCTCCATTAAGTTTGCAGTAATTCAAGAAAAGTATCGCTGAAGAAGACTTTTACGATCAACGTCCAACTAAGAAAATCTCCAGATCTCCACGAAAGTGACCTTCCTATGACCTTGCGTTATTAGCACATTCCAGGATCGCGCCGTTTTTGCTCCCTAATAGACACAGAGCAAAATGCTTTGCTCAAGGATTTTAAAGAGGACGATTATACTTGTTTCTGCTATTAAAGCAATATATTCCAGACAATATCTACAATATATATTAAGGTTGTTCTCAGGTCATTTAAAAGACTTGTTGTGTTATTGAACTTATGATATTGTTGTAATCTTTTGAGGCATAATATTCCTGATCAATAGTTGTTCATTTTCACATGATTGATGTGGTTATTGAGAATTAAGGATTGTTTCATCTATGGCTTTAACCGCGTAATGAACACAAAGGATATATGTATTTTTGTGCATATCAAAAACGTAGGTGTTTGGTTTCAGATAAAAGCTGATTTCATAAGTAATAATATGGTGTGAATGAAAATGATCTTTTCTCTGCAAGGTATGATCATAATATGAATAGAAATCTGCTGTCGATAAGTTCTTAATGTGATAAAATAACTGAACGGACAATGTATGCATAGAAAAACAAAAGGCTGTGCGGGGCGGAGCTCCGCCCTACAGAAACCCTTGCGATTGGATCAAACGCCCCACAGGAAGAATCCGATTGGGTCAGGCGCCCGTGGGCAGATCCCAAATCGGCCCGTTAAAAACAGATGCAACAACTGAAAAAGAGGTTGTTGTTGGAAACTGAAAAGAGAAGCTTAAGCTCAACTCGCTCGTCTCTCGTTTGCTCACGCGCTGCAAAGCGCTTCTTGCCACTAACATCACGGCCGAGCATTGCAACAGCGATCAAGACTCAGTTAAACTTCGAGAGAACTTTAACATCTGAAGCTAAAGAACTGAAACGACTTCCTGAGAGCGTCACCAAGTCAGAACGAAGCAAACCAACCACTGAAGAGTACCCTCGTGACGACGACCTCCCAAGCCGCCAATCCGCGCACGGTCCGTCTCGAACTGAAAAAAGAGCTGAATTCAACTGAAAGCAGAAAAGTTGAAGTAGAGACTCCTTGAACCGAAGAAAAGACTGAATTCGACCGAACGCAAAGACAGTAAGACAAAATCTCCTGAATTGGCTGAATTGGTTGTATTTATCTTTTAACCCTATAAAACCGACTTGCGTGTCCCTGTTTAAAAGCCAGTAGAAAATGAAACTAAATGCGTAGCACAATAATTCTTTTTGCATACAAAATCAAAGATGCTACACGTTCAGATTAAGCCTACAGTATGCTCCTGTTGCATTGTTTTCACCCTCTAACAAGTCTCCACAAATTGCATAATATGCGTTTGCAACAAAAAGCACTAAAATGCATTATGCATCTTTGCACATGTGCTCTATAGGTTTGCGGTCAGTAGCTGATACTTAGTTACGTTTTCCCATGACTCACTGACGTAATCACGTTCTGTGCACTATGACCCCAAGGTCTGATGCGTGTGATGACATCACAAGGCGCGACATTTGACTTCGTTTTGCTGTATATACCATTCTATTGCGTTCTACTCATTGTCTCTTTTTATCGTTGCAATCGGTTGCTTCATCATTTATTCTTTCACATGCACACACGTATGCACATTTACAAATGCAAGCACAATCACACAATCACAATCGTTGCGGGCACAAAGTTACACCTCCACAACAACATAGAAAACAGAAATACACAGACGCGGAGGTTTTGGAACTACTGCTCGGGTCCGACGAAGAAGAACTCTCTGACTGCTCATCTGCTCCTGATTCTGTTTCAAGTGGGGACGAAGTTGACTTTTTTGAAGGAATAGATCCGTTCCAGGACACGTAAGTACATATTCATGAAATATTATTTTCTTAGGAGTTAGAGAATAAACAAAACAAATATGGAATGAAAATGAGTGCATGACACAGCGTTTCAAATCCATCTTCCATGTTCCTTACCCTCAAAATGTCATGTCCAGAGACCGGTTCCTCAGCATCACATGGAACATGCACTTGAGTGACCCTGCAGAAGATGCTGCCAATGACAGGAAAAAAGGCACTGATGAGTATGACTGTCTGCATAGAATACGGCCTCTATATGACAGTTTACGTGTAACCTGCAAAGCTGTTTACCACCCTGACAAAAACCTTTCTGTGGATGAGCGAATGGTAGCCACCAAAGCCAGAATCAGCCTAAAGCAGTACATCAAAAACAAGCCAACAAAGTGGGGAATAAAACTGTTTTGTGTTGTGTGACAGTAATGGCTACACAGTAGATTTCAACATTTACACAGGGAAGTGCAGTGTCGTAAGTGGGAAGGGACTTTCATTCGATGCTGTGATGTCGCTTGTCAGAAAGGAGTTCTTGGGATCTGGATATCACATTTACTGTGATCATTTTTATACCAGTCCACTTTTCCAGCACCTTTATAACCTGGGGTTTGGAGCCTGTGGAACCATCAGGGACACAAGAATTGGTGTCCCAAAAACCAAAGTGAATGCGCTGACAAGGAAATCTCCACGGGGGTCAATAAGGTGGCTCAGACAGGGATCACTCCTTTTCACAAAATGGATGGACACACGAGAGGTGAGTGTGTGCACTACTCTACACACTGCATACTCAGGGGACACTGTGAAAAGAGTGTGCAAATCCATCAGTGGGTACAAGAACGTGGATGTTCCAGTTCCTACGGCTGTCAAAGATTACAATCGCTTCATGGGGGGAGTTGACCTTTCAGACCAGTTGATTGGCTACTATTCCTCATGGAAAAAAAGCAGGAAGTGGTACATGACGGTGCTTCACCATTTCATTGACATTGCTGTCACAAACAGCTACTTGCTGCACAAGCAACTGTGTAACAGCAAAGAGGAGCAGCCCATGACACACCAGGCCTTCCAAGAACAGTTGACAGCGGAACTGTGTGGGGTGTCCTTGCAACCTGCACGAGAGAGCTACCAGCACTTACCTGTTGCCATTTCTGGTACAGTTGGATCAAAAAAAGCCACACAGGGGCGCAGAAAATGCAGGCTGTGTGGGAAATGCACTCCATTCATGTGTGAGGCATGCCAAGTGCCCCTCTGTGTTATTCTGGACAGGAACTGTCACAAGTCCTATCACAGTTAGGGTTGCCTGTGTATATGTAGGGGTGCCATATGTATATATGTGTATATGTAGTGGTTCAGCATGTTTAGGTCTAAATGTACAGTTTTTTTAATAATTTTTTTTAATTTATAAATTACAATTTATTTTTACACAAGAATATCTGACATGGTCTCATTCAGTTCAATCAACATTGCTCTCAAAAGCAAAATGTTACTGTTTGGCTTCACATATAAAAATGAGTGTATCTCAAAAACTAATTTATGTAAACAGTTCAAATCAATTTTGTGTAGTTCTAAAGTGTTTTATGCAAGTTTTTTACAATGACAAATTTGAGGTTGACATTAGTCATGTTTCTGTATTTAATAAAATATGTAAAAAAAAAAAACCATTTTAATTTTTTGTGTGTGTTTATTGCACTTTTGAGTTATTTATCTAGTTACTATGGATTTCTTACATACATAGCCTTCAGATCGGAGTTGTAAGGATTGTATTGATATATGGTATATGAAAATATTCAAAAGAATGACAACACAGCATGTAAAAATACTAAGATATGCTCTGGCGGAACTGTTCTATGGCAGGTCTTAAAGGGTTAAGAGTAAAGATAGAGTTCCATGCGTGTGTGATTTCCCTCAGGTTGAAACGAGCATTAGAACCTAAGACTCTCTTCAGATCAGAACAATCCATTGCAACGAATGTGTGTGTTTATGTCTTTTGTGTTGTGTTGTGTAGCTTAGTATTGTGTTCGAGTAGTGAAATAAACTTTGATTCTATTAAGAAATCTCATGTCTGTTGCTATGTGTTTTGTCAAATCTTAATTACTTGCCAAAAGATCGCGTTACCTACGCTCAGGAGCTTGATAACTAAAGTTAACGATTTGGTTTGTTTTATCGTTGGCCGCGAATGAGATAAACAAAATGGTTAAAAGATAAACGTGCTGATACTTGCCGGACAAGTCGTTAATAAGGTATCGTTAACTAGGTATAAGTTGGACATTCCGATTAATCTCAATTAATCATATAAATATTGAATCTTAAGAGTGATTCCCTAAAAGCTAAAATTAGAATAATGATTCTAATGAATAATTACTTACACAGTAGTTATTAAAATGAGATAAAAGGCTCTTCTCTTCATGTGGTTTTCCTCCTTTCTTTTATAACTCCAATTATTCCTGTAACGATGAGCCATAAAATATAGGAGTGTGTAGGAAGACCAAATATGAAACTGATGCTGAAGATACAAGCTGTCTATTAGTCTATTGTAATAAGCTGTGGAGTTTGCGGATGCTTCAGGTGTGGTGAAGTTCACTGTAGAGTTATTCATCTCTTTTAAAGCAGCTTTAAAATTTAACCTGTGTACTCTTTTAATGCTTCCACTGTGTGGGAAAAATGTGCCTTTAAAAAACAATGAAACAATAATACCATTTTTAAAGTAAAGTAAAGTAAAGTAAAGTCGTGACGTATTGTCAAGTATGGTGACCCATACTCGAAATTGGTGCTCTGCGTTTAACCCATCCAAGTGCACACACACAGCAGTGAGTAGTGAACAAATGCACACACACACACACACACCGTGAACACACACCCGGAGCAGTGGGCAGCCATGCTGCGGCGCCCGGGGAGCAGTTGGGGGTTCGGTGCCTTGCTCAAGGGCACCTCAGTCGTGGTATTGAGCGTGGAGAGAGCGCTGTACATTCACTCCCCCCACCTACAATTCCTGCTGGCCGGGGACTCGAACCCGCAACCTTTCGATTACGAGTCCGACTCTCTAACCATTAGGCCACGACTTCCACTAAAGCATCAATCTAAGACTGCTGTAGAGACAAAATGTAATTCCATCAAGTTAGCATTTTCACACAACATTCGCTCACTAAAAAATAAATTATTTCTGATCAATGATTTCATAACCACCGATAACATGGATTTTATGTTGCTAAATGAACATGGCTGCAGTGCAACAGTCCTCAATAAAACAGCCCCTCCTAACTTTAATTTTATAAGTGTCTGCAGGACTGTTAGGAGAGGTGGAAGAGTAGCTGCTGTATTTAAAGATGTTTATCAATGCAAGCAAGTGTCATTCGGTCAGTATTTGTCTTTTGAATACCTAGGTATTGTGCTGAAAGATGCTCCACGCATTCAGTTTATCATTATTTACAGGCCTCCAAAATACTCTCCAGCCTTTGTTGAAGAATTCACAGAACTGTTATCAATGATTTCCTAAGAGTTTGACTGTTTTGCAATTGCATGGGATTTTAATATTCACATAGATAATGCAGAAATCAAAACTACAAAAGAAATTATAACTGTTTTAAACAAATTTGACCTGATTCAGCATGTGCATGGACCCACACACAATCGTTGACACTCTAGATTTACTCATCAGTAGAGGTCTAATCATTTCATCCATTGTTATTAACGATGTAGCACTATCTGATCACTTCTGTATTTTCTTTGATATATTCATCTGTTACCACTGAATCTAGATCTGTCCCTGTCAGAAAGAGATGCATTAATGAGAACACTAGTGTGCTATTTATGAAGGCAATATCATTAACACATTTCTGCAGACTCTGTTGATCTTCTCCTGGATTCATTTAACTCAAAAGTTAAGAATGTTATTGATGATATTGCTCCGGTAAAGGTCAGCAAGAAGACTGGCAGACAAAAATCATCTTGGAGAAAATCAACAGCAGTTCAGAGCATGAAAAGTCAATGCAGAAAAGCTGAGCAGATGTGGCGGAAGACGAAACTCGAAATTCACTATAATATCTATAAAGACAGCCTTCATGCTTTCAATGTCGAACTAGCCACAGCTAGACAGACCTTCTTCTCAAACCTTTTAAACAGTAACTTAAACAACACTCGCACTCTTTTTGCTACTGTTGAGAGACTGACAAACCCCCCAAGTCAGATTCCCAGTGAAATCTCTCCGACAGCAAATGCAATGAGTTTGCTTCCTTCTTTTCTGAGAAGATCAAGAATATCAGAAAGGAGATTGGCCCATTCTCAAGTTATGCAGAGGTCACACAGATTTGACCACAATTTCAAAAAGAAGTGACTATGTCTGTTTTTGAAACAATTGATTAGCAAAATTTTGCACCTTAAATCGTCAACCTGCTATCTTGACACACTTCCCACATCTTTTGCAGTTGTTAAGCCCCTTCTGAAATAGCGCAATCTTGATAACACCATGTTGAGCAACTATAGACCAATATCAAATCTTCCTTTCATAGGTAATGTTATTGAAAAGGTAGTTTTTAATCAACAACTACTTAAACTCAAATGGATACCTGGACAATTTTCAATCTGGTTTCTGAGCGCATCACAGCACAGAGACAGCACTCACTAAGATAATAAATGATATTGGCTTTAATTCCGATTCTGGCAAAATATCAGTGCTGGTACTACTAGATCTTAGTGCTGCATTTGACACTGTCAATCATAACATACTTCTAGAGAGACTGGAAAACTGGATCGGGCTTTCTGGGATGGTACTCAAATGGTTCAGGTCATACTTAGAAGGGAGAGGTTATTATGTGAGTATAAGAGAGCATAAGTCTAAGTGGACGGCCATGACATGTGGAGTCCCACATGGCTCAATTCTTGCACCGCTCTTGTTTAGCCTGTATATGCTCCCACTAAGTCAAATAATGAGAAAGAACCAAATTGCCTATCACAGCTATGCTGATGATACCCAGATTTACCTAGCCTTATCTCCAAATGACTATAGCACCATTGACTCCCTCTGCCAATTCATTGATGAAATTCACAGTTGGATGTGCCAGAACTTCCTTCATTTAAACAAGGAGAAAACTGAATTCATTGCATTTGGAAACACAGATGAAGTTCTCAAGGTGAATGCATACCTTGACTCTAGGGGTCAAAGAACTAAAAATAAAGTAAAAAATCTCGGGGTGATTCTGGAGACAGACCTTAGTTTCAATAGTCATGTCAAAGCAGTAACTAAATCAGCATACTATCATCTCAAAAACATTGCAAGAATTAGATGTTTTGTTTCCAGTCAAGACTTGGAGAAACTTGTTCATGCCTTTATCACCAGCAGGGTGGATTACTGTAATGGTCTCCTCACCAGCCTTCCAAAGAAGACCCTTAGACAGCTGCAACTAGTCCAGAACACTGCTGCTGTAGTACTCCTGAAAATAAGTATATAAAGATGAATAAAGAAAAATGAAAAAGAGAGCACTGCAGTGATGGCTTCCTTGATGGCGTATTTACTCTGAATGAATGATAAAAGCATATGCACATAACAAAAGCTCAGCACATTACAATATCAATACATGTATCACTCTTTCCCAGTAATGACTGAATGTAAACATGGTTGACTTCAAACACTTTCCATCCCAATAGAAGAAATAAGAAAATACGATCAACAGGCTATTTAACAAACTCTCTCTATACGGTTCGCATGCTCTAGTGACACTCAAATCACATGTTTTTTTAGAAACAGGATAAGATACTCAGAATGTACACATAAGCACCAAACGACATATAACATCTTCATTAGTATACCTTAACAATGAAATTAAATAATTAAATTGATTATACAAGAATACAGATGGGCTATTAACCACGTGTTCATTTCTAAACGCTGTTCAATCCCTCGTATCTGATATATTTCATACAATAAAGACACATACAAGATTAATTAAGATAAACGTAATGTATAACCCAGGCACAAGTTATTTTGTTGGCTGTGTTTACTTTTTAATACGAGTAATGAGACCCATAGACTTTATTTACAAGTAACAGGTGAGTGCTTTATTATTTGATGCACATTGTTATGGTGGTGTATGTGGTGCGTTGATAATACTGTGGTGTGGTGTGTGGATGTCCAGCGTTTGTACAGTTTTGCTGCTTTGGGCGCGTTGTCATTTTAGAATGACATGAATGTGCACAGTAACCCGTGTACTGGCGGATTACTTTTACAGACCATGTAGGGAAATATACTCTGCTTTTAAGAACAAGCATGTTCCCAAAACGACTAGACAGGACAAGCGTGTCTGATTCCAGAGCAGAATTAACGCTGAAATGAAGGCTGCATTCGACACATTTGAGGAAAGAAGGCATCAAGACATGTTGAATCCAATGTTAGTCTTACTGCCTCCTGAGATACCTTCATTTGGTCGATAATTAAAAGCAGAATAGATGTATCCTTTGCTGCCTTGATACCCACAGTCCTGTGTGGTGGAGCAAAATAAAGATGGTGTGTATTTACAAAAAAATAAAGGTGACTTGACTAGGTTAAAGAGGACATAAAACGCAAGTTTAATCTTGAGAGCCTATAGTGTAGTATTGCATCATTCACATCTCCAAAGAGTCTTCAGTTTAATTAGGTTTATAAAGAAAGATAGCTTACGATTCTCTCTGAAAACAGCCGAGCTCCTGGAGGCGAGCCGTGGGCGGAGCTGAAGAGTCGCGAGCTCTTACGGGCTGATTGGCAACAATCACCAATATTTGATGCAGTTTTACAGCAGCTCCTAGTCATGATGGGGATCTTTATCGCTGAGACTGCTCCCTCTTTAGTATCTAACGATGTGCAAATCCAGTGTCGAGTATGTACCTTGTTATAAAACATTCGTCACCGGAATGACGGGAACAAACAAACACGTTGTGAAACTCCGTTGCTACCCCGGAAAAACAAATAGCATCCACTGTTCACATAACACTGAAAAGGTTATCCCTTCCACACATCCAAAAACACATCTTTAGAGACAATCTTCTCGAGCAAGTACTGCTGCGCTGCCAATGACTTCCGAATCATGAACAAAACGCATTGAGCGCCGTGCTCTTGCTGGGGACGCTGAGTGCGCACGCATGCATAACAATCCAACTCTGAACAGTTTAAACAACTCCGAATGCATGAAATGGCATTGTATCCCCCTTTTTTCGCAGCATATTGCAACGACAAGCGTATGCCAGTAAGACAGTACCGCACATTGCCAACTAAACAACAAATGAGCCTAAGCAACGCGGATAGCCATAGCAACAGGCATGTTGCCAGTAACCTGAGAGTATTAAAGGAACTTAGATTGATGCTTGATTTCTTGATATAATCTTGGGGATGAAGTTCCCATCTGAACTTGTTCTTGAATCGGTCACATAACTCGTGGAGTCCATTTCATAATGTAGCGATGTGTGAAGTAATGCTAACTCAGTCACTTCCGAATCAGGCAGCTTATGATCAATGCGGTGAATTCACGTGTTCAATGAACTTGAATGAATCGGAGGTAAGAGTTCATTGGGGAAACGAATTTCACTCGCTAAATTCCTGATTCCTTGTGATGATGATGATCATGTTTGCCTGCCGAATTCGCCATTTAATTTGCTACTGAGCAATGCGAAAACTGCTGATAATACTGATGACCTTATATATGGATGCTTAGGTGTCGCATTCCTATAGGTAGATGGGGATCAGCTGACGTGAGCTTGACTAACGTGACCTGCCAGAACTAACGCTACGCTCAATATACTCTAAAAGCTGCGTACCGGCCCACTTCAAGCACTGGTACAAGGAACAGAGGCAACAAACAGACGCCGTTATAGGCTACTGAGGTCATACTGTAGGTGTTTATAGAATAATTTAAACAACTTTGAATGCAACTCAACCAGTTAGAATCATAGACCAAAACTATCAGTTTAAAAAAATTCATACAAATTTAAATCCGGCCCTTGAAATGCAAAATATAAGACTGAATGTTTAGAAAGAATGAGAGGGAAATTGGCATCGAGCCATCGATAAAATTATTTATTGGACAAACAAATTTACAACAACCCTGTCTGAAAAACAGACGCAGAATGAACTAAAAATGTACATAAATAAGATATCGAAGGCTTTCATGCACTTATAAACTGACTGCCTGATGTTTAACAAGGTAAGAAAGCAAGTCTGAAAGTTACCAGACTGAAACAATGAATGATTGAAGACTGTCTAAAATATTCAGAGGCGTTTATACTACAGCTTTTGTAAAACATTGAATTTTTATACAATTCCTAAATATGCATTGCCTCAAAGAAGCCTTGTAAAAGATCACAATCTCAGGTTTTATGAAGAACAGGAGAGTTTTCCAGCCCTGTGCAGATAAAGAACTGGCTGAACAAAACTAGCCAGCACATAACAAAACAAACCAGCAAACCATTGTTCTCTAATATATTGTGTTAGCATGGTGATGAGAGATATGATCGCATATGGGACATGTATTATAATCACATTCACAGTAGATATTAGAATGACATTAAATGCTCTTCTCTTCATGTGGTTTTCACCCTCTTTTTCTCTCTTTCTCTCTCCTGGTCCTGACAGCTTCAGAGCCCTGAGAACAGCCACAAGACAAAACAACTGGATGGAGATGAAGAGGAAGAACTGCAGTGAGAAGAGCAAGGTGTATGCCTTCAAGTTGAGAGGGTTTAATATAAACATACACAATAAACATGCACCAAGTGCCATTATCCAGGCCGCAGTGCAGCAGATCACTCTATATCTGAGAGGTTTGTACTTCAGAAAGGTTACAGGATGAACCACTGCCAGGTAAAGCTCAACACACATCAGACACTGAAACAGAGGACGACCAGCGATGGCTAGTCCTTGTAGAAATGTTACTAATGTAAAGAGACATGAGCAAACTTTTGACAGGATAAAGAATAAAGAATTCACACAGTTACCAATCTCGCAAACAGAGAGATTGAGGATGAAGAACTCTGATGCAATTTTACTTCTTGTTCCCGTGACAATGAGCCGTATAATATAGGAGTGTGTAAGAAGACCAAACACAAAGTTGAAGGTGAAGACACAAATTTCCAGATAGTCTGTTAGATTAGTGGAAGAAGTTGTGGAGTTGGTGTACACGTCAGGTGTGGTTGAGTTCATTTTCACCTCGCTTAAAATATAGCAACTGTGATCTGTAGGAATAGAGGGAAGTGTAAATGAAATTCAGGGTTCAATGTAAATTTGACTAAAAATGATTCTACTTCCTATCGTACTCATCAAATGCCCATAAACCTTTGATATATGACTGATAACCACATTGTTCAGCATAAAAAGTTTAAAAGAGTTTGTCACCTGAATAGTGAATGTCCAGTCTCTCTGGATGTTATGTAAATCTCAGTGCAGTGCTTTGTGGACTGTCTTCACAGCTGTCACAAGAATATATGACTTCTGCACGTAGCATAGAACACATATGCAAATATTCAATGTAAAAAACAAAACAGGTTCAAAAGTCTAGTTATGTGGAACTATAATTGATAGCTCATGAACAGGCTTCACAATCAGCTTAAGACTAGTTGGAAAATGATATTGTAAGAAAATATTCTTTGTGAAAAAGTCAATAAAGCAGCAAATTTATACCAATAAAGCAAAAATTGCAGGGTACAACTTTTTTTTACAGTGTAAAATGTGTTTTATGATAATTCTCTTCAGGTTAATACTGTACTGATAGTTGGTAAAAGGTGTACTGTCAACTTAAAACAAATGTATATTTTCTAGATAATGTTTTACCTGCATAAATGTGTCTTGTTACATAAAAATATTTTTCTGCCTTAGTTTAGGAAGGATGTCTTTCACAAGGGGATCACCATAGGAGGTCCTTCGCAGAAACCCTCACAGCAAAGCACATTGTTGATATTCTCTAAATTTAATATTCTTAATTGATCAATGAGATTGACAATCTCATGATTATTTTTAGAAGTCAAATTTGGTCATGGGTGAATATAAATCTGAAACTTGGCTTCCACAGGTGGCACACACCAAACACCTGTTATGCAAATTTTCTGAGTGCCAAATGAGAGGTTTAGAAAGACCTAAAATTATGAGACAATAATAAATACACAAACGGTCAAGAGTTTAAACACACCTACTTTATAACACTGTACACATTTATGAATAAAAGTAAAGGCGTAAAGGCAATAAATCTCTGGACATTCACACAACGACCTTAAAGGATTAGTTCACTTTTAAAAAAACTTTTGCTGATAATTTACTCACCCCCATGTCATCCAAGATGTCCATGTCTTTCTTTCTTCAGTCGAAAAGAAATTAAGGTTTTTGATGAAAACATTTCTCCATATAATGGACTTCAATGGGACCCAAACGGTTCAAGGTCCAAATGACAGTTTCAGTGCAGCTTCAAAGGGCTTTAAACGATACCAGACGATGAATAAGGTTCTTATCTAGCGAAACGATCGGTCATTTCAAAAATAAATAAAAAAGTTTAAGTTTTATAAGCACAAATGCTCGCCTTGCTCTGTTCTGTGATGCGCGTTCATGACGTCACGTAATACGCAATTATGTGGAAAAGGTCACGGTTGACGTGAACTCCAAAATTTTCTTTTAGGCTTTTTAATATTAAAACACCCAGGATACGCACACGAAATGGGCATTTTAAACGATAAACTGACACAAAGACATTTGAATATGTGTATATGGTCCTCCTCCCGCACATTTGTAAACACTGACTCGGTACTTCCGCCTAAGTCAACCGTGACCTTTTCCACGTCATTGCGTATTATGAGGAACAGAGACAGGAGAGTTTTCCAGCCTGGTTCAGATAAAGAACGGACTGAACAAAACCAGCCAAAATAAAGCAAGTCAACCCAATCAACAGTATTACTCAAAGAATGTAATATATTACTCATTACTAGTAACTCATTTCAAAAGTAATATTGTTACTTTACTTATTACTTTCTGGCAACAGTAATTAGTTACACCACTAGTTGCATTACTTTTACTTCACGTCCCACAGAAGTTGTAACTGTGTATCTTCCACTAAAATGTTACTAACAACATATTTCTGCCTCATCATTTGACCAAAATCCACATTGGATCGCAGTCAGAAGTTATTACTCAATCACTCAACAGTGATTGATAGTGACATTCAAGCAGAAGCGTTGTATTAATCTCATTGATTATCATGTGTAGCTTGAAGCTAATAGTAGCTATTTCTCCGTTACCCATATACGATTATATTTCATTATGTATTTTATCAAATCACATAAATTTGTAAGAAACGGTTTAATTTTCCAAAAAGATTTTTAATTATAGTAATACAATGTACTACACGCAGATCAGAGGGATGTGGATGGGAGGTAATGCCAGAGTAAAGTAAAATCACAATTTACACAACAGTGTTCAGATCATATTTTTTCCTGACAAAATCAATATAATGCAATATTTCTATCTGTTGAATGTAAGCTTTTCCATATTCCAAGCTTGCCTGCTGCACTGGGGACATCACATCACGAAAATTATGAAAATAAATCTAGGAATTATTTGATTGTTGGATTTTAAATCAGCGGGGTTGAGGCATCAAAAGTAACTAAGCTGTTTTATGGATCTAATATTATTACTGGAATCTTATTAGTAATTAATTACACTACTAGTTGCTGCAAAAAGTAATATTATTACTGTAACTAGGTTACTAGTAACTAGTTCCTGCCAACCAACCATATTATGTGAATGCGTTGAATTAGAGCCGTTGATAATCCAAGTAAAGCAAATGGGACAAATTTGATGTCAAGCTCACTGTAGTTATTAGAATGATATAAAACGCTCTTCTTTTCATGTAGTTTTCCTTCTCTCTCCTGGTCCTGACTGCAGTGGGAAGAACCATGTGTATATTTGATTGGATGTATACATTGAAATCCCTTGTGAAAAATAAGTGTGCTTAATTGCAGTAAAAGTGCACTTTTTGTGTACTTCAATTATTAAAAGTATACTTTTTAAAAAGTGCACTTGCAGATAATATAATATAATCTAAATTAAAGGCCACTTAAGTGTACTTAAAGAGAGTACACTTTAATGACAATAGGTCTTAACATACTTAAGTGCACTTTTTAAAAAATGCACTTTATAATTATGATTTAATTGTGTTTTAAATAAGTACACTTATTTTTATATATTTATCAATATATTAAAGCACATGTAAAATAATAAAGTTTTTCAACTTAAGTGTGTTTTTTTGTTTGTTTTTTACTTAAGTGTGTTCTTCAAAATTACATTTGTTAATGCATTTAGTCTATAATATATACTATGTGCATTTGAAATGTATTTTTCTCCTAAACTAAATACACTTTCTTATACAGTATACTCCAATGAAACGTATTGTTGAAATTTTCACCAGCTCTTGCGCTATGAACTCTAAGAAGTTTAATTTTCGACATAACTTTTGACACTGTGTCATTTATGAGAGTACTGTATTTGTATGTAATAGTACTGTACTTTACATCAGTGTACAGAATTATGTTGTTCTCACTTAAACACACATTTAATTGCATTAATTGCAAGCAAAAGTTTAACAGATCTAAACAAAATTAATTTGCATTCAAATACATTTGATTTTAATTAGACTAGGCTACACTGCACTGTAAAAAATAACTTTTAGTTATGAGAATGAGTCATGAAATAGTCTTTGGTCTTACTACACAATGACTTAGGACAACTTGAACTTGAACAGAAATGAAAAGCCTGAAATAACATGTAAGCATGCACAAAGTAGCTCTTTTGTTTTATGCGCATGCGCCAAAGATACTACGTCATGATGGCGTGCTACTTCAGCAGAGTTTGAAAAATGCACTTCGTGCCATGTTTCTGTAGTCGCGAAGCTTGAGGATCGAGGGAGCTTCGCTGATCAAACGAGAACAAAGGAGCGGCGCGTTTGGATGATTACAGATGAGCCTTTATGTACTGCATATAATGAATCAAGTATATCTTGATATAAGCTTTCTTTACTCTTAATTTAGTCTTGTCATTCCTGTCATTCACACCCGTCAGTTCTTGCTATATGGACTCGGGAAGGAACTTAATCGTGTCATAATTTATCTATGAATGCATTCTGATATCGTAATGTTATCGCGTGCGTGGACCAAGAAATTTGGCTGCTGAAAATACAATTTGGATTTTTAACTAAACGATTTAAAATTCAATGTAACGCTACTAAACAAAATTCAAAGATCCGATCTTGTAATATTTAATGTATATAATCGATATTATAACCACCAGTAATATTCAATATATCGGCCACCTCTAGAAATAATGTTTGTAATATGTAATATTTTTGTACTTATATGGAGTTATTCATTTTGCAGGATCAGTACAGATTTGTTACTGGAGATACAGTGTGGAAACACGTTATGTTAGAAGTAAGTCAGCTCACCCTGATCACGCATGACAAGCTAAAAGTGCTATATTAACTCACTATCCCTATGGATTTTAAATGCTTTGAATCTTTTCCATTTGCAAGTAATATATTCCCACCTGTGCATTTACAGATCCCCCTCTAATCATCTTATATTTTACAGGTAACAAACCAAAGGATGCGGGCTGCAGCTTTGCTGTGTCAGTCGTGGTAAATACAGGAACATTCTTCATGAAGATGTGGGAGAGAATCTTGCAAGGCAAGATGAGGGGAAAAAAATTAAGGTACCTTTCTTCATTTTCATAGATTTTGGGATATTTATCTGTATTTGGGTAATTGATAAAATGTTATGTATTTTAAAGCCCAGTGCCAGTGAAGATGGTGTGGTCTGGAAATCTGAAGGAACATCTCCCAGCGTTCTACTCCGATGTTGACCTGATGATTGAGGTAATTCACCTCTTACGTGATGCAGATGTGGTCAAAAGTTTACACACACCTTGCAGAATAAACTGCTTCATCAGAGCAGAAATTTCCATTTTTTTATAATTCTATCCCTCTAACCACTTACTGCTTAAATTATTAACATTTTGCAGATACGGCAAGGTGTATACAAACTTTGGACCTCTTGCTTTCACTCAACTGAACCATTTATAATGACTGGATATGTTTTATAACAATTGTTCTTTTTTTCTTTCCTCAAGGACTTTCCTGCCTCTTTGGAACATTACCATTCACAGAGAGCGTGGAGAGATGGTGTGCAGCTTCATGACATTTGAAGTTTACTGCCGATGAAGCGCTTCTGGGACATTGACAAACACCACTTCCCAGCAAGTTAGTTTGGAACTTTATTTATTTAGTCGAACTTGCATTCACTAATGCTGGAGTAAGATTTTAGAAAAAACTTTTCGGTCCGGTTTAATGTTGGTGCTAGTAAAGGTTTGAGAATTTATGGCCTGGTTTCACAGACAGGGTTTAGACTAAGACAAGATTAGGTCATAGTTCAATTAGGACATTTAAGTCATTTTTTTCATTAACATGCATTAGAAAAAAAAAAATCATTACTGGTGTGCATCTTGAGACAAAACAAAGGCACTGATATTTTTAAAGATCAGTCAGTGCAAGTTTCTTTCAGTCGAAACAGCTCAGAATTACATTTTAGTCTGGGGCTTGTCTTAAGCCTGGTCTGTGATACTGAGGGTACCATTAACACAGTTTGGTAATGTTTTACAATAAGGTCTCATTTGCTGTACGAATGATCATTTTCTTTAATTTTTTATTTGTATTAAGTGTGTGTTTTGTGTTAGTAATCCTATACGATATGGAGACCAAATGACTCCACAAGGTTAGTAATACCAGTTAATTTTGACCTTGTGGACATTTTTAGGTCCCCAATGAGGAAACGGGCTTATACGTCATACAGAATGATGTTTTCTATGATGCGAGATTAGGTACTTTTGTAAGTATGTAATTAATTTTGCATTGTTCTCCAGACTTTTTCTGAGTATAGTGTTGGGTTTTTCTTGTGCTTAAGCAAAAAGCATTTTTGTGTATTTGTTTTAGAGATTGTTTTGCCAATAAATGTAGTGGGTTTTTATTTTGTGTTGATTGTAACAAAATTAAACAATTTAAATAGCCTATACTAAATTTCAACTTCATTACCAGAGATATATAACATTGAAGTACATTGAAATGACATTTAAGTATATTTTAGTTCACATGAATTGCTTATTGAGAAGTACATATAAAATATATTAAAGTCCCACTTAAGTGGTTCAAAAATATCACTCAAAAGTTCAACTAATTGCATTTAATGTAATTTTAAACTGTAATATATTTGAAGTCAATTACAAATAACATGCACTTAGTTGGTCGAAACATTACATTTAATTCATGCTTAAGTGTATTGTTAACTGACATTAGTACACTTTAACCATATTTTAAAGACACTAGAAACAATTATGAAAGTACATATAAAGATGTACTAAAAAGTACCACTTTAAAAGTGGTTTAAAAAATATCACTCAAAAGTTAAACTTTGCATTTAATATCACTTTAAAATGTGATACATTTGAAGTTAATTATAATTACTAATTAATGTATTTAAACGTTGAAAATAACATTTAATTTGCACTTATGTGTGTTCTTTTAAAGTATATTATTTCTGCAATAAGCACACTTTATAAAAGTATATTTAAGTGCACTTCTTTTTCACAAGGGATAAACAAGCCAAACAAACAAAAGCTAAGAGTGATTATCCAGGCTGCAGTGAAGCAGATCACTCTATATCTGAGAGGTTTGTACTTCAGAAAGGTTACAGGATGAACCACTGCCAGGTAACGCTCAACACACATCAGACACTGAAACAGAGGATGGCCAGTGAAGCCTAGGTCTTGTAGAAACAGTGATAATCTTAGCCTTGGGAAAACAGTGATAATGGTTTAAAAGTAGAAGCAACTGACTGTAAACAAATGAAACAATTGAGACAGTTACCAATCTCACAAACAGAGAGATTGGGGATGAAGAGCTCTGATGCATCTCCACTTCCTGTTCCTGTGATGATGAGCCATATAATGTACAACCCGAATTGCAGAAATGTTGGGACGTTTTTTTAAACTTGAATAAAATTAAAACTAAAAGACTTTCAAATCACATGAGCAAATATTTTATTCACAATAGAACATAGAGAACATAAATGTTTAAACTGAGAAATTTTACACTTTTATCCACTAAATGAGATTTTCTCATTTAGTGTTCTCATTTTCTCATTTTAGGAATTTCAAATTTGATGCCTGCTACAAGTCTCAAAAAAGTTGGCACAGGGCAACAAAAGGGCTGAAAAAGCAAGAAATTTTGAAAAGATTCAGATAGGAGAACATTAGCAACTAATTAAGTTAATTGACATCAGGTCTGTAACATAAAAGGATGTGGATTACTTTAAAAACAACATTCCTCAACGTGTAATGTTTGTAAATCTCATCATCTACAGTACATAACATCATCAACAATTTCAGAGAAACTGGAGAAATCTCGGTGCATAAGGGACAAAGCCGAAGACTTTTGCCCACAGATGACACTGCATCACTCATCGGCATGATTCTGTCATTGACATTACTAAATGGGCCCAGGAATACTTCCAGAAACCACTTTTGGGGAACACAATCCGCCGTGCCATCTGCAGATGCCAAAAAGCTCTATCATGCAAAAAGGAAGCCATGTGAACATGGTCCAGATGTCTTCAAACTGTTTTGAAAAGAAGAGGAGATGCTACACCATGGTAAACATGCCCCCGTCCCAACTATTTTGAAACCTGTAACAGGCATCACATTTGAAATGTGATGTGATTTGAAAGGCTTTTAGTTTTCATTTTATTCAAATTTAAAAATAAAAAAAAACGTCCAAACATTTCTAGAATTCGTGTTGTAGAAAAGACAGAACCGAAAAAGTACAAACAGATTTCCAGACAGTCCATGAGCCCAATGAAATCAGTTGGGAGTTTGTAGATGCAACAGGCGTGGTGAAATTCACTGAAGAGTTATTCATCTTATCTGCTTTTGTCTACTCAGTGCACAAAAACATTGCAACAAGATCTATAGGACAATAGAAGTGTGAATATGCAGGTTAAATCTGATTCAACCACAGTACTGTACTTTAGGCAAATCTAAATTGCCTAATAATTCCACAAGACAAAAACAAGAACATTAAGAAGTATTTCACCTAGAGTGTGAAAGCCTCATGTGACGTATAACTTCCTGAGTAATATTTGGTATTCTGACTACAATGAATGCATGTGCTTAACTTGACGAAATGACGCAAAGACGAACGGTGGCAAGCTGGTATTCCCCACCAAAACCTACCAGTGCCACTCAAATTAGAAAAAGCTTGCCGTTTTGAACACTGGTTGGTTATTTACTTGCTCATTTTAATTTCGGATAATTGTCTAACCAAAAAAATTACGGACTGCAGCTTTAAGTTTTATGGTTTACTTTGTTATTCTTCTAGTTATTTACCTATATCGGCTAATTAATTGGAAGTCTGGCACATTAACAGAAAATAGCTTTCTAGGTGCAAAATATGGTGGACAGAAATAAAAATGCAACTCTTAATTTTCAGTCATCTTTCAGGACAAATCATTAGTTTTCTCAATCAAATACAACAAACCTTAGCACTTTTGGAAAACATTTTAAAACCAAATTAGTTTGTTACCTAAAAATTGAATGCCCAGTCCCTCTGGGTGTATTTGCATTTGCATTTTTTATATTGACTTCACAGCTGTTGCAAGGATATTTCAAGGTTAAGTCATTTGTATGATTTCTTGTCACACAACACAGGCTATTCAAATATTTCAAGTGACAAACATGGTATTCAATAGAGTAAACATTTGAAACATATGCATAAGAAAAAATTGTATTTGCATAAAACATACAACATTAATTTACTTACATGATATTAGATATTCATATGAAAGTTTAAAAAGAGGTAAAATGCATGCTAAGTTACATTTAATTCACTAAATAATGACAACATGAAGACCAGGATAAACGATCTACTGTTTAAGTGACTGAGAAGTCAGTGTTTTGTAAGGAATATGATGACCAGAATCATGTATAGTGATTGTATTAGTGTATAGCGGTAACACATCATAACAAGGTTTAAATGTTTTAAAGGCATGAGAGGTGCTATGGAGGTCTAAAGAAGGGCAGTTTCCCAACTCGCCTGAGAAAAAGAAGAGCAGGCACAAAACCACCAAGCACAAAACAACACAAGCTGAACACGCTCACTTCTTCAATATCTTTTTGTAGCAGAATATTGAGGAATCTTGAGATAATAAAAGGAACAACAACGATTAGCATAGTCACAGTCATTATTACAATAATCTTAAATGCTCTCCTCTTTAAGGGGTTTTCCTCCTCTTTCTCTCTTGTTTTCTCTCCTGGTCCTGACTGCTTCAGGGCTCTGAGAACAGCCACAAGACAAAACAACTGGATGGAGAGGAAAAGAAGGAACTGCAGGAACGAAAACCACATAAATATGTTGGTTGAAACTATGACGAATGTGCACAATAAGCAGGATCCAAGACCTGTTATCCAGACAACAGTGCAGCAGATCACTCTATATCTGAGAGGTTTGTACTTCAGAAAGGTTACAGGATGAACCACTGCCAGGTAACGCTCAACACACATCAGACACTGAAACAGAGGACGGGTTGTGATGATGTTTCCTGTTAAAAACTTCAGTGCAGTCAATTGCACTGATCCTTGGAGACTTCGATTTGTTACCCCCTGCAAATAAATCAAAGCAAATAGAAAGAAAATGATCTCACTAACAGATATATTCAGGGTGAAGAACTCTGATGCAACTCTATTTCTAGATCCTGTGAGGATGAGCCATATGACATAGGACTGTGTAGGAAGACCAAACAGAAGACAGAAGGTCAACACACACATCATTCCTGTGTTTTCAGATGCTGTGACGTTAGTTGATGGGAACATCTCCCATGCGGGATCCACAGAAGAGCAGTTCATCTGTACTTTTCTCTAAGTGCACAGCCTTTCAGTTAGAATCTGTATAGAAACATTGTTCATTTTGATTAAATCCCAACATGAAGCCTGCAAACCATTACAAGTCAAACTGTGTAAATGAAAGCAACAGTATGATATTAAACATGTTTCACTGCCTAATTATTGTGGGTAAAAAGTGCATAGTCATCTAGCTTTGTAAAGGGAAATGTGATTGAAAACAACTTGATATAATACATTAAAGTTCGACTATTTTATTATTTAATATTTAGTTTTAAAATTATAAACTGTATGGAGTTTATTACCTTGACAAGTCCATTTCCAATCATTCTTCAGAAATCAAGTTCCATATGAAGCATTGTTAAAAAGACCAGCTGCAAATGAACATTTTTGAAGTGTTCTAGAGATCAGCCAGTGTTTGAATGCGCTGTCAACGCTGCAATGTAAAGACACTATGCTCCGCCCATTTCCAGCAGGTGGAGGTGATTAGCGTCTTGTAGAAATAGCCTGCACAGAGTAAGTGAAAGCAAAATGGACTTGATGCTTTTCTCTCGTTTGCTTATTTTATATGAGCCATGTAAGTGTATGTACTGCAAACTGATGATAGCGGTCACCCTTCTGAATTTGTCTTGTTGATATTCATTATTATAATAAATGATTCTCACAGTCAGTATCATATTACACAGAAAGCAGCACTGAACATCTAATGCTGATCTCTTGATGCAGGTTCTGGAGAGCCCAATGGACATATTTATGAGAACTGTGCTATCAGTCTTTCAGCAGGATGGGCTTGATGTAAATTTAAAGACTAGGGCTAATACTGAAATGTTATCCTTAATTGAGAAAATCACAAATGCTCTGTAGTTTATCATGAATTGAAAGCACTTCACAGTTGCCGAGTTTAAAATTCGAACTGACCTCCCAGAGTGAGTTTTTTTAGGCGATCATTATTTTAGAACGTCAAGCTTGTCACGTCACACACCACAGCCACGAAAACACTGTATGACAGATATATCACTTTTAATTTGGTTCTCCTTTTTTATTCAAAATATTCAAACTCGTGTACCATCTGATAATTCTGATTCACAAATAATAAGTGTTTTCTGTCATTTAATGATCAATCATGTGAGATGGACGCCACCATGTTTGTTCGCGCCACAGATAGTCCCGTCAGTCGGAATTACGGCATGTAAATTCATCAATTTCTCCTGAAATACATGAAAGTAAGTGGCTGGTGAACTCTGAGAAAAATCGAGTGAACTTTATAAGTACTATGTGTATCTGATATGAATTATTTATGAATAGATTGTTATTGCTGCTTCCATGTCACGGTTGATTTTAGGTTTTGTTGGTGTTCTTGTTTTTGCTTTGTATTCATGCTCTTATTTAGTTTCCTGGTATGTCATGTGTTCCTTGCCCCCTCATGTGATCATGTCATGTGTTGCATCTTCTTCTTACTCATTTTTATTGGCAGTTCACAATCTCAAATAGAGCATTACCGCCATCTATGGTGGCAATGGATCAGAGACTTAAAGTGGAAGTGATGCCATTCATTATTTTGTAAAGTGATTTCTACTATAACAAACATGATTACCTGCTAAAAAAAACAATAGAAGCCCAATAGAAACCATCACATACATTCCAATGGTTTCCATTAAAATACCACTATAAACCATTAGCTTTTTCCCAGTAAAACCATTACAAAATTCCTTTTTGTAGTGTGTTTTGGGCATTTTTCCAATAGGATTTAACATCCTACCAATAGAATCCATCACATACCAGTAGACACCATTATAGTTTCCATTAAAACCAATACAATTCCCATCAAAAACATTAAATCCATTACATTTTCTATTGTGTTTTGGGCAGGGTTCTATTGTTTTATTCAGCAATGAAACCATTTTTTTTAAAGGATGTTTTGTTATAGCTTTTAGAGCAAGGGCGCCGCCATCTTGCAGTTGGCCAGTTAAGTAATATCAAAGTCCCTTTAAGGCAAGTCATGTCACTCGGTGGCCATCTTTGAAACGCTTCTTGGGCATGCAAGTGCAGATCCTATCTCTTTGAATGGGGAAACGTCAAATTCTCAAAAACTGTTCGCCAGGTTAAGATTAAATTTCATATTTGAAACCACCACTGTCTCATAAATGTTGTTTATTTTGCTCAAATAGCGTTAAAAATGCTTATTTACTTAGATCAGTGCACATACGCAGACCTGAGCGCACATCTAAGAATGCTAATTGTTTCTATAGAAACCGGGACTTCTAACGGCAGCTGCAGTGACTAGCTGATTTTACCGATTAGCAGTTAGCTCTTTCATTCAGAAGGCGGGGCTTCGTTCAATAGAGCGGCCATGTTGAGCATTGCATTTCTCTCCATTCAAAACTATAGGAGTGACAGGTCTTGGGTATTATAGTCTTTGGAAATATACAAGCATTTCTTTAATTTTTGAACACACATTCGTTTAAATGGAGAAAGACGAACTTGAAAGAACTGTTGAGCCCATAATAAGTGATGTTATATAGATATTGAAACAAAATACTGATGTGTTAAAATATAAAGAAATGCTTATATTTGACCCTGGACCACAAAACCAGTCATATTTGCAGCAATAGCCAATACATAGTATGGGTCAAAATGATACATTTTTATTTTATGCCAAAAATCATTAGGTTGTTAAGTATAGATGATGTTCCATGAAGATATTTTGTAAATCTCTTACTGTAAATATATAAAATTTTTGATTAGTATTATGCATTGCTAAGTACTTAATTGGGACAACGATTTTCTCAATATTTTTGCACCCTCAGATTCCAGATTTTCAAATACTTGTATCTTATGGAATTATTTTTGTGTCAATAAAAATGAACATAACTTTATAAAAACGAACGTAACTTTTCCAGAAACTATCAAAATATGCCATTACAAAAGAAGAAAAACACAATGAAAATGAAAGAAATTAACTCAGTCGCACAAATGTAACATGCTCTTCAAATAGGCTTAATTCTTTGTTCATGATTTTCATAGATTCGTTTTCGCAAATCGTGGATTCTGAATGCGTTGCTACAGATTTCGCTTACGCTTCGCAAATTTTCGTTTTCTGTTTTGGCACAAACCTCTCGTGGGGGCGGGCTTAACAGCGATCCACTCTGATTGGCTAGTGAGCTTTTGATGGACAGCTGCTCTCTGAGCTGGAAGTACAGACGTCAGTGGCGCGCATATTGGAAAGCTGATTTGTGTGCAATACGTCGTGCTTTATATTATTATTAAGATGAGCTCTTTAGATGGTATTTGTCTTTTTATTTTCTCTCTGGCATGTTTTTCCAGGTGGACTCTCATTACATTGTCTCACATCTTGACACACAAATGAGTGAGAGTAGCACTCTAAAGCACAGCAAAGAAATGCAAATCTTGAATAACTTCCAGGATTTTCTAATGGAACTTGAAGGTAAGTTTGTTGTTACTCCAAAATGTTTAAAAAGGCAGATGCCTATTTTTTGATACTTTAAATACATAATGTATGTTTACTGCCCTAGATGGAAATACTGAGGATGAGAGGCACTTTCTGTGTCTAAAGTAATGCAGTGGCTGTCTGGTCAAGCACACAGGCATCTGCTTCTTTCAGAGAGACAAGCGTTTTTATAAAGTTACGTTCATTTTTATAACGTTATGTTCATTTTTATTGACACAAAAATAATTCCATAGTATCTCAGCCAAATATTGTTCTATCCTAAAAAAAACATACATTAATTGAAAGTTTATTTATTCAGCTTTCAGATGATGTATCGCGATGCAATCTTGATTTCAAAAATCGGCCCTTATGACTGGTTTTGTGGTCCAGGGTCACATTTTACTTCACTGGCCAACGAAGCGAACCAACCCTGTGACGTCATACACTGTGGTACTGCAAAATGGCGGCACCCTTGCTCCAAAAGCTATAAAAAAACATCCCTTTTTTTATGTATTCCATTTGCGATATAGATGCCTAACAAATGTTTATTTCACTGATGCGACTTATTTCACTTTATTTCAAATTATGAGATTGTCTGGTTTTTGGGAAACACAAAAACAAACTAAACAATTAGTATTACTACTCATTATTTTGTTTTTATAGTTATATTTAATGTGCTTGTGAGCACCAAAGCAATCTCCAGGGCCCTCATTTATCAAAAGTGATGTGTGCGTAATGAGGCCGTAACAACAGTTTCACGCAAAGTATGGGATTTACCAACTTGTACTTATGCGTAGAAATGTGTGTAAATATAAGCACACCTCTGAGCATGCTTACGCAGATAATCTAGTGGTAGAATAGTGACACTACACATAAAAAGCATTTGAGAGTGTCACACTATGCATTAAGCAGTCCACATATATCCTGTGTTTCCTTTAATTTTAAAACACTCAATTAGGTACCGCTTCCCAAAAATGTACTGCTGGATTTGTGTCGTGATTTAAGACCAATGTTGGAGCGAGAAATGCACATCCAACTCCTGTCCACCCTTGGATTTTTAGCTACCGGCACATTTTAGTGTGAGGTTGGAGACATTTGTGGTATTTCCCAGCCATCAATAAGTAGGATCATGCCAGCGGTGTTGGATGCAATTATTTCCTTAGCCCCAACCTACATCCAGTTCCCTTACCGAAATCCTCAACAAGCCGAAATAAAACGGGGCTTTCATGCTATCGCCAGATTCCCAAACATAATTGGAGCCATAGACTGCACCCACATCGCCATAAAAGCACCGTCAACCAACAAACTTAATTATGTAAATAGCAAAGGGTTTCATTCTGTTAACGTGCAAATCATTTGTGATGCAAATCTGTTGCTGTTAAAGGTCGTTGCGCGGTGGCCTGGAGAAACACACGACTCATTCATTATGCAGAACAGCTCTGTGGGTATGCGTCTCCAAGAAGGCACTGTTGAGGATGGCGATTGGTGAATTTTAGGCTACAATATGTTTAAAATGTTATTGCAGGGCTATATACAATTACTTAAAACTATCTCATTGTTAGGTGATCAAGGTTACCCGCTAAAGCCATGGCTAATGACCCCCCTAACCAACCCGAGGACCGAGCAGGAACAGGTGTACAACCGTGCCCAATTCCTAATTCCTCCTGCAGTGAGTGAACTAAACAATATTTGTTTCAACTTCATTTACCAGTAGCTCCAATTCTGTGTTTGTGAAGTTCCTCTTCTTTGCTCACTTTGCCATTATTGCGGTGATGAAAAAACACAATCACATGATTTTTAAAGGGAAGTGTTGTCACCATATATGGTTCAACTGGAGGCGTTTCCGAATGCAAATGACCGTGAACACGAACGAGCATGGTACTTACGCACATGTGGGATTTATCAGCAATGATTGCTTAATCATGTGCGTAAGAACTGTGTGCGCACTTTTGATAAATATGGATTTTCTTGTACTTAGGCACATTCTAAATTTCATTCGTAGGACAAAATATAGAACCTTTTCTACGCACTGTTGATAAATGAGGCCCCAGGTGCTCTCCTGAGAACCAGACTGAAAAACTGATGTGCATCTCTGCTGATGGACGAGCATGTAAATGCAGCCGCTGCTAAAACCATCAACCATAAACTGATCAATCTCATTTAAATCAACAATCTTACTAAGTAAGATAAGCCATTTTTTGCAGTGTTCGAGTTTTGAAAGTTCCTTTTTACATAAATACTAGCAACATTTCCACAAAAACAGTTTCTTTCTGCGTAAATACTGGCCACACAAATGAGGAAAACAACTCAGTTCACTATAGGAGAAAAACTACAATTAGTTTGTTGACACTGAAGCTCAACACTCAAAGGAATAGTTCACCAAAAATGAACTGATTTCTGATTATTTACTCACCTCCAGGTCATCCAGTATGATCTGACATATAGTCTTTACATGTTCTGCTTGTAAATAATCTGTTTTTTCTGAAAATGACTGATCTTTTCAGTAGAGAAGACCCTTATCTGTCAACTAGGGTTGTGTAGATTAATCTATAGCTGCCTAAATATGGATTTTGGATCATTAGAAATAGTGTATGTTGAGCCCCGTTCACTTGCATTAGATGGAGAAAAATCCTGGAATGTTTTCCTCCAAAAGCTTAATTTCTCTTCAGTTGAAGAAGGAAACTCATATCATCAGCTCCTCCAAGACTGTATGAGTAAATAATCAGGAAACCACTTTGGGGTGAACTGTTCCTCTGCATTTACTCACAGAACACAAGGAACAAAACTACACAAATTAACATCTGACAAGGGGTTAAAGTTATTCTACATTTGGCATGTTTTCAGTTGATGTAAGAGACTAACATCATATCTATCATCTTCAGGAAGTGATGGTGTGAAGCTCAGGAGCTCCAGAACAGCTGCAGTGAGTTTGGTGCTGCTGTGTATTCTTCTGCTGACTGCAGTCATAGTGCTGTGTGTCCACATCCATACAAATAGCACAAACTACACAGAAGAGAGACAGCAGCTAACCAACATTACCAACTTAATTAAATTAAGGTATTCTTGAACTACACTAAAACTGCATAAACAAATTCTTTATTATAGACAGTTTCAACGGCAACAACATAAACATTACTGCATAGCCTATGTGCACTTTTGTGGACCAAACTTAACTTCCGGTAGTCTTCCGCAAAGAATCAATAACAACAGAGTCCCTCCAGAGTAGATTATTTCTGATGACAAGCAAAACAAATGACATAAGTTAGCAAGTTAGAACTGTCTTGTCTGGCTGCCAAGCCTCTCTTCACACAGCGGTGATTCATGCTCGCCATCTCCCTTCATCTTTACCACAGACTTCTATGTGTGGCAGAACTTCCCCCACATATACCGGTTCACATTCACAAATCTGCTCTGTGTGTTTGCAGCATAAAAACAGTCAATTTCCACATTGGTCTGAACGAAGGCAGTTCACCCAGGGCGAGGCTCGGCCATTGCACTTCGGTCGTGCTGACCCCTGCGAATTCCCCAAATGTGGGAATCTCGACTGCATAATTTTTAGGGGAAGTCGTGGCCTAATGGTTAGAGAGTTGGACTCATAACCTAAAGGTTGCGAGTTCGAGCCTCAAGTCCGGCAGTGATTGTAGGTGGGGGGGAGTGAATGTACAGCGCTCTCTCCATCCTCAATACCACAACTGAGGTGCTCTTGAGCAAGGCACCGAACCCCTAACTACTTCCTGAGCAATGCAGCATAAATGGCTGCCCACTGCTCTGGGTGTGTGTTCACTGCTGTGTGTGTACACTTTGGATGGGTTAATTGCAGAGCACAAATTCCGAGTATGGGTAACCATACTTGGCCATGTCACTTTCACTTTAACAAAAACACCAAGTGGGCTGATTTACAATGCAAATTCATTCTCTGCTAGCAGGAGGCGCTTTTGGAGGTTTCCCCGATAAAGGCTGGACACAAAGAAGCACTGCACTCACAAACGGCACTTTATCACTCAATACAGGCTAGATGAAATGAAAATGACAGAAAACTTTCTGAAAACGGTCAGTTTCCTTTAGAGACACAGTAATATAAAAAGACCTGCACCACATTTTGATTTTGAAACGTGCAGTGCTCATGTTTATTCAACGAAGTCAAAGCCTTTTTGAAAAATCTGTGGGGTCAGTTTTGATATTGTGGCAGGCCACCACAAATTAATCAATTTATGAGAAACACTGCATTCCACAGCACAACCACCTGAACCCAACTTCAGTCTACTCATCACCTTAACTTTAACTGTGTTTGTAGTTGGTGCCATATTATTAGCCACTAGCCAGACCGATAAACAAACAAAGACCAGAAGTTATCTTCAGGCCAGTTGCGTGCGTCTGATGAAACCGTATATAAATATATTTATGTATAATACAACATGTAAATATTATTAAAGTAATATATTTTTTTAGTTAATATTTTTTTTTGTGAATGACAATAAAGAGCTGATAGTTAACGCTGTACACAAAGCAGCACTGAGCTCACAAATGCTGCTTTATCAGGCATTACAGGTATGATGAAATGAAAATGAGACCAATCGGACCAATCACTGCAGATTAGAGTCCACGCAAAGGAGGGGTTTGTAAAAATTAATCGTTGAGCAAATAAGGTAAAATAAAGGCATATTATAAGATAATGAAAGTTTTTTTGTTTTTTTTTACCTTGTATGCATGTCAACCTGTTGTTGGGGACTCCCAAAACCAAAATATGAACCTTTCATAACCCATAATAGGGGCACTTTAAAAACGACTAATTTCAATGATTCAGAGTCAACTTTTTCTTTTGAGAGACAATAACTTTGCAGGATGTTTTCATTCACTTAGAGCTCTTACACACTGCATGAAAGGTAATTTTCAAAAATCCATAATAGGGGCACTTTAAAAATAAATGGCGGATTTGTGTCTACCTTTGAGTGCAGGTGAGGACACGTTCGAGCTGCATTCGGTGCAGCTGGAGCTGGAGGCCGTGGAGAAGCAGATCCGTGACCTGGTGGAGAAGCAGGCCCATCTGAGAGCGGAGAGCCGCGCTGGAAACATCCTGGGCTGACGCTCACAAGTCCGGGGTAAGTATACAGCACGCTGCTAACACTCCCACCACCTCTACTCCGTGTGTTTCTCTGCACAGACCCTGTGCACCCAGGACGCGATCTTCCCAGATGTCCTTCACTCCGGCGCCGGGATGCCACGGACCCTGGGTGTACCATCAGCGGAAGACGCAAGCCAGGCCCGGGCGATGACCTCTCCCCCTCCGCCGCCTCCGGTCTTCGAGATCTCAACCCGGACCCGCTTCGCTCCCCTCCGCGAGACGGAACGCGACGCTGTGATCGTCGGAGACTCCATCATCCGGCACGTCCGTGCTGCGTTAACTGAAGGTAAAGTGCACACTCACTGTTTCCCCGGTGCTCGTGTTCTCGATGTTTCTGCGCAGATACCCGCGATCCTGAAGGGTGATGAGAGCATCGGTACTGTCGTGATGCACTCGGGGGTTAACGACACCAAGCTGCAGCAGACAGAGACACTGAAGAGGGACTTCAGGAGCCTGATCGAGACGGTACGCAGCACATCGTCCGCTACGATGATCATCGTGTCAGGACCGCTTTGCTTTAAATGAATGGTTATTGTCATGGTGTTAAAAAACAGAAACTGCTCTTTGTTAATAATTGGAGTCTTTTCTGGGAGCGTCCTAGGCTTTTTCGTGCTGATGGCCTGCACCCCAGCAGAGTCGGAGTGGAACTCTGTGGGACAACATCTCCAGGACGCTACGCTCCATCTGACTAGTAAGCCAACTCTCAAATAACTGCTATGATGACTTTTGTTCTACCCACTTAAAAGATAGAAGTACTCGCGTTGTCCAATTTATACAGACTGTGTCTGTTCCCCGAATAGCGAGGTCAAAATATAAATTTAATGCAGGATCTAGAAAAAATCTGATCGTAATTAAACCAGAAAAACGCTAAATAAATTAACAAAAACTATTTTTAAAGCTTGGGCTCCTAAATATTAGATCACTTGCACCCAAAGCAGTTATTGTAAATTAAATGATCACAGATAATAATTTTGATGTACTCTGCCTGACTGAAACTTAATATATTGGTCTAAATGAGTCTACTCCACCAAGCTACTGTTATAAACATGAGCCCCGTCAGCAGGGCCGTAGCTAGAGGATTGGGGGCCCCCTGAAAAAATATTGATGTTGGCCCCCACATCAATACATATAGATGTATACAGGGGCGGACTGGGGACTGGGCACAGAGCGACCCACCAAACCCTGTCCACAACACACCACACCACACCACACCATAAATGAGTGGCATAATCTTGACATTATAATTTGTCTTTTCTGGTGTATATGGCAAATAGTAAATAATTTTAAAGAATTTTTACAAGGGACAGTTTAATATCACTAAAGTTAAATACCAATATTATCAGTCCAAATGACACAATGCTCTGGTATGGTCCAGAAGACTTAAATAGTGCAGAATGTGGACTGTTTTAATAGGCCTTTCTATTGGTCATATACAGTATTTGTCCTTTTGCAGGAGCTTGACATCTATCATTATAAGTAATAGAGCTCCATGTGGAGAAGAGTATACTAATTATTTTGATGATGAAAAATACAGTAAACAGTACTGTGAAATATATAATGTTACAATTTAAAACAGCTTCTATGCGAATACATAGTAAAATATAGTTGACTGTTGTGATGTGCAGCTGTATTTTCAGCATCATTTCTCCAGTCTTCAGTGTCACATGATCTTCAGAAATCATTCTAATATACTGATTTACTGCTCAACAAACATTTCTGATTATTATCAATGTTAAAAACTATTGTGCTGCTTCATATTTTTGTGGAAAATGTGATACCATTCAGTCTTGGGTAAGATTAAAAATAAAAATTAATATTTTTCTTCAACAATGTTGCATTAAATCAAAGATTATAGAATACAAAAAGGGACTTTGATTTAAATTGATTTAAGCGAAAGTAAATATATTTACACTTATTACAAAGTACTTATATTTCAAATAAATGCGGTTCTTTAACTGAGAACCATTATACCAATAATAAAACCATTATTAATAACTGATAATTAAACCGCAAATTAGGCATCATTAGAATTATTTCTGAAGGGACACTGAAGACTGGATGATGCTGAAAATTCAACTTTGATCACAGCAATAAATTACATTTAAAACATCCTAAATAGAAAACCACTATTTTAAGTGTAATAATTCATTATATTTGGCTATTGTTTTACTGTATTGTTGATCAAATAAATTAAATATTCTTTCAAATAAATAAAAAGCCTTATTTATTTCAAACTTTTAACTACCAGTGTGTATATAAAATATGCTAATAGTGTGTGATTAAGCAAATTATATTTTTATTAGGCCTATAATATAAATCACTTTCCTATGCACAGCACTCGAAAGCAAAAGTCTTCAGATTTACAGTGTTCTAGAGTAAGATTGAGAATGATTTTTATAGATTTTTAAACATTTTCTTAGACAGGTAAAATCACGGAACAAAGCAGATTTACAAGAACTCTTATCTCGTGTCGACTGAAAACTGCATTATAGCCTACATAGTGACAATTCGAATAATGGCATTAAAATATGAGACATTTGAAAAGGCCAGTAATAGTTTGCATTCCTAAAAATTAATGTCTGTTATTTAACTAAACGGTTGGCAAATATTGCTGAATTGTCTTGTCATGTTTAGCCGCTTACATCTTACCTCAGCTGGCATTCAAGTCGCGCGCAGCTCAGCATCTGTGAACAGTAAATCCCGCCTTCTACACTTTGATTGGCTGTTTGAAACATTTTGACATTGACGCATTTTGACATTGACGAGCGCTTTTGAGCCGCTGCACTGAGCTGGAGCATGCTAAATTAATTAGAATTAATTAGAATGCCCTGGGCCATTCGTCTGGACCGATGGAAGGATATACGTACATTTACTACAATCCAATTTTTTAATATATATTACGCAAAGGGCCAGTCCACATTGTACAGCGGCCCACCGGTCTCAACTCTGATTGGACGTCTTGTTCTCGATCTGGGGTGGGACTTCTTAGAATACTTCGTATCAGACTAAACCATTTTTCGGGAGGGTAGAGGGTAGACAATTTCTTTAACCAAATTGCATGCTTTTTTGTGGTTTTCATTATATCTTAGTTATACAACTACTAAAATATTAGAATTATTCACAGAACATTGGCCTATATAGTATAATTCCTGGATTTTGCGGGGCCCCCTGGGCGGTGGGGGCCCCTAGAATTGTCCCCACCTTTCACCCCACTAGCGACGGCCCTGCCCGTCAGACTGGTCGTGGCGGTGGTGTGGCAACAATATATAGTGATATTCTCAATGTTACTCAGAAAACAGGATACAAGTTTAACTCGTTTGAAATACTTCTGCTTAATGTTACACTGTTAGATATGCAAAATAAATCTCTCCTGTCTCTTGCTCTGGCTACTGTGTATAGACCGCCAGGGCCATATACAGATTTCCTCAAAGAATTTGCAGATTTCCTCTCAGATCTATTGGTTAATGTTGATAAAGTGCTAATTGTTGGAGATTTTGACATTCACGTTGATAATACAAATGATGCGTTAGGACTTGCGTTTACTGACCTTATAAACTCTTTTGGAGTCAAGCAAAACGTCACCGGGCCCACTCATCGTTTTAATCATACGCTAGATTTAATTATATCGCATGGAATTGATTTTACCTATAGATATCGTACCTCAAAGTGATGATGTTACTGATAATTTCCTTGTATCGTGCATGCTGCGTATTACTGATGTTAATTATATGGCTCCACGTTATCGTCCGGGCAGAACTATTGTTCCAGCCACCAAAGACAGATTCACAAATAACCTGCCTGATTTATCTCAACTGCTCTGTGTACCCATAAATACACATGAACTAGACGAAATGACTAGCAACATGGGCACTATCTTCTCTAATACATTAGAAGCTGTTGCCCCCCTCAAATTGAAAAAGGTTAGAGAAAAACATACTGCGCCATGGTACAACAGTTATACCCATTCTCTCAAGAAAGAAACTCGTAATCTTGAGTGCAAATGGAGAAAAACTAACTTGGAAGTTTTTAGAATTGCATGGAAAAACAGTATGTCCAGCTATAGACAGGCTCTAAAAGCTGCCAAGGTAGAGCATATCCGCAAACTCATAGATAATAACCAAAACAATCCAAGGTTCTTATTTAGCACAGTGGCTAGATTAACAAATAAACACACGCCACCCGATCTAAATATTCCCTCACATTTTAATAGTAATGACTTTATGAATTTCTTCACTGATAAAATAGATAACATCAGAAATACAATAACAAATGTAGATTTTACTGCGTCTAGTATTTCAGCTTCATTCATCGCACCCAAAGAAAAACTGCAGTGCTTTACAACTATAGGACAGGAAGAGCTAAATAAACTTATCAGTGCATCTAAACCAACAACGTGTTTATTAGATCCTGTACTCACTAAACTACTGAAAGAGTTGTTACCTGTAGCAGAAGAACCGCTTCTCAATATTATTAACTCATCGTTATCCTTAGATCACATCCCAAAACCATTCAAGCTGGCGGTTATTAAGCCTCTTATTAAGAAACCACAACTAGATTCTAATGAACTGGCAAATTACAGACCCATTTCAAATCTTACGTTTATGTCTAAAATTTTAGAAAAAGTTGTGTCTGCTCAATTGTGCTCCTTCTTGCAAAAACATTATCTCTATGAAGAATTTCAGTCAGGTTTCAGGCCCAATCATAGTACAGAAACTGCACTTGTTAAAATTACAAATGACTTACTTCAGACAAAGGCTGCATCTCATTGCTTGTATTACTTGATCTTAGTGCTGCGTTCGACACTATAGACCATGATATACTCATAGATCGATTACAAAACTATACTGGTATTCAACGGCAGGCTTTAAGATGGTTTAAATCCTACCTGTCCGATCGCTACCACTTTGTTCATTTAAATGGAGAGTCATCACAATTATCACCAGTAAAGTATGGAGTACCACAAGGATCTGTCCTAGGTCCTCTGCTATTTTCAATATACATGTTGCGTCTTGGTAATATTATTAGAAAATACGGGATTAGTTTTCATTGATATGCTGATGATACTCAACTATATATCTCAACAAGACCAGATTAAACTTCTAAACTAAGCTAATAGATTGTGTAAAAAATTTAAAAGATTGGATGACCAATAATTTCCTCCTATGAAATTCAGATAAGACAGAGCTATTACTTATTGGACCAAAAAACAGTACACAGAATCTCTTGGATTACAATTTGCAACTAGACGGATGTACTGTTACATCCTCTCAAGTCAAAAATCTGGGTGTTATATTAGACAGCAACTTGTCCTTTGAAAATCATATTTCCCATGTTACAAAAACAGCATTCTTCCATCTTAGAAACATTGCCAAGCTTCGAAGCATGCTACCTGTTTCTGATGCAGAAAAGCTAGTTCATGCATTCATGACCTCTAGACTGATCTATTGTAATGCACCGCTAGGTGGTTGTCCTACATCTTCAATAAACAAGCTACAGATAGTCCAAAATGCCGCGGCTAGAGTTCTTACCAGGTCAAGAAAATATGAGCATATTACCCCAATCTTACAGTCTCTGCACTGGCTACCTATTCATTTCCGTATCATTTACAAAATATTATTACTTGCCTATAAGGCTCTAAATGGTTTAGCTCCTGCGTACCTAACTTGTCTTCTACCACGCTACAATCCAACCCGCTCCCTAAGGTCGCAAAACTCTGGACTTTTGGTAGTACCTAGGATAGCAAAGTCCACTAAAGGAGGTAGAGCTTTTTCACATTTGTCTCCCAAACTCTGGAATAGCCTTCCTGATAACATTCGGTGTTCAGATACACTTTCTCTGTTTAAATCTAGATTAAAGACACATCTCTTTAGCCAAGCATTCACATAATCCATTTTATAATCTTGTACTGCAGTTATATCTGATCAAATGTACATTATTATCATTCTTTAGCTTGGGTTAAACAAATAATTTTTGCTTAGACTAGAACCAGAAAATCTGAGCATATCACACCAGTCCTCAGGTCCTTACACTGGCTTCCAGTTACATTTAGGATGGATTTTAAAGTACTTTTACTCATTTATAAGTCACTCAATGGCCTAGGACCTAAATATATTGCTGATATGCTCACTGAATATAAACCGAACAGACCACTCAGATCATTAGGATCGAGTCAGTTAGAAATACCAAGGGTTCACACAAAACAAGGGGAGTCTGCGTTTAGCTATTATGCGGCCCGCAGTTGGAACCAGCTTCCAGAAGAGATCAAATGTGCTAAAACATTAGCCACATTTAAATCAAGACTCAAAACTCATCTGTTTAACTGTGCATTTGTTGAATGAGCACTGTGCTATATGTCCGAACTGACTGCAATAAATTTTATGTATAATCATTTTCTTTAAATTTATTTTAAATCATTTTCTATATCATTTTAAAATTCCTTGTTTTTATTATTTTTATTTCCATGTTTTTATTGATTTTAATGTCTATTTCACTTTCTTTTATGTAAAGCACTTTGAATTACCACTGTGTATGAAATGTGCTATATAAATAAACTTGCCTTGCCTTGCCTTAGATGGAACAGCAGCTACGCTAATTATGTCTCGATTTGTTTCTCTGTTTCTGCCACGGGATGTAACTAGGAATGACAGAAGCTTCAGTCTGGATCCAACCCTTAAATGATCTGAGATGACCGAACACCTGAGGAAAGATAATGCCAACCCCTCAGAGGACTTCGGAGGATGCCAACGCTCAGACAACATACAGAATTACCAAATTTTGCTATAAGTTATACATATTAAGGTTCTGCAATATATTGTGGAAACTTAAATTCCTGTAGAGCTTCTTGGCAACGATTTGTATCGTAAAAAGCGATATACAAATAAACTTGGATTGAAAAAGACTTCATATTTAGTTGCAAATCCTTTGCTTTCAATAACTGCATCAAGCCTGTGACCCATTGACATCACCAAACTTTTGCATTCTTCTTTTGTGATGCTTTTCCAGGCTTTCACCGCAGCCTCTTTCAGTTTTGGGGGGTTACTCCCTTCAGTCTCTTCTTTAGCAGGTAAAATGCATACTCTACAGGGTTTAAGTGTGGCGATTGACTTGGCCAGTCTAAAACCTTCCACTTCTTGCCCCTGATGAACTCCTTTGTTGTTTTGGCACTATGTTTTGGATCATTATCTTGCTGCATGATGACGGATCTCCCAATCAGTTAGGTTGCATCTTTCTGTAAATTGTCAGATAAAATATTTCTGTAGACTTCTGAGTTAATTTTGCTGCTGCCATCATGTGTTACATCATTAATGAAGATTAATGAGCCTGTCCCAGAAGAAGCGATGAAAGCCCAAGCCATTACATTACTTGTGTAATGTGTACTATAATGTACACCTGTGTACACTGTGTTTCAGATGAGCGTGTATGTTTGGGATCATGAGCAGATCCTTTCTTTCTCCAAACTTTAGCCTTTCCATCACTTTGGTCCATAAAATCAGTCCATAAAACCTTGTCCCAGAATTTTTGAGGCTCGTCTCCTATTCTTCTTGCTAATGAGTGGTTTGCATCTTCTGGTGTGGCCTCTGTACGTTTGTTCATGAAGTCTTCTGCGAACAGTAGATTGTGATCCCTTCACTCCTGCCCTCTGGAGTGTGTTGCTGATGTCACTAACAGTTGTTTTAGGGTCTTTCTTTACAGCTGTCACAATGTTTCTGTCATCAACTGCAGATGTTTTCCTTGATCTACCCGTTTAAGGTGTTACTTAGTGCACCAGTGGTTTCTTTCTTCCTCAGGAGATTCCAAATGGTTGTACGGTAACACTTTATTTTAATAGTCCACTTTAGACATTCTACTAACAGTAAGTAACTTTGTAACTACATGTCAACTAGAAGTCATTAGAGTATTAGTAGACTGGCTGCTTAATATCTTCTAACACTTTATTTTGATGGGTCCACAACATACTGACTATTAGAAACTTTGCAAGTATATGTCAACTTATTCTACTAACCCTAAACCTACCCTACTGAGAGTTAGTAGACATGTAGCTGCAAATTAATGAGAATTAGTTGACATGTAGTTATAAAGTTACTTATAGTTAGTAGAATGTCTAAAGTGGACTATCGAAATAAAGTGTAACCGGTTGTACTTGCTATTGCCAGTGTTTGTGCAGTGGTTTGATTGATTTTTCATCTTCTCTCAGCTTCACAATTGCTCGTTTTTCACTCATAGACACCTCTCTGGTTTTCATGTTGGTTACACGTCTAACTAACTATAAATGCAGGCTGCACGGATCTGAAACTGAGTGCAGACATTCAGTGCTATTTATTGTTTGAATAATCAATTAATAGGACACACCAGGGCAACAAAACACACCTGTCAGTCACATGTTCCAATACTTTTGGTAACATGAAAAATGGGTGGGTTCAAACAAAAGTTGTGTATCAGATCCAGATGAAAATAGCTGTAAATAAAAGCTGAAATGTTAATCTCTCATCTCATATTCATCTTTTGATGTCAAACCCAAATGTTTACGGTCTACAGAAAAAATAGTGGAATTGGCCTTACTGTTCCAATACTTTTGGAGGGCACTGTATAAAAACACACACACACTCTTACCCACATTCCCTCACACACACAAACTAACTTGATCTAACTATAGTCATGTTCTTGCAGGCATGCAGGTAGCTCTTCAGGGGCAGAGAGTTGTGCTGCAAGTCTGGCCCTGAGATTGTTCCCAGTTTGCTCCAGGTCCCCACCTATGTCTTCTACTTCCCCATCCTCATCCCCAAGGTCCTCTTCTTCCAGGATGTCATCAGTGGCGTGACAGAGATTATGTAGGATGCAGCATGTAGCAACCACTTTTGGGGCGAATAGAGGGTTGATCTCCAGGGCCCTCAGGAATATAGCCCTCCAGCGTGTTTTAAGCATGCCAAAGGCACACTCAATGATGCACCTAGCCTTGGCATGGTGTTTGTTAAAGAGGCCTTCAACACGACCTGGTGGTAAGACACATAGTCAGTGACAATAGGTCAGTTAGGGTCAAGATGAATCGATCATTGGCAATGTTTATTCACTAAAATGCAATGACAACTGTCACTATATTTATCATAATTAAGTAAAGAAACTGTAATGTTAGAACTATGTAGACCTACTTACCAGCCACAGGTTGTCTGTATGGGGTGATTATGGTGACAGGATGTTGCAGACATGGGTAGCCCCCATCTCCAAGAAGGAAGAACCCATTTCGTGGATAAAGGGACTCCTTATACATTGGGCACCTTTGAAGGACCAGAGCATCATGGACGGATCCTGGGTTGCCTACATAAATGTCAAGGAATTTCCCTGTACTGTCACAGATGCCCTGGAGTATAATTGATGGAAACAGCTTTCTGTTGATGTATCACTGTTTCTGTTGTCTGCCAGGTGGTCGAATCCTAATATCCCAATCTTGAAGGCATTGTGCCCTGCCAGAGCCTCTTCCAAGCTCCTCCATCTTCTGTGGCCCAGGGAAGTGAATTATTCGGTGCAGGACTGCCAACATGTCCTCAGTCACATTATGCACAACCCGGCATACTGTGGATGTGGGCATTGCAAATGTTTGTGAGGTGACACGGTAAGATGCTCCACATGCCAGCCAGTACAGTAGAACGAGCACCTCAATCTCGTGACTCAAACCATGATCTTTTATTCTTGGCAGCACCCGAAACAACAGCCCAATCGTTGCCCTGCAGAGTCTCAGCGAAGGCACCGTGTCCTCTTCAGAAAAATAAATTTTCAGAATTGGGACTTGATAGTTTAGCACTGCATAGTTTTGAATGTGGTGTTTTTCCTGGAAATAAATGTGTTTAATGACCACCGTTTAAATATGAAATGTATCTTTGTTTTCAGTTTAAAAAAATAAATCTATGGTTTTATTTTATAATTTCAATGCTTTACTTCTCTCTGTTTTTCACTTGAAAGAGTAACACTTCACAATGGGTATTTTATATTGGGGTTTGTGCATTTATTGAAAGCTAATAATTCATCAGGGGGGTTCAGCTGCCATCTACTGGGCATGTGGCCACTGTACTACTTGTTGTTATTATTATTCCATATTTGTGGGGTCATATCAAACAATTAATTGAATAAATTAGTTATTAAATTACTCAGTAATTTTTTTAAATTATTATTTATGATTGGGCATTGGAAGAAATGCTAAGCACTCGCTATCGACAACATTGCTTACTGAGGCAAGGATGAGGGTCATCAGGGAGCGCCTCCTGGCTTGTCTCTGGTTTATCCTGGCTCTTCTCTGATGGGCGACACGTCTTACATTTTCCGCCTCCTCCTCTGCTTCCAAAAACAGCTTTCTTTCCACATGGAAATGCATTTTAATTCAATTCTGTTTTATTTTCATAGTACAAATAATCTTGTTGGCAAGGCTTTTGCTTATATATATATATATATATATGCAATATATAATTATATTTATAAGCTTGGCTCTCCACGAGAACACAAGTCCGTTCTTTGCATTCTTGGAATTGAGAAACATGGGCATCAGAAATCAATGTTGCCATGACAAAATAACTATTTCTAAAACAACTGAGCCAGTTTCACCAACATGGTGAAGTTGTGGAAAACTTATATATACCTGAGTACAATTCTGGACTCTCGGTTCAGCTTCTCTAAAAAACAAAAACAGGACACATTTTCAAGAGATGCTCGTGTTTTCATTCACCCAATTAACAAAAAATTAAATAAATCATGATAGTGTTTCACTTTCCAAAAGAGGAAAAAAGGTAAATGAATAAAGATGTTCATTAGTCACAAGAGTGAAAGATGTCCCTCAGCCTTTGTATAGAAACACAATTAGTTTTATGTAATTTAAAGGTAAGAAAGCACAAAGTACAGTGTTGTAAATGTATAGTTAAAAAAAATTATATAAAAGTTTCTAGATTTACGATGCTAATAACATTATCATACGCATAATAAACATCAGTGTGTAAACGAGACTTTTATTTTGGTGTGGTGTTGTGACGTCATAAAGCTGCGCCGCGCTCCTGCATCTGTTGTGATTCGGCTGAAGAAAGGTTCGTGGTTTTAAAGTTTTTAAATGGATTTAAACTGTTCTGTCAATTTAAACGTTTTTAAAAGCTACGAATTAAGCTTAAATATAAGTCGAAATACTTTATTTACGGTTATTTCTGTGAATAAAGGTGCCTCCTATATCGTGAATAAACACATGGAGAGAGAAACTGAATCCGAATCATCTGAACACAATTATTCCTGATTCGAACCAGCGCGCGATGACGATAAACCAGAACCCGGTGCAGGAAAACACACTTTAAGTGCACTTCCAGAATGTACTTCAAGTGCTCTGTTTTCGCACACTAATTTTGTACTTCAGTTCATATACTAAAAAAATATTATTTTAATAATCTTAAGAACATCGGAGTATACTAAAATCTGCTTTTAATATGCTTTCTCTGTTAAAAAAAGTATTTAGTTACCACTTACCAACAATATTTAATTCATTTCTAAATATACTCTTCATACATAGAAAGTACACTTATTTATTTAAAATATAATATGTAATACAAAGTGTATTTATAACGTATTGCCTACATATTTGTATAGATTAAATAATTGTAATTCTATTGTAATAATGTTTAAATATGATACACTTAACTATATGCTTATGATTATCTATTACTGTGTCATTAGTAGCACTTTTTTCAAGTACTTTATGCTAAAAGTATACTTTCACATTCTAACATTACACCTATAGTGTGGTCACTTCATGAAGCTGCTGTTTTCCTTCGTTAATAAATTAATTACTTGAATGTTAGAAATAATACATTTGATTAAAACGACTGTAAATGTAATTCATGTAAATATAAACACGCATAGATTACCGTATTACCATATAGATACAACAATGCAGCGCAGGTATGGTATATAATGTACTAACAAACAAAACAGTATCTCTTTCGTCATAAACACTCTTTTTTTGTGTGACATACAATAAAATCCCTTCACACACCACATGAGTTCAAATGGACCTTAAGTAATACATTTCTACCTTTCATGAAAATCCAAATAGAAATTAGCGATAGTATATATATAAAAATCCGCTAAAATTTGATGTAAAGCACACTTTTAAGCGATGCAATTATAAAACACTTCTGGCAGTTTATCTGACTACGCTTAAAATCAATTTAAGTTACTGCTAATTAGTGTATTTATATTAGGTGTACTTAAGTAGCACAGTTGGGAAAATGTACTTATAACTATTTAATTTAAACTTTTACATAGTTATCCTAATTTTTTAAATCAAAGCACACTTTTTAGAAATGCACTAATAAAATCCTCCGTATATTTTTGCGGTAGCACACTTTATTTCAATTTACTTAAAATCAATTTAAATATCAGTGGTATTTAATTAGTATACTTTTGCAATTTTTGCTGAAGTAGAAATATACCTTTAATTGGTGTATTTATAGTGTATACGTTTTAACAAATTAAAGGTTAAGTCGGCAACAACAAAGCTCCAAAAGTATCAAATTTTTTAATTTTTTTTTCTACTTATTTTTTAGTCGATCAACCATGAGATTGATGTGCATGGTTTTGTTTGCATTTTAGTGTATAAGTTTTACCATTTTATTTAGTACAAAAAATAAGGGTGTACTAATGTAAAGGATGTTTTGTTTATGCGCGCTCAACGGATGAACAGTGTGGGAATGCAATTTAAGGGGGATACTTTCAAGGTTGTAATTGGTATAAAATAACATCACTGTCTCTTGGGAAGGTACAGAGAGTCTATTGCATTGACCTTCAAGATAAGGTTGGATACTGTTGTCGCTTGAGAAGTACTAGGTACAGAATTCTGACGCCACATTGATTACGAAACCTTGCAGATATTGACTACTGAACTAGGCAGCTGATTGAGACAGAGATTTAGTTTGCATTTTTTTTTTTCTATCTGTTATTTTCTTCTTAAACAGGACAAAGCCTCCAAACACACAGAAAAACAACTGGTGGATCAACTGAGATCCACGTGACGCACTGTTATAAAGATGCCATTTATTAAAAAGGAGAGTGAAGACATGAAGATTGAAGAAGCATTCAGAGTCAAACAGGAAGATACTGAGGAACAAACAAAGATGACGTTTATTAAAGAGGAGAGTGAAAAGATGAAGATTGAAGAGACATTCAGAGTCAAACATGAAGATACTGAGGAACAAACAGGTTGGTTTTTATTCTCAAAGATGAACTCACTTATTTCATCATTATTAAACTGTGCAACTCAACAGAAATTAAAGATATTGATGAAGAATGTCACGTGAGTGTAGTAATTAACTAACTGAGTTTAAAATATTCTAGTGTTTTTAGGAGACGTCATGCTTGTCAATAGCGCTGTGTAGACCTTTTCCTGAGTAAATGAAGAGCGCCGCCATTACGAATTCTAACTTCCTATTGGATGCTCTTCTGTTTCTGTCTCCATAGGAGCCCATTCAAATAGTGCCCATCTGTTTTAATGTAGCTAACGTCGGCAGCTTTGTGTCATCTACACACTCATTAAACTTTGAGGAGTGAGGCACTGACAAAAGACTGTCATTACAACACTGTAAAATGATGGTGCTTTGGAGCCATGTGCTTTTGAAAAAAACATTTTGATAGATTATCAGCTCAAAATATACGTTAATTTGACTAGAAACACTGGAGACCAGAAATGCAAAGCATCCATCCGGGTGCTCCAAAGCTCATTGTTTAGTCAGGCTTGACTTCATCAGTTAGGAAAAACGTCTATAACGGATGTATTTTTACTTTGTTTTTCCTTTTTTATTATTAATATTCACAATCGTGCTCAGTATATGATTAAATATCTGATACTCCGATTCTGAAATGTGCAAATAAATGTATTTGCAGTGTTGGGGAGTAGCTAGCTACAAGTAGCGACGCTTCTAACATTTTTCAGTAGCGTGACGGTAGCTCCGCTACTTTTAAAACAGTGTATCTTTTCCAGTAGCGGTGTAGCGTGACCGAAAGCTACATTCTGTTTTGCGTTCTGACGAGTCTCCAGCCTGTAATGCATTGAAACAGCGCAGCGTCGTCTTCTGACTACACTGTAAAAAATTTAGAGTAGGATTTACTTGGAAAAAAAGCTTGGAAACAATTTTCACTAAGAAAAGGCTAGTTAATTTACAAAAATTTGGCAAGTAAAAGCCTAAACATAATAATTAGTAGCTTTAAATAGAAATTTTTAAGATAAGTTTACTAGGGAATTCCCAGTAAATTAAAAGTAAAATTTAAGTATTAAATTAAGTAAATTTAACGTGGCCAGTTAGCGTAGGCTACATTTCACTCAGTCACGGTTTCTAAAGTTTACTCAAACAATGTAGCACTGGGAAAAACCATGCTATTAAAGCATGTGATTAACTTATAAACATGCAAGTAAGCCAGTGGACAGCTTGTTATCCTTTTAAGAGAACATGTCCACTCAATATATTTATTACCCAACTGAACACAGAGACCACAATACTTGGTACACCATGATGGTAACAATCAGTCAATATTGTTTGAGTATGAATGGGTCATCTTAAGTAGAAAATGAACTCCAGATGTCACAAAACATAAGTTACTAAACCTAACAACAAAAGCAACCATAAAACAGTGTAAGTACAAAAATTTTACCTTAATTATTCATGCCCCAGTGCATGATGGGAAAAACAGGATCATAACTTTGATATTGATTAGAGAATCCTTGTAAACATAAACAATTCCAAGTAAAATATACTTGTAAGTCTGGAAAAGCATGGAATTTTTAAATGGAAAATGTGTAGGAACCCTGAAAAAAATCTTACTTATTACTTCATTATACTTGACTTATAACTTCAATATAATTCATTAACAATTATTCAGTTTTTTCTCATTTAAAATTCAATGTAGCTAGCTACTTTTTGATAGTAACTTGTAGTGTAGCTAGCTACTTTTTCAGAATGGTAGCTTGAATGTAGCTTCACTACTTTAATTTACGAGTAGCTTCCAGCTGGTCAAGCTACAGTTTCAGAGTTGCTTCCCCAACACTGTGTATTTTGGTAGTTTGAACACTTTTTTTAAAACCATTTTAGTTGATCTATGATGGTTGACGGGCACCGCCATGTTAATTCGTGCTGAAATCAAGCTGTGGGATTTACAAAACTTAAATATATCCTCCCCTCCCGAAAGACATTAAAGTACGTTTCTGGTGAACTGGGAGAAGAGCAGTGTAAACTTTATAGTTACCTAAACAGTGTGGATGTGATATCAGTAAAACATACCATCAGATTTATTTGTAAGGATCATTATTGCCGCTTCCATAGACATCGTTGTGTATTTTTACAAACTATAAATGTGTTGTTTTGCTAGTACTAGTGTATTTAAATGTCTGGAACCTAAAATAAGTAATAATAATAATACATTTTAAGGCGCCTTTCAAACCACTCAAGGTCACCGAACATCAGGAACAATAAAATAACAATAAATAGCAATAAAAAAGAGAAGCAGCAGTTACAAAATAACCACAGTAAAATAACAATAGGCTAGAAGAGATAGAGAGGAGGAGAAAAAACAAAATACCCTAGATGAGTGTAGACCGTCATCATGTAGGATAGGCTATTCTGAATAAGTGAGTTTTAAGTTTAACTTTAAATTGGGATATAGTCTAAATTACGTATGTTAGCTGGGAGTGAGGAGCAGCACGGCTGAAGGCTCTATGACCCATGGTGGTTAAATGAGCCGTGGGTGTATGGAGAAGACCCAGTGAAGAAGAACAAAGGGTTCTAGAAGAAGTGTAGGGCTGAATGAGATCTGAGAGATAACGTGGAGTGAGTTTATAGAGAGTTTTATACGTGAGAAGAATTTTGAATTCAATGCGAGATTTGATAGGAAGCCAATGAAGTTGTTGAAGAGAGAGCAATGTGTTGTAAAGATGAAGTCCGGGTTATGATACGAGCTGCAGAATTCTGAATCACCTGAAGTTTATTGAGAAGCTTGTGTGTTAAACTAAATAAAAGGGAATTACAGTAATCCATGCGAGAGGTTACGAGTGAGTGAACAAGAATGGCAATACTGTGTGGGGTGAGAGATGAATGAAGGCGAACTATATTACAAGGGTGAAAGTAACAAGACCGGACTGTACTATTAATGTGAGCTTCAAATGAAAGGGATGCTGTCAAAGATGACCCCCAAGTTCCTAACCTGGTGAGGAGGAGAAACGGAGGAACCATCAATGGATAAGGAAAAACTACAAGACCTAGACAGACTAGAGTGATTACCTGTAAGAAGTACTTCAGTCTTACTGGCATTAAGTTTAAGAAAATTAGCAGAGAACCAACTTGTTATTTCGTGGAGACAGTTGGTATGACAGACACGTGGAAGAATAGAGTCAGGCTTAGTCGATACATAGAGCTGCATATCATCAGCATAACAGTGAAATTTAACACCAAATTTAGAAAAGATATTACCAAGTGGGAGGAGATAGATTAGGAACAATAGAGGACCTAGGACAGAGCCTTGAGGAACGCCACAGCTAACAGGAAAGGGTTGGGAATGAAAACCTTTTAGTTGTATGTACTGTGTACGGTTAGAAAGATAAGTAGTTAACCAGGCGAGAGGAATACCAGAAATACCAATAGCAGATAAACAATTCAACAAAATGTTGTGTGAGATGGTGTCAAAAGCTGCGCTCAGATCAAGCAAAACGAGAATAGATAAAAATCCACCATCAGCAGCCATTAACAGATCGTTAGTTAGTCTCACCAAGGCGCTTTCTGTACTATGCTTGGAACTAAATCCTGACTGAAAACACTCATATAAGTTATTGTTACTGAGGTGATCCTGAACCTGTGCTGCAACTGCTTTTTCAAGGATCTTGGAAATGAAAGGAAGATTTGAAATGGGACGGAAGTTATCAAGATTGTTGGGGTCTGCACCAGGTTTCTTAAGAATTGGGGTTATATCAGCTGTTTTAAAAACTGATGGAACAATTCCGGAACTAAGAGAGGAATGAACAATACGAGTTATGAGAGGAGAAAGAAAAGGAAGACAGGCTTTTACCAGGTGAGTTGGTATTGGGTCAAGCAAACATGTGGAGGAATTAGATTTGTAAATTAAATAAGAAATTTCTAGTTCAGATGGCAGGGTAAAGGAAGAAAAAATAATAAGAGGGGTAGCAGTTGAAACACTCTGTAATGGATTACAATATGGATTAGCCGAAGAGGCTAGATGTTGGTGAATAGCGCTTATTTTGTCACTGAAAAAAGACAAATTTATCGTATTGAGCAGTGCAGTGCAGGAAGGCTGTCAGGTGGTTTCAGGATACGGTTTACAGTGGAGAACAAAGATTTATTATTACTTTCCCCAAACTCAATTAAGTGAGAATAAAACTCATATTTGGCAGCAGAAAGAGTATATTTATAAAAGTGAACATTTTTGTTACACAGCTCTGTGTACCATAAGTCCAGTTCGTTTATAAATGCGTTCCAAACGGCGGCCTTTAGTTTTTAACTGGCGAAGTTCAGGAGTAAACCAAGGCGCAGAGTGAGTGAATGATACAGTCCGAGATTTGAGAGGTGCAAAATTGTCCAGGAGCTGCCGTAATTCAGAATTATAGAAGGAGACCAGATCCTCAGAAGAAGAGAGATAGTCACTATATGAGAGGTTGGAGATTGCACTAGTAAAAGCTGAGGGGTTGATCTTTTTTATATTACGGAATGTCATAGAATGTTGTTGTTTGGACCTGGAAAGTGTAACATTGCCATTGAAAGAAAGCAATTTATGATAGGATATGGGTGTTACAGTTGTTGTACAGTCCAGGGGTGTAACACCCCAACAGCAAACAAGGTCTAGAGTGTGGCCTTTAGAATGGATTGGAAAGTCCACATATTGATGGAGACCAAAACTGTCAAGGCAGGAATTAAAATCTCTTGTGAATGAGTTACTAATACTGTCCACATGAATATTGAAGTCACCCAGTAGAATAATATTAGGTGATAGGGTACACAGTGAGGTTAAAAATGCACAAAATTCATCTAAAAATGTCTTGCAGTCTTGTTATATGGTTGAAAACACTGAATAGTTGTGTAATGACAATATGCCAGCCAAAGCACGAAAGCAGATTTGAATTCAGCAGTTGATCACGTGATTCACTCTGTGACTGTACGCTCCCGGGACCAGCCTAGAATGATCACACCGGTGTGATTGTATGCGTTGAAGTGGTTTGTCGACAGTCATGTTGAGATCACATGACCAGACAAATACTAATGCTGCTTTCTAGTGCAGCTGAGAAGATCCTGCTTTCACATTGGGCATTAGTTATGACTTCATGGATTTAAGTTGTAACAATAATATGGAATTAAACAGTTTTGGAACATTAAACCCAATATTTGCTTCTAAAATAAAACCATTAATTTCTGGCACTTAAAGCTGCAATCTGTAATTTTTGGCGCTCTAGCGGTTAATAAACAGAACTGTATGTGTCTCGTAGAGGAACACTGTAGCCTGAGCTACTTCTCTCTGTTTATGTCTGACGAATCACACAGGTCCTGGGCTACTTCGCAGCGGTTCCACCAGTACCAGTCTAAAATAGTCTAAATAGATGATAACTTATAGGTGTACCGTAATGATTTAGGATGAGCCAAAAGCATGGTTTGGCTTTTGAAATGTCTTTTCCAGTATTTATTTACACAAAATCTGATTGTGAATCTTATTATTAGTCTTCTCCACTAGATGTCACCTTGCGCGATGTTACAACAGAAAGCCTGTCATTCATTCAGTGCTTATCATGGCGGAGACAGTGTTGACAAGAACCAAGAACAAAGCAATATGCGTGATAATGCAATGCTCAGGTAAATTATATAGTAATACTACAAATCTGCGGAAGTATTTGACATCACGCATAAGGCGCCATGATTTCCGCAATGAATGAATGGCAGATGGCGTGACACTGCTTTGTTTACTACACACATTCTAAAGCGCAGACGACGCTCGCAGTGTTTTCAATCTGTCCTCTCACTATATGACGATAAAACACACGAGCAGCTGCTTTGAGAGTCACTTCATTAGCATTTTACCGTTTAATTTGAGAAAACTACCGTCATATCAGTGACATCGTATCATATCACAAACACAGCAGCTGCAAGCCGTCAAAATAAAAGTTTGGTTTAACGTGAAGAACTGTGTCAGAATATATTATTATTTATGTAACAACAATGCTACTACTACTACTTTTTAATTTTAACAGTAAACATTTATTGTGCAGCACTTTGTTTGCCAAAAAATAAAAGGGTTTAATTTTCATTTTATTAGTATAAATTAAATTGAAGTTTTATGCCTTCATCTGATCACCAGAAAAGTTAAGAAAAACATTTTATAGGGCCCTATTATTGTTTAAAAAAGGACCCAATACAAAAAAAAAAAAGAGGGAGAGAGAGAAAGAATAGGTTTAAAATACAGGCCTGTGGCTCTTAATTTCTTTTTATTAATTTACCATTTGTAAACTGATGTTTACTGTCCATTTTTTAGAAATGTCAATAGCATTTGTAGGTATTAAAACTATATTAACTGAATGTAATAAAATTGAGAATCGAATCGAGATCTTGCAAATTAAAATAGTATTGAATCAGGACATCAGAATCGATACCTAGCCCTAATGATGTGCTCTCTTATTATATTAAATTTGTAACTTATGAACACACAAAGTTATGGACTGCAGCTTTAATTATGCAAAAGTATCTAACAAAATCATTTTGTATAAAGTAAGCCATGAAATGTGAGTGATCACCTTTGGCTACTGCATGCTGTCTACATTTGTCCATTTAAAGGTATTTAGTAAAGTAAATAAAACTACTCAATGGCTACATCTACATTAATCTGGATATACTAGAAAACGGCATTTTCGTTTTAAAACGCCCTCCATCCACACTAGCGTGTTCAAGCATTTTTCAAAAATTACTCATCCACACTGAAACATCGGGAAATGTTAAATTCACTTTAGTGGGCATGCGTAAAGCCTCAAACAGCTCACTGAGACGATACAGACAGAACAGACATTAAGTTTTCAACCAATTCTTCTGGTAGGATCATTTTATTTACCTAAATATCTCACCATTCACCTCACTCTCAATCACCATTATATGTCTGATCTAAAATGCAACTGGCCTCGTGTTTTGCCGCAAACAGCAATCGCCATGAAATTTAGTCATCTTTGCAGGACTGTGATATGAAGAGTGTACAAAGTTACATATCTTTGGCAACAGAGTGAAAGTGAATAGCACATAACAGGCACAATACTGGTAAACCGATTTCTATTGGTATATATGCATCACATGACTAAACGTGTCAAATACGTCCGTTTTCACAGTCCAACCTAATTTATCCACTTTCGAAAATCTGTTTTCCTTGACAAAAACGCTGTCTCAGTGTGGACGGAAGGCCAAAACCGAGAGAAAAAGATGCGTTTTTAAATGAAAACGTATTGGTATGGACCAGGCCTAAAATATAGAATAGGAAGTGACTTTCTGGTGACAACTTAATTCTCATTGGTTTGAACTACCATGATGTTTTGTTATCTTCTAAAATATTTGATTTTTTTTTTTTTTTTATAATAAAGCTGTAATCAAGATTTTGTGTGTATATTCCCAAATTACACAAGTACTTTAGTTTTCTTAAGTCGTATATTTTCATATCAAAACAACAGTTTAAATTACATCGTTTATTAGCAACAAAGCACATGAGCGTGAATCACACGATCCTCTTTTAATCTCATACTGTAGGAGGCTGACACACTACAAGATATGACAGCTGTTTGTATCGACTGCACTTAATTACTCTAAATTTCAGGCAACGCGAGGTGAATCTCAAACCCATTCATTGATCAGTGTAGAGAGCTTCATTTGATTTCAAAGAGCGCTCTTTGTCTACTTATGCATGTCTTTATCTGGGACAAGTGGATTTTTGTTGAAGGGGCACATCGACACTTTTACTTGCTCAGTTGGACAAAAGGCCTACTTGAAACTTCAGTAATAAAAAATAACTAAGGAGGCACCAAAACTTTGAGAATGATTCTGATTTTATTACATTCAGTGTAAATGGCGACTGATAATGTATTTTCAGTAACATGGTTGTGCCAGATGAAGCTTGTGCAGCCTTACTGTGCTGGCAAGAGCGTCAAAATTCACTCTGGCCGCCCAGCCAACGACGCTGTAGAAAGATTCTTTGACGCTCTGACGATCGAACACTTGGTCTTGTAATTAAAGGAGCCGCAAAGGAAACAAGCAGGTTGATCTTGTGTAGACTGACCACAAGTAGGGTAGAAGTTAACTTCATGAAATATTTTAATTGTGAAAGAAATTGATAGATGGAAAGAACTTATAGTTACATGTTTGTTAATGAAATAAACCAATAAAAGCCATGTGTGGTGTGTTTTTGTGTTCATGATTAAGTGTTAAGTTAGTCTAATTTCAACATGTAGTTTATAGGAGACGTTTACTAGCCTAGGTCTTTAATTAACATTAATTTGTGCGCAGCCTACATTCCAAACTGTTCTGGCTGAAGTGTAGCCTAAATGCAATTGGTCAAATCTGTGTTGTTTTGAGCAAATTAATTGCATTTCCGCTGAAAAACAAGCATTCTGGTGTGAAAATGCTTGCAAACTGATGTGGTCGGAACCAAAGTTTACATGACCGCGTTCTCTGGAACCCTCTCAAGCAGAGGACTTCTACATTCCGATTGGTTGCCACCCAACCGCATCATAGCTCATTACCATAAAGTTGAACTGACTTCAACTCTCCTCGACGCCCTCACCGTCCAAGACGCGCCGTGCCACTCTCGCCAGAGCTCACTGCCGGCTCACATTGGTGTGAACGCACGGTTACTGTGTGTGAGAGAGAGACTATCATGGAGAAATCAAAATAGCAATCACAAAGAAACTCACAGAAGAAACATACTGTGGTAAAAATGTATTAAGTTGGCGTTTTATATTTATTGCATATAATAAGCAACAACACATAACCAAGAATGATGTCTCCCTAAATATCAGCATGACTGCAAATGTGACACTAATTTTATACAACAGGTAAATTAACAAGCAGTTATCAAAGTCACTTACATTTTAGAGATATTGACCGATGAGAATGGTTCCAAAGAGTCTCTGAACAACATACAACAGTGTTTTGTTACTGATTGATTCAGCATTTTTGTATGAATTCTGTTAGTCAGAGATTCAATGACCCATACATAAAGTAATTTGCTTCATTCTTGAATTAATCAGACATTTGAATGAATCGGTTGAATAAATGATTCAATGACTTCCTTAAGACAGTCACTTGCTGCCACCTACTGGCAGTTTTCATGTGTAAGTATCATTGCATTTTTAAAAACATTTTCAGGTTTGTACATTCAACTAAATATTTTAACATTTCTAAAGCATTTAACTCGTAACATTTATGCAGTAATTTTGCTTGGCTAGGTAAATACTTTTAGTTGTGTAGTGGATTTAGGACAGGGGTGTCCAATCTTGCTTGTGGAGGACCACTGTCCTACAGAGTTTAGCTCTAACCCCAATTAAAGCTAATCAATGTCTTTGGAAAACTTCAAATACTTTTAGCAGATTTGTTGGGGCAAGTTGGAGCTAAACTCTGTAGGACACCGGCCAACAAGAAGCAAGTTTGGACACCCTTGTGTAGGATCTAGCTTATATGGATTACATATCTACATGTTTGGATGTTGATTGCTTTGAGCCATTAAACTTGGGTTAACTTTTTTTTTTTTGTCTTCTTCTTTTTCCCACCTTAGACCTAATGGCACTGAAAGAGGAGAGGGAAGTATTGAATGAAATTGAGAAGAAAGATCAGTATGAGAATCTTCATGATTTCATTACCGGAGAAAAATCTTTTTGTTCCTTACAGTCTGAAAAGACTTCCACACGAAAAAGAGCTCAAAAGAAAGGAACAAGGAAGTATTTTGCTTGCTTTCAGTGTGGAAAGACTTTCAATCAACAAGGAAAACTTAACAGGCACATGAAAATTCACAATAGAGAGAATCCTATCAGATCCCCTCAGTGTGGAAACCTTGATGCCCACAGCCTTTTTATCTGCCAACAGTGTGGAAACAGTTTTAATCATAAAGGAAGCCTTACCAAGCACATGAGAGTTCACACTGGAGAGAGGCCTTACACATGCAATCAGTGTGGAAAGAGTTTCGGTTTTCATGGAAACCTTAAAGTCCACATGAGAGTTCACACTGGAGAGAAGCCTTTCATCTGCCAACAGTGTGGAAAGAGTTTCAGTCAACATGTAAATCTTGAATCTCACATGAGAATTCACACTGGAGAGAAGCCTTTCGCCTGCAAACAGTGTGGAAAGAGTTTCAGTCAACCAGGAAACCTTATTCACCATATGAGAATTCACACTGGAGAGAAGCCTTTTACCTGCAAACAGTGTGGAAAATGTTTCAGTCAACTTGGAACCCTTAATTACCATATGAGAGTTCACACTCAAAATAAACCCTTCTCCTGCCTTAACGTCCACAGGCGAAGTCACACTATGGAGAGACTTTTTACCTGCCAACAGTGTGGAAACAGTTTTGCTCATAAAGGAAGTCTTAACAGGCACATGAGAACTCACACTGGAGAGAAGCCTTACACATGCCTTCAGTGTGGAAAGAGTTTCAGTCAAAAACGATACCTTGAAGTTCACATGAGAATTCACACTAAAGAGAAATGTCAACCGAAAAGTTAACCTTAGGTACCACATGAAGATTTACTCAAGAGGGACTTGTTTAAATGTCATCAGTGTGGAATGAGTTTTACAGACAAGAAAAGCCAAGGAATCATTCAGGGGCATCGGAGAGCAGCCAGTCATGCCATCTGTGGAAAGACTTCCAGAAACACAGCAAATCTCTAGTTTCACATAAGCTGAATGATGGCACCATCTTCCGTAGAGCTGCTTTACAGCTGAATCGCATCTTGCAACATTGACATTGGTACCTAACTTAATTCAGTCAACACTGAACTGATTCTAATTGAATAACTACATTGCTATCTCTTGTAGAACTGATTACAGCTGGATTGATATCATTTCAAACTGTTTAACTTCACAGTGATTGATTGATTGAACTGACTTGAGCTGAATAATGACACTCGTCTTTTAGACCTGCTTTACAGCAGAATCATCATTGCCTCCTGCAGCATTTGGACCAATCAGACAATTATTTGTTATATTTAACAAATAATCCCTAACACCCCTCACCCAACCAACAAGCCAACTATGACTTCCCCCGAAATGCAACTCATGCCTCAAAAAGGCAGAACAGGCCTCTGGTTCCATGGCAACAAAAGACAAATCATCTGATAACTTGGTGTCATTGCTCAAAGGAATTTGGGCAGAGCAACTCTCACTACATTTCCAAGACACATAATGCCCATAAAAAAGGACTGTTCTCTGATTAATTCATAGACAAACATTTCTGAGAATGAACACTCGTATCCTCAGGCCATTGTGTGTATTATTACTGTTCTTGTATATTGTCTACTGTTTTATGCATGCATTATGATATAATCAATAGTTAATGTAACCTCACCTGTACCATATTTGGTTTCTATGAATTATGTTGATGATCTAAGTGAGTGTATATTATGTTGTAATGGAATTCTTTAATACATTCTAGGTAAGCAAATTTTGACAATTGAGAAGGTGACTGTAAGACTGTTTGACTTTGTCTTGTAAGAAAATAAACCATCTTTAAAGTATTATAAGAGACCTCATCACACACAGTGCTCAGATTTTTCTCCTTAGAGACTCTGGATCTCTTAAATTTGTCTCCATTAAAGCTTTAGAAGATCTCAACAACATTAGACACTGTGCTAAGATTTTTCTCCTTCGCTACAGACACTGGATCTCTCATATTTGTCTCTTTTAAAGGGTTATTTCACCCAAAAATTTTAATTCTGTCATTAATTACTCACCCTTATGTCGTTCCAAACCCATATAACATTTGTTCATCTTCGGAACACAAATCAAGATATTTTTGATGGAATCTGAGAGCTCTCTGATCCTCCGTAGACGGCAAAGATATTACCGCGATCAACGCACAGAAACGTAGCAAGAACATTGGTAAAATAGTCCATGTGACATCAGGGGTTCAACTAATTTTATGAAGCTACGAGAATACTTTTTGTGCGTAAAGAAAACAATACTGATTATGTTCAGCGAAAGCGCACGCATGCTGAACATTAACAATGCTGATTACGTTCTGGGGTACTCTCCAAAATGGCGAAAGACGGTAACTCAGGGAGAAGATTTGTTGAATAAATTAATAAATTATTGTTTTCTTTGCACACAAAAAGTATTCTCGTATCTTACTGATGTACAGAACAAGATTGATGAGCTTCACAAAATAGAAAGTGGCTGTAAGAAAATAGCTAAAATCCCCATTTCCACCGTCAGGGTAAAAATTAAGAGGTTTCAGTCAACTAAAGATGTTACAAATCTGCCTGGAAGAGGACTTGCGTCTGCACCGTGAGGAGGAGAGTTTTAATGGCCGAATACTCTCCAAGGATCACAGCTGGAGAATTGCAGAAACTAGTTGAATCTCGGGGTCAGAAATCCCAAAAACTAAAACTCAAACAGCCCCTACATCGCCACATGTTGTTCAAATGGGTTTCAAGACAAAAAAAAAATCCAAATAGAAGACTCTAGCATATTCAGTTATCAGACATGACTAGAACTTCAAATGGCACTGGCTTCTATGGTCAGATGAAAAAAATACAAATAAAAACCTTTCTGGCAGCAAACCCACCAGATAGGTTTAGTACAAACAGGGTTAAAAAGTACCCCATGTCCACAGTTAAATATACTGCTGGATCTTTAATGTTGTGGGGCTATTTTTCTGCCGGATGTCCTGGACGTCTTGTTCAGATACATGGCATCATGGATTCTATCAAATACAAACAGATAAACTCTAAGAAATCTTATAATGGGCAGTGGTTAGATCTTCAATCAAGGCAATAATCCAAAACAAACATCAAAATCAACACAAAAATGCGTCACTGAGCACAAAATGAAGCTTCTGCGATGGCTGTCTCAGTTCCCTGACCTGAACACTGTAGACCAGGGCTATTCAATTGGCGGCCCGTGGGCCACATGCGGCCCGGAAGCAACCTCCAAATGGCCCAGCCCGTGGTCCCGCCAAAAACGCACATCCCTACATAAATTCATACAGTAGTACAGACCACGTAGAACTAGCAACACGCAAACAATGCAGAGCATGCCGGTAGTAGCCTAGATTACTATGAATATGTCTTTCTCAACACTGACACGTAAAATTGCCAATGAAAACCGTCAGTTTGACCCTGCCTGGACTGACAAATACTTGTTTATTTTACCGCCACATCCAAACGCCAAACCGATGTGTTTAATTTGTAATGAGTGCGTTGCAGTACTTAAAGATTACAATGTGCGGAGGCACCACGTTGAGAAACACCAGACTTTCCACACCAATTTTCCAGAAGTGATCTCAAGAGAGGGCAGCAAAAGTGCAGAATTTGATTGCATCTTACAACCGGAGCAGTACTACCATGGTGCGGTCATTCACAGCTTCAGAGCTACCGCAGCATCCCTTCATGTTTCCTGGATATTGGCAAAAAAGAAAAGGCCATTCACAGACTGAAACCGTGAAGGACTGTATGCTGGCCGTCGTGGATGAGGTGATAAATGACGATAAAATTGAAACGAGCGTGGCATCTGCTATAAAAAAAACGTAACCCTGTCAGATACTTCCAACATTCGTAGGGTTGAAATTCTTGCTGCAGATGTGTATAAAACGCTGTTAGGAGACCTGATGAAAGCTGATACTTTTTTGATAAGGGTTTTTTAGTTCTTGTTTCAGGCTTCCCTACTATTTTGCGCTTCACACTCCATTGCAGTAGGTGTAGAATGCACTTTGTAAGTTGGTCTGCATACCGCAGAAGAAGTAGCAGTATGAATGGGACTTTTATTTTGCTCTGGTGGTGTGACGTCATCATCAGCACATGTAGTCAGAGTTACAGAAAAACAATGAAAATGAAAGAAATAAGGAGATATTTATTCAATGTGACAGAAAAAAAAAACACAGTAACACCAGTGACATACATACGAGCTGATATACTGATCTTATCCATAAGGATGGTAACACCAGTGACAATTTCCATACTTTTACAAAAAGTCAAGCCACATGCTGTCAATCATGGTATACTCACTAAATTAATTCGTTTAATCCATTTGTATTATAGTTTTTTCTACAATAAATAGGTCATACCAGTGACTTCAACTAAAAGCTTCATATGAAATCATGAGATAAATGAGAACATTTCTGATAACTGAAAAGATACAGTGGACTTATCATGGGCCTTTCTTCATAGATCTTCAGGAAACAGGAAGGAGTAAGTGAAGTGATGTCATCAGTGAGTGTTTTGTTAAACGGTAACACCAGTGACACAACTCTAGGGGGCCGCTGTTTTCATGATATATTCTATAATATTTATTCAGCATTTAGTTTTTTATGCCATTTATATGATATATTTGATAGTTATGAATACATTATTGTATTTTAAATGGTAGAAAAACTTTCCCGCTGTGCCTTGTTTTGTGGCTCTTGGAATTCTATATAATTGATTAATAAACAAGTATTGCCACATTGATGGCTCGATAAATAATTAATGATAATTGTTCAAATAACACATTGTTTCATTTTAATAGGCTAGGGACAGAAAAAATTGACATTTTCCATAGAATGACCCTGTAATGCTTTATTTATCATTATTTTTCTGAGTAAAGCGCATCCACACGAGTAACAGAACAGGTGCGTCTCATTTTGCTCCATCATGAATCAGTACATCATTCAAGTACTGGAAAGAAATGATGAGAGAAACTGAGTTTTTTTAAAAATGTGAGTCAACTGAATCAAATCATTTGTAAAATGATTCAGTGATTCGAAGCGCTCGAATCAGCTCATGCTGACGACAAACGAGAACAAACACAAACGTGTGTTTTATAATAAATATACAAAATATAGTATTATATATATATATATATAATAATATTTTATTGTCCAATAGCCCGATTCGGACGGTAATTGTTTCTCATATGAACGTCTGTAAAAAATGTATTTACATATCACCTCAGTGATAAAACTCATGGATTCGGATGGTGATTTATTCACAGTGGAGGAGTGAGTTCTGTGATCCTGAGAACATCTGTGTGCTGTAAATAAAATGAATTTTATAGGGTCCGCCACACTGGGCGCCCAAAGACAAGTCCAGTGGTCGAGATGGAGCAGGCTGATTACAAAGGTTGCAGGCCAAGCTCTTCTATCTGTCAAAGCTTGAGGAGCTTTTGCAATGTAAATGCATTTATGGCACCTCGGCTTCATCAAACAGTCTGTGTAAATACATCTAATGCCACTTCAGATGCAGCTTTGATGATACTCCTTTCATTTGAATGGTAACAGCTCTACAGTTTCTTACTATTCTAACTGAATTAATTGAAACAATGTAAAAATTTGATGTGAAAGATTACATTTAATAAGGTTAGTAAAAAATGACCATTTAAAAAACAGTGGGAAATGACGTTAATTGTTATTTCTACCTGTTATCTAGTCACAAAGCAGTTTATTTTGAGAGTTGTTAAAGTGAGAGAACATCTGTAACTTTGTCCAGATTGGGGGAATTGTAATTTTTAATACTTTATGTAAATAAATAAACATTTGCATTAAAAAAAGTGTAGATTTTTGTTCGTATATGCGGTCAACTATAGTTTTTAGAAAGAAAATCTGTATTGGCAGGTCACACTTACAAAAAAAATTGAAAATCGGAACCGGCCAAGAAAATTGCAATCAGTGCATTTCTAGTTTTATTACAGTAACAGGTAACAAAAGAGTTGTGTATTCCATAGTTGTGTTTGATGAGATCTTATATTTGTCTCTTTTCACTGTAGCAAAGGACCTCAAGACGGAAGTCGAACTCGGGTCGCCGTGAGTGTTGACACTAGGGATGCAGCGATTAACCGGTTCCGCGATTAACCGCACTTTAAAACGTCACGGTTAATTAATCGTAAAGGTTCCACAAAACCGAGTGTTTCTGTTGCACAGAGCTGAACTGTTGCAGCTTGTGCAAAATGAAAACAGTCACACTAGTGGTGCACCAGTTTAAAATTACGTGCTTATCAGAGACACGAAGGCTACTACACGCATTAGATTAGTGACAGAGGGACTAAACAGCGAAGCTTTATTTCCACCAGAGAAATGCCTGTCGAAAGTGTGGGACCATTTTGGGTACACCAAGAAGTCATTTAAATATTGCCGTAAAAAAACTAATGCTAAAGAGAGAATACATAAGGGATAATGCACGGCTAGCTGTACATTGAATGATTTTAATGCACGACATGAAGGCAAGAACCACCTGACGCAAAGCTACGGCTCGTTAGCTCAGCATTCTGCCCGCTTCAGATCAGAAAGAGATTAAATAGGAAGAACGAACTCGGAAGGACGCGAGAACACAGAACGCACACTTATGAGAACTGAGATGTAACTTGCTGCGTTCTTGCTTAACTGACCGCATAGTCTCAGCATAAGCAGCGGCCAATGAACAATATTACAAAATGTCATAATTTATTAAAACATTTCATACTATTATATATATATATTACTTAATTGTATTGTTTTATTTTACAGCGTTATATGTTTTATTGTTAAGATTCATTTTAATATGCCAATAAAAATACAGACTTTCTCCGGGTCTTATAACTTTATTAAAATTAACCAAAACAAAACGATAAATGTTTACTTTCAACTTCAAGAGCCGTCAAGTATTTGCGAGAGCGAGTTTAAAGCTTACAGGCTTCCGTACACCGGCCGCCCACAACGTCTTCTGGGATTTCTAACGGCTCGATTCTCTCAAGTCTGCACTCGATGCATCCTCAATTTCAAGAACATATCCGGGCACTTTCATGCATCCTCTGTACTTGCGTTCTTGAGAATTGGAACTGAACTTCGGCGGTTAATGATGACGTAGAACGAGAACACAAGGACGCAAGATCGCTGAAGAACGCATATTGAGAAACCGCCTGTGTCTCTCCAGTAGGCTATTTAATTTATTTAATTAATAAAAGTCACCGGCAGCGTTCTCAAGACATTTGTGTCCTCCTGAATGAATCTCCGATCTCACAAACCAAAACAATAGACATGATTTTCTCAGGCTACATGTAAAATCATATGAATTATTATAAAGATTATTAAAATGAATACGTATGGATGACAGTTGATTACAATAATATTTCACTTTATTTATTTCCATCATTAGTAACAGTTTCCCCTGTGGGATAAATAAAGTTAGTATTAGTTGTATATTAATAATACTTCATTAAATTTATTTACTATTGCTGTTGTAGTATTATTCATAAGTAAAAACCAACAAGATTTTTTTTTCACCATGTTTCCAAATTCTCTACCCCAGGTACAAAAGAAATGTAAAGAATGTACAAACTGAAAACATTAAGTACTTTTGTGATCTATTTCCATTTCTTATTTTCAAAAGAGAAATACTGTCATGGATGTTTACAGAGCAGCGGTCACCTTTTTTTATTCTAATGGGAGAGATGGACTTTTGTTTGTTGTTTGTTTATTATTATTTTGTGCTGTATTGTTGGTTACTGTGTTATTTCTGTTTCAAAAGCCAGTAATAAATAACACTTTAACATCTAAAGAGTGTTCATGTGATTTTATACATTATTAAATGTTAGGAAATTAATAAATGCATAATAATCGTCATAATCGTAAAACCGTGATTATTCATCAGACAATAATCGTACCAGCAAAATCTATAATCGTTGCATCCCTAGTTGACACACTAACCACGAGGCTATTGGTGCTGACATCACTTGTTTGTTCACATATACAGTACAAGCTGAACCGCTCTGATAGTGTTTGTAGGGCTCAAACGAACTAGACTCTTCCTCCTGGTAATTATAGGCTCGGTAACTGCCCAGTGTAAATCTTTTAGCCATCCACACACCGGCTGCAACATTTTGATACGTAGTACAATTACTTGTTCATCTACACATGATACAGTAAATATTTTATTGTATCTTTTCGTGTGACAACACTGAAAAAATGACACTTTGCTACAATGTAGTCACATGAAAAGATATAATAAAATATTTACAAAAATGTGAGGGTGTACTCACTTCTGTGAGATACTGATACCGTTGTCTGTGTGGTCCTGTGTATGTTGGCAACATTTCTAGATCATTACATATTTGCATCGGTGAACATCGGAGTAATGATATGCAGCCCTATTGCATCTCACTTTAGACAAGTGGGCCACAATGTTTAGTGCCTTACAGTATATTGGCATAGAGAGAGTACAAAAACCGTCAAGAGGGGGAGGTTTTGAGAGGAAACGCTTACAATGGGAATGTTTTTGAATTTATAATTTTTAATACTTTTTCACCTTTTGGGTTGAACGAAGAATTCAATATTAAGCCTTTTTTATAGGATTATGTGTATATTTCTTAAAATTTTGAGGTGTGGTTATTGACTTGTTATTAAATGCTTGGAGCGCGGAGGGGAAATAGTTGGCGCCACAAATGTGGCTTTTTGATAATGACTGTCCTACTACAGGATTTAAACAGCTCACTACCAGTTACAAAAGACACTAACAGTCTATCAGGCAATTCTAGTTGCATTTTTTTATCAATTAATTTCTTAAATTATCCTTTGACCCGCCATCTAGTGGCAAATTTATTTTTGGCCCGATGCCAAACTTACTTGCCGACCCCTGGTCTAGAGGATCTTCTGGAGCTGCTTGCTAGCCGAATCTTTGCAGTCAGCTTAGCTCAAGGTGGCCCAGTCCCATGTTTCCTGAAAGAGTGGTGCTAATTTCATTCAACCACTGGGGAAGTTGATGTCCTCAGAAAGGACGACGTTGATAATACTCAAACGTAACTTCACTCTGAATGCTCCCTAATAGTTATCAGTAGTGTATTGCATTGTTGGTTTGCATATTACCACAAACTAATACCATTGTGTTAATTTTGGCATCCTCTTGTCACTAAAGCCACTTTTACACAGAGATTCTGGAAAATACAGGGGTAATGTTCCAGGAATTGTACCGGAATCGTTTGATGTTAGTTAATTCACACGGCCAACGATTTTCTGGAATTTGCGCATGCATTCTCACACAACCTGTATCAAGCGACATGCGGGACAAGCGGGATGTGACGTACAATGTACGAGTCGAAAACGTAACGCCGCCAAAGAACGGGAAGAAGAAAATCGGATATGTTTACATTGCTTTATCAACATGGCAGCTGATCAGCTATTAGAAACGTTATTGTTTATTTACAGTACATTTCATGCTCAAATTACTAATTTCTTTTCCGATTATGACTTTTTATTATTTGGGAAATACATACAATACAGATAATCTTGGAAAAGATCAAAAGATAATCCACATTTTCCTTATGCGTGCAAAATTAAACAATTTCTTCTGCAATTATTGAGTACACCCTAGTGAAAAATAAATATACTTAATTGGATTTCAAACATATTTATTTCATGATAAGTATGCTAAAAATAGATTTTTAAAAAAAATTTAAAACCATGATTAACTATTCTAGATTAAGCCTGGCTTAATTTAAACCCTGTCCGGGAAACCACTCAATTGTGTTTTAATTCATACACATTAATTCTGCATTATGAACTCGCACTCTTTTTTAACATGTTTGTTTTCATCACATTTGTTACTGATCTGTTAAAAATGGTACATTTCTATGCCCTTTTGTGATTTAGACAGCTGTGTGTGAACGGGACTTTTATTTTGATGTGGAGATATGATGTCATAAGGCTGCGACACAGAAAAAGTCCAAGGAACTGAGATCCACGTGACACACTGTTATAAAGATGGAGTTTATTAAAGAAGAGAGTGAAGATGTGAAGATTGAAGAAGCATTCAGAGTCAAACATGAAGATACTGAGGAGCAAACAGGTTGGTTTTCATTCACATGTTCAGTCTCTGAGGTCCAAGTCAAGTCTTTGTTCTATTAGCAGCAGTTCTTTCAGCTAGTTATTGAGGCTAAATCCGTTTTGAAATACTGATTTCAAGATATGATTTTCTCAAAAACTAAAAAAAACTAAATTTAAGACAAATTAGAAATGAAAAGGTGTCCATTTATTAATTGTCAGATAAAATGCTGCACAACAACAAACAACAAAACTAAATTTGAAAACAAACCCCAATGAATCAAATGAAATAAATCTCATATAAACAAACTAAGGCTTTGTCTGTGCTCTTTTTCAATTTAAGATTACTGTATTTTAAACACAACACAATCCAAACAAAGAGGCTGCATACATCCAGCATGAGCAGTTTTTAATCTAAGTAGGAATGCATAATTTCAAATTTGAAGCAAAAACAAAATGGTCTGACTTTAGTTTTGTGAAACTATTCTACATAAAACATCTGTACGAAACAAAACAGCAGACAGACTGAATTAATGCAGATGGCGCTTGAACAATTAAACATTGTTTCCTTGGTTGCCGCTGTAAACAAAGCACTACTTTAATATGCATTATATGGAGGCAAGATGAAAAGGAAATATCATCTAAACTTCTTTTTAAGACAGCCAGTTTCCCTCAGAGATACATTCATATAAACTCCTATACCAAATGACTTGCATTTTTTACGAGTCCAAGTCAAGTCTCGAGTTTCCATCTCTTGATATCTATACACACACACATGTGTGTGTATATATATATATATATATATATATATACATACATACATAGGGACTTTATAACAGAAGAATTTTTAATTTAATTATTATTATTTTTAAATTAAATTAAGTTTTTTTTTGTAGCTTTAGAAAAGGGCTTTTCACACTTGAAATTGTTAACCCTGGGCCATCTTAAACCCCGGATAAGCGGAAACCTGGGTTATCTGTAATCACATTTCGCACTGCTCATATTATACCTGGGGTTAACTGTTAACCCTGGGTATTCATTAAAAGACGTTTCACACTGCTCATATTATACCTGGGGTTAACCGTTAACCCTGGGTATTCATTAAAAGACGTTTCACACTGTACAATCCTAAACCCCGGGTTAACATTCTTATTTGCATATTTGCGGTGTCACTGTCGCTGATTGGACGAACAGCAGGCAACTTGTTTACACAGCTTTTCCCGCGTCTTGCCAGTTATTAAAAACAACGTCGCCACTTATGTCTTTAGATCAGCAAAGATTGAGGAACAGCTGATCATAGCTGTACAGGCAGGGATAGCCATTTTTATATAAATTTAGTAGCAGAGCTACTGCAAGTGATTGAGTGCTGGAAATCCATTTATCCTTTGCTGAAACTTCTGCGTCTTTATTAAGAGCGCAGGTCATGGTTGCTTGGCAACGGCAGACGCCATGGGAGCGCAAGCTACAGAGCGCTTTGGAAAGGAGAAAGCAGCACGCTTAGCATTTTAAACGCGTTTTTAGGCACACCGTGAACGGCCTCATGAGATGCACAAAGCCAAGAAAACAGACAAACGTACAAAATAAAGGAAACAAGGAGCAAAGTATGTGAATATTTCTTTGAATTTCTTTTGTGTGGTGAGACTTACGTTAGTGTTTACTTGTACAGTAGCGTTAGCGTAAGAATAATAATCTCCTACTCCAGTTCACACGCTTTCCGTCTTTTGATATTTCTTCTCACCGGCTGCTGTTTACACGGCGCGCGTTTCCTGTTACTGACGTGACATGAGCATCGCTGCTCAATTTCTGATTGGCTGTCTGTTGCCAAGCGTCCAGCAGCAACAAGCAAACACCGCTCCGTAATTCTTCTACATCACTGTTAACTGTTAGGGTTGTGGCAAAAATACCCAAAGGCCTGGTTTCAAAGACAGGGCTTAGGTTAAAACAGGATTAGGCAGTAGTTCAATTAGGACATTTAAGTACTTTTTATAAACATGCCTTTGAAAAAAACAATACTTATGTGTATCTTGAGACACAACAAAGGCACTTATATATTTTAAGATCAGTTAGTGCAAGTTTTTTTTAATTCAAACAGCTCAGATTTACATATTAGTCTGAGATTAGGCCTAAACCTTGTTTGTGAAACCGGGGGTAAAAGTACATGATTAAATCTATTCACACGCAAACAAAATCAATTACGACTGCATCAATTAAAATAATAAGTGAAAAGTGTCAATTTGCAGCATTAAACAGAGATTTGTACTCGACATTCATGGGCAGCCAATGAAAACCATAGGCTGACATTATGCAAATTGCCAAAAGATCAAGGAAAATTTGAATTCTCAATTCATGACCGCTTTAATCCCAGGACACACCAAGCTGACGTCAAAGAACTAGTGGCGACAAAAGTTCACTGTGTTGTTGCGTCGGCTGCGTCTTGGCCAAAAAGCTGCGTTTGAATGCACCAAAAGGACTACAGGCGATTGTGAACTGTGTGTGCTTGTAAGTAAATATCTGTCTATATCAGCAGGTATCAGTGGTCTATTTTCGTCATTAAAAAAGGTAAACTGAAACTAGGACTGTAGACATACAAACCGTAATCTTGTCGGTTAACGGCTAATATGGCTCAACGACCGTTGGTTAGGAAAAATAAAATAACCGGAATGAACTTTCATATTTCCTATAAACGTTAATCCGAAAAATTATAATAATACAACTGCATCTGTTTATGATCATTGCTTGATTATCAACAGTTGCCTATCTATCTAGTCTATAACCAAGTACAAAAAATAAATAAAAACCTTAATAAGGTAACACTTTATTTCGATAGTCCACTTTAGACATTCTACTAACAGTAAGTAACTTTGCAGCTACATGTCAGCTAGCAGTCATTAGAGTATTAGTAGACTGTCTGTTTAATATCTTCTAACACTTTATTTTTATGGGTCCACAACATACTAACTATCAGAAACTTTGCAAGTATACGTCAACTTATTCTACTAACCCTAAACCTACCCTAACAGTCTACTCTGAGAGTTAGTAGATATGTAGTTGCAATTTAATGAGAATTAGTTGACATGTAGTTACAAAGTTAATTATAGTTAGTAGCATGTCTAAAGTGGACTATCAAACTAAAGTGTAACCCTTAATAAAAATAATTTTATGTAGGTGTAATGCCTGATCAGGATACCACACATCTAGGTTCAACACATTCCTGATGCAAGGATGAATCAAAGCTTGCATTCCAGCTCAGGAAATTCACGTTTTGTCATTTCGAAAGAAAACAGAACTCCCCTTCCCGGAGCCTAAACTTTACTGGCGCCATATTCATAAATCTCTATCCATTAAGTCGCAGTAAAGGATGACGTGTTTACGGTCGACTCGAAATAGACAATTTCCAGACTTTCCAAACCAAAGACTTTTACGACCCTGCATATCACGCACATTCCAAGAAAACTCGCGCCCTTTTCTCTAAACAGACAAAGGAATTCAACTGGACCATGTTGCTAGTGAAACAAACAAAGAGAGCCACACCCTGAAGGATTTTGTTTTAAAGAACAAAGTTAAACAAAATATACTCGAGAAAAGAAACACTATAGACAGATTATCTATACATGTATTAAGAAGTGTGTGTTTGTGACATTTATAAGCTGTTGCATTATTTTAAATCTATGGTAAATCTGTTTCCAGAATTTATAATCTTCCTGAGTACTAGTTGTTCATTTTCACTTGATTAATATGTGTATTTAGAATTTAAGATCGTTTAATCAATGCCTTAACTATGAAATCGAATATAAAGGATACTTGTATTTTGGTGCCTGTTAAACGGCTACTGTTTGGTCTCGGATGAAAGCTGATTTAATGAATAATAATATTGTGGTATGAATTAAATCTTATCTGTTTTTCATTAACGCCTATTTACAAGATGAATGGAAGTCTGCTGTTATAAGTTTTTATGTGATAAAATACTTGCGCAGATAATGTATGCAACACGAAACTCTGCAGGGGCGGGGCTCCGCCCACAGAGACTCTTTCGATTGGGCCACGCGCCAAAAAAGGGCGGACCTCAAATCGGCCCGTTAAAAAACGGATACCCAACCTGAAGGAGTTGAAGAGTTTGAAAACAACAGGAGGACACGCACGCCAGCGAGTCTCTCGTTCTGCTCACGCGGCAAGCGCTTCAGGCCATAACATCACGGCGAAGCAAAGCAACTAACACAAAGACTCAGTTAAACTTTCAAAGAACTTTAATCCTAAACTTCATTACGTCAGAACGAGACAACCAACCACTGAAGAGTGCGCTAGTCACACGACCTCCCGAGCAGCCAATCCGAACGCAGCCACAGTTCGTCTCTACTTCACTTGGAGAAAAGTCTCTTTGAACCGGAGAAAGCCTGAACTGAGTTCGATCAAAACAACTGAAAGACCAAGTAAGGCAAATCTCTTTATTGACTGAAACCGGGATATCTTTCCGCTGAGGGTAAAGATAAAATACTTCTTTGTCTATGAATTCCCTCAGGTTGAAAAGCTAGCATTAAAACCTAAGTCTCTCTCTTCAGATATAAACAACCCGCTCCCATTGCAACGTATGTGTGTGTTCATGTCTGTTTATTTTGTGTATTAATGTTATGTTAGAATAGTGAATAAAACTTTGACCTTATTAAGAAATCTTTGTCTGTGTTATGTGATTTAACATGTCGTAACTATTTGCCAAAAAGATTGCGTTACCTAAAGCTCATAAACCTGAGAGCTAGCTTAAAACTGAGTTAACTAGTTGTTTATTTTTATCGTTGGCCGCGAGTGAAATAAACAAAATTGTTAAAGAGATAACTGCTGTTATTAATGCTTGCTGGACAAGTCGTTAACAAGGCATAAGTTGTACATTCTGATTAATAACCATTAATCATATGAAGATCAACTCTTAAGAGTGATTCCCTAAAAGCTAAATAATAATAAATATAAATGTAGGATTCATTCCCTACATAGGCCTATACAATTTAATATAGGCTTTTTTTTTTGTTTGTTTCAAATGGATGAAGAACAGCTAGCCTAGCCTATAATTTACGCAAAAGGATCAATTATGTATGGAAACAGCTCAAGGGCAACATTTTTTTGCGATACACCAAAACTTATGCGACAATTCGTTTTTTAGGGATGACGTCATGACGCACACCATTTTATCGGTAAAAGGCCAGTTGGATGGAAACAGGCTGTAGACAGCAAATTTCGCAAAAGTTTCTTAACGCATATCTCTTTGTCGATAACAAAACAGCGCAAAATCTGGATGGAAACTTGATTATTGACACTGCACAGTTTGGCTCCAACCCTAATCAAACACACCTGATCCAGCTAATCAAGGTCTTCAGGATGACTAGAAACTTCCAAGCAGGTGTGGGTTGGCGCTAAACTCTGCAGAGCTGCAGCCCTCCAGGAATTGAGTTTGAGACCTCTGATCTAGATGCTTTACATGTCTAAATGTTTTGTTGTTTGTAGCTTTGTGCCATTAAACTGGTGTAAATTTGCATTTATCTCTTTTTGCCTTAGACCTGGTAGTGCTGAAAAAGGAGAGTGAAGTGCTGATTGAAATGGAAGATCATCAATGTAAGAATCATGATTTCATGACAGAAGAAAAAACTTTTGGTTGCTCCCAGGCTGAAAAGAGTTCCTCACGGAAAAGGGCTAAAAAGTCAGGAATTCAAAGTAATTTCACCTGCCAAAATGAAAAGCTTAAGGTCCACAAGAGAGTTCAATCTGGAGAGAAGCCTCGTACCTGCCAACACTGTGGAAAGCATTTATCTAAAAAAGAAAGCCTTAAAGTTCACATGAGAGTTCACACTGGAGAGAGCCCTTTCGTCTGCCAACAGTGTGGAAACAGATTCACTCTTAAGGGGAGCCTTAAAAAGCACATGAGAATTCACACTGGAGAGAAGCCTTACACATGCCTTCAGTGTGGAAGGAGTTTCAGTTTTAAAGGAAACCTTAAAGTTCACATGAGAGTTCACACTGGAGAGAGCCCTTTCGTCTGCCAACAGTGTGGAAACAGATTCACTCTTAAGGGGAGCCTTAAAAAGCACATGAGAATTCACACTGGAGAGAAACCTTTCACATGCTCTCAATGTGGAAAGACTTTTGCTCTGAAAGAAAGCCTTAACAGACACGTCAGAATTCACACTGGAGAGAAACCTTTCACATGCTCTCAATGTGGAAAAACGTTTGCTCAAAAAGTAACTCTTAGCAGACACATGAGAACACACAATGGAGAGAAGCCTTACACATGCCTTCAGTGTGGAAGGAGTTTCACTCAAATTGGAAATCTTAAAGTCCACACTGTGAGCGTTCACACTGGAGATAAGCCTTTCACCTGCCAACAGTGTGGAAGAAGTTTCTGCCATAAAGCAAATCTGAATTCCCACATGACGGTTCACTCTGGAAAGAGCCTTTTCACCTGCCAACAGTGTGGAATCAGTTTCACTCAAAAAGGAAGCTTTAACAGACACATTATAATTCACACTAGAGAGAAGCATTTTACCTGCCAACAGTGTGGAAGGACTTTTGATCGACATGAAAACTTTAAAGCCCACATGAGACTTCACTCTGGAGAAAAATCCTACACGTGCCCTCAGTGTGGAAAGAGTTTCAATCAAAAAGGATCCTTTAAATACCACATGAGAATTCACTCTGTAGAGACATCCTACACATGCCCTCAGTGTGGAAATAGTTTCAGTCGAAAACGACACTTTAAAGACCACCTAAGAATTCACACTGGAGAGAAACCTTTCACATGCCAACAATGTGGAAAAAGTTTCAACCGAAAAGGATCTCTTAACAGGCACATGAGAGTTCACACTGGAGAGAAGCCATTTACATGTGGTCACTGTGGAAAAAGTTATAGATATAAAGCAGCTCTTAAGTACCACATGAGAATTCATGTATGAGAGAACTGGTTTTGTATGTTGTGTGGAATTAATTTCACAGACTGGAAACACCATGTTTGAGAGACTGTATAATGTGCTGATTATTGTTACAGTACTAATGCTGCCTTCACGTGCTATCGGCATGATCGTAAATACGAGTTTCCTAATCAGAAATTGGATGTGAATGGCCTCTCAAGTCGTATTTACTACTGGGAAATGTGGAAATAATTTTGATACCCGAGTTTCCGGGTCATAAACTTTAAACATAGTGGAGGGGACAACCATTGCTGCTGTCGATGCTGTTCTCGCAACAACTACATCCCTTTGTCTTGTCTCTAAAGTAGTGTATTTATAGGCTAGATATGAATGATCATTCGAAGCAAATTATATGTTTTATAAGCAGTGAAATAAGCATGTATTTGACCGAAATTCTAGAACTGTCACCAAACTACATAGTGTGACTGTTCATATGATTGTCAACCAATGGGATGCTACATTTTATTCTTTCCGACATTAAACCACTTGAATACGACAAGCTCGTAATCACGACTTCATAAGTGGGAAATTGGAAATTTCCGATAGCACGTGAAGGGAACATAAATCACCTTAGAGTGCTAAATTCCCAATTGATCTCCAGTGAGAGGAGTAAAGAAGCCAGAGTCATGAATTAGATTAATTGTATTGATTAGTCAAATGAAGAATGACCTAGTTACAATTTTACATGTCAGCTGAAGTCTAAATCTGTATCAAGTAAAATGCATAAAACTGTGTAGGCATGCACAAAATAATAAACAATATCAGCTTATGATTGAAAACATACAGAGAGCTAGAGATCTAGCAATAGCCGCTTTTCCACAGTCAGGCCAGTGCAAGCAAGGGCTTTCAACAGGCCCGGCAGGGCTAATAGCCTAGGACAGGGATGGGCAACTTCGGTCCTGGAGGGCCACTGTCCTGCAGAGTTTAGCTCCAACCCTAATCAAACACACCTGCTTGTAGCTTTCTAGTGATCTTGAAGACCTTGATTAACTGGTTCAGGTGTGTTTGATTAGGGTTGGAGCTAAACTCTGCAGGACAGTGGCCCTCCAGGACCGAAGTTGCCCATTCCTGGCCTAGGACATGTAGCAGGGCGATTCCACAGTTTAGGCCTAACTGCAAGGACAATAGCCTGCAAAATCAATCTTCATGGAGAAAGCCATTGACCTCAGGTTAACATCCTGAGAAAACCTGGGGTACATCTGTGTAAAAGGCAGGATAAATCTGGTAATGGTAAACTAGTAAACTTTGATCAAAGTTGAGTTGATGTAAAATTTAACGTATGTAACATGGACGGAAAAACTGTGTAAATTCAAGCAGAAAGTGTACTTAATCTAATTCAGTTTAATAAAATTCTGGTTGAATCCCAGTTCATGTTTTGCTTTGTTCCTAGTTTGGTATAGTTACGAGTCATGGGTTGTGTATGGTTCACAAAACTGGTAATAGGACTTCCATGCAGGCAGGGTGGCCATCTAATATTATCTGTTCTGTAAACTTAAAGGTGCATTTTTTGATTCTGGTATGTTCTTAAACTGAAAGCCAGCAAAATTACTAACAAATACCACAGGTATATTTTTCAAATTTATTTGCCAAATGTAGAAGACAAAGGAACTCCTACAAGTGTGCAAAGTTATAACGTGTGTAACGTGGACGGAAAAAATTAAACAATCCTGCAAGATTGCCTCTGTAACACAAAATAATACCATTTCATGAAAACTGGCAAAGAATAGAACAAGTTCATAACACATTAAAATAACCTGTCATCATACTATTAAATTTAAAGATCATACATTGTGAATGAAATAACATTTGTAACGTGGACAGATAAAATGAGTAATTCTGCTGAATAGTGTCCTGCGGTCCTGGAATGCTAACACAACTTCAAACAAGTCAGCAACTTTGAATGGGTTATGTCCCGTTATGGTAACAGGTCCATAAAAGATCCACATGGGATGAACACACTCAATGTCGTCTCTCCTTGGCCACGAGAATGAGTTGCATGCCGGGTCTTTGTGTAGAAACTTGAACTTCACGTGAGGGACGTCAACACCTTCACAGAGACAGTGATCTGTTACTCTTCCTATGTAATAGGCACGGTCATAATTAGGGATGGGTATCGTTAAGGTTTTAACGGTATTACTACTCTTACCGATACTGCTTATCGATCCGGTACTTTAACGGTATTCTTATCGGTACTTCTTGTTTTACTTTGCTTCTTTGTTCATATTCTTACAGTATCTTATCTTATGTATATAAAACACTAAAAATGCCTGCACTTCATCAATTTGTAAATGCACCAGTGTGCAGGTATTTTTAGTGTTTTATATACATAAGATAAGATACAGTAACAACATGAACAAAGAAACAAAGTAAAACAAACTGACAAATACAATAAAACAAACACACAAACGAAATGAAATAAACAGTGCTTTCATTTTTCCATGAAGGTCTACTAATATTAATGTTCAGGTAAGTAATAGTTACAAAAGTGATCAAATGTAAATGAGCACTGCATAGTTTTCACTGTATGTACTGATAGATTTATGTTTATTAAAGCTATAACGTTGTTGAGATTAAGAGCTGTGGGTGATTTTCTCTTTGCATTTTGTTCTTTGATTAACATTGATGGCTCACGCTCCAGTCTGACACTTTAAGACAATATACTGACACGCATCGGATTTTCTCCCAACTGTTCTCGTCCACTTAAAACATAAAAGTGAAGACTCTCATAACCGGCCATTTTGACACATTGTGTGTGTATTTTTGGCATATTTTTGTGTGTTATTTCGACGCGCCCGAAGCTCAAAGTGTGCTTGTCCGTTTTGGAGCACGCCGCCGCGCAGGCACACGCGCGCACACACATTTCAATGGGGAACAGCAGATTGTACTTTCAACGTTTTACTATCAAATATGTCCTGCAATGTAGCAACAGTAAAGACGGCATTTTATAACAATCACTGATTGAGCTGATTCAGATGTTAAGTTTTGGTTCGGAGGAACGAATCCGCACTATGAAGGGAAGGGAGTTGTGCTAGAAGAAATGCGGCTATAATCCTTGGAAGCCAAAATCGAAAAAAAATAAAAAAATACTTAGCTTAATATAACAGCCACAGGCCTAAAGTGTGAGCAGATGTTTGAATAGTTGGTTCTCTCTTCTATCATAATTAAACAGGACTTTCATGTTGCGTGTGCTGAAGCTCCGCGTGAGCGCGATCTGGCTTCTGAATTGCGCATAGCAAAAATGCATCATAGACAAATGTTTGAATATTATTGCACATAAAAACAGCTGGCGACATATATATATATATATATATATAGAGAGAGAGAGAGAGAGAGAAACAATAAATGTATGTGTGTTTTCTTAATTTCACCAATACCGACAGAAGTACCGATACTCCGGTCTTTCATAATTTAGCCCCGAGACCGATTTAATACCGAGTTTCGGTACCCATCCCTAGTCATAATACACAGCATAATAGTCGTCCTTTTGAAGTCTGAACCTGAAAGGCAAAAAACAGGATATCAGAAAAAATAACTTTTTGCAATTATATGAGCACCTATTTATGAACCATATACATGATGTGACGAGTCGGCTGCCTCCCCCCTGTCCATCATCACCACCCCGTCCCGTATTCGCCGCCCTTCACCAGGCTCCCGACGGGAGTGGGTGTGTGAGAGAGGAGGGGTGCTAAAACAGCCAGGGCTGGCGGCGTGTGATGAGGCGCACCTGATGTGAATAGAGCCTCATCACCGCCGCCGTTAAATGCCGAACGCGCCTCTCCTCGGGAGACCGGTCTCTTCCCCGTGCATGCACGCTGGTGTCCTCGTGGGTCCAGGAAAGGGAGCGTAGAGGGAACTACCCGCCGCCGCCAGAGACGCGAGCGGCCGGACCCGCAGTCCGGCCGACACCGCAGCCGCGATACGGCCGTCGGGCGAGGACGCCGGGCCGTGGAATCCCGTCGAGCACCCGGGGATTAAGGAGTTGGACGAAGCCGCCACAGAAAAGCCCTGGGACCTCCAGACGGGAGCGCGTGCGGCCGCCGGACTCCGCCCCTTACCTGGACCCTTCCCTCCTGAACACTGCCCTCCTTCACGAGCCCCGCAGCACAACGAGGACACCAGATCCCTGTTTATTTTGGACACTTTTCCCCCTTTGGACACTTTATTTTAATGTTTTGTTTAATAAAAACCTCTCCGAGGCTTGACGCCACGCCCACTGTGTCTGTCGTTGGCTCCTCCCGCCACAATGATTAAAGAGGTAGTGATTTCACTGCTACATCTGTACAGCTGCATGTTTGCAAAGGATATGTATGGGTTATGACTAATTATTTTTTAACACTTGAAATGTATAATTATGTGTTTAATTATATGCTCTGAACACCACAGCAAACTTAATTTACAGAATAGCTGTTTCATTTCTTGAATACACTTCTTAAATTAAGAATCTGATGACTGTAGTCTCCATGTTCATGTCAATTACAAGATAAGGATATTATCTTCTCTATGATAGGCTGTAATTTACATAGCCTGATTTACAGAATATGATGCTGCATGAATGGTGGCCTACAAAGTATTTGGAAAAGTTTTTTGATTTCATATTAGGCCTGCCGGTGTGTTCCTTTTAAAATAATGAATACCCAGACAGCACACATTAATCTACCCGATGTCGGGCCGATGAATGCCGTTATTGTCTAGAAGACATCGCATAGGGAGCGTTTGCTCATTGGCAAGACATCGCCGGGATGTCGGCAAATCATCGAAAACGACAATGAGCCAATGTTTCAACGACTCATCAAAGCTATGCCCACCTCCACCCGCGGAGGCTTATGCGACCTTTATTTATTTAGGTCGGATCTTGAGATTGCACATTTTACACTATAGGCTAGGCTATAAATTAATTAGATCTATAATCTATAAAGAGACAAGAAAGACGCCAGAAGTATATTTCCAGTTCATTTTATTGAATGTTTCAAAACGTGAATGATGAAAAAATGCTGTTAGAAAAAACAGCTCCCCAAAAAATCTGGTTGCTCTCCTGCAAGAGACAAAAACAACAATTAATTCACCGCAACACTTTCGTTGTTTAAGTCTACCCTTACCGATTGCTGTTAATGAATTTTCACAGATGCAGAGAACCACAGACCGAGCTCGAAGAAATAGATTTCAAACCCATTACCGTTACCTGAGCTGATAATTCAATCAAGCAGAGACGAGCTAGGGTGTATTTGTATTTGGCAAGTGCGCTAACGCTGCCCAAAACACGAACTCTGGGAATGGCTAGAGAAAGTTGGGACTGAAACCTACGTTTGCTCTCAATAGGGAACTTAGGCTGGTGCATATATCTGTGCATTTCCTCTTTTTCTTTTGCGTTGCTATTTTTCAAGTTTCCTGAGCTGCTGCTGTTATCAAACACGAGAGAGCGCGCATAAGGTATACTGATCTGATCCGAATTTCCGAGGGGCATCCAGCTGCAGCCCCGCAGACTCACTTCTTGCTAGACACCAGTGGCTGGACACCAGTGGATGGACAGCAGACGTCATTTCCGTATCGTCAAATTGACGTCATTTCCGTATGTCATTCACTTGAAGAAGAAGAAGATGTCATTCACTTTTCAATTTTGACGCGCCATGAAGATGTCAGCGGTAAGAAAAAATAATAAACTGTCGATGATTTATAGGTCATGTCAGAATTCAAATGCACAAACTAAGTTAGCTAGTTAAAAAAATCGTCGTGTTTTTTAAAGGTATTAGTGAACTCTGGTGTGCCTCAATTCTAGAGCTAGGTTGCTACAATTGATTTTCCAATTAAATCGTTCTTTAAGTGGTATGATTTAATATTGTAAATACGTTATTTTTCACTTGGATGTGTGAAGATTGTACCCAGTTAACGAGATCTCATAGAACAGTCTTGGCAGAGAATAGTCTAAAATGCTAGGTTGTCTATGCACACGAGAGTTTGCTAGCTAGCTAGCTATGTTTTTTTGTTGAAGTAACTTAACTGTTAACGTTAGTACTTTTCCCTATGCACGTGTAAATGCCTGATGTTTAATAGGTTTATGATGATGTTGAAAGCGCTATATAGCCTAAATGCAGTCCATTTACCATTTTACATATTTTGTATAGGAGAATGTTAACATTTTATATAAGTTTTTTTGGTTTTTGTTACCACACTATTTTTTACAGTCCATCTACCACACACAACTTTTCACCTACATTGTTCAATTCCTTTTTTTTTTTTTTTTGGAAAGTTATTAATTGGATTTTTGTAAACTCTTATGAATTATAAGGTACTACCGGTATTTCATATGTGTCACTATACTTATTACGTAAACAATCTATTAATACTACCCTCTTCTTTTAGGCAAATCACATTAGTGTGCGTAAAGTGACGGAGCTACCACCAATACAGAAATGCACAGAGTGCTGCAGCCGGTATCACTGCCCGCTGTGCAATTCAAACATTTTTAAACCCACAGACCGATACCGTGTAATCATTCATTTAAAGGCTCACCTTGCGAGATCTGTAAAATACAAAGGTGGGTACATTTTCTCAATATGACACACCATTTGTATATTGTTTGAATCTGTAGTTAATGTTTTTTTGTGTTTGTTTCCACAGGCTATTGCATGTACAAGTGCAACCTTGGTTGCAAGGCACAGGCGTGGAGACCTGCGAGGGTTTTATACAGACCCTGAATTTCCTGAGCATTGCCCAGACTGCCAGTCTGCCAGTTTTAGGGGGCAGGAATGAGGTGTGGTGTGCACAGTGTGCAATAGTTTATTTGTAACTGTTCATGTTTTATTTTCTCGGGAAATAGGGACTTCCCCCACAACCTTATGGCATCTTCATTCTGATGGTCAGATTTGACTAATTTTACTAATTAATTTCCAATAAATATTGCAAAACCATGAAGTGTTAATTTGATCTGGATTGTTTGGTAAATTGTCTGAACATGTGAATCTACGTATATTTTAAAAACAGAAGTGGTTACATTTACACAAAAAAAATAAGAATTGAATATCCAAATGGGCAAGGCAAATAACTGTGGTCAATTAACATGTACAAGTCTGTTGTATTGACAAAACGTTATAGTCCATTGATCTAGGCTGAATTTGTCACAAAAAATAGTGATATGATCTGAACAATATATATTTTCAAGGTGGTTCTTGTGAATGCAGTTTGCATGAATTATTGATGTTATAATATTAAGTATATTATTGAGAATTGTTTTATGTAAAGAGATATGATAAAGATCATATTTCAATTTGCACACAGCTTTTATATTATATATTTTAAGTCATAAAAGTAAAATGACAATACGGAAAAGACGTGTGCAATTAAGCCTGCAAAGAATGCTGTCTATCCACTGGTGAAAACAGAAAATAAATATGCTGTCTATCCAGAGGTGAAAATATAAAATAAATGTCTATCCAGAGGTGAAAATATAAAATAAATATACTGTCCATCCAGAGGTGAAAATGTAAAATAAATATACTGTCCATCCAGAGGTGAGAACTAAATATGCTGTCCATCCAGAGGTGAGAACTAAATATGCTGTCCATCCAGAGGTGAGAACTAAATATGCTGTCCATCCAGAGGTGAGAACTAAATATGCTGTCCATCCAGAGGTGAGAACTAAATATACTGTCCATCCAGAGGTGAGAACTAAATATGCTGTCCATCCAGAGGTGAGAACTACATATGCTGTCCATCCAGAGGTGAGAACTACATATGCTGTCCATCCAGAGGTGAGAACTAAATATACTGTCCATCCAGAGGTGAGAACTACATATGCTGTCCATCCAGAGGTGAGAACTACATATGCTGTCCATCCAGAGGTGAGAACTAAATATACTGTCCATCCAGAGGTGAAAATATAAAATAAATGTCTATCCAGAGGTGAAAATGTAAAATAAATATACTGTCCATCCAGAGGTGAGAACTAAATATGCTGTCCATCCAGAGGTGAGAACTAAATATGCTGTCCATCCAGAGGTGAGAACTAAATATGCTGTCCATCCAGAGGTGAGAACTAAATATGCTGTCCATCCAGAGGCGAGAACTAAATATACTGTCTATCCAGAGGTGAGAACTAAATATGCTGTCCATCCAGAGGTGAGAACTAAATATACTGTCTATCCAGAGGTGAGAACTAAATATGCTGTCCATCCAGAGGTGAGAACTAAATATACTGTCTATCCAGAGGCGAGAACTAAATATACTGTCTATCCAGAGGTGAGAACTAAATATGCTGTCCATCCAGAGGTGAGAACTAAATATACTGTCTATCCAGAGGTGAGAACTAAATATGCTGTCTATCCAGAGGTGAGAACTAAATATACTGTCCATCCAGAGGTGAGAACTAAATATACTGTCCATCCAGAGGTGAAAATATAAAATAAATGTCTATCCAGAGGTGAAAATGTAAAATAAATATACTGTCCATCCAGAGGTGAAAATATAAAATAAATGTCTATCCAGAGGTGAAAATATAAAATAAATTTGTCAATCCAGAGGTGAAAATATAAAATACATTTATGTCAATCCAGAGGTGAAAATAGGAAATAAAATTGCTGTCCATCCAGCGGTGAAAACGGAAATGACGGAGAAAACGGAAATTAGCGGCGAAACGGAAATGACGTAGGCTGTCTATCCACTGGTGTCCAGCCAGTGGTGTCTAGCCGGAGGTGAGTCTGCGGGGCTGCAGCTGGATGCTATTGGAATTTCCGAGTATCCCAGACGGCAGCTAGTGGACAGCTTCTTCTTCTTTTTATTTGGCGGTTGATAACTACTTGGTGTATTACCGCCACCGCTGGACTGAAGTGTGGAACAGGAATTGCAGGTTACCTATAAATTAAATTATTTTAAAAAGCCCTGTATCCCTTAAAAAAATCTTTACTCTATTTCTCTGTAAGATGTTTCTCAAATCAAATACAACTTCATTGGCCTCTACCTGAGCAATCCTTGCCTCTCTGCATGGTACTTCTGACACTGAATCAGCACGTTCCACTGTTTCTAGACTGCACCTTATGCACTGCTCACAATTACCATCAACATGTTTTTCATAAGAAACAGGGTATTTAAGTTGGTGTGACCTCAGCCTGGTCAGCACCACTTTCTCATGTCTGGATCTGTTAGCGCTTATGCTCATGTCTTTCCTCACGTTAGGTGGGAAGTACTAAAGATGCCTCCCAGAAGTTCCTTTCTCCCAGGTGTGCTGCCATCTCTCATAGGATCTTGCCTTAATTATGCTTTTAACCACTGCCTTGCTGTGTTTGATCTCCACCTTCACACTGTCATTATCTGCAGCTTTCTTGGCATATTTGTCAGCCAACTCATTCCCCTCCACCCCTTTTGTGCGCTGGGACCCACAAGAAAGAAAACTTAACACCTGCCTTTTGCATTCCACTAGCCAGTTGTACTATTTCTAATAAAATGTATTTCCTGGATGCTGAGTAGGCATACTGTATGCTTAAAAGAGCAGAGCTGGAATCAGATGTTATAACTACTTGTCTGTTGCACCCACTGCTTTCTACCCATAACAGGGCAAACCATATAGCTATAAGTTCTCCTGTTTAAACTGCCAAGTCATCTGTTAGCCGTTTAGCTATAGCCAAACCCAGTACCGGACATCAGCTGTGCGCCGCTCCATGTTAAGTCACCATACTTCCATGAACATTTAAGCTGGTTAAAAATATCAACGAACTGAATGTTTATTTGCTTTGCTTTGCCTACATTAAATGACACGATACGTTTTTTGATAAAAAACAAAACCACCATAATCTTAAATGGTATTTTCTGCCGGTCGTCTTCTCCTGTGCGGTCCCACATGAAAGAAATGGACCTGTTGGCAGATGGCGCTCCCTATACATGCAAACTCTTGCCGAATACAATTGATTTGAACTTTTCCTACAAAAACTCATCACCACCGTAGTTTGTGCGCTTTCATTTGGCTTCAGATAGGAAGGGACTGATGATAGATAAGTGCCATCAACACTAGCATGCTCCAGTTTACCTGTGTGAATTCTTACTGATTATGATTCCGGCGACGGCCTTCCATCCGGTCCTTGCTCAACCTGAGCCAATTTTTGATAGCTCCCTCCACTTCCGCCTCGGTTACGTCATTTCGAAGCACTGCGGCTATAAGAGACAATAAGCAACAAGACTAGGTCAAAACCTTTGGCTGAACTTAGGCTACGGGCTCTACTAAGGAGGTCCAATTGAATTTTGCAGTACACAGTATTATGACATTGTTGTTTATTACTGCTATTCTCCTTAATGTAGTCTGACCAACATTTTAAATTGTTCCCTGTTACATTTAAGCATTATTTTTATATTTGTATGTCGCTTTGTACAAACGCGTCTGCCAAATCCCATAACCATGACAAAAAAGATAATTCTTTCAACGAAATACCCATGTCACATACCAAGTAGAATCTGTCGAATTGGTCGAGACTGAATACCAGTTTTAGGTCCCCTACCACACCAATTCAACTGTGTGGCAACTGTGTGCTTACTTTTATTTTATTCCTGCTGTCCTTTATGTGGTATGTGATGTTGAACTGGTGTGTGTTTTGTAGGATAAGCAGCTGTATGTAGCACTGTATGCCCAAGACAAATTTCCCTTCTGGGACAATCAAGTTCATCTAATAGCCAAATGCATAGAATATCTAAAATACACTTACGTTCACTGAAAGTTTGCCCTTGATGGTCTGTCCAATCTAAAGTCGTGGCCTAATGGTTAGAGAATTGGACTCGTAATCGAAAGGTTGTGGGTTCGAGTCCCCGGCCGGCAGGGATTGTAGGTGGGGGGAGTGAATGTCCAGCGCTCTCTCCACCCTCAATACCACGACTGAGGTGCCCTTGAGCAAGGCACCGAACCCCCAACTGCTCCCCGGGCGCCGCAGCATGGCTGCCCACTGCTCCGGGTGTGTGTTCACGGTGTGTGTGTGTGTGTGTGTGTGTGCATTTGTTCACTACTCACTGCTGTGTGTGTGCACTTGGATGGGTTAAACGCAGAGCACCAATTTCGAGTATGGGTCACCATACTTGACAATACGTCACGACTTTTTTTTTTTTTTAATTCTTGCCTTGGATTTGGTGCTGCGAGTTGAAATACATGCACATATGCTGGTCACACAGTTTTTTCAAAGTAGAAATTATTGAGACATTGAATTTTCTATATGTTAAATTGTCACTGTGTCATCTCTCTTACACCGAAAAGAGTCTATGCCAACATCTCGCCAGGCAGCAGGACTTTCACAGTTGTCATAGGTAGTCTCCTGGGCCTGTGAATTCACTGTTATGAAGATATACAAAAAGATTGACAATGTCTATCGTCAATCACACATTTTTAGTAGCTTTACTTAAAGTAATAAATAGTAATATTGGTCATACAGTTTTTACGAAACATTAAGAAAGATAGCGGAGACACTAAAAAAAATTATGCATACGCGCACAAATACTTACACCCTATGTCAACATCTTGCCAGGCAGCAGGTCCACCGTTGCCAGTTTGCCTGGTCTGTGAATTGACTTAAGTAAAAAAAAAAAAAACATTTCTAAGTTAAAAAATTAATGCTTGAGACATTTATTTTCCATGCCATAGAACAGACTAATTGAAATTCTGAAGACAATGTGCAAGAACATTCAGGTGTTCTGTGAATGCCTACAATATGCCACATAGCATCAATATACAATTAAGATGTCTCACCATGTTGAGTGACCAGATGGTTGCCTGGAGATTCAGACTGAGGCCTGGTAGTATTTCCTTTAAAAAATATAGCAAAACAGCCACTTAAAACATAGTCCACACATTGTATTTGTTTAAAGCAACACACAGGGGTTTTCTTGTACAAGTAACCGACTAGCAACCTAATATGCATACAAAACCTCTCGAACACTTCCCTGAGCCTGACTAATTGAAATTCTGAAGACAATGTGCAAGAACATTCAGGTGTTCTGTGAATGCCTACAATATGCTACATAGCGTCAATATACAATTAAGATGTCTCACCGTGTTGAGTGACCAGATGGTTGCGTGGATAATGAGACTGAGGCCTGGTAGTATTTCCTTTAAAGAATATAGCAAAACAGCCACTTAAAACATAGTCCACACATTGTATTTGTTTAAAGCAACACACAGTGGTTTCCTTGTACAAGTAACCGACTAGCAACCTAGAATGCATACATGACCTCTCAAACACTTCCCTGAGCCTTAATGCAAATGTGTCACAGAGCCATACTGGCACTGCTAGAACATACAAATTGAAATTCTGAAGACAATGTGCAAGAACATTCAGGTGTTCTGTGAATGCCTACAATATTCTACATAGCGTCAATATACAATTAAGATGTCTCACCGTGTTCAGTGACCAGATGGTTGCCTGGATAATGAGACTGAGGCCTGGTAGTATTTCCTTTAAAAAAATACAGAAAACAGCCACTTAAAACATAGTCCACACATTGTATTTGTTTAAAGCAACACACAGGAGTGGTCCCGAGTTGTCTGATGGCAATATAGTCAGCAATGACATACTGTAAAGGCTTGAATGTTGAACTTACCAGCTCTGTGCATTTCTTTAATGACCAAAGGTAAAAGAGGAGGGGAGGATAGTTTTTTTGGAGGGATCCGAATCATTCTTTTGGGTGTTTTGGGGGGAGGGCGAGTTCGGGCTTCGGGCAAAGGTTCAGAAAGGTCTTCTTCCTCCGACGGAGGTGTTGATGACGTAGAGGGTGATGGTGATCTGATCCGTGCTGGCCTACACATTTTAGTTAACCATAATTAGCATTTCTTCATACATAAGATGAATTTTTCAAAAACTATTGTCATTTTAATCAAAGAAATGTGCTCTTACTTTCTCCTTTTTCGACATTTATTTTCATCTTGCTCTTTGTCTGTGTTTAGATCTGATGTCACACATGACATTTCCCATTTTGCCTGTATGTTCTGAATTGACTCTGAACAACATTTATCATGTTAACACTTTATTCAACCATCACACACACTGTATAGAGGTATTGTTTGTAATAACCAACAATATCAGATCAAGATCTAAACATCGGGCCGTATTCACCAAATTTTGTAACTTTTAGCACAATTTAGGAGTTCTCTTTTGCACAAAAGATAAAATTCTTGGTGAATACGCACACAGAGCAATATTATAAGCTATGAACCTCAATTGAATAAGGGCTCTGCATAGAAAATGACCTGATTCGTACAGAACACGAGCAGGAAATTGCTTCCAGCCCTTTGTTGATTCAGGGACAAGCCTCTTTTGAACAGCTTGGAGAAGTTTGAATTTGTCCTTTAAAGGGGGCCACCAAGCAAGGCCATCACAAAACCATTCCTTTGCCACTGGGCCAGTCGTGTTGTCCTCAAAAGCCACAATCAAGTACATAATGACCTAGTTGAAAATGGAACAGTAAAATTAATAATTTTCAAGAATCTAGCATTAATCGTTCAAAAGTAATGACCGAATGAACTTAGTCATTTTAAAAAACAGCATTTTTTCAGACTGATGAGCCTGTTTTTCAAGCTTCCATATCTCAGACAATGAAATAGATACAAGCTTAACATTTTGCACAGTAGTTGCTGGGTATAATAACATTATTGACCTAAAGTTTGAAGCAAATCCAAAATGGTCAGAATCTGAGCATGACGCGTCAGGCTATAGAGCACCTTTAAATATTCTTAGTTGTAAAAACAATGCCAAAAAATATATAAAATCTTCATATAAAATTAGTTACATTACCTTAGACACTAGGTTAGACAGCTTTCTTGCAGTACAAGGCAAGGCAAATAGAAAAGCAAGGCAAATAAAAAAGTGCTTAAGACAAAGACACAGGGTACAACAAAGAGCAAGACAGACTAACAGACACAAAACACACAGGGTACGGGGGCCCAAAAGGTCAGCTAGTATGAATGAGGGGGACAGCAATATATTGTCTTCCATGAGGTACAAGGAATACCTTCCTTTCTACCAGTCCAACATGGCAGTGCTGTATTGTGTCCATAAGTCCATTTACTAAATGTATGCCGAACGTAGATGAAGACGTGGGGTATTCAAAGAAGGAGTCTTGTTGGGCAAAGGTCGAGTAGACCAGATATATCTCTTCATTCTCAACGATTATGTTCCTGACCTTTGCGACCCGTCCATGAATGTAAACATGGCTGTTGGCTTGGTCCAGTTTAAGGGTGAAGAGTTTTGTTCTGTACTGTGTGTACTGGTGTGCACAGTGAAACAAGGGCAGCACAGGTCCAGATGTATGCTCTCTCCTTACACCTAAACTTTCCACTCTTTGTGTTTGTACAAATACTCTCTCTGAAAGCCGTCGCACAACCTGCGAGCAAGGAAGTTCAGGTTTTCTGACCATCCGCTTGAGCTTCTGCATGAAATTTTCGAATTTAAAGGCGCTGAAGGAGTCCACATTTCCATGAACCTTTACATCTTGTGCAAGGTGCACAAGGTTGTGCACGTTGTAAGACAGATACATCTCACCATAGAGCTGCCTAAAATGCTGAACGAACAGGACCAACGCCTCATTTGCATATTCAGTGTAGTTCTCCAGCAGTTCCTTGCTAGACAGTATGAAAATTCCAACAAACAGCAGCAGGAAGTGTTGGTACACTGCTGTATGCAGGAAATCTTTCAGGAGCACAGGACCAGTGTAAAGCAGGAATTGGCGGAATTCTGAGGCTTTCCATCTGTCTACCTCTTTCAGGGACCTTGGTCTCCGTCCAAACTCCACTGGCACATTTGTCCTCACCTTTACAAGCTTCTCAGAGAGCATCTTTACTTGCACTCCTGAGAGCCTGACAGCCAGTGGACCCTTGAGCCACAAGTGCAAAAGTCGCCTCATTACCCCCAAACAGACCAGATGCATATAATCCAGTGGGAAGCCACTGACCATGCCCAAAGAAGTGACTGCAAGAGGTGAGGATCCAAGATGATGCCCGTCATCAGCCATGTCCTTAAAGTCCTGGTCGGTACGGAGAGGTGCATCAGTTTGGGGAAAAATTACACGGTTGTTCACATACTCTCCCTCTTGAGTGCATTTCTCACAACCCGAGTAGCCTGAGTGGCCTTTGACCCTCTTCAGAAACGCTCGAGCTGGAGCATCACAGACCATGGAAGAGAGTTGGAGTGACATGCTGATTCCCTGGAATGTGAATCCTCTCTCCAACTCCAGAACTTCGGCCACAAAATCTTCAAGGTACTCACTGAGGCAGGGCTTCTGAGTCCCACAGAAAAGGGCAATCACAAATGGCTGCTGCGCAGGAAGGTTCGTCAGGAATCCCTGAATGGGCCAAAACTGTGTCGACGAACTTTTAAAAACTGGCAACCCATCAACATTAACTTGAAGGTCAATGCATGAACCATTGGCCAACTTGGACTTGTATTCCTCTAAAATGTGTGTAATCGAATTCAAGATGCCGAAATAGTGATAGGTTCCATGCGCCTTTTCCCTGACTGCTAAAAACTCTGACTGTGTGGTCCTCAACAATGTTCTTGAATCAACTGGGAGAGATGGATGATGGTGTTTTAGGGTTTTCAGTAATTTATTCAATGCACTGTGTGTAATATGTTCCTCTGTTGCCCAGGATGCTAGATTTCCTTCCAAATCATCTGCTTCACTATCTGAGCTGCTGCACTCAGAATCTACCTCTATCTCCGCAAAGGATGATACGCTGTCCTCATCAATTGAGAACTCATCCTCCGATGCACCAGCATCAAAATCAACGTCTACATCCTCTGCCGCAATGCCAGAAGCTAAACTAGACTGAATGCACTCCAGTTGCTGATTAACTCTTGCCCTGGATTTTCGCTTCAGTGTCCAGTAGGAGGGTTTATTTGCCATACTTCACAGACTAGACAAAGACAACAAACAAGGCACACAAAAAAGGCACAAGAGAAGAAAAAAGGCACAAGAAGTGGCAATCAGTACAACTGTTACAAATAAAGGGCGCATACACATTGCAAATGATATAAGAGAGTTGGGGAGACACATTATTGCACGCACACGTACACACAAGCATGACCATGCCGAACAGCCCAAGGGTTCCAACGGTCAAAAACTATTCCCCAGTGAGGCCCAGTCACTGAGGAGATAACACACTGGCAAGGGTTACCATCAGACACTACACGAGAAAGTGTTTCTAATTATAGTGCCCCTAGTGGTCAAAGGTCGCTAAAATTATTATAGAGACTGAGTCAGCAGGATTCATCATCTGTGGTGCAGGTATCCGATTCAATAAAATACAAAAAAAAAATTAAAAACAATAAAAAATAAACATTTGTGAGCATGTTTATATCAGGAGCATCTATCTATCTATCTATCTATCTATCTATCTATCTATGTTTTGTAGCCATAGACTCATTCATGCTTTGTATTATTGTAAAAAAAAAAGACATTTTTATTTTTGAGTAACTAATTATTATTGTTTAGCACGTTATTAAAATCTATTTTTGAACAGAGTAGGCTATTAATCATAAACATGTTCTAAACATACTTGGACTCGTAGCATTCATCATGTTACAATGTACTCTCATATTACTTTTATTGTTTTATATAGAGCATGAAAACATACTCGCGCCGTAAGAAATTTAAATACAATGAAATGCCCATCATATTCAAAATGTTTTACTGGATTTCAAACATTTTAGTCAGGAATTATAATTTGGGGGAAACCCAACTATAATTTTGTAGTCATATAGCCATCCTGAACATCATGTATGATTTTATAGTATAGAAGATATAATTCTGCAGTCATAGACTCAAGCATGCTTTATATATATAAGAGGATGTACTTCGTACTATAAAAAATATATTTTATATCTGAGAACTAATTGTTATCATTTAGCACGCTATTAAAATATATTTGCGAATAGATTATTAATAATAAACATGGTCTAAGTAAGGGATAATGTACAGGCAGCCGGTAGTTATCGCGAAATAAGCCCCGACAGTGTGATCAGTGTATCACACTGAAGGGGCTTATTTCGCGATAACTACAGGCTGCCTGTACATTATCCCGCTTATTACACGGCTACTTGCCACATAAGGAAAAAAAACTGGACATGAATATGAAACATTTTATTGGCATATTTGTTTTAAATTAACATTTTTATCCTTCCGCGAAACGATATAGTACCACGTGACTAACATTCAAACGAATGTACGTTAGTAAGACAGACGAGATTTAAAAACTGCATTGCTGGAGTTGAAGGTTGGACTTTTCAGGATATCAAACTTTTTAAAATATCTGGCAATGCCAGTCCTGATGGCCATATAGCTGGCTATTGAATAAGTCTGACCGTTCGCACTTTGCACAGATGCATAAAATGATCGTAATAACGTTACCTTATTAAGATCCTCTGCTTCATACTTGTCTGTCTCCATTTTTTTCTTTTAGCCAGTCTTTGAGAAGTTTTATTGCCCATTCTGTATTTTTTTGTGTGTTGGCTTCGTAGCTGTCATGCTCTATTTTGTCAAGTTCAGTCTCAGTAAGCTCTCTGTGTCTTGTCGTTGTTTGTTCTTCGTAGTTCAATTTTCGTTTTTTCGTCTTAATTGGGGAGCCATTTGAATCGTCCAAATCTATCCACTGTTCAAACGTTTTGTTTTTTCCCTACATGTTAAAATTAATGTCGAAATTTTCCATTGTTAATTGTGGTTGTCCAGTGTATGTCACAAGATGGCGCCAAACGGTAATCTTTGTTGGCGCGGAGGGATTTTAAACATACAAGTAGTACCGGCTATGCGTTATTACTTTGGAGCAGTTATTATTTGAAAAGAACGAACCTGCAAATGTCTCAACTGACCAATCAGAATCAAGCGTTCCAGAGAGCCGTAATAAACGTTCTTAGATGCGCAGCAGTCATTGTGTTGAACTTTGGGAAAAACACAACTAGTAATGTGTTCAAGTTTGTCACAATAACACGCTAACTAATGCAAAACATAAACATTACTTACTTATCAGATCGAGCTTCTGAACTTTGTTGTTATTTTGAGGGAAATCCAGCCTTTACTCAGCGCGTCTTCTTCCAGAAACGAACAGACGAACGAACAAACGCTGCGTTTATGTTGGGCGTGTCCAAGCGCGCGCAGATCACGTGGTGATTTACATGAGAACACGAGGGGGCGGGATCTTATTAAAAATAATGAGTTAGACTGTACAGACTGAACGTCGTGTTGGGTTCATACGGATTACTTCATCACGATATGACTTACTTAATTTGAAAGAAGACACTTCAAGCTTTCTATAGAGATAACTCTCATGTCTGTGTGTTGAGTATTCGCTGAGTTACACTTCATTTTAGTGACGCATTTCTGAAAACAGATCGCGGAGACGGAGAAGACAGAGAGCGCACCCTGTTTGTTTTCTTTATTCTTCAAAAGCACAAAGTTTAGTTGTTATTATGAGTGTAACTTATACAAATAAAAGAAGACCCCTTACAGATTCGAATGGTGTATTGCTCTTATCTGAACGATCAAAAATGGCAGAGTAATTCAAGCTCATTTCTGCCTTATCAGGAAAATCTGCCACAAAACGCGTATTCGCGTTTGTCGGACTCAGAGGGTTAAATTAAAATATTTTCCAGTGTTAGCTAACGTGAATTAGCTCACAACGAAGTTGTAATTGCGCCAAAACAGCTCTGTATAAAGTAATGCACACCAAGTTATGGCTTAGCCTAGCAGGCAAATATATAAAGTCATACAATTGACACAATGCCCACTTTCTGACAATTTACACGAGTGAATTTACCAACCTGAAAATCGCTGCTCCAGTAGGCTGTATGGGTGTAGCTCTTCGTAGCTGGCTGCTAGTTCTACATGCAAAAAAGAGGAGTGAAAAGTCAACACTTTCAGCAAAGCCGTAATGACACGACCGGTGTGGCAGGCTAGCGCATGGAGCCAAGACGGGAGTTACTTTAAGTAGCCTAACTTACTTCCACTCCTCTCAATACAAAAACGACAGCTTTTCCTGTGTAAAGTCTCACGGTCAACTAGTAACTTGCTATTCTTACACCTAAGCATATTGTTGTCCTTATACCTGTTAACATTTCGCCATAGCCGCTAGCTAGGTTTAACATATTTTCATTAAGTTAGCTCAACTAGCTAACGTGAATTACGAAGTTGTAATTACCCCAAAACAGTTATTTATAAAGTAATGCACACCCAAGTTATGGCTTAGCCTAGCAGGCAAATATATAAACAGTCATACAATTGAAACAATGCCTACTTTCTGTCAATTTACACGAGTGAATTTACCAACCTAAAAATCGCTGCTTCAGGAGGCTGTTCTGGGTAGCTCTGGCTGCTTCTAACGTTACACACAGCATGCAAAAAAAAAATAGCGGGATCTGCGTTGGGTAGTGGGAACGATCAAAAGCCAACATATAGGGAAGCCGAGATAAAAAAAAAACAGATAGCGGGATCTGCTTTGGGTAGTGGGAGCGATCAAAGGCCAATATACATGGAAGCGACTTTAGGCCGATACTCCTGAGACATTAGGATTCCATGCTGATCTGAAACCGACATCGGGCAGATTAATGTGTGCTGTCTGGGTGTTACCACGTTAACTTTACCACAGCGTACACAGTTTATAATAACACAATAACCATAACGTGTTGTTCATTACAAACGTGGAATTATGAATTATATTGAGAACGTTGTACATAGAAAACATGCCGTAATGAACACTTGATTTCTCGTAATGAAAGTTAGTGTAAACTTTAGCCACATTCATGGTGAAACATGCAAGCGATTAGCAAAGATTAATATAAAGGTTAATAAAACATTACACTCACTTCTTCTGGAGGTGCAGCAGGAACACAAATAGTTGGTACCGATCCTTTTTTCAGGAGCAGCTTCTTGGCAAAACCAGCTTTAAACTGACCCTCGTTTATAAAGCAGTCTGGTGAGAAATGATTCGCACAAACATGAAGGAATTGAGGTTGATCTGGGGGACTATTCCCTTCGAAAACAAAACTCAGCCACTGTGTCTTCAGCGGTTCTGATTTAGGAACATCAAAACGACTGCTGTGTTCGTTATTACACCCAAGAACAGAACACAACGATCGCTTAGACGCTATTCTGCTCCAGCGTATAAGCAATGGCGCTCAGGGTGAGTCTGTTGAAACTGTCAATCAACAATCGTGGGCGGGGCCTCCGATCTTGTGACGTCACAAGACGAACAGCTCGATTTGAGACTGGGGAAACATTAGGAGATTAAAAAAAAAACACTGGATGGATTTTTATCATTATAATATTATACTATTATTTAACGGTCTGAAATTGTTATTTCACACCACAGTAAGATAATCCAATTCTATATTATTTAACTTTGTATCTGTTATAAACTCAAACTTTAAAAAAAAAAGTGCGACAGATTTTGACAAATATATGTTATTTTTTTTACTAACCGGTCCGATGTATTTTGTTATAGATGAATGAACGCAGACACCTCTTCTTCTTTCTAACTTTGTCAAAGTAACTATTTTTAAATTGTAATGATAGAAAAAACTGTTGTATTGTTTAACTAACATGTCAGATGTTTTAACAACACCAGCACGTCTCCACTTGTAGGGAAAAACAGTCGTTGTATGTTTTATGTGTATGTTTGATCTTTTTCTTGATATGTATGTGAAAACACTTTGATAAAAACTTCCCTTTATCCCATTTAACACATTTTTATGATTTAAAGTTTAAACCACATAACACTGGCCCCACACACATTGTCATAAATTCCTTAAGATCACTGGGGTGGATGAAACAGATGGCCACTTAGACGGGTGGGGGTGTACAAACAGGTGTCCGAACAGGTGTCCAGTTATGGGTGGGGGTTATGAGGGGAAATAAATAAATTTTTCGAGACAAGGTGCCCTACTTTTTCTCTTTAGCTGTTTAAGCTGGAGATGGCAAAATGCTAAATATTAGTCCACACTTACACCAGATATATTATGATCACAGCTTATGACAGTATGTTTATCTCTCTTTGACAACTGTGTGTTGATGAAACCTGTTTCATCTTTCAGTGAAGATACAAGTTGGACTTTCCTGTAAAAAAACAAAAACAAAACACACATTATAGGATTGATTTCAGTTAGACTGCTAATCATGCACATGGGCCATTGGTGCTTGGAACCTGATGATTGCTGCTTGTGGCTATATTTTGAATTTAATTGTAGTACAGATGTTGTATACATGATATATAGATTAAGTATAGATGATTGAATGCTTGTTTGCTTTGGTATTGCCACCCCGTTGCTGCCCTAAAAATAATTTTCTAGATCTGCCCCTGCTGTCCTGCCCTCCTTCTCTGTCTATCTCCCGTCTGGCTTTGTCCACCTGATCTGTGTCTGTCTGGGATCCTGAGGTTTCTTCTCCAGGTCTGGTTCTGTTGGATTTGTCTACTGGATCTCCCTCCCGCTGCCTCTGGTCCTCCTAGCCTGCTTGCTCCTTGGATTCATCAGTTTGCCGTCTCTGTCACTGTGAGGTTTTCCAGTGGTCTGGTCTATTTCTCTCTTATTCTCTGGTACTGACTGCCCAAATGGTTCTGTCCTGACTTCAGCAGCAGCTGCACCTTTCTGGTTTTGACTCACAGATTTTTCCTGCCTACCTGTGACTCTTTTCTGGCTATGAATTAATTCTGAACGTGTCGCTCACATCGACTGACAATGGAGTATACTTAAAAACTCAACTGTTTGCGAAATGGAGCTTTGTGCTCATGTATCCTACCGCTCTCATTCAGCACAAATCCAAATATTCCATAATATTTGGACGTATCTGAATACAAAACTATTATTTATTATGTAAATTATAGGCTGTGTGTGTGTGTGTGTGTGTGTGTGGACGCAATCACTTCAACTGTTTACCAGCAGAATCAACTTTAAACACTTATGGTAATAGTGCATCACTGTATAAAGGTCTGCTTTTATTTGTGTACACTCAAATATTGTGGTATTATAAAATAAAGAGAACAAATATGATGTTGCTTTCTGCCATTTGAGTTTACTTTCTGTGAACAAATGAAGCCTGTCACAAAAATGTACTGAAACTGAGCATATATAGGCTATGTTACGTCACCCTTGTTTATCTGTTAACTAAATCAAATATATTTCAAGAATTTATTCCTTGTGTGTATGCACTGCAGATTATATATATATATATATATATATATATATATAGTTAGATATATATATGTAATATAATATTTAGTATTACTACTGTACTACTCTCTGTTAAAAATAAATTAAAAGAAACCAAGCATAGTAGATTTGTTGTTTTTATTTCCCTGTTGTACCGAAATCATATCGAACTGTGACATCTGTGTACCGTGCCACCCCTAATATATTGTGTGAGTGTGTGGACAGATGAAACTGCTGAACATGTGATTATTAACTGTAGAAATTATGATGAAGAGAGAAAGTGTTACGGAAGAGGTTACTGTACCGCCTCCCTCGCACCACCAGAGGGAGCCGTCTCCCAAATATTAACACTCTCATGAACTCCAATTCCCATCATACCTCATACCTGGGACTGATTGCAGTCCACACCTGCACCTCATTAGCACAAACACATATAAGCCATTCACACACAGCACCACACTGTGAAGTGTTGATTTGGCCCGGCTGTCACTACTGAGCGTTCTTACCCGTGTTTGATTTATGTCTCGGCCTTGGACTGTTCACGTTTCTGCTTGTTCTCTGTCTTCCCTGACCCGGATTGTTTACTGGACTCTGATTCTCACTGCCCGCCTCGACTCTCTGCCTGACTCCCGACTCTGCCTCTGCCTTGCCTCTATTGCACTGTTTTGCTGGTACTTAACCCTGCCTGTCTGACTATTCTAATAAAAGCTGCAAATGGATCTAATCCAGTCTGATCATTCGCAACAAAGTTGTTATGAGAAGAAATATGGAGGGTAGAGGAAAAAGAGTTCACATTAAAAAATATATATTAAATTCAGATATAGGACATGACATTGTCTCTGCATTGATTCAATACTTAGAAAGTACAGGTTTAATATATAGAGAATAAGCTTGTGACTCGGGAAGGAGGAGGGACTCTGACGAGGAAAGTGTTTCTGCTCCGAGTCACCAGCACATGGCAGTAATGCACTGAGTGCAGTATAATAAACAGAATGAAGAAGATCATCGTTTCCGCTCCACAGATAAAAGTGAAAGTAAATGTTCCGAGTTGATGTTTCTTCATTTAAACAGTCAGAATGGATTCTATACGGAATATCAGTGTTTCATAGGAACCTTTATCAAAGCGTGCAGCTGCTTCATAGAAAGAAGGTGGATTTAGTGAATCTGTGTAAATAAGGTGAGTGAATGACTTATATTTTTCTAGGCCTATCTTTGAATCTGTTCTTTTTGAAGCAGATGAAGTGGTTTGATTGGTGTTTGGTGTTATTTGATCATTTGTTAACACACGACTAACATTGTGTATCTGAGTCTCATGATCTGTTTCTCTCAGGATCCGTTCAGATCAATTATTGTGTTTGTTTGTCATTTCCATTCAGAGTCAGTGCTGGAGATCAGATTGTGTTTCATCATGGATCACACACCAACATCCACAGATGAAGATTGTTCTCCGGGATGCAGGTACTTTCAATAAACACTGGATTAAATCACCTTCAATCATGATAGATGGGAGTCTCTAGTGTGTTTTTGTGTCTGGAGGCTTTTAAGTTAAAATGAAGATTGTTTAAAATAATAATAGTAAGGTCTAAAAGCCTCCTCACTGCAGTATTTTTGATGAAAAAGAAAGCTATTATCATCATAAAGGATAAAATGTGTTTTGTTATAGTTCAGTTCATCAGAAGAGATCAGAAGCAGAGTCCAGCTGTGTGTCTCTGAGGAGTGAAGCGTCTATGAATCGTCCAATAGTGTTTAAGAGTGAAGATACAAAGACCGATCTCAGGTATGTTTTTACATAAATATTAGTCAATTTATATCAACATAGTGTTATCTTTATCTGATATTTTAACATAGTGTTAAACATAGTGTTAGGGGCCGTCGTGTCCTAAAGGATAGAGAGTTGGACTTGTAACCTGAAGGTTGTGGGTTTGAGTCTCGGGCCGGCAGGAATTGTAGGTGGGGGGAGTGAATGTCCAGCGCTCTCTCCCTCAATACCACGACTGAGGTGAGACCCTTGAGCAAGGCACCGAACCCCCAACTGCTCCCCGGGCGCCGCAACATTGGCTGCCCACTGCTCCGGGTGTATGTTCACTATTGAGTGTACACTTGGATGGGTTAAATGCAGAGCACAAATTCTGAGTATGGGTCACCATACCTGGCCAGACACCACTTCCCTTTCCACAGAGAGATGCATTTGTGAAAGCACTGTTCTATTTAACATCTTTTTTAATAAAATACTGTCAATGAAACGATCATTAAGTGTTCGTTAAAGTGATTGTTTAAATAGTATATGAGTATGTACTTTGTTGAATATGGTAAAGGATTTACTTTTATCTCTCTGTTATAGTTCATTTCATAAGAGGAAATCAGAAGCAGAGTCCAACTGTGTGTCTCTGAGGAGAGAAGCTTCTGTGAATCAGCCAATAGATTATAAGAGTGAAGATACAAAGACTGATCTCAGGTCTAATATTTCTGTAAAAGATTATTTCATTATGATACAGAATACATAAAAGACACTGTGCTCATTAGTTTATTTAATAATGCACTAGTTTAATTTTCCAGGCATGAAGTCCTCAACAGGTTTAGATCAAATCTGCTGAAGAAGTTTGGTCATCTGTATGAGGGAACAGCGACGCAGGGAAACCCAACACTCCTGAATGAGATCTACACAGAGCTCTACATCACAGAGAGTGAGAGTGGAGAGATCAGTAATGAGCATGAGGTGAGACAGATTGAGACACAATCCAGGAGAGCAGCAACAGAGGACACAGCCATCAAATGCAATGACATCTTTAGACCTTTACCTGGACAAGACGAAGCCATCAGAACTGTGCTGACAAAGGGAGTCGCTGGCATTGGAAAAACAGTCTCTGTGCAGAAGTTCATCCTGGACTGGGCTGAAGGGAAAGATAATCAGGACGTCCAGCTCATATTTCCACTGCCTTTCAGAGAAATTAACCTGATGAAGGACAAAACACTCAGTCTTTCAGATCTTCTTCATGTGTTTTTCCCTGAAACTAAAGAAATGGAAATATCCAGTGATGAATATAAAGTGTTGTTCATCTTTGATGGTCTGGATGAGTGCCGTCTGTCTCTGGATTTTCATAGCGATGTGAGGTTGTGTGATGTAAGTGAATCAGCCTCAGTGGATGTGCTGCTGATGAACCTGATTGTGGGGAATCTGCTTCCCTCTGCTCTCATCTGGATCACCTCCAGACCAGCAGCAGCTGATCTCGTCCCCTCTGAATGTGTCCATCGAGTGACAGAGGTACGAGGCTTCAATGAGCCACAGAAGGAGGAATACTTCAGGAAGAGAATCAGTGATCAGAGTCTGGCCAATACAATCATCTCACACCTGAAGTCATCAAGGAGCCTCTACATCATGTGCCACATCCCAGTGTTCTGCTGGATCTCAGCCGCTGTTCTGAAGAAGATGTTGAGTCGAGCAGAGAGTGGAGAGATTCCCAAGACTCTCACTGAAATGTACACACACTTCCTGATCCTTCAGACCGACATCAAACATGAGAAGGACTATGAGAAGAAGGTGACAGATGAAGACATGATCCTCAAACTGGGGAAAGTGGCTTTTCAGCAGCTTGTAAAAGGAAACCTGATCTTCTATGAGGAAGACCTGAGAGAGTGTGGCGTTGATGTGAGAGAAGCATCAGTGTACTCAGGATTGTGCACTCAGATCTTCAGAGAGGAGTTGGGCTTGTATCAGGGGAAAGTCTTCTGCTTTGTTCATCTGAGCATTCAGGAACATCTAGCAGCTCTATATGTGCACCTCACCTGGACAAACCACAACAGAAATGTGTTTGAGCAGAGTTTGTGGTCTAAAGTGAAGGAATGGTTTCAACTCAGTTCATCAGAACAGGTTTCATCATCTGAGCTGCATCAGAGAGCTGTGGATGAGGCTCTACTGAGTAAAAATGGACATCTGGACCTGTTCCTGCGGTTCCTTCTGGGTTTGTCAGTGAAGTCTCATCAGATTCTCCTACAACAAATAATGACACTGAAAAGAAGCAGCTCTGACAGCAATAAGAAAACAGTTGAGTACATCAAGAAGAAGATCAGGACCATTGACTCTCCAGAGAAATCCATTAATCTGTTCCACTGTCTGAATGAACTGGGTGATCTTTCACTAGTGGAGGAAATACAAGAGTATCTGAAATATGGAATCATAAAGGAAGCCAAACTCTCTTCATCTCAGTGGTTAGCTTTAGTTTTTGTGTTGTTGACATCAGAAGAGGAACTGAATGATTTTCATCTTGATCAATTTGTTAAAGAAAAGAATAAGGCTGAAAATATGGAAGTTCTTCAGAAGCTGCTGCCTGTGATTAAAGAATCCAGATCAGTTCAGTAAGTATCACTGAGAACAATCACTTCACTGTTAAAACTAGGGATGTGTGCTACGACTAATTTGACTATCATTTAAACTGAAGTTTTGTATCGACTAGTTGAGTAGTATAATAGCTAGAAATCGCCCAAAAATGGCAAAAGAAAAAAACTGTGTGTGTCTATATAACAGCCTACGCTTGAAATACTTACACTGTGAAATCCCTCAATTAATTCTGCTAAAAATAGGTCAGAATTATGCCGTATGCTTGCCTCGCGATATCCTCATTTAATTTTAGGTGGTCGTTAAACAGAAAATAAGGAAGAGCATACACTCAACATAAAACAGTGCATAGGTTGTTTATTCAGATCGGCTGGAGCAATGCAGAAATGGAAAATCAATCAATAGACTGACAGAATTCTTCATTTTCATATAACGTTAGCCAACATATTAAAACACAAGTCAAAAACAATAGAAAATTTAGCATTAAAATGGCTTTTAAATTTTTTTTGTCTACATTGTCTAAAAACCAAAACAAAGCTTGTTGTACTTACTCAGACCATGCGCATTTGTTCAGTGAATTTAACATGTTAATGTGGTCTGGCGAAAGACGGGACTAGAGGCGAAAAGCAAAACGCGCTCGAACTGAAGTCACAGGCAAGCTGAGTGATAACTACAAGCAAGCAGACAGTTTCGAAAAGAGCCTTGAAATCCCGCAGCACCACCGAAGTTTAGAGGAATAGACGTGTACACGGATGGTGTAGTTTCTGCCCAGATATTCTGCCCAGAGTTGTAGTTTCTGCCCAGATACACTTTTAAAAATATTTATATTGAAATATTTTGATGTATTCTTTTTCAAAAGTTTTATTTGAACTTATTTAAAATGTTTTAAATGTAACGTTAAAATGATGGTAATGCGTATTTATTTTCTCTCGTGTAATCGACTATTGTTTTCAGTGTGGACTAGCAGGAGCTGTACCGTTTATTAGTCGACTAGACCCGCACATCCCTAATTAAAACATTTAGAAAATCAACGTTAAAAGCTCATAAATCTTCAGTGTTGAGATGTTGTCCAGAGTTCAGTGGTCAGTATTTTGATGTGTTTTATATCAAATCAGTGACACTGTAAGATTCAGAGACTTGTGTGGTGCCACATCGGATCCAATATAGTCGACACAACATCGTCTTTTAGTTAACATTTTTTTGCGAATCCCACGTCAAATTGTGCCATGTTTGTAAATGAATCTGCGGTAAAATGAAGTGAACAAAAGACACGATTTCTTACTGATGCGGTCTGGGTCTTCATTAAAAATAAAGTTCTTTCACTCTTTTCTAACATTGGGATCAGAAGGAAGGCAATGCAAATACTGTGTTTTCCACAGCTTGGCACTGAACAGCATCTTTTTGTCTGCAGAGCATCTTTATCGTTTTCTGCATAGACTTGCATGTTCATCTCTCTCATAAACAATAAGTGTGTTCGACTTGAAGCGGTGCTGAATGATCAGTGTATGACGTCAAAGTGCAGCGAGAGCGATTCGAAAGCATAAGGATCTGTCTCTTATGGCTCTCTCTCTGCACAGAACCGCTTCAAGTTTTCAATTACATGTATTTTTTTTAAACAAAACACATTCAAGATAGATTTAAATATTTCATATTCTTTTACAAACATACTTTGCAAAAATGTCTGCAGATATTCTATACAACTCAAAAGTAAGTAAAGCTCAATTATACAGTAATTTTAACATATAAGCACAAGTCAACCTGCCATACCAAACAATACCACAGGGAGATGCCAAAGGACTGCATATAAACTACTATACAGGTCCATTCAGAATCACTAAACACACCAAAATACAAATGAAAAATGAAACCATTCTGAACTCAGCGATCTGAAGGCGGCTCGACGCCACAGTGAATAGTTCCTCTGTCAAGCTGTTTGGAGCGTCTGATGCCCATATGTACATAAACACCACTGATCCTCACAAACTTCTCCAAAACACGCCAGCATCTGTTATAAAACACTCGCTGTATTGAACTACGTGAATATACTGAGCTGTATTCAAGCAGAAATATGTACGAGAGCGCACAGACACTTTTCATTTGTGCATCAATTATAACTGACACAGCACCTAATGCATGATCCTGTATGCCACTGTTTATCTTTACCTTGATTACAATCATCATCCATCAAAACTTTATCCAGCCGAGAGCTTGTATATCATTTTTGAGCCGCCGTTCAGTCTGTATTTCACACAGCGTGATGAGAAACGGCTTTAAGTTATCTCGCGCCCCCCTGGTAGAGAACCACTGACATCATAGAGTAGAACATTCCACAAGCTGTCGTTTTGGCTTCAATATAAGCTGTTTTTAGACTAATGACAAAGTTTTGAGTTCTGAAACTTATAGGATGTTTTTATAGTACAATGTCCTCTTATGTCAAAAGATCAAGGGAATTTTGGTTTCTCAGTTCATGACCCCTTTAAACCACTGAAATTGTGCAACAAAGTAATATTATTTATCTTAAAATTATATTAAATGAGGCTCATGTTTTTGTTCTGTGACATTTTAGATTGTCATTGTTCTCTACAGGTTGAGAGATTGTGGCGTCACAGATGAAGGTTGTGCTGCTCTGGCTTCAGCTCTGAGATCAAACCCCTCACACCTGAGAGAACTGGATCTGTCTCTAAATAAAATAGGAGAATCAGTGAATCTGCTCTCTGATCTACTACAGGATCCTCACTGTAAACTGGAGAAACTGTGGTAAGATTATATATGACACACTGTAAAATATTTGTGAAGTGAAAAACAAATCACCCAAAAAAGTCTGAAAACACAATGACAAGTCAGACAAAATGTAAAAATGAGGTATTGTTTGTGAATGGAATACTTACTACTGATTGGATGAGACAACTGCCAATCAAGATACAGAGATACAGAAAGTAAAACATTGTGTGGCTTTGTTTCTTGTACATCTGTGGACTTCTGTGTTCATGTTAAACTTTAAACAAAAATGTTTTATTGCAATAATAAAGAAAGATTACTGTACGAACAAAACAAACAGAAAAGAACAGTATGTACAAAACATACAAAATACCTTTCAATAATAAAATACTTATAGATTAATAGATAACAAAAAATAAATATAATATAAAAACTCTTAATATAGACAAAGGAGTCACAAAAAAAAAGAAAAAAGAAGAAGAGAGGGCACACAGATAAAGACAAGTATATTAAGGAAAAATCTTAAACATGGCACAAATTCTAGATGTCTTTATAGCTTTCTTGTTAACAGACGTTGAAATTGTATTTAAATACAACTTCAGTTCTTGTTTGAAGATGTTAAAGTGGGGTTAACGATTAGTATATTTACATTTATGGACATAAAACTTTCCAATAAATAACAGGAGGTTTATACAAAAACTTGCATGAAATAGATTCTTATCTTTAGCACAAAACCCAAAAAGAATGTATTTATAAAATAAAGAGAAATCATTAAAAAAAAAAAACATTTGGACAAAGCATTAACATTATTCCAGAAAGACTGAACAGTAGGATATTCCCAAAATAAATGAGCTACGGTTTCAAAACAAAATTCACAGAAAGAACAAGATGTATCAATGTCACTTTTACATTTCTGCAAAAACTGCTTGACAGGATAAAACCTGTGAATTATTTCATAAGATATTTCTTATTTTTTTAAGGTGCTATTAAGAGAATCGAAGCCAATAAAATAACAGATTTACTAATATAATGAGTTTTATTTTTCCAAAGAAATTTAAGCAACATTACATCATTCAACTTACAGGTTGGTCTATCTACAAATAAGGAATGAGCAGCATAGGATAAGTGCCAGGTGCCCCCCTAGAAATACCTTCCGCCTTAGTAAGCAAAGTCCTACCTTTCAATGATAGATCTCTTAATAACCAAAGATTATTTTTTTTTAGTTTTCTCCATAATTGGGTTAAAAGTCTCCTGACATCTTAGTTTAGTATCTTTTATCATTTTGATTCCTAAATACGTGACATTCTCTTGGATGGGAATATTGCAGACAGAGGATGCAGCACAGTTTTTTTTAATTGGGAGTAACTCACATTTATTAATGTTCAGCAGAAGGCCAGAAGCATTTGAGAAAGATAAAAGAGACGTTAAAGCAATTGGGATCTGAGAGGCATCTCTTAAAAACAATGCCGTGTCATTGTTACAGTAACTGCCCAACACGGAGGTAAGTGTAAAAGCACAGAGTGTTTATTTACAGGATGAGTGGAACCAGTGATAGTGAGGTGAGTCGTGAACTTCAGATATCTTGTGGGTGATGAGTCGTGCTTCTAATGTGGCTTTCGTATTTTCAAATGCTTGACGTGGTGATGATGTGGAGCACAGGAGAGCGGGAATATCCACCACAGCACAGGATGGTCTGGAGACGGGGAAGACAACGAGGAGGAGAACAGGAGGTAAGTATCAACAGGTAAGGAATTCAGAGGTAATACTCAACGAATGGAATCCGTCGGGAGAGAGTCCACGTTGCAGGAATGAGATCGGACAACTGGGTGAACTGAGGTGAGTGCTCTTATGTGGTTCTTGGTGATGCTGGTGATGGGGTGCAGGTGCGTGTGATTAGAACTCGGGTGAAGTGGATCGTGGTAAGTGGCTGAGGGAAGAGCCTGGCCGTTCTGTGACAGTCATCAGCCAATTGGCTAATAATTAATTCCATTCCATCAACAGAAATTCCCTTCAGAAGTTCCATTAGTAAGACGGATAGAACTATTCCCCTTATGATAAAGCATTTTAATACATTTGCAAAAAAACTACCAAAACCAAGTCTCTGCAGGGCCTGTAACATAAAATCATGTTCTAAACAATCAAATGCTTTGTAGTAATGAAGAAAGAGGATAAAACTATCAGTGGAAATAAGATCTGAATAATCCAACAAATCTAAAATCAGGCGTATGTTATTAGATATATGTCTCTGGGGTATAAAACCTGATTGGCACTCATCAATTACATTATTAAGAATAGATTTTAACCTCTTTGCCAAAACTAAGGCAATTATTTTATAATCTGTATTCAGTAAAGAAATCGGACGTCAGTTTTCAATTAAAAGGGGATCTCTGTTAGACTTGGGTATTAAAGTTATTAGTTCCTGACATAAAGAGGGAGGAAGCGTTGTTTTGTTGATGCTCTCTAAAAACATTTTATGTAAAAAAGGAGCCAATTTTTGATTAAAAGCTTTATAAATCTCTAAAGATAGCCCATCGGTACCGGTTACTTTTTAGATTATTAATAGAGACAACAATTTCTGACAGACTAATAGGTGCATCACATAGACTACAATCTTTCATCACTGTTTTTTTTTTTTTTACGTGAAATAAAGAATCAAAGAAATTGGTGGCTGATTCCTGGCAGAATTTAGAAGAGTATAAAACATTATAAAATCTAGCACAATTACCTTAAAGTCATCAGTTACATTCCCATCAATACACTGTTGCTGAATATAATTTTTAACCAGCCTAAAGAAATAATTCTGCTCACCCTCCTCTAACCAATTCTGACGAGATCTGATGAAGGCACCTTCAGTCCTCATCTTCCGAGCATTCTGCTCGCAAATGTCCAATCCTTGGAAAATAAGATGGACGATCTTAGAGCCAGGATTAGTTTCCAACGAGACATAAAGGACTGCAACATCCTTTGTTTGTCAGAAACGTGGCTTTCGTCCATGATCCCGGACACTGCTGTAATGCCCAGTGAGAACTTCTCTGTTTTTCGGACGGATAGAACAGCAGAGGCCGGTAAATCCAGGGGTGGAGGAGTGTGTTTCATGATTAATAAGAAATGGTGTGATCCCAGGAATATCTCCATTCTGTCGCGTTCCTGCTTGCCTCATCTGGAACATCTTTCCATTATTTGCCGCCCATTTTATCTGCCCCGGGAGTTTTCATCGATCATTGTTAATCCTGTGTACATTCCACCACAGGCAGACACCGGCTTGACTTTTTCTAAACTTCACGATGTGCTCAGCGGCTACATTAACAAACATCCTGACACTGCCTTCATCATCGCGGGGGACATTAACAAAGCCAACCTCAAGCAGGTCATGCCAAACCTTTATCAACACGTATCCTGTCCAACTAGAGGACCAAACACACTGGATCATTGCTACACTCAGTTCAAGAATGCCTACAAAGCCCGCTCACTACCGGCTTTTGGCAAATCGGACCATGCCACCATTTTCCTAACACCGGAATACACACAAAGGCTTGTTCAGGAACCTCCGGTGCAGAGAGTAGTGACGCGCTGGTTCTCCCACTCAGAGACTATGCTGCAGGCGGCTCTTGATGACGTCGACTGGGACAAGTTCCGGGCGAGTTCTTCTGACGTCAGCGAGTTCACGGATGTAGCATTAAGCTTTGTAAACACGCTAACCGAGCAAGCTACAGAAACAATAACTATAAGGACATTCTCCAATCAGAAACCGTGGGTGGACAGATCAATCCGTGCTGCGGTTAACACACGCACTGCAGCTTATAATGAGGCTCTTCTGACCGGGAATATGCGCGACTACAAAGCATCGTGCTATGCTCTCCGACGCGCAATAAGAGCCACTAAACACAGATACAGAGAGAGAGAATTGAGTCTCATTTCCAGCTCAATGACTCTCGACGGATGTGGCAGGGACTGAGGACCATCTGTGCCTTTGGAAACAAACCCTCTGCGGTGGTGAGAGCAGATCCGTTGCTGGCCGACGAGTTAAACATCTTCTATGGCCGCTTCGATTGCAACAGCGGCGGCATGTCTCTGCTGACCAGCGCGTCAGGAAGCAGCAGGCAGAGCAGCGATGATCCTGTAATCACCAGAGGATGAGGTTTGGAGGGCGCTAAAGAAAGTGAACATCAGGAAAGCAGCCGGACCTGATGGGATAACCGGCCCGCTGGTTTGTTCACTTCCATCTTTAATGAGTCCCTTGCTACCTCCGTGGTTCCCACCTCATTCAAAAAATCTGTCATTATCCCTGTGCCAAAGAACAATAAACCCTCTTGTCTGAATGACTATCGCCCAGTTGCCCTCACATCTATAGTCATGAAGGTTTTTGAGAGACTTGTAAAGAGCCACATCTGCTCCTCCATACCTGATACTTTGGACCCTCTTCAGTTTGCCTATCACCAAAACAGATCTACTGACGATCTCTGCCAGAGCGCTCCTTAGAATTCGTGCTGCCAGAGCACCCCCGAGAATCCGCGCTGCCAGAGCGCTCCTTAGAATTCGCGCTTCTAGAGCACCCCCAAGAATCCGCGCTTCCAGAGCGTCCCTGAGAATCCACGCTGCCAGAGCGCCCTCGAGAATCCGCGCTGCCAGAGCGCCACAGAGAATCCTCGCTTCCAGAGCACCGCCAAGTGTCCGCGCTGTCCGAGCGCCCCCGAGTGTCCGCGCCGCCAGAGCGCCCCTGAGTGTACGCTCTGTCCGAGCGCCCCCGAGTGTCCGCGCTGTCCGAGCCTCCAGTCCCGCCATGGTTCCCTGAGTCTCCTGATCCGCCATGGCTCCCTTACCTTTTATATTCTGAGTGTTCAGTCTGCTTCTGTAACAATATACACTCACCTAAAGGATTATTAGGAACACCATACTAATACTGTGTTTGACCCCCTTTCGCCTTCAGAACTGCCTTAATTCTACGTGGCATTGATTCAACAAGGTGCTGAAAAGCGTTCTTTAGAAATGTTGGCCCATATTGATAGGATAGCATCTTGCAGTTGATGGAGATTTGTGGGATGCACATCCAGGGCACGAAGCTCCCGTTCCACCACATCCCAAAGATGCTCTATTGGGTTGAGATCTGGTGACTGTGGAGGCCATTTTAGTACAGTGAACTCATTGTCATGTTCAAGAAACCAATTTGAAATGATTCGAGCTTTGTGACATGGTGCATTATCCTGCTGGAAGTAGCCATCAGAGGATGGGTGCATGGTGGTCATAAAGGGATGGACATGGTCAGAAACAATGCTCAGGTAGGCCGTGGCATTTAAACGATGCCCAATTGGCACTAAGAGGCTTAAAGTGTGCCAAGAAAACATCCCCCATACCATTACACCACCACCACCAGCCTGCACAGTGGTAACAAAATATGATGGATCCATGTTCTCATTCTGTTTACGCCAATTTCTGACTCTACCATCTGAATGTCTCAACAGAAATCGAGAGTCGTCAGACCAGGCAACATTTTTCCAGTCTTCAACCGTCCAATTTTGGTGAGCTCGTGCAAATTGTAGCCTCTTTTTCCTATTTGTAGTGGAGATGAGTGGTACCCGGTGGGGTCTTCTGCTGTTGTAGCCCATCCGCCTCAAGGTTGTGCGTGTTGTGGCTTCACAAATGCTTTGCTGCATACCTCGGTTGTAACGAGTGGTTATTTCAGTCAAAGTTGCTCTTCTATCAGCTTGAATCAGTCGGCCCATTCTCCTCTGACCTCTAGCATCAACAAGGCATTTTCGCCCACAGGACTGCCGCATACTGGATGTTTTTCCCTTTTCACACCATTCTTTGTAAACCCTAGAAATGGTTGTGTGTGAAAATCCCAGTAACTGAGCAGATTGTGAAATAATCAGACCTGCCCGTCTGGCACCAACAACCATGCCACGCTCAAAATAGCTTAAATCACCTTTCTTTCCCATTCTGACATTCAGTTTGGAGTTCAGGAGATTGTCTTGACCAGGACCACACCCCTAAATGCATTGAAGCAACTGCCATGTGATTGGTTGATTAGATAATTGGATTAATGAGAAATTGAACAGGTGTTCCTAATAATCCTTTAGGTGAGTGTATAGCCTATATATATTTTTTTTTTATTCACAACAGTTTACAGTCGCCCACAGAAAAAAACTGTTCCCGCGCCCCTGAACCGATCTCTTTTCATATTTACTCAAAGCACGAAATGAACATGATTAAACATCAGAAAGTATTTTATTTCAACCGCGGAACACACCATTTCTCAAGTTTAAGTCCAGGGAAGTTAATCTATTATTCTGTCTGATTTGTGGTTAAGGCTAGAAGTATACATATTTTCCGAGCCGACAGTATCACGTGAAACCTATGAAAATGGTTTTAAAAAGCACATAGCGCCATAGTTTCATCACTTTAGAGTGTCGCAGTGATGGTGTTTTTGCAGGAGAGGACCTGTCATAGTTTAATGAGAGGGAAGATGACATGAAGCGACGCGAGGTTAACTGCATTGAAAACAGATGAGCACACATGTGCATGAAGCTCAAATAAAGTTCATGGGATTTTGTCCACAGAATGATAAGAACACACGTTTTAACATATTATTTTATTATTTAACACTCAGTGTTTAACTTTCAGCCATGCATACAGCGCCGGACATGACAGGTTTATCTAATATAAGTATTTTAAAGGAATATCTTAGCTTATTGCTGCTACCGTGGCAACAAACAACAGCACAGCTTAACCTTCCGCTCGTATTTATATTTACAGGTCCTTTTCAAAAAATTAGCATATTGTGATAAAGTTCATTATTTTCTGTAATGTACTGATAAACATTAGACTTTCATGTATTTTAGATTCATTACAACACAACTGAAGTAGTTCAAGCCTTTTATTGTTTTAATATTGATGATTTTGGCATACAGCTCATGAAAACCCAAAATTCCTATCTCAAAAAATTAGCATATCATGAAAAGGTTCTCTAAACGAGCTATTAACCTAATCATCTGAATCAACTAATTAACTCTAAACACCTGCAAAAGATTCCTGAGGCTTTTAAAAACTCCCAGCCTGGTTCATTACTTAAAACCGCAATCATGGGTAAGACTGCCGACCTGACTCCTGTCCAGAAGGCCATCATTGACACCCTCAAGCAAGAGGGTAAGACACAGAAAGAAATTGCTGAACGAATAGGCTGTTCCCAGAGTGATGTATCAAGGCACCTCAGTGGGAAGTCTGTGGGAAGGAAAAAGTGTGGCAGGACCGATTCCAGACCTTGGGGGACCTGCGGAAGCAGTGGACTGAGTCTGGAGTAGAAACATCCAGAGCCACCGTGTACAGGCGTGTGCAGGAAATGGGCTACAGGTGCCGCATTCCCCAGGTCAAGCCACTTTTGAACCAGAAACAGCGGCAGAAGCGCCTGACCTGGGCTACAGAGAAGCAGCACTGGACTGTTGCTCAGTGGTCCAAAGTACTTTTTTCGGATGAAAGAAAATTTTGCATGTCATTCGGAAATCAAGGTGCCAGAGTCTGGAGGAAGACTGGGGAGAGGGAAATGCCAAAATGCCTGAAGTCCAGTGTCAAGTACCCACAGTCAGTGATGCTGGTGTTGGTCCACTGTGTTTTATCAAGGGCAGGGTCAATGCAGCTAGCTATCAGGAGATTTTGGAGCACTTCATGCTTCCATCTGCTGAAAAGCTTTATGGAGATGAAGATTTCATTTTTCAGCACGACCTGGCACCTGCTCACAGTGCCAAAACCACTGGTAAATGGTTTACTGACCATGGTATTACTGTGCTCAATTGGCCTGCCAACTCTCCTGACCTGAACCCCATAGAGAATCTGTGGGATATTGTGAAGAGAAAGTTGAGAGACGCAAGACCCAACACTCTGGATGAGCTTAAGGCCGCTATCGAAGCATCCTGGGCCTCCATAACACCTCAGCAGTGCCACAGGCTGATTGCCTCCATGCCACGCCGCATTGAAGCAGTCATTTCTGCAAAAGGATTCCCGACCAAGTATTGAGTGCATAACTGAACATAATTATTTGAAGGTTGACTTTTTTTGTACTAAAAACACTTTTCTTTTATTGGTCGGATGAAATATGCTAATTTTTTGAGATAGGAATTTTGGGTTTTCATGAGCTGTATGCCAAAATCATCAAATATTAAAACAATAAAAGGCTTGAACTACTTCAGTTGTGTTGTAATGAATCTAAAATACATGAAAGTCTAATGTTTATCAGTACATTACAGAAAATAATGAACTTTATCACAATATGCTAATTTTTTGAAAAGGACCTGTAGTTATATTGAAAAAGTTTCAATTCAGTCGATCTTTTTTATCCCGTTTTAACATGCATTTCTATGGAGACAGACCATAGCTGTCGGGCAAGATGGCGGATAGCAACGGTGGCACATAATATACGCGTTCTGATTGGTCAGATCACCTGTCAATCAAGCACTTAACGAATAGTCAATTGCCCTAACTGACAGTGCAATAAATATTATTTTTAATGAGGCTTTAAATAATTTATGATCATGTTTTTTTTTTTTTCCTTGACATTTTAAATCTCAGGCCAGTGATGCATCACACATTGATTTGTACTTTCTCTTTATTAATGTATTCTCAGCTGAACTGATCTGATCTGAGAGAGTGACGAGTGTGTCATTGTTCTCTACAGGTTGAGTGATTGTGGCGTCACAGATGAAGGTTGTGCTGCTCTGGCTTCAGCTCTGAGATCAAACCCCTCACACCTGAGACACCTGGATCTGTCCTGGAATAAACTAGGAAAATCAGGAGTGAAGTTACTCTCTGATATGAATGCTGATCCACATTATAAACTGGAGACATTATACTATTGTGAGTATATTATTATTTAAATCTTTTAAAATGACCAAAGGTGAGTAACAGACCTCATATGTGTGTAATTGGAGAATATAAAACAATAATTCAGCTTCACTTTAGTCCCAGTACATTAAACTGCTTAATTCTCTGATGATCTGTGAATATATTAATATTTTCATCTCTTCCAGTGTCTCTGTGTGTAAATGATAAAGAGAGAGTTGTTGATCATCACTGTTATTAATCTATGATCAGTTGTGCATTCATATCTCTGGCTGTAATATGAATATACTGTGTTTTTTCTGAACTGGATCTGCTGATGTGATGTGACAGCAGTAATGTCTCAGACTCATATGTGATTGTCTGTGTGTTTTATTGTAGGACTCTCAGTATTTATACGTCAGTCCAGTTTCCTCAGGATCAGCTGATGGTGAATAAGGAGCCGCTACAGAGACGTCACAGTCACACAATCAACAGAGACTGAAGACACAGACACACACAGCATCACAGAAAGTGAAAACACAGGGCTTATATAGGCAGAGTTAGCAATGGCATGTGACAATATGTAATTCTGCAAAAAACTAAAACACGTCTTGAGAGTCTTTCACTGCAGGACGTCTTATTGTGACGTCAAATTATTCAGACTGGATTTCCCTCTAAACGTCATCACCAGACAGTCGTTTCCAAACATACTCAAAAGAATCAAAAACACAACAAAATATGATGAAAAGCAACAAATGATTAAATATTTCCAAGTCATCCTCACGTTGATTGGATCCTACTGTGACAAGGACGAGTCTCCATGTGTTACACTCCGTGACTCAGAAGAGACGGAACAACAGAGACACACAAGAAAGAAGCAGAATGCAATCTTTATTAAAAGAATCAAACCACAACAAAAAAACAACAACATAGAATGTAACAGTCAGGACACAGTGATGTAAAGGGAAATGAATGCATGGAAGTGTAATGTAGTGTAGCAGTGTTGGATGAACAAAAGAAACAAACCTAAAGGAACCTAAACTAAATCAGAAGTCCAGTATGCAGCTCTCTCGTGGACATTCATCTCGCTTCTCTTAAAAAGGCCCAAAAGGAAGTCAACAACAGGCGTCCTCAGTGAAACTACCAGAGAACAATCACTCGGGAGGAAAACCCCACATAATGCACAGTCTCCTGTGAGGGCAAAGTTTAGGTGTAGGGTAGGTGTAGGGCAATAGCACATACAGTTTGTACAGTATAAAAACCATTACGCCTATGGGATGAACCTACTTTTCACAAAAACAAACGTGTGTGTGTTCACTGCTGTGTGTGTGCACTTGGATGGGTTAAATGCAGAGCACAAATTTCGAGTATGGGTCACAATACTTAGCCACACGTCACGTTACTTACACTTTTTATTTTTTATTTTTTTACTCTTTCATTATGATGTATTATATTAAGCTTCTTGTAAAGCATTACATTTTCAATAAAACAATTATCAGAAGACATCCGATTGAGTTTGTGACTTTGTTAATTCTCGATATATCTTCAATGAGTCGCGCAGTAATCAGCACTGGCGATCTACAGAGAAGAAGATCTGTCCAACAATAAGTGGATGACGTTTCCTGAAAAAAGTGTTTGTTTCTCTGAAGGATTTCAGGAGCGAGCTCAAAATGAGACGCGCGCTGGAGTTTCTCTTGAAATTAAAGTCTGCACAGTATTTACTAGAATATTTTCCATGACATCATGAACATCTGGTTTGCTCTTCATTTTCTGTCTTTTAGTCACCTCATTTACAAAGTCAATTTAAACTCATCTGCAAATAATTATATAATGATAACATCAGCCAGTACAGATTTTTTTTTGTTTGTTTGTTTGTGTAACGCCACGCCAGCAGAGGGAGCCCTCACCTGAATACTGACTGCATGCTCCCTCTGCTGCTTCTACTTCCACTTCCTGTTTGGTACTTTAAAAGCGATCACCATGTGCTTCCACCTTGCGAAGTATTGCCAGTTTCACCTGCCTTACCGAGCGTTTTTCATATACCCTGTCTGATTACCTGTTGCCGTCTTGTTTTGCCTCTGGATTATCGAGTTTACGGATCGCCCTTTTGGATTGTTTGTCAGTGAAGACTGCTTTGTGGTTTGACCCCTTTTGCCTGCCTTTGTCTTTTGCTCTCTAGATTTCCCCTTCTTGCTACTTTTGTTTATTTGGACTGATCACCCGGTATTGACCCTCTGCCTGCTTTATCTCACCGCTGCCTGGAATACGTTTATGTTGCATCTGCCTTAGACTGCCTTCTGACACCGACCTCCTGCCTGTTTTGTGTACTCATCCGCAAATGGATTCAACTTCTGCCTCAGCGTCCCCGTTACAGTTTGTTTGTTTTATTTTTGGAAAGATGTCTTCTACTCAACAAGGCTGCATTTGTTTGATCAAAAATACATTAAAAACTATGAAATATTTTAACAATTTAAAACTGACTTTTTGAATATCTGTTAAACTGTATTTTATTTCTGTGATCAAATCTGTATTTTCAGCATCATTACTCCACTTTTCAGTGTCACATGATTTTCAGAAATCATTCTAATATGTAATAATCGTGTCTAATATTATTGTGGAGTACAAACTGTGATTCAAAAGTTTGGTGTATTTACAATTAAAAGAAGAAGAAATTAATCCTTTTATTCATCAAGAAATATAAAAAAATTAAACGTGTAAAAAATAAAAAAACAAAAATAAAATGTATCACAGTTTCCACAAAAATAATGTGCAGCACAACTGTGTTCAACATTGATAATAATCAGAAATGTTTCTTGAGCAGCAAAACAGTATATTATTATGATTTCTGAAGATCATGGGTCCCACTTTATATTAGGTAGCTTTAACTACTATGTACTTACTTTTAAATTAATAATTTGATACTTATTTGGTACATACATGTTTTTACATTGTACTTATATTTTTTTAAAATACCTATCTGTAATTAATTTCTGTAATTAAATTTATAATTACACTGTTGCCCCTCACACCGTAAGACTGGAGTAATGATGCTGAAAATATAGCTGCACATAAATAAATTTCAGTTTAACAGATATTCACATAGAAAACATTTTGCATTGTAATATTTATTTTTTATTTTTTTATATACAGTATTTTTGATCAAACAAATGCAGCTTTGGTGAACATTAATTATTCGATCTTTTGATGTCTGTACCAGAGGTCACATTAACTGAAAATATTCCATCATTTACAGAATTTTTTTTTTGGCAGTGATGGAAAGTCTGAAGGCCATCCATCTATTAAAATGGAGAAATCAGATGTTTTGTTGTTGGTAGTGGCCTCCGCTCCGCTGTCACTGCAGGAGTGGTGTTGAATCTCTGTTCATCTGTTCTCTTCACAAATAAATGCATAAGTCTATTCACCTTATTTTTCATGTAAACGCGGACGCCGCCATTTTCGAACTATAATGTGTCAGATTTCCGGTAAAGTACTTCCGCTAATATTAGTTGTATTGTGATTACGTAGTTTTGCGTCGACTGTGTAGATTTTACAGGCTAGTTAACTTTTAATATGGACTACAGAAAGACTGGTGTACTTTGCGCAGTTAGGGGGTGTCATAATAGCTGGTTCAAACGTAAAAAATACCTGCAAGACATTTGTTTTGATCATAATCCACGCACAAGAGCTGAATGTGGATGTGCGTGTTTACACTATTAGTTGTTGAACTCCACTGAATTGACAGTGGTTCTAGAAATAATCAGTTGTATATTATTATTGTACAGTATTGTGTATATAAAACCACAAATTCACTGCTACTAATTTAGTAATTTAATTACTACTAATTTAATTTGAATCATTGTGTAGTTGTTTTGAATTATTCAGTGTGGTTTCCTCAATGCACAGACCATTAAATATACTATTTGTACACAAATATTTTCAAGATCTTACATTACTTTTTTCTCCCTGTATATGCACACACACAAACACAAATCATAATGTCAAGATGGAATTTATTTTGACCCCCCCCCCCCCCCCCCCACACACACACACTGAAAATGATACAGTTTAGCAGTGCTAGGTAAATAAACACCAATTCGTCACTTTTTCAAAACTCATGGAACAAAAGGAAACACATATTTAAGTTATTTTATAACTTATTTTGGATGCTATTAATCCGACCTAATGCTGCACAGTAAGAGTAATCAGTTTACGGATAAGGACCAAAAAATGTCATTACTAATTTAAAACTATCAACAAGTGCTTTCACAGATGAAAGAGATAAAACATGTCATAATTTGCAAGCTGAATGCACATTTGCGCACTTTGACTTGCATTCACGTCTGCTTTTAAAAACACGAAATCGCTGTCTATTTCATGTACCAGCACTCGACCGACTTTTCCGCTGTGCAGGTACTGATATGCCTCCGTGCTTTTATAATTCCGCATCGAAGACCCGTCTACTCCGAGCGACAACACAAAATAATTGAAAATGTCCTCATAAGTTATGGCAGGCCACTTTTTCATTTCATCCTCCCACTGTGTGGTAAATATTTACCATCACGGCGTTTAACAGTGTTCTCTGTGTGTTCTCCCCACATCGCTCCTTACTTACAAGGTAGCGAAACGGAAGTCTAACACATTATAAGGAAGTACGTCATCGTATTTACTTCCGCGTTGCAAAATAAGGTGAATAAGCTCATCCTGTAGGTTCATGATTAAAAATGAAAATGTGAACAAAAATAAAAGTAATTAAATGTGTTATTACAGTTTTTTTTTAAATAAAAATTTCCATACAATTTGAAAAATTCTACTCCAATGAGCAAAACACCTCCACAGATTTGCACAACATTACACATAATGTCTGCTTAACCCTTTTTGCAAAACATTACACACAGCGATTTGTAAAACTCTACACACATTTTCACACCTTAGACACAGGTAAGGATTGTGAGGTTACTTCCTTGTCCTTACAAAGCCCCGGATTGCCAATGACCACACTAATGAACGAATTGGATAATCACATCCACCAGGTGTGGAAGCACACATGTGCTAATTTGAAAACGCAGCACTCAGGTGTGCTATAAAAGGCAGCAGGTGAGTTCACCTGTCTTCAAAAAAAATGGAAGGAGCTAGAAGAAGAAGAATGAGAATGAGAGGGGGAGCTCAAAGAGAAGATGAAGGAGATAGAGGAAGAGGAGAAGGAGATAGAGGAAGAGGCCTAGGTAGAGGAAGGGGTAGAGAAGGACTTGAAGAGTTGATAGAAACTGAACAAAGAAGACGAGGACCAAATTTGACTCAAGAAATCCGTGCAACACTTATTGACCATGTAATCAACCATGTACTGACACTGATGGAAGCTGTTCAACCAAATCTCAGCAGAAATACTGTTGCATCAGTAATTTGGACATTTCATCGAGAAAACAGGTAAGCTAACCACACAGTACATTGAAACTGAAGCTTTCTGTACTTATCAATATTGTTTACTGTGACATTTGACAGTAGGCTGCATGTGTATTTTTTTATATATATTTTTTTACATAGGATTAAGGGTCGAGGACACCAAGGTGGAAGGGGTCTATGTTCACTCGTGCACAAGAGGCCGCCATTGTGAATATGGTTTTTACCAATAATTGGATCAGGCTGCGAGAAATCCAAGCCAATATCATCAATGATCACCATATTTTCAATAACATCCAACGAGTCTCTCTGTCAACATTAGGTCGAATCCTCAAGAAAAATCAAATATACATGAAGCAACTGTATCGGGTACCATTTGACAGAAATTCAGAGAGAGTGAAACATCTGCGCAATGAGTATGTGGAGGTATGTATTGTTCATCTTACTATGGTGTGGTATTGTGCACTGCTCATAATGTTCTGGCACAAAAAAATACTGTGCAATAGATATTGAATAGCATCTTATTGTCTTTTACTGTGTTTCAGAGAGTCTTGCAAATGGATGCTGCAGAAATTCAACATGAATTTATATATGTGGATGAGGCTGGATTTAACCTTGCGAAAACAAGAAGAGGGAGAAATGTAATTGGACACAGGGCAATCACCAATGTGCCAGGGCAGCGAGGGGGTAACATCACCCTTTGCGCTGCTATTACACAAAATGGGGTCCTCCACCACCATGCAAATCTGGGACCCTATAATGCAAATCTAATACTTGCATTTCTTGACAGATTGCACGAGATTGTCACAGCATTAAACCAAGTGGACCAGATGCGGTACATTGTCGTTTGGGACAATGTCTCATTCCATCGGGCTGCTCTGGTCCCGAATTGCTTCCATGAGCACCCTGAATTTGAAGTTTTATACCTTCCCCCATACTCCCCCTTCCTGAATCCAATAGAAGAGTTTTTTTCAGCATGGCGGTGGAAGGTATACGACCTGCGGCCCTATGACTGTTTGCCTCTCATTCAGGCCATGGATCAGGCCTGTGATCATATCGAAGCAGCTTCTGTGCAGGGGTGGATTCATCACACGAGGCGATTCTTCCAACGGTGCCTTGCCAATGAAGACATAGCCTGTGATGTGGATGAAATCTGATGGCCTGATCCAGCCAGACGGAGAGATGATGAATAGTTACAGTAGTTTTTCTTCAGAGTCAAAGTGTATGTACTTCATGCAGTAATTTTAATTTGTCTACAGATTTTATTTGTTTCATTGTTGGTTGATTGCTGTAACTGATTATGGTAATAAATACTTGAAATATTCAGTCTGCAGCATCAGTGTTGTGCAGTGCTTGGTAAGTTTATAGTAGGCCTATTTGTGTACATTCTCCATATATTTCAAACTAATCATGAAGAATGTTGTGGGTTTGTCACTATTTTTTCATCTAAATTATCCCTTACATAACAATGTCTTGCCAAAAATCTAGCACATGCTATTTCCTAAAATAATTTTTTTTTTACAAATGTGTTTTTTATCACAGCAGTGTGAAACTGGCTGCAATAGTGTCTGATCATTGAGGACTGTGTTGGTTAAATGAAAACTAATAGCGTTTTCACAAATATGTGTATATGTTTTGACTGAAGTGTGTCATTTTGCAAACAATCTAGGAATTATGCAAATTGAGTGTGGTGTTTGGATAATTGTGATTATATTTTGAAAAAATGAACCTGGTTTTCAAAATTGCGTGTAAACAATTGAAAAACCGTATAATTCAAAATAGGAAAATTAAAATGAGTAATATGACAGAATTTGACAAAATGATGGACAATGTTAAAGTCTAACACAACCTCTGGTTTTAAAGGGGTCCTATTAGGCTTTTTCACTTTTTGAATCTTAGTCAGTGTGTGTTGTGTATGTTTGCGCATAAAACAATCTACAGAGTTACAAATCTCAAAGTCCACTCCAAAGGGAGATATTTAGTTTTTAAAAAATCCCTTTTCAAGAACTACAGTGAACAGCTCGTTTGGACTACAAAACTGTTTTCCTGTATTTATGACATCATAAATTGTAAATCCCGCCTACAGAAATTTGATTGGTTGGGGGCTGAGGAGCTCTGCATGTGCGAGCTCCTCAGCCCCCAGTTATATCACTGGATTTCTGATGGAAACCAAATATCTTCAGAAATTTTTGGATGTCATTTACATTTAATCTTGCATATAATGTCTGATAAAGCAGTGTTTGTGAGCGGAGCTCTGCTTTATGTACAGCGTTACCGGGGAAACCTCGCTGTCTGCTTCTCCAACAGCGCCTCCTGCTGCCAGAGAATTCATTTGCATATATTTGCCGCCACAAATACGATTGTGTGTGTGTGTTTATGTGGTTTATGAGGACACAAATTTGTATAATGACATGGGTATGACAGAGGTATTACAATATGAAGGTGGTTTATGAGGACACTGCCTATGTCCCCGTAATTCAAAAGGCTTAAAAAACATACTAAATGGTGTTTTTTTGAAAATCTAAAAATGCACAAAGTCTCCTGTGAGGGCTAAGTTTAGGTGTAGGGTTGGTGTAGGGCAATAGCACACACAGTTTGTTCAGTATAAAAACCATTACGCCTATGGAGAGTCCCCATAAACCACAAAAACCAACGTGTGTGTGTGTGTGTGTGTGTGTGTGTATTGTGTGTGTGTTTGTTTTTATTACATGGTGGGGTCCTCAACAGGTTAGCACACTCACATAGTGGGGACCAAAAACATAGTGGGGACCAAATCCCCGGTCCCCACAATGTTTTGCTGTTTATAGGCTCAGTTGCTGATATGCCTAGTGCAGTTTTTTTCTCGATCCCCTCCATGAACAAAAACCGAGTTTCTGTGTGTGAGTGTGTGTGGCAGCGCTGCTCTACAGCGCCCCTGTAGCCCGGCCGTGGAACTGCAGCTTTACACACACATATGACGTCATATATGAAGATACACATATTATCAACTGTTCGTGCGCAAATTGCTAAATCAAATGATAAAAAACTATTTTAAGAATGTACTATCCTGTTAAAAGACACTGTTTACAGATAATTAGCCTACTTGTACATTTTATATTACATAATTCAATAAATATACATCACGAATTCGACTTATTCTTAAGAATATTAAGGTGATGGAGATTTCTAATGAGATTAATTAACGTTAATGTTGTTATCAGAATCATAATTTTTGAATGTGGCGAATGTACTATTGAATCTAAATTACACGTTGTGCGTGTTATGCTAAAGTGTCCTAATTAACTGTAGTTAAACTGCGGCGTGGCGGGAGATTGTGAGATCACGTGACCTCTCTCTGAATCACCGGAACCGACGAGAAACGACCCGTTAAAATGAGACGGAGAAGAATAACACCATTAAAAGAAGCAGAAGTTCATGTTGTCCGTTGCCATGACAAGACCGACTCACTGGAGGCCAAACACATAAACGATTATAAAGGTAGGTTTGTAGGAAATGTATAGATGTTGTTGTGACTGGATTGCTGAAAGCTAATTATCCGTGATTAATCACTAACGTTACCGCGCTATAACCTTATACGTTACATATCATGGCCACGAATTGGGAAGTCGTTCCCATGAATGAATTGTGAAATTATTTACACCAGGCAATAAAATAAGAAATCGTGGCCACGAATAAAGGAGGCATGGAATGATTTGTTAGTTGTTAGCACATAGGGCCTAGCAGGATTGTATAGTAAAGGCCTAGGTATCGCCAGCAGGGCTCCTATTTTAACTGGTATTTGTGTTAAATTCACAATTATCACAGATATTTTAATATGATATTAAGTGATTTAAAAAAAACTAAGTGTAAAAAATACTGTAGTAAGTTAACCATGATTATTTTCGGAAGTAAGGGATCTGGGTCCTTTGGAATAGGAGGGATATTGTATTTACTAGATATCAGATTAGTTATCATATTATATTATGCTTATTTTTTTAGCAGTATTAAATTGCACTTTGTGACAGTATCAATAAATGTATTTAAAAAGTCAGTAGTCATGAAAGAGTTAACATGAAAATATATTGTCAAAGGGTGTAGAATACACTGGTTAAACTTACAAAGCATAAAAGTTATTTATAGTTGGCTAAATATAAATGTATAAGTTACATGTCTACAAGGGATCGAATTAACATTTGTAACCCCCCCCCCCCCCCCCCCCCCCCCCATCTATCTACCCACTTCAGGTCGTGGAGTGTTTGCCTTAGTTCCTTTTATTAAAGGAGATTTTGTAGTCGAATATAGGGGACAAATGATCACCTTAATTGAAGTCGGACTCCGAAGAGAAGCCAATCAAGACACTTTTTTTATGTTCGACTTCATCTGGCAGAACAAGAAGTGGTGGTACTTTTTTTTTTTTTATCAATACATTTTAAAATTACAATAAAAAAAATAAATAAATAGAGCAATTTTCAAGTCCAAATTTGTGGTGTTATGGTTTGTTAGGCTAAATTTTCATTTTTGTTTCCTGAAGCATTGATGCAACTCAAGAGGATGGCACCCTTGGCCGCCTTATAAATGATGATCACATTAATCCAAATTGTACAATGAAAAGGATTGTCTTTGAGGGAAAACCCCATTTGTGCCTATTCGCTGCAAGAAATATCATTCCTGGAGAGGAACTCTCATATGACTATGGAGGAAGTGACTGGCCTTGGAGAAAGGTTTGGCAAAATTTGACTACTTTTATAATTTGTACAGTAGAGGGAATGGGAAGTTTTTAATTAAAGATGTTATATTTTGTTGACTTGCTTACATTATCCCAAATGTTTCCAAGAATGTTTAAAACCAAAGAAATCCGCAATATTAACCAGTGTCCAAATATCCTTTTTCTTTTCTTTTTTTTTTTTTGTGGTAATCAAAATGTATCTAAAGGAGCAAAAGCCTTTAAAATGGCTTAAATTACATATAATAGCAATGAGGCTATAATAATTGGTTCAAATAACGTATCAAAAGCAAGTTATATGGTTTTATTGAACAAAAATGTTAAAATACATAATATAATATAAAACAATATAATCATAACTTAAATATATCAAAACATGTAAACTCAGTGCAAGGGTTTTAACGGTTTTTTTTATTTTTTGTAATTGTGATGAATTGTCTATGAACCAAATATTTGGAAAGATTATGCGTTGCCCTGTTAGTGTACGTTTATAAATTATTTAACTTATAAATCTGATCATCCCAGATTAATCTGTTCCCAGATAAATATAAGCAACTCACTCACAGCATTCAGAAATGGAGTTTGAAATGTGCTCCACACATATAAATGATAACTGTGTGTGGAGTAGCATTTACTGTGAACAGAGCCATTCTGAGACCTGTCGACTACATGCATGTAAATAATTTGAGCGCATATATATATATATATATATATGTATATATGTGTCGGTCTGTCTGTCTGTCCTGTCGGTCTGTCTGTGTCTGTCTATTATTTTATTATAGTTGGTCTTGAAGTCTTGCACACTGTTTCTAGTGTAATGTACGTAGTGGGGACCTGTAGTTTTAGGAAAGCCATATAAACCCTTTGATACTAAATACACACACACTTCACAGGTTTAGCTGAAGGAGGGGACTCTTTGTAAGGTTCAGCTCTTGGTCGTTTAGGGCTTTGAAACGGTATGTGCTGGGGTCCCCTTCTCTTTAAGTGTTTCCAGAATTTAAGGGCTCTTTTTTGGATATTGAGAAGGAGAGGGTACTGGCTTTATTTTGCCCTGTGTTTTGTTTTCTTTGGAATTTGAGTGTTCTTTTACAGAAATCTACTGCTATTTTGTTTTTACCTGCCTCATACTTAAATGCCGTTCTTTTTTTGTAAAGTGAATTTTTAAAAAGACCAATAAAAGTTGAAAAAGGACCATCTTTTGGACCAACTTAAAATCTGTTTTCTAAACGCATGTTACTATTGTGAATAATTTAACATTTCCATACATGTGCTGTTTATTTCTTTTATTTCATTGGTCGTATATTTAATCTTATAAATTAATTTGATAGTGATGTGGGAAATCTCCGGTTGTTTATTCTGCATAAAATACAACACCCACTCCTCAAAATCCAATTAATAACTAACTAAAATTCTGCTGTACATCACAATAGAAAAGATTTATCAGTACTACAATTATATTGCAATATTACGTCATAGTCACAGGTGCAGGGCTCGCAAAATCGCTAGCCCGACGTTCCGGGGCTATTGTTTTCCAAAAAATGTATCCCTGCCCGACGGGCTACCTTAAATACAGGGCTCCCACACAATGTTCCCTCTAAGCTGAGCACGCGCGTGACCACGCTCTTCTTGCACCGCGGCCGCGCAGAAGAAATAATGTGCCTCGCACACGCAAAAATGAGTTGGGAAGCCATTTGATTGAATGCCGCCAGTAAAAGGGAAAGAATAGCAATGCTCGGGCAAACCGCTATAGAGCTGATGTCACGACAGAGTTAGAGCCGGTGAATAGAAAGAGAACGATGTGCACCAAATGAGTCTCTGTAGGAACTGAATACTTCAATAGTTGCTGTGCGCTCAACACGAGAGACAACACAAACGCAATGACATGAAATAAAACATCCTCATGTATTAAAGAAGAGTGGCTTGATTAAGTGCTGGAAATAGCAGAGGATGGGCAAAGAACAGTAACAAAACTCTGAAACATGTACAGTCACACACAAGAGTATTGTACAAACTGTATTTCATAACCATGTTTAGACAGCTATAGAAGAATTCATATGTTCACGTTTTTTATATTTAACACAGATCTCAGCTTACGTTTTCCTTCAGTTTGTATTCTAATCTATCAGTTTAAATAGTTTGTTTTGATAATATATTATGTTAGGCCTATATTATAGACTCAAAAACAAGGTCAATTATTTATCAGGTTTTTGACTGAGTCTCTTGCTCAAGGCTGTATTCATTTAAAAAATACAGAAAAAAACAGTGATATAGTGAAATATTATTGTAACTTCTAATATTGGTTTCCTATTTTAATATACTTTAAAATAGCATTTATTCCTGTGAACAAAGCTGTATTTTCAGCATCATTACTCCAGTCTTCACTGTCCCATGATCCTTCAGAAATCATAATAATATACTGATTTATTATCAGTGTTGAAACTGTTGTGCTGATCAATATTTTTTTCTAACTTGTTACTTTTTTTCTTTGATTAAGTTTAAAAGAACAGCATTTATTGAAAATATAAATATTTTCTTGCAATAGAAGTCTTTACTGTCAATTTTGTCCATTTAACACATCCTTGCTGAATAAAGTTTATTTAACTTTAAACTTTAAAAAAAAATTTTTTTTTAAGTATTTTTAAAAAAAGAGAAATTCTGACCCAAATTTTTAAGTTTATATTGTAACACAAAATCTCTATTTTGACTTAAACACTTAACTTTTTAAAAAATATTACAGGTCCGAAAAAATACTTAAAATACTAAATATATATAAGCAGTACAAGTGTTTCCAACATTGATTAAAAATCTGCATATTAGAATGATTTCTAAAGGATCATGTGACTAAAATGTAATTAATTCCTGTGATACAAAGCAGTATTTTCAAAGTATATTAAAATAGAAAACATTTATTTTAAATTGCAATTATATTTCACAATAATATTTTGTGAAATAATTTTTATCAAATAGATACAGCATTGATGAGCATGAGAAACTTCTTTAAAAAACTTTATTGATCCAAGCTTTTGATCTGCTGTGTATTGTACAGTAAAAATGTTTTCTCTTTAACCTAAAATGTACATTTAGTTACATCATGGGTCAAATTAAATATAAATAGCACATTAAAGTTCAAAGTTACACACTTTTTTGTGTGCGTGCTGTACAGGTCTGGTATAAAGAATGCTTTTACTCAGGTGCCTGAAATGTCCGCCCAATAGAAAAAAGTTTTGCTCAGCAAGAAAAAAAATTAGAGGGAACATTGTTCCCACCAGTGTTAATTTCGTCGACGAAGACTACGACGGAAAATATTCGTCAACGAACCTTTTTTCTGTGACTAAGACGAGACGTTGACGAGCTAAAACTAATATCTGATGATAAAAACTATGACAATTTATGCGTGTCTTCGTTAACAAGACGAGACAGGACTAAAATGTTATTTGAGGACTACCGGACATTCAAAATGCATCCTATAGGCTAAGTTAACTGAGTTGTCTTTCAAAATGTGCGTCTCTGTCATTGATAAGGGGCGTTTGCATATCTAGTCTCAGTATGGCAGCCGCAGTGGACGGATAGGCTACCAAAACGCAAACTAGCGATCTGAAACAATGACCTCAGCACCCGAAGGGTTAGGGAGTGGGTGACCAGACGTCCCGTTTTTCCCGGGAGTCACAATTCATTGTCGATTAACTTAAAGTCAGTGAAGGTGCGATAGGCGGAAACGCGCTGATAGAAGTGCTCTCTCTCGCGCACGCTCCACTTCTTCAGTTCTCATACAGCGCGCGATCACTTCTCAGCGCTCAAATACACACACAGCAGTCCAAATGTCTCTCATGTAGAGTATCTCATGGAAATACAGTCCGTTATGGTTTAAGTGAGCTTAAACAGGTGGGTGAAAACTGAATGTATGTCAGTAGGCTATTACATGCATACCTTCCGTCTTAAATGGACAGCATTCCTAATTATCTGTCATAAATGTTAACCAACAAAATATGTTAAATAAATGTATACTTGTTAAGTAAACCTACTGTATCTGAAAAATGAGTTTAATTTATATCTCTACCAAAAAATGTATTACGTCATAGTCACAGGTGCAAGGCTCGCAAAATCGCTAGCCCGACGTTCCGGGGCTATTATTGAGCATAATGAAATTTATTCCAGTTTTTCCAAATTCAATCCCTGATTCAAATTTCTCATAACTAAGCTTAATTGATTTGGACTAAAGAGAGAAGTATTGATGACTGTTTTTGTTTGAATACTACATATAAAATAGCTACCAAAATAAATGTTGGTAACTGGAGTTTGATTAAAAGTTGACGAAAATGCAATGACTTTTCGTCGACTAAAACTAGACTAAAACTATGAAAGACTCAAATGACTAAAATGTGACTAAGACTATTAAGCATTTTCGTCTCAAGATAAAGACTAAGACTAAATCAAAAATACCTGCCAAAATTAACACTGGTTCCCACAGGTCCTTAAATTTGATACAACTAAATTGAAGAGTTTAAGGTTTTTAAACACGTTAAATGGTATAAGAAATAATTTTTCAAATTGCCTTAAATAGATTTTTAAGAATTCTGCAGATACCTTGTAAATAGTAAAATAAAACTCTTTCCCTGATATTCGTTGATATTTGTGTATTGAAAATGTTTTGATTGACATTTATGGTTTTTATTTTATTTGGGCTAGTTAAATCAATTTTCGGCTACCAAAATCTGAAGAGTACCTGCCCGAAGGGATACCGGGGATTTAGAAACTTTGCGAGCCCTGAGGTGTATAATTGATGTCACTAGGATAGTCTTAAGCTGCTTGGTGATTTATATAGTTTGCTTTATGATATTGTTTGGTAATGGTTCATGTCCATGATGTATTTTGTTTAGGGCTGGGTTTCGTTCAAAAATTTCGATACCGATACCTTGAGTTCGATACCGGTTCCTGAACGATACTTTTTTCGATACCAGTTTTATGAAATCAGTTTTAATAAGATTACATTATCTCAAAAAACTATTTTTTAATGTTGATATTTATACAGACTCAAAGCCTCATCTCCTGAGCCAATGCACAAAGAAACAAAATATATCCAACACAATAAATAAATAATTTTAATAAAGTTCAAATAGTTTTCAGTTTACACATCTGTTACGTTAGGCTACGTTTACATTAGTGTGTGTTCATTTTAAAACACAAAGCTCAGACAGAATCATCATTTCTAGGTTGTTAAAAACTTCAAGAAATGTTAAATCTTCATCCACTTCCATAAGTGGGTGTTTTATTTTCTTTCACCACATGTTTTATTGTTATTAAATTCTGGTGTAGTATGTCTAATTATTTGAATGCATAAAAACAACTAAGTTTATTTAAATTTATTCTTAAAATAGCCTTATGAAATGTTTTATTTTTCCTCAGAAATTCTGTGTTCTGTATCTGGTTTTCAAACGAAGACATAAAACATTAATTTAATTTCAGCTGGTGCCAGATTTAATACATCCTGCAAGTGCTGATCAATTACTTTTGAACCAATGTCCACAGGTTGTAAAGATGTATCTGACAAAAGACCACTTTGCTCTTTGATGTAGGTTAGGTCTTCCTCTGGCTGCTCATCAGGGTCATTTTCATCATCTATCTTTTCAACGACATCTTGTTCCTCCTTTTCATCAACAACATTCTCTTCAGATTCATTCAAGGAGTTAATCCACTGCTCAATCTCCACATCACCAAACCACTTGTTGAACCTGATCAAATATTTCAGAGCATTTCTAACAATCAGTGTGTACATACTTGTACTCGTAATGCCCTTTGTAAGTTAATTTGCTTTTCAGTTTGATCCTAAACATTCTAGATTGTGTCAAATAATCCTCTACCGAAGAATATTCACTTCTCACATACTTCTCAAATAGCAAAGTATTAATTTTCAGATGTTTGACAGCTGCACAGTGAATCTTCAAGTGCTTGTCTTCGCTTCCACAAATCACATGTGCCAACGATCTGAAGAAAGCAGTTACCATCTGGTTTGATGGTCTTTGTCTGACACGGACCTGCAATGGGACCAAAGTTTATGACACTACAATCAGTGTTAGAAAAGGGCTAAAAAGTCAGGAATTCAAAGTAATTTCACCTGCCAAAATGAAAAGCTTAAGGTCCACAAGAGAGTTCAATCTGGAGAGAAGCCTCGTACCTGCCAACACTGTGGAAAGCATTTATCTAAAAAAGAAAGCCTTAAAAGACACATGAGAGTTCACACTGGAGAGAAGCCGTTTACATGTGGTCACTGTGGAAAAAGTTATAGATATAAAACGGCTCTTAAGTACCACATGAGAATTCATGTATGAGAGAACTGGAATTAATTTCACAGACTGGAAACACCATGTTTGAGAGACTGTATAATGTGCTGATTATTGTTACAGTACTAATGCTGCCTTCACGTGCTATCGGCATGATCGTAAATACGAGTTTCCTAATCGGAAATTGGATGTGAACGGCCTCTCAAGTCGTATTTACTACTGGGAAATGTGGAAATAATTTTGATACCCTAACAACTACATCCCTTTGTCTTGTCTCTAAAGTAGTGTATTTATAGGCTAGATATGAATGATCATTCGAAGCAAATTGTATGTTTTATAAGCAGTGAAATAAGCATGTATTTGACCGAAATTGTAGAATTGTCACCAAACTACATAGTGTGAATGTTTATATGATTGTCAACCAATGGGATGCTACATTTTATTCTTTCCGACATTAAAGCACTTGAATACGACAAGCTCGTAATCACGACTTCATAAGTGGGAAATTGGAAATTTCCGATAGCACGTGAAGGGAACATAAATCACCTTAGAATGCTAAATTCCCAATTGAGAAGCCAGAGTCATAAATTAGATTAATTGTATTGATTAGTCAAATGAAGAATGACCTAGTTACAATTTTACATGTCAGCTGAAGTCTAAATCTGTATCAAGTAAAATGCATAAAACTGTGTAGGCATGCACAAAATAATAAACAATATCAGCTTATGAATGAAAACATACAGAGAGCTAGAGATCTAGCAATAGCCGCTTTTCCACAGTCAGGCCAGTGCAAGCAAGGGCTTTCATCAGGCCCGGCAGGGCTAATAGCCTAGGACATGTAGCAGGGCGATTCCACAGTTTAGGCCTAACTGCAAGGACAATAGCCTGCAAAATCAATCTTCATGGAGAAAGCCATTGACCTCAGGTTAACATCCTGAGAAAACCTGGGGTACAGCTGTGTGAAAGGCAGGGTAAATCTGGTAATGGTAAACTAGTAAACTTTGATCAAAGTTGAGTTTATGTAAAATTTAACGTATGTAACATGGACGGAAAAACTGTGTAAATTCAAGCAGAAAGTGTACTTAATCTAATTCAGTTTAATAAAATTCTGGTTGAATCCCAGTTCATGTTTTGCTTTGTTCCTAGTTTGGTATAGTTACGAGTCATGGGTTGTGTATGGTTCACAAAACTGGTAATAGGACTTCCATGCAGGCAGGGTGGCCATCTAATATTATCTGTTCTGTAAACTTAAAGGTGCATTTTTTGATTCTGGTATGTTCTTAAACTGAAAGCCAGCTAAATTACTAACAAATACCACAGGTATATTTTTCAAATTTATTTGCCAAATGTAGAAGACAAAGGAACTCCTACAAGTGTGCAAAGTTATAACGTGTGTAACGTGGACGGAAAAAATTAAACAATCCTGCAAGATTGCCTCTGTAACACAAAATAATACCATTTCATGAAAACTGGCAAAGAATAGAACAAGTTCATAACACATTAAAATAACCTGTCATCATACTATTAAATTTAAAGATCATACATTGTGAATGAAATAACATTTGTAACGTGGACAGATAAAATGAGTAATTCTGCTGAATAGTGTCCTGCGGTCCTGGAATGCTAAAACAACTTCAAACAAGTCAGCAACTTTGAATGGGTTATGTCCCGTTATGGTAACAGGACCATAAAAGATCCACATGGGATGAACAGACTCAATGTCGTCTCTCCTTGGCCACGAGAATGAGTTGCATGCCGGGTCTTTGTGTAGAAACTTGAACTTCACGTGAGGGACGTCAACACCTTCACAGAGACAGTGATCTGTTACTCTTCCTATGCAATAGGCACGGTCATAATACACAGCATAATAGTCGTCCTTTTGAAGTCTGAACCTGAAAGGCAAAAAACAGGATATCAGAAAAAAAAACTTTTTGCAATTATATGAGCACCTATTTATGAACCATCTACATGATTAAAGAGGTAGTGATTTCACTGCTACATCTGTACAGCTGCATGTTTGCAAAGGATATGTATGGGTTATGACTAATTATTTTTTAACACTTGAAATGTATAATTATGTGTTTAATTATATGCTCTGAACACCACAGCAAACTTAATTTACAGAATAGCTGTTTCATTTCTTGAATACACTTCTTAAATTAAGAATCTGATGACTGTAGTCTCCATGTTCATGTCAATTACAAGATAAGGATATTATCTTCTCTATGATAGGCTGTAATTTACATAGCCTGATTTACAGAATATGATGCTGCATGAATGGTGGCCTACAAAGTATTTGGAAAAGTTTTTTGATTTCATATTAGGCCTGCCGGTGTGTTCCTTTTAAAATAATGAATATAGGCTACTTCAGACATTTATTAGACATTATGTGCTAAATATGATTTGGAGAAATAATACACAAGACTATAGGCTATTGCTGAGCTGTGGCTGTTGGCTACACTTGCACTCAGGAAATAATTAGACTCTTGACTGGTCAATTAAGTGAGGTAACGCTGAATCGCATGATAGGCTAATCGACCAATACAGGCAAGGAAATGAGCACAAATTACATGATGAAGGTACACTTGACAGGCTGTGAAGCTTCATTTTACCACAAAGCTAATGTTTAAACTAGCTTTATTGTGTGCCGTCAGTGCGGAAAATCAGCGTGTGTTCCTTAACATTTGTAGGGGTTTATTACATTTTATAATATTAATATTAATACGTAATTTAAACAAATAGTTTAATTTAGCTCAAAGGGAATCATTTATGATTTTATAGGGATTTGAACAGAATCAGCGTTACGGCGATTCACTGAACGAGCCGTATAACAAACTCTGCACTGGATATTAAAATCCCAAATATAGTGAAAACACTATTAAATAGCACAGTAACGAAATCGACAGATTAAGGCATTAACTTGTGAGCAGAAAACACAAGATACTTCTCTTTTAAAATATAAATCAGATTTTATTTATATAAACCTAAGACATAAACTAATCTAACACATGAACACAAGCATTCACACATTCACACGTTGCAGAAAGAGAGAAAGTGAGGAAAGGATGAGTTTAAGAGGAGGAAATGTGAAATCCCAAGTTCACAGCAATATGTGTTATTGCATAGACCTGAACAACCATCAATCACTTATTTAACCCTCGCTTTGAGTTTCTCAATGAGGCTAAAATTTATATTAAATACACCAATTAGAACCTGTTAGAATCTGGAGGTGTGTTTGCTGGTTTTGCCTGTGTAACGGGGTTGGTTGCAGACAGGGGGTTCCCCGAAGTGTCTGATTCGCTGGAAGTTCAGTAGTCTTTGAAGTGATGTCTCTTGGCGTTGGCTTGCTGGACGTTTGAAGAAGTGCAGTCGAAGCTTTAACATTAACACACGAAACTCCACGGAAAGAAAAGAAACTAACGTAAAATAATAAAATAAAATGATGTAACGAGACTAAGTTGTTTTCCTTCTCATTATGGCACATGAGGCCAGAGCATGCTCAAAGAGCAGCACGCACGCGGTGAGAGGGACGAGAGTCAGAGAGCAGGGGCGTAAAAGTAAGAGAAGATAAGAGAGAGAATGGAGGATGTCCTGAGGTTTTAAACTCAGCTTCTGGACCGTCCCATCTGCACGTATTGACCAATTAGGTATTGTCCTTGCTTAGCTAGGGTGTGTTCTTCAAATCATAAATCAGCTTGTTATCTGTCACATGGTCCGAATTTTACAAGCTATGGCCAAGTATACCTTATTGAACATGATTTCATAATAAGACTATGATGCATTTGACAAAGAATTGACAGGAAGAAACATTTCAAGCGTGAATTCTCAAACTCATAGATACTAAACATGCAATAGGTCTCTTTAAGGCTCGAGCCATTCAATACTTATTAAAAGCAAGACATATTGAGTTATTAAAACAAGGATATTCAAATGGGTTACATACACAATATGCAGTTATGCATAGAAATTATTAGTTTCATTAAAATTGAAAATGAAAGTCTTTATGTGGTTCTATGGAGAACGAGGCATGTTCTTTAGAGAAGGAATGTTGGTTTGGACGGTCTTTTATGTGTGGAGACACGCCCAAAAGAGTCTGTAGCTAATGATTTTCTATCACAGGTTTACGTGTGAACATCAGTCTTGATTACTTGCAACAAATTTGACAGTCTCCTTCTTGAATTGGAATTATCAATAAGTGTTTCTTTGTCCTCAGTGTTGTAAGTTGTTTGGTGAAAAAGGCTTGCTAGTTGGGAGTTGCTTGCCCCAAACTAGATTTATGACGTCCTGTTCCTTAAGGCCTCTCTGCATTCCAGCTCCTCAGGTTTCAATGTTCCAATGCATCTTAAAAATGGTCTGATTCAGTCTATGATATCCTACATCTCCCCCTTTCGATCGGCGAGGTGTTTAGTTGAAGACGTCGTCGAGCGCTGGAAACACAAAGGCAGAAGAAGCAGACAAGAACACAGCAAACAACAAGACAACACCTCCATAACAGTTACTGTATTGGTGCAGGTCCTCAGGTTATTTGAGGTACAGACGGTTATATTCAATTAGTCAATATAGTTTAGTAATTTGAACAGTTCAATTTAGAAATTGTCGTTCTAATTCGGTTCAATACTTTGATTCTTCGATCAAGTTTTGAGATTAGATTTGTTTGTTCCTTCTAAGTTGTCTTAACTTAAGAATGTTCACCTTTAGTTTCTAGTGGCATCATTTGTGGTAAAATGAATTGACCTATTGTGCATGGAGCTCTCTGGCTTCCATTCAGTTTAGAGTGGCTTGCGGATATTAGGTGTGACGAGTCAATCCTAATATCAGACCTTTGACCCTTGCAGGGTGTCTAGGTGTTTCACCTACTAAAGAAAGAGGGGAAGGAAAAGTATAGGTGAAAGAAAAACAAAACAAAACAAAGCTGCTGTGGGTTTTCCTAGAGTGGTTTGCAACTTATGTTGCGCTAGGATGTCGTGCAGCTAGGAAGTCATGTACCTTAACTTAGTGTCAGGTGTTCTACCTATTGTGAGGATAGCTGCATGTTTCTTCATGGTGGTGTATGTAACTTCATGTTATGCTCCAATTTGTATATTCTACTTGTGAGAAGAATATGTTTGTGGAATGTGTTATCAGTAGATGTGGTTACCTCTGGGTATAGGTAATGTTATGTGTGTTAGTGGTGTAGTGTAGGTGTGGTCAGATCTGTTTCAGTCTGTGTTGTCTCCCCCCTTTTCTGGTATGTCAGTGAAGACTGGCTCTCTGCATCCTTGGCGTGGATGAGGGCGTGTCCATGATCTAATGGGGGTCAGTCCAGCAAGGCAGGAAGTTCTTAAGCAGACAGTCAGAGGTAGTTTGGCATGGCTGTGTGAAGCTGGGATGCAAACTTCGTCTCCTATGTTGCATTCCTCTTGTGCTGCCTTCTGGATGTGGCAGACTTTCTGACCTTCTGTGCTTTGGTGGTTGCTGTTGCACAGACGTGAATGTGGTTCTTGAAGTTTTAGTTCATTTAGCAGTTTACTAGTGAGTGATGGGTGACTGAGGTGATGTTCTCTGGTACCTCAGTTTTCATCATTGGTTGGCCGTGAGAGACTTGTTCATTCTGGGTGGTTGTTGAACAGGTGCTTGTCATCTCTGATATGGTGTCGTACCATGTGATCACCGGCCTTCCGTTCTGTCGCTGGTCACAGCGAGCATGACTCAATTTTGTAGTCATCCATGTTCAGCTTATCTTGAAGGAACTCTTTCAGTTGTTTCATGACTTGTTCCATGTCTTCTGATGGTAAGCTGTCTTGTTCTTGTGCATACTCAGCACTGTGAATGTCTGAGTGGTGCTGAGGTGGGTTTCGTTGACGCTTACCCACACGAGTCGCTCTTGGATGAGTCAGGTGATTACCTTTGGATGTCTGGTTAGGTTTCCAGATGTTGTGGTTTCTTGAGAAGCGTGGTTGGTCCCACGGATTTTTCCAGCGATTGGGCTGATAGCTGTCGTGGACATGGGGGTCACGTTCTCTGTGCTCTTGATGGAGGACTCTGGTGTTGTGATGCAACTGGGTGTCGTCCAGTGCAAAGCTTGAGTCTTTGTTGCCAGAGTTCAAGAGTGTGGAGGTTGTGTTACCTTTCTTTGGGGCCATCTTCTGCTTGTTGTAGGCCTTCTGTGTCAGGTCACGCAACTGTTGGGTGGTCATGGAGCGTGGACAGGCCATGACGCCTAGATGGTGGCTGACTCCAGGGTGCAGATTTCTTAGGAAGAGGCTTTTGAAGTTCACATCCTCTTCAAGGTCAGGTTCGTTGTGTGCACCGAAGTAGGCTTGTCGGAGTCGGTTGTAGTAAGCTTGTGGAGCCTCTTGTCGACCTTGTTTGGTTTCTAAGGCAGTTAAAAGTCCATGTTCAGATTCAGAGTCGGTAAACTCTTTAATCAGGACTTCACGAAGTAGCTGGTAGTCTGACTTCGTTCGGCTGGGCTGTCGATCTAGAAAGTTTCGTACCTCGGTACTGGACGTGGCTCTAAGGAGGTACAACCTGTCTCTGTCAGTCACATGAGGTCTCATTTCCAGATAGAAGTCGATATCTTGAAGATGGGCCTGAATGGTGTGGCCCTCTGTGGAGTTCGGGTTGAACTTGCTGATGTTTTTAGACAGCTTGTCGAGGTCTTTGATGGTCATCCCATGTGCAGCTCCGAGGTCTGCTTGGATGGGAGGTTTTCTTTCGTGGACAGGAAAGAGTTCTGTGGCGAAGGCAGGTGAGGTTTTGGGTTGTGGCTCTTCGCTTCTTTCGCTGTATACCAGTTCTTGGATGTGGGACTCTGCTCTTCTCAGCAGAGGTGAGGCTGAGAGCTGTTTCTCTCGTCTTGGCTCTTGTTTCTGCTCATCAGCATGTTTAAGTTCTTTTCTGACCATGTAGAGCTGATCGTTGGTATCGTCTAGTTGTTGGGTCAGAGTGTCTATTTCAGAACTGTACCTTTCAAGGTGGTCTTTCAAGGCACTGATTTCAGCATTCTTGTCGCTGATGTCATGCTTGGCTTTCTCTAGGAGCTGTTCAGCATACTGGAGTCTGTTTACCAGGTCTTTCTGGGCAGCCTTTGCATGTTGTTGGTCGAGCTGAGCTGCTGTCAGGGCTGCTTGGAGCTCCTTAACTTGTTCCGTTGTTTCCTGCTCCCTTTCGTTGGGTGCTTTGAGATGATCTTGAACTTTCACTTCCAGCTTGTCTATGCGGCGTTGAACACGTGTCAGCTCCTCTTGAAGGTGGGTGACGTGCTTGTCGCTCAGTTTCAGCTGGGTTGTGAAGGCATAGCTTAGAGAGGTTGAGATTTTGACTAGCTCCTCGTGGTTGTTGTTCTGGCTTGAATCTTGTGTCAGGAATCTTCTCAGGTTTAGGATTATTATTAAAAATAATAACAGTTCAAGGGTCTTGGGGGTGAGGCTGTCTGTCGTGCCTCTCAGCCAAGTGTTCCCATCTTCCCCTTGTGCAAAGGGGTTTGCAGTCTGCGGCATGTTGGCACGCTAGGGAGAAGAGAGACTGACACAGATCTGTGTGGAGTAAAAGCCTATGTGTAGGTGAGGCAACTAAGTGTTGTGTCAGTGATTTTGAACCACTAATGTAGTGTGGTGATGATGACTGTGTTGGTCGCAGTGTCTAGGTGGTAGACTAAAGATGTGAAGACTTCGTCACTCTAATGAGGAAGAGGGGAAAGAGAGAAACAGGTGAAAAGCAAATTCAATTAAAATAAACAATTCCCTTTTTTTTTTTAAATGAGAAATTATTTATTAATTTTTTTCTTTCAATTAAATGTTATCAAGAGGCAAACAATATTATTAAATCTCTGTTCTCGACAGATGAATATAATAATAATTCTGATATCTCTTTTTAGTCTGACAGGATTGACAACGTACACCTTACAGTTGGACCGCTCACCAGGGAGGCTGCGAAGGCAACGGTTGCTCAAAACTTCTCTATTAAAATTGATCTCAGTGTTGTATGAGATGTTAAAATTTTGATTGCGTTTTTAATGTAGGGAGGTTAGGAAGAACGATTACAATCAAATTCGTAAAGATGATTAGTCCTTTTGACAAGCTTGTGTATCTCATTCACTTAGAATTGATTGATGGTTCTTACAGGTCCCCACAAATGTGAAAAGTGAAGATGAAAGAAAGCAGGAGAGAACAGGAGAGAAGAGAAAGAGACAGTAAATGCTAGTCCACTAGCAAGCAGTTATGCCGACTATGAGTAGAGCGTTGTTTTCAGTTGCTACACAACTTAACAAAAATAAATTTTGGTGAAAGAGATTTGTCTCTTAAATTGATTTGAACTCGTAGTGACGGATAACAATGTCTCCTATTAATGCTCAGGTGAGACAAAGTAAAATTGAAATTAAATAAATAAAAATAGAAAATAGTGGCTAAGTCTATAACCAAAACAGGAAGAATGAGGGAATAAAACGCAATAAAGTAATGAGTGAGTATAAGTCTGAATAGAATCTATTAATATGGGTAATAAATCAATTAGATAGAATAAGTTTACTTAAACGTTCCAAGTTCAAGACTTATTTGTATCTAAAATGATTAGGCCCAGAAGAGAATAATAGAAGTATTGATCATATGAAATGATCTGAGGGAAATTTGAATGATTCCAAATAAATTTAATGTTTTAATTAAATTTTTGAATTTGGCACAATTAATAATTGTGAACTAGTATTTCCCTTTCTAGTAAAATGCAAATAAGTGGTAAGAAGTGAGAATTTAGAGAAATAAGAAATAGAAAGACCAACAAGTCTATTAGTTGAGAGGTGTTTAAAGGGTTAAATCACTTTAGCTTTCCAAACACACACTGTATTAAACCACTGGAGGTTAATGCTAACTGCTAACCTTTGAGGCTAATCTTTAGCATAGACTTGTACCAGGTAAACAACCGTTTCGTTAGCTTAGCAACAGCATCGAGTTTGTTTACATCAGCATCGATGTGCTGCGCGTGCGCAGTACAAAGTTGCTCCGGAAGTAGGTTAAGACTTCCGTGTCACGATTGTAACTGTGGAAACCAAAACAAACGTTGCATTGCCAGTACAGTTAAGCATGTTACATGAAATGTCAGCGCATTTCAACACTGTACAAATAAACAACACCGCTTTTAGTTGTTCTGCGATGCGGCGCTTAAACTCTCAGTTCGTTCAGAGTTAAACTTATTAAAATAGCAGCTTGGTAACTTACTGCAGGGAAACAGTGCTGTATCAGAATATAACGCATAAACACAACAGGTTTTCTTCGCTGTTGGTTCAAAGTTAAACTTTACTTGATAAAGCTTTAGAAACTCCCATTAAAATCTCCCGGACACACGCAGTGTGGAGCGAGATTAACTTCACTCAGTGAACAGTTACACAAACATACGAGCGTTATTCTCTAATGTTTAACTGAGGGAGTCATAGATGATTTAACAATGGGACACGCACTGCTAATCAAACTATGAATAATAATGGCTCTGATAAATAGGATTGAGGAACACGCTCAAAACTATTCTTTATACACTGATTTATTTCCCGTTTAAATCACTGCAGTTTAGCTTCGTTCTGCTAACAGACTGAGATTCAGGAGAATAGTTACTGACTGACCTGGAACCCGCAGGACATCACTTCAACTATAAATAAAAGGCATTACAGAAAGAGAGGAACACGCTCAATTTCGACCTTATTGTACGATCTCAGATGTTAACTTTAAGTTCACTTACTGCAGTTCGAGAAGCTCTTTTGCTGTCTTCATTCATTCAAGCGGGGCGCGCGCAGCTGACGTCACTCACGCGCACGCGCACACACACACACACTATAGTCTCGTCTCTCATCCGCGGCAACAGAAAAAGATTAAATAACTCGGTTTATGCTCACAATTTAGATTAATCTGCCCACATATCTCCACCAATAAAAATGTAGGGGTTTATTACATTTTATAATATTAATATTAATACGTAATTTAAACAAATAGTTTAATTTAGCTCAAAGGGAATCATTTATGATTTTATAGGGATTTGAACAGAATCAGCGTTACGGCGATTCACTGAACGAGCCGTATAACAAACTCTGCACTGGATATTAAAATCCCAAATATAGTGAAAACACTATTAAATAGCACAGTAACGAAATCGACAGATTAAGGCATTAACTTGTGAGCAGAAAACACAAGATACTTCTCTTTTAAAATATAAATCAGATTTTATTTATATAAACCTAAGACATAAACTAATCTAACACATGAACACAAGCATTCACACATTCACACGTTGCAGAAAGAGAGAAAGTGAGGAAAGGATGAGTTTAAGAGGAGGAAATGTGAAATCCCAAGTTCACAGCAATATGTGTTATTGCATAGACCTGAACAACCATCAATCACTTATTTAACCCTCGCTTTGAGTTTCTCAATGAGGCTAAAATTTATATTAAATACACCAATTAGAACCTGTTAGAATCTGGAGGTGTGTTTGCTGGTTTTGCCTGTGTAACGGGGTTGGTTGCAGACAGGGGGTTCCCCGAAGTGTCTGATTCGCTGGAAGTTCAGTAGTCTTTGAAGTGATGTCTCTTGGCGTTGGCTTGCTGGACGTTTGAAGAAGTGCAGTCGAAGCTTTAACATTAACACACGAAACTCCACGGAAAGAAAAGAAACTAACGTAAAATAATAAAATAAAATGATGTAACGAGACTAAGTTGTTTTCCTTCTCATTATGGCACATGAGGCCAGAGCATGCTCAAAGAGCAGCACGCACGCGGTGAGAGGGACGAGAGTCAGAGAGCAGGGGCGTAAAAGTAAGAGAAGATAAGAGAGAGAATGGAGGATGTCCTGAGGTTTTAAACTCAGCTTCTGGACCGTCCCATCTGCACGTATTGACCAATTAGGTATTGTCCTTGCTTAGCTAGGGTGTGTTCTTCAAATCATAAATCAGCTTGTTATCTGTCACATGGTCCGAATTTTACAAGCTATGGCCAAGTATACCTTATTGAACATGATTTCATAATAAGACTATGATGCATTTGACAAAGAATTGACAGGAAGAAACATTTCAAGCGTGAATTCTCAAACTCATAGATACTAAACATGCAATAGGTCTCTTTAAGGCTCGAGCCATTCAATACTTATTAAAAGCAAGACATATTGAGTTATTAAAACAAGGATATTCAAATGGGTCACATACACAATATGCAGTTATGCATAGAAATTATTAGTTTCATTAAAATTGAAAATGAAAGTCTTTATGTGGTTCTATGGAGAACGAGGCATGTTCTTTAGAGAAGGAATGTTGGTTTGAACGGTCTTTTATGTGTGGAGACACGCCCAAAAGAGTCTGTAGCTAATGATTTTCTATCACAGGTTTACGTGTGAACATCAGTCTTGATTACTTGCAACAAATTTGACAGTCTCCTTCTTGAATTGGAATTGGAAGTGTTTCTTTGTCCTCAGTGTTGTAAGTTGTTTGGTGAAAAAGGCTTGCTAGTTGGGAGTTGCTTGCCCCAAACTAGATTTATGACGTCCTGTTCCTTAAGGCCTCTCTGCATTCCAGCTCCTCAGGTTTCAATGTTCCAATGCATCTTAAAAATGGTCTGATTCAGTCTATGATATCCTACACATTATAGCCCAGTTCACTGTTGTTTAAAAACCTGGTTTATTCTAATGGCATAAGTGAGATTGTGTTAACGCACTATTAACGTGTTAACTTCGACAGCCTAAGCTATATTCTTACGAACATTGAACAGAAAAAAAAAAAAATGTAATTGACGATGTTGACTTTCATGAACAGCTTATTGAGTCAAAAATACTCAGAAAACAACATTTGAAGTTGGACAGACTGAAAATTTCCATCTAATTTACGAACAAGATGTGCAGAATCTGTCAAAATGTATAAAACCACCATTCATGCATGCTCTTTCACGATGAACACGACGCCGCTTTCGGTCCGAGACCACTAGCAATCATCCGACTTGCACACTCTTTTATCCTTTCTCACCACAATGATCCTATTTAATGTTTACTTAACCAAAGTTTACCACGTTCGTATCATTTTAATGTTCGTAAACAGAAGCCACAAACTTACCCACATTTGTCGAAATCCGTAAAATCCTGTTAACTCTTCCTCCCACGCAGAGCGATCGTGACCTAGACAATCTTATTTCTGACATGAGAACCGTTGAGACATTAGGAGATGGAAATTCAGCGTCAGAATAAAATGTACGAGCGTTATGAATTTTGGACAGAAAATCTCTGCCCCTGTTTTATCCCGATCTATTAACAATTTATCATGTAGCAACGCATATGAGAATTTAACCCACACAAGATTTTTTAATCGTTTTGCTACTGATAGAATTACATGGAAAAGTGATATCTCTGTTTCCTTTAGAATCATAGTTTAACGTGCGTAACTGCTTGGACAGAAGGTGTGATGAACGTTAGTAAATGTTTCCATTGCATCGTGGTGGATTAAGGGAATTATACTTTCAGTGTTAGTAGCAGTATTTTGTAGAAGACACACCAAAATAAATGTTATGCAGCAAAAAATAAAAACGGAAATAAAATAAAGTCTCATTACACGATAATGCCAAGGCTTAGTGGGATAAAAGTAACTTTATTATTTCTTACATCTATCTTTAACAAAATAGTGAGAAAAAAAAAAAAGACAACTGGGTATTATTCAATCTATATTGTTCATTACACCCCTTGTGGACAGAAACTGTGGAATCGCTCAAATACCATGTCAGCTGTAGGCTTCACCTTTTGTAGTGTAAAGATGGCTTTTGTTGATATTGATTGGTAACATTATATAGTATTGTGATTGACTGAAGTAACAGGTTATTTATATTGGACAAAAAAAAAAATAGTCAATGTCAATTACCCATTCGACAGTCACGTACTTCGTTCCTGAATGAATCAGCCGTTCGAACGAATCAATTAAATGAATGATTCAGTGATAAAATCAGTGACATACCGCCACCTACCGGCAGTTTTAGTTTAATTTTTAACGTATCTTTTCTGTTATTTAAATCATTTAATATTTCTACATTCAAAATTGTATATTTAAAACATTAATCTTTACATGAATTTATTAATTTAATTTCACTTATGCAACCTCTGAGCCTCATTAAACATCTGAAAATACACCTACAAGCCACTTGTGTGTTCTTCTGTGCCACCGCTGTAGTACAAATTTATTTTAAATACTGATTTCATTTGATTGGTATCTTATTCTACTACTTTGAAGGTGCTCCTAAATTTTTGACCGTGCTCCTAAATTTTTTAAGGGCTCCTGAAGCGCTCCTAAAAAGAAAAGTAAGCGTAGAGCCCTGCCCACAGATACAATGCCTTACAAAGGTACAACCCTTAATGGAAACGTTAATTTCTGTAACCTAACACAAAAAGGTTTCGATCTCCCTGTAGAGTGGTCAACACCAGCAGCAGAACTCTTTCCATGCAGTTCTATCTTGTGAATACAAATGTGGAAAAGACACCAAAACCATCAGACGATTTTACACTTTTCCTTGCTGGAATGGGAAGGCATACAGTCAAACTATCCGAAGATGCTGACCACTCAACTGATTGGATATACATGCTCGTGTGCTGCTGGAAGATGTTTGTGCAACCATCTGGTTGCACTACTCTACCAAACAGCAGATTTTAGTGCGCTAGGCACCAAGAATGTTCCAGCTGCCCTTGCATCCACAAGCAAGCAGCAGGCCTGGCATAGGCCCCGCACCCAGGTACAATGAATAAGAAAACTACTGATCATTCAAACAGTTTTTATTTAACAACAGATAACAATAAGTAAAGCAGTAATAAGTCAGCATTAATAAATAAATATTATATATACATATATAAATTTTAAGTGCATAATGTGCAAATTCTTCTCCTTCACCGGCGCCGTAGCAACACTCTCCATTTCAGCATTTTCTTCCTCCTGCTCACCAATGACACCTCTTTTTGCCGTCCGTGTCTGGCGTGATTTAACGTCTCCCCAGTCGTTCCACGAAAACCTGGAAGGCACAGCCTGCGGTGTAAGATATTTACGCCCGGACTGTGGATGGACGCGGACTTCATCCTCCATGAAGTGCATAGCACACACGAAAGTACTACCCTTCCTCACTGTAAATGCTGCCCCCTCGTCTCTTCGTATTGCCCAAATCCAGCACTTTTTCATATTTTCATCATTGGGAAAACTATGAAACGATAAATACGGTTGTTTATTCTTCGAGTTGAAACACAAAGGTACGCTACAAGATTGACTACTTTTAAAAGGCTAAATCTCTGATGGGTGGCTATTAGGTAAATAAATATATATATATTGTGGCGGGAGGAGCAAGCGACAGACACAGTGGGCGTGGCGTCAGGCCTCGGAGAGGTTTTTATTAAACAATAATCAAAATAAAGTGTCCAAAGGCGGTAAAAAGTGTCCAAAATAAAACAGGGAATCTGGTGTCCTCGTCATGCTACGGGCTTGTGAAGGAGGGCAGTGTTCGGGAAGGAAGGGTCCAGGTAAGGGGCAGAGTCTGGTGGCCGCACGCGCTCCCCTCTCGGGACCGGGGCGCGTGGGTCAGCGGCTTCTTCTGAGCGGCATCATCCATCCTTTGCCCGCGGCGCTTCCGGGGTATAGAACGGCCCGCCATCCTAGCCCGTCAGCTGTCAAACGGGTGCGGAATTCCATCCATACTCTACGGGTCCGGCAGCTCACGTCTCCGGTGGTGCAGGAATCCCTCAACGCACCCTTCCTGGACCCACGAGTACACCAGCGTGCATGCACGGGGAAGAGACCAGTCTCCCGAGGAGAGGCGCGCTCGGCATTTAAACGGCGGCGGTGATGAGGCTCTATTCACATCAGGTGCGCCTCATCACACGCCGCCAGCCCTGGCTGTTTCAGCGCCCCTTCTCTCACACACCCACTCCCGTCGGGAGCCTGGTGAAGGGCGGCAAATACGGGACGGGTGGTGATGATAATAAGGGGGGAGGCAGCCGACTCGTCACAATATATATATGTAGTACTCTCTTGACAGTGAATGAGAGAGACAGAGACAAGAGTTAGTGGTTGCCCAAGCGGTCCTCTTTGTTGTCTTTAATAAACATTAACACATATAAATACGCAAATCAAATCACAGTAAACAAATAAATATATAATCATATATACAGAAATGTTGTAGATCTTCCACACATCTGGATTTACTCATAAATATCTCAGATCAACTAACGTACACTAACCATGTTCCGTACACTTTTCGCACTTCAACGCACGCCAACGACCACTCCTCCGTTGTTGAAAGCCAGACAAGCATGTTTGTGTGATCATTCTCTGGGGGAATACCCATTGGACAGTCCACACTTTGATTGATGTCTTTTGGACCAATAGTTTTTGAGAAAAGTGGGGAAAAGTACCTCCCCCGCCCGTGTACGGAAGATGATAAGCGTTAACGGTGTTCCGTACATAGCACATTTCAACGACAAAAATGGACAATTAACGGATCAACTGTGAGGTATTTAGTTATTTTAACTAAATAAAACAACATTTCAATGAATAAGAAAGGTGAATGCCTTTTTATTTTTAAAAAATTTAAGTTATTTGCTGCTTGAGGACCATGCGAGCTAGGCCATTGTGTTGTGATATTAATTATGTCATGTGAAACGTTAGTGAATAACTTTACCATATCGTTCTGAAGACAAAGAAGGGCAAACAATTTGAACTGATACAAAATATTTAATGATTAACCAATGTGACTTCAAAACATAAAAAATTTTGGTGTGTGTGTGTTTACAACTATTTACATTTAACACTAAACTGATTAAAAAATACCATAACTAGAAATGAACGTTAATTTTATGTGTGCACTATTTGTGTGTGTGTGTGTGTGTGTGAGGTGTTTTTATGTGGACAGACAACATTTATGACAAAGCCAGTCAGTGTCTGACACTTCCTCCACTTCTGCACACTCCAAGTGGAACCACAAATGGTACAGATCACACTGGATCCATTCATCTATGGCCTCCTCTCCTGAGCCAGGTGGGACCACTCGACGGCAGAGAGCGCAGTGTTCTCCGTCATCAGTCGGAGGAGGTGCCTGCTTCTTTTGCCTTTTGGCCTCCTGGGCTTGTCTCTTTTCCTCCTTCTTCTTTGCCATCTCTTCCTTGCGCTTTCTCTTCTTTTCTTCCTTCTCTTTCTCCTCAGTTTCTTTTTCGACCAGCAGGTCGAAATACTCATCGCTGGTGATGACACGGGCTGGCAAGGGAATGCGACGCCTCACCTTCTCCTTCCTCTCCAGGGCTGGACTGATGAGGACGTTAGCCAGACTCTCTGGGATTACACCTGCTGCCACCAGGTAATTTTTGTGAACTATTCTGTTACAGGTGGGGCAAGGTGTTTGAGTGATGGATGGTGTGGTGGGAGCGACGGATGGAGTGGCAGCAGGGCTGGATGGTGTGGCTGACGGAGTGGCAGCAGGGCTGGATGGTGTGGCGTCACTTCCATCTGCAGATGGGAGCACTCTCACCACCTAAGAAAATAAAACGTATGTAAAACTCATTAATACACTTGAAAAGGAATGCAAGTAGCTAGAGGGTGAGTTATCATTGTATTAATGTCAAAATTACCTGGGTTGTGTACACAGCAGCCCTGGACAGAGGAAAGATGCCAGCCTTGCGGAATCCAGCCTTGACATTTTGGGCTGTGACAGCAGTGGGGTACACATGTTTGAGGACAGCTGAAAACTGCCTCTTCCCCACAACGATGTCCCCTCGCACCAGACCCATCCTGGAAGCCATGGTGGAGAAAGCAGTCTTCATTGGGTTGAAAACCGCAATATCCAGGGACTGTAGTATGTGTGTGGTGTGGGCAGGTAGGCAGAGAATTTCTACATTGTTTTCTCTGCAGAACATGATTACGTCTCTGGAAACATGTGTCTCATGTTGGTCCATGATTAAAATGAGTGGTCTCTCCTCAGGAGCATACCTGATAAAATGGTGGAGCCATTTCAGGAAGAGCTCCGAGTCCATGTAACCCTTCTCCTGGATGCCATAGAGGTCGTTGGGGGGCCCATACAGCCTATAGGCATTACTTGGGAGGCATTCACACAGCAGTGGACCGTGATGTGCTCCCTTGTCGTCTGCTGCTGCTGGTAAATGTGTTTCCTCCCAGTCTGGCATAGGACCTTCTCCCTGGACCGAGGCTTGCCTCCAAAGCCGGTCTCATCACAGTTATAGAGGAGATGTGGCTTGTCCTTCAAACTGTGCTTCTCATAAAGGGCCTCGTATAATTTGAAGAACCCTTCAATGGCCTCTGGTGTAGCACCATGGACTCTGGCTCTGTCCAGGGAATCTGCCGTCCTTGAGGCCAATTCTGGATGGCGGGCCTTAAACCTGGACCACCACACATCACTTGGCCCCTTCTCCAGGTTTACAGTGGTGGTATCTGTTCTGCCACTCTCCTTAATGATCCCAGTAGCCAGCACCTTGACAAGGGATCTTGTCACTGGGAAGCCATGGTCCGCCATCCAGAATATAAAAGAAAGAAGAGCCTGTTCCTCTCCAGGTGTCAGGGCCGAATTAGGATGAGGGTTGTGGACATATTTGTTTTTTTTATAGTCCTGTAGAGTGGTGTGGGGAATGCCAAATTTTTGCGCTGTTGCCCTTAGACTTGCTCCTGCCTTTACTTCCTCAACTGCCTCCTGTAACTTCTCCTTTGAATATTGCTTTTTCTTTCCTGACATCTTTCTTTTGTTGTAACTGTACTGACTTTCCTTTGAAATATGATATTATGTTAAACATGTAATGTTAATTTAACCTTAACTTCAAGTGATTGTTTATAAAATTATGTTCACAAAGTATTTTAATTATATTAGTTAACTTGATGTATGAAATCTTATTAACGTTAAATAACTTGAATGTCTGAATATCATATCCTTGTGTGTAACTTTGTTAACGTTAAATAACTTTTGGCAATGAAATGACACAATCAATTGAGTTTTAACTAAGTTCGTTTAATTTATTAAAGCATGACAATTAAAAATGTAAAAAAAAAAAATTTAATGTAAGTTAACGCTAACTTAATTAATCTTTTATGAATATAAACATCACTGCACGCAGGATGATGGGCAAACAGCGCCTGCTGCACGTCTCAGGCGGAGGGTGGCGCCAAGTGGTCATCGCCCACAATTGACGTTTAAATATTCCCATTTCAAAGCATTTATTCAACAAAAGGTCATTTATTTAACAATTTGTGATAACATAACATTTATTTCATAAAGATTATAGTGCTGTGAGAAGCAAATTAATTTGACATATTACATTGATTATCTTTTTCAGTCTCATGTTTTCTATGTTTTTAGTAAATTCTATGCTTTTAGTGTCTTCTTTCAAAAGTGAACACGTGCTTAAAAAAAAACAAAATCATGAATAAATATTTTAGTTTGGGAATGCCATTGTTACGTTTGTCTTCAGTTAGCAGAAAATACCTGTGTTTTACAGTAGAACCTCCATCTCTTGCCTAGTGAAGTTTTTGTTTCTTTTCTTGTCATCCATGTCAAATTATCTGAGTAGTTTATGCTTTTCTGCGAGTAAATTTATCTTTTGACGGTTAATGTCGTTAAACGAACACATCTCAATCGCTTTACATTCAAATACTTGACCGGGATGTGGCTGCTACTTTAAAACAGGATAATAAAGTGATACAATTAAAATGTAGCGGTAATTTGTTGTTGCTCATTTTTTTTTTTTTTTTATTAAGAAAAAAAATAAGATGTTCTTAAGAACAAATTTGAGAACTTCTTAAGATTTTTTTCAAGAATTGCACTTAAGAAAATTCTTACGAACGTCTCAGAATTTATCTTAAGAAATTTCTTAATTTATTTCTTAAGAAGATTTTCGTGAATCCGGCCCCTGGACTGTGCTTGACTTATGCTTGTATGACCGTCCTTGTGTGATAATAAAGCTGCACATGGATCTTAAAGACACTGCTTCCTCGTTACACCTAGAATAAATATCTAAATATAGATGTGTGTATTATAAATTTACATATGTGAATTTTTTTTTACAGTATATTGTTATTGTGTGACAATGAGTAAGAACCATAGTAGTATTTTGTTATAACCTTATCATTCATCAGACATTGATAAAGCCAACCTTCTGAAGTGCTATATAATCTTCTTAAATCTATCTAAACTTTCAAACTTAAGACTTTCAGGCTAGGCTTTCTCAAGTCAACCTAATAGTTTGTTCTATTAACTAATTAATTCAATTTGTTAATAGTGTCCTAATAATCAAGAATTAAATTGTTGATATCAGAAATTACCCTCCCAATTGTTGATATCAGAAATACATTTTCAGATATCAGAAATTACCATTGTCACTAGTGACAATTAAATTGTTGATAAAGAATTAAATTATTGACTATTCCTGGAAGGAGGCTCCACGGCGCTGAATAGTCATGGCTCGCTCCACTGAGACAGTTGCTGTCATTTGCACTGAGTCGATCACTGTTCCCAGGAACGACACTTGTTGGCTGGGTAACAGTGTGCTCTTGGCAAAGTTGACCCTGAGCCCCAGGCGATCTAAGTGGCTGAGGAGGAGGGTCTTGTGCGACGTTGAAACTGCATCTGACTGGGCTAGAATAAGCCAGTCGTTGAGGTAGTTGAGGATGCAGATTCCCATCTGCCGTAGAGGGGAGAGAGCCGCATCCATGCATCGCGTAAAAGTGCGGGGAGCCAGGGATAACCCAAATGGGAGGACCTTGTATTGGTATGCCACCCCCTTGAATGTGAATCTCAAGAATCGTCTGTGATGGGGGGTTACCTGGATGTGAAAGTACGCGTCTTTCAAATCCAGCGACATGAACCAGTCCCCTGGGCATATTTGCGAGAGGATCTGCTTCAAAGTGATCATCCTGAACGACCTTTTTACCAGGGCGTGATTCAGGAGTCTGAGATCTAGAATAGGTCGCAGTCCACCGTATTTTTTGGGGACGAGGAAGTAGCGGCTGTAGAAGCCTGACTCGCTCTGAGCTGGAGGAACGATTTCTATGGCTCCCTTTACCAGCAGATTCATCACCTCTGCATGTAGGACTTGAGCGTCCTTGCTGCGCACTGTGATGGTGACCACCCTGCGGAAGCGCGGTGGTCTTCGAGCGAATTGGAGTGAATAACCTCGTTTTATCGTAGCCATCACCCACTCTGACACACCAGGGATGGCCTGCCAGGCATCGGCCCGTGTGGCAAGAGGTTGAATCGGCTCTAAAGACTGGCTGCATCAGGACAGGACGCTTATGGTAGGCAGAAGAGGATATTTGCTCTCTTGTATGAAATGTATGTTTTATTTTTTACGCTATCACAGCGGTCGGATGCCTGGGTGCTAGAGCGGGCCCATGGGGAACCGATAACACACTTCCCTCTGCACCCAGCATTGAGCGGGGTGACAAGAGGCACATTAGAGGCTGCTTGCGGGGTGGTCCAGCGGTAGCGAGACTCGAGCCCCTCCTCTTTCTGCCTGGCTGTTCAGGAGGACTTCTGAGGCGCCGGATCCAAGGCTCAGGAGTGGCTGAAGCTGTCTTGGCGGGCTGCTGAGTCGGCACAGGCTTGGGGCGACCAGCAGCAGGAGAAGAGCTGGAGCGTTTCGGGAGGAAGTGTCACATCGCCTGAGACGACTTCTGAGCCTCTGTAAATCACTCTGCAAAGCCCTCCACAGCCGGCCCGAACAGGCTGTTGGCTGAGATTTAGCGATTCTGAATGGATCCGTATATTAAAGGCAGGTGATTTAGTGGTCTTTGGCGTCTCCCTGTGGTCCTTGCAGCTTGACTTGTGCTAATTTGTATTGAAAACTTTTATTTAATTATTGATTGTGGCACTATACATACATTGTGTGTGGAGGTACTGTATTTTTGCACAACTGATAGGCGACTGTGTGGGAGAGGCAAAAAACATCTTTTGATGAAGGAGCAAGAAACATTGCTAATAATGCCATTATATTAAGAGATATTCAGATAAGAATCACTTAAGACCAGCATACCTTCTCAGAAATTGATCAAATTAACATTTCTAAAAATGACCGGGTCCTGCATCATAACTGGCTTTGAATGAAACAGGCATATAGGGTGCCTTCTGAAGGAAATTCAGAGCAGGTGTTATTTACTGTAGTGCTGCAATTTACAGTAATACTGCATACAGATAAAGCGATTCTTACGGAATACTGTACACATACTCAAAACATCTTTTTGCAGAATATATTCGAGTATGATGGCAGAGACACCCTGCATGGTTTTGCCTTACAAAAATGAGGAGAAGGGGAAGGAACATTATTAGACGGCATGCAACCAGACAGGAGAGTAGATTACCGTCGATGGACTTGAACTTGAAAAACTATGTGTATTGATGTCTTTCCACAGTTGAAGTAAAATACCTACTGATGTTCATTCATGTTTATTTCATGCTTTTAAGTAAATATGAAAAGTGATCATGTGCCGGTGGACCTGAGATGCTACAGCGATCTGTCACGACACATTAAAGAGCCACAAAATGGTATTTATTATTTGAATTTCTTAAAAAATTTATAAATCTAAAAGCTGAGATTTTGTTTCATATCAGAAGTAACCTGCTCTGTCATAATGTTGTCCGTTTCTTCTTTACTCCAGTAGTAAGATTAAAGGATTTCTCTTGAACTCTGTCATGAAAATTATGTATAGACTCTGGTTAAACAATTTAATAATTAATTTACAATGAATTTGTACCTGTGTTGAATTGCGCTGTATTACGCCGTGGACGAGCGCTTTTTAAAATGAATGGATGAGTCCGCTGTGAGCACTACTTCTGGCAAGACGCGGCAATTCATTCAGTGCGCAACTCTCACAGTGCATTATGGGGATTCTCTAGCCATTGTGAGTGTACATCAGTTGTAAACTCGTTATTGTTGTGTGTTGTGGGATTGAATGAGTGCCCTCGAGAACATCCACTATGGTTTCGGACGCCACTAAAAATGGCTGTCCCCTCAAATAGTGCCCTATTTGAGGGTATAGGGGGCCATTTCAGATAGAGCCCATTAGTATTCCATTTGGGACGATACTAAATATATTTTATAATCAATACAGAACACACCTATAGTTTTGACGTTAATATTTACTTTTATGTATTACAAGAAAAAAAATGCAGTGCTTCATTTTGCATTAAAGTTGAACTGTTTGGTTAGGATAAGCGTGTGTTTAGATGTCTGTGTTAATTGTTTTGAGAGCAACTGTTACTCATATTTTGTATTTTAAATACATAACCAAGTTATATTCCAACCTTGTCAACAAATAAATAAATAAAAGAAAGGTTAATCCTCACAAGTGCCTCCTTGGCAAATGTATTTATGATTGGACATGAAAAAGAAATATGATCTGGCCCGTAAATATAATCAGACACTAGACACAGACAATTAGATTAAATTATTTCAACAATTTTAATGCAAGATTTCCATTCAGACCAAAATCAGCTGCTTCAAACCAACCATCAATGTAATCTTTCACAGTCATGGCCCTTTAACCAAATAATGATGCCATTTGTGTTCCAGGGAGAAACTGAGATGGAATAAGAGGAATACATTAATATTAATAAACATTTTTTCCAATCCTGTAATTTGAAGACCAAGATGCTGAAATGTTATCCTTGATTGAGAATATCACAAATGTTCATAATCACGAAAGCACTTCACATTTGCTTACATACAGATAGGCTATAAAGCTCATCTCAACTGTACTGAGAGCTCTGAAAATCATACCTTCAATTCATATTTGTTTTCGAATTTAAAATTCTATGATTTCAGCGGAAAAGACTTTTATTTTGTCTAGCGATGTGACGTCACAAGGCTGCGCCGCGCGCCAGCGTCTGAGACTCGACTGAAGAGAGGTGTGTGCTTTAAATCGTTTAAAGTCTTTAAATAAACACAACTCGTTTAGAGAATTGTATATAAAGCTGTGAAATGCATTCTTGCCGAGTGTAACACTGTAATGCTTTGTCATATATTTTGTATGAGTAACAGAAACGGTCTTATTTTGCACCCAGTTTGAAACAAACATGTTTAATGACCACTTTCTGTAGAATCTATTAAATATAATCTACAAATAAGAAAATACAAGTAATATGAAGTCTAGTTGTTTTTTTGTCTTCTCAGGTGATTTAAGGCCATCTCTACTGGGAGCTGATTGAGATGCACAGAGATTCAGTTTGGATTTGTTCTTCTTTCTGTTAATTATTCTGATTTTAAACAGGAAAAAGTGTCCAAACACACAGAAAAATTCCTGCTGAAGCAACTGAGATCCCCGTGACACATTATTAAAAAGATGGAGTTTATTAAAGAGGAGAGTGAAGATATGAAGATTGAAGAAGCATTCAGAGTCAAACATGAAGATACTGAGGAACAAACAGGTTGGTTTCATTCTCAAAGCTGAACTCACTCATGTGATCCTTATTAAAGTGTCCAGCTCTACAGAAATAGAGATTTAAAAATAATACAGAAGTAGCCTAAACAAAGTAGTTCCGTGAGCGGCAGCGCTCTGAAATCTGAATAAAACTACATTGATTCACTACTTCAGTCCAAAGCCATGCTTTTATTTCATCCAAAAAAGTAGTAAGAGCAAGGTTTGAATTATAGTGCATGCTGACATTGATCTGTGTATCACCAGCAGAACGACAATATTACAACAACGTAAATGACAGATTTGAGTATAAGAACACCACTAGACAAGCATGGCATTCAAGTCAAGTCACCTTTATTTGTATAGTGCTTTATACAATACAGATAGTGTCAGATCAGCCTTACAGCATCAAACTGGATAATAGTTTTCAAGATTCAAGAGTTTTATTCATCACATACACAATTATACAGAGTATAACCAGCAGTGAAATGTAGGTCAATGTAGGTAGGTCAGGCCCCTAAAGTTTTTCCATAATGTGAGAAGACAATAACAGTCATTTTCCAGTTAAAGTCAGTTCATCGTTGATTCAGTTGACTCTCTTCTAATAGTGTCTGTGCAATCAGTAAATTCGGCAATATTGCCAGAAATTAAATGTCCCCAACTAAGAAAGTCAAAATAGCCGATTGTTCAAAATCAGCGGATGATCAGGGCCATTATATAATTTAAATAAAAAATCTGATAAGAAACAAAGTCTCAGCTTTCAGATCATGTACATTCTATCACGAAACTCAAACAATGAATGCCGTTTTCACGCTTTTAAACGTGACATATCGCTATAGCACCTCAGTTCAAGCAGCAGCGCGTAGCACGAGTCTCATCCAGAGTTTATTAATTAGCTATAGAACAACACTAAAGAGGAGCTTTTTACTAAATCTGATTTGAAGTCAAGTATTTATGAAGACTGCAAATGAGTTGTAAATACATTAAAATGTTTGAGTGTAATTATGTTATCTGAAAATAAATAGCAGTTGAATAAAATAGCTCTGTGTTGTTGATTTTAACCTTTAATATTACTATAAAGTGCCCTCCAAATGTATTGGGACAGTAAAGACAATAATGCTGTGTTGCAAGACATTTACAAATATCATTAAAAGATGAATATGAGACAAAACTACAGAATGTCACATTTTATTATTAGTCGTTTCAACACATACAGTGGTGTGAAAAAGTGTTGGCCCCCTTCCTGATTTTTTTGCATGTTTGTCACACTTTAATGTTTCAGATTATCAAATAAATATTAAATCAAAGATAACACAAGTAAACACAACATGAAGTTTTTTTTTATTATTAAGGGAAAACGAAATCCAAACCCACATGGCCCAGTGTGAAAAAGTGCTTGCCCCCTAAACCTAATAACTGGTTGGGCCACCCTTAGCAGCAACAACTGCAATCAAGCGTTTGCGATAACTTGCAATGAGTCTGTTACAGCGCTGTGGAGGAATTTTGGCCCACTCATCTTGGCAGAATTGTTGTAATTCAGCCACATTGGAGGGTTTTCCGGCATGAACCGCCTTTTTAAGGTCATGTCACAGCATCTCAATAGGATTCAGGTCGGGACTTTGACTAGGCCACTCCAAAGTCCTCATTTTGTTTTTCTTCAGCCATTCAGAGGGGGATTTGCTGGTGTGTTTTGGATCATTGTCCTGCTGCAGAACCCAAGTTCGCTTCAGCTTGAGGTCACGAGCAGATGGCCGGACATTGTCCTTCAGGATTTTTTGGTAGACAGCTGAATTCATGGTTCCATTTATCACAGCAAGTCTTCCAGGTCCTGAAGCAGCAAAACAGCCCCAGACCATCACACTACCACCACCATATTTTACTGTTGGTATGATGTTCTTTTTCTGAAATGCTGTTACTTTTACACCAGATGTAATGGGACAATAAACACTTTTTCACACAGGGCCATGTGGATTTGGATTTTGTTTTCCCTTCATAAAAAAAACCTTCATTTAAAAACTGCATGTTGTGTTTACTTGTGTTATCTTTGATTAATATTTAAATTTGTTTGATCTGAAACATTCAAGTCTGACAAACAAGGGGGCCAACACTTTTTCACACCACTGTAGATGTTTTACCAGCTAAGAAGATCAGCACTTTTAGAGTTCCATCCCTCTATCTGATGTGAGCATACGTATTGGAACAGTTGCCTCACAGGTCTTTCTAAGTGATCAGCTGTGTCCTGTTGCATTAATTCTTCAGATATTAAATGTAGGCAATGTGTCGTATCAGTTACATCCATTACTTCTGTATTCTGAATCTTGCATTCAATGATGAGACACACAAACCAGGGTGAAGACAAGGGAGCTGACTTTGAGAGAAAAGCAAGCTATTTGGATGCTAAAAGAAAAGAGGAAGTCAGTTAGAGCTCTAGCAAAAACAAAGGGCATGGAGAAATCAAGAGTTTGGAAACCACCAACAACGACCTGATCGGCTGAGAAAACAACAGTAGTTGATGACAGACAAATCATAAAAGCTGTGAAAATGAATCCTAAAAGCCTTGTCTGTAAAATCACCAACAACTTCCAGAAAGCTGGGGTGATGCTCTGACAATCTACTGTCCTCAGGAGACTTGACACAGAATTACAGATGCTACACAGCAAGATGCAAACCTCTGACCAGCACCAAAAATAGAAAGGCAAGATTAGAGTTTGCAAAAAAAGCACAAAGGTGAGCCAGAAGAGTTTTGGAGCTGTGTTTATGGGCCAATGAGACAAAGACTTTATCTAATGGGAAAATGTGGAGAAAAAAAGGGAACTGCAATGATCCCAAGCATACAGCCTCATCTGTAAAGCATGGTGGAGGTGGTGTTGTGGCATGAGCATGCATGGCTGTCTCTGGAACAGGCCCTCTCAACTTTACTGATGACTTAATGTATGATGACAGTAGCAGAATGAATTTGGAAGGGTACAAAACCATCTTGCCTACCAATATTCAAGAAAATGCCACCAGATTCATTGGGAAGTGCTTCATATTGCATAAAGACAGTGACCCAAAACACCCTGCCAGTTCAGTCAAGGAATTTATAAGGGCAAAGATATGGAAAGTCTTAGATTGCCCAAATCAATCTCCAGATTTAAATCTGATTGAACATGAATTTCACCAGCTGAAGAGGAGAGTAAAGGCAAAAACTCCCCAAAACAAGCAACAATTGGAATTGGCTGCATTAAAAGCTGGGAAAAGCATTTCAAAGGATGAGAGCAAGAGTCTGGTGATGTCTATGGGTCACAGACTCACTGCTGTGATTGTATGCAAGGGATCTGCAACTAAATAATAGCTTTTAATCTTTTATATCTGCCTTATGTTCAACTGTCCCAATACTTATGCTCACATCAATGAGTGGGATGAACCCTAAAAGTGCTGTTCTTTTTATTTGGTAAAACATGTATGTGTTGAAACAGCTAATAATAAAATCTGACATTCTGTAGTTTTGTCTCATATTCATCTTTTAATCATATTTGCAAATGTCTTGACTCCACAGTCAACAGAGCAATTTTGTCTTTACTGTTCCAATACTTTTGGAGGGCACTGTACATATATTGTCACACCTTCACCCTGTCTGGACCTTGTTCATTGACCTAGTTTCTGTTTCCCCTTGATTGCCTTAGTTATTTCACCCATGTCTAGTTAATTTAGTCATTAGTTCCTCTTCTGTTTGTATAAATTCCCTTACTTTAGTTCTCTGAGTTGCTGGTTATTGTCTAATGTTACCCTGTGTGTGTGCGAGAGGGTGTGTAAACCCTTCCTTGTTCGGGTGGATTTATTAAATATATCGCGCCATTGCATTTTGAGTTAGAGATTTTTTTTTCTACTGATTTTTCAGTCCCGCTCCCGCAATATTCTGTCCTGCGCCTGCCCGCTCCCGCAAAAATATGGTCCCGCTCGTGACATTCATGTTCCCGCCCGCAAAAGCCCGCATTTTTTTTTTTTTCCACACTTGTGTATTAAAATGAGACTATTCGTGAGCACGCAATTTCAGCACTGCGAGTCACCTCTGACTGGCCATTACATTCCAGAAATCAACAGCTGAGTCTGTGATTGGCTATATTGCGCAACCCTTTAAACACGTGTTATAAATAGAAATTCTGCCTAGCTTGCACGTTAATCATTTTAATGTTAATATTAGTTGTTCCTTTTGCTTTTGTGCAACAGATATATAACAATTTGTATGTTTTAGACATTTTATGTTTAGATCGTTTCTATTTTGCGGGAGTCCCGCGAATAATTGTATTCTCCCGCATCCCGCACACACACAAGTCTCTTCCCGCCCGCACTCGCCCATCAAAAGTTGTCCCGCACCGCACCCTGTTGCATTGGGTCCCGTGGTACTCCCACAGGAGTGCAGGTCTCTACTTCGGGCATCCCAAGTTCGAGTGCCCTCTCCCTCACTTCACTTCCTGTCTAGCAACTGTCCTGTCATAATAAAGGCAAAAATAAATCTTTGGGGAAAAAAGATTGAGGTGGTTGATTGAGATTTCACTTTTTTAACGTTAGTGTGTAATGTTGCTGGTTGAGCATAAACAATATCTGCAAAGTTGCAGCGCTGAAAGTTCAATGCAAACTGAGATATTGTCTTTTAAAATTCTGGCAGTTTAATGCCTACAAAAACGGCTCGTACTGACTACAACAAGTTACTTCCCGGGTCCGTGACATCACAAACCCAGATAAACCCCGCCCCCGAGAACACGCAGCAAAGGGGGCGAGGCCATGCTGCGCTGCTTCAGAGAAGAGAAAAAGAAAACTAGGGGTGCATGTAAAAATCTATTCATATATTAATCGCGATTCTGTCTTCTAACGATTCTAATGGATGCACAACTTTCAAAATCAGTGTCCTAAAGCAGCAGTTCTCAATCCTGTTCCTCGCGTCCTCCTGCTCTGCATCTCTCTCTCTAATTCAGATCATCAGCTCAGTTAATACACTTTTCACACAGCTATGAAAAGCGTTATACATGGACGCACGTGCAGTTGCCTTACTGTATTAAAGCTTTAATTATGATAAAACCGTATATTAAAAGCTAAAAGAAGCAGTAGCATTTACAAATAACAGCATATCTAAAAGTACGAGAGAACAACAAACAAAAGACATTGCATTAAGAGCCGTGCTTGCATAGGTTCTGTGCCATCCTCTTCACTATAATATTCTCTGGGTCTCAATCGGGCTCAAATTGATAAGCAATTTAGAAGACGTCATTGTTTACAATACAACCGGAGCACATACCGCTGAGCTGAGGGGCGGGACGTTTAGACACACTAGAGGTGGTTTAGCCAATCACAACACACTGGGGACCTAACCAATCGTGGATTTCTGAGGTAGGGGCTTCATAAAAGCAGGAAATGATCAGCGCGTTTATCAGAGAAGGGACAGAAACAATCAAGCCTAGAAAAAATAAAAAGTCAACCATCACTTTAATGATTTATTACTGAATATATGCAATTAATCAGTTAATTTTTAATTGATTGACAGCACTAGTCTAAATGTTTTGATGTCTGTTGCTTTGTGGTTTTAACTTGTATTTTCCTTATTTCACCTCAGACCTAATGGCATTGAAAGAGGAGAGTGAAAAACTGAATGAAACGGAAGAGAAAGATCAAAATGAGAAACATCATGACGTCAAAACTGAAGAAAAATCGATCAGTTCCTCACAGACTGAAAAGACTACCTCACAAAAAGAAGCTCAAAAAATACCAACTACCAACCTTAATTCCCACATGCGAGTCCATACTGGAGAGAGTTCTTTCAACTGCCAACAGGGTGGACACATTTTCAATCAAAAAGAAAGCCTAAAAGTCCACATGAAAATTGACAATGAAAAGAAGCCGATCATATGCTCTCAGTGTGGAAAGTGTTTTACACAGAAAAAAAACCTTAATGCCCACTTGAGAATTCACATTGGAGAGAGACCTTACACCTGCGAACTGTGTGGAAAGAGTTTCATAAGAAATGGAGGTCTTAAGATTCACATGAGAACTCACAGTGAAGAGAAGCCATTCAAATGTTATCAGTGTGGAAAGAGTTTTACACTGAAAAAACTCCTCAATGCCCACATGAAAGTTCACACTGGAGAGAAGCCTTTCACCTGCCAACAGTGTGGGAAGAGTTTCGGATTAAAAGGAAACCTTCAGACTCATATGAAAATTCACACTGGAGAGAATCCATTTGAATGCATGCAGTGTGGAAAAAGTTTTATACAGAAAAAGCAACTTCATTCCCACATGAGTATTCACACTGGAGAGAAGCCGTTCACGTGTGATCAGTGTGGAATGGGTTTCAGATATAAAGAGAGCCTTAATTATCACATAAGAATTCATTCAAGAGAGAACAGTTTTATATGTCATTAGTGTGAAAGGTGACAAGAAACACCTTAAGAAATTTATTAAAATTCACATCGGAGAGACATTTCGTGTGCAATCAGTGTGGAAAGAGTCGCTCAAGAGAAGGAAACCTTAAGGATCGCATGTGTTCACACTGGAGAGAAACCTTTTAAATGCCTTCAGTGTAAAAAACTGGGGCGGGCCATTTGTAATTTTTATTCATCAGCGTCAAGCTATTTTTAGCTGTACAAAACAGCTAGTGTTGCTGCTTGTCAGTGTAATACTTTTTTCCTTTACACAAATGTAAGACTCTGTTAGACTCTCTTAAGCCCTATTCGCACGGGATTAGTATTTCCTGGTGACCTCTAGTCATTTGTAATAATTGCAGAGGTTGTCTGTGATCTTAATCTCGTGCGAATCGGCCATGTCTGTAAATTTGTAAAGTAAAAATTCTCCCGCAAATGACCTACCATATTTCGCCGAACACCGAGGTCCTGTGATAATATTAGTCCCGTGCGAATCGGCATCTCTGTGATTTGGCCAGCATTTGGCGGGTCGTATATCATTTTGTTTCCTGTGCGCCTTTTTATCCATCTTTTGCAAAGAATGGAGCTGCGTTGGAGTGTTTGGTAGTATTTGGGGTGCTGTCATATCGCTACACCATACAAATTACATAAAGAGAAAGCTGAAAAGGTTTAATGCGTTACAAATAAATCAAGAATAAAGATGGAGACATTATTTTAACCTGGTGAAATGTAAATGACATGGGGCACAAAACTATATTAGTTTCTGCACCACATGAAATTCAGATATGGGGGGGTAATTTCAAAATTACCCATGGTCCCCAGATAATACTAATCCCGTGCGAAAAGGGCTTTAGTTAAAGAGTGAGATAAGAAAAATGCTGTGTGAAATCAAGGCTGCGTTCACACTGCAACTGAATGTGGAGCTACATCTGATTGTCATCTTCATCACTACTTACACAACCTTCATCTCTTTATACTTCACCAAAAGATTTTTTATTTTCTTTTGTGCATATGTATTCCTGTGTCCATACCTGACCGTCATCTTTGATGTAGTTTTAAATATTGATCGGTTGTGGTAGATTCCCTCTAATTTTGACTATGTAGAGGGGTGACTGAATTTCACGTGTTGTTTCCTCTAAATCAAAATTTTAGCCAAACTTCTACCTTTTTGGGAAATGCAACAACGTAACTGGAATATTATAAATAAACTGAAATAAAACTGAACAAAATGACTTGTTTCCATTGATTCTAGGTGTTCTTTAACGTATTTTTTAAGTTGATTTCAGTTGAATGTTGTAATATCTGGATAGGTTTATTGATTGTGGAACCCTGGAAATACCAGGCAACTTTGAATTTATGATCAGGGAAAGTATGAAATATTATTCTAGTTTATGTTCAACTCATAACTAGAAAAAATGGGGCTGCTGGAGATGACCAGTTCATCACATAGTTCACCAAAAAAAATAAAAAATCTGTCATTTATGCACTCTCACGACAATCCAAACCCATAACACTTGGTCATCTTCAGAACACAAATAATTAACAATTATATAATAATGCTAAATTAGTTACAATCTTCCCTATAACACATCCTCAATCTCAAACCTCTACTCCAGAAAATATGTTTTGAAGTCAGTTTCATAATCATGTCTGGATGTGAGAGATGAGCAGATGTGCAGAAAGCCCTGTTAATTTGATTGCTGGTTTCATACAGAGTTAGAGGGACTGAGTGTGCAAGCTGGGCTTTAGGGACGATTGAGATCTGAGATTTACACAAGAGCAAGACTGAATATGACAGGCAGCCAGTGAAGTGTATGTAAAAGTTTATGAATCATCTTGATGGGCAGGCCATAGTAAAGACAGTTTCAGTTGTCTAGTCAGCGAGGTGATGAAAGTGTGTACTAGAATTTCAGTACCTTTGAGATTTAAAGTAGAAGGCAAGGCATTTCAGTTCTTAAATTTTTTTATTAAATCATAATTTCACTTAATATTTTTTCCATCTTTACATAACTTCAATCTACAACCAATTGAGTGCTTGTTTATTTTGCCAGGTTATTCTAGTTGTTTCGTGTGCCTGTTCTCCTAATGGAGTAAAAGCATCATCTGTATAATTAATACATCTTTGCTGATTATATAATCCATTCTGTAGTTTTGTTTTATGTGATCCAGATAAATATTGATTCAAAGCCTATTTTAACTTTCTCTTTTTCCTTAAATGGTTGTCCAGTTGAATCTACATACACCTTTGGCTCTGTTTTTATATTTTGTTAATTTGTAACGTTTGTTCCCTATTTGTATCAAGGCAATTTCTTATAGTAGTTTTACTTGTATGCATATTCCTTTTCATCTAATTGGTAAATGGGCAATAGTCATTCTTTTCCACCAATCCAAAAGAGATCTACTTGATCCTATATAAATCTATATACATTTTTCTGGTGCTATTTTAATTTCTTCCCTTATTCCATGTGCTAAAAGTTCTGGAGCTCTTTTGGGAGTGCCTGATCGCCAATAATGTGTTCTGTATACTAAATGACAGCACATGTTCCCTTCAACTTGACCTGAATAATGTAGCCTATTGCTTTTAGGTTTATGAAAGTATTCATATTCTTGTTTGTAGTGTATGCTATACCATTTTGAAATTTCTATATATGGAAATATAGATTGTATGCTTTCAAATGACACACACACACACACACACACATTCATACATACACATATACAGTCATGGCCAAAAAAATATCAAGAAGGATGTGAAAATTAATCGGCATTGTTAATCCTTTTGATCTTTTATTTAAAAAATCTAACCTTTCATTGGATAATAAGAATTTCAAATGGGGGGGGAAATCTTTTTCTCAAATACACATTGGACACAATTATTGGCACCCCTAGAAATTCTTATGAGTAAAATATCTCTGAAGTATATTCCCATTCATATTCACAATTTTGAGCACACCAGGGTGATTATGAACATGACATTATCCAGCCATGGATTCCTGTTTCATAGAAATATAAATAGGAGGGAAAACAAAGCCCAAATTCCATTAATCATCCATCACAATGAGAAAAACCAAAGAATATATTTCTGATGTGCAGCAAAAGATAATTGAGCTACACAAATTAGTGAAGTGGGTTTAAGAAAAGAGCTAGAGCAGTGAAAATTCCCATTTCCACCATCAGGGCAATAATTAAGAATTTCCAATCAACAGAAAATGTAATGAAACTGCCTGGAAGAGGACGTGTGTCTATATAATCCTAATGCACGGTGAGAAGGAGAGTTTGAGTGGCTAAAGACTCTACAAGGACCACAGCTGGAAAATTGCATAAAATAGTTGAGTCTCGGGGTCAGAAAACCTTAAAAAAAATTGTAAAACAGCACCTACATCACCACATGCTGTTAGGGAGGGTTTGCTCATCAAAAAACAAACTCCAGCAAATTCAGTTATCAGACACGACTAGAACTTCAAATGGGACTGGCTTCTATGGTCAGATGAAACTAAAAAATTATTTTTTTAGCTGCAAACACTCAAGATGTACAATGAAATATACTGCTGTATTTCTGATGTTGTGGGCCTATATTTCTGCTGGAGGTCCTGGACATCTTGTTTAGACACATGGCATCATGGATTCTATCAAATACCAACAGATAAAAAATCAATAAGTGACTGACTCTGTTAGAAATCTTATAATGGGCCATGTTTGGATCTTCCAACCGTACAATAATCCAAACACAAACCTCAAAAACAACACAAAAATGGGTCACTGAGCACAAAACCAAGCTTCTGCTATGGCCGTTCCAGTCCTCTGACCTGAACCCTGTAGAAAACGAGTCGGGTGAACTGATGAGGAGAAGCACCGTCACGGAGCTGTGAATCTGAAGGGTCTGGAGAGATTCTGGATGAAGGAATGGTCTCCTCTAACCTCATCAGACATTATAGGAGAAAATTTAGAGCTGTTAAACAGGTAAATGGAGGTTTCAAAAAGTATTGAATAAAAGGGTGCCGTTAATTTTGGCCAATGTGTATTAGAGAAAAACATTTATTTCATAATGATATTTCCCCCCAATTTTAAATTCTAATTCTCCAATGAAAGGTTAGATATTAGTGGATTTTTTTAATAAAAGATCAAAAGGATTAACAATGAAGATTAATTTTCACAACCGCCTTTGATCATATTTACCAAGGGTGCCAATATTTGTGGCCATGACTATATGTGTATGTATGAATGTGTGCGTGTGTCATTTGAAAGCATACAATCTATATTTCCATATTTGACAACTGATTTTATTTGGTTAACAATTGACAGGAAAAATAGCAAAAAGAAAAATAGAAATTTCAAAATGGTATACACACACACACACACACACACACACATACTCTCACCGACCACTTTATTAGGTACACCTGTTCAATTGCTTGGTAACACAAATTGCTAATCAGCCAATCACACGGCAGCAACTCAATGCATTTAGGCATCTAGACGTGGTGAAGTTCAAACCGAGCATCAGAATGGGGGAAGAAAGGGGATTTAATTGACGTTGAACATGGAATGGCTGTTGGTGCCAGACGGGCTGGTCTGAGTATTTAAAAAAAACTGCTGATCTACTGGGATTTTCACGCACAAGCATCTCTAGGGTTTATAGAGAATGGTCCGAAAAAGAGAAAATATCCAGTGAGCGGCAGTTGTGTGGACGAAAATGCCTTGTTGATGTCAGAGGTCAGAGAAGAATGGGCAGACTGGTTAGAGATGATGGAAAGGCAACAGTAACTAAAATAACCACTCGTTAGAACCAAGGTATACAGATTACCATCTCTGAACGCACAACACGTCGAACCCTGAAGCAGATGGGCTACAGCAGCAGAAGACCACACCGGATGCTGCTCCTGTCAGCTAAGAACAGGAAACGGAGGCTACAATTCGCACAGGCTTGCCATAATTGGACAATAGAAGATTGGAAAAACGTTGCCTGGTCTGATGAGTCTCGATTTCTGCTGCAACATTCAGATGGTAGGGTCAGAATTTGGCGTAAAGAACATGAAAGCATGGATCCATCCTGCCTTGTCTCAAAGGTTCAGGCTGTTGGTGGTGGTGTAATGGTGTGGGGGATATTTTCTTGGCACACTTTGGGCCCCTTAGTACAAATTGAGCATTGTTTAAATACCACAGCCTACCTGAGTATTGTTGCTGACCATGTCCATCCCTCTATGACTACAGTGTACCCATCTTCTGATGGCTACTTCCAGCAGGATAATGCACCATGTCACAAAGCTCAAATCATCTCAGACTGGTTTCTTGAACATGACGATGAGTTCACTTTGGGTCTACGATGCTTTTGGGAAACGCAGCCCTGATTAGTCACGTGGGTGTAATGTTTGCTTCGTCAGTTTATTCGGCAAATGCGTTTACCCTTTTTTCGAAAAACCCCTTTTTTCGCACAAGTCAAAAACCACCTCAAGCGAGCGTAAAAACTTTGTTGCGAATTAAGGGATTTTGTTTTTGCGAGTTTCCAACACTCGTTTCTCATGCAATTCTTCAAAATGCGCATTAACACAGGGTGATGGAAACCCAGCTAGTGTCACACTATGTGAGTTTTTTGTGAAGATGCATTCCTTTTTCACTCTACAACAACCTGTACCTGTATCTTGAGCCTGTTTGACATGGACCTGATGAAGTTCCTTGGTTCTCAAACTGAAAGCACCAGATGCAACAGAATGTAGCTGAATATCACTGCTATTTCCTGTGCAAAATCTACAGAAGTGTTCCCCTGAAAAACTACACTACACTGTTCCTTTAAGTGACTCACCTAACAGTGGGACATAAACACCCAGCTCCTCCAGAGTTTTCAGATCTTGCATGAGAGGTTCAAAGATCCTATCATAACCATAGGTTTTAACATCTTCGGTTTTGCACAAAATTGACAAGTAGATGGATGATAATGAGGAATGAGACCCTGGGGGCAAGTTAGCTAATACCCAATAAACAGCACAAAGCTTATGTTTCTTTCGTGAAGTGCCAAGGGGGTTACAGATTTCAAAGTCTTCCACATAAAAATTTAGGATGATTCGTGGCTGTTCCCCAACAAGAAAACAATTCTCCTTGAATAAGGAACCGTCTCTTGAGGACCTGTACTGATATATTCCAGAATGTGTGTTCTCCTGTCTTTGATTACCTTCAACAACTTTATCAATGATATCCTTTCTACTTAACAGCTGCTGTAACAACTTTAAGACTGGGACGTATTGGAAACTGCGTTTGTTTTTAGCATCAAGAATGTATTCAACTGAACTACGTCCAAAATGTGGATGCTTTAGATACTTATATGATGCAAAAGCTGAGACCTACTTGACTTTCTGTACACCCCGTACAACACATTCCCACGATCTAACCCTGTAATGAACATCAAAATAGTCATTAGGCACATAATTAAAGCTCCAAACTGCAATTCATATATAAACAAAATGGCTCACAGTAAAATTTTATATCTAGACACCAGTGTTGGGTAGTAACTAGTTACAGTAATATTACTTTTTGCAGTAACTAGTAGTGTAACTAATTACTAATAAGATTTCAGTAATAATATTACAGTTACTATCCATAAAACAGCTCATTACTTAGTTATTTCAATGCCTCAACCCCTACTGATTTGTCCAACAATCCAATAATTCCTAGATTTATTTTCATAATTTTCACGACTTGCACAGGCACATGAAGTCAACATTGGCAATCTTGGAATATGAAAGTGTTCAAATACGGACCTATAAAAGAAAATGTGTATAGTCAGAGAGGAACTCTGAATATAGCTTCAAATAATTGAAAGACAACATACAAATGCACAAAGTAAAGATGAACAGACTTGTTTTAGTGTTGTCATATATCGTGAAAACGCAAAACAAAAAATGAAAAGACGCTAAATCTAATGCGCAGCGGCTCAGCTACGACTTTGTTTGAAATTATTTTTGTTGACAATAGAGACTAAAATGTAAGCAACTTACTATTAACAACATCACATTTGCAAACTGTCTTTAAAATCATTAAAAGCTTTCACTCAGTCAGCTGTCAGTTCATGCGAGCTCTTTTCGGCTAACGATAGACATTTTTAGACAGTTTACATAAAAACCTGGATCATTTCAGGTACGATGAACACAGCTTTATCCATATCAAATGTTCTCATCTGTTAAAGTAAGGCGTTATGAAAAAACCATGGTTATGCTAGATAATTTATAGGTCTGTCAAAATGGCTGAAAAGCCAAATTCGAATTTCTTTCTTAAATATTAGCAAAATTTGAATTATATTCAAATTCTAAAGGCAATTCTTAAATGTCAGAGGAAAAAAGTACTGTATTGTCAGCTATGCCCACAGGAGGGCACAAGCAAACGCAATAATCAACCAAATCAAGTATCGCATCTTTTATTGAAATTAATTGACATTCACTTTTTGTGTGAAACGGAGACTCGCGAGATCAAATGTGACTAGAGAAGAAAAACAAATAGAGGACAATCGACGTTGTCAGCTGGCTCTCCTGGCGTGCGTTCCGTTTCACAGTGAAAAACAAAGTATAGAAAAAGAATATGGGTTCTCTGCTTTCACGGCATGTTTGTGGCTGCCATCTTTCAGCTGTAGATGCATGCAACATCCGGTGAGTGACGCTTGCTCGCTCTCATTGGCTATCACGGGTATCACGTCAGAGGCAGCCTGATCAAGAGTCAAGATTTGAGTTCAGAAACGCTCCTTCTCGATCTGGAGCAGATAAATAATCATAATGACACCACACAATAGAGGATTTAGGGTAATGAAATAAAAATTTGACTTCTACTCAGCCAACAGCAATAAGTCAGAGACTCATAAAATGGGGGAAGAACCTTACACCAGCAACAAGAAATAAGGCAAAAAATCTCAGAAATAAAAGCATTTTTTCAGCATGAATGAATGAATGAATAAGGTATTTAAACACAGGGGTTATATATATTTTGATTGAAAAAGTTTTATTTTTCTTCTTGTAATTAGGAGTATAGTAAATGCATGCTTTACCAATACACATTTCTATTATTTACACACTTTTATGAAACGTCAATGTTTTCAATCTAATGCTTTTACAAAATTACAAAATGCTTTTACATATTATTTAGCAAGCCTGTAACCACCTAAATCAATTATTATTTGATTTACCATAGAAATGTTTTTATGACTGTTATCCACCTTATTTTTCACATAAGTCACTATGTTTTTGATAATGATTGACCTAGAGAGTCCAGAGAATTGCACTGCAGTGTTTTTTTTCCAGACCGAGCGAAAATCGTAGGACTAGTTCGCAAAAAATAGGTTTTTCACATCTTCTCAATCATTTAAAAAACGGTTTGATTGACATCAGTCAATCAATACCTAGAGGGGCAAAGTTGTTCGGAACGAGGAGATCTATCCTATGATACGAATATAGCGTGTATGTGCGTAAAACTGCGCAATGTACAATCATTTTCACCCTCAAAAAAGGGAATACCGCCCCCAGTGGCCAATTTCTTTCTAATTTCTCACAGACCTTTGGGGCCATGAGTCAAACAGGTCCACCAAGTTTCGTTCCGATTGGCCTCCGTTAACCTTGTCTAATAGGTGCTCAAACTCCTTGTTTTCTTGAGATACGCAAATATCCCATATACACTTGTGGGACTTTGGACCAAGACCGTGCACAGCGATTTCCATGTTGATAGGATAAATGGCTGCCTAGTTATAACCATTTTTATATTTTTTCCTCTTATAGCGCCACCAAGAGGCCAATATCCAAAAATAGTTTCCTGTGACCTCAGCTTGAGCTCTTACTTAATTGTTCCAAGCTTGGCGAAGATATCTCATTCCATTCAGGAGTTATAGGCATTTCCCACAGTGAGTCGAAAGTTCAACTTTTTTTGTTATTCAATTTTTGAAAGTTCAATAATTATTGATATTCACTCTCCATAGAATCTTTCTGCACTGGTTTGGTTCCAATTGGGCAAAAAACCTAGGACTAGTTCGCAAAAGTAGGTTTTGCAAAAAATGTGAAATACCTAAAGATTTTGCCAGGCGTGCGTTTTGCCTGCGACTGTAGCGCCCCCGTCAGGCTGATTGAGGCGAGCCTCTGTCACGTTGTAGGCGGTGTGAGGACTACCATCCCTCCAAGTTTCAGGTCTCTACGACTTACAGTTTGGTCTGCACAAACACATTTACGTGGAAATCGCTCATCTGTGACCATTCTAACAATTACAATAGAGTTTCAGCGCTACGCACTTGAACCCCTAATAAATTTAGTTTTCAGAAACTAATAGCACCAGCATCAGAACGAGAAGTACATTTATGGTGCAAATGTTTCTATAGTGCTTTTTAGCACTGAAACCAAATGCATCATGCATGGCTACTCCTGAGACCCGTTTCAGTTTTTTTCATGTGAAGCAAGCTACAGGTAGAGGGGCTCTGGCCCCAGCAGTGAAGGAGGCTGTAGCAGTAGAAAAGGTGGAAGTCTTTGTTACCTTTCTTACCCTAATTTCAGAGAACCACCTCAGCCTCTCTCAGTTTCCTCTTCTTTTGTTTTATACCATCGTGCTGATATCCTTTCTTTAATCATTTGCCAATCCTACAGCCTGAACCACTGTAGGGTAACAATCCTTATAGCTTTGACCCCCTTTTTTGCACAAAATATATAGCATAGACCAGGGGTCTCCAATCCTGCTCCTGGAGAGCTAACATGCTGCAGATTTCAGCTCAAACCCCAAACAAATACACCTGACCCCTCTAATAAAAGCGTTCAGTGTTATAATGACGGACAGGTGTGTTGAAAGTCTGGTTGGAACTGAAGTCTGCAGGATGGTAGCTCTCTAAGGCTACGTCCACACGAAGACGGATTTCTCCGTATCCGATCTTTTTTTTTTGCCTCAAATTCCGTAAACACGGAGTCGTCTCAGGAAATATCTGCGTCCACACGGAATCACTGAAACCGATGTAGTACACATGCCAGACCAATATGTGGTGCTGTAATTCTGCCACAGAGATACACAAAAAAACAGAGAAGAAGACTTGGACCATGTGCGTAAACCTTGCGCGCTGAATATAAACTAACACACAAAGCAGAAGATTTTGCTTTAATAAAACTAATGAGCTCAGTAGGTTCTGCAGCACGAACACAGGCACGTAGTCTGACATTGTTGTTGTTGTTGCTGTTATGTGACGTAGCGGTGTCTGATTAGGGGCGAGACGTGGGCTGATGACGTCATCGTTTCAGAAAATATACGGATTCGCCGTCCACACGAAAACATGAAACCGGCGTTTTCAAATTTATCCACCCTGGGACCCGGTTTCAAAAATGATCGGTTTCACTCTTCGAAAACGCCGGTTTCATGTGGACGAAACGCCTATACGGTAAAAAATGTATGCGTATACAGCGAAAAGTGTCTTCGTGTGGACGGGGCCTAAGAGCAGGGTTGAAGATCTCTGGCAGAGATGACATGGTTACATTCACTATGTTTTCATAGCCTTCAATATGAACATTGTTTGTAGGACATTAATTGGCAGGATGTGATTTTTTTTTTTTTCAAATATAAAAAAAATAAAAAATAATAATAATAATACAGAGATATGTCTGTATTTTTGGGCTGAATGGTGATATACGGTATATGATTTTTCTGGCAATATCACCCAGCCCTACATTATGGCGTGCTTTAAATGCTGAATTTTCACATTTTTAGCTAAGCAGTAATGATACAGTATTATATCACTTATTAAATGGCTATTTAACAATTACAACCCTTGGCAAAAAATATGGAATCACTACACTTAGATGTTATTTACACAATTTGTTTACTCCATAATAAATAAACGAATCACAGATATCAAACAAAACTATTTTTGTTTAATAATTCAACATTCTGGTTATGTGAAACATACCTCAAACAAATGATATTAAACTTTTAATTAATGGAGAAAAAAATCCATATCAAGTGTAGTAGTAATAATTAAAATTTCATAAACATTATGAAATCATTCAATGTTGAGGGAAAAAAATATGGAATCATCCATCAAAACACACAGTTAGTACTTTGTTACTCCTGCTCTGGCTTATACAGTTGGGCAAAAAAGTATTTAGTCAGCCACCAATTGTGCAAGTTCTCCCACTTACAAAGATGAGAGAGGCCTGTAATTTTCATCATAGGTACACTTCAACTATGAGAGACAGAATGGGGGGAAAGAATCCTGGAAATCACATTGTAGGATTTTTAAAGAATTTATTAGCAAATTATGGTGGAAAATAAGTATTTGGTCAATAACAAAAGTTAATCTCAATACTTTGTTATATACCCTTTGTTGGCAAAGACAGAGGTCAAACGTTTTCTGTAAGTCTTCACAAGGTTTTCACAAACTGTTGCTGGTATTTTGGCCCATTCCTCCATGCAGATCTCCTCTAGAGCAGTGATGTTTTGGGGCTGTCGCTGGGCAACACGGACTTTCAACTCCCTCCAAAGATTTTCTATGGTGTTGAGATCTGGAGACTGGCTAGGCCACTCCAGGACCTTGAAATGCTTCTTACGAAGCCACTCCTTCGTTGCCCGGGCGGTGTGTTTGGGATCATCGTCATGCTGAAAGACCCAGCCACGTTTCATCTTCAATGCCCTTGCTGATGGAAGGAGGTTTTCACTCAAAATCTCACGATACATGGCCCCATTCATTCTTTCCTTTACACGGATCAGTCGTCCTGGTCCCTTTGCAGAAAAACAGCCCCCAAGCATGATGTTTCCACCCCCATGCTTCACAGTAGGTATGGTGTTCTTTGGATGCAACTCAGCATTCTTTCTCCTCCAAACACGACGAGTTGAGTTTTTACCAAAAAGTTCTATTTTGGTTTCATCTGACCATATGACATTCTCCCAATCCTCTTCTGGATCATCCTCTCTAGCAAACTTCAGACGGGCCGGACATGTTCTGGCTTAAGCAGGGGGACACGTCTGGCACTGCAGGATTTGAGTCCCTGGCGGCGTGTGTTACTGATGGTAGCCTTTGTTACTTTGGTCCCAGCTCTCTGCAGGTCATTCACTAGGTCCCCCCGTGTGGTTCTGGGATTTTTGCTCACCGTTCTTGTGATCATTTTGACTTCTCAGGTATTTTCAACTTCTCTTTACCCCTAAGAGAAGAATGAAAAGAACTTGAGTAAATAACAATTCTCTCCAGTGTGAACTCTTATGTTAAGTCACCTTTATTTTATAGAACTTTATAAAATATGGATTGCATCAAAGCAGCTTCACGGAGATAAACAAAATAACTGAATTAACATGGAAACTCTATGAAGACAATTCAGATTCTGTTGTAAAGCAGCTCTAAAAGACAATATTGTCATTATTTAGTTTAAGTCAGTTCAGGTCAATTTAAACATACATTTTCCACAATGTTGGCAAGTAAAAGGGCTCTCCCCAGTGTGAAATTTCATGTGGATTTCAAGGTGTCCATGTTGAGCAAAACTCACACCACACTGTTGGCATGTGTAAGGCTTCTCTTCAGTGTGAGATCTCGCATGCCTCTTGAAGTTTTCTTTTAGAATGAAACATTTTCCACACTGAAGGCATATGAAAGGCGTTTCTCCAGTGTGAATCTTGATGTGCCTCTCAAGACTTTCTTTAAGAGAGAAACTCTCTTCAGTTTGATCTTTAGAGGTTCCCCATTGAGCAAAACTTCTAGTTCCTGTCTTTTGAAGATTCTCATATTGATCTTTTTCAGTCTCATTGAGTACTTCTTTCTCCTCTTTCAGTACCATTAGGTCTAAGGTGAAAAAAACAAACAAATAAAACCTAAGTTTAATGGCACAAGACGTCAAAACACAACAACATGCATAATAGACCCCTATACCAGGGGTGTGCAAATCTGCTCTGATGGGCCGTTGTCCTACAGAGTTTAGCTGCAACTTGCCCCAATACACCAGCCGGATGTTTCTGAAGTTCTCATCTCTGGTCCTTAAACCCCCCTTTTCTACAGAGTTTTGCTCCAACCCTGATCAAACACACCTGTACATGCTAATCAAGAAAGCTAAAGGCAGGTAAGTTTTATCAAGGCTGGAATTAAACTCTGAAAAAGGGGACTTTAAAGCCCGAGACACAGTGTCACATTTTTATTGGTTGATCAGTAAACATGGATCCTACCAGCAAACACACTGCCATGATCATGCTGTGTTGTAGGCAATCTTTGTTTGCAAGACCGTGACAACATCCATCTTTGAACGTCTCACACTGTATGACACAGGACCACGGATTAGGAGCCACGATCACAGAAATCGCCATGATTGTTTCACAACGCCAATCTTTCATGTGGGACAGCTGAAAATTGTACAGTGTGTTTAGGACTTAAGGGCCAAGTTGAGAACTGTTACTGCTAACGATCAACTTTCTATAGGACAAGAGTCTTCAACTGGGGGTCCGCCAATTAATGTTTGATAACAAATAATTATTGTTAAAAAAATTTTTTTATATATATTATATATATGGGTGAAAAAGATCAAAGTCAAATATAAGCACCCTTAAACAAGAGCCTCATGCCCATTTCACACCGCAAGCGTGTGAGCAGCGCGTATTTGTTCTGGCGTGCATGTTAAAGACATGGACCTGGACAGTGTTCTTTACAAACTGTTCTCATTAGTGGCAACAATTGAAGCTACATCTGCAGGTGTAGAAAGGAGCTTCTCCTGTTTAAAGCGGCTCAAGTCCTACACCCGTAACACAATGGGCCAAGGCCGTTTAAGCAGCCTAGCTCTGCTGGCCATTGAGAGGACACTGGTCAAGTCACTGGAAAAGACGCCTAGTTAGTACGACAGCGTCACAGAGCATTTTCATGAAAAGCAATGTAGGGCAAAATTTACGTATAAATAAATAGACAATTTGTATGATGTAGGCCGAAAATGAGCTTCACCTCTTTGAAAGACCAGCAGCCGCCACTGCCTTAAACATTGAAAAGACATTAGGATATTACGACAACATTAATCTTAGGACACTTTTTTTTCATGAATATGACTTGAGGATGCTCTCAGTCATTCTCTCTCTCGTTTAGGCATGTTTTGTGTCATTGATCGTCGTCGCCATCCTTAATAAATAAAACATTTATTCATGTTAGGGTGTCGGCGGTGAATCCAGTGGAGAGAAATCCCCCACCACTAACTGTAAACTGGCATTCAGATCTGCCTACATTTTGTTAGTAACGCCCCAACTTCCAATGATCCAATCAATTCTTGAAGGATGAAATGAAGTCCCGCCCTCTCATTTCAGATGCCGTTTCACTCGGATAGACGTCACAGTAGAGAAAAAAAGACAATCGCAACTTCCTTTTCATGCCGACTTTAAAAGAAAATAACCAATGGTGTTAAATAACCAACTGAATGCGGGCATACATAAAAGCCAAAAAGGTAACATTTGTTACAGTTACATTGAACTTTACACTTATTATATTTAACATGTTAACACATCTGTATCAGTAAGGTATTTATGTCAACACAAAACATCAGACACACCTGAGGCCAGTTGCACAAAACCGGTTTTGGTTTTTACCCAGGTAAGTCTGCATTTAGTTTGAGTTAACTCCAGCTCAAGAAGGTGGGTTGGTTTTGAGCAGGTTTCGTCGCCATAGTAGCTCTGGAGCAGGGGTCTGTTCTTCGTACCTCACTTAGTACATCTGAGATCATTTGACAGATGCCAGATCTTTTAATCCTGTTAATTGATCTAGCTAATTCGGTTCTTCAAACAATTTAGCAAATTAGATTAAAACATCTAGTGTTGGTTGCTTTGTGTTGTCGTGTTTATTGGAAAGGTTAGATACAGTATATCGATACTTGAAACCATGATCTGTAATGCAGTGATTGGCTGGCGTCAATACAGCAAGCATTGATATTGATAACACGTTAATTGTTTTCAAAATGTCTTTTTTTTTCATTATTATTATTATTCTGTAAGGTTTATGTCATGTGAGAAAGTAGCAGTGGCTGGGACAGAATTTCAGTATCACCTTCGCTAAAAAAGATGCAATCTAATCCTGTTTACATAAAATAAGCCTGCTCAGGAGGAGGTTTGATCTATGTATTGCTATAACAGCAATTCCGGGATGATCTTTGAAGAACTTAATCCTGGATCATGCCAAATCACCCACAGTAAAATTGCGCTGAGTAATCCATGTATGCGACACATCTCAAGCCAGGAACAGCAGGGGTAAGTTCAAACAAGATGGTTTTAATGATAAACACATCGCAACGAAGTAGAACGGACAGAAACTAAGGTAAAACTCAGGACTTTTAAACACAAGGAAGGTGATCAAGGGAAAATGAATTAATTAAACAAGAACAGGAAAATAACCATAAAAGGAAACGCAGGAGGGACAAGGGAGTATGAAGAGCGGACCCCAGGTTTTATTTTGGTTTAGCGATCGCAAACCCAAACTGGACCAATCAGCTGTGAGGAAAGTGACATATCTGATGCAATAAAGCCACTCCCCCATTTCTATTGCTTAAAATTAAATCAGTTTACAGTCAAAGAAGTTTAGAGACAAAATGGCCTTTTACAGCTATACATATTATATAAATTCATTAATAAAACATTCAAATAATTATTAAATGAACTGGCAAGTAATATTAAACTTGGCATGTAAATTATTTAAATATATACAAGTTTTTTTAAATAAAGCTTTCAAAATGACTAAACTTGTTTTCTTTTGAGCTCTTTGTGAAACTATAATTAATTAAATTAATCTACAGTGAATTTTCTTTCTGCTGCAGCAGTTTTTTCTGCCTTGTAAATGGAAATAACATCTTCAGCAGATAAGTGAATTGCGTTGTCTCTCGAGAGTGTGAATGAATCAGACTGATGCACTGTTCCGTGTGACTCTTTTTCTTTTTTTGCTGCATGTGTCACAGGTTCAGGTGCACACACTGCAGAGTTAATCACAAACTCTAGATCAACCGCTGTAATTCAAATCCGTTAAAGGATTGTTAGGCTGCATTAATTAGGTCAACCACAACCGGGAACACTTCCCATAACACCCGATATACTTGTTACATCTTTAGAAGAGCGGCATCTACACTAATATTAGTCTCTTTTATTCTTATTCTGAGGTCACCGTAGCCACCAGATCCAGTCTGTATCCAGATCAGATGGTGGATCAGGACCTAGAAACGAACTCTACAGCCCTGAATGTCAGCAGGGACCATGTCAACTAGGTGAGCCACAGAGACAGATCCATTGCGAAGACCTCGTCGGTCATCAGCACAATTCCTCAGTAAAGTCCTCTGCTCAATCCGACCTGTGATGCAGCCTGGAATTAAACCACTGCATGCTGGTTTCTTCTGGCCAGAGGAGAACTGCCCCCCAACTCCTTATCTTCATTTCTTTTTTATCCATTTCTGTCACTGATGTAGTTTTGGTTCCTTGCCTCGGTCACCATTGGCTTGCTTAGTTGGGCACACTTTATTTCTAAAAATACTGTCAACTTGATAACCCAGACACTATTTGAAAAGAACTGAGCTGGACGATGACATCACTGAATCAACAATGAACTGACTTTTATTTAAAAACTATTTACTATTGTCCTCTTGCATTATCGACACATTATTTTCCTGTTTAAAACCGTCATGCTGCTTTGACACAATCTGTACTGTATGAAGCGTATACATTATACGCTGTATAGAACGGTGACTTGACAAATGACACCAACTGATTTAATTCTTGTGACTCAACTTGACAACATATTTGTGCTTTCACTAAAGACGAAGTACTGCAGTTCAACATTTATTTTACTCGTGTCCTTTAATTTATAACATTTTGTTTACACTGCAACATTGTCTCAGAAAGACAGAGATCAATTAAGTTTAATTATGCTTTTTTTAGATATTAGCTTTCAGGATTTGAAAATGTAAAAACTTGCAAAGTTTAAAAATTATTTCACAATCACAAAGGTTTGAAAAAAAAAGTTTGACAACAGCTAAAATATAGCAAAGCAGATGGTCAGGTGCAGACACGAGTTCATATAAAAGACAAAAAATAAAAAGCCACAAAAGTCAAAATATGCAAATGCAAAAGGTTATGAATGTGGACATTCAGATTTGGGCCACATTCATCTTTGGTGTGAACATAGCCTTGATTTCACATACCTGTACATACATTTTTTCTGATGCCATTTAAACTGCGGATCCATTTAAAGTTTTTTTCCACAGAAAGAACACATATGTCGTCTCACGTCTGCATGAATGTTCAGGTGTATAAGCCAATTCACACTGCACCAACAGACACTTTGTCGGGTTTTGTCTGATCGTTGTGGTCAGTGTCTGCTCATTTTCACTGACTGAACATGCGGTTTGTCTGAGAAGTGGTGTATTGTACTCTGTTGGCACGGTGTGAATTGCCTTAAGTGTGATGGCAAAATACATTCCTCTGGTTTCACAGACAAGGCTTAAGCCTAGTCCTAGACTAAAATGTAAGTCTGAGCTGTTTCAACTGAAATAAAATTGCAATGACTGATCTTTAAATATATCAGTGTCTTTGTTTTGTCTGTGAAACCGGGCCATTGTTTATTACATTAACCACAATTAAAACTACATTCCTCCAGAGTGAATGCATGGATGATTTTTTTTAATCTGCTCCTCTTTTTAATCCTCTTTCCACTCTCAAAGCACTGCAATTTCTTTCCACATTGTGTTCAGGTTTCTTTTATATGTGAAACTCTTCTCACACTGAAGACACGTGAAAGGATTCTCTCAAGTGTGAAGCCTTGTGTGCAACTTAATACTTCCTTTGTGTGACAAGCTGTTCCCACTGTTTGCAAATAAAAAGGCTTCACTACAGTGTGAACTCATGTTGAGAGTGTTTTCTCTTTGTGTGGGACTTAAGGGTTACTTTATGTTTGAAACACTTTCCACACTGATCACATGTGAAAGGTTTCTCTCCAGTGTGAAATCTCATGTGGATTTTAAGGTTATGTTTTTGATTGAAACTGTCCACATTGATGGCAGGTGAAGTAACTTAGTTTTGATCTTGTTTGTTTCATTATGAATTTTTCTACAGCTATGAAATCATGTCTCTCATATTGATCTTTCTCTTCTATTTCTTCCAGTTCTTGATTCTCTTTCGGTACCATCAGACCTAAAGTGAAAAAAAGACAAATGCTAGTTAAGACCAGTTTAATAGCTCAAAGCAAAAGACATCAAGACCAAGGCAAAAGTGTTAAATCAAAACGGTGTTATTACAGACCAGTCCTGAATCTGCCACTCATGTCTAAAATATTAGACAGAGAATCCTCTTCACTATGCAGTGGTACTTGTCAACAATTTCAGTTAGGATTTAAGCAACATCACTTACTGAATTGATGCATTACTTTCTTTTGGCATCCAATCTTGAGCACATTTTTCTTCTAGCGCTATTAGCACTTTTGACAACATAGATAATGGGTGCGTCTCAATCAGCTACCTAGCCCCCGAGCTATCAGTAGATTGTGTACACGAATTCAGTCACTGGTAAGTTCCCTGGCTCATTGCATGTTGGGAAATTGATCATGTAGGGGTGTAACCCCGGTGTCCTGGCCAAATTCCCTCCTCTGGCCCTTATCAATCATGGCCTCCTAATAATCCCCATCCACGTGATTGGCTCTATCACTCTCTCCTCTCCACCTGTAGCTGGTGTGTGGTGAGCGCACTGGCGCCGTTGTACTGTGGCTGCCGTCGCATCATCCAAGTGGATGCTGCACACTGGTGGTGGTTGAGGAGAGACCCCCCACATGATTGTAAAGTGCTTTGGGTGTACGGCAATACACAATAAATGCGCTATATAAATGCATCATCATCATCATCATCACTCGAATTCCAGTGACATGATTACGTACAGCATCAATGGACAACATAGTAGAACATAGTGGGAGTGTGTGTGTGTCTCTGATTGAAACGCACAACATTGTTTTGATTAGCTTGAGAATTATGTTGAATATAATTCTCAATAAACATCGACTAGGTCAAATCTATCCATCAGCTAATATTTTCTGTAACAAATAGATGTCACAACAAACACAAGTATGGAGTGCCACATGACTCAGTGTTTGGTCCTCTGCTTTTCTCCTAGTATATGCTGTCCCTGAAGGACATTATCATTAGAGCTCTCTCTGTTATGCTAACGATACTCAAAACATGACAAAACTGTTGGAAAAAATGTAAGTCAATAATCACCAATTAATTCCATTGCTTACTAATCATGTCTGCAGGCAATGCATGAAAAACAAATCCCAAGTCATGTCCCTTTACAGTAGTGAATAACACATTTCTGTGGATCCCTTACAGTTTGGAGGTGTAAGGACTCTCACCTGTCTTGTCATGCTTGAATCAAGGGTTGTTTTCTGTCTGAAACGCTTTCCACACTGATGGGAAAGTCTTCTCTGCAGAGTGAACTCTCAAGTGTGACTTCAGATTTCCATTTTGTAAGAAGGCATCCCCACAAAGTTGGCAGATAAACGGCTTCTCTGTAGTGTGAAGTCTTATATGACTGTATAGACTTACTTTACTACTGAAACTCTCTCCACACTGATTACATATAAAACAATTATCTCTTGAATGTATTCTTCGCATGTGGTTACTAAGGCTTTCTTTATATTTGAAACCCATTCCACAACTGTCACATGTGAATGGCTTCACTACAGTGTGAATGTACATGTGATCTTTAAGATTTCCTTTTTTAACGAAACTCTTTCCACACTGTTGGCATGTGAAAAGCTTCTCTCCAGTGTGAATCTTCATGTGTTCTTTAAGGTTTCCTTTTTTAGTGAAACACTTTCCACACTGTTGGCATGTGAAAGGCTTCTCTCCAGTGTGAATCTTCATGTGCTCTTTAAGGTTTCCTTTAAGCGTGAAACTCTTTCCACATCGATGGCAACTGTTAGATTCAGTATTTTGAACCGTATTTGTTTCAGTCGATAAGGATTTTTCTACAGCCATGAAATCATGTCTCTCATATTGACTTTTCTCTTCTATTTCTTTCAGTTCTTCATTCTCTTCTTTCAGTGCCACCAGGTCTAAAGTGAAAAAAAGACAAACAAGTTAATAGCAGTTTAATGGCTTAACCCTTTAGGCGCCAGGGTTTTTTGGAAAAAATGCTAGATTTTGACATCAAGATTTCAAAAGCTTGTGGCTTGAAATGGCTTAAAGATAGAGATCTACTGTAAATTAAAAAAATGTTGGGCATGACCGAAAGTTTATGTGGGGTGTAAATATACTCATCTAATTTGCATATTATGACGTCATCAGGGGCGGCCCTCTTGAATTTCATAATATTTAGGAAATAGTAGATATTGAATTGATGTTTGATTTTTTTTGTTTGTTTTTTTGTCTTTTTCTCCTCATTCCAAATGATCAGAAAAGAGGAAACCAACAATAAAACAGGAGAAAGTACTAAATTATTACTATATTACTATACTATATAGTAGTAAAACGCATGTGAACAGTAGCCTACTTTTTGATCAGTTCATCAGTAATATTCAGGAAATAATAGATATTGAATGGATGTTTGAACTTATTTGCATGTTGTTTTTTGTCTTTTTATCCTCATTCCAAATGATCAGGAAAAGAGGAAATCAACAGTAAAACAGGAGAAAGTAGTAAATTATTACTATATTACTGTGCCATAGTAAAATACATGTGCCTATTTTTTGATCAGTTGACCAGCTATCTGTCCAATCAGGTATCTATGTGACAGTTTATAGTTCTTGAGAGTATGGTACCTCTCATTGCATGGCACAGCGCACAGACCGACCCCACACACCGCACCTGTACTGTCTGCCGGCGGCACTTTGAGCGCGCGCGATCAGAACAAACAGCGCAATCTGGCCGATCATCAGAGAGAAACAGCTCTCCTATGGACACTAAGACCACGTCCACCCCTGCCACCCCCATCCCCGTTGGGCAAAGTGTTGAAATGATCACTTGTTTGTGCTTTGTGCACGATCGCGCCTTGCGCGCGGCACCATTGCGCGGAAAAGGTGTACCGGGAGAAGCGCGATCATTAGACGGCCGATCGTCATTTCCAAAAGCCAAATATTCCCCTTCAGAGTCAGAATCGGCCAATAACATTTGCAACACATCCTCACAGTACAACTTTTTATTAGCCGTTTGGCGATTTTCTCTCACAAATCTCACAATTTACTCACACGCTATGAACTGAATTGCTTCCGCATCAATGACACGATAGCTCACTTACTCTGCTATTTCCTCGAACAATTTTGGCCTAGAATCGAAGTACTACATGTCTGCCATCTAGTGGAAGGGAATACAAATGAGCCATTACACCAGATTAGGAACTACAGCCCATTTCATGAAGTATGACGTCTTGTCGCAATTTTGCGACTTTGGCGCTTAGAGGGTTAAAGCAACAGACATCAAAACTAAGATAAAACGCATAACAATTAGTAAAATTACGGTTGAACCACTGATGTCACATGGGCTGTTTTAATTATGCCCTTACTATGTTTTGGGCCTGGAAACATTTTAGTTACATTGCTGTCTATGGAAAATCAGAAAGTCCTTGGATTTCACCAGAAAAAAATAAAAAACTTAATTTGTGTTCCGAAGATGAGCGAAGGTCTTATGGGTTTGGAGGGTGAGTGATTAATAACAGAATTTTCATTATTGAGTGAACTATCCTTTTAAGAATAGTCATAAACAAAAGGCAACAAACTACATTTTGCTCCAGTTTATCCAAGTTACAAAACGGTCATAACAGCCGCTTATGTTCTGTTCATTTCTATTCATGTATTCTATGCCTACGTCATCTGCTGGAATGCCACTCCCATGTATACGCATATAATAGTTAATGGAAGCTAGAGATTACGGTTTATAAAGTATTAAATATGTATATTGTTTTCTAATAAAAATGCATCGATTCGCTTCGAGATGCCTTTATTACGGCGGGACCTGAATGCAGGCGCTCAACTCTCATCCCTTTAAGGCCTCGTTTACTCTGCCGGTCTTGATGCTCAATTCAGATTTGTTTCCTACATCCGAATTTTCTGGCTGTCCATTTACACGTACTTTCAATTGCGACCGATATCCGATTCATGCGTTTTCACTTGCCATACCATCTGAAACATCCCGCATGCGTTGTTGTCATTTAGCACCTCTACAAGGTTGATAATGAGAAAGATTAAAGTTTTCCTCGATTTTTTTCTTATTAATAATTAGGCTACTATATTAATAATCACAATATAGCTGTTTTTATATTTTATCTTTCCTGTTATAAATAAGAACACATGCAAAAATACAAAACAGTAGCCTAGAAACTAATAATGCATTACCTTTATGATTTTACATCTGAACAAAAGCGTTCATATAGCCTATGAAAAACAAATGACCAAATGTAAAAATCACTTCAGTGTTCTCATTACAAATAAATGATTAAAACTACAAGTGATCTCTTTTATTGATAGATAACATTGAGACAGACGGCCTATTGTAATGCACGAATCATAAAGTTACACATCAGATGTCGTTCCCCAAGCGTTCACTTAAGACAGAACAGATTATGTTTGCGGGAACTGAAATACTGTAATTCTGTGTATTTATCGGGATCGTGCACCATTATGCGCGCTCTTCAGATGTCAGATCCTCTCACAAAATATACAATTAAAGATACTTTTAGATGTTTAATTACTATTTGGAGCATTGGGATCGCTAAACGAGAGCTCAATGAACAAATTTTTGTGAAAATCTCAAATTCAACTAAAATCGACATTTTTCACTTTTTTTTGTGCCTGTAGCTCAAAATAGCCCGTGCGCATTTACACTCATTTTACAAGAATGGGTCTCAAATAACGTCCTTAAGCCGTGGAGAAGTAACAAATTGTCAAGTTTTAAATGACGTACAGAACGCGATGCCTCAGAAAAGCCAATCTGCCCGTTTACATGACAGTCGCATTGGCACATATCCGATTTATTTCCACATCTCGCTAGATCCAAATGCATGTGTTTTTCCTGTTTACACTGTCATAGAACAGATCCGATCTGTGTCACATATGAGCGAAAAAACAGAATTGGGTCAACGGGGCCTTAGAGAAGAGTCAAGCTTGGGTGACACCAATTACTATGAGTATATCGCAAAACCAGGCATTTAACTCCCTCAAATCAAGCGGATTTAGTTTAAATGTCAGATTCTAATGTTTGTAAATGCTGTGCTTAAATGAAACCACTAACGGTCGCTTTAGAGTTCGTACTGCAGGTGTGAATGCAACCAAGAAAATGGCCCAGGGGGAAAATTAGTTCTTGGATTACTACTCTGGTGGTGCGAATTCCTATAGCCTAGTTCCTGGACCTACATGGTGCGAAAGCTCCCATGTCCTTCAGGTGCCTCTTTAGTCACATTTTCACCAGCAGTCATGTCATAGGCTGTCAACAGCTAGTCTCTCAACCTTTGGAAATCATTTGAACTTTGTGTCAGTATGTCATAAATAGAACGAGGCATCAGTTTACTGTTGGTAAATTTCATTTGTATCTTTGTTCTATTGTATTAATCTATGCTTGTAATTTGCTTATTTTCTCTGCTGTTTTATTCATCTACAAAATCACCCCAATCATTGATTTTCCCTCCCCCCCAAATAGCGCTATTCAAGTCATTTGGTGGGGTTTTTATCATCGCAATATATATAGCATAAAAACTAAAGATTTCACAATGTGAGTTTTTTTCCCTAATATTGTGCAGCCCTAATTGGCACAGTGGTTAACCAGAAAAATTAAAAATGGCAATTCATGCCCAAAAGGTAGCCGATCACATGAAGCGACCCACTCCATTTAAAATAATATCATTCTGTAAAGTGGGACATTTTAATAAGGTTCAGCTTTGAGAATGAAAACCAACCTGTTTGCTCCTCAGGGACTTCCTGTTTGATCGAGAACACTTCTACAATCTTAATGTCTTCACTCTCCTCTTTAATAAATGCCATCTTTATAATAGCGTCACGTAGTTCTCAGTCGCTTCACAGGGAATATTTCTGTCTGGGAAAAAATAATAAATCCACAGTAAATCTCTCCTGTCAGAGTATATTAATGGCCTGATTAGCCACAAAGAAAAAAACAAACGAACAGGAATCAGTATCAATAAATGTCGAACAATATTATGTATAACAAAATATAAATTGTCCTGCTGTGACCATTAGTATGCGCAGTAACTGCACTAATTCAGATCTCACAAGTACAACACTATCTCTCAGCTCTTGGTTTATAAAGACACACATAACATGTTTGTGATTCACTCTTCAGTGTTTTGCTCATGCTATTCTTGTAGATGACAGGCTTAACCTTGATTACACCCGCGTGTGTTTGTGTTGTGTTTACACTGCTGTGACATTTGATCGATTATAACCAGACGCATCTTTTCTGAATGCGCTTTACTCACAAAACAACATTAATAAAGCGTTCTCGTGTTATAGACTACTCCATAATAGATTCGTTCATTTAAGAGCTCTTGTAAAAACCACACATACAAGTTTGAGTCGATTTAAATGCGTAAATCAACAAACCTTTCTTCAGCCGAATCATAACAGAAGCAGGAACACGGCGCGGTCTTTAGACGTCATGTCGCCAGACTCCTCTTCTTCGAGGTTTAACGGCGACTTGCATCAAAAAAGCGTTGCTTTACCGCCACCCTCTGGGTTATTTTTTCTGCAATGTTACTCCAGTTTATATCATGATACTATAGGAAATTACAAATATTTACACCGATTTGCAGCATATATTTTATTCCTGTCACTGACAACACTGTTTTTCTCTTTTGTGATTCATATCTTGTGCAACTTAAAATACATGGTTTCTAATAATACTCCCAAAAACCAATACTTTCCTGTAATATTAAATTGACTCTTAATCTCGTAGTCCCTCCCAACACCAAACTTATTTTCAATAGCATATCTTCCTTTAGCTTATTCCCTGATGTTGTCATTCAACTATACTTTTCCTTCAGATTTTGACAGCTTAATTTTTACTTCAATATTCTCTTTTTAAATAGCTCGTTTTGCTCATTTGTCCACCCTCTCATTGGCCATAATGCCTGAGCAGGAGTCTAAATCAGTACATTTTTCCTTTACTCTTGCATTTATGTTGTCAGTATTGCATACAAGTTCTCCTGTACATCAATACTCCTACGATTAAGAGTCGACCATGTAAACAGAGATTGATTACTTTAATCCGGCTAAAGTCATAATAGTTTTCAGATGAATCTAAAGATCCAGAAACAGGTCGAGCTTCAGCAGCAGTATTATCAAGCAGGGCCGGAGTGGGACTCCTTTTCAGCCCTGGAGTTTCAAGCCTTAGACCAGCCCACTTTAGTTCACGACTGACTATATTAAAATGACGTCATTTCCAATTCAGTGCAAATACAGTAGCCTAAGTTTTGCTTCACAGTGAAGATTTATTTGAACAGTTAACACAATGTAATGTTTAACAGTATCAGAATTTTCTGTAAGAATTAGTGCTCATAAATATCCGAGCCATGAAATGAAAAAAAAAAAATCTAATAAATACAAATATAAATTAAGATATTCAGTCCTTAAACACAAATAAAGAATAAAACAAGTATTGCACTGTTATCTGCAAGACTTCTTTAACCACAATATTACTTTCAATGATGGCTTCATCTTTTTTCTTCAAGGAAACATGGCCAACCCTAAAACATTAATAAACGACTCTGCAACTTTGTTTATCACAGTGTCATTGTCCAAAGACATGAGAATTTCTTTCTCAGTGCACATGAGCATGAATGCCTCAAGATTCTTCTGGGTTAAAGTGCTTCTGAGCCTGTTTTTTACGAATTTCAATATTGAAAAACTTCTCTCACATGCTACTTGTGTGATGGACAGAGTTAATAGCAACTTGTAGGCGAGTCCAATCACATGGTAGGCGTCAGTTAGAAGATTGTACTGAGAGAGAATGAGATGGACACAAATGACACAGTTTTTACAGGAGGAACAAGTTTTGCTCTCTAGTTCAACATCCTGCTGTTCCATGGAAGGATCAACATCACTTCCTTGTGGCATTTCACTAGCTGTCCTGACAAGGTAACCCTCCAGAGGGGACATCTTTAGTCTGTCCCACTGAGATGCAAGGCTGCACAGTTCACCACATAATGTGCCAACTGTAGCTCTTTCGTCAACTTTAAGCAGACATTTGCTTATTTCTTCCAGAGCTGAGCTTTGGAGTCCATTTTCCCTCACATGAGCAAAGTTTCTAGGGTCTAAACAGGCAAATTCTGAGCAAAGTTTTGCATTAGCAGAAAACCGCCTGTGCATACTGTCTATTACTGTGTCTATGATGACATTGTGTACTTTTACCCTGAAGTCAGCATCTGCTGATGCCAGCTGCTCATCTTCTGCAATCTCTCCTGGCATCTTTTTCTTCTTTCTGATCCTTCTCTCAGAAAGGGCAGCCTGTACTACAAGATCACACTCTTCCTCCTCTTGCAACTTTCCATTAGCCCACTTCACAAACTCATCAGCTGCACACTTAACTCCTTCAAAGTCCCTGGCACACTTGCTGAGACCCTCCTCTGTCCCCTCAACCAGACGTTGAGCTGTCATGATATCCATTCCCCTTGTCTGTAGGTATTTTGAAAGGGGGGATGTAAGCTCAAAAATGCGAAGGAAGAGTTGAGCAGTGAGCACTGTCTCATATTTCAAAAGGACTTCTATGAATCCCTTTGCCTTGGCCCTCACGGTTGGCTTTTGTGCTTTGTCTTCTACAATGGTGTCTAAAGTCATAAGTACTTCAAAAAACAAGGCTCCCTGAAGCACCCGAACACTTTACCTAGTGCCTGATCCTTAGCCCACCACCTAGTTGGCCCTATTGGGCACAGTCGTCTGTGATGCGTGTCCTGTCTCTTCTCTTCCCCCTTCTGCATGCGCTTGTACGATTCTCTTAAAAAAACTGCTATATCATTAAGCAGTGAAAACAGAGATGCACTTTCCACAACACTGCCTGTTGTGTCTACCAGTACAAGATTCAAAAGATGTGAATAACACCAAATATGAACCTGATTGGGGGAATGCTCAGAGAGGAGTGTAGAAAACCCCCTAAACTGTCCCTGCATATTAGCTGCACCATCTGTTGAGTTGCCCACACATGTGCCTATGTCAATATTAAGGTTCAGCAGCACTTTTTTCAGAAGCTCTACAAAACTCTGGCCAGTAGATGACTCACAGTCCACCACAGCAATCAGTCTTTCTTGAATGACATCTGTTACATATCGAAGTATGATTGAACACTGGTCTTTGGAGCTGATATCCTGGGTTGTGTCAAGCTGGACAGAAAACATGCCAGCTTGTCTCACTTCTTCTGCTATAGTCAATTTTATCAGCTGGCCGATGACATCCACAACTTTATTAAATGTTTCTTTTGACAGCAGAGTAACTAGAGCGCCTCTGCCTTTTGCACCAGTTTCATGTTGCTTTTTGCTGTTTTCAATGCAAGTGTTAACATGCTGTTGGAGGCAAATGTCATATCTACTTAAGAGTAGAATCAACTCCAGGATGTTACCATGATTAACAGCAATGTTTTCTAAGCTATAACCTGCCTCTTCTTTATCTCCCCTGTAGCTTAGGCCACATTTGCCTATGACTTTAATAACGTCCACTATGCGCTCCATCACCTGGCGTTTCTTTTTCACTTGCTCAGCACGCAGTGACATTTGGTTGCTAGTCAACAGGCTTTTCACATCTGCCTTTTGCACTTTCATAAAGTAAGCATCTGCACTATCTCTGTGAGTCTTACTTTTTTCATGTTCCACTATCCTTTGGTGAATGTGTTTCCAGTCTTTCATGCCTCCCTTTATGAAAGGGCCATCACTTACCAAAGGAGCAAATGCCAAACAAACAGAACAGTACAAAGATTGTTTTTTTTCTTACAGTAAGTCAGCCACTTGCGGTTTGTTCCATCTTTGCTATTGAAAACCTTTGGTATAGGAACATTTGGGGTTTGTTGAGGATGATAAGAAAAAAATGTATCTATATCCTGTGACTGAGGTCGAGCAAAGTAATCAAAACTATCAACATAATCATCTTCATCTGCCTTGTTCCTAGCTTGTGGTTCTGGGTTCTGCTGCTGAGTTGCTGCCTCTGTTATCTGTCCCTGAGTAGACTCTACTCTCCCTTTCACACTTCCTTCTGTATCCCTAAACTCGAGTGCGCCTGTATTTAATCACAATAAAAAGCATTCTGTAAGCTTTAACGTATGTGGAAAGCATCTTTAAGTTGAATTAAAACTAAGCAAATTAAATATTTCAAATGGCAAAACATGCAGGCTTTCATATGACTTTTATTCCCTTTCAATCGTAGGCTTTGTACATTTACTATCTTTTAATAAAAACATAATAGGTCACTAGTAACACTTGAGCATAGAATGTTGTTATAGTTTAACTAATGCCATCATGTTTGCTTATTCACAGACTGTGGTACAACAGCTTACCTGTGGTTTCCACACTGAGAGCATCAGTCTCTTGCCTGATGATACAACTGGGTCCTGGCTCTGTGTTTGTCACTAAATGAAATTTTAAAAATGGTCATATTTCTCACTACAAATTTCCCCTTTTTAGCTTTCTGATCAAGTTAAGTCAGATTTATTAATGTAGTGAATCATCTGATGTCATTAATTATCTCAGGGCATTTTTCATTGAGCAGGTGTAATGTTCATTAATATTAATATTAATTATTTGAATTCTTATATTCATTCAATGACAATCCTACCTGCCCATTCTAGCGTGTTGGGCTCATGACTGGTGCTTGGTTCTGTTACTGGCTCTTCACTGTTAGCATCAAACTGGGCTAGAGGCTGCTGCTGCTGAAGAGCTACAGTACAAGAACAAGTTCGATACATAAACATGAACGGTGGTTTGCAGACGTTGTTTTGCACTGCTCCTAACTAGCTTAATGTTAACTTACCGGCCGTTTCATCGTCTGCATGTGTTGTTGTTGTACTCTCGCTGCTGCTAGTTTTAACGAAAAATGTACTCAGCTTAGTACATTTGGCCGCGTCAGTTTCTAGAGCTTTCTTTTTTTGTAATTCTGGCCTTTTCAGCGCCACCTTTTCGCTTTTTATTATCCATTTTGCTTTTGCATCTCTCGCGTATCTCTTGCTGTTGAGTAAGGTGCCGCTGTCGGGGGAGTCAAATGATAATTACGTCATCATTAACCTGCAGACTGCATTCTGCTCATGGGGCTGCGAGAAAATAAATAAAAAGAGTGGACCTGCGCTAAAATAATGAATAAAAAGAGTGAGGCTATGGTAAAAAAAAAATTAAAATAAAAATAAAAGTGCGACTGCTGACACCGGCCCTCGCGGCCAAAAAACGGACCGGCCCACCGGGAATTCTCCCGGTCCTCCCAATTAGCCAATCCGGGCCTGTTATCAAGTTAAAATTGGTAAAAGGGTATCTGATCAAGTAGGAGTTTACACAACAGAGATGGAAGCAATATTGTTAGCTATTTGTTGGATGCAGGGCTGGACTGGTAATCTGGCATACCGGGCAAATGCCCGGTGGGCCGACGCACTTGGGGGCCGGTCGATATAATATGATTTTTTATTTTTTTTTAATTGGCCAACGACCGGCTCATTGGTTCATTTTCCATACTGACGCTGGGCTGGCCCAATCATCTCTTAACAGGCTCCACCCCTCCCCCTCTGTTTCTCGTGTCAGATGCAGTCAGTGGCTCAGAGCCAGAAATCAGTGGATTTAGGATGGAGAAGCACAAGGGCAAGGGGGGTGCGGAGAAGTTGCGGGCCAAAAAAAATAAAAATTCTAGAGGTTGATGCCTCAACATGTGCAAAAATAACCGACATGTTTAGTGCAGTAGCTTCAGTTTCCAAGCCAACAGTACCTGAGGACACTTTGCAAAAACAGGTGAACATAGCACATGGAGGAGAGGTGACTAGCCATGGCGGCGCCGGCGGCACCCAGGCAGAGGAGCAGGTGTCTGACAGTGAAGTCAAGGAGGGACAGAGTGAGCAGGAGAGTGTAATTGAAACGGTAAGCATGGTAGCTACATGATTTAACAGGGAGGGAGTGTTAATCAGGGCGGATGCAGGAGGATAGTGTGTGTGGGCCTGACTGGGCCACGACGAAGATGATGATGATTTACCTAAATTAATGAATATTATAATAAGACAACATAATCGTTGTCGCTATTATAAAGTCTGTCAGATTGTCACCTACTGCACTAGCCACTCAGTCAGCTACTCAGTCAGCTAAAGTCAAATAACACAGCATAAGCTATTTTGCATTGTTTTTGTAGCTAGGTTAGCAGAGTTAACTTATTCAATTGCAACTTCGGCTGACTATTCTAATGTTAACCCTTTAAAACCCATAACGGCCGTCGACGGCCCTCCTCTAGAAAAACTGATGCCATTTGATTATTTTAATTATTAAATCATCTCTCTCTCTGTCCTTATGTATAGTCAAGCCAGGTTGAGTTAGCAGTGGAGGAGAGAGACAGGGAGGAACAGACTGTAGACTACTTTGCCCGTCCTGAGCCTGCCATGATGCAGGTGTTTTTAAATCCTCACCCCTAACAGGATGCTAAAAACCCTGTGGTGAAGAAGGTGTTCACCAGTAATGATGGCAAAAGCAGAAAGTGGCTTTATTTTGTTTTTTATGTCTGGCCTTCAGCAAGCCAACTGACTCCAACATTTTCATAAATGGAATGTCAGACTGGAGACATGTGCACCAGAGATCGGAAGAGCATGAAAAAAGCATGGCACACAGAAATTGTGCTGAAGCTTATTTTTTAAACTGCTCAAAAGCTGACATCAAAAACCTACTGGGGGGCAGACAGCTGACAGAGCACAGAAATCAGGTCAAGAAGAGGCGTCAGGTTTTGGAACGGGTAGTGGAGGTCGTAAAAGTGATAGGAAAGAGGGGCCTAAGCTACAGACAGGTGGAGAATGAGGCTGCGTATACCCTGGACAATGATAGCCTCGACCATGGAAATTTTTTGGAGCTGATCATTTTATTGGGAAAATATGATGTGTGTTTAAAAGAGCATCTAAGTAATGTGATTGAGAAGAGCAAAAAGTTGCATGTGTCACCAGGATCAGGCAGAGGTTCCCTCATCTCTCTACGGTCTAAAACGACCGTCAACTCTGTGATTGATACCATCCGGAACTTAATTCAGCAAAACATGTCCACTGAGATCCGGAAAGCTGGAATGTTTTCTGTCCAGCTGGATACAACGCAGGACATAACAGCGCAAGACCAATGCTCAGTCATTTTGAGGTATGTGACTGATGTTGTCAATGAGAGGCTTGTCGCAGTGGTCCGGTGCAGCGCGTCCACTGGACAGTCCTTTGTCGACTTGCTAAAAGAGGTCCTTGAGCATCTGAAACTGGACATGTGCAATGCAACAGATGGAGCTTAAAATATGCAGGGGCATTATAGAGGCTTCTCTGCACTGCTGGCATCACAGTCCCCCAACCATGCACACGTATGGTGCTATTCACATGTCCTCAATCTCGTGCTGTCTGATACCACTCAAATAGTGATAGAGAGTGGATCACTGTTTGATCTCCTCAATGACACAGCAGTGTTCATCAGGGAGTCATATCAGAGAGTGAACATTTGGGAGAAGGAGAGCCATGACAAGAGACACAGACGCATTGCTCCAATTGGAGAGACACGTTGGTGGGCTAAGCACGATGCTCTGAACAAAATATTTGGATCATTTGGAAAGCCTCAAGACAGTTTGTACATTGATGTGTTGTCCACGCTCACAGCCATACAGGAACTGAAGACTGTGAAAGGAAATGTACGCACCAAAGCCAGAGGATACAAAGAGGGCCTACTCAGGTATGAGACAATACTGACAGCTCAATTATTTCTTAGGATATTTGAGCATACATCACCATTGTCAAAGTACCTGCAGACAGAAGGGATGGACATCCTCTCTGCCCATAGGATGGTCATGTCAACACAAGATGCCCTAAAAAAGATGGCGAGAGATTTCTAGGCTGTCAAGGCTGCTGCTGATGACTTTGTGAAATGGGCAAATTAAAAACTTGAGCAGCAAGATGAGGAGACCGACATGGAAGTGGAGGCTGCACTGCCACAGAAAAGAAGAAAGAAGAAGAAAGCCATGCCGGGTGAGATGTCTCAGGATGACACCATAATTGATGCTGAGAGAGCCTACGAGGTAAAGGTTCATAACCAAATTGTTGATACAGCTATTGAGGCCATCCACCAAAGATTTCTGACACATGGCACTCTTTATGCAGATTTGTCATTTCTGGATCCCAAAAACTTCTCCCTGATCCGAAACCAGGCTCTTCCTAAATCTGCACTTGAAGACCTCAGCAAGTGCCTGGTTAAATTTGATGATAGGGCAACAGTTGACAACCTGCAGTATGAGCTGAAAAGCTTAGCGGGACAGTGGGACAAGCTGCAAGAGTCACCACTGGATGAATATGTGACCAGGACAGTGGAGGATGGACCTGATGGAAAGGAAGAGGACATGGAAATCATCAACAAAAGCTGTGCCTCCTGCAAAGACTGCCCACTGTGCTGCTATCAGATTCTCCAGAGATTCAACATGCTCACTGATGCATAGCCCCTGCTTGGACTTGCGTACAAGTTTTTGTTGACACTTTCAATAACCCAGGTGGCATGCGAACGATCATTTTCAACCCTGAAATATATCAAAAGCAGACTGAGGAGCAGCCTGTCTGCCAGCAAATTGGAAGCCTTCATGTTGATGGCCACTGAAAAGGACATCATTGTGGCTTTGGACACCGACACTGTAATAGACAGAGTTGCAGAGAAGAGCAAGCTACTGAGGAAACTGCTGCTATTGTAAGGTGAGATGAGATTATTGATATTATTAAAAAAATATTCATAATATTGTAGACTGAAAATGTGACTCATTATTCCCCTATCTCCCTCTCTCTCTGTTTTAGGATGCCCTCGCTTTTGTAGTTCATTGTTTTTGAGGATGTTCAGAGCACCATGGAGCCATTTCCACTAAGTAAGTAAAAAATATGTGCAACAATCTCTCTACATTGTTATATTTTAAAGATACTTGTATGGTGATCATTTTACTCATTCAGTTATCATTCTTGTCCCTCTCTCTCTCTCTCTCTCTCAGGATGCCCTCACTTTGTGTAGGCCCTACTCCACTGCCACCTTTGATCACCACCAGGGAGTAAAGAGAGAGTGAGTACACTGGTCCATGGCACTTAGTTCTCAGCTTTGTAGGGTTTTTTGGGAATGGAACAGTAGATATGCATATCTACAGGGACCGCAAGGATGGTGTACTTGTTGGTTGTGTCCGACCGATTGTGGTGGGCCGGTCTGTCAGGGCCCTTTTTTTGTCCCAGTCCAGCCCTGGTTGGATGGAGGAATCTCGAACAATGAATGTGGTGATATGCTCAGATTCTTATTCAGAGATCCTCAAGACAAGATATTCTATATAAAATTCTTACAGGGTAAATACATTGGGAAGCAAGATATGTTTCTAGTGGGTTCCAGCACATGTGGGAGTAGTTGGAAATGAGGAGGTGGATCATCTAGCAAAGGAGGAGCTGAAATGATCTTATATAGAAATAAATATTCCACTTTGTAAAGAAGAAGTTAAGGCTATTATTAGAACAGCTATAAAAGGCAAATAGCAAGTACAATGGAATGAGGAGGAAAGAGGAAGACATCTTTATCAGATTCAAAATAAAATTGGTGGTGAAAGAGGAAGTCGAGGCAGTAGAAGAGAAGACACATTCATTACTAGACTTCGCCTTGGGCATACAGCTCTTAATTATTCCCTGTATAGAATGAACAAACATGAGTCTGGGAATCGCAGTCTATGTGGATTAGCAGAAACTGTAGAGCATGTATTAATATATTGCACTGCTTATCAAAACAAAAGGAAATTTCAGGTGGAAGAGTTAAAAGAAATGGGGATCGGAGATATTACACTTATAAAACTGTTGAATAATGGCTTGGAAAATTATAGAGTATATAAAGCATTGATGAAATATTTAAGAGAGGTACATCTGTTTAATAGGATTTAGAAAGCAGTTTATTATTTATTTATTTCTTAGCTTAGTCTTTCTTCTTATTCCATCAATGATCCACACTCCAGGGAATCCACCATTCTGTTTGTTTGTCAACCGCCATAAAAAAGCCAGAAGAAGAAGAAGAACCGTTGACGGCAAATAAAAGAGCTTCAACACCGCCGTCGTCTGCATGCACGTAAAAATAATTAACTGCACTTGAAGCTTTCAGAAAATTAAAAATGAAACACTCAAAACTGTATTTGGCATCATCACGAAGATGAACTATGGAGGGGACGTCGGATGGTGTCGCTTGGTGATTTAATAACACGTGCCATTAATCGATCTATGTACTATAACGTAAAACGGGAACATGAAAGGATTATTCTGAAAGCAACTCATGTTATTATACTATTAAATAAGATTATGTGTATCTTCAGTCAAATACATTTACATTGTGACTGTGCCTCAAATGCAGTCAACTGTGTCTGTGGGGGTTTCATCAAGATAATGGGTGTGGGCCAGGCGACACACACAAAGGACATTCAGCTTTGTGCATTGAGGACACCGGGAGGTCCTTTCTGCACTCCGCTATAAAGATCTAAAGAAAGATATGAAGAAAGCACGTGAACCGATCATCTTTCTCTTTAGCAAATAAACATGAATGAACATCAGAAGGTATCTTGTTTCAACCGCAGAAAGACATCAGTACACGCCATTTTTCAAGTTCACCAACGATAATCTACTCTCTGTGTTTTGATTGGTCAGATGGCCTGTCAATCAAGCTCTTTGCAAAAGGTCAATTCAGTGGTATTTAACAAATTTGATTGTCCTTTGCTTCAAAGCCGGCTAAATCCATGTGTGCCTTTTTACTGCACAAACCTCCAAGTCCACCTCTTTGGAAAACAAGACATGGTAAACAGTTGCAAAATCACTGAAGATGCAACTGGAAACATTGCAAATGCTGAAAGCAGAATTCAAAACACAACAGTGAAGAAGCTGATCCAGAGAGTAGGGGAAGCTGTAATGCAAGTGGCTGCCACATCCTTGTGGTATTACAGCTGTTCTTTAAAGTAGGTTATGTGCATTTTTGTCAAAGTTACAGAAGCACACACTACTCGCGAAATCCTGTCATTGCCACTGTAAAGATTTTCTTTACACACACACCATCATAGATCTTGAAATCAAATGATTTGATTTGCGTCTTCCGATAGGATCTGTTTACTTAGTCAAAGAACCAGTTTTTCTGGATAAACTGAGGCTTGGATTTAGTAATTTTGAAATGATTTATATAGCCATACATACATAAAGCCTATACACAGTTGCAGTCAAAAATTTTCAACCCCCATTGCAAATCAGGTTTATTGGCAATTTTCCGACTTTTAGCTATTTGCAATGAAGAAATCAAACAAAAGTAATTGAAATAACTCAACACATGGATTTTTTCAAGTAGTTTCCCCAAATTTAACTGAAAATTTAACTTTTAATGACTTCTGTAGTCTCAAATTTATTCAACCCCTTCATGACAAGCATCTTTAGTACTTAGCAGAGCATGCTTTTCCTGTTATGACCTGCTGCAGAACAAAGATGCATAGCCAGACATAAGCTTTCTAAAAATCTTAGCCCATTCCTCATGAATAAAGGCCTAAAGTTCAGTATTATTCTTGGGTTTACATGCTGTAACTGCAGCCTTCAAATCCCACCGGAGATTTTCCGTTGGGTTCAAGTCAGGTGACTGTGATGGCTACTGTTAAATCTTACAGGACTTTTTCTGCAACCAACCGTTGGTGGAATTTGAAGTATGCTTGGGATCGTTGTCATGTTGGAAGGTTCAATGACGCCCAAGCTTCAGCTTCCTCACAAGACGGCATGATGTCTCCTCCTATGATTTCCTGATACTTCATTGAAATCATCTCACCTTTCACACGTTGCAGGTTTCCAGTGCTGGAGTGTGCAAAGGAGTTCAAGAGCATCACCAAGCCACCACCTTAATTGTAGACAGAGTGCTCTTTTTAGCATATGCTTCATTAAACTGAGATCGGCTGAAATACTAATAATAATAAAAAACAGAGTAAAAAATGTCTGGTTCCGATTTAAGACAGTCCGGGTTGCCAGTTGGTGGAAAACGCAGTGTAATGCAGTCATGGAAGCAAGAAAAAGAACTGGGTCAGAGATCACACATTGTGCCTTATCTAAAAAGCCCAGCATCCAACTAAAAAGCTCTATGACCATAGGCATATTACAACGTGTAAACTAGCTCATCAGCAATCAGTGTAAGGTTTGTCATCTTCCATTGTCAGTTGCGTTCATTCCTGTTGTGTGTCCTCGAACTGACAACCCACCTGAGCATCAAGTCTGAGAAGGAGGGGAAGGGAGAATTCATATTTTGAATTTGGACTGCACTACCTATTTCAACTACTAGCTGTCAATATTATTTTTTTCTATTTCTTACGAAAGATCAAGCATAACGCATAAGATGACTGTTAGGCTTAATAATTATATTATAATATAACATATTATATTCAGAATAATAGTAATAAAAAGGAAAATGGACTACTTGTTCATCAAAGAAATGTTTTCACATTTTACTATTTACATTTATTTTACTACTACATTTTTGAATGACTATCCTAATGCAATTTTGGCAAGAGAGAAACCATCTAATCAACTGTTGGAGCATAAAAGTAGCCCCTTCTTGCTCTGGCATTAGCTATACTGGTATCCCTCCATCGACCCAACTTCATCAATACAATTTGCCATTAATCAGAATCCGAATGAGCTTTATTGGCCAAGTATGTTTACACATTCGAGGAATTTGTTGTAGTGACAGAAGCTCCACAGTGCAACAGAAAGACAGCAACAGGACAGGTATCCAAGTAGGCAATGTACAAAACAGCAAAAACACAATATATAGACAATTGTGTGTGTACAGGTCTGATATGTGCAAATTTGAAATGAGAAAAAAATAAGTAAGTGTGGTGGATAAATAACGTATAATAGTTGTGTGTTCCGCGTTTATTGTCAAGTGTTCATGAGATGGATTGCCTGAGGGAAGAAACTGTTCCTGTGTCTGGCCGTTCTGGTGCTCTGACACCTATTGACTCGTAGGCTACGTAGTGATGGGAGAAACTAACCCTTTTGAGGCTTCGAATCAGTTGAACCAATGGCTTCGCAAAATGATTTACTGTTTCGAAGCGCTCTATGTACGACGCCTGCTGGTCAAAAGTATGTAAATGCAGCTAAAACATTCATAAAAACAGCTTTTAAAACATTTTTATTGAAAGTATAACACATAAAATGCAATAAAAATCATAATATACCATTAAATATGAAGTGTATAATATGTGGTTTTTAAAAGCTAACAGAAGAAGTAGCATTTACAAATAACAGCGTATCTAAAAGTATGAGACAAAAGCAAACAAAAAACATAGCATTAAGAGCCATGCTTGCACAGGTTCTTCACGATCCTCATCACTAATATCCTCTGGGTCTCAATCGGGCTCAAATTGGTAAGCAATATTGACGATGCCATTGTTTACAATACAACCGGAGCACATACCGCTGAGGTGAGGGGCGTGACGTCACAATCACAGCACACTGGGCCAGCAAACCAATCTGATCCCATTGGTATTTCTGAGGGAAGGGCTTTATAAAACCAGGAAATCATCAGCGTGTTTATAGGAGAAGGGACAGAGCGATGTAAAATAAAGGTAAATTATGTGAAAAATTATGTTTTGGGGTTTTTTCTTTAAACAAAGGAAAGTGTTCCTCTTCTTGTTTTCTCTTCTTCATCTTGACCTCTTCAAGGGAAGAGTCTGAAAGGCTGGAAAACTCATCAGAATCAATGACCTCCTCTGAACTAGAGATGGCAATCCGTGGAGATTTCTTTGATGATTTTAGGCCTGTAAAATATAAGTTTGCATCCATGCATGTATATTTTTCCCTGCTTAGCCAGCTACTATTCAAATTTGAAGTAATTTCAACTCAAATCATTTGGTCTCATTCACTAATAATTGCATGGAGAACTTCTCATGAAAAATCTCTGCCTAATTCACAATGTGTGTGTACGCAAATTAATTTGTTCTTAACCTTCTTCTTATCTTTTTTTGAATTTGGAGTAATTGAAAAATAAGCAGCTGTGTGCACAAGGTTAGTAATTTGCATAAAGCTCACCCAAACCATCTACAACGGCTCTCCGTACAGCTTTTCTTACTCTTTCACTGTATATAACGAAATGTAGCCTATATGATGAAATTTATAATGTATTAATTTGTTTTATGTGACAATTTTATTATATCATTTTATATTTGGATTGTATGTTACAATAAAGTATTAAAGTATGCTTACTAATAAATTAAGTATAGCTTCTTAAGATGATTGTAAGGCTGTACAGAGTAAATGTGGTTTCAGTTGTTCCTATATTTTATCGTAAATTTACAATAAATTTTGGTGAAATGTTACCTATTCTTAAAATTGTTCATACAAACATTTTACGCATACATTTGTGTGTACGTATGCTTAGTGAATGAGACCCAATGTATTGTGTTCATGTATTTATTAAGCAAACCGTTTTATCATACAATGAAGCAGAGACGATAGGGCAGTTCATGGTAAATGTTTATTAATCAATATTAAAAAGAATAAGTACCTGGTTTCCTTTCTTCACCAGTTCCCTGATAAAGCTGTCTTTCTTTACCAACTCTTCTTGGAGGAACTGTTTATCAGTTTTCAGAATTGCAATGGTTTCATCTCTCAGGTCCCCTTTTTCTTTTTCAGCTCGAAGCTGTATTTTAAGTGTTGCAAGCTCGTGTGCGTAAATTGGAGCAGGTGGGTCTGAAAATTGACAAAAATGTTACACACCATACAGCTGTTAGTTAATTAGATTGGCCAAACATCAATTCCAGAATGCAGATATTACATCAATGAAATGATTCAGTTTAATACGTTTGCCTGTGTTCTTGAATTTTTGTTAACATATTTATGTTGTTATAAATCATTGAATCTACTAAGTCTTTAAACACTTTATACAAAATTAAATAATGGATTATATATATATATATATATATATATATATATGAATTCATTTAAATATTATCCCTTTAAAAAAAATAATTGTAAAAAAAAATCAGGTACATCTCTTTTACTGAATACATGTAATCTACCATATCAATATTATTTGGCCTTTAACCGCATCAACGTGCTACTGTTTGTAGAGTCAGGGTTTAAGGATGGAATACTTCATTATAGGTAACGTTAGTAACAAATCTGCTCACCGTTTTTCGTTGATGTTGAATCATCACCGGTGATGTTGTCAGGGGAATTAACGTTAGTTGCTTTCCGCTCCCGCTTTCGCCTCATATCTGTCTAAAATCAATTCTAAATGTTAAAAAAACGTATATATCCATGCCTAAATCTATATGGATAAAAACTTGAAAGCTATTTTACAAACATTATCTGGATTACCCCACCTTATATGTGGAACAGGCCTAGTGAGCAATTTCTACAAATACTAACATTTAACAGTTACTTGTATTACGGTGCTTCTCTACAATACTATTGTGTTTAAAGAAACTCACTTAATCAGTCACGACGTTTGATGATTGTCCAGATTTGTCTCGTAGAGTACGACGTGCCGATGCGCGCGTAGATTGTGACGTGCATGCGTCAATCTTAAATTCTGAATTTGTTGTTGTGCTTTCCGACATATTATAATGTTTGCGGAATCGCTGTTGTGTTTTCTGAATTATTTTGTTTTATAGATTTGCATTTGAGTTTGTAATTTGTTATTTTGTTTTCAGAATTGTGATTTGTTTTGCACTTCTCGGCCACCGTATTTAAGCCTTTATTTTGAGTAAATTTTACGACTTACTGTAAAATTAAGAGATTAATGTTCAGACTTTTGTATATTATAACCTGGAACTTGGATGTGGGAAATAATTACATTAGATCCAAAAGATAGTTTTAGCAACAAAGCGCAGATGCTAACACAGTTAGCTGACTAGCTGTATAAGATTGTGTGCTACGCTAATATATTACTTCACAGGCATTATTTGCTTGTACTTTTACATCCACAATATTATAAATTGACAGTTTATTGCTGGTCTGCTGAACGTCTATGTAAATACTTCATGAACAGACTTTAAATATTAACTGATGGTTGTCACTTTAAGTTAAGTTAATCGAGTTTCTATGGAATCTGTCAAATCAAATCTGCAGACTGGCTCTGATCTTTGGCATCTAGCAGACTGTAAATCTGTGGAAAATCAGGACAGAAATCATGTAGTGTTCTCCAGCCTTAAGAGATTATAGATAAGTTAACAACCATTTAAAAAGAGGTTTCATAATGAGGCTAGTTTCTGTGTTCCTCCCCATGAATTAGATGTTTTATTGGTTTGTTTTATCTGATTTTTGAATGTTACTTAGCTGAAAGTGGACTAGTATGTTATGTGCTTACACTTCATTATGAATATATAACTGATCGACTTGAATGCCTTGCTTGATTTTGATTCTGTTTTTTGTTTTGTGATTGACTTTGTACCTTCAAAAAATATATATTTTTACAATTATTCTTAAAAAAGTTTCCTTAAAATAAACAAGAATTTTGAATAAAACATGATGTGAGCTTAACGGGAACGAGTGTGCTTAAAGGGTACAAAAATGACTTTTTGAATTTAGTGATGTACGTCTTAATTGAAATGCTTTTGTTTAAAATTTTTTTTATTTAAAATAAAATTAAATATTTTTGTGCGAGAGATTAATATTTTATTTTAACAACTTTTTGTACTGAAACCAATATCTTGTGCACTAAAAATGTCTCAATGTAGATTTTGGTGAGCTTAATAGGTACGTTTACCCTAATTTTGAAACGAGTGCATGAACACGCAGCCTCATGCCCAAACGTAGCCTATATCACTAACTGGCAGTATGCCTTCACTGGCCTTTGAATGGCTCATTATTATCATAGTATATTTTCCATAGTGTCTTCATTTACTCCACAATCAGGGTTGATTGCCCAGCAGCATCACATATAGGTATAAATCACTAATTTCTGTTATTGGATGACCTACTCAAAAACATAACAGGAGAAACATATAATCAACAGCTACTATTGCAGAGAAAAAGAGAGAACGAGGAGAGCCGTCAGCAGCTGAATTTGTTTAGACAAAATCGCTCCAACACGATCTAAAAGCTGCAGAATTTGCTGCCATGCCGGCAATTATTTTTTCCTAAAGTTTTAGTGCACATATACGCTATATGGCTCTGCGGATGGCGCCGTCTTTGATTTTGCACAACTATTATATTCGTATAGAATGAGTTGTAAAGAACTGTGAATTCTCAAAAGTAATAAGGTATAACTAAGAGTGGTCCAGACCAACCTTACAAAAGTATGACTAACAGAAAGTCAAGTCATCTTTACTTATATAGCACTTTTAACAATACAGATTGTGTCAAAGCACTTAACAGTATCAAATTGGAGGATAGAGTGTCAGTAATGTATAATAATAAGATTAAACACTCAGTTTTCAGTGAAGGCATTTCATTATTGGGTTCAGAGATGTCATTGTCTCTAGTTAGAAGGTACACTAACTAAGAATGTTTCAGGAAACATGTTAATGATAAGGTACAGGTGAAGAACGATGAACTGTAGAGTTAAAAAGGTTTCAGGAAATGCAGCCCAGAACATATGGAAGGACCAGTACCACAGTTTTTCATGGGAAATGTAAAACAGTTTGTAAAACAGTGTTGTCTATGGAGGGTGCAATTATGAAAACTTAAAAGAGAGATTCCTGCATCAAAATGAACAATATGTTTATTTTGGTTGAAAACATTATTGTTGATAGGGGAATGGAATATATTATTGATGAAGAATACAGATGTCACGAATCATTCTTTGAATACACATTTGACTCTAGGGAGTTGGGAATCTTCATGGTTTCGAATTTGTCCATGACTGCGAAGCATTTTCAGGTAGTGGAGGGTGTGCAAAATTATGTCAGGCTGTCATTTCCATAATACGCCCTTTCAGCATTTAAACAAACCACACTTCAATCATTAATCAACCTGGTACATAAGAGATTTTTGGCAGTCTCTAGATAATATTTAGGTACACCCTTTGTGTAGACGTTTTGTGGCCACCAAACAAAACTAATGTTGTCAAAGCAACAAAAAGTAAGGAACAACCTGGGAAGGATGGACTTCACACAGGGTCAAAATTATATTTACATCAATTAAGTATAATTATATAAATTGTGTTTTGTTGACGTATTGTTGCGTTGGCTTTTCATACACAAATATTTTTTGGAATTTTATCTTGTACCAAATTTGTGTCAGTGTTTTGTTAGGTTATTGCTTTTTGCATGTGAATAAAAATTTATTATAAACAAACAAAAATACAGTGGTGTGAAAAAGTGTTGGCCCCCTTCCTGATTTGTTATTTTTTTGCATGCTTGTCACACTTTAATGTTTCAGATCATCAAACAAATTTAAATATTAATAAAAGATAACACAAGTAAACACAACATGCAGTTTTTGAATGAAGTTTTTTATTATGAAGGGAAGACAAAATCCAAACCCACATGGCCCTGTGTGAAAAACTGCTTGCCCTCTAAACCTAATAACTGGTTGGGCCACCCTTAGCAGCAACAACTGCAATCAAGCGTTTGTGATAACTTGCAATGAGTCTGTTACAGCGCTGTGGAGGAATTTTGGCCACTCATCTTGACAGAATTGTTGTAATTCAGCCACGTTGGAGGGTTTTCCAGCATGAACCGCCTTTTTAAGGTCATGCCACAGCATCTCAATAGGATTCAGGTCAGGACTTTAACTAGGCCACTCCAAAGTCCTCATTTTGTTTTTCTTCAGCCATTTAGAGGTGGATTTGCCGGTGTGTTTTGGATCATTGTCCTGCTGCAGAACCCTGCTTCAGCTTGAGGTCACGAACAGATGACCGGACATTCACTAAACATGCGTACGCACAAATTTTTGTATGGACGTTTTCACGAATAAATCATGATTCATCAAAAACTTTCGTACTAAAATTTATTCTAAATGTACGAAAAAATTAAAGAACAACTTATACCACATGTACGCAATAATCACGTACGCCCGGGGCCTTATAAGCATGTATAAAGAACCCCACATATAATTAGATATGTTATGTACAGGGTGGGTAAAAACGTTAAAATTGATAAAGTATAATTAGAGGTCCAATTTTATATATATATATATATATAATTAGAGGTCCAAACAACAAACCACCTGATCTATTCTTATATAAACGGTGATTATTGTTTCTCACCTTGTGTTTGGAGGCATGACACACTTGGTACTGCTTGAAGACATTGCGGCGCGTGCTCTAAGGAGAGAGCGCGTCTTTAGAGAGCGCACAGCAGGCCGGCGCCAAGGGGGGCACTCGTGGGCCGTGGCCCCCCAAACGAGTTACTGTGCCTCCCCACTTTCCATACTCTCCCCTTCTTGCTGAACGCGATCGATTTTGAAAGCGAAAGTACCGATAAAACAGCGCACATAAGAAAGCAATTGAACGCTTTAGCGAGTGTCAGCAACTGCACGCGATCACAGATTGCACGCTCTTCACGAATACAGCCCCCCCCCACACACACAACGTGATTTGTGAAATGCCCCCCGATGGAGGTGCCCTGGCGCCGGCTCTGGCGCACAGATATGTTTGCTGAGAGTGACGAATGGCTGTTCAGTTGCTTTTAAATAACACATTTTTTCTGGCTTCCACCTCCGACAGCAAAACCTCACGTTCATTATCGTTAAAGTTATTTTTCTTTGTCTTTTGTTTCGGTGCCATAATTGTCTTTCTCTAGACGAGTGCCGCTTTGCGGAAAGCCCTTATATGGAGCTGGTTTGGGCGTGTATTATGCTAATCACTAACCTCGTGCACGCGGGCGCTCTTTTAGAAGACTCCAGATTCACTAACAGAAGAACCAGTTTAAGAACAAGCTCATGTGCGTACGCACGTGTTGTGAATTAGGCGGAAAGTTTTCGTGAGAAGTTCAAATGTGCGTATAAATACGAAAAACATACGCACTTATTAGTGAATGAGACCCATTGTCCTTCAGGATTTTTTGGTAGACAGCTGAATTCATGGTTCCATTTATCACAGCAAGTCTTCCAGGTCCTGAAGCAGCAAGGTTGTCTATTTATAATTTGTGATAATATATTTAATGTAATATATTCAAATATATAATCAAAGATGTAACTCTTCAGGCCAAAGAATTTACTTTTTCCTTGGGAAGATGAGGATGATGAAACTATTGACGCTAGAAGCGAAAGCAAAGTGGGAAGTCGTGGTCTAATGGTTAGAGAGTTGGACTCGTAACTTAAAGGTTGCGAGTTCGAGTCTCAGGTCCGGGAGGAATTGTAGGTGGGGGGAGTGAATGCAGCTCTATCCACCTTCAATACCACGACTGAGGTGCCCTTGAATAAGGCACCGAACTCCCAACTGCCGCATAAATGGCTGCCCACTGCTCCGGGTGTGTGTTCACTGCTGTGTGTGTGCACTTTGGATGGGTTAATTGCAGGGCACAAACACGTCACGTCACTTTCACAGAAAACATAGGTTTGAATGTCTTTCCTTATTCCGTATTTTATTTATTAATTTTTTGAACATATTTGAAATATTAAGTCATTCATAGACCAAGAATATATATATTAAAAAAAATATTGATTACTATTTTCCATCTTATTAGGACATAAATAATACAAATTCAAGTTTTTTGAACATTACTTTTATTTTTGATTTTAATGTTTGTATCATCAAGGATGCATCACCCCTTTTGGGATATAAATTGAAAACAGAATGCTTTTTGGCAATGCATGTTACAACATTTTATCTACATTTTTAATCCATTTTACTCTCTCATAAACCAGGCCCGTAGCCAGCCTATTGGAAGGGGGGGGTTCTTTTTTTTTCAAAAGTGGACCTTTTTCAGTTCCCACTCATTTTGATATTTCGTTTTTAGGTTCAAATGCTTAATTTTGGTGACATCTCATGCACCAATTTGTGCTGGATTAGCATGTCTGCTGATATCTTAATGAGCACAATTTTTGATGAAAAATATTTGATGTTGTCAAACTGCGTATCAATATCATGTACCACCTTCTTCAGTAAATATACACAAATATTATTAAAGCAATAAATTACTTAGTTAAGAGCCGTGAATGACATTATTAATGCAATAAATGCACAGATCATTTATATTGACACACATCTAATATTGTTCATGATCAGGGGCGTTTCTAGGATTTGAAAACATCTGGGACTGCGGGCAAAACATCAGGGGCTAATGGACGTGGTTGTGGGCTCATATCATGGTCACATAAGACTTAGTGAGGCAGTGGTGGGTGGGCCTATTTCCCCGGTGATGGCTGCACACAAAGAGGCGCGGTGTTCATAAATGCTACTTTATCAGGCATTAAATGAAAATGGGATCGAAACTTTTTTGAAGTCAGCCAATTCCCTTGAAAGTAGGGCTGTACAATATGGCACAAAATAAATTAACAATAAAATGTTTCATATCAGGCGACACCAATAGTCATGATAAATTTCAAACCTTTACAGTGGGGATCGAAAGTTTGGGCACCCCAGGTAAAAATTTGTATTAATATGCATAAAGAAGCCAAGGAAAGATGGAAAAATCTCCAAAAGGCATCAAATTACAGATTAGACATTCTTATAATATGTAAAAAAAAAGTTAGATTTTATTTCCATCATTTACACTTTCAAAATAACAGAAAACAAAAAAAGGCGTCTGCAAAAGTTTGGGCACCCTGCAGAGTTTATAGCATGCACTGCCCCCTTTGGCAAGCTGAGACCTGACAGTGTCATGGATTGTTCTCAATCATCGTCTGGAAAGACCAGGTGATGTCAATCTCAAAGGTTTTAAATGCCCAGACTCATCGGACCTTGCCCCAACAATCAGCACAATGGGTTCTTCTAAGCAGTTGTCTAGAAAACTGAAACTGAAAATAGTTGACGCTCACAAAGCAGGAGAAGGCTATAAGAAGATAGCAAAGCGTTTTCAGATGCCAATGGGGTGGATCAATCATGCTTTGGGGTTGTATTGCAGCCAGTGGCACAGGGAACATTTCACGATTAGAAGGAAAAATGGATTCAATAAAATTTCAGCAAATTTTGGACGGTAACTTGATGCCATCTGTGAAAAAGCTGAAGTTAAAGAGAGGATGGCTTCTACAAATGGATTATGATCCTAAACACACCTCAAAATCCATGGTGGATTACATCAAGAGGCATAAACTGAAGGTTTTGCCATGGCCTTCACAATCTCCTGACCTCAACATAATTGAAAATCTATGGATAGACCTTAAAAGAGCAGTGCGTGACAGACAGCCCAGAAATCTCAAAGAACTGGAAGACTTTTGTAAGGAAGAATGGGCAAAGATACCTCAAACAAGAATTGAAAGACTCTTGGCTGGCTACAAAAAGCGTTTACAAGCTGTGATACTTGCCAAAGGGGGCAGTACAAGATATTAACTCTGCAGGGTGCCCAAACTTTTGCAGATGCCATTTTTTTGTTTTCTGTTATTTTGAAAGTGTAAATGATGGAAATAAAATATAACTTTTTTTGACATATTATAAGAATGTCTAATCTGTAATTTGAGGCCTTTTGGAGATTTTTCCATCTTTCCTTGGCTTCTTTATGCATATTAATACAAATTTTTACCTGGGGTGCCCAAACTTTCGATCCCCACTGTATATTCTTTCAAGTTTAAAGGCAGATTTGTGCTCCAAAATGAAAGCTGTAGAAGCCAGACTTTAACTGTAGTATTAAACAACTATGCTGAGAACATGACAAACACTTCATGTCTTTGAATTCTTGACACTTTTCCAGTTATTTTTCCTCAACAAAATAAATATCTTAATTAAAAAATGCTAATACTTAATGATAAAAATTATGAAACTTAATTTCCTAGTTTCTGCATGCTCTAACGCAGGGGTCACCACACTCGGTCCTGGAACGCTGGTGTTCTGCAGAGTTTAAATAATCCTAAACTAGCTAATCAAGGTCATGCTAGGTGTACTAGAAATTTCCTGGCAGGTGGTGTTGAGGCAAGTTGGAACACTGCAGGACCGAGTCTGTTGATCCCTGTTCTAATGAGTGATAGGCTATTGTTTCAAATCATGAAATAGGTTTGTGTTGCGTGACTTTGATTACAAGTATCTTCAGCACAGTTTGCAGTGCTGGCTGCAATATTAGTAATTTTCTTACAATTTCTGTCATTTTCTTGCCGTTTATGTTTTAACGTTGTACATTTCTAGGCAACGCCATTCACTCACTGATTTAGCGGTTTTCACTTTCATAAATAAAGTCAAACTGACTAAAAGAAGGCAGGTATTATGGAAGGTAAGGGGGTCGCACACCAAACGAGAAGCTCAGCCCCGTGCCATGTCTTTAAAATTCGAACACATTGTTTTCTATGTGTGTACGCACACCGGCGTCATCATTCGGTGTCTGTCCGCAGCGCCCAGCGACCACTCAGGACACTGTTCAAATTCCAGCCGCGCCACCTGCATTGTTTTATATTAAATAACATCATAATTGTCTCAAATCGTTGTTAATACATTAGCCTATACCAAGATACCACTGCTGCAAAATACTGTACAAATTACATTAGTTTTACAGTTTGAGTAAAATGAAAACATATGTAATCCTTTTAATCTTTTATATTTCTCTCGAGACATTTTTACATACGCAAAATATTACAGTATAGGCCTATGTAACAATTGCCTGTCGTGATTACATTCACTGTCGTCGGATGCCACCTACTGGATTTACCAGGACACAACCGTTACAACACACTTCAGGTCATTTAAATATCGGAGTAGCGGACCGCAATGGACGACGAAAAACGAATCAACGAAGTAAGGAAATACCCAGAATTATATGCCACAAACCATAGATTCTTCAAAGACAACATAAGGAAGTCATCAGCGTGGAGGAAGATCGCCGATGTCATCGTTTTTTCAGGTAAGAATGTCTAATTTACGATCTGAGGTAAAATGTTCAGTGACAGTCTAGCAACAACTGTATGTAATTGTACAGTACACTCATAAAATAACGTACAGTACAGACATTGTCTTAATTTCATAATGTCCTTAAAAATAACAATAATGTTGACTCCAAACTTACAATTGTTATTTTAAGTAAACAATCGTGTTGAATTAAGACAACCTACCTCAACAGGAATGATTATAATTGAAGTTAACAAATAAATAAGCATACCTTACACAAAAAAATATGTAGCATCTTTGTTATATTGAGAAAAAAAAATCATATTAGTAGCTACAGCATAAGAAATGTTGAAATTGCTTATAATATGCTAATAATTGACGAATGGCAATCTAGCCTAATATGAATGCTAATGGTAATCAGAGACTAAATTTTGAGCTAAGCAGGAATTAGATATCTAGGAAGTGATCAAATCTAATATCAATTAAATTATTAAAGTATGAGTGATGGAGAGTCTGATGGTTAAGGTATGCGTCCTGGGTTGACTTACCCACTGCGCAATGTGACGTCGTAGTGACGTCTTTTCCATGTCATTTTGGACGTCCAATTTCAGTCCATTGATGGGGTTGTTTTGTAACGCCAGGCGACGTCTTTTTTCGACGTCTACCGCACGTCTAATGTTGCCGTCAGTGGGACCTCCATGTAAGGGCTATTTATAGTCCAAAAGTGGTCCATACGTGGTCGTTTGTGGACATCTTTTCAACATAAAATCTTGACTTAACACGTCATTTTTATACAACTTCTATGTAGTCCTATGTTTCAAGAGGGTGGATGACATGTTTTCTGTATCATGTATTCATTTTCCTGTAGCTTTGTTTGGCTCAGCAGTTTGAACTGGAAATGCATTACACCTTTGTATGCCTATCACCTGCTGCTGAGAAAATCAAATGAAGTTTTTGGAAATGATCTTGAACAGTATGCCACCTTCTGAAATAGGACTAGATAATTTTCCAAAAACTCCATTTGATTGTCTCAGCAGCAGGTGATAACTTGAGACGCATACAAAGGTGTAATGCATTTCCAGTTCAAACTAGCATCCGAGTCAAACTAAGCTACAGGAAAATTAACTGGCACAGAAAACATGTCCTCCACCCTCTGGGAAACATGGGACTACATACATACAACAGTATAGTTATACACATTCAAATAAATCACAATTCAATATCGCTTTTTCAAACTTTATTAAAAAACAAAAACAATGATGCCCTGAATGGCATCAAACATAAAGACAATGTATTGGACTACTTTATTTTAATTCTCATCACGGCATAGGCTCATCAGGGCATTGCGAATCCTCCACCTCCTATTCTCTGTGGCGCATGCTTGAGGTGCTCAGACACGTTCCCCTTGATGAACTCCTCAGTGGCTGCATTATCGAATTTCAGCAGAAATAGACAAATTACTTAAATATATTCAAAGGCAATCTGCAGTCATACACTCAAGTCCCCACATGTGTAAGCAAAAATATATTTCCTGTGCATCCACTACCAATACTGGATTAATGCAAAGCCATCTCCCACAACTGTTAACTGTAACAATTAGGCTGTCTACGAGACTAAGCAGACTGTACTTTTTGAGAAAGCTTACATTGTTTAATGTGTGCATTAGAATGTTAACAGTGTTTTAATCAGCCTGTTGTGCTTAGTGCAATTTACAAAAGCTGGTTCTGTGCTTGGAAACACATTGGACTCCATAGAAATTATTATTGAGAAAAGTTTTGCACAAAACGTTTTTTATATTCTGGATAATACAACACATCCACTACATGTTCTACTTGTCAGAGAGCAGACTGTTCAGTTGGAGGCTGCTTCAGCTTCAATGTAATAAGGACCGCCACAGGAAGTCATTCTTGTAATAATGACTCACCTTTGTGCCATGAGAGGAGAATAATATTTTGAGAATTGTGACTATTTACCATCTTTTACTTTCAACTTTGCTTTTGTTTCTTTCTTAATGCTGTAACACCTCTTGTGGATGAATAGTCTATCTATCAAGATAGATAATTGGCATTGCTTTTTTTTTTTTAAAAGTCAGAAGGGAAGGAAATGTTTTGTCCAAAGTTATTCTTTATAGACTGGTCAACATGAAACTTGGGCTTACCTTGTATTGCTCTATAAACCTTTGTACCCTCTAAAGGGCGCTTCCCCCTTTTCCCCTTGCCCTTCAAATTAAATTTGGCCATGAGGCTGTTGGTAAAGAGCCTAAAGAAAAATAAATTTCAATAAATTAATGTGAAGGATATGCAGTGCTATGCATAAGTTTAGGCACCCATGCTAAAGTTTCCTAAAAAGATTCATAAAAAAATATATCATCTTTTGGAAATTGATCTTAATGCCTTAATTTAAAAAAATTAGGAAAAGTCCAACCTTTAAGGACACCATTTTTCTTTGTGAATGAATATGTATCGTAAATAAAGAAATGTTCTTCCTTAAAATACAGGGTGCATAAGTCAGGACACCCCTATGTTAAATTCCCATAGAGACACAGGCAGATTTTTATTTTTAAAGGCCAGTTATTTCATGGATCCAGGATAGTCTGCATCCTGCTAAAGTTCCCTTGGCCTTTGGAATTAAAATCGCATTATCACATAGCCTTCACCATACCTAGAGATTGGCATGGGGTACTTTACATAAGATCATCTCTCAATGCAAATCAAACCAGCTATTAGGCTAACTGAAATAAAACCATGCCAATCTCTAGATATGGTGAAGGGTGTGTGATAATGTGGGGCTTCGAAGTGCTGTGCTTGCATCTTGAGAGCGAAGAAAACAAAGAATATTCAAAGATGTACAATTATCGAAATGAAACAAAAAAGGTACGAAATTTGGCACACTCTGCTCCTCTAAGCCAGACAAGTCTGAAAAATGTCATTAAGCCTATAAAAGAAATCATTACCAAACGTGTTTCTTAAGCAGTGAGTAACACTTTGTCTTGAATAGACTTTTGGTTGGTGCAATGGATAAAGTACTCACTGGACATTTCCTTGCGCCGAGATCTGGCAGCGTATTTCTCCGAGCCAGAGCAGGCTTCCACAAGGCCATCCAAGGTTTGACTTGCAGAGTCTGAAACACATGAGTCAGCCTATTTAGTACGGTCATTGCATATACTAAATTAATAATGAAACACTTGAGTCATTATTATGCTTAATTAAAAAGCAGTGAGGAAACTACTCGATGGTTGGTGGTCGACTGGGATCGTGTAGAGACTTTGAAGCTGCATTGAACACTTCAATAGTTGGTTGTCATTGAAGTCCATTAAATGGATAAAAATCCTGGAAAGTTTTCCTGAAAAACCTTCCATTTCTTTTTTGACTGAAGAAAGACATACATGGACATCTTGGTTGACATGGGGGTGAGTAAATTATAAGGTTAAGTAAGTTATAACATAACGTTATACAAGCACATTAGGAGTTTGTATGACCCTGTACTGTGGTAAAAAAAAATTTTTTCATAATGTCTGACAATATTAGAAATGTAAATGTTATGGAAAAAGCCCCTAAAACAGCCAAAACGAGTTTGATTTAAAGGTAGCAGCTAACTAACGTTACCTAGCAGCCAGATAACAACGTGTAACATTAACCTATAGTGTTCGTTTCTGTGGTATCAGAGACAAAACACCTTTAATGGTTTACAATAAAACGTATAATGTTAATTCATGAACGATTAAAGTGACTAAGAGACGGTGACATCAACCAACCTTGCATCATCTGTAAACCCCGTAGCTAGCAGCTACAAAGACGCAAACTGACGTTAACGTTAGTTATGGTAGCAAAAAGCTAACGTTAGTCAGTCAGAACTCCATGCTGCTATCGGTAACGTATGCGTGCAGTTTAAGGTCCCGAATTGTTCAAATAGACATGTTATCTTGAGTACAGCTAAAATAACATCGAAACTGAACATGAACCATGAGCAGCAAGCTAATGTAAAACGAAAAAATGTGTGCTGTGACCCTTGACCATTCGCAGCTTTATTGTAAGACAATAACGCCAAAGACTATACGTACACATGGACATTGAAATAAATGCTGACCGAACTTTCCTTCAATTTCGAGGAAACAGGTTCACCAGCGATCTGAAAAGCTGTGCTGTCCAGAACACTAACGGCTCTGACTCGCGCCAAGCCATCAAATGCCTCGTGTTGCCTCGGCCAATCAGAGTGGCGTTTATGATGATGTGCTCGTTTCAGCCAATCAGAGTGATGCTGACTGGTTTTTGACTGGTTGAAATCCTCCTTGATCAAAGAACTTATATTGTCTTCTATAGGCTACTCTTTGCCTAGCTTGATAGAGAGCTGTCTGACCTTGACTTTTTTGCAGCTGTTGGTTCTTTTTAAGATAGGAATAAGGTGGATAGGCTAGGCTACCATAATTTTTTTATATAAAATATATAAATTTGTATCGTCCAAGTTGGGTCATGGATAGACGTTCAAATAGTGGACCTAGTTTGGACGTCGAATAGATGTCCAGAATTGGTCATGGACCGACGGACCCAATATAGACATGATCTGCACGTCTATCCGACGTCCAATGTTTAGTGGGTAGCATCTGACAGCTCATCTGACAGTGATCCAGACATCATATTTCCATGTTTTAGCCTAACGTTAATCATAATCGGTCAAACTTTGGTATTATTATTTAATTTGTGTCTTGCCATATCGTTTCTTGTTCGCTGCTGTGTTGCTATTTATTCTAGTCTGGCCGTTTCCTGAAGAATAAAAAAAATAAATCCGATCTACGATGTAATGAATAAAACGTTTTTTTTTTTATTATCTGAAATGTATTGGTGTTGTTCTCTTATTAAAATGATAAATGATATAACTTTTTTATATATAACAATATCTAATGATTATATATAACTCACTATCACAATCTGAGACGATGGGCTGGAACGGTCCAGCTATTTGGTTTTTTGTGTATCTTGGGAAGGAGATGAGGTTGCCCGGGCCAAGGAGATATTCTTTCTGTTTACCACTAATAATTTATTTTTCATACATTTCTTGTAATATTTCTCTTACTTCTATTTGTGTTTGGGGATAAATGGGTTCATTCAAAGGGCTGTAATGATCTAAAATCTGCAACTGTCTCATCCCCTCAAAAATATAATCCTGAATCTTCATCAGCACTACTGCATTTCCCTTATCAGCAGACTTGATGACTATATCTCTGTTTTCTCTCAATTGTTTCAAAGCTTAAATTATGTTTTTCTATAAATCCCCAATTCAAGTGTTGATAGGCATACCAATCTGCTCTGATGATTGAAGCAATGACTTTGGGGAGTCTGGATAGAGCTGGATACCAGTCAGAACCGTAAGTGAAATACCAGTCAGAACCTTTTCTGTTTTGTTGTCCAGTTTAATTCTTCGGTGATACTCTTGTAGGCTTTTTAGTAACTCTACTTTTTGTGTTTTAAAATGTCTTTGTGCAGGAATAAACGAGAGACCTTTTAGTAAAACCGCTCTCTGCTCTGGTGTGAAAGCCAGAGAGGGTGCAAGGTTGATTATCAGTTTCTCAGTGCCGTTTATAGGGATGAAGGGCCCTGGAAGTTTAAATTTTGGACCCAGTGATCCAACATGGTCCTGGCCGTTGCTGTAGTCCAATGAATTTGGTCCCTATTGACCTCAAACCGAGCATAAGGCAGTTCCACTATGTTGTTTAACGTATCTCTGATATATTCGTTCATCCTTGTTATATGGTTCTGTTCTTCAAGAGGTAACTGATCTGAAAAGTTAATCAAAGGAAAGTAAAGTAAAGCCATTCTGTACGTTCTCTGTATCTCTTTGGTAGTTGTAACCAGACAAAAAAATCATGATTTCTGGTTCCATTGCCACTGTGGCTCTCTCCATTAAGTTCCCTGCATGTTGGAACTTTGCTCCAGGGAAACTATCCCTGGAACACTGAGAGCTGGAATTCTGGCCACGTTCGAATCTCTGACGAAGATATATTTATTTTTCAGTGTCAGGCTCCAGTCTGAGAGTTTGTGAGTCGTGTTAATGTGTCGACTAGGTCTTCCCACCGAGCGTGGAGTATCAGGGACCCTTTCTGGAGTCCGGGAATTCAATGGTGTTTCCAGAGGGGCCGGTTCTTTAGCCGGTGCCTCTGTCATTACTCTAATTTCTTCTTCGTTTTCTTGTAGGAACTGTGTTAGTGGAAGCTGATATGGCCTGAGTGGGCTTTCAGATTGCTGAGAAAACAAAAGTCGGTTTGAATCACCAGATTCTTCAGAAAATGCCAAAGGCGAGGTCTTCACTCTCGTGAGAGACGGAGCCGCCTTTTCTGTGCGTTTATCTGTTTTGTCTGTGTTTTTGGTTTCTCAGTATTTTGTTGGACACCTGTGATTACTTTGTTATTTGTGTTCGTTTCAATAGTTACTTCATTATTCTGGTTTTCTATGTTAATTTCTTTATCGTTCTGTATCAACTAAGGTTCTGTCTGCTCTGTCGGTGATGCGACAGTGGTAGTATCCACCAGCAGCTCAGTGAGAACTCTACGAGAATGTTTCGGAGGTAATGGTTCTGGAGGTCTGAGAGGTGTCACCACCGGAGAGGTTCGCGCCATGGGTGGTGAATCAAGGGGTGGAAAATGACCATGCCCCTCTATTAAGAGGCGGGGTAGACCAACCATCACCATGGCTCCTCCTCTTAGGGGATGTCTGAATTTGAACACTGACGTGTTGGGCGCCTGTTCTGGGTCTGACCACCACCTGCGTTTCATCCATCACCGCCTGTGCATAAGTGCCACGAGGGGTAGAATTGGTGGTTGGTTGTTCTTCAGTTCTACAATTTTTTTTTGTACTGCGACATTTCAGCAGTGAACATCGCCTCGGTTCTGTCCAGAACCTCTGAGTCAACTTTATTCTTTAAGTTTTTCTGAGCCCAACCACTTGCTACCTCGAAAGCACATGTCCACTTGTTCTGATTAGTTCTCTCTTTTATTTGAGTCATAATGTTCTTCGAGAATTTGTTGTGTGTTATGTGTCCAATTACGGGCGTTGCCCTCAAGCAGTTGTAGCACCCTTTTGTTAGGGACGACTGGTTTGACTATCTATTAGATGTTGAGTTAGTCTCTTGAAAGATCTTGGGAGTGTTATTTGCCACTTTTGTGGTGATCTTACTAAGATGATAAACTATTCTGATGAGATCATACATCAGTTTCATTGCCTTTTTGAGTCTGGGTGGGGTTGGCGTGTAATTGGATTTTTGTTTTTCGTTGATTGGATGGTCAAAGTACCGCTGACGCACTCCCCTTCTTTTGTCTTTGGGTCTGCGTTTCTCGTTATCCCTTTTTGTATTGTAGAAATATTTGTCTCTACTGTAAAAAGTGTTGTTATTTGTGTCACGATTCGCTCTGTTATCGAATGAGATTGAATCTCTTCCTCTGGTTAATGAGGAACGAGTGGAATCAAGATACATATCTCGATAGCTTATGTTCTGCAGCCCCAAAATCATCTTCCTCATGAACATCTTCCTCATATTCAGTGTATTCTTGTATTCTCTGTCATCATTGACTGTTCTGGGTTGAACAGTCAATGTTATTTTGTTTTCTTTTGTGGAGCATCTAAAGCTCGATAATATGGTGGTGCCTCTTCGGAGGCTGGATCATAACGGTTGTTGGGGGGCAGAGATCTCATAAATTTCCTAGCGAGACTACGCTTTCTCCTCTGTCTAGATCTTTTGAATTCAGAATTTATGAATTCTCCAGGAAATGTGCTCTGCCTCTGTTCTTGTGCTAAGAAATCAGTTGCATATATCTGTTCTTTTGAAATCTGTCTTAGTTGATGATAGGTAAGTAATCATAATTATTAGAATGGTAATCACGCTGGTCTCGTCCAGTAGCCCGGACATGGGCTGTTGTGGGAAGATAATCGTTCACACGTGGCTTGGGGCGCGGTTGTAATAGCCCCCCAGAGAGAAACCCTCATCTGTAGGCCATTGTGTAGATCGAAAATCTTCAGCACGGATACGTGCTCTTGGTTGTCTTGAGTTTGATCTAAATCTTTTATTCACTGGAGGTTCTGTGAAGTCCATGCGTCGACGTGGAGCCCGTCTCTGCTCGCTGCGCGCTCTATAATCGTCCAAACAGTGAATTTAGAGAATAGAAACAAAGCAATTTTGGATAAAAAAAGGAAATCCTGTGAGAATGACGTTAAAGACGTACGCGACGTTTCGAAGCCGATAGCTTCTTCTTCAGGCTAGTCTTAACGTCGTTACAGAGAAGGAAATACAGACTGATGATTGCGAAGTTGTGTCCTCTTCGAGTGTTCCAGCTCGAGTGAGAGAGAGCGCTCGCCCTTCGTTAATATGTAGCAGTAGGGCATTGGCCGTGACGTCATCTAACACTGAGTTCAAGAGTTCAACCTCGTTAAGCCTAAACACAAAGTAAAGCATGAAAATATTTTTTTTTTTTCAAAATAACACCACTAAAAAAAATCTGAATTCAGTGTGTTCCGATTTTAAAGCCCCGTTATTTTAAGTTATTCGACAAAAACATTCTGTGTGTTAAGTCCTGGAAGCTGTCCCAGTCAGCAAATCTCCTTTGGCACAGATCTGGCCCAAATCTACAGCTAAAGTGTGGCCCAGATTAGTACATGTTCGCCGGCCCAAAATTGGCCCACATGTTCTTTAGCCAGAACTGAACCAAACCAGTGCCATAACTCTGCCTATCGTGAACCAAGTAATACATTTTTATGTGACCCATATATGGGCCTTGTATTTCATTTTGGTAAGGCTGAGTTCTGTTAAGACCTCACTGCCCTAATGTGGCCCACATGCAGCTGATGGTAGGCTTTATGTAAAAAGTCTTATTAACTAGAGAATAAATCACACGCTCAACTACAAAAATGTAAATAAAATAATTTACTTTTGTCAATGCAAAAATGTGCTTAACAGCTATTCAGTATCAAGTTAGAAAATATCTTAATAAATATACAACAGACATACATTTAACATTCAAACAAAAAATATTAAATAGACAAATTTGACTTGGAATCAGTTTTTAAGAATACAAAACATACATTTAACATTCAAACAAAACAAAAATGGACAAAGTTGAGTTGGAATCAGTTGCTAAGTATATACAACAAACACATTAATTTAACATTCAAACAAAACACACAAATTTGAGTTGGAATCAGTTTTTAAAAATATACAAATAAAATATTAAATGGACAAATTTGAGTTGGTCAGTTTAAGAACACATAACCTTAAACTTGAGAAGTGTGTTGCTTGAAATTGTGTTGCTGTTAGTAATCCTGTGAACACTCGAATAGTCTAATTAGGGTCAGCAATGCACTGTTGTTTATTCATTCTCTCCTTCCTCCCACAATCTCGGTCTCCAGCCAGGTGCAGCCACTTTATAAAGTTAATTTCAATGTCTTTATCTGAAGCCCTCCCAGTGAGGGGATTCTAACGGACAGCACCTGCAGTGAAGAGAAATTTCAATAATGTTATCAGCAGTGCAACCTAAAAGGTAGAGCTGCAGGATTACACAAAAAAAATCAAAATGCTCAACAGTGTGGGATAACCAAATACATGTAATTTGTTACATTTTCAAATACATTTTCTGTTTCTTTTTACTTTACATTTTATTGACACAATGGTAACAAATTATTCATGACTCTACATAATTATTTTTCATCTTTAAAATTTCCTTTCCTACTGCTAATATGAAGTCTTCCAGTTTTGTGGACATTCACACAAATACCAGTTACTAGGCTATGCTTATCTCCTGGCCATACAGCATTTGACTTGAATTACAAAAATGATTTCAATTTTCAAATTATTTTCTCAACATTGCATCAAGTACTGATGAACATATATGATATTCCCATTTTCATTTTTGGTACTTTTGACAGTGTGGGCAGGTGCCAAGTCCTGCTGGAAAATGAAATCAGCATCTCCATAAAGCTTGTCAGCAGAAGGAAGCATGAAGTGCTCTAAAATTTCCTGGTAGATGGCTGGGTTGACTGTGGACTTCAGAAAACACACCAGCAGATGACATGGCAGCCCAAATCATCACTGACTGTGGAAACTTCACACTGGACTTCAAGCAACATGGATTCTGTGCCTCTCCACTCTTCCTCCAGACTCTGGGACCTTTATTTCCAAAAGAAATGCAAAATTTACTTTCATCTGAAAAGAGGACTTTGGACCACTGAGCAACAGTCCAGTTCTTTTTCTCCACAGCCCAGGTAAGACGCTTCTGACGTTGTCGCTGGTTCAGAAGTGGCTTGGTAGCCCTTTTCCTGAAGACGTCTGAGCGTGGTGACTCTTGATGCACTGACTCCAGCTTCAGTCCACTCCTTGTGAAGCTCTCACAAGTGTTTTAATCAGCTTTGCTTGACAGTATTCTCAAGCTTGCGGTCATCCCTGTTGCTTGTGCACCTCTTCCTACCCAAATTCTTTCTTCGCATTTCATTTGCTTTTGATCCCTAGTTCTTACCAATGACAACTTCCTTCAAAACCAGTCGTTGGACACAGATCTTGCCATTAACTCCTCTCCAATTCATACCACGTGCCACAGCAATTGTGAAAGTGGCTTTCAACACTCTCCACAGTGTCTCTCAGGTCAAAGCCACCAACCAGGCCCAGGTAGGAAATCTAAAAAAAACATGGATTGTGACAGTGTGTATTTAAATTGTTTAGTGTTCTGTTAAAAAAATATATTAAATACAGTAGGCCACGTGATTATACACTACAGGATGCTCCAAATATTCTGAAACCATTTTGTAGGAATGCAATATGAAATTCAAGTTATTAAGTCCCCTACAAATCTTTAGACACCTTGCTATTAATATTCTGTTTTCTATGAATCCCTATCGATTCTAAAAATGATTCTTGATCGACATTTGTTTTATTAATTGAGTTTACTGATTTTAAATATCAAATATGGGCATTTTAATTTTAAAAAGTACTTAAAGTATTTAATTTAATTATACACCATAAAATAATAATACTAAATCAAAACAATAATATGTTAACTAAATATATTAAAACATACAAGTGTCAAATTCCTGTGTATTGCTGACAACAAGCTAATATTGTCATATATTGCTAATATTGTTTTGTCTCTTTAACGAAAATGGTTCCAATCAAAAATGGAACAGAACATTTATGCGTCTCAGATCAACAATGTGGTTTTTCATTCCCAAATGAATCTTCTGCATAAACGAGTCAATGATTCAATGATCCATTCATAAAGTCAGTCACTTGCTTTGTTTCTAAATGAATCAGACATTTTCAATAAATTGTTTATTCAAATGAATTACTCATTTGGAAAGTCACTTGCTGCCACCTGCTGGCAGTTTTAGTGTAATGTTTATATATTCATCACAGGCCTAAACCAGCGAAGGTAACAATCTGCAAAATATTATCGTTATTGAAAAAAATCCCCAAAAATATTGATACACGTCAATATCGCACACCCATAATAAAAAAAAAAAAAAAAAAAAAAAAAATCAGACAGCTCAAACAACATTTGTATACTACTTTAAACAAATTGGCATCAGGCTACTGCATCATTTGCTCACTGAACGTGGACCCTTGTATATGCGTAGAACTCATGGGATTTAGCAAACATTATTAGTGAATATAATCAACAATATTATTAGTTTTCTTATACATAAGGAGGAGGGCTTCAAAGAGAACAGGCCAGGAACCATTTTGGCCAGGAAAGAGATTTTGGGGGAAAAAAACTGACATGTACTGTACCTGATTGCCTTATCCAAATCAAACAATATTTAATCGAGATCTAAACTGAATCTAATCGTAATCTTGTGAAACAAATGCAAACAGAATCAAGACGGGTCTGGCTGCAGACATGCTCTTTCATTTTCAGACACTCTCAGACTTGCACTCTCAAGACACCTGCACTTCCGCGAGTGACACCACTTGCAGTCTTTTTTATTTTTTATTTTTACGGAAGGTTTAAAAGCGCTTAACGAGAGGCTTTGCACACTGCGTTCATATTCTTTTGTTCTATGGCCGAGGATTTGCGGGTCTTGTCTTTTTCTCCTACAGATGACTTGGAGGACCCTGTATGTTAAAGTAATAAATTAATTTTAATCATTTAAACACCACAGCATCTTGTCTCCATTGGCAACATGTGTGGTTTTGTGTGGATTGCAAGTGACTTTGTAATTTAGTTTATTTTTCTTGTCTTCACCACCTGGGTACTTGTGTAAAATTTTGAGAGATTCAGTTTAAAAAATAAAACAAAGACTGCAAGTGGCATCACTTGCGGAAGTGCAGGTGTGAGACCGCAAGCCTGAGAATGTCTGAAAATGCAAGTAGATGTCTGCAGCCAGACCCTATTGACAGAATCGCAAAATTTGTCTCAATATTTAGCCCTAAATACAAAGGGTAGCTGGAATTTTGTTAATATTTAAAAATCAATTCAAGTAAAGACAAAGGTATTAAAATTATTACCAATTCTGATTTAGTATCAGGGTTCATCTTCAGCTCGGCCTCCAGGCACTGGAGAGACTCCATGGGTGCTTCTCAATATCCCTCCTCGTCTCCTCTCTCCTCCGTCCTCCATCCTATGACCCGGAAACCGATCGAGCTCAGCCATCTTGAAGGACATCTCAATTCTCTAATTGCACCGCGAGGATCGAGGAGGGAGGAGGCTTCATGAGGAGCGATCAGCGAGGATACACAGGTGTATCCTATGCGGAAGTCTTTTATCGACTTAACGTGACGCACGTATAAATTCTCCTCCCCCTTCACATCTGTTCCAAGTGCTAACCATGGCAGAAAATTCAAACACACATAAATTTGAGTATTAAGCATGAATGTGGGTTATTTTTTGACAGTGCCTTTAATTTCGATGTATAATGTGTACTTTTCAGCACAGTTTTAATTGTTTATTACGTTTCTTGATTTTACTGGCTTGCTTTTAATTGTTTAATTAATGCCTCTTATATTGATAAATGGGGAATAGAGAATGATTTTAATTTAGGCCTGTAGTTAATTTTTTAATGTATTGAGTATTTGTAGTTTATGCCTGCAGGGATTAATATGCAACACATTAACATTTCGAACTGCTTCACTGTAGTGTAAAATTCTTTCTTACAGGGACTGATGAGGAGACCGAAAACTTAATTAAATTCCGTATGGAGCTTGATTCCGACTTCACTGGGAAGAGGAACAGTGCCAAAAAAGCCTGGATGTGAGTTATTTTCCAGTATGCATAGAAAAATATGCTTTGTCTTCACTTTGTTTGATAAATGCAGTGAGGTTTTAGATAATATTTATAATAATATTGTTACACTATCTTTGTCTGTGTTTGAGTAAATAATTTGTTGATTTTTTTATTGTGTAGTATACAGGTCCTTTTCAAAAAATTAGCATATTGTGATAAAGTTCATTATTTTCTGTAATGTACTGATAAACACTAGACTTTCATATATTTTAGATTCATTACAACACAACTGAAGTAGTTCAAGCCTTTTATTGTTTTAATATTGATGATTTTGGCATACAGCTCATGAAAAACCAAAATTCCTATCTCAAAAAATTAGCATATTTCATCTGACCAATAAAAGAAAAGTGTTTTTAATACAAAAAAAGTCAACCTTCAAATAATTGTTCAGTTATGCACTCAATACTTGGTCGGGAATCCTTTTGCAGAATTGACTGCTTCAATGCGGCGTGGCATGGAGGCAATCAGCCTGTGGCACTGCTGAGGTGTTATGGAGGCCCAGCATGCTTCAATAGCGGCCTTAAGCTCATCCAGAGTGTTGGGTCTTGCGTCTCTCAACTTTCTCTTCACAATATCCCACAGATTCTCTATGGGGTTCAGGTCAGGAGAGTTGGCAGGCCAATTGAGCACAGTAATACCATGGTCAGTAAACCATTTACCAGTGGTTTTGGCACTGTGAGCAGGTGCCAGGTCGTGCTGAAAAATGAAATCTTCATCTCCATAAAGCTTTTCAGCAGATGGAAGCATGAAGTGCTCCAAAATCTCCTGATAGCTAGCTGCATTGACCCTGCCCTTGATAAAACACAGTGGACCAACACCAGCATCACTGACTGTGGGTACTTGACACTGGACTTCAGGCATTTTGGCATTTCCCTCTCCCCAGTCTTCCTCCAGACTCTGGCACCTTGATTTCCGAATGACATGCAAAATTTGCTTTCATCCGAAAAAAGTACTTTGGACCACTGAGCAACAGTCCAGTGCTGCTTCTCTGTTCAAAAGTGGCTTGACCTGGGGAATGCGGCACCTGTAGCCCATTTCCTGCACACGCCTGTACACGGTGGCTCTGGATGTTTCTACTCCAGACTCAGTCCACTGCTTCCGCAGGTCCCCCAAGGTCTGGAATCGGTCCTTCTCCACAATCTTCCTCAGGGTCCGGTCACCTCTTCTCGTTGTGCTGCGTTTTCTGCCACACTTTTTCCTTCCCACGGACTTCCCACTGAGGTGCCTTGATACAGCACTCTGGGAACAGCCTATTCGTTCAGAAATGTCTTTCTGTGTCTTACCCTCTTGCTTGAGGGTGTCAATGATGGCCTTCTGGACAGCAGTCAGGTCGGCAGTCTTACCCATGATTGCGGTTTTGAGTAATGAACCAGGCTGGGAGTTTTTAAAAGCCTCAGGAATCTTTTGCAGGTGTTTAGAGTTAATTAGTTGATTCAGATGATTAGGTTAATAGCTCGTTTAGAGAACCTTTTCATGATATGCTAATTTTTTGAGATAGGAATTTTGGGTTTTCATGAGCTGTATGCCAAAATCATCAATATTAAAACAATAAAAGGCTTGAACTACTTCAGTTGTGTTGTAATGAATCTAAAATATATGAAAGTCTAATGTTTATCAGTACATTACAGAAAATAATGAACTTTATCACAATATGCTAATTTTTTGAAAAGGACCTGTAGTTCTTCAGAGGATTGGTTTAGATGGAAAAGTTACACCAAGTCAGATTTCCAAAAAATGGGACAATCTAAAAAGAAAATATAAGGCATGTACAAAATAAATGCATGTATTTATTTCATTTGGTGTGAATTTTCTTCTTGCTAGTATAATGGAGAATAGATTCATTTTATTTTAGGAGCTCCGCTGTCCTCCTACGGGAACTGGGACAGATGGTGGGGAGGCCACAGCAGCCACATGGCCGTGGTTTTCTGCCATGCATGAGGCTATTGGCCTTGATAGACTCATGCGATGCAGAAGTCACTGGCTGTTCTGCTGTGTCCAAAGACCCTGGCTTGTCACCATCCGCATCTGTGGAGGAAAGGGAGGAGGACACAACGTCCTATGCATCGTCTGGCAGAGGCAACTTCCAGGAGGAAAGGCCCTGTACTTCACCTAAAAAGAAAAGATCCAACAGAGTGCTGGATTTTCTAGAGAAGGAGACTGAAAAAGAGGATGAACGTTTTCAGGTCACGCACAAATTAATGCAATCTACTTCAAATAGATTCCTTGACCTCTTTGAACAATTGATTAAAAAAAGTTTAACACTATCTCTGTTTGTCTTT